>NC_048597.1:146013096-148413096 GCF_003668045.3 Cricetulus griseus
TGTAGTCACTACATTGCACAACTCTTGGCAAGCTATATTTTATTTTCAACTAAATAAAAGATTTTAAAATTCTCACTAGACTTCTTTGATGCATGTATTAGTTAGAAATATGTTGTATAATTTCAAGATATTTGGAGACTTTCCAGCTGCTCTACTCTTGTTGATTTCTAGTTTAAATCAGCTTTACTTTGGGAATAATCTTTGCATGATTTCCACCCATTGAATGTTATTATTATGTGGATTATTACAAAGAATATGGTTTATGTTGGTAAATGATCCACATGAGCTTGAGAAGTATATGGGTTGGATTGTTATTAAGTGAAGATCTAATAACTGTCAATTAGATCAGCATTATTGATTATACCATTTAAATGACCTGTACTTTCATTGATCTATGCTTAATCAACTGGACACTGACAGGGTATACTAAAGATCACAACTCAGGTATGAGATATGTCTATTTTAATATCTCTGAAATATTTGATGCATACATTTTGATATTATGCTATTATATGCATGCTCATCTAGGATTTCTCTTCTTGCAGAACTGATTTATCATTATGTAATACTTAAGCTTATTATGATTACTTCCTTTGACCTAAAATCTGAAATCACTATAGATATTCCAATTTTCTTTTGATAAGTGTTATGTACTTTATATTTCCATCTTTTAGCTTTTAACCTACTTGAGCTTTCATATCTAAATCAAGTTTCTTACTAACAACACACAGTTACACCTTATGATTTTGCTCCATGGTAGCAATATATCTTTCATTCGAGTATTCAGCCATTTTAATTCAGTCATTAAAATGACTGTTAATAAAAATTTAATTAGTATAAATTTCTGCTTCTTACCAAACTTGCATGTTAATTACTTCCATTTTTCTTGCTTTATTTGTCTTGATTGAATTTTTAAAAATTTTATCTTATTTCCTTCTTCATAATATTGGTTGGATACATTTTAAAGAAAACTAGATGCCATGGTAGAATTTACAATTTATATCTTAACTAGTTTAGCTTTACTTTCAAATAGCAACTTGTGAATCATGTGGACAAAAGCTTCCATTCCATGTATACAGAGTGTGTTTGGCTTTAACTCATCTGCGTTACTTGTCCACGTGGGTAACACACAAAGTATTGTTTCTTTAAGGGTTTTTAAGCTTATTTTTAATTATGATTTAAACTCAGTAAGAATAAAGATATTTTATTTAACAATTATTTACTATTTTCATACCACCCTCTATTCCAGTTCCTGGTCAATATCAATGTCTTCTTACCTGAAGAGCTTTTGTTAATTCTTAGAGGGCATATTTTTTTGCTGATAAATTGCCTTAAGTTCCTGTCTGTTTGAGAAAATATTTCACCTCTATTTTGAAGGATAATTTCACTGGAAACAAAAACTTGGGTCATTGGTTTATTCCTCACTATTTTAAATAGTCCTCTGAAATCTACCTTTACTCAATAGTTTTTCAAAAAAAATCTATAGTAAAATTTATACTTGTTACCATAAAAATAGTGTTTTATCTCTTAGCATTTCTCTTTGTTTTGGCTTTTTGTATTTTCAATGTGACATACTTAGGAGACAAAGAGACAGGCAGACCATTTTGTGTCTGTCATGGGTTTGTAAATTATCCATATATATATATATATATATATATATATATATATGTATAATTATTATTATTTGGATTTTTTGAGATAGGATTTCTCTGTATAACAGTGCTGGCTGTTCTGGAACTCACTTTGTAGACCAGGCTGACCTCAAAGTCACAGAGATCCACCTGCCTCTGCCTCCCATGTGCTGGGATTAAAGGCGTGTGCCATCACTGCCCGGCTACTATTTTGCTGTTGAAAATATAATTTAAAGTCCTTATCCATTATATTACTCAGTATTTTTCTGCACATATAACATTAAGTTTGTGAGGGATTTGTTTACCTGCTTTTCACTCTGTAATTCAGTTTGCAATGTTTCTACTAATTTGTATTCAAAGTCAATAGTTTTGCAAATACATAAAGACTACTGGTGTGTGGGATGTGGAAAATCTTCATATTTACTCTAATATTTTGACTGCCAGATTTTCTTTATAATATTTCCTTAGATTTTTCGATCTTCTGCTTCTAGTGTTTTCCATACTTTACCTATTTTTCCTTTACATGCATCTTTACCACATTAATTATAGCAAAAACTGAAGTCACTTTTTAAAAGGCCTCACCCAAGTTAAACATGCTACAAGGATGATCGACTTGTTAAAACTCAAAACATTTGGGAGAGTTGAAACTGGCAAGTCCTGAGCCAAATTGTCTTGAGTTATCTTTAAATTCCATTTCAAGCTATTCACCTGCTACCTCTATGTTTGTGATGGTTTCCATGAAATTTCTTTGGAATATTCTTACATTCTACTAGTTTCTAGCAATCCTACATTAAGAATGTCATTAGATAACATCTATCTCACATGGAGATCACTCACTGGCCTATTTGCACCAACAATGTGTTTAGAAAGTGCCTTGTTTATTACTTCATTTTGATGTTACTATAAGAACTTCATGAAACTCTTCCTATATCAAAACTCTGACATGAATCCATGATTCCAAGCCATGTTCATATTTGGCTCCAGAATAAGCTTTCTCTTACTGTCTTTGAGGTGGTCCATCCAGTGTGTTGCTTTGCCAGATTTTGGCAACCAATGTAGGGCTACAGATATGGATCTAATTTCCCCACAAGAGTCACCTAGATTGGCACCAGTTATCATCTTGTGCGCATCCATCAGTCACTGCTTCCTTGGAGATGATTGGTGAGGTCTTTCTTGAGCTCAGACATCTCTCTGTTGCTTTGGGCTATGGTCCCTTTCTTTATTCTGAGATAATTGTTTAGATTCTTTTGGGGGGTGGATATGTTTTTATTTTTCTTTTTTGTTTCATACAATTTAGTTTCAAAAATATCATACTTTGCTTGTTTTATTTCACCATGTTTGATCTCATGGAATTCAGTTAATTTTTTATTACTTTCAGAACATTTGTTAATTTCCAACCATTAGTCTTTTTGCCCCTGCCACTCTTCCAGTATCTGATTCTGAGTTCTTCTGTAACATTTCCTGTTCAATGCAATATTGTTACTTTAGTTTAATTCTATAATTGCTAACCACACAGATGCCAGTCACAAGAGACACTTGTTCACTGGAGCCCAGTGTGGTGGGGTGGAACTATCAGGAGGAAAACACTATAGTATTTAATCATTTTAGAGGGAAGCTCTAAATATATCTAAATGTATCCCTTTCCTGGGTTGGAGGGCATTATTCTGGCTCAGCTGGGAAGGCACAGGGAAGGGCAAACACCTAGTGCAGAGCTGGTTTTCAGCTTGTGGTTTGTGACCCATTTGGCAGTCAACCCTTTTACTGAGTTCACCTAAAACCATCAGGATATACAGATATTTACATTATGGTTCATAACAGTAGCAAAATTACAATTATAAAGTAGCAATAAAAATATATTTTTGGTTTGGGGGTCAACACAACATGAGGAACTGTATTAAAAAGTTGCAGCACTGGGAAGGCTAAGAACCACCGATTTAGTGTCTTGAGTCTCCACTGTTTTACTGTAAACTGTAGACTAAGCCTATGACACAGTGGGAGTAGCCAATCCTGGTTTGAGGGCAGAGGAATCTACTCTCAAAAGAAACATGAATTTTTTCTGATTCACTCACATATCCCCTAATTCATATGAAATACTACAATTTTAAGGGGAAAATGGAAACTGAGATTCAAGAAAAGAAAAAATGTTTGATGGCAAAGAAACCAAGTGTCATTTCTTACTCCAGCGATTTCTGTGTTTGAATTTATGATAATTCAACATGTAAGCCCTTGAAAACACAGACATGTCTAACCCAGGTGTGTTTCTCTCAGTGGAGAACATTTCTTGTTCCTGAATTGTTTTTACTGCTTGTTCATTTTGCATGCTAAACCGGAAGTCCTAAGCAAAAGAATAAATTCATGAATTTAATATCCTACTTTACTGGACATTTTAAACTATCCAAAGATAATAAATGATAAAAATTGATAATTTACCAACATAGTAAGAGTCTTGGGGGACTGTGTCAAAATTACAAGTTCTGTTAAAAAGAAATACATGCCACATTAAAAATATTTAGAACTTGTGTCAGAACTAGAGGTAAGTTTAAGGAATATTACTGTACTCAACTTCCCTCTAGTCTACTCTCTGACTTTGCTTTCCTTCTTTACACCTAAAGAGAGCAAAAACATATATGTGAAAGAGAAAAATTGCTTTGGGGCATTTCATGATAAAATCTAGAGAGAAAGCTGATACCTTACCACATTAAATGTTTGCCTTTGTAAAAGGGTTTCTCTCTGTACTGATTAACTTTTCTTTGTTGGGGTGCATATTAATCTAGGTCTACAGAACAAGTTTCACCTGACAATGTCTCTGCTCTTTCTGCCTTTCCTAAACTTGAAAAATAGATATAGAAATTTTCTATTTAATTTTTACTGATGTGAGTATTCATGTGTGTGTGTATAAATATAAACATTCTAGTGTAATTTCTTAATATAAAAATATCACTAATATGCAGGGACAGTTGACTGCTTGTGTATTCTCTCCCATTCCCTTAACACTGTATTGTAGGGGAAGCTGTAGCCATGCCTACTTAGGGGCTGGCTACAGGTGTGTCTGACCATGCCCTCCAAGGGTGACGTAGAGTGAGAGGTTCAGGTGGCTGGGTTTCGCTTTTGGTTTTACTTTTTGGCTTTTTGTATAGACTGCTGCCCGGCTGACTAGGTTGCTCAGTAAGTAAGGCTTTTCCCTATTAAATACCCTCATATTTCTATCTGGCTCCATATTGGTAATTTCCCACTTTACTGTATCTTTAGAGAAACATAGTTTTCAAGGTCCTCTTTCTAGTCAAACACGAAATAGGCATGACTTGCCTTTTGGCTCATGCTTTTAATCCCATCACTTGGGAGGCAGAGACGGATGGATCTCTGTGAGATCAAGGCCAGCCTGGTCTACAGAGCAACTTTCAGGACAACCTCCAAAGCAATACAGAAGAACTCTCTCGAAAAACCAAAAGAAAGAAGGAAAGAAAGAAAGAAACAATAACCAAAACAAAAGGCATGACTATTAAAAACAAAACAAAACCTCTGTGTATATATTATGGCTGTTAGCTTGACATTTTTGTGGGATTCTTAACAATGGGAGCAGGTTTATCTCTGACTCTCTTGCCTGCTCTTAAGACTTTCCCCTAATCAGTTGCCTTGTCCTGCCTGGATATAAGGGCTTTTGCCATGTCTCATTGCATCTTGTTTGTCTGGTTTGACTGTTGCCTCTTAAAGGCCCACTGTTTTCTGAAGAGGATTGGAGGTATAGTGGATCTGGGAAAGAGAAAAGGTCATGGGGCAGCTATCAGGAGAAGAGGGAGGAGAAACTATAGTTGTGATATGTAGTGTGGGAGAAGACTCTATTTTCAATTTAAAAATGGTAAGAAAGATAACAAAACAAATACAAAATACAAAACAAGACAGTCATTTTAAAGCCAGTCTGTAAATACCTGTTTATTCTGCTTAGGGCTTAAAAATACCATGTAAACAGATAACTAGAATAATGTGCTTCATTACAGCATACATATAATTTAGAATTAGCTTCTCTCTGTAAAATATATTTGGAAGAATAAGGTATCACAAAGTCAACTGGGCCAAAATGCAAAAGTCCTGAAAAGGCAATTTCAAAGTGTACATTGTAATAGGACTTAGATCTTTAGCTAGTAGTTGTTTTAAATTTGTTCTCCCTGTAGTTGTAACTACTGGATATTTATGGTAATCTTCTGCTGTTTTCAGACAGACTCTTAGATTTCATTGAAACATGTATTTTATTACACATTTTCTAAATTTTGTGAAGAAAAATAAAAGCACAAACACCCCCAAATAAAAAACAGTAAGGAGGAAATACAATAGTTCTATGAATTTTTTTAAAGTTAAATTGATAAAAGCTTTTATATTGCAAATTGGGGCTTTTTAAATGTAAGATAAAGGAATGTTCCAAAATGGAAGCAGACAGTAAAGAACAAAACCAGAAGGTGAAATAGGGCAGGCCATGTCTAGGATTACTCATCAATACAAAATGAACTTTGTTTTGGGTGGGGGCTTTTTCCTCCTTTTGGTTTTATTTGTGTGTGTGTGTGTGTGTATGTGTGTGTGTGTGTGTGTGTGTGTGTGTGTGTGTGTGTGTGTATGTGTTAGTAGGGTTATATTCATCTTTGATTTCTGTTTTGATTGTTTGCTTGGTTTTGTTTTTTTCTCTTACAGAGAGATAATGAGAAGGAGTGTGAAGTAACAAGATCTGAATGATAAATTAAAAAAAAAAGTTGTAAATGATAAAAGCCAAAGAAAGTTCGGTTAAAAATCTTAGTTGGCCTTTCAAGGTCTGTGAAGAACTGTGTTGGGATTTTGATGGGGATTGAGTTGAATCCAGAGATTGCTTTTGGCAAGATTGCCATTTTGATTATGTTGATCCTACCTATCCCAGAGCATGGGAGATCTTTCTATTTTCTGGTATCTTCTTTAAAGTCTTTCTTAAAAGACTCAAAGTTCTTACTGTACAGGTCTTTATTTGTTGGGTTAGCATTATCCAAGATATTTTATGTTCTTTGTGGCTATTGTGAAGGATGATGTTTCCATCTATATATAGTAGAGCTACTGTGGTTTTTTTGTTGTTGTTGTTTTTCTTGTATCCTGCCACTTTGCTGAAGGTGTTTATCAGCTCTAGGGTTTCCCTGGTAGAGCTTTTCAGGTCACTTATGTAGACTTTCATATCATCTGCAAATAGTGAAAGTTTGACTTGCTCCTTTCCAATTTGTATCCCCTTGATCTCCTTTTGTATTGATCTAGCTAGAACTTCAAGTATAATATTGAAGATATATGAAGAGAGTGGGCAACATTGTCTTGTGCCATATATTAGAGGAATCACTTTGATTTTTCTCTCCATTTAGTCTGATGTTGGCTGCTGATTTGCTGTATATTGCTTTTATTAGGTTTAGTTATATTTGTGTTATTCCTGTTCTCTCCAACACCTTTACCATGAAGGAATGTTGAATTTTGTCAAAGGCTTTTTCAGCATCTATTGAGATGATCATGTGTTTTTTTCTTTTTCAGTTTGTTTATATGGTGGGTAACGCTGATGGATTTTGAAGCATCCTTGCATCCCTAGCAAGAAGCTTACTTAATCATGGAAAAATGAACAAATAAAAAAACCAGGATAGCCAAAACAACCCTGTACAATAAAGGCACTTTTGGAGGCATCACCGTCCCAGACTTCAAGCTCTATTATAGAACCATAGTCCTGAAAACAACTTGGTATTGGCACAAAAGTTGACAGATAGCCTAATGGAATCAAATTGAAACCACTGATATTAACCCACACACCTATGAACACCTGATTTTTGACAAAGAAACTAAATTTATACAATGGAAAAAAGAAAGCATCTTCGACAAATGGTGCTGGCATAACTGGATTCAGACATGCAGAAGATTGCAGATAGATACATATCTATCACCTTTCACAAAACTTAAGCCCAAATGAATCAAAGACCTCAACATAAATCCATCCACACTGAACCTCTTAGAAGACAAAATGGGAGGTACCCTTGAACGAATTAGTACAGGAGACCACTTCCTGAACATAAAACCAGTGTCACAGACATTGAGAACAACAATTAACAAATGGGACCTCCTGAAATTGAGAAGCTTCTTTAAGGCAAAGGATACAGTCAGCAAGACCAAACGACAGCCCACAAAATGGGAAAAGATCTTCACCAACCCACATCTGACAGAGGGATGACATCCAAAATATACAATGAACTCAAGAAACTAGCCGCCAAAACACCAATAATGAAATTAAAAAGTTGGTGCAGAACTAAATAGAGAATTCCCAATACAGGAATCTAAAATGCTGATAGACACTTAAGAACCTGCTCAACTTCCTTAGCCATCAGGAACTTTCTCAAAACAACTTTGAGATAGCATCTTACACCAGCCTTAATGGCTAAAATTAAAAAAAAAAACACACCAATGACAGTGTATTCTGCAGAGGATGTGGAGAAAAAGGAACACTCTTTCATTGCTGGTGGGAGTACAAACTTGTAAGACCACTTTGGAAATCAGTATGGTGGTTTCTCAGGAAAATGGGAATCAGTCTACCTCAAGATCCAGCAATTCCTCTCTTGGGCATATACCCAAAGAACACACATTCATACAACATGGACATATATTCAGCTATATTCATAGCAGTGTTGTTTGTAATAGCCAGAACCTGGAAGCAACCTAGATGCCCCTCAACTGAGGAGTGGATAGAGAAAATGTGGTACATTTACACAATGCAGTACTACTTAGCAGAAAAAATAATCAATGTAATCTTGAAATTTGTAGGCAAATGGATAACACTAGAAGAAACCATCCTGAGTTAGGTAGCCCAGTCACAAAAAGACAAAAATGGTATGTACTCACTCATAGAATTTTAGACATAGAGCAAATGATTACCAGCCTACAATTCACATCACCAAAGGAACTAGGACACAAAGAGGACTCTAAGCAAAGAATGCATGGCCCCCGGAGAAGGGGAAGGGGACAGGATCTCCTGAGCAAATTGAGAACATGGTGTGTGGGAGAGGGAGCTGGGAGAAGAGGAGGGGAGAGGAGGACATGGGGGAGCAGGAAGGTTGAGTCTCGGGATGAATAGAGGAGAGCAGGATGAGAGATACCATAATAGAGGGAGCCATTATAGGTTCAAGGAGAGATCTGGCACTAAGGAGATTTGCAGAATCTACAACAATGATACCAATTGGAAATCTAAGCAATAGTGGAGAAGCTACCCTAAATGTCCTTCCCCTATAATGAATCTGATGATTATCTTATATGCCATCCTAGAGCCTTCATCCTGTAGCTGATGCAAGCAGAGGCAGACACCCACAGCTAAACACCTAACTAAACTCTGGAAACCAGTTGCAGAGAGGGAGGATTGATGAGCAAAGAGGTCAAGACTGGGCTGGTGAAACCCACAGAAACAGCTGACCTGAACAAGGGGGAGCACATGGACCCCAGACCGATGCCTGTGAGGCCAAAATAGGACTGATCCAGAATCCTGAATGTGGATGTCAGTGAGGAGGCCTTGGCATTCTATGAGTTGTCTGCTAATAGATCAGTATTTATCCCTGGCCTATGAATAGACTTTGGGAACCCATTCCATGTGGAGGAATGCTCTCTCTGCCTGGACACATGGGGGAAGGCCTAGGCCCTGCCCAGGATTGATATGACAGACTTTGGGGATTCCCCATGGAGGGCCTTACCCTCCCTGGGGAGCAGAGGGGGGGTAGGGTAGAAGGTTGGTGGGGGATGGGGGAGGAGGGAATGGGGAGGGAGAAGGGATTGACATGTGAAGCAGGCTTGTTTCTAATTTGAAGTAATAAAAAATAATTTCTTGGGAAAACAACTTTGTTGGCATTAATGATTATTAAATACTCTTAAAGTTACAATGTTCATAATTCTGATGTAGAATCCTTGATTGATTCTGTTAGTAGCAACAATGTTTTCTTAAAATATGAATATCTTAATAACCTCAAAGGAAACCTAACAGAAAAATTAGGGATTGCACCTATAATCATTGTACCTTGGTTTCTGATGTATTTTGTTCTGTGGCTGCAAATACGCATGAAGCTGTTTCTATACTGAAACTCCATTCCTGGGGTAGGCCAAATACTTGTTCCTGGACTATGGTCTCCCACATTTGTCTCCAGAATAAACTCTTATTCCCTTTGAAAAGGTGACAACTCCATTGGGTCAACAAACACTATAACTGATTGAAAAATGAAATAAAAGTAAGACAAAATGACTACTCCTGAAGTATGGAGATTTTTATTGTAGATGTAAGAGAGAAAGCAGGCAGAGGGCAAAGTGAAGGCTGAACATGGCCAGCAGACTACACCTAACCATGAGATGAAAGAGTGGGAGGGAAGACTACAGAAGAGCTAGGAACCAAGAGAGACAGTCATTGCCAAGATTCCAAGAGTGTGCTGTAGCCAAAATGACTAAGTTGCAAATGGATCAGGCTGGGGAAAGGGAAATGGGGGTGAGAAGTGGCTGGAGGAATCCTAGGTACTGAGGGATGCTAGGAGAGTTTCTGCTTTTATTTGTTAAATAAGCACTTCAGTTAGCCATTTGTCCCAGGTTTGAGACCTAACACTGATAGTTCTAAATCTATGTGATGTCTGTTAGTGTCTTTTATGGCCCTTTGAATTTAGAGTGATTTTTCCCCTAATTTTTTCTATGATGTATACAATTTATTTTTCTGAAATCTGGACATAATGTTTTGAGGTTAGACAGAGGTAAATTGGCCTACAGCACGAAGGGTTTGGTTTCTCAGGTTAATAGTTGATCTGCATATAAGATTTGCTGGATCTAAGTGCCAGAGAATGACAGTTGCACCAAAGTCCTTGTTTATTCATTCTTGTCCACTTCTGATTTTACTAGGTGGTCCTTCTGAGAGTGTCCTGCTCTACTGTTTGCCCTCTTCCACAGGTATTGCACTGTGACCTTGCTGATGGTCTGGTAAGATGGAGGGATGAACATATCCTAGTGCATCCAGTTAATTATAGCTCCAACAATGAGATGTGCCTCCCAGAAATGTTTTTTTCAGTGCTATGGCAATGTCTAGTCTGCCTCCTCACTCCCTGGCCACTATTCCCTTCCAGGGAGACTGTATTACCAACATATTTATATAAACATTCATCGAAACCTCATACCACCCTTGCCATTTGTATAATACAGTAAGGCTAGAAGGAAGAGTTGACTAAGAATTGCTTGCCCCTGCTGGGATAATACTCTCAGGTTTCCTTCCCCATCATTAGATCTGTGTTATAAAGGAGGCCCCAAAGTGCTTCAAAATAATTACTCTCCCAATCTTTTAACTACAGCTGGGAGTGGTTCTCAGACCTTCATCATATGAACCTAATAGGATTTCTGGAGTTAGAGTTCACAAAGGTGTGTTCCCTAAAGTCTACAGCCTTGAGGAAATTCTCCCTCTAGTCCACAGGCAGCCTGCAGCAATCTGCCACAATTAGTATTTCAATATTCTTGCTGATTCAGCATCGCAGAGCCTTCTCCAGGGAAATACATCCTTTTATGCCTCTTTCTCCATGTCCCTGTGTCTAAAGATGCTGAGATGGTAGCTTTCCTTACCCTCCAGTTGTCTGATGGGTGTCCAAGAAAGGTAATTGTCTTTCAATGGGTCCAGATTTTCCTTGAAAGGAAGACTGCTTCAACATGATCTGTACATGCTGAAATTGAGACCAGAGTTTTATTGGACTTCAAGTTTGTTCTTTTTTGAAAGATCAAAAAGCATGTTGTTTCCTCACCCTTTGTTTCAGATGGGTTTGATTTTTAGTTTGATTACTACCTGCATAGTAATGAGGCCTGTTGTGATCTAGCTCTGGTAACAATGGCTAAATAGGATAGCAGACCTTTGCAAGAAAAAAAATCATTGAAATATAAAATCATTTTTCTCACATACAGGGAAAAATAGAGAAAATAATGCCTACTTTCATTGTCAAACTATTATAGTTATGATTTTTCTGTATCTTAAAAATTCCAATTGAATAAACTGAATAATTGGCCTTTATTCCTAAATTTGGAAAGGTTAATAGTAATAAAAAGCCAGACGCATAATTGTCTGTCATTCAGTGCCATTGTTTGTCTCACCCATCGATACCTATGCTTACAACCAGCGCTACAGAATTTATTTCAATCATAAAACAATGAATTAAAATTACTTTAAGAAAACTTTTAAAAGGAAATTTGATTTTTATCTATATCTAAATCTCTCATATATACAGTCTCTTTCTCTCTTTCCCTCTCATGTCAACAGAAAAATCTCTAGTCAAAACCCAGAGAAAATAGTTTGAAGAGTATGAAGAACATTGTTATGTTCTGGTTATTTTCTTGTTGCTATGGCAAAATACCAACAAATCGACCTAAGGAATGTAGGATTTATTTTGGCTCACAGATTGAGAGCAGCATAGTGGAGATGGAGTGACTGTGAAAATGGATTGGGTATTGCCAAAAGTAGCATGAAGCTTGGTGGCACCAAAATCCATAATGAAGAAGTCAGGAGTGATGAATGCAGAGGCTAAGTCTCACCTTTAGAGCACATACAGTGGCCCCTCTTGGCCTCCTCACTGGGAACCGAGCCCAGATGGGTATTACCTGGGATCTGTAGTCTTCTGAAACCTTGATCAAGTCTCCATGGTCTCAGATCCCTGCATTTTGCATGGCTGTAAAAGTAGCATCACATGGGCAATGTTGCCAAGTTCTACTGCCAGCATGAGATGTAGTCACACCTTCTTCCACCACACTTGTGCAGGCCTCCATGTATCTTGGTGTTTGGATCTGGGAAAACAGTTACCAAATGGTTGGTTTTGAGCAGGAATCTTCTTCACCTGCATCTTTAATTCAACTCTCTTCTTTCAAATGTATTTGCATTTATTTATTTATTTATTTATCTATTTATCTATTTATTTATTTATTTATTTGGTTTCTCGAAACAGGGTTTCTCTGTGTAGCTTTGGAGCCTATCCTGGCACTCGCTCTGGAGACCAGGCTGGCCTCGAACTCACAGAGTTCGGCCTGCCTCTGCCTCCCGAGTGTTGGGATTAAAGATGTGCGCCACCAATGCCAGCTCTGTATTTGCATTTTTATAGGTTGAAACTTTTGTTGGGAGGTGGTCTTGCCCTCAGGGTCCTTCTTCTTGTCCCCATGCATTCACAGGACCTCTCTTTAATCTTCTTCCAGCTGTTTTCTTTTTACTGTCCCTATCTGTGACTTTAAACTCAACCAATGTCCTTTCTTAACCAACCTGCACAGTTTTCTTATCTTTTATCTTTCTTTCTCTGTGGATATGACTAAGAGCAATGAGAAACAGCCATGCCATATGCAGATGTTGTGTTTGCAGGAAATTTCCTCTGATAAACAACTTAGCTTATTACTTTTGGGTTCCCTTAACTCAAACTATCAGGATAAGAGCAGAAAGAGGTCTTATACACTGTCAGAATATAGCAGAAATGACCTTTTGCCAAATTCTCAGTATAACTTATATTTCCCTCTGAACCCTGATGCAAAGTCTTGATTTTCTATCTTCCAATTGGTTTCCTATTCATCTATAATCCCATCAAATTGAGTATTAAGTTCTTATAATACTTAGGGTTTTCCCTCGAACAACACTCTTCAACATTCTTCCTGAAAATCAGTTTCAATGGCTTATAAACTATGCAGTCAGATCAGTCATAATACCAGTCCTCCATGTATCCTTCACTCCTTGCTACCAATTTTCAGTAATAGTTACTTTTCTCATTGATGTGACTAAATACAATAATACAAAAGCAAACTAAGGAAGGCAGGTGTATTGATCCATAGTTTAGGATGAATTCACAGTGGAGAAGGCGTTGTTTTGAGTGACTCAAGCTGTGGCAGAAGGAATGTATCATATTGTCACACATAGCCAGGAAACAGGGAGAGCAGCTTCCTTTTTCCTTTGTCCTGCTAACCCAGTTAATGGTGTGGCGAGCCCACCTTTCTGCAAACATTCCCTGAGACGTGTCTAGAGGTGTGCCTCCCAGATGTTTCTAAATCAAGTCAAGTTAATAAGGAAGATTGACATAAAGCTCTTCATATTTTCATCTCACTTTTCTTCTTCATTTCTCAGAGTAGTTCTAATCACCTATATTTACATTAGTATTATGACACTGACATTGGTGGGTAAAATTTTGGAAGAAATTTGTTTTTCTGGTTGTAGTAAACAAATTAAAGATCCTGAGGGCTGGAGTCTTGTGGGCAATATCCAGAAGCACACAGAGCTGCAGAAGCAGACACTTCAGCTCTCTGTGTTGGATGGATGATAAAGTTTTGAGTTTACCTCAGACATCACATTAACAGGCTGAAATTTTGTTTGTTTGAAGGTTGTATGTTGAAATCTCATGCTAATGGACAGTTACTGGCAAGTGAAGCCTTTCAGGGATGGTAAGGTTCATTAATCAATGGTCACTCTTGTGAGAGAGGTTCCATAATCTCACCCACTTTAAGAAAAGACTGACTAAATGTGAAGAAACTTGTCTATGAAAAAAAAAAAAGAGCAGGCTTTCTCCACATACTGACTTTGCTGGGGTTCTGATATAGCACCTCCCAGCCCACAAAACTGTGAGAAACAAGTGTTTGCTGTTTATCAGCCACCAGAGCTATTTGCTATTGTTGTTATTGTCATTTTAAGTTATAGAAGCTTTGATGGGCTAAGACCCCAAACAGCACATTGAAGTCTGTAAGAACTAAAGTGTTAGATATAATAGACAAAGCTCTGAGTGACATGTTCATGAGTAGCAACCAACACAACATAATAAGGCCTTTGAGCCCCCAAATGACATTTTGAACTTCTGCATATAGAAAATGAAACAGTACTTGCTGTGAGAACCTAATCTGGAGGCAAATTCCCAAGGTATTCATTAGTGGCTTGATCTAATACAAGGGCAGCCTCAGTAGGCTACTCTTTGGATTAATTCCCTGTGCTTTTCTCTGTCCTTGACCGAGAAAGCTCAGTCCAAACTGAGAGATCATAAAGCCATGAGTCACAAGTGATCACACTAAGTGCATTTCAGATATTTAAATATTTCTCACATAACAGATCTGCAATTGGTCTTTTGTCACCTAATGAGGTTTGCTGTCTGTTAAACAAATGGATTAGCAACAGTCTCTAGAGATTACAAGACTCAAACTCTCTTGATACACTTTTTAATCCAACATTTATTAAAACATTTGACAATTGGAAATATGATAAATTCTAAAGAGAAAATATTATCAATAGGTAACATCCTAAAATTACCCAAATGTTAGAGTTATCAGACTACCAATTATTTATTGCAACAATGTTGCATTAGGCAAACACTCTTCACATAAAGGCAAAACAGTATTTAAGGTAGATTACCAAAACAGTGCACAAGAATCAAAATAATATCTTTAAGTGAAATATAATATAGAAAACTTAAACTGTCTTTGTTGGTATCCCTTACCAAAATGGACAGGATGGGACAGTCAATGCACTTGAAGGTCATTCATGAGAAATTACTAAGCTTGATACATTTTTTTAAAAAAAAATCCATATATTTTGATGTAAACCCAAACAATTGATGATTATCATTAAAATGTAGTGCTCTACGTAAACATCAAATCTACTTTCTATTCATCTATCTGAAAATTTAGGTCAGCATAGTTAAATAATGATAAAAATTTTGTGTTGACATCTCTGCAAATTTGCTCCTATTTTACAGTACTAGTCATCATTTCACTAAGGAATCCTTAAACCACTTGAAGTGATGGAAGCAAATTTCTGAGTCATTCATTAGTAACTTGATCTAATACAAGGGCAGGCTCAGTAGGCTACCCTTTGGATTAATTCCCTGTGCTTTTTCTCTGTCCTTGACGGAGAAAGCTCCATCCAAGCAGAGATTATATAAGGCCATGAGTCAAGAGTGATCACACCAAGTACATTTCAGATATTTACATATTTCCCATGTAACAGATCTGGAATGGTACCACAGGGTAGTTTGATGTGCATTGCCCTGATTCAGAGCAAGGTCAGTGCTGCTTGTGTGAACTGGTGTGCAGTGAATAATTATAGACCAAGAAAAGTGACATATTGCTCATTTCTCACAATGAGTGTCTGTTACTTACATAGTGATTGTGAACTTGATGGCAGTGTGTAGTTCATGCAGTCACAGTTAATGTAACAGTGTGCTTGAAAGTTCCACTTGTTGTTGGTGGCACTTGTGTTGCTTAACTTAGTGTCTAAAATGTTTATATATATCAGAACTGCCTAAAACAATGACTGACTGATACATACATACATACATACATACATACACACACACACACACACACACACACACACACACACACACACACACACACACTATCTCTAATGTACATTGGCCCTTTCAGGAAAATGTGTATAAAATGTCTGCTACCCATGGAGTAGCATTTGTTTTTATTTGGTGACATGCATTTGTCATTACATTTAGTAAACTCTATATGCTTAAACTATGTATCTTTTCCAGTTCTATGCAAAGAAAGTATCTTTTGTTGGTGACAGCTTGTTTTAGAATTGTTTATACTGTTTTCAGAGTTTCAGTTTTCATTTCAGTGTGATTTCTCATGTATTGTACATTCTTTTGTGTCTTTTGCAGAAATAGTTTCTTCCTCTGCTGCTGTAAACACACATTCTCATGTTTCTACATATGCCTTGTGTGCACTTGTGTTTTGAATTTACATCTACAGTGACTATGAAATTGCTGAGGCTGGTTGTGGGCAGAGATACAGCTTGAATTATTTTTAATATACTTAGTTAATTGACTCAGTAAAAACTTACATTATTTCTTCTTCCTTCTGCATAGGAATGGTTTTTACATAAATTTAAGATATACAAGGCAATTCTCAGATTTCTATTTTGTCCTATTGACCTAGATGAATATTTATGAATCCTGATCACAATATTGAGCTATTATAATTTTATAAAGTTTCAGCATAATATTGATGGAACTAAAATCATTTCTTTTCTTGCATACAATTCACAGTTATTTCCAGTTCTTATTTTTTCATATTAATTTCAGAAACAATTATGTCAGAATTATAGCTGAAATCTTTTTTGTCATTTGGTTAATTCTTTTGGTCATTTTTAAAAGTAAATTTAGTATTATTTCGGTATATCACTTTATTGCCTGCAATAGAGTTTTACAATTTTTCCAATACAATTGTTTTTTTACAAAAGCTGGGTGTTGATGGTGCAGGCCTTTAATCCAAGCACTCATGAGGCAGAGGCAGGTAGATCTTTGTGAGTTTGAGTCCTGGCTGGTCTACAGAGTGAGTGCCAGGACAGGCTCCAAAGCAATACAGAGAAACTGTCTTGAAAAACCAAAAAAAAAAAAAAATCACAATCTCTGTTTGGTAATTTCTTGAGTATCTTGTAGTTTTCATTTAAAAAGAATGGTTATTGTTCTAAAGAGTGTGAAGATTTTATTGGTTAATTTCAATGTATAAAAGTATTATCAGGTATTAAGAATTATGTAATAATTTTACTGTGTTATCTTGATTTTCTATTTGAAATTATCCTGAGCATAATTTTATGGAAAGTATGATAATATTCATTGATAGCAATAATTCATTTTTTATATTGTTTGCTTTTTCTGTCTGCATTGTATATGATTTTTTCTGCATTGTATATGATTTCTAGCTTACTATGATATGGAAGTAATAATGCCAAGAACCCCTGAAATTTTCCTACATTTCCTTAGGAACACCTCCTAGCTTTTCAAACAGAATACTGAGTTTGTAGCAGTGGTCAATTTATGTTATAAGAATGAGATGTTTTCTCCCTTTTTTTAATTTGTAGAAATATTTGTGAAAGTAAATTGAATTTGTCAAATTATTTATTTTTGAAATATTCATATGATTTGTCTTCTTTTATCTTTAAAGTAATACACAAAAATATATCTTGAAAGCAAATAAAGACAATGACAATATGCAAAAACCAACAACCTATTGACTTAAGTGGTTGCACAGTGACTAATGTGTCCATGTCAAGAAGCAGCTTCAGGGAACCTGATTCTAAGGCAATTGTAGTTCTGAGTGGACAGGCCAAAGTGGGCTCCCTTCTGATTGTACTCTCTAATTATCTCCTTCATATATTTCAGAAGACAGGCTTACTTTTTGTTTGTATCGTTGCCTTTACCTTTTCTGGTAGGGTATTTTGTTTTATTTGTTGTGCTTGCTTTAGTCTGCCTTCAAATACAGGTTGCATGGAGGAATAATTCCCTTGCATCATGGGAAACAATAAAACAATTTAGAGTAACTCATATTGTTCATACTCTTTATTAAACTTTGAATGGATGGGTTACAATGAAACTGAGCCAGAGAGTAGAAGTTCCAGGCATTCAGGTTTCAGTAAGTGAACACAAGGTGCAGTATCTAAACTGCTGGGCTCCACTTGCAAATGCCAATATTTCTTTCTTGTGTACCCCCATCCATATTTCCTCCTTCGGAGCCTTGAGGAGAGTCTCAGTGGTAGTCTCAAGCCTGAAGAAAGCTATCTATTGGAGCCTGAGCAGAGATAGCTATTGTCCGGTGAAAGCATCCTGTTATGTAAGACTGCCCTGTTATTGGCCGGAGCAGACAGGTCGGATTCATGCTCCCAGTGTGTATTCGCTGGGCTCTTGCCAACACAACATCAACTTAAAAGAAAAACAAAGGAACAAAATGATGGCATCAAGACAGTCAGGGGGCATTTTGTGGTGCCACACACCGGTAGGATTTGCTGAGGCAGACAGAGGCAGGTGGATCTCTATGAGTTCTAGGCCAGTCTGTTCTACAGAGTGAGTTCCAGGACAACTTCCAAAGCAATACAGAGAAACCCTGTCTCGAAAAACGAAACAAAAAAAGAAAGAAAGGGAGAGAGGGAAGGAGAGAAAGGAGGGAGGGAGGGAGGGAAGGAGGGAGGGAGGGAGGGAGGGAGGGAGGGAGGGAAAGGAGGGTTTCCTTAGTGAACCACTGAGTTTATTGGGGTTATACAGAAGAGCATAGGGATGCAAAAGCAGCCATATTTTTGACAAACCTCCCTAGCATGGATGATGCTTCTCAGAAGCTCCATCCCTGGAGAAGCACCTTGCTCAACTTGCAGGCAGCTCCACCGGAGACACCAGACAGTATGTGCTCTCTCACAGCAATTATGCACATTTTTTATCACCTTGGGGAGGAGTCTTGAAATCTTGTAACTTTATGCACTTCCAGAGACTTATGAGTTTAATTAGCATCTAGAGTCTTATAAGTTTGAATCTTTTCTCCAAGAGGGAGTGTTTCAACTCAGAGGAAATGAGTGCACAGCACCATGCTGATGGCTCTTTTGAGGAATGTGGTATTGAAGCTAGAGGCTTGGCTGCTGGAACACTGAGATATGGGTTACTGAAATGAGATCAAAACAGCACAGTAGTTGTAAAAGACAGGCTACTTGGTTGCTATTTACCCCCCTTTTTCTTGCCAGTTCTCTATGGTATTTATGCAGAAGTTCTTCTAAATCCAGAAATATTGACAGTTGAGTTATGTGCCTTCATTTTGTGAAGTCTTTGGGAAAGTAGTTGAGACTTGATGATTCTTTAGAAAAAGAAAACTAATAAGACCATGTGCATGATTATATCAGTATATGTAGCATGTATGCACCTATGTGTCAAAATGTTTTCACATTCATACCTTCAAAGAGACATTATTTCAGGTATGGAGTTGGAAATATGAGCATGTGGATACAGTATTTTACATTTACTTAGGTTGATACTATTACCAGTCGATACTATTATCATCACAAAGTTTTAGAATTATAGATAATTCCTAGTTTACCAAGATCCAACACCATAATGGTGTGAAAACAGTATGTATTCAGTAGAAACTGCTTTGTGAATTTTGATCTTTGCCTGGAACTGATAAATGTAAAATAATATCTCCTGCTGCTTGGCAGGAGTGGTGAATCAAAGCTCCAGTCGGCCATGCAGTCATGAGGGGAATGAACAGAACTAAAACCCATGCACTGTGATAAACCAGGGTCTTCTATAAGGTAAGTGTAGTAGATATATTTTACACACAACAGTATTTTCAGCTTATAATAGGTGTGCTGAGACAAGACCTTTTCTAATTCAAGTACCATCAGCACTTATATTTTCCTCCAAATATTGTAAAGCAAGAAGATATACACCTTTCTTGACTCACACCAAAACATTGTTGCAGATGCTAAAACATAAAAAGACTAGGTGTACAGTCTGAAGTTCTGTTTGTTGTACTCGGATTTTTCTCATTGTTTTGGGAAAGCATGGCATTTATGTTTTGCAGCCTACTTATAAATTATCTATCACTATGGGTACTGTGTAAGAAAGGGCTACGCTGCTGAGAGAAATAAAATCTGTACAATGTGAGCTGAGGGACACTGGGGGAAAGACACACTTATAAATGTCTTCTACTTCATAAGCTTTCACTCAGTACTGAGATTTTTATTGCCAAAGTTTAATATTTTGAGTTTATCACTGTCTCAGTTAGAGCAAGCCTAATCCAGAGAGAGTAGGATTTAAAGCTTTTGTAAATTAATAATATTTTCATAAAGTATCTTATTAAAATCTTCCCAGAAGGTAAGTTTCTGTGTATAGAGCATGAATAGAGAAGTGAGAAGTAGGCAATGGCCAAGGCTGTACACAGTTGGTCCAAAGGCTGAACCAGGCATCATAGTAAAAGGGATGGATGAAGAAAGGAACGTTCATCCTCTCTCTCTCTCTCTCTCTCTCTCTCTCTCTCTCTCTCTCTCTCTCTCTCTCTGTGTGTGTGTGTGTGTGTGTGTGTGTGTGTGTGTGTGTGTGTGTTTAGTCTAATGCAAAATAAAGATGATTAGCTATATGGAGATAATACTTTTATATTTACATTCATGAGCACAAGAACAGCAGGGTAAAAGTTATAATGAAATCAAGTGCATTTGTAATTAGTATATCCTACTAACAAAATCAGAAGGTGCTGTATGTTAACTAGCCAATGAAGAAAACTCATTGTCCTTTAGTCCTTATAGTAAAATGACTACAGATTGCCAGGTGAGAATTGATATTTTTGGAGTACTTTAAGATTATAAGATATGTATGAAAGACAAGTATAAAAGTCTTCATTGCATATCAAACAACTGAGACCACAGAGGAGAGAGCTGGGCTAATTAGGAGCTCAATATTATTCTAAAATCGCAATGCCAATCTGCTGACTTATAAGAATAAATGTAACTTTCAAGATAAGTGGAAATCAGCTTGTCTGTTCAGTCTAAGGTATTGGCATGGGAAGCAGACTGAGTTAGGAATGCCAGAATGAGTATAAATTCCTACAGATATGGATGCAAACCCAAGCCTGCTGTGCACCACCCTATGATCTCACCTCATTTCCTAACCTCAGCTAATGCATTTGTTTTACACTTTCTGTAAAATGGCGGAAATAACACTTACTTTGGCAGGTTATTATGATGTCATGTGTGCAAAGAGTATAGCAAAATATTGATGCCATTTAGACCCACAGTAAACGGTCGGCTTTTAGCATTCCCTTTGTAATTCAAGTAGATGATGACATCAGTCACTGACAGCTTGATGTGCCTGTCAGACTGACAAGGTCCTTTTTTTCCATGTGTCAGTGTTTGGATAGAAGCAGAATGATGTTTAAAGAGTTCTCAGGCATTGGATCACCATCTCTCAGTTTTGGCATGCCTCTGATTCATGCACTTGGTTTAATATTTGGTGTTGAAGGTTAAAGAAATGTAGAACGATTACAACAACAGCTTGGCATGGGAGGATAGTTTTTGCTGTGTAGCGAACCACCAAACAAAACTAGCCACCTGCTATACTGCTCAGATTCCAGGGCTTATCATTGCCCCAATTTGATTGGAACCATGGGAAGGTTTTTATGGCTAACTTAATGTAAGGGCATTATATATTGATCTTTGTGTGGGGTTAATTTGCTGGCATTTGTGAGGTATGGATATAGATGTACTTGCAGAAATGGAAGTGTTCAAGTGTTTTACAAAGGCCTTTCCTTTCATAAAGCCCATGTGTCTGTTCTGTGTGCTATCAGCTAACTAAGGAGAATGACATTTGAACAAAGAGAAGGTGATTGTCAGAAGAAAGGTTTCATGCAGACCTCAACTGAAGCAGGAATCCTGAATGGCCTTGGTAATTCACAAAGAATCATCACAGTCCTATGAATCAAATACTACTGTCACCACAATGCTGGGCAGTAAACTATGCTATGACAACACGTTACTACATTGAGAATTTATTCAGTGCATCTATCTGTGGGGTAGCACTTCCACCTGAATTGGCCAGATGCTCCTGGCTTCAGCTGAGTTCACTCTCTGTCTGGGCAAGCTGATGTGACAAGGCAGACTGACTCAAGTACACCTTCTCCTCCAGAAGACGAATGTTGCGTGGTAATGTCACAGGATAAGAACTGGTGTGAAAGTGCCATTAAGACAAGTCATGCATATGTCATACTAACTACATCCATCAGCATGGTACATTGAATTGCCAAGCCCACCAATATCCATAATGAGAGGACACTTGACAGTGACTGGCAAGCACAGTGGGTACAGGCAGGTGAACATTCTGAGCCATTAATGAAAACCATTGTTCAGAATACCTCTTTGTGACACTACCATCCTGTCATGACTTTCCTATCTAGTCTCTAAATTTCATGGTGGTCTTTTCCATGCTGTTGACCGACAGTCTCCATTTCTTCTTAAGACAGTGTCCTGATTAAAATATAAGCATATTGTAGAAATATTACAAAATGAAAAAACATATCTTCTTACCCAAATCATCACCATTCCTTTTCTAACATGAATCCTTTCAGACAGTACTGCCTGCTGTTTTATTAAATGTAGTGTGTGCTTTCTGGGAAAAGTAGAAAATACAGAACACTGCTATTAAGAAAATTACAATTATCTAGTATTCCAACCCTGCAAAGTAATCTCTGTGAGCATTTTATCACATTTCCATCTGGTATTTTCTACCCTGTGTGTGCACATATTTGCATATAGATTTACATATATTATACTGCATGCACAAACTTATAGCCTGTTTCCTTCTCAAACTTATACCAATAGCATTTTACCACTTATAATTTTCAAAATATTGATCTTAGTGAATATATATGTATGTAGGCATACTCTAAGTTCTCTATTCTTCAGTCATTATATAAGAGGTTATAGAAAATCTTTAGTTTTACCATTCAACTCTGAAGTTCTTACATAGTTCCAGGGCCTATTCCTCTCCTTATGTGCCATCTTAGGTGAGGTTGCAAGTGATATTTTATTAACAGCTTTGTTCATGTATCTAATTATTTCTAACCTAATTTACTATAAGCTGTATTATTAGGTTAAAGGATATGAATGTTTATACTGTTGTTAGGCAAGCTGTTCAAATGCATTTCTAAAGAATCTTATCAATTAATTTACATCACTATGAGGTTTCTTTATCATACTGCATCTTTGCAGGCAGGTATTGAAGACTGAATTTCAAAAGTAACTTCTTTATTTGATTGCATATTTTCCTTTAATGATTGTACATATATTTTTATATATTTCTAACCTTTGTTTCTTTTCTCTTATTAATGGTTTTAAAGATTTTATTGATCTACATAAGCCTTTCATGTGTTAAAGGCATTAAGCCATTTTGGCCACATATGTTATAGATGTTTTCTGTCTTTATTACTTGTTGTTTATGGTTTTGACAAGAAGTTTAAAATTGTGTCTAGTGGTGTCTATTGATTGCTTTGTTTTCAATGTCTTCCATTAGTTTTGAATATGGTCACTTTGCCTTATCAAGGATTGGACAGTTATTCATTTATATTTATTTCCAGTTTATTTGTTTTATAATCGGAATCTGTAATTCATCAAGGTTTTATTTTGATGTTTAGTTGTAAATGAGGTTTTAAATTGATTTGCTTTTTCCTCATAAACCATGCCTACATTCTCAGCACCATTTACTGAATAATTCACCCTATCACCATTGATTTATGCAGCTTTTTCTGTCACATGTTGACCATGGGCACTCAGAATAAACCAGGGACTGCTTGGGGATTTCATCTACCAGTGGATCTTATTGTGTATTTGGTGGCCAGATAGACGTTTAATACATAGCTTTTAGTTTTGTTGGAATGAAAAATTATCAAGAGAAAAATAACCACGATTTTTTAACTCTGTACTGGGATCCTACTTCTGTATCCCAGTGACTCAAAAGGAAGCCATCTACTGTTCATGAAACTCAGTTTCTCCACCTGCTGTGCCATGCTAATAATACCTCTTTTTAATGCTGCTTTGTGAAGCTGTGTGGTGCAGAACAATCCACAAATAGTATGTATGGTAAAATGCATTGCCAATGTTAGTTCTTTGCTGCCAGAATGAATAGGACATTGGTTCTGACTTCATTATAAAACCCAATCAAATATGGCTGGTTTTATGTTCATATAAGCACAAAAAGTGAACAAAGACAGGAATAGACCAGCCCCATTTCTGCTCTATTGTGCTTTAAAGAGGTGTCCTGAATCATCTTGAAGACTGCTTCCCATTTTTGTTCTATGTAACTAGAAATCAATGCTGTAAACACTAAGCAGGATGGATGTTAATTAATGAGGTCATTTGTAGATGCTATTTGATGTGGAAGATAGAAAGTGAAACAATTAGTGGAAACTCTATAGAAAATGACATAAACAGTAGGTTGGAAAGACTATAAACACAAAAATCTAGTCTAGAAAAACTATTCTACCATGAAGAAAGGAGTTGACAAACTGACTCTCCCTTCAAATCTGTGAACTCAGTATTAACAAGATACACACACACACACACACACACACACACACACACACACACACACACACACCAACTCTCCCAAAAGGAATTCCCACAGGCTCAAGACACTCAAAAAGTTAGAATACAATCAGAGAAAGGATGTTTAGTTATATTTCCCTGTGGTACTAGTGTAATAAAGAAGCAATTAAACTGTCTTCTGGGTTCTCCCCCAAACAATATGACTGACTTTGAAGGTCTCTGGTGGAGGGCCTCACTGTCCCTGGGGAGGAGTTGGGGGATGGGTTGGGGGGGTTGGTGGGGAACATGGGAGGATGGGAGGGTGAGGGAATGGGGGGATGGATATGTAAATATGAGTGATAATTAAAGAATTAAAAATTGTCTTCTGGGTTTAAGAATTTTTCTCTAATATCTAACCTTAAGATTATCCTAAATGATGTACACAGAAGAATCAACATTGGCCCCAAAATTTCTAGTGGGAGAGGAGTTCATTGAAGACTTAGCTTATGGTTAAAGCTAACAGGGGGAATCAATCCATGTGCTCATGGCTGAATCTGTGTAAATATCAATACAGCAGGCTTATAGTAAAATTCACTGGAGTTGTGGCAATTTGAATTAAATAAGTGACAACGTCCTTGCATTCACTGAAATGACTGCTTATTCAGAATAAAACAGACTTATGTTTTTACCCAACTATCAAAAGTTTAGTAAATATTATATGTATGTCCATAAGTATAATGCAAAATAGAAAGTTATAGATAACATAAATGTGATATAGACAGGATAATGGAAGGAAAATATGTAGGTGTTGGGGGGATAACATGTGAAATGAGTTTTTGAGAAAGAGGAAAGAAAGATGGGGAGACAAAGAAAATCATTTGTAATGCAGCAGAACAATTTTCTTATGACTTAGAAATCTAGCAGATATAAAAAGAAAACTGAAAAAGTAAAATTCAGTGTTAGGCAGTATCTTGAATATGGAGTAATGGAGAACAGCTGGGAATTCAGGCAATTCTTGGAGAAATTACAACCACACACAAACAACTGGCATCTTGAAGATTTTGGTCAACTCTTGTAGACCATCAACTCTGTTTGTGCACATGCCTCTTGTTACCTTTGTATCTAGCCAAATGTTTGGCACAGTTCATAATAAATACTCTTAATAAATGAGAATTTTTCTGATCCATAAACCAAGAAACTAGATAGAGAGACACAATATGTATACCCTATGTACCTATCTCAAGGAGGAGAATGTGGGAGATGGGACAATGGGCTACCATTCTTGACATGAGTGACCACTGGTAAATCAAATTATTTCTGTAACTTTGAATCATCTAATCTATGCAACAAGGAGGGTGAAGAATCTCCCTTCCTGAACTATTCAGGATTTATGAAATCTGTGCTTATTACCACGGAATCATACTGTTTCTACTAGGTATGACAACAGTTGTGTTCAAAAGTAAAGTGCATTATCACTGGTGGGAGGACTTTCAATGACCAAAGACCTGGAGCAGAAGTGATCAGGCTTTGTTGTCCTGCAGTTAAGAACTTTCTGTGCTGGTTATACCAGCTAAGGACATGGCTGCTGGGTGACAAATACTCACTCTAATAACCCCTGGTTCTTTTTTTTTAATGGGCTGCTTTTCATATAACTTTCACTGTCAATTATATTAACTTAATTTTTCACAGTTTCATGTACATATGTACATCCAGATTACTCCCATTACCTCTTATGCTCTCTTTTAAAATTCATTTTTATCTAAATTAAAGAAAATCTTACTTTACATACCAATCCCAGTTCCCTCTCCCTCCTGTCCTCGCATTGCCCACACCATCTCCCTATCCCACCCCCATCCACTCCTCATGGAAGGTGAGACTTTCCATGGGGGATCATTAAGTCTGTCACATCATTTAGGGAAGGACCAAGGACTTCTCCCCTGTATCTAGGCTGAGAGAGTATCCCTCAATTGGGAATGAGCTCCATAAAGCCACTTCATGCACTAGGGATAAATACTGGTTCCACTTCCAAAGACACCATTGACTGTCCCAGCCACCCAACTGACCCACATTCAGGGGGCCTAGTTCGGTCTTATGCAGGTTTCCCAGGTGTCAGTCTGGAGTCTGTGAGCTCCCAAGTGGTCAGCTGTTTCTGTGGATTCCCCAGCATGGCCTTGATCCATTTACTCATCACTCCTCCCTCTCTACAACTGGATTAGGAGCATGGGGTGGGTGGGTGGGAAGGAGGTAGGAGAAAGAAGAGGGGTTAGGGGAGGAGAACATGAGGGATCAGGAAGTTTGAGTTGGGGGAAGAACAGAGGAGAGCAAGAAAAGAGATACGTTGATAGAGGGAGCCGTTATTGGCTTAATGAGAAACCTGGGAATTCCCATGAATCAACAAGGATGATCCCAACTAAGAATCTAGGCAATAGTGGAGAGGTAGCCTTAAATGCTCTTCCTCTATAGTGAGATTGATGATTACCTTAAATGCCATCATGGAGCCTTCATCTAGTAACTGATGAAGCAGAAGCAGAGATTCACAGCTAAGTATGAGCCAAACTCCTGGAAGCCATGGTTCTTTATCTCACAGTGAATGCTAAGTTTCCCTTTAAAAAACATGAACTTGCTGTGTGGTCTTCCTGGTGCCTCCAAACCCAACTATATCTGGTAGAAAAGTAAGAAAATAGTTAATGAAATGCATTATTTTTTCTTATCTTCACCTTACTTTTTTGTTTCAAATTGTGCTTTTAGTCTAATTGTCAAATGCTATGGGACCTCTTTCCTCTTCTGCAGGGAAGAAGAATAAAACACCTGTTAGGGCTTGACAATGAACTAGGTCCCAAATGATGAACTTTGTGGTGCTGCTTTGAGAGTGCTGAAATTTTTAGGAGTCAAGGCCTAGCTTGGGGAAGTAAATCCCTTGGTATCTACCTGTGAAGGTTGAAATGATGGTCAGGTTGGTCCTCTCATTCTGCTTTAAGCCCATTATGAGGTGAATAATTTCTACCTGAAGACTCCTGAACTATGGCACTCTGTCTCACCACAGACTCACATTAACCAGGAGGAGGATGGGCCAAAATAAACAAATCCCCACTTCAAGATTTTCTTTACATATTCAGTTACAGCTGTGGTTAACTAACACAGCATCCATACATCACATTATTGTGATAGTTAAATAGTAAGGATGATTGGTTTTCAGAATCCATGAAGCATCAGGCCATGTAAAACATGACAATGACATGATTTTATTATCTTCCCCTACTACCTACTGCTTAGGGATGGACATAGGAAATCTAACCTGTTCCTGTTTTCTATCCTGACCATGTCTGTAGACCTCATTTTAGTATCTGGAAATTCAAAGGCTGCCCATCGTGTAAAACAACAATGATTTCTATAAGATCAGCAGCTCCCAGACAGTTTAAAATCACACACTTTCAGGTTTCCTTATGCATACCCCAGCCTCTGACACATTCTGATGAATTCATGCATGTCTTGGTCTGCCCAAATTAACAGACACTGACCTTTTCTGCCCTATTGAGACTTTTCAGTATATAATCACTCCAGCCTTCTATACAAACCTCTAATTCCATCTACCTGGTGTTCCCATAGGCCTAATCATCATTTCCTTATAAAAATACCATCACAAAGGGTGCATGATGACATTAATATCAGTAAATATCATTAACATGGATTACGCATATCCCACAAACCGAAGGTTTATAAATTATTACATTAGCTAATATATTTTAAGCTAATATTCATTGGGAGCTTACTATGTATCAGGCAGTATAATCGATCGTGTTTCATTTATTATTAACAACAACTCCAAAAATTAGGTATTATTAGTTGCATGTGTTAGATGGGGAATTTGAAATGGAGTGAAGTGACATGATTTGCTATTCCTAAAAGTGCACAAACATGCTGCACTGTGGACTCCCATCTGAGTCAAAGCCCAAGCTCTTTCTCACTGTGGAGCATGAGGCTACTGCTCAGTGGTTTTGCAGAGATGTATAAAGTCTCATGCACCATATACTGGATGGGCCAGTTGCCCTTCCATGTGTAATTACTTTCAAGGGGCAGATACAGAGCTATTTGGGGACAACAATGATAGAGATAGAAATGGGCAGAGCTCAAATCATCCTTGGCTAAGATCTGAGAGAGAGATTTAGAGGTTTGGGATGAAATAATCTTGAATAGGAAATGGAGTTGAGGCCCATTGGCTGATCCATATGCATATCACCAAGCCAGCCATGGCTTGCCAAGGCTGTGGCTTCTGGAAGGAGAGGTCTGTTATGCAGCCTAACACCTCATAGTCAAATTCTGGGCAGTGGTCAGGAAGTAACCAGCTGTGGCATCAAGGGCTTACCTTCATTGGGATCTATTTAGGCTGATTAAGAACTCTAATTGTGACCAGCTGGTCCTCTCAAAAGTCAGTCAGGGCCCTGGCAAGTGATAAGGACAGATATGTCTGCCTGTCAGGGGAGCCCACTCCCACACACATACAGTGCAGACTTAGACCAGACAGCCTGAGGTGGCATCTTCTTCCTTCCACAGGTGAAAAGAAGAGTCCCAGCAGCTGACCACCTTTATATTAGTCCCACCTTTCAGCCTGCAGTGACTGCCCAAATCCTAACGCCATTTGTGATCATCAGACAGCTCAGTTAAGAAGGTTGTAGCAGAACAATGAACCAGACAGGTTCAGTCTGCAATAAATCACTGTTATAAACCAACTGACCTCAGACTGTGGGGGCAAGGGCAAAATTCTGAGCAATGGATGATATCCTGGAAGCTCATCTTGGCTATGAACCTGCGGTGGCAGCTGTGGGACGCAACTTTGGAGTCATCAATATAAATTCAGTGTGCTAATTCTCTGGGGATAGTAAATGAAAAGGGCTCAGATTATATGGCATTTGGAGTAGGAGCTGATTATCATGGAGGCCTAGGTCAATCAGGACAATGGCAGATTTCAAAGGGCTGTTTGTCTCTCTCATCCTGCAGGAGACTCCCATCAGACTAACACGACAAGCTTGTTAAACTTGATGACATGCCTAGCTTGTCTTCCAACACAGTGCTCTCTGTTTTTCTTCTAATTATAACTAGTGTTTAATTGAAAACTTTGCATTCCGAATTTTTATAGTTATGAAATGTCCTTTTTCATATATAGCAAACACAGCTCAAAATGTATAGCTTTTTTATCAAATCAAATAAGACATTATGCTAACATGTATGACAAATCATTCAGATGTGCATTTATGTGTAAAATGTGTCAACAATGAATGCCTTGTTCAGAGACAGACAGACACACACACAGAGGATAGAGAGGTAAGGGGGAAAAGAAAAAGGGGGCTGGAATGAAGAAGAGAATGAGAAGAAGGAAGAGGAGGGAAGGAGGAGGAGGGAAGAGAAGAAGAGAAACTGTTTGAATTTTTGTGAAATCAGTATGTCACATATTTGACCTATTTCAAAAAGAAACTTAGTAGAGAAATAAATCATAATTTGGGTCTCAAGTAGTTTTGTCCCTTACCATATGTTCTCCATATGTTGAGAGTTTGAGGGGCTAAGAGGTGGAACTTAGTGATATGAAGTAACTAAATCTTCCCTACAAATGTTTCTGAAACATTACAATTAAACAGAAGGAAAAAACAGCCTTAGACTATATCAGAAATCGAGTTCTGCCACTGAAACAGTAATTTGTAGGCTACAGAATTAAGAGACTAGGTGATGTGTTCCATATGGGTCATGCCTGAGCATGGTCTTGCCCTTTGAGACCTGGGCAGATGAAATGATCACTGCCAGTCCATTCCCCCAACTACAGCCCTGCCCCCACGCTCCAACCTGATGTCTGGGTTTTTGGTGAGTTTGGTGTGGGCCTATTATGCTTGGGTTGTAGACTAGTTGGTTGGAAGACATGGCCCACTCAGTATCCCCGATTCATGCTCTCATTTGGAAATTGATAGGAGCTTCTTTTCAGTCCCATAACTAAGCATTGGTGAAGCTCACAGAGAGGCCATGTTTTAAATGGCATTCATCCACTGGTAAACTCTTAATATAATGATTTGACTTCTTTTACCCTTTATCTAGTCTCTTCCAGCCTAAGATGCTGCTGTTGCTCCTTGGGACCACCACCAAAATAAGTCACAGAAATTGTTAAATGCTCAAACAGAAGGGACACTTGGATGATATCGATAGAGCTCATATTGTAAGACAGGACACAGGCGTAAGAAATAACAAGAAAACATAAAGTCACTGCATATTCCATGAGTCTGAAATGTGAGGAAATCATTCTTGCATGTTTTTGAGAACTGAAGCTAGTAGGGCTTTCATCACCCTGACAACACCTTTCTGTAAACAAATCAGGAGATTTAAAGATACTAGACAACAGGCTTTCTCTTTGCACTTCTCCCCATTACTTCAACTTACTAGTTAGGACAACCTTTGGGTTTAGTCTACTGCAGCTGAAGTTACAAAAGCAAGAGATTTACTCTGAGATGTCCCTTCATGCTAGCAGCTGGGGCATGTCCACTTCTTACAAATCACATTCCAAACAAAACTCCAGTCTGGAAGAAGAACACCAAAGAGGTGGGCATGTTGTCTTATTTGTCCTCATTGACTTTATGGGGGGGGGCTGTACAAGCATTTGCACATAAAAACAGAATATATACCCATATTCTGTGTTATTATGCTAGGCATCTGGGCTGTTCTGACAAGTATTTCAGAAACAGCAAGGACCTGATAGTCACATACCCATGTAAAGGCCCTTTTTGTCAAGGTCAAGACTAGGACAAAGGGTTGATGGAGGCAGAAATATAGAGAGTCCTGCTTCAGGAACCTTCAACTATGCAGGCCACAGCCAACACTTAACCTGCAGTCCCCAGTGCAATGTGATTAACACATCCTCTCTTTCTCAGAGCATTTTGGTTGAAAATCTATGAAGCCACTCAACTACCCACCTTTAACACGAATTCTGGAGGAAAAGGAGAGAATTCTCCACACCGCACTACCCTTCATATCTTCCTTTCTCCCACACTTAAAGGGTCTCCAATTTCTTAAATGGCTTTTAGTAATTTGTGTGGCTTTCATCCCAGCCTCTCCAGTGATGTCTCGTCAGACAACAGCACTTGGCAACTCTGTTGTCTTCTTCCCTCGCAGGGTTACATTATTTTTTATTTCCTACCTCCACTTCTTTCTAAATGGTGTCATTGGAGACTGACAGAAGCCAGAAATGATTTGTTGGGATTCCTCAGGCAGTTAAGGCCTCTTCAGACTACAGCACAGTAATATCAGAGTTATGGCTTTCCAAAATGGATTTTTTTAATGTTGGAAATATAATCTTAGGAGAAAAAAATGCAAAACAATACATAAATTACAGTTGGTAAAATGTGTTTGCATGTAGATAGTCCCTAGGAAATTATAAACAGAGGCCTCAACAGTTGTTTTGAATGGTAGTATTAGGTAAGGGTAAGTGTTTGTTTTCTTATGCAATTACTTGTGACAGTCTCTTTTTTTTTTCAATTCCAAAGGAATCTCTAATTTTGCCAATCTGTAAGTTAAACTAAATTCAGCCAATGAGCATGATTGGGACTGGGGTTTAGTCTTATTTCTCAAAGGGGGTGTCCAGAATTATAAGCATAACATAGCTCTTTTTACCCATTATTAAGCAAAATTCTATTAAAGATCAGGGTTAGGCCCAAGGGAATCTGAAAATCACTATTGATCACTCAAAATGATGTCTTCCCATGGCTTGGTGTAGCTTTGGAAGCTGCACTAGTTACTACTGTTTTCCTTGGATATTGACTTAGAAGGATAATTAGGAATTACAGGGATACTAACCATGGTAAAGGATAAGAAGCAGATCATGAGATAGCTGCTACAAACCAAGTTCCCAATGGGAGACTCTACTCTCCAATTTTACTTAGAAAGTAAAACAAAAGCAACAATGAAAGCTACATTTCTCTTACTTTTCATGTTTCTTCCTCTCAGGATCAACTTTATTCTTGTACTAGTTTTTACTAGCAGGTTTTACATAGGCTCAGAATTTCCCTTCTTTAGCAGGAGGAAGGCACGACTGCCTTTCTTAAGTTTTATCCCTTCAGATTTGGGTACTGTGTGTCAGGATTCTGATAATTTTGTAACCCTAAAGAAGAGTGGGAGATTAAAAGCTCACCTTTAAGCCATCCCTTCCATATGGCTGGTGAGTAACTAAAGCTGCCTGGCCACCACTGACTCTGCCTTGATCTCCTTAATTGAAAAATCTGCTCCCTAGACAATCCAAACTAAATTCTTAGGCTCTGATTAGTATAGCATTCCAAGCAAAAGGAAACCGAGACTAGTGGGATTTCTTCATAGGAAAAAGCCTGTAGGTTTTGTGAGCAATTTCTATGTGGTACTACTTCTTCATACCTAACTCAGTAAGGTCAATTGTATAATTGCCCACAATGGGTCCCTGGGCTTCTTCTGATTCCTTCTTAGGGACATGGTGTAGTGATCAAGCCTTCATTCTTCCCTAAGATTGAGGTGATATGATAGATAGTTCAGGAGGTCTGCCTTCTTTACTGCCTCTGACTCTTCCTTCTGCCTGTCCAGAAGCCCCTGGGGTCAAAACCATCTTATTAGAATAAAAAGGAGAACTGACTCCATGTGATAGCAGATAAAGGCTCTGAGTTTAGTAAGCTTCTCATTTTCCCCAGCAAGTTCTTATTTTTTTCTAATTTTTTTTTAAATTAGAAACAGGATTGTTTTACACAACAATTCCAGTTCCCTTCTCCCACCCGTCCTCCCCTACCACCCCCACAACTAAAACCCTATCTATCACAAATCCTTTCTGCTCCCCTTGGATGGTGAGGCCTTCCATAGGGTGTCATAAAGGACTTAAAATGTATGGATTTATTTACATCAAGATATGATAAGGAATATACCAGCTCTGAGCATCTTTCCTAGTGTTGGCTCATGGGCACCTTTCCATACATACCAAAAAGCCCCCATAGCAGTCTGGGATTCTGATTACTTCACACAATTGAAAACAAGCCATGACTTGTGTAACTCTCTGCATAACCTGTCTCCTCTATGACTGCATAAGCGGCAAACAACCCAAGATCAGTCACCCATGAGCACCACTGTGCCATAGATAGCACATGGCCCAGGGAGTGGTGGGTGTTCAACAAAGACACCTGATCCAGTCAGCTCAGTTAGTGAAAGGACTGAGAAACAGCTTAAATGAGAACTTTGGTTTTATCTCAATTTCCTCTGGAGAAAGGACTAGTTGTTTCATGTTGAAAAGGTTGTTGTCACCACCCTGCCTCCAACACTGTACAGTTTCATTTCCTGCTTTACAGTGCCTGAAACTTGACTGCACAGTTTCCCCAAAGATACTCAGGCTTCAAGTTCTGTAAAGCCCTGAGCAGCCCTTGGTGTATCTGTAGTTCAGTTAAAACACATCTCAAAACAAAGGAAAGCAAGTGCGTGTACACTCCCTGTTTAGCACCGAAACCGTTGTTCATGTGTCAGTTCTGTAGACACAGCATTTTCTTTGTTAAAGATCAGAGCCTGAAGTGGCAGTCACATACGTGCTCCTGGTGTTGGGCTGCTCTGAGTGGACTGCAGGGACCCGGTTCATACACTCACAGTTTCAGCAAAGTGGAGAGATGAATCACAAACTTCAATAAGAAAAAACCAAGCTCTACCTTTCCCATTTGCCTTTCAGGCTAGAAACGATTTAAGTCCAAGAAAGGAACATATTTTGTGCAAATTTTTTTTCCTTCTCTTTGAAGGAATAACAACAACTGCCAGTGCCTTGAGCAAGGACTCCAGATGGCTCTGTGTCCTGTTTTAAGAAAGTCTCTCCTGCTTCTGGGAACGAGTCAAGGCCAGAAGTTCTGACAGTACAAGGCCTGTTGCTTTTCTCCTTGTAGGGCCATTATGTGGTAAAAGAGATGTGACCAACCTTTGCAATGACACAAATCTCTGTTCCAACTAAACTCTGCTCTATGCTAACCCTGCATTCAATTCTAAACCACAGCCCAAAGCCACTGCAACCTCAAGCCTTGCTTTCCCCTGCCTTAAAGGCTGCAGGCTCATTTCCATGCACAGGGATTCTACTTCTTCAATCCTCTAAGACTGAGAAAGACATTTCTCAGATCTCTTTTGTCTATTATAAAATTGGAATGAAAAGATATGAGGTTAAGTGCACACTCCATGTTCTTTTTCAGTGCCTGATGCACAAGGGGTTCAAGTTTTAAATTTATTTAGAGCTGGTACCAAGAAAGTTCCAGAGGTCACGTTGGTAATAAGGCAAACAGAAGTCAATGATACAGCATTGTCTGTATGGTTCAAACCCTGCGGACTTCAGAAACAGGGAGCTGGAGACAAAGAAAGGCCCTAACTCAGCTCTTAACAAGTCAAATTTGAAGGGGCAGATGGCTTGGATTCATCTAGGGACAAATGGAACAATTAACATCTGAATAGGAAATACATCTACACAGTTGGAAAGTAAAATGAATCAGAAGTATGTATTTCTTGGTCATCACTAGGAAATATTCTAAAGCTGGCCTAGAATTTAACACTGTATGGTTAACACAGCTTTGCTCCGGGATGGTCAGTCTTTTGATAGTTTGATTCACAGCTCTGTCTATGCCACCTGAGAAAGGGCCTGGACCACAATGAGCAGTCAAAAATCACATGAACAAACAAATAAATGAATGAGAAGACCTGTTCCACAATTGACTTTACAACCATTTGTCACACTTGTACTTTGTAAGATCAATTTTCCAACAGGCTTAAAATAATCCACCCAAGCCCCTCTCCACCCACCCCCCTTAAAAAAAAGAAAAAAAAAACTTCTTAGGCTTTCCTATTTGGTATCATGATTCTAGAGAAAACCTTAAATGCAATAGAATTAATTATCTTAATTATACATTCCTTTCATAGGCTTTGTCTGGTACCTCTGGTTTCTTTGAAGAAGAAATCTAATATTTTCCAAGCCCTGTAGAGTAGATGCATGCCAATCAACTCAGTCAATATTCATAAGCAAACACTTTGCTTGGCACACACACACACACACACACACACACACACACACACACACACACACACACACATGCAGACGCAAAGGGAAAACTACATTAGCAATTGTAGCTCCCATTAATTCTTGCTTGCAAACCACTGTGGAGGCAAGTTAGATCCACACAGCCAGGAATGCCAATTGATCTGGGCCCAGCAGATAGAGCATGGCACTCTCTGCTACAGAAAAAGATCCACACTTCACATGATTACACACAGTCCTGAGAAGCATCTAAGGGCAACGTGTTCCTAGGCATCTCAGACTATAATACTTCCAGATTTTTTTGCTAAAATATTTTCTAAGCACTTTCTAAGCATAATGGTTATGTTACAAGAATAAGTCCAAGAAGTGGAAAGACCAACAAGGTATTTTAATTTAAATAGTTATTCCCCTACAATAAAAGTCCCCATATTTGATCACTATAACTCTTTTCTGTTAATTAGATATGGTACTGAATAATATACAAAATTAGAGGTTTCTATCAAGAATTTTCAGAGTTCTTATTATTTTTATGCAGATGGCAGCCATCTACAGGTTAAGACTTTACAGAGTAAGGTAAAAAATAACTTATTTCAAGTCATTTCCACTATGTTCTCAAAGGAAGATGCACAGGCAGGCAAATGCCAGATAAAATGGAACCTTGCAAATCTTTCTCCTGAAGGGAGATGTAAAAAGAGCTGTAGGAAAGGTACCAGCAAGACAAATAAAAAGGTGTCTAATGCAGTTCTACAGTGAACATCAATAAAGTGAACTGTCCCTTCCATTATCCCCTCATTTCAGAAAGGTATTAACTCCATGCCTACATGGGTCATCTAAATAGGAATGTGATTAAGTTGTTGAAATCACTTTATTTTTAAAAATGGATATTCGACCCTACAATTTTATTTTAAAACAGACCTACATTGGTAAATTAACACACAGAATTTAATAAATGTAAAAAGGTCTTTAGATGATTTAGAGATATAAATAAGTCTATTAAACCTAAAAGGCTTAGGATCTTAAGTTTTACATGTTTCCACATCAGTATATTCTGACTTATAACACATCATAAGGTTAAGGGATGTTGTTTTGTCTCTGAGATGCAGAAAGACAAACACAAATTGATAAAAAAAATCTTAATGTGTCAGGGAAAGTAATAATATAATTACTAAGGGCCTCCGTGCAATGGCCTTTGCTTTATTTTTACCAAAATGATAAATGCACTTAGCTGAGGTTTGTTGAACAATAATGCATATATATATATATATATATATATATATATATATATAGTTGTCCAAGAAGTGTTAATATGAACCCCCAAGCTTCAAACTTACTATTTCAGCATCCAAAGAAGGCCCATAATCATACACAACCCCCTTTCTTCTTAGAACTCTGCTAATCATTTTCCATTTCGAACACAAAATTACCTCAAGCTGTTTAGTCAGAGAAATGTAATTGCTATTTTTCTGATTGTTATTGATAGCAAATAAGAGTAATCTTGAAACTTCTCTGAGTATTAGTATATTTGCTTTCCAGAACAGTCTGCTTACATTTAGAGTTGGGTACCTTAGGAAAGTCCTGTGACCTCTGCTCCCTTCCTCATCTGAAAAATACATAAGCTCGCCCAGGCAATCTCTAATGTCCCTGCCAGCCTGGAAATTCTAAACGTCTGTGATATATGACTGTCACTTGTTAGTCTAATTTAAAAGGCTAGGCCAACTTTGGATCTGTTTTCGTGTCTACTATTGTAATTATTATTGATCTTTCAGTAATACTCTGTCCAAAGCCTCTGGGAATATCGTAAAAAGGAAACACAAGTACTATGGGAAAGAAAAATGGACAGAAGTTTCTGTAATAATGAATATTTCATTCCATTCTCTGGTCAGAGCATTGCAATACAGAGCTCTCAGTCTCCGTCTCAAGGGAATGAGAGTTAGGCTCTACTCATGGGTTTGGGCACTCTGACCTCATAGAGGAAAGCACTGATTCCACATAACTCTATTTTCTACATTGCTTATCTCCAAATAGAGCATAAACTCAGCTTCAGGCAGGGCCTGGGGAGAGAACATGCACCTTTGTTTGCTTCTTTTTTTTTGTTTATTTATTTATTTTTAACTAGCCTGCAGTGTCCCTACACTGACCACTTTTGCAGCTCTGCCCAGCAACTCTGCCTCCATTTTTCCTGGCATCAGTATGAGTCCTGCTTGGATCTGTCGGCCATGGAGGAGGAAGAACTTGGCTGTGAGGGGTTTTGGCTCTTACTCCTTCACAGCACTTCTCAGCTTGATTGGCACAGCATTGGATAGCAACACCACCCACTTCTTTCTCTTTTTGGCCTCCTGTTTCTACCAACTTTCTCTCAGTTCCCCTAGCTGAGATATATAGAGGTAAAACCTGACTCCACAGCCAGAAATCCTGAGCACAGTAGCGAACATAGAACCCAGGAATTCTTGGCATTTTTCTGGGCATGTCAAACAGAGCCGGCCAGGGTCCCTCTTTATCAAGGAAGGCACACATCCCTACTGTACTCAGAATGGTATCATAAAGTGATTCTGCCTCTAATTGTTCTAAATGTTTATGCAAAGAGTCTGGGAGGAGATACAGCTGACTGATAATTATAGAGTGATTAAGTCTGACATTTTCAGAGAATTGGTGAAAAAAGCTGCTCAACTCTGGAGGGGTCAAAAGACCAGGCACCTTTCTAAATTTCATCACTGCAATACTTTCCTGATGAGTAGAAAGAGGAATATTAGAAACTATTCCCAAAATGAAAAAAAAGATTTTATGATAATGGCCTGTTAAACATTTAATGCTCTGTTAACAAATGGTTATTTCTCCATTAAGCACCGTCACGACCTATGCATAGTTTATGAACATTCCTGTTGTCCTTGAGAGAAATAGCATACTGTATTAGCTAAAAATAACAGCCATGTGAGGAACAGAGTGCAATTTGCATCTGGAGTTCAGCTGACATCATCTGGCTTAGAAGCTGGCTCCCAGGGATCAGCCTCTGGAGAAGGCTCCTGGAACCTGACACCAAAGCAGAATGTGTAGATCTAAGTTCTCTCCCTTGAAGGAAACTGCTTGAGAATGGTGATGTCTCTTTAACAGTGAAGTTCACTAAAGAGCTTCTGTCTTCCAGTTTGTGTTATTCTTTTTGAAACTCCATCCCTTTTGCCTTTGTTTACACAATACTAGGGACTCATCTCCATCCAAGAGGAACCAGTCCTCTCATTTTTCTTTCACCAGGAAGAGCCAGCCACAAAGTCCAGCTATATCCAGAAGCCATTTTGAATATGACTTAACTAAGAACTCTCCTTTAGGGGTATAGACACAGACTGCCCCAGCGAAAGGGGTTTAGAGATTGAAACATAGTCACAAAGTGTCCTTGTAATGGAGGCTGCCTGAGCATTCTAAACCCCACATCAGTTTTCTTTCTTACTCCTATCCTCCACATACTAACTTTGCATCAGCTTTTCAAGCATTGCCTTTTTCAAGAAGCCTGCGATGAATGCTGCAACTATTTTGCCCTGAATTGAATAAAGCTCACAACACATCCTTATCCTAGAGCCCTTACCACTTCACTATGTTAAATGTAAAAGGCTTTCATTTCAAACAATGGAGAGAAGTCACAATGGAGGAAGATGACAAGCAAGTAAATGGGGACACAGAAGGTAGGTTGGACACTGTGATCTCAGAGCTAACCCAGTAATGTTAGGTAGGGATGGGGTCTAGACATAATTTGGTATTATAAACAACAGCACTCAGAAAACAAAAAATTCTCTCTTACCCAGCTTCTAGTGATGCCAAATCATCAACTAACCTGGTTCTGTTTCCTAGTTAACACTTTCATTCTCTGCCCCTGTGAAAGATGGGTCTCAGCACCCTTCTTTGAGAAGCTGAAACCTGTGGATGTTTGGTCTAAATATAAACTGACATGATGGATACATGTATCATACATACACACACCCCTATACTCTTAAAACATTGTCAGATCAGTTGAAATGTCTCACTCAATGGAAATGCTATGATGGGAATGATGACAAGAAGATAAAGTCTAAACTTGATCGATCAGCTTGATTGAATCTACAGAAGCAGATATAGTAGATATGGAGGGCTAACTGGACCTTTCAGGTACAAATGACTGGTTGGAGGATTAAATCAAAACTCCTTTGAACTGCAAGGCAAGCCCATTGTGTTCTCAACATGTCCCAAAACTCCCGGCCTTACACTTCACATTGCAATAATATTGAAATTTTTATATCTCTCTCTTTTACCATGTTATCTCAGGCTGTGCCAACTTCTTTCATTTGTTCTGGAAAAGCCCACTTTCCATCTTTTTCTGCCAGGATAACTCTCATTTCAGAAGTTTCTGAGGGCTCATCCTTTTGTGATCTTTCTTTCCACCTTCACAATAAACCTCCTTGATGCTTTCTAGTTATCCCCTGAACATCCTTGCCTTTGGAACTGAGTGTACCAAAATTTGAGGCCAATGAGTATCAACTCTTAGCATAGCCTAATACCTATCATGTATGGTTGGGTGTAGAGAGGCTTGTGTTACTTAAAATCTCCAGACTTGCTGAGTAGAGATAGCTATCAGTAGAGGGGGTACTACTGAAATTATCCACAGTGAGTTAGAGGTTAGAGAAGATATTCCACCATTGTTTCCCAATTCCTTTAGTCAGAACTCCTTAATGTCTCATAAATAATGTTAAAAGAACACATAACATGCCTTCTTCTTATTACTGTCCTTATCACTGTTACAAGTTTAAATTTAGAGTTTAAAAATTAGATTTGAGGTGATACTCTATGGGGATCCTATTATAATACCCAATGCTAAACAAGACCAGGGCATTGAAATACTTTCTTGTAATTAGTGTTCCAATATAGAGCAGTATAATATATCAAGACCATCTCTGTCAAATTTATTTGTAAATTCTGCCTTTTTAACTATGGGGTTGTTTGGTGAGTCCTGATCTTGCTTTGAAATTAAGTTGTGTTTTGGGAATTTGGTGCAGTCTCTTCTGTTGTTGTTCCTCTTGAGAAGTTAGGGGTCCCAGTATTCTCTCCCATGAATACCCAATCTTCTACAGAACTACATCCCATACCATTTCTGATGCAGGGGAATAACCCTAAGATAATCAATGCAGATCTAGGTTTTCAGACTTGTTGATTTCTTGGTCTTACTCTTTTTCACAAATATTCTAAACACTAATTCTTTTCTTGAACTTATCTTCTGAAAGAAATATATATTTCCAAAACAATTTATGCCAGACATGAGACCCAGTTCTTTAATATATGATGTGTACAATTGCATATTCTTCACCATCCTGTACTGAGTACTACATTCAGAAGTATACAGTAAGCACAGGGGGTTCTCCAGCTTGTTTTTCATAATACAAAGGAACTCATTCACAGAAGTCAGTGAGATAGGAGTGGCAGAAAATACCCATTACATTTTGTGCTGCCAGGTAACAGCACCTTAACAAGAAGGATACTAACTCAGATGAACATAGAAAACTACGAGAATCACAGTGTTGCCCATGTCCACCATCTTCCGTTTTAGGCTTGTCATTTATCATTCTACAATCTGAAGCTTGGTGCATTTTGACCTGGACTCCAAACTCAAATGTTTCCACTGTTCCTGTCACACTCTTTGGTTTCATTTAGTTACCCTCACTGTTTTTCCTAAATCATTATATTTACTTTCTATTTATTAGGACTTTAGCTGTTTAAATTGCTGACATGTCTCTGCTTGTTTGATTATCAAATTTATATAGTCTGAGTAGTTTGAGGCCAACTCCATTTTTCCTTATCCTTGTCAATTTTCAGAGCACAGTTTTTCACAATACCAGAAATGCATTCAGACATTAATTAAAGCTGAGTGAGGTGCCTGCATCACCTATGTTGCAGACACAAAATAAAGATAACTTTCAGTATGGCATGGAAACATATGGTCACCAGGCTGTTTTACACAACTTGAAGATAGCCACTGGATTAATGAGTGCCACACTGGCCATGCCAATCAAGCTCTGTTTCATTCAAAGCCATTTACTATTTTCATCACAGGAAGCTCAGTTCTCCCTTCTCTCTCATTTCTTCCTCATCCCCCAAGGTCCATATTACCTGCATAAAAGCTAGTCATTCCTATATATGTGCCTGCATGTCTGCATCTGGTGGCTTCAAATGCACTCCTTTGCTCATGTGCCTGCTTATTCCAGTGGTCTCAAATCCCTGCTGCAGGCAATTGGGCGTCAGCACTTAGATAAATGTGCAGAACTTGCAGTACAAGGAGTCTCCTGGGCAAGGGAACACCTGGCTGGAATCACAATGTTTTCCTTGGCTCCCAGAACAGCCATGTGAGCAGTTGCAGCAATTACCATGACACATGGGGATGACACCTGACTTGCCAGTCTGAATGGACTAGTGGAACATGGCATCCAGGAGGGAGTAAAATATCTCTATCATAAACTGAACCATTTTGCTGTTTGAAATGTTGCCAGTTTTTATAACAATTTCCATCTTAAGCTGGCTCAATACATATTTAATGAATTCATCTATAAAGCCTTTAACAGCCCTCAATTCATTTCAAGTGGCAAATGACTCAGCAGTTTTAAATGGTGAGCTGGATACTGCCTCTGGATTCATTACTTAAGAAGAAAAAGTGATTTTTGTTTATTTTGTTTTAATGATCTCTCATAGACAGGGACTTTTCCTTCTTTTCCTTATATTGATATCCATACAATATAAAAACACTTCCATATGCAGATCCTCTTTCTCTCAGGGATGTGGTTACGAGAGGAAACTTGTACGTTTCTATAGCAAAGAGTTGTTATATATACATTACAATTTCATGTTTGCTGGGTTTTGTGTTGTCATAAGTCATCTAACTTTAAAGACCTCTTCCCTGTGCAGCACTTCCAAATCCACCAGCAAGCCCATTGATGCTGACTGCTAAGGTGCTATGGAAAACACAAAGGTTGAGTAGATGAGAGCTTTGGTTTTGAGAAGCTTCCACACAGCATCAGGATCAGTTACCAGACAGCACACATCTGCTCTGAGAAATGTATGGGACCACATGCATCATGCTATAGTAAAATGTTTCTCAGAAAACTCTGACAGCTTGAGAGCAAAAGGGCCCTCTTCAACTGCAATGTCTAATGCCACCCATCCTGAGGCAATGCCCTGACTAGAGCATCTTCTCACTTACATATGTACAAACAACTAAGCTGCCCCAAATCCATTATCCTGTCTCCTGCCTCACTTCTACTGTTCGCCACTTCCACAGTTGACTCCTGTCCACTTATATAGACTGTCTAGACTGGGCCCTTATATTTGCTGTCCCTGATAGCTAAAATGTTTTCCCTTTCCATAACCTCATGGCTCTCTACTTCATCAACTTTTTTTTCCTGCTTAAATATTACTTTATCAGTGACTCATTTGAAGTAATCTCTTGTGAGATGACAAGATGGATTAGCAGATAAAGTTGCTTGTGGAATATACCTGGAAACACGAATTTGAACTTGGGATCCAGATAAAAGTAGAAGGAGAGAACTGACTCCAAAATGTATCTGACTTCCAATTGTGAGGTAGGACAAATACACATTCTATCAAATAAAATAAAAAAATAATGAAAAAAATCCTCCCAAATTAGCACTGTAGAACATTCTTACAGTTTCAGCACTCAGAGACTGAAATGGGAGAATTTTGAGTTTGATGTCAGCTATTGCAAAAGAATAAGACCTTATTACTCTAGCTAGAAGTTCAAGTAACATATTGAAGAGATATGGAGAGAGTAGACAACTTTGTCTTGTTCCTTATTTTAGAGGAATCCCATTGAGTTTCTCTCCATTTTGTTTGATGTTGGCTGTTAGTTTGCTGTATATTGCTTTTAATATTTTTAGGTACATTCCTGTTATTCCTTATATTTCCATGACGTTTATCATGAAGTTGGATTTTGTCAAAAGGAGATCCAAGGGATACAAATTGGAAAGAAAGAAGGCAAATTTGCACTATTGCAGATGATATAATAGTTTATATAAGTGACCTGAGAAACTCTACCAGGGAACTCCTAAGCTGATCCTGCAGCAAAGTGGGAGGATACAAGATTAACTAAAAAAATCAGTAACCCTACTATATACAGATGATACATTTGTGGAGAAAGAAATCAGGAAATATCACCCTTTACAATTGCCACAAAGAACATAAAATATCTTGGGATACCACTTTCCAAATAAGTGAACATCCTGTATAGCAAGAACTTTGAGTCTTTAAAGAAAGTAATTAAAGAAGATATCAGAAAATGGAAAGATCTCCCATGCTCTTGGATAGGTAGGATCAATATAATAAAAATGGCAATCTTGCCCAAAAGCAATCTACAGATTCATAGCAAACCCCATTAAAATACCAGCACAATTCTTCACAGACATTGAAAGAACAATTCTCAACTTTATATGAAAAAAAAAAAAGCACAGGAAAGTCAAAATAACCCTGTACGATAAAGGAACTTCCAGAGGCATCACCATCCCTGACTTCAAGCTCTATTATAGAGCTATACTCCTGAAAACAGCTTGGTATTGGCACAAAAATATACAGTTAGACAAATGGAATCGAATTGAAAACCCTGATATTAACCCACACTCCTAGGCACACCTGATTTTTTACAAAGAAGCTAAAATTATACAATGGAAAAAGAATCTTCAACAAATGGTGTTGTTAAAATTGGATGCTGGAATGTAGAATATTGCAGATAGATCCATATCTATCACCAAGCACAAACTTAAGTCCAAATGGATCAAAGACCTCAACATAAATCCAGCCACATTGAACCTCTTAGAAGAGAAAAAGATCTTCACCAACCCCACATCTGACACAGGGCTGATTTCCAAAATATACAATGAACTCAAGAAGCTAGACTTCAAAACACCAAATAATCCAATTAAAAAGTAGTGTACAGAAATAAATAGAGAATTCTCAATAGAGGAATCTAAAATGCCTAAAAACATATAAGAAAGTGCTCAACATCCTTAGCCATCAGGGAATTGCAACTCAAAACAACCCTGAGATACCATCATACACTTGCCAGAAAGGCGAAAATAAAAAACACCAATGTCAGTCTATGTTGGAGATGATGTGGAGAAAGAGGAACTTGTATGACAACTTTGGAAATCTGTATGGTGGTTTCTCAGGAAAATGGGAATCTGTCTATCTCAAGATCCAACAATTCCTGTCTTGGGCATGTACCCAAAGAATGCACATTCATACAACAAGGACATGCTCATAGCATGTTCATACATGTTCATAGCAGCATTGTTTGTAATATCCAGAAACTGGAAGCAACCTAGATGTCCATCAACAGAAGAATGGATGGAGAAAATATGGTACATTTACACAATGGAGTATTCCTCAGCGGGGGTGGGGAGAACCAATGAAATCTTGAAATTTGCAGGCAAATGGATAGAACTTGAAGAAACTAACCTGAGTTAGGTAACCCAATCATAGAAAGATAAGCATTGTATGTACTCACACATATATGGGTATTAGACAGAGCAAAGTACTTCCAGCTTACAATCCACACCACCAAAGAAACTAGGAAACAAGGAGTAGCCATAGAGAAAAACACATGGTCTCCTGAAGAAAGGGAAAGAGATAAGAACCCCTGAACAAATCAGGAGCAAGCGGGGAGATAGGAGGGAGGTAGGGAAAAGAAAAGGGGAGAAGAGGAGGGGAAAGAGAAAAAGAAAGATCAGAAAGACTGAGACAGGGTAGGAATAAAGGAGTGTAAGAAAGGAGATGCTTTGATAGAGGGAGCCAGTATAGGTTTAGAGAGAAGTCTGGTAGTAGGGAAATGTTTAGGGATCCACAGGAATGACCCCAACTAAGAATCTAGGCAGTAGTGGAGTAGTGGAGAGGCTGCCTTTGATGTCCTTTCCCTATAATGAGATTGGTGATCACCTTGGTGCTCATATTAGAGCCTTCATCTAGTAGCTGATCAAAGAAGAAGCATGCACCAACAGCTAAACACTGAGCCATACTCCTGGAATCCAGTTGTAGAGAGGGAGAAGGGATGAGCAAAGGAGACAAGACCATGCTGGAGAAACTCACAGAAACTGTTGACCTGGCCTAGTGAGAACACAGAGACACTACTCGTAAAGCTGGGGAAGTGACATTGGACTAAACCAATCTCTCTGAATGTGGGTGCCAGCTAGGAGGCCAGGGAAGTCTATGGGACCTCTAGAAGTGGAGCCAATGGTTATCCCTAGAGCACAAGTGGACTTTGGGAGCCCATTGCCTATGGAGGAATATACTATTGCAGCCCAAATATAGGAAAGAGGGCCTAGGCCCTCCTTCAAATGATGTGACAGACTTTGATGATCCTCCGTTGAAGGCCTCACTATCCTTGGGGAGTGGGGGGTGGGTTTCGGGGGTCAGTGGAGGGTATGGGATGATGGGAGGGTGAGGTAATGGTGGGACTGATATGTAAAATGAGACTATTTCTAAAATAAAAAAGAATACCTTGTCTCAAAACAAGCAGAAAGCATTCCAACATCCCCCTCTCCCTTGATTTGTGTTTTTTTCCCTTCTACATAGAACTCATAACATTCTGCCCTATTATAGATATTTTCTTCAGTATTCATTATTATTTGTTTTGCCTATTTAAGTATTATATAAAATTAACAAAGACACAATGCCCATTTGTTTGCTGTGTATGCACTTTTGGAGCAGCCTGGAACAAGGTAAAACTAATTTCTTGTCTGTATCATCTTTACCCTGGAGGCCAATATCTACCATACCAACCTGTACTATACATCTTCATGCATTATATTATTTGCTATGTGACAGAAAAAGTGAATGAAATAAACGCCTTTTCATTTTTGTGTTTTTGTGTCATGAAAAACCACAGGCAGCACCAAAGTTCTCTACATACATGCAAGGGAAAAGAGGGAATTCCCAGTCCAGTTTGGGCCTGAAAATCTACATCTTAAAACACAATAAGCTCTACAACCTATGTCATGTTCCACTCCAGAAACCATAGCCACCATTGGAGCTCTTCTGCTACCTTCCCAATATTAGGTTTAAATGACTACCTCCTATGAAATCTAGCAATGTTTATCATGGTGTAATTGATAAATGTGGTTTCCCACTTAAATTTGTGTGTTCCTTTGTAAATATCTTCCAAATCCAACCACTCTATGCCAAATAAGTCAAACAGGGCAACTGATGGCACATGCATGCTGTAATCAAAGCCCTCTGGAGTAGAAGCATCTTCCAAGGGCAGAGGATATATGTGTGCATCTCCTCTTATGTCCTGTTGGTGCCATGTCTTTTTTGGAAGAATTCCACTCCTTGTCCTCACAGGTCATCATAAAATGTTAATAGACTTAATGACATCATGTCTATCATTGCATATGCATCTCCAAGTTTTATATGTTGAAAAACAAGAGCAGTCCCATTGGAAGACATACTACAAAAGACAAAACAAAAATTCTACCTACTAAGTAATTTCTCCTCTCCTTTACTACTATTTTTTTTTTAGTCAATGAGACAAATACTCCTAAGGATGTTAGCAAAATATATTTTGTTCTTTTTGTGGAAACCTGCTCTTAGATGGTCAACATGAATAAAACAAAATAAAACAAAACATGCTTTAAGTACTGGAATCACAAATCTCTTTGATAAAGGATCAACCACAGAGGGCACATAGTTTCCAGCACATTATATTCCATGTGTGTCATTGCCTTACAAGACAGTGTCCAGTGGCAAATTGGGCTTTGGTCTATCAGTGATGGGTTCCTTTTCTGAACTCCATTTCATAGGATGCTACCCAAGAAGCAATTCTAATATAATATTTTAAGCATTCTTTCTGAAACAACTTTCTATTTCTGCTGATGCACTGAATGTATCTGGAATCCATGCACATCTGCTAGACAAGTACCTCATTCAACAAAGTCAAGGATTGTTCTGTAAGCTGCTGTCACCTGATTTACTAGAATCAGAACTTCCAAATCACAACTGCCCCTTTACAAACGTTGCAAGATCCACCAAGTATTTCAGATTCAAGGATCACAGAGATGCCTGGAAACATGCCGGAGGTCACAGAGTTCAGGGAAGGAGAAAGTGTACAGTATTCCAACGAGGACCAGCTGTGATAGATATTGAAGAGCTTGTTCAGAGTCACACCCACAGATCTTGTCTGCCTAATGAGGATGAAAGTCACATGTACTGTTGTCTTGTTCATGGTGGAACTCAGGTAAAGCAAAAGAAAATCGAACTGGACTCTGCCTAATGTCAACTTACTTCCTCGACCCTGTTTGTGCCTCCATCTGCCTGAGCACATCTGCCTTTCCACTCACCATCCCAGTTTCTTCTAAAACATTCTATAACACAGAATTTCACTTTTACACATGGCCCCCATCTTAACTCATGCCACATTTCTGCCTGTGGTACCCCTGACCCCGCACACTGGAATACAGTAATCTCTGGGAGTTTAGCACCAATCTTCTTCCTTTATGAATGCATCCTTGCCTCCATCCCCAAAGAAACTTCTGGGTTTCTCTTCCTGTGCTTCTGCTATAATTCATGAAGACATCTAAGATAAAGGCAGCCTTTTTAATTTCCCTTTGTGTGTCTGTCGTCTTTGTTAAATGCTAAATTTCCTAAGAAGAGAATTATGCTTTTGAACTTTGGTTTTCTGAAGCTCACAGGAGTGACTGACAGAATATACATTTTAAACCCTTCATTGAAAGAGATAATGGGTAATTCTTTGAGAACCCAGTACTCAGGAATAATCATTGATTTTTGCTGTATAACATTTCTCCATTTCTTAGAATCCAACAAGTGGTGGGTGAATGTTCTAGATTAAATTGGGCACTAAAATTTAAGACTATGACAACAAGGTGATAACGGGAAGGAACATAGACCCATTGAGGATGGGCTCCTGAGAGGATGCATGGCTTCTGGTTATTTTCAAGTTTAGAAACTTTATTCCTTGGCCCCAGGGGCAATTAAAAAGAGAGTAGGAGAGCTCTGCAGGACTCCAGTCCCTAGTTAAGTCTCACTTCTCCTTCTGCTACCTGAACATGTGAAGAATCAACAGATGGCTAGGCTCTGTATTTATAGACTGGAATGATAGGCAAAAAAATAAAATAAAATAAAATTTTGCAACTGGCTCCTGAACTTAGAGAAAAAGCCAAACTCTTTCCTGCTTTACAGATAACACCATGAAGGACAGCAGAGTTCAGCCACCATCATCACTAAATAGAAGATGTACTTGTTAGTATAGTCAGCATGACACCCACTATATAGACCTCTGCTTCTGGAGAATTATGTTGATTAAATTAATTATAGTAGGAAGACCCACTTATTGTGGGTGAAACTATTCCTTGGACAGGGAATCCTGGATGATCTAAGAGTATAGAAAACGAGATGAGCATCAGCACGAATGCATCTTTCCCATCTCTGACTGTAGATGATGTAACCCACAATTTCAAATTTCCAGGTACCTTGGCTTCTCCACCATGATGGTTCCTTCGACTGTGAGCTAAAATAAATCCTTTTGCTTTTGTTGGCTTATTTTTATCACAGCAACAATAGTAGAAACTAAGAAAGCAAGTGAACTTATTTTCTCAGGAGGTAAAGTAAACGATATTGCACATAAGGATTTAGTGATATTTCCAGAACTCCAATCAGTCATTGGTCATTGGTTAGGCAATTTTGGCCATGCTTTAGACATCATGGACATTACTACCTGCTGACCACATAGTCACTTAGAGAAGCCTGCTGACTGTGTAGGCCATAATAAGCAATATAATGACTTGCATTGTCATTATGTACTTTATCATTCAGAGATGGTTGTGGTTTATAATTCATGTGAGAATTTAAAGTCAGTATTTCCCACACAAGTTCTCTTTAACAACTTAAATTAAGAATGGACCACTCTTGTTAGTATTCTGGGTACAGATAGTTTGCTCAATCTATTATGCACTTCTTATGCTAAGATAGAAACTGAACATTTCTATAGATGGACAGAGGTTATTTCAGTGTATAAAAAAGAGAAATATTCTTTGCTTTGGTGCCTGATAACAACTGATCTAAAGGGGGTAGTGATAGAAGATGTAATGGGAAGAAATCCATGTGTTTCCAATGATTACATTTAAACCACTCCAGTAGAAGATATAGTGAGAATTTTTCTTCATTTTCATAAAACTTTCTGTCTCTCAGAAGTGACATAATAAGACCTATCAATAAACTACTTTTCCAAACTGAGCTCTGAATTCATAAAGATAACAGGGTGCCTATATACCCATAATTTTCTATCAAAGCAGTATAGTTGAAATAAGTTTTGCATTTGCTTCTCATAGTATAGGAGAACAAGATACTGAGGAACACACTATGTTGAATAGGGACATGCCACATTCAAGAAGCTATAAGAAAGTCAAAACATGTTTGGCTGAACAAGCACCATTTTAAGTTGTCATACTGGGTATCTTTCTCTAAGATTGTAAGGCACTTAAAGGGCTACTTTCTGACTGGGAGCAATGGAAAAGAAAAGTTCATTACAACTCATTAAAAATTAATATAATTCTAAAGCAATTTCCATTAGTTAAAGTGTAGATACTCTACATGTCTTGTAGAATTTTATTATAAATTCATGCTAACCCTGTGAGTGATGGTAGATAGTCCCAATATCTTTCCTAATAAAAAGTAACAGAAATCTGCAACCAGTACTTTCTTATTAAATGAAATATTTAAACGCTGTCATCTTGTTTCTCATGGTCATGTCCTGATTATGTCAAGTCAAATTAGTAAAGTATAGAGATCAGAGTAAACAAAAATGACAGATAAATGAAGCACATGGGGACAATCCTATGAAACCTATCTATGGAGTCTATAGTAGGTGGCAATCTTACCATCTGGGGAGTCAAAAGGAGGAGGCAGTCTTCCAGTGATACATGTTTTCTCCCATATACTTCTTTCATTTTCTATGTGTTTAATATTTTTATTAAAGTCTATGAGTTGCTCTATAAAGACCAATGGAAGAATATGCATCATATCACTCTGTAACAATCTTCCTTCTGCCTTTTCTTGCACTAATCAATCCATTCCAGCTCTGCCTTTTCTCTATCTAACAGGATGTTTTTAGGTCACTGGGACATTCTTGAAAAGAGATCATAGGAGTTTAGACTTTTATTTCAGAGCCATGACCTTGGGGTCATATCCTTCCAGGGGACAAACAATCATGGACTGAGACTCAAAATCTGTGAGCCAAAACCCATTTCCTCATGGAAGCTGGCTCTCAGGCATCTGTGATAGTTTCAAAAACTTAATTATCACTGTATTTATGGCACTTGCACCTAAGGAGTATCAATTGAAATGGATGCCATGTCAAAAACATGGGTTCTGGAGAACAAGCCAGTTTTTTATCATAGCCAAATTTTTGAGGGTTTGGACTGAATTGAATATCTACACAGAACTCAGCTCCTAGAAGAAATGTATCCAGTCTAAAGAAATCAAGATAAGGAAAGGAAAAAGGGACAAAATGAAAGGTTACCAAACAGTAGAAAACACAACACACTCAGAGAGAGAGAGAGAGAGAGAGAGAGAGAGAGAGAGAGAGAGAGAGAAATTTAAAACAAATCAGCAAATAAAATTAAACAAAGCAGAACAAAGCAGGTACTTAACACAAAGCCAATACCCAGGAAACTAAGAATTCTCTGGGACTAAAGAAATAGAGCCAAGCAAGGACGAGAACAGATGTGAAGTAATAAATCAAGACAGACTTCACTATGGGAAACAGGCTTTTTCCTCAGGCCTGGTGGTTATTTTATAGTTCTTGTTGATTTTAAAACCAGAGTCTTTGTGCTTTCTGAGCCTTGTCCTGCTGAGGCAGGGAGGAAGGAAGAAGGGAATAGGTAATTGGGACCATGTGGTCAAACTGATATCTGCCAGAAGATGGAGAGTGGTGAGGAAGAGCATCCTGAGTGAACCTGAGAGTAAATCATAAATACCTGTTACCAAGAGCAGAAACTCAATAATGATTTACTGTGTGAATAAATGAATGAGTAAAGAACATTTATTACAGTGAGTTTTCAATGGCAAAAAGAAGTGCTGGGTGACTTGTATGTCTAAATTATCTTTCCTTATAGTGAAAAATAGTGGACATGCTTTTTATCACTAAACATACTCCCCAAATTCTTGATTATTTTATCAACAATGTCACAGAAAAACTGACTGGAATTTAGTTGAATAACTTAATTCACTTTATTTTCAATTTGGAACTGGACAAAACTTCATTCTACACAAGGAAAAAATGTTCTAATGAGCTAAGTAGAAGGGATGATTTATAGACAGTATTTGGAAAAACAGAAAGACAAAATTTTAGTCATTTCTGTCAGGTAGATATTAGAATAGAAAATCACTAATTTGTTATGAGGAGGTTTTAAAATAATATGTTTTTTCACTAGTACTCAAGAATATAACTGTAAATGCTAATAGGTCATGTAAAGCTTGGATACAAGCTGGATGTTGGTGGCTCACACCTTTAATCGTGGCACTTTGGAGGCAGAGGCAGGTGGATGTCTGTGAGTTCCAGGCCAGCCTGATCTAGAGAGTGAGTTCTAGGACAACCTCCAAAGGAATACAGAGAAACCCTGTCTCGAAAAAACAGAAAAAAGTAATAAAAATAAAAATAAATAAAAAGCTTAGATACATAAATATATTTATATATTATTTAAATTAGGCTTAAACCATCATTTCTTTATTACAAAACATTCAAAATGAAGCTCTGTTATGATAAATCTTTCCGCCAAAAGCCGCTGAGCCCCACTGCCACATGTACGCTTTACACCAGCAGCCCGCCTGAGTTAGGGCCCAAATGAATACACAGAAAGACTTGTATTAGGTTCAAATTCTGTTTGTACAATGACTAGGATTCTCATCTGTTAGCTCAGTCTCAGTTATCATAAATCTATATATTTTATAAGACTTATAGAGGATACCTTTCGCTGGCACCCTCACTTGCTGGTGGCTCACATGGTACTGCTGGAGGAGGAAGGGGAAAAAGGGGAACTTCCTGTTTCTCCTTGCTCAAATATGAGTCTCCTTGCTATGTCACTTCCAGCCTGAATCATCACTTCTCTACTACATTTCCCAGAATCCTCTTTGACTCCTAGTCCTGTCTAACTTGCTGTTTCATTGGCCAAACAGAATTTTATTAAACAATCAATAAGATATATATACACAGAAGTACTTACCCCATCAAAGCTCCATCCCTACTGGCAGATTTTGAAGTGCAAAGGTTCTTTGCACACTACCATGGTAGAAAAGTAGTTAGCAATCTTGAGCAGCTGTGAACCTTGAGCACTACAATAATGACAGGCTAGCAAAAAATACTCATTGTCACAATAGTGTCTAGAATGTTATTGTAGTAACAAAGAAATTTCCAATTGGATTTAAAACCCAAAAGGTGTAATTTTACTTTATGCCTGGTATCATTAATTGGGCCAAAACCCAGTGACTGCCTAGGTCATAGGCCCTAGAGGAGACCTACTACTATTATTTGGCAACAAGGACATAGTATTAAACTGTGCCCATAAGATTAAAAAATGCATAAGATACAACCTCTAGGTTTTATCTCATACCATTAGATTAGTATAATCATTTGACACAAATCAAAGAAGCTTCTTTGTACAAAAGATAATGATTAGTATAGAGACAGATGTTAAATTTGTACAAGAAATTCTGGAGTGATGGATCAGTTCTACATGGGACACTTGCATCACAGGCTCCTTCTCCAAGGCTCAGGAATCATCACATAAGAAGGCAAAAGACCTTAGAAGCCAGAAGTAGTGATACTTGAAGCAAAACAGTATATGCCAGACATGATAGAGTCATTGCATGCATTCACTCATAGTGGCTGTGCCTACGTGCACAAAACCTGCATAAAATCAAGGCAATCAAACTCCAAGCATGGATACAGGATGGACTCATGAAGTCCCACACTTTGATGAGAAGCTACTGGGAATTGGTGGCTACTAAGGGAAAGTGGATCAGTTTCTCTTGGTGATGCAGCCCGTAGAGACTACCCATGTGCTGATAGATTGTCTTGTACTCATGTATGTACAGGCAGCACAAATAAACGTAGGGATTAAAAAAGGAACACATGAAATTGTGAGAGAAAAGTAGAGTGGGGATTAGAGGAGGACTTGCAGGGGAGAAAATGGGGTAAAATTTGAATAAAATAAAGTATATGCATGTATGAAATTCTCAATAAAAAGAGGGATGTTGGAACATAATTATAGCTTATCTAGCACAGCAGAATTTTTTTTTTGTTCTTAATTTATTGTAACTCAGAACCAACTTTTACCATCTTCAACCTCCAATAACCACTACTCTACTCTCATCTTCCATTAGATCAACATGTTTGATTTCACAAGGGCAAGATGTTACAAGTTTTTTTTGTGTCTGGCTGGTTTCACTTAACACAAAGAGCTCCAGATCCACCTATGGTATCTAAAATGATAGGTTTTCATTCTTTTTATAGCTGGTAAACTTTCAATTGTATACATTAAGTTAATTTTTCATCTGCTTTCCAGTTGGTAGACTAGAAATGTTTCCATTTGTGACTATTGTGAGCAATGATGCCATGAACAAGGCGAACACAGATGTCTCTTTAACATGCTAATTTTGTTTATTTTGGATACATACTTGTTAGCAAGATTGCTGAATCATGTGGTAATTCTATGTTTACCTTTTTGAAGAATCATTATATTGTGTCTACATCACTGTGTCTACATCATTGGCAGTATTGGTTGCATTAGTCTTTTTATAATAGTCATTACTAGAATTGACTGATGTTTTCTTTTGTGTTTGATTCACATTGGTGACTAGTTATTTTGCACATTTTCATGTATCTGTTGGACATTTCTATGCCTTCTTTTAATAAATACCGATTAGGATTTATTGTCTATTTTTTAATTTCATTATCTTTACCTATTCTATGAGAGTTTCATACATGTATACAACATGTTTCAGTCTATCTCCCCCTGCCTTCCTCTAACTTCTACTAGCTGTTACATATATACCCACCTCCCAACTTCATATCCATTTTTTAAAAAAGATTGAGTATTATTTGTGCTGCTTGTGTGAGCATGAGTGGATGATCAGATGGAACACAGGCAATCTACCAGCTGCCACAACCTGGAAGAAAAGTGACTTACCCTCCCCAGTATCCATAAACCCCAATAGCTTTTAGGAGCAGTAGAACCTTTTAAACCCCTCTCCTACCCATGCTGGAATGTTAGGTAACTTGATCTTGTTAGGTCTTGTGTAGACAGACACAGTTGCTCTGAGTGCATGCATGAAACAGCATTGACATAGATGGAAGACACTATTGAACTGATGTCCTCCTCAACTACTAGCTCCCACAATATTTCCATGCCCTCTTCTGCTATTTCCCATGCCTTTCCAAGGACCTTATGTAGATGTCCAATTTGGGACTGAGAATTCTATAGTCAGCTCTTCTCTGGATTTTGACTAGTTGTGAGTCACTGTATTCACAGCCATTCACTGCAACAAGAAGCTTCTCTGATGAGGATGAAGAGATGCAGAAATGGCAACTAGCTTGGCACCATGCATCCATTTGTGCAACAGTAGTATGAAAGTTATGGGAGTAACTATCAGATTTTTTATTGGAATTAAGACTCCTTCACAGGAGGAAACTCATTACACCTGTTCCCTTAAACATGGCCAAGAACCTGTGGCTGGGAGGTCATACTTCCCAGGAAATAGCCTTCCACTGTTAGTTTGCTAAACAGATATAGCATCTACTTGCCTTAAGTGCTTACCCTTATTTCCACTTTTAAAGATTATTTCAGGTTACATTTTCACTTTAAGGATAAAGACAGATGGAACTTCACAATAAGGATAATTGGTGCTTACTAAAAAACAATAGCTTCCTACAATTTTTTACAAAATAGTATAACATTTTACTATAATAGTTTTGATACTTTAAAGTTCCTGAAAAGAAACATTATGTGCAAGGGAGTGAATGTTCCACCATAGCAATGGAGCAAAAATTGAAACACACTGAACATCATTGTTGTTTATACTTACTCTACTGTATAAATGCATACCAAACTTTCTTGCTTCTTAGCTCCTTGTTTGGAAACCCAGCACAGTGATATTTAAGTTATTAGTCTGTTGCAAATGCTAAATTTAGAGCACAGATATTAGCCTTTGCCTTTCACTTAGTAGATTACAAAATGTCAGGTGAATTAATTTCACTGGTGAAACTATAATGTTTTCATCAAATGGTGCTCTATCAGCTACACAGTGACATGGAAAAGATGAACCTGAGACTTCAGCTCAAATCATCCACAAAAGTTAACTTAATATGACCATAAACTTATGAGACAAAACAAAGTTCCTGAGAGATATTAAGAGAAAAATCTTGGAAGCTCTGCTAAACCAGAGATCATGCCTACCAGAAAACCAAATAGGCTGCCCACAGACCTTCTCCTGTCTTACTATTCCTCAGATTCATCCAGCACTCTCATCCCCAGTGCTGCACTTGAAGACCAGCTACAGCCCCTCTCCATCTCCTGTGGATTTCACAGATCACTCTCTCTCACAAATTCCCTCCTCTCTATTGGATTTTTGCATCCCAACCCCCAGTTTAGCAGGCACCCCCAGCTAACTCAAGAGCTTCCCCTAATAGAGTAACAAATAGGCTAAAGACTGACCCACACCTCTCCCACTGCTCCTGGAAATGAGTACCTCCAGTAGGATTCCCACTCCTGTAGCTGCAAACCTGCTGTGGTGTCCTTTCCTCTTTGACCTCATACTCAAGGGGTGACAAAGACCTTCTCCATTAACCTTTCTTCTTCATACTCATTACAATTACTCAGCTTTAAATGACAGAAGGCATTCCATAAGAATTTTTCAGGGTAGGAAAAAATGCAATTAACAACCATTACACCAGAAAATTCAGAGAGGAAACAAAAACCAAGGAATAAAATACCCATCCAACAAAGACAAATCCAGAAATTAACACTTAGACATATAATCATCCCAAATCCAGATCATGAGATGCCAGCATAAACATGCAACAACAGCAAGAACAATATTTCTCTACTACAACCCAGATAACCTACCACAGCAGGCCTCTAGTATTCCAATATAGCAGAAACACAAGTAAAAGACTTTAAACCTCCCTTTCTGAATATGATAGAGATCTTTAATAGGAAATAAAAAAATTCCCTTAAAGAATTCCAGGAATGTGCAAATAATGTAAGGAAATAAAATTCTTCAAGACCCAAAACTGGAAATGAATCAATAAAGAAAACAGAAACTGAGGGCATTCTCAAAATGAAAAGTATAGAAACTAGAAAAGAAACTCCAGAGGTGAGCTTCATAAGCAGAATATAAGAAATGGAAGACAGAATCTCAGGCTTTGTAGATATGATAGAAAAATAAATAGATATATTTGTGAAAGAAAATATTAAATATAAAACCTTCTGACACAAAACATTCAGGAAATCTGGGACACTATGAAAAGACTAAACCTAAGAATAATATAGGAAAGAGAAGAAACCCAGATCAAAGGCTCAGAAAAATGTTTTCAACAAAATCATACAAAAAAATTCCTAACCTAAAGAAGGACATGCCTATAAAGATACAAGAAGCATACAGAAAACCAAACAGATTTGAAGAGAAAAGAAAATCCCCTCAGCACCTAATAATCAAAACACTAAACATACATAACAAAGAAAGAATATTAAAAGCTACAAGGGAAAAGACCAAGTAATATATGAAGGCAAAATGATTAGAATTATACTTGATTTCACAATGGAGACATTAAAAGACAGAGGGCCTTGAGAGATGTGCTGCAGATTGTAATAAACCCCAGATACCAGCTCAGACTACTATGCCCAGCAAACGTTCAATCACCATAGATTAAGAAAATAACAGAGTCCATGATAAAGACAAATTTAAACAATATATCTATCTACAAATCCAGCCCTACAGAAGGTGCTAGAAGGAAAATTCCAACCTAAGAAGGATAAATACACATTTGAAAATATAACACATAAGTAATCTTCTACTAGAAAAATATAAAGAAAGGAAGAACACACACACAGAGACACCACCACCACAATCACCACCACCACCAACATAATAGTAATCAACAATAATTATCATTGATACTTCTCAATGTCAATGTTCTCAATTCCACAATAAAAAGATACAGACAAATAAAAGGAATGCCAAAACAGGATACATCCTTATGCTACATCTAAGAACATACCTAAACATTAAAGATAGACATTATCTCAGGGTGACAAGGCAGAAAAAGATATTCCAATCAAATGAACCTGAGAAGCAAGCTAGTATGGCCATTTTAATATGTGACAAATTAGACATCAAACCAAAACTAATCAAATAAGATGGTGAAAGACAATATACAATTATTAAAGGAAACATCCATCAAGATGACGTTTCACTTCTTTACATCTATGCCCCAAACACAGGGGCATCCAGGGTTGTAAAAGAAACACTACTATAACTTAAATCTAATATTGACCCTCACATACTAATAATGGGAGACTTCAATATTCCACTCTCACCAGATCATCCAGACAAAAGCTAAATGTAGAAGTACTGGAATTAAAGATGTTATAAATCAAATTGACCAAACAGATATTTACGAAACATTTCACCCAAAAACACAAAAGACATAGAGTATATACTCAGACACAAAGCAAGTCTCTACAGATACAAGAAAACTGAAATATTTCTAGATATCCTATAGACCACCACAGATTAAAGTTGGAGATCAACAACAGAAACAAAATCTTACAAACTCTTAGAAATCCAACAATACCACTGAATGAAAAACATGTCAAGAAGGAAATAAAGAAAGAAATTAAAGACTTTTAAAAATTCAATGAAAATTGTAGTGATAAATTATTTATGATTTATTAAAGTTTGACTGAAGAGCCAGAAAAGCAAAGTTAGCCACAGGCTATAGAGATCAGGCAGTGATGGTGCACACCTTTAATCCCAGCAGCCAGAAGCTAGGAGGTGTTTGTACATACTTTTAATCCTAGAACACAGAATTAAGAGATAGATGGATCTTTGTGAGTTCAAGATCACCCAGATCTTCACAACAGTGAATCAATCTGAAAGAGAGTTATAGCTCACACCTTTAATCCCAAAATTAAGGAAGTATATAAGACAGAAGCAAGGTCTCAGAGAGATATTCGTTTTCCAGCCACACTGAGGAGAGGCAGTAGTTTGAGACTTGAGGAAGAGCTTATGCCTGGATCAGCCCTTTCAGCTGAGAGCTAGTGGCCAGGTGCTTTGCTTTTCTGATATTTAGCTTGAAGCTTGAACACCAATATCAGTCTCTGGGTTATTTATTTTTTCATATTACGGAACATGAATAAACAAGTTACCAAAACTTATGGAACACAATGAAAGTGGTACGAAAATGAAATTTCATAGAACTAAGTGCTTACATTAAAAAAGAAGAAGAAGAAATGGAAATAGCTCATACTAGAACCTGAACACGATACCTGGAAATTTTGGACAAAAATAAAATAATAACATCCAAGAGGAGTAGAAAGCAGAAAATAATCAAACTGAGGGCTGAAATCAGTAAAATAGAGTAAAAGAAAAGAATGCAAAGAATCCATGAAAGGATTGATTTTTTAGAAAATCAGCAAGATAGACAAATCCTTATCCAAACTAACTAGAAGGCAGAGAGAATATCCAAATTAATAAAATCAAAAATGAAAATGATGGTATAAAAATAGACTCCAAGGAAATCCAACTAATCAAAAGGACATGCTTTTAAAATCTATATGCCACCAAATTGAAAAATCTAAAAGAATTTACATTTTTCTCAATAGGTATCACTTACCAAATTTGAACCAGGATCAGATAAACAATTTGAGTAGACCTATAACCCTAGTATATTAGAAGCAGTAATTAAGAGCCCCCCCCCAAAAAAACAAAGGCCAGATGCTTTTAGCACAAACTTCTACTAGACATTCAAAGAAGAGTTAATGCCAATACTCCTCAAATTGTTCCACAAAATAGAAAGAGAAGAAAAATTATCCAATTCATTTTATGAGGCCACAGTTACCATAATACCCAAACCACATAAAGACACAACAAAGAAAGAGAATTACAAACAAGTTTTCCTCTTGAACATAGATGAGAAAAACACCCAATAAAATACTTGAAAACTAAAAGAAAGATCACATGAAAGGATCATCCACCTTGTAGGCCTCATTCTAAAGGTTGAGGGATGGTTCAATATAGAAAAATCAGCAAATGCAATCCGCCATATATATAAACTGAAAGAAAAAATGCATGATCATTTTATTAGATTCAGAAAAGGTCTTTAAGAAAATCCAATGCCATTTTTATGATATAAGTCTCCTGGAGAGATTAGGGATACAAAGTACATACCTAAATGTAATAAAGGCAATGTACAGCCAGCCTATAGCAACATCAAATTAAATGGAGAAAAACTCAAAGCAATTCCACTAAAATCAGGAACAAGCCAAATGTGTTCATTCATTCCTTATTTACTCAAAATAGTACTAGAAGTTTTAACTAGAGCAATTAGTTAACTGAAGGAGATCCAGGGGATATAGTTTGGGAAGGTAGAAATCAAACGATACTTATTTGCTGATGTATTATACCAGGGAAATCCCCCAGCTCACAAACACTTTTAGCAAAGTTGCTGGATAAAAGATTAACTACAAAAAAATTAGAAGCCCTCCTATATACAAATAACAAAGGGACTGAGAAAGAAATCAGGTAATATAAAATATCTTGAGATAATTCTAACCAACCAGGTGAAATGACTTGTATAATTAAACCTTCAAGTCTTTCAAGAAAAAGAAAATGGAAAGAGCTCCCATGCCCATCCATTGGTAGGATTAACATAGTAAAATGGCCATCCTACCAAAAGCAATCTACAGATCCAATGGAATCCCCATCAAAATTCCAACACAATTCTTTGCAGAGACCTTGATTCTCAACTTAATATGGAAAATTAAAAACAAAAAACCAAACAACAATCCTGAACAACAAAAGATGAAAGCACATTTCCAGATTTCAAGTTGTACTACATAGATATCGTAATAAAAAAAAAAACTAAAGGCATTGGCATAAAAACAGATATGTTGTTCAATGGAATTGAACTGGAAACCAGAAATAAATCCACACACTTATGAACACCTGGCTTTTTATAAAGAATCTTGAAATACAGACTGTAAAATAAAAAACCTTCAACAAATGGTACTGGTTAAATTGGATGTGTGCTTGGAGAAGAATGCAAATAGATCCATACTGATTACCCTGCACAAAAGTCAAATCCAGTTGGATTGAAGACCTCAATATAAAATTAGATACAGAGACAGAAAAGAAAGTTTGGAATAGCCTTGAACTCATTGGAGACATGTTTCTGAATAGAACATTGATAGTGCAGGCATTAGGATCAACAATTAATAAATGGGACCTCATGAAACTGAAAAGCTTCTGTAAGACAAATGACACCTCCAATCAGACAAAGTGGCAAACTACAGAATGGGAAAAGATTTTCATCAACTCCATATCTGACAGAGGGATAATATCCAAAATATATAAAGAACATAAGAAACTAGATATCAAACAAACAAACAAACAAGTAATCCAATTAAAAATGGGGTATAGATCTAAAGAATTCTCAATAGAGGAATCTCTAATGTCATAGAAACACTTAAATGTTTAACATCCTTAGCTATTGTGGAAATGCAAATCAAAAGAAACACTTTGAGATTTCATCTCACACCTGTCAAAATGACCTAAAACAACAACACAGGGTCAGTTAATACTGGCAAGGCTATGGAGAAAAGAGAACACTACTCTATTGCTAGTGGTTGTGCAACAACTACAGAAATCAATATGGTGGTTCCACATAAAGTTAGGAATCATTATACCTCAAGACACAGCTATGCCACACTTGGGCATATACCAAAGGATATTCCATCCTACCATAAGGACACTTGCTCAACTGTGTTCATTTGGTCTCTATTTATAATAACAAGAAACTGTAAATAACATACATTCCCCTCAATACATGTTTAGATAAAGAAGTTGTGATATATTTACACAATGGACTGCTACTAAGCTGTTAAAAATGTTGTCATGAAAACTGCAGGCAAATGGATGGAAATAAAAAAAGAAATGATGATGAGTGTGGATTATATGTATCTATTTCTAAGGAGATGTTAGTTGTTAAGTAAGTGATAATAAAGCTATACTCTGTAGACCCGGAGAGCTTAGGTAAAAGGGGAGGTCTGGAGCGATGCAGAGAACTCCCTTGGAGGGGGAAATATAATAGATTTTAGCAGAAGACTGGGGCAGGTGGGATTGTGAACAAGGGATCAGGTATAGGGGACATGGGGTGGAAGTACAGAGTGCAGGGGGAGAGATGAGAAATTGGCAGAGAAATTTTGGGGGGCAGTGTAGAAATCCACTGTAAACTTCTGGAATCTGTGAAGGTATCCTAATGAGGACTCCTAGTAATAGTGAATATGGAGTCTCAACTTGCCTTCTCTTGTAGCCAGGTGAGGCTTCCAGTAGAGGGATCGGGTTACACTCAATTGACTGCAGGCCAAGAGGGTTCCCATGGAAATTCCCTAACAACCTAGGCTATTTCTAAGACAAAAGGCCATTCCCAGCAAAAACTGTCAGTGAGACCCCATGGCTGAAGACTACACCCACAGAACTCAATGAACATGGAGAAGTCAAGTTGATGCTTACATGGAGGCCTTATCCTTACCTTCTAGTTTCTTTGGTATGGGAAGGTACTGTGCAGGATACTGAAAGAGAAACATGGAACGTACCCAGCTACAAAACCTTTGACCTACAATATATCTTGTGTGCATAATATGCTAGGAACATGTTGGTAAAGAACATGAGGCAGAAGCCAACAAAAATCTAAGGCCCACTGCAGACACTGCTTAGATAACTATGAACTAGACAAGATAGCACAGAGAATGGGGGTAAAATCAAACACTGTTAGTCAGAAAGAAAGAAAGAAAGAAAGAAAGAAAGAAAGAAAGAAGGAAGGAAGGAAGGAAGGAAGGAAGGAAGGAAGGAAGGAAAGAAAGAAACATGGGAGGTGAGTAGGGAGGGAGGAATGAAATTTCCTAATGTTTGCTGTACTAACAGATCAGTGCCTTATCTCTGGACAGACAGCAGATGGGAAGAGATGCTGAGACCCACAGCCAGACATTATGTGGAGAGAGGATCTAAATTGGAGGTCTCCATCAAATCCCTCCCATCAAAGCTCAGGGAACCCTGTGGAAAAGGAGGCTGAAAGAGTGTAAGAGCCAGAGTGGATGGAAGACACCAGGAGAGCAAGGCACTCTGAATCAAGTAAGCAAGGCATATATGATCTGTCAGAAACTGAAGCAGCAAGTACAGGGCCTACATGAGTCTACACCAGGTTCTGTGCATATATATTATAGCTATTAGCTTGGTATATTTTTATGGAACTCCTCACTGTGAGAATGAGTGGGTCTCTGATTCTTGTTTCTGCTCTTGGGAGTCTTTTCCTCCTGTTAGATTGCAATGTCCAACTTTGATATGAAAGCTTTTGCTTTATCTTATTATAATTTATTTTGTTATGTTTGGTTGTTATCTCTTAGAAGCCTGTTGTTTTCAACTGAGCAACAGAAAGGGAGTGGATCAGGAGGGGATGAGTTTGTAGATGGGGTCAACAGGTAGGAGTGGAAGGAGGGGAAACTATAATCAGGATATATTGTATTTGAAAAGAATCCATCTTCAATAAAAGAAAAAAAAAGAGAAAATCCTCAAGATTTGTACTAAGAAATTTTTTTCTACATGGGACATTGAAAATAAAAACAATGACAAATTGGGATCCATCAAAAGGTGAAACTTTGCATGTCAAACAAACCTATTGAGTCAATCAAAATATAAGCAATAGGTTGGGAGAAAAGTATTTACCAAGCACAATATGATAAAGGACTGCTTCAAGGGTTTACAAAGAGTACTTCCAGCTCAGTTACTGAAAGAGAGGCAACTCAATTTTTAGAAGGATGCAGAGATTATGAAGAGATATTGCTTCAAAGAGTCCCTGAATTGTGAAAAAGCACATGAAAAGATGCTCAAAATATTATTCATCAGAGAAATGTAAATTAAAACCACAACAAAACATGGCTTCATATCTACTAGACTGGCTATTATAAGGCAGATGTTGACAAAGATAGAAAAGTAGGAACCCTCATCTATTGAGTGGGGATGCAATACAGTATAACCACTTTGGATAAGTAGTCAGTGAATTTCTGAAAAAGTGAAAAAATATATCACAATCTAGCAATTCTATTTCTGGCACTATATCCCACAAGAGGAAACATATGCACAGAATGACCTACATGTAGATGTTCATATTTGTTTAAGATAGAGTTACTAGTGATGAGTGGAACTTGAAATTACCTAAATGCTTTAGCAACTAGTAAACAAATAGGTAATCCTTAATATCTATTCCAGTTTTATTCAGCAATAGAAAGGAAGGAGCTGATGACACATGTTATGACACAGATGAATCTCAACCCTTGGAGTACATGAAAGAAGAATCAAGTCAATGTACATTGCATGGTCAGTGTGGAGACATTATTTAATGGTTGCTTAGAGCAGGTGGCAGAAGTGTGAATTAGATAGCTGGATCTTCTTGACTGGATGACAGTGTTATAGAAATGACTGATGATACTTCCCTCATTTGGCAAGTCTAGTAAAAGTGACTACGTTTCTATTTTGAAGACTTATTTTTTAAATATTAGTATTCATGTGTATGTGTGTGTATCTTCACATTTGTATATGCACACATCTGTGGGTGTCTAGGGAGACCATAGAGGTCTTTGAATCCTTTGGAGTTGGAATTAGAGGTTGTGAAACAGCCCTATGGGGTTGCTGAGAACCAAACTCCAGCCCTCTGCAAGATCAGGATGCACTCTTAACTGTTGAGTCATCTCTCCAGCTACTGTCCTTTGCATTTGAAATGGGAAAAATTTATGCTATGTGAAGTATATTTCATTTCAATGGAGTTCATTTTTTAACAGAAACATTGGTTAAAAAAACTAAATTAATTGCACAGTAACCACTTAGTCTTTATACTTTCATGCTCTTACATTTCATAGAAAACTCCACAGTGAGGTCAAGTCTCCTCTCTTTCCTGCTTCATGCAGAAACTAACATTTTTTATAAAATCGACAACTTTATACATATATTTTAAAAAATTAAAGATCAATGGCTAGCTTTTACTCTTGACAATTCTTGTTTTGCTGTATATTCAAGACAGGGGTTCTGAATAAGCAAGTCTTGAAATGAAGACCCCATCTTTCACACAGCCTGCCTTTCCACCTTCCCTCTTGGGCCTGTGACAGTACAGATGCAGAACCCAGCTGGCAAAGTCCAATGTCGCTGGCTTAGCTGAGTTCCTGGGTGAGGACGCTGGCCTCAGCATGTTCACCATCCTTATTTGCTGGCTCTAATAGATACATTTTGCCTGCAGCAAAAAGTCTGCGAATAGTTAATAAGAATAATGAGCAGTAGCAGAGAATTAATGGCCTCTTTATTATGAGAGATGGAGTCTGGTGTTCAGTGTTCTTGAATAGAAAAATTGTTTTATAGACAGAATTAACTGGAGAGACCTTACTTAGTCAATTTTAAGGTAATGGGGTTTGGCTTCTAAATGTCAGTAAGTGCAGAGAAGAAGATTTTAGGTAAGATTTGAGCCACTCACGTGGCAGTGGCATTTCTTCAGCTACTGAAGGGATGCTTCACTTAGTCTCTGCAGCAGATGGAAGGCTGATAACTACTTAAACCTCTTCCCAAATAGCCAACAAAAAGAGCAACCTCTTGGGCTGCCTGTGAGTTTTCTTCTGGCCTCTTCTTATCATGCATGATACTTAGCTCTATTATTTCCCCAGTGTTGAAATGATCCAAATACCAATGTTTATTTTCAATATCATCAGTGGTCTCATCTGAGCAAATGACCCCTACCTACTTCACTGTCAACATGATCTGTATTTAGCATATGTTCTAAGACTGCTGAGCCTGACTTCAAGAGGCCTCTTTCCAGGTTAGTAATATGTGAGACATTAGAGATTTGAGGGATGCCATTAGTGTGATCCAAGATGGCCCCCAGAGCTTACTTATGAGAAACTTAACAGCCAATGAAAGAGTATTGGGAGCAGATCCCTAATGAGAAATGATTAAGGTTGTTATTGTGGCGCTGTAACAGTTATCATGAGAGTAGTCTTCTTATGAAAATGGGCAAGCTCCTCCCTTGCTCTCTCCCTCCCTTTCCTTCCTTCCATCTGCCATGGGATGATGAGGCATGAAAGCCCTTGATAGGTATGAACCTCTTAGCTCCAATGCTCTCTATGTCCAGAGCTATAAGAAAGAAATTTATTTTCCATGTATTCTGCCTCATCTGTGTTTTTCTGTTATAGAAACATAAAATGGAGACAACAAGCAATAGGACAGCAGTGTTTCAGCTGCCCAATGCATTGGGTTATACAATAAGCAAACAGCTTTTTGCTGGTCATATGTTCATTCAATTTCCTTAAGAGCAAATGAACAAGGTCCTGGAGAGATGGCTGAGTAGTTAAGAACACTTGTTGCTCTTCCATAGAACATGAGTTCAACTCCCATCACACACATGCTGGTTTACAACTGTCAATAATTCCCATTCTAGAGGATCTGGCACCCACATCTGGCTTCCGTGGGTGGTGTACAAATGTGTTATACATTTGTACATATAAGCTGTTTTGCCTGAGTCATGAGTCATGGTGAGAGAGATCACCAAGAGTCTGAGTTTGTAGGCAAAACAAAGAGCCTTTATTACAAGCTCCAGCTTGGGCTCTCCATCAGTTCTTACACAGTGGTTGGATCAGGGAGAGCAATGATCTCAGCTATGGCAGGGTTTTTAAGGAGTAAAGGACGGGAGTGGGATATTCTGGATTTAGATATGAGCTGAACACTTGATTGGGCAGGAATGAAGTAACAAAATCTATCAAACAGGGAATGGCACTGGCATGGCTGCAAGGAAATTAGCAACCTATATACAAGTTAGGTAAGTTATTCTCAATGGTCTAGAGCATCTAGTACTTGATTGTCTCAATTCTGATTGGTACTTCACAAGTTAGAGTTTGTGGCTTTACATGGTTAGGTTTAGGGTGAGCCCTAGTCCCAGTATGTTAGTCTGAGTCTGTCATGGCTGCACTGATGTTGAGTTAGGTCTCCTCAAAGCAAACACTCACACACATAAAATAAACATAAAGCTTTACTTAAAAATAGCATATACACTCACTCTCCCTACCATACTCCCCATTAGCTTGGGAGATCTTGTCCCTTTCCTTTTCTCCTGGGGACTATTTATGTCTGTCTTAGGGTATTTCTTGTTGTCTAGATTCTCTGGCATTGTGGATTGTAGGCTGCTACTTCTTTGTTCTAGATCTAAAATCTATATGTGAGTGAGTACATACAATTTTTGCCTTTTTGCGACTGGGTTACCTCACTCAGGATGGTTTCTTCTAGTTCCATTCATTTGCCTGTGAATTTCAAGATTCCATTGATTTTTTCTGATGAGTAGTACTCCATTGTGTAAATATACCACATTTTCTCTATCCACTCTTCAGTTAAGGGGCATCTAGGTAGCTTCCAGTTTCTGGCTATTACAAATAATGCTATTATGAAAATGGTTGAACAGATGTCCTTGTTGTATGAATGTGAATCTTTTGGATATATGCCTAAGAGTGGAATTGCTGAATCTTATTGTAGATTGATTCTCATTTTCCTGAGGAACCACCATACTGATTTCTAAAGTGGCTGTACAAGCTGGCAGTCCCACCAGCAGTGGAGGAGTGTTCCCCTTTCTCCACATCCTCTCCAGCATAAACTGTCCTTGATGGTTTTGATTTTAGCCATTCTGACAGGTGTAAGATGGTTTCTCAGAGTTGTTTTGATTTACATTTCCCTGATGGTTAAGGATGTTGAGCACTTTCTAATGTGTCTTTCAGCAATTTTAGATTCCTCTATTGAGAATTGTCTATTTAGTTCTGTACCCCACTTTTTAATTGGATTATTTGGTATTTTGGAGACTAGTTTCTTGTGTTCTTTGTATATTTTGGAAATCAGCCCTCTGTCAGATGTGGGGTTGGTGCATATCTTTTCCCATTCTATAGGCTGCTGTTTTGTCTTGTAGACTATGTCCTTTGCCTAACAGAAGCTTCTCGGTTTCATGAGGACCCAATTGTTAATTGTCCCGATCTCAGTGCTTCTGCTACTGGTGTTATGTTCAGGAAGCAATCTCCTGTACCAATTCATTTGAGTGTACCAGCTACCTTCTCTTCAAAGAGGTTCAGTGTAACTGGATTTATCTTGAGTACTTTGATCCATTTATACTTAAGTTTTGTGCATTGTGATAGATATGGATCTATCTTCAATCTTCTACATGCCAGCATCCAGTTATGCCAGAAACTTTGGTTGAAGATGCTTTTTTTCCCAGGACATGGTAGATCCTTCCATTTTCTGCTGTCTTCTTTAAAGACTCAAAATTCTTACAACACAGGTCTTTCACTATTTTTGTTAGCATCACCCCAAGGTATTCGATGTTGTTTGTGGCAATGGTAAAGAGTGATGTTTCTCTGATTTCTTTCTCAATGCAGTTATCATCTGTATATTGTAGGGCTACTGATTTTTTTGCATTAATCTTGTATCCTGCCACTTTGCCAAAGGTGTTTATCAGCTGTAGGAGTTCCCTGGTAGAGTTATTTGAGTCACTTATGTAGACTATCAGAAAGAGAAGGGGAGAAGAGGAGGGGAGAGGAGGACATTAGGGAACAGGAAGATATCGTCAGGAGAAGAATAAAGGAGAGCAAGAGAATAGATACCATCACAGAGGGAGGCATTATAGATTTAAAGAGAATTCTGGCACTAGAGAAATGTCCTGAGATCTACAAGATTAACCCCAACTAACAATCTAAGCAATAATTGAGAGGCTACTTTAAATGTCCTTCTCTGATAATGAAATTTATGACTACCTTGTATGCCATCCTAGAGCCTTCATCTAGTAGCTGATGTAAGCAGACACTCACAGTTAAACACTGAGCTGAACTCTGGAATCCAGTTGCAGAGAGGGAGGAGTGATGAGCAAAAGGGTCAAAACCAGGCTGGAGAAACCCATAGAAATAGCTGACCTGAACAAGGGATTAATCATGTAGCCCAGACTGATAGCTGGGAAACCAGCATAGGACTGTTCCAGACACCCTGAAGGAAGAAATCAGTTTGGAGGTCTGGACAATCAATGGGACCACTGGTAGTGGATCAGTATTTATCCCTAGTACACAAATGAACTTTGGGAGCCCTCTCCACATAGAGGGATACTCTCTCAGCCTAGAAACACTGGTGAGGGTCTAGGCCCTGCTCCAAATGATATGACAGTCTTTGAAGATCCCCTGTGGAAGGCCTCACCCTCCCTGAGTAGCACAAAGGGATTGGGATAGTGGCGGGGGGAGGTGAAGGGGAGAGAAATGGAATTGAGATTGACATGTAAAAGAAGCTTGTTTCTAATTTAAATTAAAAAAAAAGAAAAATAGCAAATACACAATAATAATGACCAGAGTACAATGTCTAAACTACATCAAGAGATATTGAAATATGGTTAAGTATTAGAGCTAGGATGCAAAAGCTGACCTGCAAGAATGGGAGCAATGCCCATGAGAAGAAAGGTCACAAAAAAATTTTCACTTAGTCTGCATTCATGCCAATTTTGTAGTCCAATTCCGGTTAAGGAAATAAGGAAGACTTTAACAAATGTAATTATTTAAATTTTCCCCTTTTCGGGTTTACATGCTTGCCTCTTCATTTTTAAAGTATTTTATTTAATTTACATAAGATTTAAAATTACATACCAATCCCAGTTTCCTCTCCCTCCCATGCTCCTGCTTCTCCCATCATCCCTCTCACCCCCATTAAAACATCTTCTATGATCATAATTCTCCAAGCACTGTGCTGAGTTTGGAGCAGAAGGCACCATTACACTCCTCCCAAACACATACTCATAGCTTGCTCTTTCCGTTTCTGTCTGCTATGTCTCTCTCTGTCTCTATCCCTCTGTGTCTCTGTGTCTCTGTGTCTCTCTCTGTCTCTCTCTGTCTCTCTGTCTCTCTCTCTCTCTCTCTCTCTCTCTCTCTCTCTCTCTCTCCTCACACACACACACACACACACACACACACACACACACACACACACTCTCAGACTATCAGTTGTAAACAGAAGGCTCACCGGAATTTTGAAGGATCTCTGTGCCTTCGGAATGGTACAAGGGAATAAGGAACAACATATTCACAGGGTGGCACCCTTAGTGTATCTGCCAGTGATATAGATTAGATCCAGAATGTCCCCTAAAGCCCATATGTTAAAGGCTTGCTATAGTCGGGTTTTCTTTGGGCCACAAAGATATGGAGACTTATTATTAATTCTATAAGCTGGGCTTTAGCTTGGGCTTATTCCTAACTAGTTCTTATAACCTAAATTTAACCCATACTTTTATTCTATGTTCTATCACAAGGTTCATTACCTCATCTCAGCGCTGTCTATCCCAATCTGGATGGTGACTTCGTGCACACCTAGATTCCTTTTCCTCTTCTTTTCTCTCCCTGGAAATCCTGCCTATCCTCCTGCCTATCTATCGCCTATCTATTCAGCTTTGTTATTACACCTATCACAGCAACACATCTTCACACAGTGAAGTACATAGAGTCCACAATAGCTTGGCCCTCAGTTTGGTATTATCAGAAGTGGTAGGAAACAGTGTAAAGTATGTTCCTGAAGGGCATTGTGAGACTCTGGTCTCTTTCCTTCTTTGTTTCTTGGCTTTCCTGAGGTGACAATGTAGCCTACCACATACTCAAGTCATAGTTTTATTCCTCAAAAAGACCCAACAACATTGGGGCCAAGTGACCAATGGAAGAGTTTCTTTAATACTGTGAGAAAAAAATAAGCCCTTTCCTCTTCTCAAGTTGACTTTCTCAGAGTGAGTTTGGTTTTGTTTCTGTGATAATGGAGATTGAACCTAAGCTCTTAAATACTGGTTGCACCTAGCTACATCCAGCTCCCATGCCATCTCCCTGCATTTCCAGTTAGGCAACACCAATGCCACCTAGCTGAATGCCCTGCCCTCAGTTTACTTTTTCTTTTCTTTTCTTTTTTTTTTTTTGGAGCAGGGTTGCACTAAATTGCTCTTTTTGGCCTTGAATTCACTCTTTACTTCACAGTCTTGAATTAGTAATCTTCCTGCCTCAGCTTCTGGGGTAGCTGGGGTTACAGACTGCTCCACCATATCGGGCTAGGTGTTTTATTCTAATAGCAGAAAGCTGACCAATGCAGAGCTAAATGTACCCAAAGGACAAGCTAACTGAGACACACTTTCAAATGAGATCAGAGGCATGGGAGAATGGAGTTTTCAGAACTATTTTAGAGATTCAAAGGAAGCTAAGTAAAGCCATGTGATATGAAAGCCCAGGGAGATGTCAGGGACCCAACAGAGAGCAGCATAACTAGCAAATTGGACTCTTGGCAGGAGTTGGGCATGAAGGAAACCAGGGGCAATCCTGGCAGTCTATGAGAACAGATGAACTTGTAGATCATGACATCATTTTCATAAAGTTCTTAGCATGGAGTTTTGTGAGCAGGTGTGTGACACACAGCATGGTCAACCTGGTAGCTTTGCATGTCATGGATTTGGATGTAGAGGGAGAGGTTTAAGCTGGGATGTTATTGGTTCCACAGAGCTCATGTTACTACTGGCTGAGAAGAAAGTATTTTGGAATGAGTGGAAGGGAGAACACTACGGATGTAGCATTTCAGGCTGTAGATCAAAGCTGGCCTCTGAGCCTTGTCAGTGATAGTGCAGATGAGAGAATATAGATGTGCAGTTTTGTAAATAGGACTGTTTCAGACAGTCCTGGTGCTCCAGACAGGAACTGGGCTAAGGCATGGGCTAAGTGTCTTTCATAGTTTCTCCATTTCTGACTGTTCACTTCATCTCCACCCCTAAATGTCTCCCAAGTTTTACTTTACTTCTCAGAGGAAAAGTTGAAAGCAAGCTTCCTACCTTCAGATAAACACTTCCTGATGAAGACTAGAAAAAGTATTACAAGGGATGGTCCTCTGGGAGCCTGTCATGTTGGAGGGCACTTTCTTCATGGTGAACATAGGGCCTGAGACCCAGACACATTCAATATACAATTGACCAATGGATGAAGAAAGGCCATTTCTTTGGATTTTTATGCAAACTTTGAGTTACCCCCAGTAGCTCTGTCTTCATTGGTTCCATCTAGGTTGAAATGGCCTGTCCCCACTCTTGTCTCTTCTGAAACAAGTACAACTAACATCAACTGGACTTTATGCTTGAGTTCTTCGGGAGCAGGAAAACATTCAGTGTTTGTCTCAATGTATTGTGGTTTCCTCTGCCTGATGGATAAAAACCAGGTAAGGCAACAGTCTTTTCTGTGACAGTTTCAAGAGAGAAGGAAATGAATTGGCTTGTGCTCCCCCCAACAGAGCTGCTTTCCTCCAAAGAACTCCCCTAGAAAAACTAAGAAGTTAATCATATTTACCTTGTTACTCTTGAGGCAGCTGCCACTGCACCCTTGAACTGCTTGTGTCTTTGGGGGATGATAATGACTGGAAAAGATGGCAACAAATTCTGGGACACGAATGGCATAGTTGCATTGGGCCCCAGGTATTTTAAGAGCTATGAAGAAGGTACCACAGAGGTGGCTGCCTTTGAAGGAAACTCATAGAGATAATCAATTAGATCACACAGGCAGACACTGAGGTATTTGTCAAAATGTCAGGGTTATGGATGGCACCAATATATTGGCTTTTCAATGCATTAGTCTTTTTAAAAGCCTATATCTACTATCACACTGGACAGTCTCTTTGCTTCCCACAACAGATTTCTGTTTGAAAATACAGAGACTTCCTGCCAAATAGAGAGGTGGTTTCGTGTGTGTGTGTGTGTGTGTGTGTGTGTGTGTGTGTGTGTGTGTGTGTGTGTGTGTGTGTGTGTTTATTTTAGGAAGGTTCAAGGAAGGCATGGTTGTGAGTGCATTCTTTCTCTGTATTAAACTTCAGATCCAGCTGAGGGGCAGGACAAAGTGCTGGACTCTAATGAGTTCCAGGCACCTCCTGTTGTAGCTTGCCAAAGCATCTGCTTCCTCCTTTTCATCCTACCCACAGAAACCTTGAAGTAGTAGCCAGCTGTTCCTGTGCTGTTCCCTGAGATCCCAAAGCTGCATAGACCTTGACCGTGCACTACCATGCTGATGTATTTTGTGCCTAGCACGACTGATCCCCTAAATTCCAAACTAGGAGCTTACCTTCAAATGGAAAATAGAGCTGGTCAACATCTTCTGAAACGACACTGTAGGCACAAGGCTGGTATTTGGTTCTGGATGGCAATTTTTCTTTAATCACTAGGAAGGAAGGTAAATCTTTTCCTCTTCCAGTGGCTTATGGGGACAAGAGAAAAAAATTTAAAGAAGCACTATATCTAGAAATTCTTAATATGAAAACCAATCAGCTGAAATCATCATCACCATCATCATCATCATTATCACCACCACACAGTGAAAGACTCAAATCCCCTGGGTGTTGGTGATTTGGGCTTCTGTGGATTTCAGGGGAAAGCCCTTCTCTTCAGCTGTGAGGCTCAGGTAGCACTGCTCTCTGCTTCTACTCTTTTTCAATCCATATTTGTTTTTGTCTGATAGAAAACATTCTTTTCCTAGTCCCAGCCACTCCCCTCTCCATTTCCTATCTGCCTTGGCAAGTTTCAATTTCAGGCTTTTCTAGGTAATTACACAGGAGTGTTTCTCAAATGCCTCTCAAATTCTTCTGAAACTTCAGATTTGGACCTGGTTTGTGTTATAGTTAGGAGCAGCTATGCAATCTCAGACAAATGTTTCAAATTAAGAGTTTTGATTTCTTCCAATGACAAAGTGATAATTATAACAATAAGTGATAAGTTCTGGGCACCGCTGTAAATTCTTGAGGTGTATCAGCTCATCTTGTTCACTTTATACCTGTCAGGAAGATGTCCTAAATCCATTTTACAAATGAGCAAACTGAGGTCCAGTAAAATAAAGGACTTACTAGCACATGATACATGGAAGCTTATTCTGAGGCTAATCCTGGTCATCAACTTGACTACATCTGGAGTAGACTAAAACCCAAGTAGCTGGGCACTCCCTTGAGAAATTTCCTGTATGATTTGTGGTAGAAAGACCAAATTTAAATGGGGCCACACTTTATAGTGGCAGATCACTTAAAAAGACATGGAAGAAGGGAGATTCTGCTTCTTGCCTGCTTGCCCTCTCCCTTGCTGGCAAGTGGTATCCTGCTGCTGAGAGATCCCTTCAACTGTATTAGAACCTACTTCTTCAGTATTCCAGCATAGATTGAAGACCAGCACCTCCTCATGTCCAGCACAAGGGTGGGACTGCTGAAACATCTAGTCTTGTACAGTAAATAATTACCAGATTCTTGGCTTTTCTATTACCAGACAGCCACCATTGGAATCACTGGACTACTGGGACTACAGCCTATATGGTACTACAATAAATGAATCTCTCTCTCTCCTCTCTCTTCTCTCTCTCTCTCTCTCTCTCTCTCTCTCTCTCTGTCTTTCTCTCTGTCTCTGTCTGTCTCTCTGTCTCTCTGTCTCTGTCTCTGTCTGTCTCTCTCATCTATTTATCTCTCTCTCTCCCTGTGTGTATATATGTGTGTGTGTGTGTGTGTGTGTGTGTGTGTGTTCCTTTAGAGAACTATGACTAATATAATTGATATTAGTGTTGATTCTCCCCTTCCCTTCCCTCAATTTGCACGTTGCCGTAACTCTTCCCAAAAAGCTCCTAGAGTAGCATACATGAAAGGAATTGGTACACAATGTGGTACTTTGTCACTTTTACCAGAGACAAAATATGTGGCTAAAATTGGTCATATCACCTCTGTGCAGGGTGTCTGTTTTTTTTTTAATTTGTTCATTTTTGTTCCCCCACTCTGGCTTTTAGCAGATAACATGGTGTCTATTATACTATTACAATTTAATATTAATGCTTAGCCAAGAACAAATGTTATTGTTGTAAGATTTTTTTTCTTTTGTGGGGACTGGCCACGAAGCTCCCAAATGAATCACACAATGAGGCTTATTCTTAGCTATGAATGTCTGGCCTTAGCTTGGGTTTTTTTTCCAGCCAGCTTTCTTATCTTTAAGTTAACCTGATGACTTTTTTTGCTTCTGGGCTTTTCCTGCTCTCTTACTTCTGTAAATCTTAGTCTTCCTCTGTGGATTACTGTCTAGCTGGATGGCTAGGTAGCTGGCCCCTCATGTCCTCTCCTTGTTCTCTTGCTTTCTTCTTGCTTCTCCTTGTTTCTCCTCTTTATACTCTCTTCCTGCCAGCTGGCCTATCCTTGCTCCTGTCTCACTATTGGCTGCTTAGCTCTGTATTAGAGCATCAGGTGTTTTAGACAGGAAAGGGATCACACCTTCCCTGAGTTAAACAAATGCAGCATAAACAAAAGTGTAGAGGAAACGAGATGGGAATAATAATTGTTCTCCCAGTGGAAGAAGTACAGATGCGCATTCCCCTACCAAGCCGGCAAAGCATAGTGATGACTCCCACCTCCTGTCCTTCCCTCCCTCCTTTCAAAACGCTAACAATTGGAAAGCCTTCCAGATTGCAGGCCTTCCAACATGCGGCCTTTCAGGTTAACTCAACTATCTCCTGGGATTGACACATTGTTTTTGATAGTGTAAAAATAGAGTTGCCTCTATCACATCAAAGGCACAGCCATGTCTCATCTATGAATCTGCATTGGCATCCCACTCACAGTTTACCTGCATGCTGGGGAGCAGTGAACACTGCGAGGCAACAGATAGCACCCTCTACGTCAGTCTTCTCTAGAAGGCTCCATAACTACAAAGAGCTCATAACAGGTGTGGCTGATCAGTGTGGTAACCTGGAAGTAGCTATGCAAATTAGCAAGAAAGAGTGTTAAGGCAATATCTATCATCAGCTATTAGTTCGGGCTCCAATGGTAAAGCGCCATTAAAGAAATATCTACCACATGCCCAGAGACTATGCACTGCATTCTGAGAAGTCTGCATATATGGCTCTCTACCCCACTGTTACTTTCACTCTATTGTCATTCCTGTACTTTGCTTCCCCTGAACCTGTTGGCTGCTGGCCTTCCTATCTAACACTTTCCACACTGCCTCAGCCTTTTGGAATCCCTCCTGGGTCTGCTCTGCTCCTCTGTCTGTCCTCCAAGGTTCTTGATGGGTATCAATAACATTTCCAGACTCATCTTTTTTGCCTAGTCCTCGAGTAGTCCTTGCCATAAAACAGGCCTTATAGCTCTCCCTAGCCCTAACTAATCAGACCAGATAATATCATCAGCAACAATTTTTTTGAGTGCATCTGGTCCATCTAAAGTGGGTACTGACCTAGCATGGAGTTTCTGAGAGTCATACAATTGGGTTATTGAATTTTTTTTAAACGTGCAACTCTGTCTGACAATTAAATGTCATATCAAAATGTCTCCCATAACACTGTAAAGTGTGTTGTAAAAATATGGTCTTGTAAATTTATTATATACATGCATATGTATATAATTTATTACATATATATATATATATATATATATATATATATATATGTAATCATGCTAGAGGGGAGGTCAGAGGACAACTTTCAGTCCTTGCTCTTCTACCACACATGGGTCCCCTGGATGGAATTCCGGTCATTAGCCTTCATGTTAGACATTCTTACCCAGTGTCCTATTTCACTGACCCAAAGCGGTACCTTTTTAATACAGATCACATCAGAAACTGTCCCTCAATATACCATCTAGATTTTGAGACAAGGCGTGGCAAAAATTTAATTCTGAACTGTAATATCTGTAAGAGGGGACATCACAAGGATGTGCGATTCACTGCTATGATTTCAGAAGCTATGATTTCCACAGCTGCGAAAAATCCTCATAGCGTGGGTAGTGTTTGAGAAGAGGAGCAGCTGCAGCAGCCTATCCAGAACAGCCACAGGGGTAAATGATCATACATTGATAACAGTGCTCCAGGAATGACTATGCACCCCCCAGGAAGGTATTACTCAGTGGATTGGCTTGGTTTAAGGTGTTACTAATTCCTGAAGGTAAATAGAATTTTCTTACGTGTGTAATGTTTCCACAAAAACAGAAGCAAAAGAACAAAATCCCAAATAACTAGAAGATCCTTTGTGATCTAGGAGCTCACATTCCACCTTTAAGCTTTTATACCAGGCACAAGAAATGATTTATTTTGCAAATGGCCCTCTCCACAACATGGCCTTTGGTTTTGTTTTCCTCAACAGTACTTCACCGGTGAAGTATAGCAGAGTGTCACCTTTAGAATCCCAGAACTGGCTCAAGCACCACTGAATTATAGGCAGCTTGGTATGTCATCACTTCAGCTCTGTCGCTTTTCCAGAGCCCTGTAGCCCAGATTTCACTGGTTTGATGTTTTTGAAGTTCTGTTCTGCCTTTCATCTATTCTGTCTCAATTACAAGCTCAAGTTATTCGACCTGTAACAGGTTATAATATTATAATACTGAGATCTATAAAAGATCCGCATACCTAATGCAAACCTGAAGAGCCCTTGCTTGAAGATTCCCTTGCATCTGCTACAAGGGTCAATATGATTCAGCTGTTTTTATAAGAGCAGTTAGAATGCCTCTTCTAGTGCCTAGTTCATGTTGGTGATGGATATTGGGGTGGTAGCTAGGTATCCTTCAGTTATGCTCTCCTGATGTTAAATGCAGGGTCTCCAGTGATCATAGATATGGAAACAGTCTTCCAGCATCCTGTGTTTACAATCTTTAGCACTGCTAGTTTAAAAAATAAGACCATGAACAGATCTGAGAATGTGTCATACTCATGGTAGTGCCAGAGACATGATCAGGACATGCAGATTCCATGCCAGGGCTGCAGCATAAATCCAGAATGATGGTGGCAGCAAAGGAAAGAAGGGGTCTAGGAAGAATTCTGAAGTTAAATCATGGAAGAAGCAAATAAATATTTTTAGAATCTAGATGATCATCCTCTCAGGAGGTGGCCTGTGGGGACAGATTTATTCACCCTGCATTGAAGCCACAGGCACCAGAAGTGGCTCTGACCTATAAGTGTTGTTTACAAAGATGGGGTAATGATAGCCACATGTTTTTCTCAGTGAATACTACTATATTTTCTTTTAATTTTTCTTATTAAGTTGAAATATCACACTCATATATTAAGATATCACAATTATTACAGCTTTTATGAGATCATAAATCAGGAGGGAAACAAATATTTGTCAGATCATGGGTACTATTTTCTAGAATAGGAAACTTATGGTCCTTGTAGCCAGCAAGCTAAGGCTCTGACAAGATCTACCTGGGTGAAAATGAAGAGTTTCTGTCCAGGACTTAGCTGCTTTCTAGTAGAAAAAAAAAAAAAAGATTAAAAAAAGTGTTGTTGTATTTCATCACATCTAGTTCCTACCATTACATACATTGCAAAAATGACTATAATAGTGTTACTCTGTTTTGATCTCCCACACCTTCACTTAAAAACTGCTTCCATGAACATTAGGATGACACACATACCTGAAGAATGCCAGCTATGGCTTCAATATGTACTGTTCCATAGTCTCATGACTTAAATGCTTGGTCCCTAGGTGGTAATGTTACTTTGGTAATTTATGGAAATTTTAGGAATTGGTGGCTCATTTCAGGAAGTAGTTCAGTAGGAACAATTACCCATGACTGCTTCCTGTCTTACACTGCTCTTTGGCTCACCAGAGAACCAAGAATGCTGTCATGCTTTCTCTGCCATAGTGGGATGACCTCTTAAAAACATGGGCCAAATAAATACTTACTTTAAATAGTCTCTGTCAGACATTTTGCTATAGCAACACAAAAACTAATATGGTAATCATAGGTAGAGAAATAGAGAATTATGTAAAGATGTAGCTTAATAAACACCTAATCAAGCAAGCAGCCAGATCTCGTGTCTTGGAAGATGGTCTGCTGTGATAATTCTCCCTCATGATTTTAGGACTTGTAAGAGTCTTGCTTCCCTGAGAACCCCTGGCAGAAACATCAGACTAACAGGAAAAAATAGGATGCAGTTACTGTGCAAATTTCTGAAGACCAAAGAACCTGATAGGTTTGAGTATCAGGAATAGCAAAAAGGTTCACCTTTAAAAATGAAGTCTTCTCAACCCTAGCCAGAGGGAAATCACAGGCACCTAGATGAAGGCACTATGTGCCTTCTCTTTGATGCACCCTCTCACAGGAAGATTTAGATTTAATTGTGTGATCACTTAATTAAGTCTGGCTCTATCAACACTCTGAAAGTTCCAGGAGAACAGGGCAATTGTTTGCACTTTTGCACTTTATTTTATCCCCTTGTCTAGCACAGTGTCTGGCTTTCAGTAAGTATTAATTGAATGGTCTAGTGAATGGACTAATGAGAGGACTGTGATGCTAAAGAAGGAGCATGGAAAAAACTACAGTCCCCAGTAGAAAATAAGCGATATGATATTAAATGATGAGAAAGCCTAGACAGGGCAGTCTGAGTGACACAACCAACTTTTTTCCCCCTTTTATTTCAGGTGTTTCAAAATAGAATCATACCAGTGACTCTTTTATTTTCTGTTCCTGACACCTCATTACTGGAGATCAAAAAAGTCAACTCTGCTGAGGGTGAAAGCAAAGTAAAGAATGGGAGACAAGCAACCTGATGGAACAAAAATGGTATTGCAGTATAGGCATGATGATGGAGAACATCACTTCCCCAAAACGATCTGGGAAGCGTGGTTGACTACTGTTGCTTCAGAAACAGATGACTCTTACTCCTGTCCTAACCAGGCACATGAAGACATGTTTTCTCCTTGAGAGGGAATCTCTTTGTTTTCGGACTATATCAACTTAAAAATAAGATAGCTAGTTTGTTGGAAGATTCTAGAATTAAGGTTGTAGGTGAACTGTTATAGTTGTAGTGGGGCTTCGCTTACAACCTTGGCCTCATTAAAAATAAACTTAACTATATTAAACTGAATGGCCTTCGGTCCAAGTTCAGCCTCTGTTCTTTGATTTTTCTTGTTTCTTCCGGTATTAACTTCTGTCTTAATAAAGGTCACTATGAGGTGAAGCTGCCATATGCAGCATCTTAAGAGGTAAATGGTCTGTGAGGAGGGTAATGGCTGCCATGCACCAAGCTCTTCTGATTTCTTGGGAAAAATATATTGATTGCCTACAGCCACAGAATGGATATCCCCGGAAGTCTGTGGGTTTGTTGCTATTGCACACTGAATTTACAATTTTATATTCTTAATTAGGTGAGATTTTTGCTTCAGTAAGAAGTTTGTGTATAAGCTCACAATTACATGGCAGCTTTTGCCTTTAATTCTGAAAAACACATTGAGGTTTGGAGAAGCATATGTTTTCTAAATGTAACTGGAAATCCGATCGGGATAGATACCTTATTGGTACTGTGGTCTGACAGTGTCTAGACATTGTAGCTTTAACAAGGAAAACAAGTTCCTTCATAGTTATATGTAAAATGGATCTTTAAAATCCACATCTTCATCCTCAGTGCTCTGCCCCTGTCTACTGTGGTACACTATTCTGCTTCGTTCAGTATCCCCACCCCTTCCTTTGCCATTCTGTAGCTCACAGTGTTAGGCCTGCAGTGAAAGGAATCTAATGTTCTAATACTGGCAGGACACAGATTAAGTGCTCCTAAGAACTTTGTCAATCAATTCAATTAGCCATGGAGGGAAACTCTCAAAGCTAGTCAGAGTTATGATCCTCCCTATGGAGGTTTGCTAACATGAAAAAGTATGCCATGAGTTAAGACACCAGGTGCAGCACCAGCCATGTTCAGAACTGAACAGAGCTCAAATGATGGCATCATTACTTAGTTGTCCCTTAGAAAGTGCCACCTTCCACATCTGGAATGCTAAATCTTGCTTATTCAAATTTTCTTCAAAGACAGGTTCTGGGGTTTCGTTAATGTTTATAAAACATTTTGAAATCTTCCTGAAAGTCATTAAGGAATGATGTTAGTAGCAGCACTAACCCAGTGGGAAGTCAAGTTCATCAAACATCTCCAGGAAGACTTTTTCTAGCTAAATTGAACTTGTTTTCATACACTTGCCATGAAGAGTGCTTGCACACTCACTATCCTTCACTATACCATCATTTCTTGGGGTTTGCTTAATTTTTCTTTGCACACATTCGAGAAAACATGCCTTGTATCAGGCTTTGTGTTTCTTTGTGGAGAATGAGTGGATTTGAAAAAGGGATTTTCTGCATGTATTAATATGCCCAATGCTTGGTACAAAGAACGTCTACTGTAAGTGTGTGTGCTCCAAAGCGACTAGGTATACAATTATTGGAATTTTGGGGAAAAGAAAGGGTGGAAGTCGAGTCTTCAATTCTGAGAATCTTTTACTTAAGAAGTTTATAATTAGATCCATTTTAACCGTAGACCTTCTGAAAAAGTTCTTATTCTTAAAATAAAACCCAGTGTAGCTGAGACTAGATCCTGGGCATGCTCTGAAGTAAATATTATGGTTGCTGTTATTATTCCTGTTTTTAGGCAATAAAAATTCAAGAGACCCTGTTAAGATACCTGTGAAATGTCACAGTGCAGCTTGTGCTCAGTCTGATAGCCAACTCAAGAAAAAAAACTCATTTTGCACATTGAAGGCTCTGGCTGATCTCTGGCCCTCTGGGTACTAGAGCAAATTTCCTGGCGTTGCCTGATGGTCACTCTTTGCCTCATTAAACAGCTCCAGATCAATGAGCATGTGCAATCATAAGAAGGCACCATCCTACGGAAGGCAAATTGAAGTCCGACTTCAAAGCAGCACACCTGACCTCATATGAGAGTGTTCCAGTTTATTGCTTTGCACGAATGTGTGTGTGTGTTTCAATCTATTACACTGATGACTTACCTTGTACTACTCTGTGTTCAATTATGTATTTCTTGCTCTCATTATAGACCTTCAAACGACCACAAAAATATTCATTTAATGCCTTTTCTGTTCTTTTAAAATTTTTATCATTCAGACAGGAAGAAGAAAATGGTTCAAGGATTAGCACTGGGTATAAACTCAGATTGATTCTATGCACTTAAATTACTCAGATAATTGGAGTGAAAAAACTTTCACCTGCTACGGTTAAATTAGTTGCTGAAAAATACGCTTGGGGTCTTACATACCTAGATAGTCTGAATACATCAATGTACCCAGTATGTATGGTGGTACAAAAAAGAGGGCAATGCAAATATCTGGAATCTCAGGGAGACAAGTATATAAAAGTGGGGCCTGAAGAAAGAGATGGAGACAATAGTTGAGAGTTTTTATGCTGGATAATCTTCTAATTACTTGGTTTGTGATTCAGTAATATCTTGTTTGTGGGAAAATGAGATTTACTAGTTTCTCACAATTTTAAGTTATATAATTGACTTTTACTTTAAAAGACAAATTAAGTAAAGTCAACTAGTTAATAATACATATAATATATATGTATATATACACATACATATGTGGTGAGTTATGTATGAGTGGTTTTTTTTCACAATGTAAAGATAAAAGCACATTGACAATAGTCTAGGCTTTGTTTCATGTTAGTATGAATCCTGTAGTGGGCTTAAACTAAGGAACAAAGAACATAGCATGCATTCTTACACTGTAGCTCTTTTCTTATATATGAAATTTATTTGTTGATAAAGAAATGGGTCAATGATAATGCTCTGAAGAGAAGCAGTTCGTTTACTGCCATTCATTCTATGGGGAATATGGATGGAGACAAGTGAATGAGAAGGTTCTCATTCACTCTAAGATTCAGAGCCACTGACTGAATTTATAAGAAGACTAAGGGAAATAGCCAGCTACTCTTTCAGTGACACCATCTACCATTTCTCTGCCTGAGAACTGTCTTCCGTACAGCTTCTGGACAGTGTTTGCCCTTGAAGACAGCTAGATTTTGTTGGGTTTTCAGTCCCTAACTCTGATTTGTCTAATCTTTGTGGTATAATCATTTGTCCTTGGGAATGTTGTTAAATTATTACCCCCAAACCTGGCAATAATATTCATTTTATCATCATTAGTTAAAAAAGTTGTCATTCAGCATTTTCACTTGGAAGCAAACTATCACAATAAGAACATGGTAATATGATGACTTATTACTGAAATTATGCATTTGAAGCAAAAAAGTTGAATATGAAAAATAGCACAGAAACAACCATTTGTTTAGGTTACAAAATGGCAAGCAACATAATGATTCTCCTAATTTTCTTCACCAATTTAATTGCATTTCAAAATAGTAACCTGTGGGTGATATGGTGGTATCTTGCTACATTCAGAGACACATTTGTCATTGTTCACTTCATCTGTTGCTTATTTACCTGATAAAAATTTATGAATTTCTACCACATTGCTAGGTACCCTGCTAAGAGCTTGGGGCATGAAAATTTAAAGACTAAAAATTCAGATCAGGTCTTTTGCCACCTTGTGACTCCTTGATATGGTAAACACCTGCTATCCCTCCCTTGTCCCTCTGTCCCCAGGACATTGCAAGGCACTACACAGTCAGGTTCTGAAACAGCTTGGTTCTCCAAGGTCACTGAAAGAAAACCCAACACCCTTATTATCCAAAGTGTGTCCATGAAGCATTGTGTATTTCATTCAGCACCAAGTTTTGTTTCTTGTTGGCCATGACTTTAGGATATGATTTTTGATTTAAACCATTCTTATTCTGATCTGCTTTTCTCAACATCACAGAGAGATCAACGTGCTTTTTCTCTACCACCTTCTTGAGGTTGAAATCCTTTCCATGGTATGCAAATAAGGGGACCTCTTTGACAGGCAAAGACCCAATCTGGAGCTGCCTTTGCTGAAAATGCCTCATTATAAAGACATTTAATAGCTGATTTTGAAATATAAAAGTCTTTTCAAGTCGTGGTTAAATAACAGCATATTTTAAGATTTGTCATGAACGCCTCCCTTCAAGGGCTGCTTAATGAGTTCCCAAGTTTAAAGGGAGTCAGAAAAAAATGGCTCCTTCTTGCTTTTTCTTTGTTACCTTAAGAAATGAATACCCATTATGATTTATGGAAGCCATTCCAAGGGACTTGTGTCTAAGATCACATTTGCTCGGCTCATCTTGCAGTGACTCATTCCTAGAAATACCTCCAGGGATGGACCGTGTGCCAGATCCTCTCCTCCTAGGAACAGATGGCACCATCAAATTGTGATAATACAAGAGGATCTTATTTACAAAAAGACTAACTACAATGTTGCATGTGGGGAGTTAGGGAGAGCCCGAGGGGTATCACAAGAACCCTGGGCTGATCCCAGCCAATTCTGCTAGCTCCAGTTCTAAGGGGACCTGGAAAGGTCAAGGTTATTAGAACATAGAGGAGAAAATGGCAGGCCTAGAAACAGGGTCATCTTCTTTGGAGATGACCTTAATGAAAGGAACCAGAGGAGCAAATCCTTTCTCCTTCCTTCTCGAGTTGGAGCTCCCCTTTGGCTGAACTCACCTTAAACCCATAGGACACATGAGCTTCTTAATGTTCCCTTCTAGGTCAGTGTCCTGGGGCAGAGAGCAAGGTGAGGACAGGTGCACAACATATGGAATGCATCTGGTACAAGCAAACTGCTGCCCCTTCCTCAGAGTGGCTTCCACATGGTCTCCCTGCATTAGGATTAGTATGCAGCTTGATTTCCCTGGGGCATTTTCTATATTGTTTTTCTTCCTTGCTGAAGCCTGGTGTCAATTTCCACACTCAAAAATGTCCTGGCTTTGTTTATAAATTGCATATGTAACCCACTTTAATCTCAATTATTTACTCTATTGATATAGGGTTACACTTTAAAATAAAGTGGGATCTCTATCCAGTGTATATGCTTTAAAATCTGAGAGAGCTGCCCACTTCCGTTACAGAGTACAAAAAAATCCTCATCTCATCCTCCAAGGCTGAAGTGTCCTGACTCCTGAATTTATGAAGGGGATGCATTCCACACCATGCTGTCACAGATGCATGGGGTTCTCCACAGTAGCCACATTGTCACCTGGGACCTTTTCAGTTGCTATTGTGTCAGAAAAGTTCTTTACCAAGATAGCATTCTGGCTTTATTTAATTTCCTTTATATTCTTAATGAACGATAATCACAGATTAAGGAGTCTTCCTTGGCCCATAATTCTCTTCCCTCCACAAACAATTCTCCTTGTTCTATTTTCTTCTTGGAACTTCAAACTATCTGTGTATTTATGTGTCTTCTGCATTCCCTCACAGTGGAAACTGTGTCTTATCAGGCCTAATTTGAAGAATTATCAGAGCCTGTAATTTAATAGATTGCTGGATATTGTATGCTAAATATATAATCATTGTACAATAAAAATAAAGTATATAAGTAAAGAATTTGGTTAGGATTCAACCATGAAGTGTCATAATTATACCCTTTAAACAATGGGGGACAGGTGTATGAACTGTGAGGCATGATATACAACAAGGATAGTCATTAAACTTGTTCCCGTCACATAAGTACAACACCCATGGCAGAGATCTAGATCAACCAGTATTCATGATCCTTCCTCTTTAATATGAAGTTTAAACACTGTATTTTTGTACTTCTAAAGAGATAGAAAATAGAAAGGATGATATAACTACAGCAAAGACAAAATAATCAAAATGACTTATTTAAAGTCTCCAACATGAAGAACCATATCATTTATAAACAGTGATACGTTTCTTTTGTTCCTATTCATATCCTTTTGTTCAATTGTCTTATCTTATTGCTCTAGCTAAGACTTCAAGCACTATGTTGATAAGGAGTGGAGAGAGTAGAAACTTGCTGTCCCTGTTCTTAGTGGAAACTGAGCTTTCTCTTCATTTAGTGTGAAGGTTGTGGTTTACTGAGGTAAGGTTCATCCATTGCAGTGCCTCGGACTTTTATGGTGGAAGAATGGTGGATTTTTCCAAAGGCTCTGTATACATAGAATGAATTGATTTATTGATTTGTGCATGTAGAATCATTTCTGAATCTCGGAAATGAAACAATTTTGCTCATGATAAATAACCTTTTTATATGTGAGTGAAAGTTTTAAATTTTCACTATATGCAGATGATATGATAGTCTACATAAGTAACCCAAAAATCACTACCAGAGAATTCCTAAAGCTGATAAACACCTTCAGCAAACTGGCAGGATACAAGATTAACTCAAAAAAATCTGTAGCCCTACTATATACAGATGATGATACATTTGTGGAGGTGATCAGGGAAACATCACCCTTTACAATTGTCACAAACAACATAAAATACCTTGGGGTAACACTAACCAAAAAAGTGAAAGACCTGTACCATAAGAATTTTGAGTCTCTAAAGAAAGAAATTAAAGAAGATACCAGAAAAATGAAAAGATCTCCCATGCTCTTGGATGGGTAAAATCAGCATAGTAAAAATGGCAATCTTGCCAAAAGTAATCTACAGATTCAACGCAATCCCCATCAAAATCCCAACACAGTTTTTCACAGACCTTGAAAGAACAATTCTCAACTTTATATGGAAAAACAATAGACCTGAGATAGTCAAAACAACCCTGTACAATAAAGGAACTTCTGGAGTCACCAACATCTCTGACTTCAAGCTCTATTACAGAGCTATAGTCCTGAAAACAGCTTGGTATTGGCACAAAAATAGACAGGTAGACCAATGGAATAGAGTTGAAAACCATGATATTAACCCACACAACTTTGAACACTTGATTTTTGACAAAGAAGCTAAATTTATACGATGGAATAAAGAAAACAACTTCAACAAATCTTGGTGGCATAACTAGATGCTGAAATGTAGAAGACTTCAGATAGATCCAAGTATATTGCCATGCACAAAACTTAAGTCCAAATGGATCAAAGACCTCAACATAAATCTGGCCACATGGAACCTATTAGAAGACAAAGTGTGGAATATCCTTGAATTAATTGGTACAGGAGACTGCTTCCTGTACATTACACCAGCAGCACAGACACTGAGATCAACAATTGATAAAAGGTTCCTCCTAAAACTGAGAAGCTTCTGTAAGGCAAAGGACATAGTCAGCAAGACAAAACTGCAGCCCACAGACTTGGAAAAGATATTCACCAACTCCACATCTGACAGAGGCTTGGTCTCCAAAATATACAAATAACTCAAGAAGCAAGTCTCCAAAACACCAAACAATCCAATTAAAAAGTGGAGTGCAGAACTAAATAGACAATTCTCAATAGAGGAATTTAAAATGGCTGAAAGACACATAAAAAAGTGCTCAACATCCTTAGTCATCAGGGAAATGAAAATCAAAACAACTCTGAGACACCATCTTACTCCTGTTAGAATGGATAAAATCACAAACACCAATGATAGTTTATGCTGGAGAGGATGTGGAGAAAGGGGAACACTTCTCCACTACTGGTGGGAGTGCAAACCTATACAGCCACTTTGGAAATTAATATGGCAACTCCTCAAGAAAATGGGAATCAATCTACCACAAGATCCAGCAATTCCACTCTCAGGCATATATCCAAAAGAAGCACATTCATACAACAAGGAGATCTTTGCAGCGATATTCATAGCAGCACTATTTGTAATAGCCAGAACCTGGAAATAACCTAGATGCCCCTCAACCAAAGAATGGATAGAGAAAATGTGGTACATTTACACAATGGAGTACTACTACTCAGTGGGGAAAAAAAACACAATGGCATCTTGAAATTTGCAGGAAAATGGATAGAACTAGAAGAAACCATTCTGAGTGAGGTAACCCAATCACAAACAGAAAAAAACTTGTTATGTATTCACTTATATGTGGATTTTTGACATAGAGTAAATGAATACCAGCCTACAATCCACACCACCAGAGAAGCTAGGAAACAAGGAGTACCCTAAGAAAGACATACATGGTCCCCTGGAGAAGGGGAAATGGACAACATCTCCTGAGCAAATTGGGAGAAAGGGAGGAGTGGGGAGAGAGCTAGGAGAATGAGAAGGGGAGAAGAGGAAGGATGCAGATGACATGAGGGAGTAGAAAGTTTGAGTCAGTGGAAGAATAGAAGAAAACAAGAATGGAGGTACCATAATAGAGAGGCATTTTTGGTTTACAGAGAAATCAGTCACTAGGGAAAGATCTGGAGATCTACTAAGATAACACCAACTAACAATCTAAGCAACAAATGAGAGGCTACCTTAAATAACCTCTCCTGATAATGAGATTGATGACTAACTCATATGCCATCCTATAGCCTTCATCCAGCAGCTGCTGGAAATAGAAGCAGACACCCACAACTAATCACTGAACAGAAAAGGAATCCAGTTGCAGAGAAGAATGAATGATGGTCACAGGGGTCCAGTCCAGGCTGATGAAACCCACAGAAACAGCTGACCTGAACAACAGGGAGCTCTTGGTCCCCTGACTGATATCTGTGATACCAGCATGGGACTGATCCAGACCCCAGGAACATGGGTTTCAGTGAGGATACCTTGGAAATCTACAGGACCTCCTGTAGTAGTTCAGTACTTATCCCTAGCATAGGTGTGGACTTTGGGACCCCAATTCACATACAGGGATACTCCCTGAGCCAAGACACACAGGGGGTGGGTCCAGGCCCTATCCCAAAGGATGTGATAGACTCTGATGACCCCCCCATGGAAGGCCTTACCCTCCCTGGGGAGCAGAAAGGATACGTGATTGGTAGTGTTTTAGTTGGCAGGGATGGTAGTGGTGGAGAGGAGGGAGTGGGAACTGGGATTGACATGTAAAACAGTCTTTTTCCAATTCAAATAAAAAAATTTAAAAAAGAAAAGAAAAAATAATTTTGCATCTGTATTCACCAATGAGATCCATATACATTTTTTTTTGTCTTTTCCATTGTTTTTTGCTTCTTTGTTTGCTTTTACTTGCCTTCCTCTGTTTTTGGTATCATGGTAATAATACCTACATCATAAAATGAGTTTGAGAGTCTCTGCCCTTTTCAGTTTCATGGAGTCATTTGAGTAGTACTGATAGCAGTTCCTCTTTGATGTTCTGAGAGCGTTCTTTGTTATTTTAGAAACAATCTTATTGTTTTATTTAGAAACAATCCCCCCATTACCTGTCCTCCCAAGCTCCCATATCCCCACTGACCCCCTCCCAACCAATCCCCCCCCACTCCCCAAGGCTAGTGAGACCCTCCACAGGGAATCATCACAGTCCTTCACATCATTTGGGAGAGGGCCTAGGCCCTCTTTCATGTATCTGGGCTGCAATAGTATCCCTCCATTGGGAACGGGATCCCAAAGTTCATTTGTGCACTAGGGATAAACACTGGCTCCACTTTTAGAGGTCCCATAGGCCTCCTAGCTGGCACCTACTTTCAGAGGACTTGGTTAGGTCCAGTGCTAGCTCCCCAGCTTTACTAGGTCATGCTTTCACTAGGTCATGCAACTGTTTTTGCAGGTTTCTCCAGCACTATCTTGGCCTATTTGCTCATCCCTCCTCCCTCTCTGAAACTGGATTCCAGGAGTATGGCTCACGATTTAGCTGTGGGTGCCTGCTTCTGCTTCGATCAGCTACTGGATGAAGGCACTAGGAATGGCAACCAAGGTAGTCATCAATCTCATTATAGGGAAGGACATCAAAAACAGCTTCTCCACCACTGCCTAGATTCTTAGTTGGGTCATCCCTGTGGATGCCCAAATATCTCTGCAGTGCCAGACCTCTCTCCAAACATATAATAGATCCCTCTATCAAGGCATCTCCTTTCCTGCACTCCTCTATTCCTCCCATGGTTCTGGTCACCTGTTAGTTGGTAGATTTGTTAAAATTATTATTGCTTCAATCTTGGTGCTGGTTATGGACCTATTTAAATTATTTGTTTCATCCTGCTTCAGTATTTGTGTGTTGAATTTACCTAAAAATTCATTCACTTTTTCCCCATGAGATTATATTTGTTAGTTCAAATTAGAAACAAAGATGCTTCACATAGCAATCCCTTCTCCCTCTCCATACCCTCCCCCCAAACCCCACTAGCCCACCTCCCCCCTCTGCTCCCCAGGGAGGGTAAGGCCCTCATGGGGGCTCCCTAAAGTCAGTCCTTATCATTCTGGGTGGGGCCTAGGCCCTCCCCCATGTGTCCAGGCTGAGAGAGCACCCCCCCTCAAGTGGGATGGGCTCTCAAAGTTCCTTCTTATGCCAGGGATAAATACTGTTACACTACCAGGGGCCCCATAGAGTGTCTGGGCTTCCTCATTTACATCCACATTGAGGGTTCTGGATCACTCCCATGCTGGCATACCAGACATCAGTCTGGGGTCCACGGGATCCCCTTGTTCAGGCCAGCTGTTTCTGTGGGTTTCACCAGCCTGGTCCCAACCTCTTTGCTCTTTCATTCCTCTCTCTCTGCAACTGGGTTCCAGAGTTCAGTTCAGTGTTTCACTGTGTGTGTCTGCCTCTGCTTCCATCAGCCACCCAATGAGGGCTCTAGGATGGCATATAAGGCAGTCATCAGTCTCTTTATAGGGGAAGGGCATTTAGGGTAGCCTCCCCACCATTGCCTAGATTGTCAGTTGGTATCATCTTTGTATATCTCTGGAAATCTCCCTAGTGCCAGATCTCTCCTTGAACCTATAATGGCTCCCTCTTTTATGGTATCTCTCATCCTGCTCTCCTCTATTCTTCCCCCGACTCAACCTTCCTGCTCCCCCCTTTCCTCCTCTCCCCTCCTCTTATTCCCCTATCATTCTCCCAGATCCCTCTCCCCTTCCCTCATGTTCCCAATATCCACTTTTTAATGGTTTCGCAGTACATGGTATATATATATTTCAAAGAATGCCTTTATTTATTTTTCTGAATTCTATTGGTATTTATTATAAAGGCTACCTTTACATTCTTAATTTTATTAATTTGAGTCTTCTCTTTCTTTTGGTTAATTTGGTTGAGTACTTGTCAATCTTGCTTGTATTTTGAAACAACTCCTCACTTCATTGATTCTTTGTATTACATTTGTTTCTATTTCACTGATTTCATCCCTAATTTTTGTTATCTCTTCCCATCTTCATTTTGAGTTTGGTTTGCTGCTGTTTTCCCAAGTCCCTTAAGTACATCATAGAGTGACTAATTTGAGATCACTTAAAGTTTTTGGTGTATCAACTTGGTGCCATGAAGTTTCCTCTTAAAGTTTACCTTCTCTGTCCTCCATACATGTTTGGTATGCTGTGTGTTATTTTTAATTTAATTGAAGGAATTTCTGTTCCCATCTGATTTCATTGACCAATTGTTCTTCAGTTGTGTGCCCTCAAGTTTCCATGAGTTTATATACTTTCTGGGGTTTTTATTGATGTTGACATCTAGCTCTATTTTATTCTTGTCAGACAGAATACAGGATATTACTTAAAGGTTCTTGTATTTGTAGAGAATTGGCTTGTTTCCTAATATTCAATTAATTTTAGAGGAAGTTCCATTGGCTACTGAGAAAAATAAGTATTCTTTATTGCTTGGGTGGAATGTTCTGTAGATGTCTGTTAGGGCTATTTGATTTATGATGTCTGGCTCTGTTTATTTGTTGCCTAGATTATCTGATAACTGTCTATAGTTGAGTATTCATGTCAATATATTTGGATTAATATATGGATTCACTTTGTATGTATGTGGAATTTGAGAGCTCTGTGTTTGACATATATAGAATTATAACATCTTATTGGTATATTGTTCTTTGATGAGCATGAAATGACTTTCATTGACTCTTTTGACTAGCTTTGGTTTTGGGTCAATTTTGTGAGATGTTAAACATGGTATCCTGCTTATTCCTGATTCTATTGTAAAGAATAGCTTTTTCCATCCTTTTAATCTAAAGTGATGTCTATCTTCATAGTAAAGTATGTTTCTTAGAGGTACCAGAAATATGAACCATGTTTTCTAATAGAAATACTGGACTGTGTAATTTTATTGTAGAATTGAGCTACAAAAGTCAACACACAAAAATCAAGAGTCTTCCCATATACCATTGAGAAACATTCTGAAAAAGATATAAGGAAGGGAAGTAATTCTATTCACATTGGCCACAAGATGGGAAATACCTGGAAATTAAGGTAATTTAAGATACAAAAGGACTCTACAATGAAGTTGTTAAGACACTGAAGATAGAAATTGTTAATGATGCTAGAAGATAAAAAAATCCCCCATGCTCATTGATTGAAATAATATTGCAAAAGGTGATTGTCTTAGTTAGGGTTTTTATTGCTTTGAAAAGACTCAATGACCACACCAACTCTTATAAAGAAAACATTTGAGGAATCTTGCTTACAGTTTCAGAGGTTTAGTACATTATCATCATAACAGGGAGCATGGTGGCATGCAGGGAGATGTGGTGCTGGAGCTCAGAGTGCTACATATTACAGGCAACAGGAAGTTGGCTGATGGTTTCACTGAAAGAAGCTTGAACAAAACAGACCTCAAAGCCTGCCCCTGTAGTGACACTTTCTCTAACAAGACCACATCTCCTAATAATGTCACTCTCTTTGGGGACCACTTTCTTTCAAACCACCACAGTTACCATCCCACCAAAAGCAAATTACAAATTCAGTGAAACCTCTATCAAAAGCCTAATGGCCACACACACATACACACACCTACCCCCAAATTTATATGGAGGGAGTAGTGGGTTGTTAACCAAAACTAAGAAGGTATTGAAAAACCTATGGAAACTCACTAGCTAGTACGCTCATTACAAACTACAAATTTAAAAGACAAATTACTAAATGAAATTTGCGGTACAAGGAATGAGATACAGTATGATGCATGAAATGCTTCCCTCTGAGTTAGTGGTTAGGGACATACCAAATGTTCCTAAAGCAGCACAAGTCATTGATTGACATTGCTTTGTGTGACTGACCACAACTACACGGTAAGAGCCTACTGCTGAAGATACAATACACTTTGGCTACAGGACACAGAGAAACCAATCTCACATTGACCTGAAAATTTCCTTCCTGCTGGCTAACTTTTACAATGTCATAGGTCCAACGTAGGGTGTTTGGTGAGATAAAATATGAAGGATTTTCCCTAGCATTGGGCCTGGCATACCACAATACAATACTAATGTGCTATGCCAGATGCACCCACTGTTCCAATAATTGAATAACTGTTATGAGTAACTGACTATTTTCTTATATTTGAGATCTTCCACTGGAGGGAGTTTCATGTCTGGTATTAAAATCCTAGTCCATTTTCTCCATGGCTGGGAAAGTCACAGGCCCTAGGGTAGAACCTTCTAGTGTTATTTTTACCAAATGGTCATACTACCAAATTGTCTTCTAGTTATTTGTTTTTACCAATCCCTAGACTACTCTCAAATTTGGTCAAAGAAGCATCTTTTTTGTAGTGGGCAACAGTCAATAAAAGGTGCATAATGGTTAAGATGCAGAGAATCAGAGACTGAGTGGGACATTTGTATTAACTCAGCCCACCAATTCCACCAACTGACAAGGTTCAGGGAACATTGTAGAACAGGAAGCAGAAATAACATAAAAGCCAGAGGATAGTGAGGAAATGCTGTGAAGTGCTGTCTTCTAGACAAGACATAAGTTCACACTTATGAACTTACAGCATCTGTGGTTATTAGCACAAAACCTACAATGATCAAGCTTGCACCAAAGTTCCAACACAGTTGAAATGGTCTCTAGTCCTGTCCCCACCCCTCAACAAATACCTATATGCAGTGCATAATTGCTTGGGAAGAGAGATTCATTTGGTACTGGGAATGTGACCACTGGCAGGTTTTCCATGATCCAGTGGCTAGTCACACACCCATGCATACATAGGCAAAACCAACAAGACTTAGTGAGTTAATAAGGAAAGGACATGAAGTTGAGAAAGAGCATATTAGGGCAAACATTGAGGAAGCTAAAGGATGAAATGTGGCATAGATGTAAACATATTTCATTGTGTACATGAAATTCTCAAAACTAAATGAAATTGAAAAGGTAATAACTTCTGATATTTTGTCACATCATGGAACAATAAAACTAGAAGTCAACAACAATAGAAACCCCAGAAGTTAAGAATCACATGCAGATTGAATAATACACTCTTTTTGTTTTTTGTTTTTTTTAAACTTTTTAAATTTGAATTAGAAATAGGATTGTTTTACATGACAATCTCAGTTCCCTTCTCCCTCCCATACTCCTCTACCACCATGCCCAACTAAAACCCTACCTATCACATATCTTTTCTGCTCCCCAGGGAGGGTGAGGCCTTCCATAGGGGGTCATCAAGGTCTATCACATCCTTTGGGATAGGGCCAACACCCAACCCCTGTGTGTCTGGACTCAAGGAGTATCCCTGTATGTGGATTGGAGTCCAAAAGTCCACACTTATGCTAGGGATAAGTACTGAACTTCTACAGGAGTTCCCGCAGATTAAAGAGGTTTCCTCACAGAAACCCATGTTCCTTGGGTCTGGATCACTCCCATGCTGGTATCACAGCTAACAGTTTGGGGAATAAGAGATCCTCAGTGTTCAGGTCAGCTGTTTCTGTGGGTTTCTCCAGCCTGGTCTGGACCCCTGTGTTCTTCACTCATCCTTCTCTGCATCTGGGTTCCAGTTCAGTTCAGAGATTAGTTGTGGGTGTCTGATTCTACTTCCACCAGCTGGTGGATGAAGGCTATAGGATAGCATATTAATTATATCAATGTCATTATCAGGGGAGGGCATTTAAGGTAGCCTCTCCTCTGTTGTTTAGATTTTTAGCTTGTGCCATCTTTTTAGATCTCCAGACAATTCCCTAGTGCCTGATTTCTCTGTAAACCAAAAATGTCACCCTCTATTATCCATTCTTGTTAATATCCATTCTTGTTAATATCTATTCTTCCCCTGACTCAAACTTTCTACTCTCTCATGTCCTCTGCATCCCTCCTCTTCTCCCCTTCTCATTCTCCTAGCTCCCTCCCCCTCTTCCTGTGCTCCCAATTTACTCAGGAGTTCTTGAATCTTTCCCCTTCTCCAGGGGACCGTGTATGTCTCTCTTAGGGTCCTCCTTGTTTACTAGCTTCTTTGGCAGTATGGATTGTAGGCTGGCAATACTTTGCTCTATGTCTAAAATCCACATATGAGTGAGTACATACCATGTTTGCCTTTTTGTGATTGGGTTACCTCGCTCAGAATGGTTTCTTCTAGTTCTATCCATTTTCCTGCAAATTTCAAGATTCCATTGTTTTTTTTCCACTGGGTAGTACTCCATTGTGTAAATGTACCACATTTTCTCTATCCATTCTTCGGTTGAGAGGCATCTAGGCTGCTTCCAGTTTTTGGCTATTATAAATAGTGCTGCTATGAACATCGTTGAACAGATGCCCTTGTTGTATGAATGTGCTTCTTTTGGGTATATGCCTAAGAGTGGAATTGCTGGTCCTTGTGATAGACTGATTCCCATTTTTTTTGAGGAGTCGCCATACTGATTTCCAAAGTGGCTGTACAAATTGGCACTCCCACCAGCAGTGGAGGAGTGTTCCCCTTTCTCCACATCCTCTCCAGCATAAACTATCATTGGCGTTTTTCATTTTGGCCATTCTGACAGGAGTTTGATGGTATCTCAGAGTTGTTTTGATTTGCATTTCCCTGATGGCTAAGGATGTTGAACACTTTCTTATGTGTCTTTCAGCCATTTCAGATTCCTTTATTGAGAATTATCTATTTAGTTTTGTACCCCACTTTTTAATTGGATTGTTTGGTGTTTTGGAGACTGGCTTCTTGAGTTATTTGTATATTTTGGAGATCAGCCCTCTGTCAGATGTAGGGTTGGTCTTTTCCCAGTCTGCTGGCTGCCATTTTGTCTTGCTGACTGTGTCCTTTGCCTTACAGAAGCTTCTCAGTTTCAGGAGGTCCCATTTATCAATTGTTGACCTCAGTGTCTATGCTACAGTGTCTCCTGTACCAATTAACTCAATGATATTTTCCACTTAATATTCTAATAGGTTCAGTGTAGCTGGATTTATGTTGAGGTCTTTGATCCATTTGTACTTAAGTTTTGTGCATGGCGATAGGCTTGGGTCTAACTGCAGTCTTCTACATGTCCAAAACCAGTTATGCCAGCACCATTTGTTGAAGATGTTCTCTTTGATCCATCATATAAATTTGGATATTGTTTTTTATCAAAAATCAGGTGTTCATAGCTGTGTGGGTTAGTATCAGGGTTTTCAACTCTATTCCATTGGTCTACCTGTCTGTTTTTGTGCCAATACCAAGCTGTTTTCAGTACTATAGTTCTGTAATAGAGCTTGAAGTCAGGGATGGTGATGCTTCCAGAAGTTCCTTTATTGTACAGGGTTGTTTTGGCTATCCTGGGTCTTTTGTTTCTCTCTATAAAGTTGAGAATTGTTCTTTTAAGTTCTGTGAAGAATTGTGTTGGAATTTTGATGGGGATTACATTGAATCTGTAATCATTTAGAGAAATGGAAGAAAAGACCAACCAAAAGATGCAAGAAATGAATGAATAATACACTCTTGAGTAACCTGTGGTCCATGGAAGAAATCAGTGTTCTAATCATGAATCATTCCTGAACAATGTCAGATCTCTCTACATCTAGTTGGATCATTAAATGACTTCAGTCCCTATGTCTAGTTATATGCTATATTATATTCAGTGAACAGCATATGTTGAGCTACATTTGCTTCCCAGCAAAGAATTCAACATGGTCATGGCACATAACATTTTTTTTTTATTAGTCCTAGTTAGGGAACAATTTTGTTTCACATGTAAGTCCCTTCTCCCTCTCCCTCCCCTCACCCCATCTCTCCTTCCCCACCCAAAACCTACCCACCACTCCCCAGGCAGGGTAGGGCCCTCAACTGGGGCTCTGCAAAGCATACAGAAAATTGCAGATAGATCCATACATGTCACCATGCACAAAACTTAAGTGCAAATGGATCAAAGATCTCACCATAAATCCAGCCACACTGAATCTTCTAGAAGAGAAAGTGGGAATTACCCTTGAACAAATTGGCACAGGAGACCTCTTCCTCAACATTACGCCAGTAGCACAGACATTGAGGTCTGCAATTAATAAATGGATTAAATTAATAAACCTCCTGAAACTGAGAAGCTTCTGCAAGGCAAAGGAAACAGTAGGACAAAACAACCACCCACAGAATGGGAAAAGATCTTCACCAATCCCACATCAGACAGAGGCACATAACATTTTTAATGTGCATCAAATTCAGTTTTCTAATATTTTATTGAAAGTTTTTTGCCTGTAGAAATGTGTTGGTAGTTTTCTTCTTAAAGTGTCTTTATCCAGTTTTAAAGTGTTTTTAACCAGTTTTCATATCAGAGTAATTCTACCTAAATAGAATAATTCTGGTGGTGTGTCTTCCCTTTCTGTCTTATGTGAGGAAAGTTCTGAAAACTGGGAATCAAAGGATCATGGCTTAATATGATAAAGGTTAAATATGACAAACCTCTAAGCCAAACTGTGTCAAGATCTGAAATGATACAATGGTGGCTCCTCTCTGTGTTCATTCAATTTAGAGCTTCATATCTTAGCTAAAGCAATAAAGCAAGTGAAAGAAATAGAAGGGTTGTAAGTAGAAAAGGAAGAAATAAAATTATCCTTATTTGTAGGTGATATGATCCTATACTTTAAAAACCCTAAAGATTCTACAGAAAACTCCTAGACCTTGTAGGCACTTTCAGCAACATAGCAATATACAAAATCAACCCACCCAATATTATGTATCTTTAATGAAGTTGCAGGAAAGGAACTCATAGGAATATCCTACTCAAAATAGCTTCAGGAGCATGGATGATCTTTCCACCTTATATTATCTTTTTCAATTTCCTCTATGTTTTCATTTTAGATATCCATTTTTAGGGTTTGGAGTGTAAAAGGGACTACTTTTTAAGCTATTTTGAGTAAGTGTCCACATATATTCACTGGAATTCCCATAAAAATTTACTTGGAAGCTCAAAAGACCACTAAAACAAAGGCAATTCTAGACACAAATAGCAGTGACTTCAGACACAGATCAACAGTATGAAACACTACACAATAGTGTCACAAAACAGAAACAAAAAGAATATATCAGAGGTTCCCATATATGCATGTAATAACAGTTATCAAGAAGGGGGGCCATGAATTTGAATGAGAGAAAGAAGGGGTAAATGGAAGGATTTAGAAGAAGGAAATGGAAGGAAGAAAGTTGTAATTCTATCATGCTGTCAAAAATAAAATTAAAAAATACTTTGAGAAACTTTTAAAAGTAAATCTTTGCAGCTGCAGTCACCTAATTGTTATGAAAGCATCAAAAATATATTGGAAAAAGATGTCTTTAGCAAATGGAGCTACAAAAGCTGGATATCAACATGTATAGGATGTTAAAACTAGATCCACATCACCAATGTTGCATAAAATCAATTCAAAATAGGTCAAAGACCTTAATGTAAGACCTGACATTCTGCACTGTTTGAGAAAGACTTAGGAGAAATACTGTTCAATACAGGTACAAGTGATCTGAAGAAGGAAGGGGATAAATGTGAGCGAGCTCTAATTAGAAAGTAGGGGATAAATACATAAGAAGGCAGGAGGAGGGTAAAATAATAGTAATGATATCTGAAAAGTAATAAGGAATCATATATAATATATATATATATATATATATATATATATATATATGAAATTTACCCATCTGGACTGACAATGCCTCCCTCAAGAGGCATAGACCCACCCCCCATACTGTGCATGAGAAGCCCTTTTTGAGTTGTTGGTGAAGGTTGTCCAAGAGACTCACAAAATATTATAGGCTATTGCTATAACCCTTGGTTGTACCCTAGATGTGGAAAGTAAATCCTCATTGCTAAATACATTATTTACTTTGGGCACAAGGCACACAGGCCCTGAGCTGTTATTGAACTGAAAGCTTCCTCTCTAAGGTCAACCTTTAATGGTACTACTACAAGACAGCATACAAAGGGTGGAAGTAACCACAGTACTATCTAGCTATGATGCATATGAACCACAGTAATGACCATCATGACATGATAACACTATTGTGCAATAGTGGCATGCATACCTTGGGGATGAACAGTAGCTCTATAATTGGACTACAAACAGATGGATGGATAAAGGAAATGTCCCAACATGTATGTGCATGTGCTCTGCTTGTACAGCATACACAAATAAAGGTATTTTTCATTCATAATGTGATGAAATTGTGTCTTTTAATGGACAATGGGTAGAACTGGAAGGGACAAAATGTTAAGTGAAATAAGCCAGACTCAGAAAGGTAAATATTACTTTTCTCTCACATGTGAAATTTACATTTAAATACACATAATATATAATATATGGCATGAAAATAGAAGGACTGTCTGGATATATAAATAGTTTAAAGGGGGAAGGGGAGTGAAAAGGTGTGGTTAATGCAGTAGGAAATGGAAGACTTATTGCATGTTTCTCTTACCCTTGATTCAAATTCATCTGACATGACATGATCTACAGAGGAGGCTACATCCTGTAAGGGGAGCAGCGGTGAGGTGATAGGTGGCAAAATGCAGTAGAGAAACAAATATGAGCAAAGTACAATGATAAGGATATGAAAAGAAATTGATCACTTTTATTTTATGTAATAATTTTTGAACATTAATAAAAATACCAGAAGTGTTTATAAGAAATAATATCTTTATTACATCTGTAAATACTCTGGTATATTTATGAGTCATATTGAAAATATAGCATGTTGTCCTTGGTTTATTCATGTCCCCCTAAAATGAATGAATTATATCTGATCACTCACTGAGCCAATGATAACATATTAAACTATAAAAACAATGACCCCTTATATTTTTGGTTGGGAACTCCATGCACCTTGACCTGTCCTTGACGGAGGGATTGTCATCATGGATCGCTTCAGCTGTCTCCTATTTTAAGGAATGGATGGGGATGGGATTGTTTGGTGCAGCCGTTTGCTGTGGATTGGTGTTGCTTCTCTGGCTGGTCTGTAAGCTCAGGGCTCAAACTAAGAGAGACAAGATGGTTATCGCCCATGCGCTTATAGCTTTGGAACAAGGGGCTTCCACTGATATTTGGCTAACTATGCTTAAGCAATAGGCCGCCGGCCAGACAGCTCTTGCACACCCGGAGCCTAGGCTCATTGCACAGGGTAGAGTGCCTGACTTGAGCAGCCCATGAGGGATGTTGAGCAAGGCATCGCACAGAGAGTTGCCCAGTATGCAGGCTTCTCTGGGAGGCATGTTGTCCTGCATAAGGGTTGCCTGCCCTAGTCTCCCTTTCCCAGAAAAATGGCAGAGGACAGGTCGAGAGCACTTCAGGTCAAGCTAACAGCCTGATGGTGACTCTTGTACACAGTCTTAATGTTTGATTGGGAAGGTACAACCTCTGCCTCTATCCCTCAACATTTGGGTGACCTATTTGCTTGTAAAAATATAAAGCCTTATCATTAATTAATAAAAAGGGGGAGATGTAGGGAGCGGTCCCTGCATTCTCTATTACAAGATGGCGCCTGCATCTGGCAGGCACCGAATGTAAACAAGTTATTGCGCAGGCGCTGGGTAACTTTCCATCCCTTGGTCTCTGCCGCTCCCGTGGCGTCATATGGTCCGATGAGTTGCAGCCAATCATGGGGTGACACGTCCAAGGCGGCAGTTGCCAGCCTTTATTAGGGGACGGGATTCTTGGCTCGGGGTCTCTGCTTTTGTAAGCTGATGCTCTTCCTCTCAAGAGGCATTAAAGCTTTACTGCAGAAGGAAAAAAAATGACCCATATTTTACTAGAGAAAGGAATTGAAGATTAAGTTGAAAGATTTCCTTTTATTGAAGAGGTTTATTTTGTTTTATCCAACTAACCAAAAAATGGCAGACAACACAGGATAACACTGCATCTACCCTGAAATTTAGGGGAAAAATAAAACAACATTCACTTTGTACCAACCACGTTTTCTTTGACAATTAAGATACTTCATATATTGGGGGGATTGAAACCAAAATAAGGATTTGGCTTTAATAAAAAATCAATTTATTTTCTTGTAGTCAGTACTGCTAGATTATCAGGGGTATCATGACGTAAATGGACTGCAGATGAAAGACCACACTCTCTGCTCATGGGAGCCTGCATTGTGCCTCCACTATTTTCATGGATGAAGATGCCAGAGCCCAGCAAGTATGTAACTTGCCCACATTGACTCAGTAATTCTGGTGTTTGATAGGGGCTGGAGGACTTTAGCCTCTATCTGTCTATCTCTGAAATCAGTGACCTTTTCCTTGGATCATTCAGCCCTTTCATTTCCAGACTTACTAGAGTAAAAAGACATTTTATTGCTAGAGTTTTATCCAAGTTCATGTCCTGGCTCTACCAGCTAGGGATCTGAGGCAATTTCAAAGAATCAAAGTTAACTCAATCGAATTTAGAACCAATTTGTTTCCATTCTCTTGAGGAAGAAAGGTGTCAGCTATTACCATTACTACCATCAGACCTTATCACTTTCAGAGGACCACAACTTGCCCTAGCCTCACTCAGGTCCTGAATCCTTAGATTTTTCATTCTAAGCCCAAGGTTTGGAGGCTCAAGATTTTGCAGTAGATGGCTCAGCTGTTAAAGGCTAGGCTCACAACCAAAAATATAAGAGAATATTAACTTTGAAATAAGATACACTTGATAAATTTCCTGGAGTTGAGATCATTGGGGATGATATTAGTGAATACCTCCCTATTAAAAGAAGACTAATAATTACTCATATTTCTAAAGACTCTAGGGCAAAACTGCCCAGAGATAAGCTTGAATGTGCAAACATCACCATTCATATCTCAGCCTCAAAAATATATTGTCCCTTTAAAAAAAGCCAACAATATTCCTATTTGTTCCAGAAACATAGTAAGTTTAATAAAAATTTGTTAGTACCACCTGCTATCTGCTCACTGGCATGTAACAAGAAGATTATGATATAATCTGTGACCTTTAGGGAATTTTAATGTCATACAAGAGCTAGGAAATACACTCACACTTTAAAAAATTCCTGCTTAAAAAATCCACTTGACTGTTCAAATATCTCAGATACAGAAAGCTCCTTGGAAGTCTAAGAGTGAGGAACACCAAAATAAGCCAGCTAGACAATAAGACAGGACTGGCAGTCCTAGAATGTCAGGAATGTCCCTGGGACACCTCCTCCTCTCCATTATTTCTTCCAGTTTCACTGTATGTTCTTCTCTCTCACCTGCACACTTGTTCCTCAAAGTTCAATGATTTGGGGAACTTTAAAATATTGGACCCCAAGCACATCTTCTCAATGAGGATTTGAATTTGAACCACATTGCCAGGCTGTTTACACACACAGTAAACTTTGAATAGTGTTCACCAGAGTGCTACGTCACTTCTCCAAGATCTTCTTATCAGTTCACACTCTACATGGTCATTCAATGACTTTTCTACTGTGCATGCCTGACTTTGATCCCCAGCTAAGAGAGTACCACAGCTCCAAGCTTGCAGTGTTCAGTAAAAACTTAATAGTGTCATGCTTGTGCCTTTAAACTAACCCTACCATTCTACATTTACCCTTCTCTTCCATTTCAAGAACCTAGGAAGTCCTCAGACATGTTTATGAGTTCACATTGCATGGTTTTAGACTTCAATTAGTCAATGTCATCAGGAAGAATACTATTCCCTGTTAGTATTGTGGGTATGTATGGATTTTCCAGCATTTTTGCTCAACACCATAGGATCTCAGTGGCAATTCACATGTTTCCTCACTAGGAACTGACAGTTTCCTCTTCTCTGATTTCAAGGTCTTTTGTTCATGCATCAATTATCCCACTTACCTGAAACCCTTGTCCCCAATAGGATATAGGTTTAAACATGACTGATGGCTCTAGCTTAGGCAGCTGAATAGGTGTCATTTCACATTAGTTTATTAGTTGTATTCTGGTGTGACAGCTTGGGAAGAAAGGAATTTAAATTCTAAAGGGTTTCTAGACATCTCTCCCCTTGTCCTCCTAGTGCGTGATGCTTTGGAAAAACATGATATGTAGAGAGTTTAAGACTCCAAATCTCTGCCACTTCCAGCTGCACGATTTTGGACAATTAACCTCTGTAAGCAAGCTTCCATCATCTTTAAAACATGAACAACAACAATTAGAACTGTGTCCTAAGATACTTGTGAGAATTACAATAACCTCAAGAGATGATTGACGTATATGCACTGAGAAAACTAGGGAGCATGGTACATATGACATTCACTGATTATCATATATATATATATATATATATATATATATATATATTCCTTTAAAATAATTTGATAACTATTTCCTTAAAACCATCTTGGACTATCTCAGTCATAAATATGATTATGAAATGGTACCAGCTATAACAAACAAAGTATATTAGGAGAAGTGTACTCAAAGGAATTTGGGAGACTGTGTGAGCCACACTCTAGCAGTACAAAACTAATTAAGTGTAAGAAATTTTGGAAAAGGATTCACAGAGGAGATGACATTTCATTTTCCCTCCCCCAAATACCCTGGCTGAAAATACAATTTGAAAGCCCTACCCTAGAAAGATCTATAATTACTACAGTTGCAAATTCTATTATCTTCTAGTCTCCAATGGTAGGGCTTTCTTCCTTTCATTTAATAATGCTACAATGAAGAGTTGTCTTCCCCTCCCCTCTTTCCATACATGTCCAGGGTAATGCATATTGTTTTATTTTTTTACATTATACTAGGTCTTGATTGATACCTTGATCCCAAGTGTGCTACATCTTCCATGCCCCAGGGCTTAATCACCGACAATTTAATTGCTATTCTCATTGTAAGTCCCTTCAAACCCACACATCCTCCATCAGATACTCCCTGTTGTCACAGTCCCCAAGGACTTTTCAGATTTTTGCTGTGGTTATCTAGCAAGTCACTCCATCCTGTACATGGTGCTACTCCACAGCCTTTCATGTCTGCCTTTCCCTCTACAGACTGGGTACTCCATTCAAAGTGGAGTCTTGATGTTTCTCCCCCTAGATTTTCCCATGTCTTACCAGGAGAATTTGGATATGATTTCCCCATTCAACTCCTTGTCAGCTCCCAAGGCCTATTTCCTCCTCAGCACACAGAAAATATCTCAATTGTTCAATTCTAGGATTAGACTAGAAGGCTTCAAGTTTGGCCAACTGTTCAAACCAACAGTCCCTTTAGAAACCTTTTTATGCCCCTACAAAATTAGGCTCATTTAAAATTGTAATTCCTGTGTATCCCCAATCCACCTCAGTATGATGCTCTGGGAGAGGAATGTGGTATATTTTACAGACCTTGTCACTGTTATACCACATAGCATCCTATTATTCTTCTGAAATGGAAGATTAAGTTTCCCAGCACATGGCTGACTGAAGGCCCAATATCACCAAGTACATAACTATTTGTTCTGAAGTTCCCCTGAGGAAGGTTATTAACAGCAACGTCATCCTTGATAAATGACTATGTTTCTGAGATAGTGGTTTATATCAAAGTTCCTAAATACACAGCATTTAAATTGGCCCAGACAAACCCATGTGTAAAATAAGCAGTAACTGATGCTTCAAGCACACACCCCTTCTTAGGGAGAAGATGCTGTGTACTGCTGAATGCTCTGCCTCTCTGGCATGTCTCAAGCACACTGGAGTATTCACTACTCTGCATTCTTTCTTCATTCAAAGTATACTTACAGTGCGACTAACCTAAAAGAGTCAGGACCTGTGATCTAGATACATGCCTGTTACATGAAGCTGAATGTTGCCTAAACAGTGGAAAAATATAGAATGTTGGGATTAGAAGGAACTTAGAGGCCTTCAAGACCAAGTTTTCATTCAATGACCTAGCATCTTCTCTCAGGCCTTCACCAAGAAGCATCTGGGTAGCATGTAGCTACTTCAGTATGAGTTTTTCCAATCAGGGGACTACAGTTCCATCATTAGAGTGCAGTCTGTTGATGGTCTTTAAGTCTTGGAAAGGCATGTATGGAGAGTTTTTGATGCTCCATAAAAGACATTTATTTATTTATTTATTTATTTATTTATTTATTTATTTATTTCCACACTAGCAGAAGTACTGAAGTACTGAAGCAGGAAGTTGGGATAATACTTTTATATAAATATGGCTGTAATCTCTAAAAATACACACCAGAGTCATCTTTCTCTGAGCTTGGTGTGTCTTGCCAGCCACTAGTCATCCCTTATTTCACCTCACATCATTCTCTAGGTCATTTTAACCCTTGTTAAAAGTTCAGCGTGTGCCAGACATAGGACAACCATGGGTCACCACCAATTACAGGCATAAGTGAAGCAATGGTCTTGATCCACCAGTAATAACACCTAAATCAACACTGTAAAAGCTACACCTCCACTTGACTTCAAAGTCAGTGAGAGGTCCTCTGACATTGGCTGGTGTAGCATTTATAGTATATTAAATGCTGAATCCATGTATAGATATAGAAAGAATGAAGGAAGGAATAAATCAATGAACAACCAGTGGGTGGACAAGTTAAGAAGACAGATTAGCAGTGGCTAAAATGGGAAAAAACAGTTTTCTCATCAGCCTGGAAAGCTAGGTTTATGAGTTGTCATAATTGAAATTTCCCAGGGAAGGGTGCTGTTACTGAGTTGTACTATGGGAATTCTGGGAGTCCACTTGTTCTACATGTTTTAATATTTGCTTCTGCTCTACTTTGTCACACCCCAACTTTATTTCCTGTTTATTTTCCCTGATGCTTCCCTTTTATCCATGAGATGGACAAAGAATTGCCTTGTCAGAGCTTTCCACCTACAGAGTGTTCTGTGTCCAGTGCTGAACAAGACCTTCATGTAACAGTTGTTTGACAATGCCAGGTGCCACAAACAAGTTTTCAGGCTTGCTAAAAATTACAAGACAGGTGTGCCAGCTCATGCTGAGACTGGAAAATTGCCATGAATTCAGGGCCAGCCTAGGTTACCTTGTGCACTCCAGACTAGCCTAGGCTACAGAGTGAGACACTCTCAATAAAAAGGGAGCCGAGTTGGAGAAATAAATGGTTCTATGGGTAAAGTGCTTAGTGTACTGACATGAAATTGTGAATTCACATCCCTGGAATGTGTGCAAAAGCTTGCCATGGTATTTTGATTTGTCTCCAAGTACTGGGCATAGGGAGACAGCAGAATCCTGGGGGCTCACTGGCCAGCTGGCTTAATAAACAGGCCATGCTCTAGGTCCACTAAGAGCTAGTCTTGTCTCAAGAAACAAGTTACGGCAGAGAAGTGATTGAAGAGATAAACCTATTACTCCACACACTTCCCCATATGCATGGGCTTAGCCATATAACATATGAGAGAGACAGAGACAGAGACAGAAAGAGAGACAGGGGGGAGGAGTTCTGAATGCCCAAGGAAAAAATGAATTGTAATAGAAATTAAGAAGCTGACCTGATTCACTTAGTCATGATATTTTCTCTACCTCCTTTCACATTTGCAGTGATCTTTTCTCTATGGATCTTTTGTATGAGCTTTGGCTACAGGAACACCTCTCTTAGGCTGACTGACAGGAAGAACTGTCAGAGAATCAGCTCCTACAATGGGAGAAGATTCCTTCTATGATTGTAAATGGATCATTATAAGCTCAGCATAATGAATCAGTAATTACCTAAGAGGTGATGTATTTTGGAGAGTTCTTATGCTTAATGATTTCTAACATACAGTATTGCAGCAGTTAAGCTAAAATGATCTTGCAATGCCACACTTGACTGCTGAAGGCTTTCTTTCTCAACCCCTGGCCCTTCTGTCTTTTTTTCCCTTCTTTCTTCTTTCCTCTACCTTTCCTTCCTTAATGTTTTTTCCATTATTACTCCCTTCCTTTATGCTCTGTAAACCTTATATTATAGTGGTCACCAGTCCTTGCAATCAACACACCCCACCTGAGAGAGAGAGAAAGAGAGAGAAAGAGAGAGAGAGAGAGAGAGAGAGAGAGAGAGAGAGAAGAAGAAGAAGAAGAAGAAGAAGAAGAAGAAGAAGAAGAAGAAGAAGAAGAAGAAGAAACATGCTTAGAAGCATACTTTTACTGTGTATATGTTCAAAACCACAAAGAAAGGCTAAGGTTGGCCCAGTGCATCCCAGAAATCATACATGCATTCCCCAAGACAATTACATACATCTAAAAGGAACCATGAGCCAGACAGCAGGCAGATGTGCTAGCAGTTTCCATTTAAATCCTCTCATTGAAGTAGAAAATCATCTCAGGAACAACAGGCAATAATGTAGCTACAAGACTTCTACCTGTACATTACTATGAATGTCCTGGGCTCCCTTGGAAATGCTTTGTGATAATTTACATAAAGTAAAAAATAAACCTTCTCTACATTTTCAAAAGAACCTGTGATTTTACATCATTTTTCCTACATCCCAGAAGTGGATATTTTAATACTCTCACTTGTTGCAGAATATCAACGGGGAAGCTGGCATAACACTTGGGGCACTGCACTTTTCATGCAGACTCTTGAATACTGCCATACACAGGGTAGCACGTGCTGCCCACTCTGGGTAATCCGCTATTTTGGTGTGTGAAGCTAACTACGAATGTACAAGAGAAAGAAGCAGCTAAGGGCTACTGAACAATAAGACAAAGAACAAAAAGTAAAGCTCAGCTCTTGAGAAAGCAGAAAGAGAAATAAGGGAAAATCCCAAAGACTGAAGGACCTGGGAACCTTGGTGTGTGCCCTGGGTAGACAACAGAGAGATTCAGTCACCCAGTGCTGCAATAGTCACTGAGGAGCTAAGTAGAGTCCTATCCTCAGGAGGACTTAAAGAGTCAGGTTTCCCAGAGGGGACCTGTCCTGCTTCTGTGATTTCAGTGTGACCATGAACTATTACAGATCCTACAAGGTCAACAAAGTGGTGTAGAATGTTAGAAGCTTACTAAGAGTCAAGCATGTACCTGGAAGCAATCTAGTTTGTTGACTAGTTCCATCAACTAATGAATGGTTGACTACCTCTGCTAAGGTTCCCATAATGGGAACAACACAAGTATATGTTCTCTACTTCATAGGATGGCCATTCATTACCGGTAAAAAAAGAGACTTCTCACCAAACTGGCTGCATCTCACATTGCATCTGCCCTGTCTCATCACGGAAAGCCCATAAAAAAGAGAGATGATGAATCTTCTGGGGAAACTACCACACTCCACAACTGTAACAGTTAATTATTTTATTTTGAGAACTAATAATTTCAAAGTATGAAAAATGAAAAGAAAACATTGAGACAATGGATCTTCTGGGACCATCTCCCTCTCACATCTTGTTTTGGAATCATTTTGTTTTTTTCATTGGGCTCTAACTGTTTACTCTCTACATAGCCTTCTAGAGATGGCTACATACTATGGCCAGGCAAAATGCTGCCTTATATCCCAAACACAGCTCAGCAGCAGCTAGAATAAATGTATGTCAAAATATATTATTACTCTGCATAAAAATTTTTTAAATCTTGTCAAGATAGCATTATTTGATTCACTTTCCATTTCTCAGCAGCCACAATACCCCCAAGGCTTTATTTTTACTGTTACATGCTGTAGAAAACAGGTTAGCTCCCACATGAGGGAACTATCCAAGGCCTACCTTCCATGTAGAATGAGGAGTTACATCACTTTTGGTTGTGGGGAGAAGACCATAGCTTGAGCCATGCTCATTACCTCCTGATACTCAGTGTCTGTTTTTCAATCCTCCATGTTAAAACTAGTCCAACCTGTCTTTTCGTGCAGTAAAGATTCACTGGAGCAATAAGGGAAAACAAATTGTATGGGGCTCCAAAACAATCTGTGTCTACACTTTCCTGAGAGTCTGTTGTTGAATTGGATCTGATAAATATCAGAAGAAAGATGCCAAATGGGCTCCTCTCAGGCGCTGTGATTGACAGCTGTCAGATGCAGTGACAAATCAGGCTGTCTTTCAAGACCAACATGATTCATAGACCACATTATAGGTGAATGGATGAAGCATGCAGACTAAAGATGGGCCTCTGGGCATTGGTTCTCAAAAATGCCAATGTGAAGAACATAATGGGACAAACAGAAATGCCAATCCCTTCACCTACTGCACTTTTCTCTGCCGACTAAACTCCAGTCTAGCAGCTGTCCTCCATATTCAACCCATTTGAATCACTGTTTATAGAGAGGCTACACATTAGCAGGCTTATTTATTGCATGTCTATACTGCACCATTTGTCTCTCCATTCATGCTATCTGATTATGGAATTTTAATTGTCATTTTCAGACCACAATAATGAGACAGAATGCAGAAAACAATAGAACGTTAGGTCTCTCTGGCTGGGGAAAGTCATTGGTTGTCCTGTATTCTCATTCAGTATGAGTTATAGAGGCTGGGATATGACCAAGTGCTTAGGGAGGTTTCCCATAGACCCAAAATCCACTTTAACAGTATCCTAGTTGGCTTTTTGTCTCTTTCTTAAGAAACTAACAAAACCAAATGTGGGGAAGAAAAAGTTCACTTCATTACTCCTTTGAGTAACAATTCTTCACTGATGGAAGTCAGAGAAGGAACTCAAGACAGGAACCAGGAAGCAGGAAATGAAACAGGTCACTGAGGAACGTTGACTCCTTACTTGCCTTCCATTGACTTTCTTATACAACCCAGGACCACCTTCTGGCGGTAGTGCCACCCTTGGTGGGCTGGGCCTTTCCATATCAGTCATTAATCATGAAAACACCTCACAGACACACCCACCGGCCAATACATATGGAGGCAGTTGCTCACAGAGGCTCCCTTTCCCCAAGAGGTATCTACTTGACAACCAACATTAGCAATCACAAACAGGAAAAGTGAACCTGGACGGTAGATGAGCCATTATGGAAGAGAAGAAATTGACCATGTCAATTATATCTGGCTTGCATATCTTACAGAGGTTACAAATAAGTAGAGAATGTTTTAATTTAAATCTTCTATGTGAAAATCACTGTGGCTTTTAAAAACATTCTGAATGTTTTAGTTCCATAGGCTGCTGGATTCTAAGAGCAGACTACTTACCAGTCTCATCCAGGATGGATCAGCTCCTGAAGTGATTGGCAACCACTCTAGGGAGATCAGAGGTATCCATGAGGATCCTAGATCTGCTAATCTTCAGTAGCTCTTTGAAGTTAAAAATTGGAAAGGAAAAATAAAACCATAAAGTGTTATGGTGAATTATTTCTTTGGCACAATCTCTGTTTGAATATTTCAGAGTTGACATGTTGAAGTTTGGGAAAGACCTACATTGTTTCTTAAATAATGCAAAGATTACTAGCTCTTGTAATCCTGATGAGCACAAACCCTCTAGGAACACATGAGGATCACCCATTTTCATAATGAAGTAATGGTGAAAAGGATGTCCAATCTGAGATCATTTTAGCTTTTGTACACGCTTAGTGGTTTTATTAATTGAAATTGGGGTCGTTTTTATTTCTGACCCCAACATATTTTCTGTGGCTTTCCTGGGAAGACTTCCAACTAGACTGTTCTCTTTTTAAACAGCATGTCTTCCCATAAAATTATAAATCATTCTTCTTCATGGCAATATCCCTGTGTCTAATAATTATACACACATATCCTGGTATGTTTATTTCTCAAAGGGTTATCTCATACTTCACCTAAGTACAATCTACTAGTTAGTCTAGGAGACAGACAGTCTCCAACTGAACTAACACAGAAAGGGACACTAATTGCAGAGACATTACGTGATGCCTAAAGGCCATGAACTTGTTAAAGACAAAGATGAAATGAGCCTGTGTTCTTGACTCCATCTTTATTTTTTGTATTATGTCAGAAATACTCATAAGACACAGGAATAGGGATATGGGAAGTATGAATCTCTTGCCACCAGAAAAGCATCAACAGTTTTGTTTAGGTGCATAATATATTTTATTCTCCCTATGGGGAGAGGATCAGCACCAGTGAACTAGATAATGTCACTATGCTCTTTCCAATCTTCAGGGGAAAATCTATTCCTAGAGGCAGAAAGGCTGGTTACCAGAAAATAGCTGTCAATCTTTATTCAGGTCACCTGCAAGTGCCTTTCCACAGGGAAAAAGCAAATGGAGAGAAGTTTTCAGAAAACTGAGATGAAAGTTTAAAGAAGTGTGTAAGTGCTGATATGTATTCAATAATCAGGATTATTAAATAAATTAAATGAGGAATTATTTGGGGCCTGAGAATGTGCTCATCTTTATGGAATCTCAAAATTAGAAAACCAAAGTAGAATGCAAAGCAATCATGGCCCTTACCTCTCTGTTGTTTTCAGTTTCAATCATGTTATACTAAGGAGCTCTCAGCTTCTGTAGTTCTTTCATTAACTGTCAAACAGGAATAAAGCAAGGAAAAGCTGGTCTATCCCACATTATTCACAACTGGGCAATCTTTGTATGAGATTTCCCAGATTAGAACAATCTGTTGGTGTTTTGTGGATGACCTCTCAACAATCAGCTCACTTCAGCAACCCAGTTAGGTGAGCTTTCAGAATGACTCAGAGCAGGGTACCACTAAATTTGTCAAGTGGTCCCACTGGCCTGATTTCATTTCTCTTCTCTACATAATTATAAGTTCCTTATTACCAAGAATCATACCCTGAACATGGCAAAAAAGCAATAGCACTTTGTAGAATGGAGAGATAAACAAATCTGTTTTCTATGTCTAATATAGGTATTTGGTGTATTTTAGAACCTGAATTAATTCCCTATTACATCTTGAAGGCCTAAATGAATATTTATCAGTAAAATGGTATTCCAGGGGAATGGGAGGAAACGAAGGTTATACACAGAGAGGAAAATAAACTTTCCTAATTTGAATTCTTTAAAGTTTTATTTATTTCTTCCCCTTATACACTGATCAACTGATTTCTCAGAATGACAGACAATAGTCTCCAAAATACCATCCAGTGGGGATGACAATATTTTGAGGGAAGAAAAGTTAAACTTCTATACCTTTGAAACAAACCTATGGTCGCAAATCATTCTGTTAGTTAAATCATATCTCCCATGATTTTAGCTGTTGTAAGTTTCAAAATGAAAGCAATTTCTACACTATTCAGGAAATAATTCTGAAAATTGACTAGGGAGATAAAGATTGGATTGTAGGATACCTGACAGGTGATCTAAAGGGAGGTGAATCATGGTGGTAATATTCCAGGCACCCTATATTTTCTTATCTGTATAAACACTGCTCATATCATTATCTGGAATTATCAAAAGCAATCATTACCCAGTTAGTGTAACTACAATGTGATGCCTATAAACAAAAGCTTCAGAACAACTCTTCAGAAGCCGATTTCAAAAGAAGCAAGTCTCCACAGACAGAGAGCATCAAGTCAATAGCCTTGATGTACGCCTTGTTTTTGTTCTCAAAGGAAGTTAATAATGGAAGTTCCTCTTGTAGGATCAAATCTAATTCTGTAGCCAACAGTTGGTTTACAAAGCTATTTTTACTTGTCTAATAATTTATAGATGCAACTGGCAAAAATAGTTTAGTGATAAAGAGATTTATCTGTCAGCTTGAGACTCTGGGAAGATTCATGATGAAGGGAAGCAGAAACTACAATAAGGGATCTGGCTCTACCTCAGCAGAAGAAGTCTGCCAAGCCGTCACAGAAATGCATGCAGCTTTGCTAACAGCATTTGAAGAACCCAGACTATTAGTCCTTTGCTGAGCTTTCGTGAGGCACAAGTGATTTTTTTCCAGGATAGAGCTTCCTGATGCATTAGGATAGATCTGGTCTGCCAGTAGAATCCTTTCATGAGTCAAACTCTTATTAGTCTGTAATGATGTCTTTAAAGATGGTGGACAGTATAATGAAGGGCCCTTGGTCCAGGTTACCAGGTTATGAAGCCCTGCCCAGAGTTACCTAGCCATCTACTAGGGAGTCCTTGTTGTTTTGCATGGACCACTATGTTAGTCATATTTTTCCATTCTGATGAAGCATATGTGCAAATCAAGTTACAAAAGGAAGGGGTTCTAGTTTCAGAGGCTTTAGTCCATGGTCACCTGGCATCATTGCTTCTAGACTCATGGAGAGACAGAACATCACAATTGCCTTCATGGGGTGGACCAAAGTGACTGACCTCACACACAGTATAAGAAAGATGGAGACAAAATGAGATGACAGACCTTAAAGATCCCCTGTGGAAGGCCTCACCCTCCCTGGGGAGCAGAAAGTGGATGGGATAGGGGTCTGGTGGGGAGCAGGGGAAGAGGGCAGGGAGAGGGAACTGGGTTTGACATGTAAAAGAATCTGGTTTCTAATTTAATTTTTTAAAAAGGAAGAAGAAAGATGGAGATAGATATAGAAGGGGTGTGGTAGCAGGGAGTATACTTTCAAAGATGTGCCTCAGGATCTATTTCATCCAACTAGGCCCTACATTCTGTTGCCCATTCAGCTACAAAATCATTAAAAGATTTACCAACTGGTTAAATTAACACTGTCATTACCCAATCCCCTCACAATGGCTACACTGACTGGAAACCAACCCTTTAGTATATAAGACTTTTGTAGACAATTTCTACCCAAACCTAACAACTACCCCAAAATAGCTTCTTTGAGGCTCTCCATGAAAATATAACTGGCATTCTTCCTATTTCACCTAGTGGCATATTTTCTTCTGAAAATGACTTTAAATACTGACTGAGCATCTGACACCCCAAGACATACAATTTTACAAAACCATACAAAGGTAGGTTCATCTTCTAGAGATTTAGCATTGGCGCCTTGTCATATTAACATTCACAAAGTAACAATTACAGTGTGAGATGCTGATGTAATCTGCAGCAAGCCCAGAGGTGAGGAGAAAAGGGCACCATCATCTGGAGATAGGCTGTGAGACTATTAGTTATCCAGACAGTAGAGGAAAGTCTATCTATGAACAAGAAGGGTGATAATAGAGAAGATTGATGTCAGAAATGCATGTGCTCCACTATTATGTTCTAGAATGCATCATGTTATGACTTTCATTGTGATTATCTGAGTGCATATTTTCCATGTCTGCCTCTAAACCATCAGCCCTTAGCATAATAGTCAGCTATGTTCATAATTCTGTTTCCTTACAAGTTCAATACAGTTTGTTAACAAGAGCTGAGATTGAAAATATCATTTGTTTAAAGTTCTTAGAAATCCCTGCATGGCCCGATAGTTAATTACAGACCTGGCTTAATGATTTAATGTCAGTGGCCACAGAGAACTATGCTGATAAAAAATGAATGCACTCTATACTCATGTCTGTCATGTGCACCAGAATCAGCTGAGAGTCAAAACCCAATGTTCCAACTTTTCTGACGAAATTGTCTTTTTTTTCACGGAGGATGATATGGGACAGCTGGCTATAAGGCAGCTCTCTACCATGGTCTCATTTCCATGGCTGTACTTTAGATTGGAGCCAAGATCTCAGGGGAAAGATGTTCAAAATTTCAGAATTAGGTCACTGCCTACCACCATCATTAAATGGGAAAGAGTGAGATCTCACTAGGGATTCATAGAGAACTGATCCCTAAATTGAAATAAGACTGAAAGCTGTTTCTCCCAAGGGACAAGACACTGAAGTTGGACAGGTTGTGTCTCTGAGGGTGCTGGAGGGACATGCACATATTGATTCTCAAGAAAATATGGTGGAAATTGACCCATCTTAACAGCCGATGATAGGTACCCACAGACTATTAGTGGCAGAATTATATTTAGATAAATTATAAATATGATAAAAGTGATTTGTACTTCTTATATACATCCATTGAGCACATATTCTGTGGTATACGGAGTCCTATTCTGCAAGATACCTCCTTGAAAAGCAATGGAATGTCCTTAAAAATCAGCCACAATTTCAAAGCTAGAATGAGCCACTTGTACGATAATACTGCAGACAGATATATGTTTTTGGCTAAAGCCATCAAACGTTGGGGTTATACACTTATACTGTTCAAAGTATCACTTACCATATACACTAGCTTCTTCTTTGAAGTAAGTCAAAGGTCAGGTAAAAAATTAAACCAAACCAATCAACAACAAATATATCCCTAGCCCGATTCCTGTTAGATTAGTGAAGTCTCAACAAAACCCGTGTCCTAATTTTATCATGTCAGTTAGAAATCTGGTGTTAAGTGAAGCAGGTAAGACCCACCTGTACAGTTCTTATAAACATAAACATGGACCATATGCAGCAAAAAGAACACATGCTGTCATAGAATGCAAAAGTGCAATTTCTCTCATAATCTCCAACACAGACTACAATAATGGCTAAGCCTTGAGAATAGGTGCATCCCAAACCACAGGACCTCACACTGAGTGTGTGAGGTTTTGTTCTATTTTTAGAGTTTCAGGCATAAGCAGGGAGTGTTTATTATTATTGGATCATGATTATTCCTAGGCATTTCTTTCTGTTAAAAGTTTGTGACATCTTGGGACTTCATTACTTCACCTTCATTCTGTCCCCATCTGCCCTCGTGGGTGCCTTTCTTGCAAGGCATTTATAAAGCAGAAAATATCCCAAATAGACATATGGGATAGAGGGATACACTTACTTATACATAGTGAAATTGTGTAAGACATAATATCATGCAAGTTGTACAGTTGCCTAGCTAGACATCCACTGGTGATATAAATGAGATTCTGCCATAAGATATTCATAAATAATCTATGAAATGAAATCTTGAATATTGAAAGATCCCGATGATTTGCATGTGTTTTATAAATATATCAAACATGATGATTCAAGAAATTGGAATGGGGTTTCAGTAATGCGTCTTATTCAGCTTTTGCTCTTTATCCAAATTCCTTATCAAGTCTCTACTGACACCTTCTTAAACAACAGCACTGAGGGGCAGGCTTGGGATTTCTCCATGCCCGAATTACTATTTAGTTGGGCATAAAAACCAGATCTTTATACAGCCTGTCTTGCCATATCATTATCTTGCAAATGGCCAAGACATCACATCCCTGTCCACTTTGACAATCATAGATTTTTAAATAGTATCCAAGTGTGAAATCTCATTATTGCTTTGAGTGGCAAGAGAGGAAAGAGTGTGTTCAGGGGTGAAAAAAATGTCAGGTGGCTATCACTGATGTAGTTTTGATTGGTAATGAAGCTTTGGGTAATTTATCCCATGAGCTGTTTTAATAACATGAATAACAATAAATGTATAAGTAGATAAATAAACAAAAATGGGTTGCTAGCAACATGTTACTTCCTCCCTACCCCCCCAAAAAACAACCCCTCAGACTTATATAACAACCATTGTTGGTATATAAAGTAATGGTTCAATTTTTAAGGAAAAGATGTCATAAGTTCTTGGGAGTTTATGGAAGGTCCAAAGATTCGGGCATCAAGAGGAATCCCAAGTTTCTTTTCTTTGTTTCTTTAGTCAGACTTATGAATAGGAAGAAGTCATTGGTTCCCAGAAATCTAAAGCTTTTGGCCAACAACAACGTTAGTTAACACATATCAGATTATTAATTCATAACAGATATTATGTGGTGAGCTGGTTATATCATTACATTTAATTTTCAAAGCAGTTCTGTGAAGTTAGTGGAAGTTTACACTTTGTAGAAGTTCTGAGTCCTTCTCATCAAAGACCATTGGAATGAGCAGGGTGGCTGACTCCAAATGTGTATCTGCCTGATGAGAATCAGTGTCCTTAGTGCTGTGGATGCTGCCACAGGTCACATGCTACCAACATTTGGGGGTTTCCCATCATGATTTGGGGATAGTGAAGTCTCTACAAAATTATATTGCTATTTTCTTAGGTACTACCTGTTGTAATTTAAGAAAAGCAATGTGCACAAGAGAAAGATGCCATGCAACAGAGTTCAAGCAGAGGGGATTTTCCCCCTCCATTGCTAAATTTAAATTAGAAACAAGATTGTTTTACATGTCAATCCCAGTTCCCTCTCCCTCACATCCTCCCCTACCCCCCCCCACTAACACCCTACCTAGCCCATACCCTTTCTGCTCCCCAGGGAGAGTGAGGCCTTTCATGGAGGGTCTCTAGGGTCTGTCATATCCTTTGAGATAGGGTGTAGGCCTTCCCCAATGTGTCTAGGGTGAGGGATTATTCCTCTATGAGAAATGGGCTCCCAAAGTCCATTCCTATGCTAGGGATAAGTACTGATCTACTACAAGAGGCTCCATAGATTTCCCAGGCCTCCTCACTGACACCAACATTCATCGGGTCTGGATCAGTTCCATTCTGGTTTCCCAGTTATCAGTTTGGGAGCCAAAAGCTCGCCCTTGTTAAGGTTTCACCACCCTGGTCTTGACAACTTTGCTCATCACTCCTCCTTCTCTGCAACTTGATTACAGTTCAGTTAAGTGTTTAGTTGTGGGTATCTGCTTCTACTTCCATCAGCTGCTGGATGATGGCTCTAGGATGGCATATAAGTTAGTCATCAATCTCATTATCAGGGGAGGGCATTTAAGGTAGCCTCTCCACTGTTGCTTAGATGATTAGGTGGTGTCATCCTTGTAGATCTCTGGACATTTCCCTAGTGCCTTATTTCTTTTTAATCCTATACTGGCTCCCTCTCTGATAGTATCTCTTATTTTGCTCTCCTCTATTTTCTCCCCTACACAACCTTCCTGCTCCTTTTTGTCCCCCTCACTCCTCCTCTTCTCTCCTTCTCATTCTCCTAGCTCCCTGTACCCTTCCCCCGTGATCTCAATTTGCTCAGAAGATCTTGCCCATTTCCCCTTCTCTGGGGGACCATGTAGGTCTCTCTTAGAGTCCTCCTTGTTGCCTAACCTCTCTAGCAGTGTGGATTGTAGGCTGGTAACCCTTTGCTCTGTGTGTATAATCCATATATGAGTGAATGCATATCATGTTTGTCTTTTTTGTGATTGGGTTACCTTGTTCAGAATTGCTTCTTCTAGTTCCATCTATTTGCCTGTGAATTTCAAATTCCATTGTTTTTTCCACTGAGTAGTAATCCATTGTGTAAATGTACCACATTTTCTCTATCCATTCTTCAGTTGAGGGGCAACTAGGTTGCTTCCAGGTTCTGGCTATTACAAATAATGCTGCTATGAACATAGTTGAACAGATGTCTTTATTGTATGAATGTGCTTCTTTTGGGTATATGCCTAAGAATGGGTTTGCTGGATCTTGTGGCAGACTGATTCCCTTTTTCTTGAGGAATCACCATACTGTTTACCAAAGTAGCTGTACAAATTTGCACTCCCAAATGCAGGGGAGGACTGTTCCCCTTTCTCCACATCCTCTCCAGCAAAAGTTATCATTGGTGTTTTTGATTTTAGCCATTCTGACAGGAAAAGATGATATCTCAGAGTTGTTCTGATTTGCATTTCCCTGCTGGCTAAAGATGTTAGCATAGATGTTTCTTATGTGTCTTTCAGCCATTTTAGATTCCTCTGTTGAGAATTCTCTATTTCATTATATATCCCACTTTTTAATTGGATTATTTAATGTTTTGGAAACTAGCTTCTTGAGTTCTTGGTAAATTTTGGAGATGATCGCTCTCTCAGATGTGTGGTTGGTGAATATATTTCTCCATTCTATGGGCTTCTGTTTTGTTTTTCTGCCTGGGTCCTTTGCCTTACAGAAGCTTCTCAGTTTCAGGAGGTCCCATTTATTAATTGTGGATTTCAGTGTCTGTGCTACTGGTGTAATGTTCAGGAAGTGGTCTCCTGTACCAATTCGTTCCAGGGTACAGGTTCCATTTTCTCTTCTAAGAGGGTCAGCACTGGGACTGCCAGAGAAACTAGTAAACAAGGAGGACCCTAAAAGCGACAAACTTTGTCTCCTGGAGAAGGGGAAAGGGTCACTATCCCCTGAGCAAATTGAGAGCATGGAAAGAGGGGGGAGGGAGCTGTGAGAATGAGAAGGGAAGAAGAGGAAGGATGCAGAGGTCATGAGGGAGCAGAAAGGTTGAGTCAGGTGTATATTAGAAGAAAGGATATGTGATAGGTAGGGTTTTAGTTGTAGGGGTGGCATGGGAGGAAGGGAGGGCGAAGGGAACTGGGATTGTCATGTAATTCAATCTTGTTTGTAATTCAAATAAGAAAAGAGGTTCAGTGTGGCTGGATTTTTGTTGAGGTCTCTCATCCTTTGGAATTCAGTTTTGTGCATGGTGATAACATGGATCTATCCACAGTCTTCTACATGCCAACATCCAGTTATGCCAGCACCATTTGTTGAAGAAGCTCTCCTTTTTCCATTGTATATCTTTAGCTTTTTTGTGAAAAATCAGGTGTTTGTAGGTATGAGGGTTAATATCTGGGTTCAGTTCGATTCCATTGGTCTACCTCCCTATTTTTTGTGCCAGTACCAAGCTGTTTTCAGGACTATATCTGTATATTAGAGCTTGAAATCAGGAATGATGATGCCTCCAGAAGTTCCCCTGTTGTACATGGTTGTTTTGGCAATTCCAGATCATTTGTTTCTCCATTTAAAGTTGAGTATTGTTCTTTCAAGGCTTCTGAAGAATTGTGCTGGGTTTTTGATGGAGATTGCATTGAATCTGTAGATTGCTTTTGGCTGGATTGCCATTTTCACTACATTGAACCTACCTATCCAAGAGCATGGGAGATCTTTCCATTTGCTGGTATCTTCTTTAATTTCTTTCTTTAAAGACTAAAAATTTTTGCAATACAGGTCTTTCACTTGTGTGTATAGTGTTACCCCAAGATATTTTATGTTGTTTGTGGCTATTGTAAAGGTTGAAGTTTCTCTGATTTCTTTCTCAGCCCACTTATTGTCTGTATATAGTAGGGCTACTGATTTTTTTTTAGTTAATCTTATATCCTGCCACTTTGCTGAAGGTGTTTAGCAGCTGTAGGAGTTCCCTGGTAGAGTTTTTTGGGTCACTTATGTAGACTACCATATTGTCTGCAAATAGAGATAGTTTGACTTCTTTCTTTCCAATTTGTAACTCCCTGATCTCCTTTTGTTGTCTTATTGTTCTAGCTAGCACTTCAAGTACATATTGAAGAGATATGTAGAGAGTGGCATCCCTGTCTTAATCCTGATTTTAGAGGAATCATACTGAGTTACTCTCTATTTAGTTTTATGTTGGCTGTTGGTTTACTGTATATTGCTTTTATTATATTAAGGTATGTTCCTGTTATCCCTGATCACTCCAGAACCTTTATTATGAAGGAGTTTTGGATTTTGTCAAAGACTTTTTCAGTATCTAATGAGATGATCATGTGGTTTTTCTTTTTCACCTTGTTTATGGTTGATTACATTGAAGGATTTTTGTATGTTGAACAACCCTGCATTCCGGTGATGAAGCCTACTTGATCATGGTGGATGATTTTTCTGATATGTATTTGGATTCACTCACAAAAACATAAGCAATAGAAAATCCCACTTTACCAAAAGTCAAAAGAAAAAAGAGAGGAATTCCACAAACAACACCACGCCACCAACAAATCAAAAACAAACAAGAATAAGCACTCAATTGTTCTTAAATTCCCTCAATATTAATGGTTTCAACTCACCTATAAAAAGACACATGCTAACAGAATGGATATGAAGTCAGATTCCATCCTTCTCCTGCATACAATAAACACACCTCAACTTCAAAGACAGACATTACCTCAGAGTAAATGGTTAAGATAAGATATTCCAATCAAATGGAACCAAGAAACAAGCTGGAGTAACTATCCAGGTGTCTAACAAATTAGAACTTAAACTAAAATCAATCAAAAGAGATGAAGAAGGTCATTTCATATTCATCACAGGAAAAATCCATCAGTAAGAAGTCTCAATTCTAAACATCTATGCCCCAAATACAAAGGCACCCATGTTCATAAAAGAAACATTATTTAAACTCAAATGACAAATAAGACCTCACACAGTTATAGTGGGAGATTTCAACTTTCCACTCTCACCACTGGACAGGACCACCAGACAGAAACTTAACAAAGAGACAAAGGAACTAACAGAAGTTATGACACAATTGGGATTAACAGACATCTATAGAACATTGCATCCAAACACAAAAGTATACACCTTTTCGGCACCACATAGCACTACATGGAACCTTCTCTAAAATCAAGTACATTCTTGGCAACATAGCAAACCTCAACAGGTACAAAATTTGGAATAACACCCTGTGTCTTAGCAGAGGGTTTTTTTATTAGTGAAATTGATCATAAAAAGGGGAAAGGGAAGAGGGGAGACCAGCCTCCAGAGACAGGAGTAGCAGGAAAGAGGAGAGAGGGAATTGGGGAGATAGGGGAGAGAAAGGGGAGAGAGAGGGGGAGAAAGTGAGAGAGAAGGATGGGAGGTATACAGGGCCCCTTTAAAAGGTAACATAGTGAATATGTACAGGTTGTGCTCTTAGTAGCCTCAGCTGAGGGTTTATCCTGTCAGAGCCCCCAGTACAGGCCAGTACAGATGCCTGAACACCAACACAACCAGGATGCAAGCAGTACAGAGATTCTTGGTAAATTGAAAAGAACATTTTTCCCCATTAGCCTCTCAGAGTTACCATATCACCACTGTCTTCTAGGGAGGTTTCCTACTTCTAGTTTACTGAAACAGCAATACTAAGGGTTGACTATCCTTATTGGTATGAAAACTACTTGTCTCCAGCATGCATTACAATTAGTTAATTTTTTTCAATTCTTTAGTTAATGTTTTTCTGAGCTCTAACTAGAACTAAAACTCTGATAGTTGTTATCAACAGCTTAGTGAGAATCATTGAGTAATATTTGAGGTAGAGGTATTTCCCTGCAAGAAATCTAACCTCTGAGGAAGGAATGACAAATTCTAAGACAATCCACAAGATTCTGCTAGCTCAATATATTGCAGATATTTCAGAATTTTTGGTAGTTTTCTAACTTGTTCAATTATACACACACACACACACACACACACACACACACACACACACACACACACACACCTTATGACCAGCCCTAGATTCTTTTGTGTGGTAGATTCAAAGGCTTAGACTATAGATAAGCCAGGTATTAGTGTGATCTTCCTCTAGGAATCTTGTTCAAGATCTTCTGAACTCAAAAATGTTGACTTTCCTATGCACTCTTTGAAATCATTCATCCCTGACTTCTTGTGTCAGATGTTATGTTGAATGGCTTAGATAATTCACTCATTGGGAATAATCCTTTCTTTTTGCTCAAAAGGAATACTACAAGAAGAACCCTTGTCTATGAGCACTCTTATATGATTATATCTTTTTAAGTAAATAAAATCTTCTAGTTTAGAGTCATCCTTCCTTCTAGGCAACACAAACCTATTGGTTGTCAATTTTGTTTCTCTCTGCCCCAGGAAAGCACAACTCTGAAAGACCATTTCAAAGCTCAGAGCTATGGATAGGGGTTACAATGACTTTATGGGACTGTATCACACCACTACATTTCTCTCTATACAACCTACTTCCTGGCCTGTGTTCCCCTTAAGAGTACTGGCCTCTGCTTCCTGGAATACTCAACCTGTCACACCTGAATATTAGAATTTCTTTAGTTATCTTTGTTTTCTCATATTTTCATACCAATAGAGTATGAACATTTTGGTGGAGGGGGCAGTAATTGCCAGGAACATATGCATACAGTCTATCAATTAGCAGGGAAACACTGCCATTCCTCTGGGTATTGCCATTATAAAATCCTAAGTGGTTTGGGAAGATGGCTCAGTGGTAAGAGAATGGGCTATTCTTTCAGAGGACCCAGATTCATCTCCTAGCAATAACTGGTTAGGTCACAACTTTTAACTCTAATCCCAGGGAATCTGATACAATCTTCTGGTCACCAAGGACATTGCACACATATGGAATATAGACATACATCGGGGCAAACATTCATACACATTAATAGAATAAATTGCATTTACAGATATACCACCAAAGAGATTTTAACATAATTAAATTGCACCTGGCATCCTTTGAGACATACCAGATGAGACATACCATGCTGCTTTTTTAGCAGCATGGCTTAAAAAAAAAAAGTTATCGCTTGTGGGAACAGAGAAGACTAGAAAGGTAAAATTTGTTCTCCTTGCTAAGTGACTAAAGCCTCGTCCATCTTCAATTCCCCACATCCACCCTGAGATTCAACCTGGTTCTTGGTCTCCAGGAGTAGGCAGCTACCAGAAGATTGGCCAAAGTCAAGTATTCTAGAATCTTCTTATTCTTAATTCCTCCTAAGTAGCCGAGCACCAAGCAGTGCTAGGTATCTGTCATCCTAAGCAGGTAAAATTAATGCATCATCCCCTTTCCATGGTTCAGTTCTCAATCATAGAATCCACTGGTGTAACCATAGTCCCCCAACATCCTGAAGCAGCTGGCCTCATAGAAAAATGGAATGCCCTTTTGAAGACACAGTTACAGCATCAATTAGGTGTTAGTAGCCTAGAGGACTGGATTGGGTTATCCAGAAGGCACTACATGCTTTGAATCAGTGTCCAGTTTCTGGCACAGTTTCTCCCATAGCCAGGATCTGTGTGTCCAGGAATCAGGGGGTAGAAAGGGGAATAGTTTCATACATGATCACCCCTATTGACCACCTAAGAAAATTGCTTCCTGTTCCCCTGATCTTAAGTTCTGCTAGCCTAGAATATTTGGTTCCAGATAGGGGAGCACTCCTGTTAGAGAACACAACACATGTCCTTTGAACTGAAAGCTCAGATTTTCCCCTAGCCACTTTGGACTTCTGATACCCTTAGGCCTACAGGCTATGAAAGGTATAACAGTGTTAGAAGGGGTGATTGATACAGGTTGCCAGAACAAAATTGGATTGCTTCTCCAGAATGGAAGTAACAAAGATTATGTCTGGAGTCCATGATATCCTTTAGGGCATCTCTTGGTGCTACTGTGTCCTCTGATTAAAGTCAAGGGAAACTATAATGACCAAATCCAGGCAAGATAATGATAGGCACAGACCCTTCAGGAATGAACATATGGGTCACTCTTCCAGGAAAAGAACAAAGACCTGTTGAGGTGCTAGATGATAGTGGAGTAAATACAGACTGGGTAGTAGAGGATGGTAGTCATAAATACCAGAAAAGGCCAGTTATAGAAATAAGAAATGTAATTGGGATGAGTATTTCTGTCATATTTTGTTAAAAATGTGTTTGTACATATATTTGTATTTTTTCTTGATTTCTTTACCAGGTAATATAACATAAATTAAAAGAATATCACTGGTTATTATTTTAAGTTAAGGTACTAACAGAACATTCCTCAAGGGACATTGTCACCTACTCTATATTTATAATATACTTGCAATTATATGAGCAATAGTTGTGGAAAGTTACATATAATTATGACCTGTTACTGTTTTCATTTGGGAATTAAGCATGACACAAGGAGATATCATTGTGTGTCAATTTGACATGGTTGAACTTGTGGATGGTTAATCATGGTTGTCAACTTGACTATATCTAGAATTCACTAATACCCAAGCAGCTGGGTACACTTGAAAGGGGTATTGTCTTAATTAAATCATTTGAAGTGAAGACAGCCATTTTTCACATGGATCTTATGAGGTGAGAAGACCCACTTTTAATTGAGATCTTTCAAGGAGGGAAGATCCACCTTGAATCTAATCTGGGCCACACCTTCTGATAGCAACCTGTATAAAGGATATAGAAGAAGGAAGCCCTTGTTCTTTGTCTGCTTGTTTTCAGTCTCCCTGTCAAATTCATCCCTTCACTGGTATTAGAGCCTACCCATCTTCAGGGTTCTGGCATGTACTGAAGACCAACTGAGACATCTCACCTTGTAGACTGAACAACTACTGGATTCTTGAACCTTCCATTGGTAGACAGTCATTGTAGGACTAGCTGGATCACAGCCTGCAAGCCAAATTCCCTTCCTATGTATGTACAGATGTATTCTATGAGTTCTGCTCCTCTAGAGAACCCTTACTAATACAAGAACATTTCCAAAAACTAGTTTCTGCGTGTGTTGCTAGCCTGGGAAAAACCTTTGTTATTTTATGCAAATAAACTAGAGGGTTTCAGCTCAGTTAAATCTCAATAGTTACACCAAGGATCCCGTGAAAGACTGAAGCAGGAATCACAGAGATTCTGCATATTAATTAAGGCAAAAAGGCATTTATAGCTCTCAGAAACCTTTGGAAAAGGGAGACAGCAGAGCTGATTAATATTCAACAAACAAGTCTTGGGCTTTTACAAATCAAGAAGTCAGTATATCTATCCTAAACTCAACTTTTCTGGGAGTTCTATATTTATTAAATAATTCAAGATGTTTCTAAGAAATATAGTAAATGATTTGATTTCTCCAGCTATATATATTATTTCAATATTAATATTAATAATTAGTTAGTATTAATTATTTTTCTTCCCAGCTCAATCACAGTTCCCCTCCCACCTCTCCTCCCAGTCCCACCTTTGAACCCTTTTCCCGAATCCTCTCTTTTCCCTTCCCTTCAGAAAAGTACACCCCCTCATATATATCCTCCAGCCATGGCATATCAAGTTACAGCAAGGCCCCAGAAATTTAAGTATGACTTTGATTAAATTTTCTAAAAGTGAGGAAACTCCAATAAAGCCATTTTCTTATTTCAACCAGGCCAGGTCCACTTGTGGGAAGAAACTTACTGCAAAGAACTTGGCTGGTGACTGCCATTTAGTCTGGCCAGCAATAGCTTCATACAGTAGACTGCAGAGGAATTACGAGCTATCCTGCCACAAGGGTTCAGATTCAGTAGGTCCAGACAAGGATTGAAACTCCATCTTTCTCACAAGTCCTAGAATCCATTGATGGTGCTATTTTGCAAATGAAACTGGGAAATCACACCTCTATAGAAGAGAGTCTCTTTTCAGAATAGGTAAGGAGAGGGCAGAACATTGGGCAAGGCAGATAGATGATTCACTTACAGTAAAACTGCATGACAAGAACACAAAGAGCTGAGCGGGTGACTACCCTCCCATAGTTATAAATTCCTTCCATGAGTTAGTGTTAACCTAACCAGGGTGATGCCAGATGCAAAACAGTCCCTCACTAAACAAGACAGAAAAGCAGCCAGCAGCTGTGGGCCCTTCCACAAAGAGGTTTTGTACATTGTATTTAGATTTTGCAATAAAATGAATAATAGGAAAATGTGATTTCTCCCTGAAGAGAAGGTGAAGTGCAGGCACAGAGACAAACATACAAGAGTACACAATAAATAAAAGAAACTGGGTGAGTCAAATAACAGAAAATCAGAAGAAAACTAACCTCTCCCCTTGCCTGGTCTTCAGCTACAAATGGAAGTGGGGGAGACAGAGCTAACAATAAACGCTAGGGAGTCATTTAGCAGCTTTGCAAAGTTCTTTAAGTTTTAATAACAGGAGCAAGAGCCCTTTTTAAAATATGAATTTCATCTCGCCTATGTGCCTTTAAGGGGAACATAACTTATTTATACTTCTCTCTCCCTCTAATTTACCGACTCCTTCCATCTCTGGCCCTCTCTCTTTCAACTAGAACAATGGGGTTTAAAGAGAGATGTGTAGAAATAGCTGCATCCTCAGTTCTCCCTATGACTCCTCATTATAAGGTTATTTCCTTGTTTCTCGAAGTACAAACCCTGCCTTTGAAGCTACCGTTAAAATTTTTCTCCCTCTCTTCTTTCTAAAGAAAGTGCCCCCTACTTATTCCTTTCCCTTGTCACCTTGGCACAATTTGGTAAATAGCATTCTAAATAAATATTTTCTAATATGCCTTCAAATACAGCTCTCCTTTTTGAGAGCAAATAGGATAATTGGACTGAGAAGAAGAAAGCTGCATTGAACATACTGTTTTAAGGGGAGAAGAGGGTGAATTTCCCAGTGCTGTTCTCAGTGAAGGGCTCATCAGCAATTTCCAAGAGAGCCTGCTGAATCCATGAACACCATTTTACTGAGTGCACTGACTGCATTTGAATCCCAGCAGGGGCAGAGATTGGAGTCTCTCCTGACTGAAAAAAGAATAGCTGTTCTCTTGGTAAGGAGCCTCCTTCCTGGCTGTTTTTGTAGCCTCTTTTACCCCTGACCTTTCCCCATTGGTCTCTTTCATCAGAGCCCATACTTCTTCAAATTTTCTCTGTGCTCTCCCTTTCTGTCTCCCTCCTTCCTCTGTCTTATCTCCCTTTCTGGTCAGCTCCTCCATCTCTATCTGTTTCCTCTGCCTGTCTCTCTTGGGTTTGCACTGACATATGGATCTGCTCCACTTGCTACAAGGGAGCTGCTTTTGGCCTCCTGACAACACAAGGTGCCACCATCCTGACAGGCAGAAAAAGGCAGGCAGCCAGCCACGTGTTAATGGAGGGGAGATGGAGGAGCAAGGGAGCCAGAGCTTGCCAGTTTCAGGCATAAGTTACCTAATTAAAAGCCAGAGTCTCTTAGCTGTGGTTGTCACTTCCCTACTTTAAGAGCTCAGCTGTCCCTTTGGTGTCCTCACTCCTAAACAGCACCTGTCTGGGTTTCTTATAGCTTCGTGAAGTTGAGTCTAGTCTTTCCAGCTGACAGGTAACAGACAAAAGAGGAAAAATATGAAAGGGGAATCAGGAAGCTGGAAATAGTAAAACAACTCTTTGCACATCATCATGCAACAGCCAACCATGAACCAAGATAAGGACTCCATACCTAGCCTCCAGACAATGACCCAATGGTGCTCAGCACTGGGCACTGACCCTTTCACTGAAGCAGTCAATATGCAGTCTGTGTCTTCACTGATCCTCAGCTGTATTGGAGGAGGCAGATACACAAACATCCTTGCTCAAAAAAGCACACAGCATGAACCCTACTTTTCTCCCTAGTCTAGCTCAAGCCTAACTCACATGGTGCTCAGCTCTTATTCCTTTGACAGTCCTTCAAGCCTGGGAATGTTCTGTTTTCTTTCCATGCCATCCCCTACCTGTTCTTTAAATCAAATGTGCTTCCTCTGCACATCTTCCAACACATCCCTGTTTTCTCTGGCTCTTCCTCCTATCAGCACAGGAAGTCCATGAATCTAAAGAAACACCACCATTCGGGGAAGTCAGGATGGTGGCTGACCATGGCCAAACCCCTTTATGACAGCTTTGCTCTGTTTTTGTTTCTTTTTAATGCAGCACTTTCACTTTGAAGTTTGTTTATTGTTTAAAAATTGGTTTTTATTATTTTCAATTATGGTAGGGCAGCATGGCACATTGTGTGGGTGTCACAGAAGCTGAGGCAATGGATAACCAAGAAACTTGGATTATTCATGGTTGGAGCCACATGATGTGGGAACAAGGCACTGACTCTGGTCCTCTGGAAGAGGTTCTCTTTATCATTGAGCAATCTCTACAACCCCTTTAAATTCATTATTATTTATGTGTGTGTGTGTGTGTGTGTGTGTGTGTGTGTGTGTGTGTGTGTGTGTGTGTGTGTGTGTTTGTGTGTGAATAGATGCCATGGGTGTTCATGGAATCTGGAAGAAGCCATTGGATTCCTTGGACATGGAATTAGAGATGATTGTGAGCTGTCCATTGTGTGTCTTGAAACTGAACTCTGATCCTTGGAAGAGCAGCAGGAGCACTCAACAGCCAGGCTACCTCTCCAGTTCCAACAGTACAGCTTTGTTATGCCTTAATTAACAAACAATAAAATGCATCTTTAGAGTTAGGTCAATGGTTAAGCCAGTAAACTGCTTGCCTTATGAACATGAAGAGATGAGTTCTACCCTTAGAACCAAAGTGAAAACCCCAAAGCAAACCTTTAATGGTTTAGAAAAATGACAATTGAAAGTTCTTATCTTGGGTCTGTGACATGTCTCGCCATGGGAGGTGGTGAGGCTTACAACACCAAATATGAATTACCTCCTTGATGAGTGGCATTTAAGTCTAAATAGATAGTTATTAGTTACTTCCTAGATAAAAGCAACACTATTGTGCCATCACGAATATTTGCCTGTCCAGTCATTGTGTGCCTCACAGGCTTTACAGGTTGGTAGGACTACTGTTTGCTTATTTCCCTTGTCAGCTTAGACAGCATCTTCTAATACTATGCGATCCATCCCTCAGGGAGGAGGTGTCCATGATCATTTCAGATCGATTCCTCGACATCTTATATCCAAAGTGTGTAGTATATTCAGCAATGGGAATTAGTTCAAATTAGGAACAAGCTTGTTTCACATGTCAATCCCTTCTCCCTCTCCCTCTCCCTCCCCACACCCACACCCACACCCTTCCTACCCCCCACCTACCCCCCACCCCATCCACCCTCCACTCTCCAGGCAGGGTAGGGCACTCTACAGGGGCTCCTCAAAATCCACCACATCTTCCTGGGCTGGGTCTAGGCCCTTCCAAATGTGTCCAGGACAAGAATGCATCCTTTCACATGGAATGGACCCTCAATGTCCCTTCTTATACCAGGGAAAAATGCTAATCCACCACCAGGGGCCCCCTAGAGTACAGAGGTCTCCTTATTGACATCCATGTTCAGGAGTCTGGATCAGTCCTGTACTGGCCTCCTGGACAGCATCTGGGGTCCATGAACTCCCCCTTGTTCAGGCCAGCTGTTTCTGTGGGTTTCACCAGCCTGGTACTGACACCTTCGCTCTTCATTCCTCCCTCTCTGCAACGAAGTTCCAGAGTTCAGTTCAGTGTATATCTGTGGATGTCTGCCTGTGCTTCCATCAGCCACTGGATGGGGGCTCTAGGATGGCATAAAAAAGTAGCCATTAATCTCATTTTAGGGGAAGGGTGTTTAGGTTATCCTCTCCACCATTGCCTGGATTGTCAGTTTGTGTCATCCTTGTAGGTCTCTGGAAATCTCCCTAGTGCCAGATCTCTCCTTGGACCTAAAATGGGTCCCTCTAATATAGTATCTCTCATCCTGCTTTCCTCCTTTCTTGCCAGCAATGGGGTTTAAATAGTTAGAGCTGCAGATGAGTGTAGCTCTCACCTCTCATCAAAGAAGCTTCTTTTTGCAAAAGATGCACACTACTACAGAGATCCACAACTAGTCAAAATGACAATAAATGTTCCTGCAATGACCAGATCCAATTAGTACATCTCCAATGCAACCCCAACAACTACAGCTCAGGGAAAGCTATGGAAGAGGGGCCAGAAAGCTGGCAAAAGCCAGAATTCCAGGGTATCTGCTGGGAGATAGTATCATATACATACTCAAGAAAGCTATACCCTTGAACTCTCAACAATATGGTTGTCCAAACAAATTCAGCATAATGATATCAGTTGGCATGCCAGTGCGGGCAAGGAAAATCCTACTAGGTCTCATGTCTACATGAAAAATTACAGGTGGTCAATGCCTGCTCAGAAAGGGAAAACCAGTCTTTTCTTCACACATAGGTTGTCCAATTTTAAGTGGTCAGCCTGGACAAATGTACATATGAGCAAAGCTAAATGGACTCAATAAGTGAGATATGATTGTGTGAATATACATATATACATACTTAGATGTAACCATAATTAATAAAGAAAAGATCAAGAATTTGAAAGGGAGTACATGGGAGGCTTTGGGAGGAGGAGGCAGATTGAGAGGGATGTAGATGTAGTGGTTATGTATGAAGCTCTCAAAACGCAAAAGTCTTAAAGAAAAAAGAAAGCATTAAATAGAAAACTATAGAAATAAACAATTTATAGACTTGGAACAAAAAGGAAGCCAGCAAAATGGGTAGTGTGTGTGTTTGCATTCCCAATTCTAGGAAAGTCAGAGATTTCAGATGCTTGCATCTCACCAGCCAAGCAGCCTAGCCCACTTGGAATGTAGGCTAGTGGGGCACCCTATTATCTTCAAAGTGATGGACAGTGCCTGACAGAGATAAGATCTCACCAACATAAACATCCTCTGTGTTCCATCTAGTCATTACTTCTTCCCTTAAACTTCCAACAATCCATCTATTGCTTTGTCCTTATTTTTGTTATTGCTACGTGATATGCAATGGGACCCTATGAAATTTCTAGTCTTTTCAGATGAGCTTTTTCAACTGATAATATTATGGAGGCTCCTTGATGTCGTTAATGTCATGATTTGTCTATTTTGTTTTGTTTTGTTTTGTTTTGTTTTGTTTTGGCTGTGAATAACACACTAGAGTTTCATCATTTACCTACAGAAGAATGCCATGATTGCTCTAAAACTTGAGAATTAGAAAGACAGCTGCTGATGTAGACACCTACACACAGGATTCTGTGTGGCTGTGCTGTCCTTCCATATCTCCAGGACTTGATGGTGTTGACATTGAACAAGTGTTTTAGATTTGTTTTAACTTTACTTTTCTTAATGATGCATTATTTTTTATAATTTTTGTATAAATTCTCTGGTGAAGTACTTATTCAGGTTTTTGACCAATTTTAATACATCTTATTTTGGTTTCTTATTTTTTATTTCTGGGGATTGAAGAAAGGACCTCACACATTAGATCAATGACCTACCTCTGACCAATAACCCTAGCCCCTTTATTTGATATTTTTGAATAGCATATCATCTTAAAATTCATATGGAGACAAAAGCAAAAAGAACAAGATCAGATGTACCACAATACTGGAATTTTGCCTGATCTCAATATGTTGTCCAAATTCTTAATGTCAAAATTTAAAACTTCTTCGTATATTTTCCAAGACAGTTCTTTGTCAGCTATGTCTTTTCCAAACCTGTCTCCTGCAAACATTTTCTTCAGTCTGTTCCTTTTGATTCACTTGGTGGTGTCTTAAAAGAGCATGAGTGTTTAGTTTTAATGAAGTTCATCTTATCAATTATTTCTTTTCTGGATCACACCTTTGATGTTATATATAAAAAGTGATTGCCATACCCAAGGTCACTCAAATATTCTGCTATGTTATCTTCTAGGAATTTTATAGTTTTGCATCTTACATTTAGAGCTCTGATCCATTTAGTCTGTATCAGACATTTAATCAGAAACAGAACAAACAGATTAGATAGACATAAGTACAAATGGTACCGATTACAGTACACTTGAAATTTTACTGTAAGACCTGACCTCCTCAAATACAACCTGCTGTCTGCAAGGGCCTTAGCAGAGATGCCAGTGGCCCATTTCAGAGCCCAGAGCCCTAGATTCTTATATGAGATGAAACGATAAAACTTCCAGTTCAAGCCTGAAGTCCTGGGAAGTAAGGATGCCAGGGTTGGGGGTCAGGAGAGGACAGACAGTCCTGCTCAGGCAGAAAGGAAGTTCCCCCTCCCTGAATGCCTTTTACTCCCAAAGGCTTGGAGGTTCTCTTGAATGTGGGTAATGTTTACTCCACCCATTGTTTCTATGCTAATATATTCTGGAAAGATTCTTAATATCCACACCCAGAAACAATGCTTTCCTATGTCTCTAGGCATCCCTTAGCTCAGTTAGGTTCACACAAAATTCACCTTCACATTGTTAATTTTTATGAATGCAACAAGTTCTGGGTCTAGGTTTGTTTTTCTTTTCTTTTTTTTTGAATTTTTCTACATAAGAAGTCACTTTATTTAACACAAAATAAAAGAATCCTTGGCGACTACTGGTTTTCATTTCTTAGATATAACTCATTGTATATCTTCTGGTTTCTTCAGTTATTATAAGCTTATTTTCTTTGAATTCTACATATTTACATGGTTATCCAATCAGGCTAAACCCACGGGTAATTCTTCATGTCCTCTAGAGGGAATGAATCATAAATACATTTCTGAGAATGGCTACCTAAACAGTTCTTGTTGATGCAGACAACCTGTGTTTAAATTATAAGTTTTTTTTTCATTTCTTTTTTTTCCAACATTTTTTGTTTGAATTAGAAACAGGATTGTTTTACATGACAATCCCAGTTCCTTTCTCCCACCGGTCCTCCCCTACCCCCCCTCCCCAACTCAAACCTTATCTATCACATATCTTTTCTGCTCCCCCTGGATGGTGAGGCCTTCCATAGGGTGTTATCAGTGTCTATTGTATCCTGTGGGATAGGGCCTAGGCCCACCCCTGTGTGTCTTGGCTCAGGGAGTATTCCTCTATATGGAATGGGCTACCAAACTCCACACCTATGCTAGGGATAAATACTGGACTTCTACAGGAGGTTGCATAGATTTCTGAGGTTTCCTCATGGAAACCCATGTTCCTGGGGTCTGGATCACTCCCATGCTGGTATTCCAGTTATCAGACTGGGGAGCAAGAGTTCCCAGATGTTCAGGTCAGCTGTTTCTGTGTGTTTCACTAGCCTGGTCTGGACCTCTGTGCTCTTCATTGGTCCTTCTCTGCATCTGGGTTCCAGTTCAGATCGGTGAATAGGTATGGGTGTCTGCTTCTACTTCCACCAGCTGCTGGATGAAGCCTATAGGATGGCATATAAGTCAGTCCTCCATCTCATAATCAGGGGAGGGCATTTAAAGTAGCCTCTCCTCCGTTGCTGAGACAGTTAACTGGTGTCATCTTTGTAGATCTCCAGACAATTCCATAGTGCCTGATTTCTCTGTCAACCAAAAATGTCTCCCTCTATTATGATATCTCCATTCTTGTTCTCATGTATTCTTCCCCTGACTCTAACTTTCTGCTCCCTCATGTCCTCGGCATCCCTCTTCTTCTCCCCTTCTCATTCTCCTAGCTCCCTCCCCCCTCTTCCCGTGCTCCCAATTTGCTCAGCAGATCTTGAATCTCTCTCCTTCACCAGGGGACAATGGATGTCTCCCTTAGGGTCCTCCTTGTTTATTAGCTTCTTTGGCAGTGTGGATTGTAGGCTGGTAATCCTTACTCTATGTCTAAAATCTGCATATGAGTGAGTACATACCATGTTTATCTTTTTGAGATTGGGTTACCTGGCTCAGAATGGTTTCTTCTAGATCCATCCATTTTCCTGCAATTTTTAAGATTTCATTATTTTGTGTGTTTTTTTTTCCCCCGCTGAGTAGTACTCCATTGCGTAAATGTACCACATTTTCTCTATCCATTCTTTGGTTGAGGGGCATCTAGGCTGCTTCCAGTTACTGGCTATTACAAATAGTGCTGCTGTGAATATCGTTGAATAGATGCCCTTGTTGTATGAATGTATTTCTTTTGGGTATATGCCTAAGAGTGGAATTGCTGGTCCTTGTGGTAGACTGATTCCCATTTTTTTGAGGAGTCGCCATACTGATTTCCAAAGTGGCTGTACAAGTTGGAATGCCCACCAGGAGTGGAGAAGTGTTCCCCTTTCTCTACATCCTCTCCAACATGAACTGTCATTGGTGTTTTTGATTTTGGCCATTCTGACAGGAGTTAAGATGGTATCACAGAGTTCTTTTGATTTGCATTTTCCTGATGGCTAAGGATGTTGAACACTTTCTTATGTGTCTTTCAGCCCTTTTAGATTCCTCTATTGAGAATTATCTACTTAGTTCTGCACCCCACTTTTTAATTGGGTTGACTGGTGTTTTGGAGACTAGCTTCTTGAGTTCTTTGGATATTTTGGAGATCAACCCTGTGTCAGATGTGGGCTTGGTGAATATCTTTTCCCAGTCTGTGGGCTGCCGTTTTGTCTTGCTGACTGTCTCCTTTGCCTTACAGAACCTTCTCAGTTTCAGGAGGTCCCATTTATCAATTGTTGACATCAGTGTCTGTGTTACTGGTATAATGTTCAGGAAGCAGTTTCCTCTTCCAATTAATTCAAGGGTATTTCCTACTTTGTCTTTTAATAGGTTCAGTGTAGCTTTGTTTATGCTGAGATCTTTGATCCATTTTGACTTTTGTTTTGTGCAAGGCCATAGGCTTGGGTCTAACTGCATTCTTCTACATGTCTGCAACCAGATATGCCAGCACCATTTGTTGAAGATGTTCTCTTTGTTCCATCGTATAGATTTGGATTGTTGTCAAAAATCAGGTTTTCATAAGTGTATGGGTTAATATCAGGGTTTTCAATTCTATTCCATTGGTCTACCTGTCTGTTTTTGTGTCAATACCAAGATGTTTTCAGGACTATAGCTCTGTAATAGAGCTTGAAGTCAGGGATGGTAATGCCTCCAGAAGTTCCTCTATTGTACAGGGATGTTTTGGCTATCCAGGGTCTTTTCTTTCTCCGTATAAAGTTGAGAACTGTTCTTTCAAGGTCTGTGAAGAATTGTGTTGGGATTTTGATGGGATTGCATTGAATCTGTAGATTGCTTTGGCAAGATTGCCATTTTTATATGTTGATCCTACCTATCCAAGAGCACGGGAGATCTTTCCATTTTCTTGTATCTTCTTTAATTTCTTTCTTTAGAGACTCAAAATTCTTATGGCACAGGTCTTTCACATTTTTGGTTAGTGTTACCCCAAGGTATTTTATATTGTTTGTGGCAATTGTAAAGGGTGATGTTTCTCTGATTTCTTTCTCCACCAATGTGTCATCGGTATATAGTAGGGCTACTGATTTTTTGAGTTAATCTTGTATCCTGCCACTTTGTTGAAGGTGTTTATCAGCTGTAGGAGTTCCCTGGTAGAGTTTTTTGGGTCACTTATGTAGACTACCATAATGTCTGCAAATAGTGATAGTTTGACTTCTTCCTTTCCAATTTGTATTTCATTGATCTCCTTTTGTTGTATTATTGCTCTAGATAGGACTTCAAGAACAATATTGAATAGGTATGGAGAGAATGCACAGCCTTGCCTTGTCGCCGATTTTAGAGTAATTGGATCAAATTTCTCTCCATTTAATTTGATGTTCGCTGTTGACTTGCTGTCTATTGCTTTTATTATGTTGAGGTATGTTCCTGTTATCCCTGATTTCTCCAAGTCCTTTATCATAAAGGGGTGTTGGATTTTGTCAAAGGCTTTTTCCGCATCTAGTGAGATGATCATGTGTTTTTTTTTTTTCCTCAGTCTTTTTATATGGTGGATTACATTGATGGATTTTCGTATGTTGAACCATCCTTGCATCCCTGGGATGAAGCCTACTTGATCATGGTGGATGATTTTTCTGATATGATCTTGTATTCGATTTGCCAGGATTTTATTGTGAATTTTTGCATCAATGTTCATGAGGGATACTGGTCTGTAGTTTTCTTTCTTATTCGTGTCTTTGTGTGGCTTAGGTATCAAGCTTATTGTACCCTCGTAAAAAAAAAAAATTATTTTGTGGAACAATTTGAGGAGTATTGGTATTGGCACTTCTTTGAATTTCTGGTAGAATTCTACAGTGAATCCATCTGGCCTGGGGCTTTTTTTGGTTGGGAGACCTTTTGATGACTGCTTCTATTTCCTTTGATGACTGCTTCTATTGGGTCTGTTTAAGTTGCTTATCTGTTCTTGATTCAATTTTGGTAAGAGATAACTGTCCAGAAAATTGTCCATTTCCTTTAAATTTTTAAATTTTGTGGAGTACAGGTTTTCATAGTATGATCTGAAGATTCTCTGTATTTCCTTAGTGTCCGTTGTTATATTCCCCTTTTCATTTCTGATTTTGTTAATTTGCATGATCTCTCTCTGCCTTTTGGTTAGTTTGGATAACAGTTTGTCTATCTTGTTGATTTTCTTAAAGAAGCAACTGTTATATTGATTCTTTGAATTGTTTTCTTTGTTTCGACTTTATTGATTTCTGCCCTCAGTTTATTTCTTGGCGTCTGTTCCTCCGGGGTGAATTTGCTTCCATTTGTTCTAGAGCTTTCAGCCGTGATGTCAAATCTCTGGTGTGGCTATTCTCTAGTTTCATCATTGAGCACTTAGAGGTATGAATTTTCCTCTTAGTACTGCTTTCAAAGTGTCCCATAAGTTTGGGTATGTTGTGTCAACATTTTCATTGAATTCTAGGAAGTCTTTAATTTCTTTATTTATTTCTTCCTTGACCCAGGAATGTTGCAAATGCATGTTGTTCAGTTTCCATGAGTTGGTAGGTTTTTTGCACTTTGATTTGTTTTTATTTCTAACTTTAAAGCATGGTGGTCTGATAAGACACAGGGGATTATTCCAATGTTTTTGTACCTGTTGAGGTTTGCTATGTTGCCGAGAATGTGGTCGATTTTTGAGAAGGTTCCATGTGATGCTGAAAAGAAGGTATATTCTTTTGTGTTTGGATAAAAAGTTCTATAAATGTCTGTTAATCCCAATTGGGTTATAACTTCTGTTAGTTCCTTTGTCTCTTTGTTAAGTTTCTGTCTGGTGGTTAAGTTTCTGTTCAGTGGTGAGAGTGGAGAGTTGAAGTCTACCATTATAACTGTGTGAGGCCTTATTTGTGATTTGAGTTTTAATAATGTTTCTTTTATGAATGTTGGTGCCTTTGTATTTGGGGCATAGATGTTTAGAATTGAGACTCCTTAATGATGGATTTTTCCTGTGATGAATATGAAAGACCTTCTTCATCTCTTTTGATTGATTTTAGTTTAAGGTCTAATTTGTTAGACACTAGGATAGTTACTCCAGCTTGTTTCTTGATTCCATTTGATATGAATATCTTATCCCAACCCTTTACTCTGAGGTAATGTCTGTCTTTGAAGTTGAAGTGTGTTTCTTGTATGCAGCAGAAGGATGGATTCTGTCTTCGTATCCAATCTGTTAGCCTGTGTCTTTTTATAGGCGAGTTAAGACCATTAATATTGAGGGAAATTAAGGTTCATTGAATGTTTATTCTTGTTTGTTTTTGGTTTGTTGTTGGTACTTGTATTGTATGTGGATTTACCCTGCCTTTTATTTTTTGTTTTTGTAGAGTGGGAGTATCTATTACCTATGTTTATTCGAGTGTAGTTAATTTCCTTAGGTTGGAGTTTTCCTTCTAGTACTTTCTGCAGGGCTGGGTTAGTGGTTACATATTGTTTAAATCTGGTTTTGTTGTGGAATATCTTGTTTTCTCCATTTATAGTGATTTAAAGTTTTGCTGGGTATAGTAGTCTGGGCTGGCATCCATCTTCTCTCAGAGTTGGTAGAATATCTATCCAGGTCCTTCTAGCTTTCAGAGTTTTCATGGAGAAGTCTGGTGTAATTCTGATAGGTTTGCCTTTATATGTTACTTGGCCTTTTTCCCTTGCTGCTCTTAATATTTTTTCTTTATTCTGTACATTTGGTGTTTTAATTATTATGTGACCATGGGACTTTCTTTTGTGGTCCACTCTATTTGGTGTTCTGTAGGCTTCTTGTACTTTCATTGACATGTCTTTCTTTAGGTTGGGAAAGTTTTCTTCTATGATTTCGTTGAATATGATTTCTGCACCTTTGAGTTGGGTTTCTCCACCTTCTTCTATACCTACTATCCTTAGGTTTGGTCTTTTCACAGTGTCTCATATTTCCTGGATAATTTGTGTTATGGATTTGTTAGACTTCAGATTTTCTTTGCTTGATGAGTTTATTTCCTCTAGTTTTGTCTTCAGCATCTGAGATTCTGTCTTCCATCTCTTGTATTCTATTGATTATACTTGCATCTGTGGTTCCTGATTGTTTACTCAGCTTTTCCACTTCCAGCATTCCCTCAGTTTGTGTTTTCTTTATTGTCTCTAATTCAGTTTTCAGGTCCTGAACTGTTTCCTTCAGCTGTTTAATTGTATTTTTCTTGGCGTTTTTTGGCTTTCCTTGATTTCTTGCATCTTTTGGGTTGTCTTTTCTTCCATTTCTCTGAAGGATTTTCTGATTTCCTCTCTTAGGTTCTCTATCATCTGCATGAAATTGCTTTTAAGGTTGCTCTCTTCTGCTTCTTCTATGTTGGGATGTTCATGTCTTGCTGGTGTAGAGTCCCTAGACTCTGGTGGTGTCATATTGGTTTTCTTGCTGTTGGATGTGTTCTTATATTGTCGTCTTCCCATCTCTTCTTCCAGTGGGTACAGTTGGTGTCACTTCCTTTCCTGGTGTGTATGGGTCTGGTGTTCTCTTCAGGTGTGTACAATTGACTTTGATACTCTGATGGGTTTCAAGTTGGGTACAGGCAGGTTTGAGGCACTCAGTCTCCAGGTGGGTGAGAGCAGCACTGGCACAGAGATGTCAGCAGACTCTGGGTGGCTTGGTCCTCAGGGGTTGAGTCGTCCTGTAGAAGATCCCTAGGAAGGATTTGCCAGGGTGGGCAGGCAGAAGTTGGGCCCAAGGTAGGGGCCAAATCATCTTACCTTTGCACTCTCCTGTACTCTGTGGGGGCTGGAATAGCCCAGAGATCTCAGCAGAGTCAGGATCCCAGGGTCCTCAGGGACCAATTCAGTCTGCCTGAAGATCCTGGGGCAGGATTTGCTGGGGTGGGCAGGCAGAAGTTGGGCCCAAGGTAGGGGCCAAATCAGTTCACCTCTGCACTCCTAGGTTTGTTTTTCGAGTGCCTTTTTTGTTTGTTTGTTTGCTTGCTTGCTTGCTTGTTTTGTTTTTAAATTGCCTTTTCTCCATTGAATTGTCTTTGAAGCTTTTGCCAACATCAGTGGCCTCCCTTTATGGGGGTTGGCTTCTATGATTTATATTGATATATTTGTCTACTAACAAAGACATCTTTAAAGTGCATTGCTAAACCTCTTTCAGAACATAAATCCCTGTTTTAGTTTTCTACATAATGTATATACTATAGCTTTCTAATATCTAAAATTGCAGTGATCAGGTCCATCTACTTTGGGGACCATGATAGCCCCTGTCCTTCGTGTTGTATCTGACACACAGTAGGAACTCAATAATGTTTGTTGATTAAATGAATCCATGAAAATTCTCAGGAGAGTCTAGAAAATGGAACTGATGAAAGAAATAGTAGAGACAGAACATAGTTACGAACTACCTGTCTGTGATGAAACAAATTTAACAAAAAGTGATCTAGTGGAATTTGCCAAGCAATTGAAAATATCTTTGAAAGGCCTGCTGGACCTCTTCTTTCTAAAATTTTCCAGACTTCTACAGGTAGGCCTCTGTCACTGAAGCTCCACAGAAACTACATTACAGCATCTGAAAGTGGTGACAGTCGCTAATTTACCTAAGTTTATCAGTTTTCAGTACTACCACCTTTGTTTTTTTTCCCCAGGTGTGGGGATCAGAAAAGCAATCTCACATCATAATCAGCTGAGGAAGGTGTGAATTGAATAGCGACACTGTAGCTCAGCCGAAAGATTTAGAAGTCTCTAATTTAAGAGGGCTAGAGTTGGGAGTTGGTTAATGCTTGGGCATGGACTAACAAAGAAATGCAGACTCTGGAGGAAACTCAGGTGTTGTCTGCCCCACAGCAGGCTGTTCCTCAGAGGATGGTGGGCCTGCCCCGGGCAGACATGATGACTCAGGTTTGTTTCGTTTTAAGCAAAATTGCACAGATGCACCACCACCCATTTTGTAACAAGTCGGTGTGGAAAATAAACATGTTTTTCCAGGTAACTTTTCATATATTCTTTCTAAAGAAAAAAAAAACCCTATTGTGTGTTAAGCTTAATGAGAAGTAAGAGGATTGCTTGTTATGGTATAACTCTGAATGGGCAGGCAGTGAGGGGAGCACAGAAATGACATTGGTCCTGTAATCTAAAAATATTTGTGGGGCTCACTACTTCCACTGTCTTTGATAAAGGCCAGTTCAGCAGTGCTTCAGATGGTTTCAGAAATACCTCATCCAACAGGTTCCTCCAGAGGAGACTAGAGAAAGCTAGCTGCTTAGTGTGTTCCGCACAGACAAGCTCTTTATAATAGGCAAGGGTAACACCGTTAAATACAATTCTGACACCCTGTGCTTTTGAGTAAGCAGAATATAATGCTCAAAGCAGGGGACTGTGTGCTGAAATTTTGCATCCCTGTGTGCTGTTGTTTTAAAAACATGACCGTCACTAAGGTGATGTTGATCATATGACAATCCCAGCAATGGTTTTGTAAGGTTTCTGCATAGAAAGTTTATTGGACCTAAGAAAATAATTTATTTCTCACTTTCACACTCTTTTGTATACTGTTTAGATCTACTTTGAGTATATGTGCTTAACTATGACTTACAAAGATATGCTTTTCCACTGGATTTCATCATTTGCCTTTAATTATGTCTACAGTAGAATAAGGTTCTATTTGAGGAATCTAACCCAAAGGATGAGAAAATAAAAGGCAAGCATTCTTCATGGCTTCAAGTTAGCACACTAAAGAGTACAAGTAAATACTTTTTTATTCAAATTATTTCTCAAAATGTGTATGATCTGTAAGAAATTTATTTCTTTTAAATGAGAGCCCATGTAACATCTCTTTGGAGTGAGACAAAGCAGATAATCTGTTATAGAGTAATTATTAGCTGGCTTCAACTTTTATTTTCAGAGCTTTGTTGGGAAGGAGGATGAGTGACATGGTTGCCAAGGGAAACACTGCTCTGATTGGAAGAGGGGTCACACTGGTTTTTACAAAGGAAGAAGAGGGATGGTTTTATTTCCTAAGATTTGCTCCCCATTCTTACATTGTTTAAAAAAGAAACAGAAACAAGAATTGCCTCTCTGGCTCCTTATTCATTCTGCAAATTCACAGTTCTTTGAGAAAGTAGCCCCCAAAGCATTCTACCTCCCAGAACCACTTTTCTTAGCATTGTCCAAATTGTTATTTTAAGGTGCTATTGTTTACCTCTCTGTTTGTTCTGACGAATTAGAATACAGATACTCATTGTTAAGGGCTACATTTTATCATTGTTGTATTACCCAAGTGCCCCATGGTAAAGGACTCAGAGAGGTATTTTCATTTTATTATATTGTGATGTATTGTAACTTTTAATGTGGAATGAATGAGTTTGAATGGAAATAGAAGATATCCTTACGTCTCTCCATTGACTGCTTAGAAAGATTAATATGAGTCTTTATACTCATAAATAGTCTCTCCTGGAATGCAGCGTCTCAGAGGACCAGGTCTGTGGTTGACTTTTTCACCTGTATCCTCAGCTCTGAGAACTATGTCTGGTATACAGAAATAAATTGCTATTTAATGAAGGAACCCCTCTGTTCCTTATTATAACTGGTGGAAGCACAAATGCAGGGTCAGAAAAAAATAATCATCTTCTCTCCTTATGCAATCCTAAAAATTAAAATTAAGTTAAAAAGATAAATCTCAAAGCTCCTTTAAAACTTCAAAGCATTGTGGAAGTAACTCAGAAGGAGGCAGAGAATATTAGGATACCATCCAAAATATATATGCAAAATAAGGTGAAGTTCTGCAGCATCTGGGTATATGTAATAGAAAACAAGGAGAGGACCTGAAAGGAAAAGCCTAATCTTGAGGATTCCAAATTTGTAGCCTTTCTTGAGGGCTTGTCTTCATGTTTCTGGAATGTGTTCCTCTGCCTCTCAACTCATTGCTTTGAGGAGAATCTCCTTGATTTTTTTTCCTACCAAGGTGCTCCTTTCCCTTGAAGATAATGACTCAGTGAAGGGGATACCTCACTGGAACCTAGCTTTTCAGTTGTCAGACATAGAACCATCAGTATATGGATGAAATTACTGAAGAAAATGTACCCCAGATATGGATAATCCAATTGCTCATACGAATCCCATCTCAGAGAATAGACAGAAACACAGGAAGCTTGGAGGCTAACAACAACAACAACAATCATCACTTGCTGAAAATGTTCTGTCATCAGAGATTGTGTGAAGTATTTTACTTCCTTCCCTCTTTGCTTCATTCCTTCATTTCCTTGTTAGGGAAAGCAGAAGTGAATCTGGAGGAAGTCACAGGACTTGGACATCCACCTCCATTCTTGCAGTGAAGAGCAGGAACTGGGAGTTTGATGTTCCCAGTGACTGGTTTTTCAGGGGGAATCCAGTGTCGCCTTGCATCAGCAGCTCAATAATCGGCCCAGTAATGGAATGTATGTTTTCTACCTAGAAATACTTAGTGAAAATAGTGTTTGTAAGGAAATATGAGGTTGGCCACTGTTACTTTAAGATTCATCACTACAATGGAGGGATGTGGAAACAAAATACCTAAGATTTTACAGGAGCAAACAAGATGAGAAACAAATGATGCGCGCGCGCGCGCGCACACACACACACACACACACACACACACACACACACACACACACACAATCTCCTATTTATGTCTCCCTAACTAGGATTTCAGCCATTGTTAAGATTATGATAATGATCCCACAGTTGCAGAGGTCAGAGAGAGTATATATGTGCCCTGTATTCATTTAAGCGAGTTGGTGTTGAGTCTGTTGAGTACATGGGAGGGATGTTTCAAACATTCATAAAGAATGACTAGGTAACACACTTTTATTTTTAAACAAGTCAACTTGATAGAGCCTGGCACACACATTATTTCATTGGGATACCTAAGTATTTTTATAAAGGAAGAAGGAAGAGTCCTTGGTGTCTACTGAGAGAAGGAGATATCCACACACTGAAAATCCATGGTAATCCTATAGAAATTAGACAGAACACACAATGCAGCATGGAATCAAGAAGAGGGACTTGAATGATGGACCAAAGAGAATCACATATTTTCCTTTTGATAAATTTATTGTTTCCATAGCAGGAGAAGAAAGCAGTGCTCTTGTTGAATCCTTTATACATATCTGAAATCATCTCACAGCTTTACATCCATTAACACATTTTATCTTTTTGACAGTCTGATAAAATGAATCATCTAGGAGGTCACCAAGCTATGTTCCATGAATCTAAATGCTTTCCTATTATATAATGGTATGTGAGGTAGGAATATTCTTTAATTTTTAAATGTTTATTTAAGTACTTCCATGTCACCTCTTGGCCTACAAAGTCACAAATACTTATGAGCTGGTCATTTAAAAAGGACTTTGCAATTAATAGCTTTATTATCTCTTCCCACACCCATACTAGAAATGAAAATACTGAGACAGTTGCTTCTTCTCTTCTCTTCATAAATGGGACAAAAATTTGAAACAAGGTCTGTTGTATAATGTGTGTTCTCACTCTATGACTGGAGTATGAGGAAAAGGTGTCCCCAATGGTGGCTGTGAGTGAAATATGAAGTTAGCATTAACATCCAGCACCAAAAAGACTCTTTCATGAGTAAATTTAGCTCTAGATACTGGACTAAAGCAGAGTTTGAAACAGGGAAGAACTAGTTTTAACTAATGGTCAAACACACACCCTTAGGAAACTCAGCAAAAGAGACAGGTGGGATGAGAATGGGAGTTGGATACCACAGGGTGCTCTAGACTAGCCTGGGGATGAAGGATCAACAACTATCAAAAAGATAAAATGTGTTAATTTGAGGGCTGGAGCCCCCAAATTCTCAGGGATATTGAAGAAATATCCTTACTATTTCCAGGATGAGTGAAAAAAAGTGATGAAGATGGCCAGCAGGGAAATAGGCCCAGAGTCATTTCTAAGTTTCCATTACCCATCATGCTAATGCCAATGACATCTCATCATTTAACATAGCCATAGATTAAATGCACTTAACTCCCAGACCAGTTCTGACTCTTGCTTCCTTTGAACCTGTACCCTTGATATGAAAACATCTTTCTTATTCTAAATTTTTATTTTCTTATTTTTTAGAACTTGCACTCTTAAAATCAAGTCTCAATTAGTTCCTCGGGCTTGCTTTGAACTCAGTCTGCAGCCCAGGAAGGTGTGGACCTGTGATCTTCCTGCCTAAGCCCCATGAGTAGCTGTGTCACCAGGCCTGTTATCCGTTTCTCTTAACTTCTTTCAAACATGCCACTCTAACCCTGAAAATCCTACTGCCCTTGTGAAATGGAAAGAAAATTAGTCCTGCAATATTGCTGAACAGAAAGACAAACCCTATGATGCTCTACAGTGGTGAAACAGTAGCTTTGGTAATAGCAAACAACTACATCTGGCTGAGGAAAACATCAGAGCAGGGATCTGGTACGCCCCGCCAAAGGAGCAGGCTTGCTGGCTCTACTTCCCACTAGGAAAACATGGTACCCAGGGTTCCAGGTAATGCCTCTTGTCTGCCTGTTGCTGAAGACAGACAACCTAACAAGCACTTCTGAAGTGGAGCAGATGTTGAAGCAGAGAAGATAGAAATAGGAAAAGGCCAGAACCATCCATGCTCTACTTTCAATTCCTAACTTTTTTTTTTTTTTTTTTTTACTAAAAGTTTGGTGTTATAAAGATGCTTTAAATATTCTGAAAACAGTTTGTCATTGTATAGGTATCCTATTCTTAATGCTCATGCCTGGTGTCCTTCATTTAACTATCCTGCTTGACTATTGTTTGCCTTCCCTTCTAGAATGAAAACTCCACAGGAAATCCATGTTTTGTTCAAGGATGTGCTGATGTATACAAATAATCCACTGTGGTGTTTTTGAGCAGCAGACCCTCAATGAAGAATTGCGGAACATTTCCTTTTAAATATAACAAAAAGCAGTAAAGCAACCATTTCCTTAGTCTAATGAGCATGATGGTCACAGCCTCTTTTATTTCCTATGATCAGGAAAGATAAACTGAATATGTGCTTTTTGTGTGTATGTTGCCATAGAGCTCAGTGAGCAATACGTCCATTACTACCAACTTCCTTCAAAAACTCTGTCCTCAAAGACCTTCAAGGTTGGTGGTCACAGGGTCGCTATTAACAAGGCACTAATTGTACCTCCATCTCTTCAAGAAGCCCTGGTATACATTGGAACATTAAGTGGTACAGAAACTAGCAATGAGTCCAAGTTGGCATTTCTGTCTCTCTTCGTGTTTTGAAGTTAACAGAGCATAGCCTCCCCTGTAATGGAAGCCCATTCTTTGGACCAGACAGCCAGGTGCCAGCTTTCACCAACAAGGTAAGGACAGGCTTTGATTCACACCACCACTAACTGCTTTGGTAGAAGAGATTTTGTTTGATCTATACTTTGGAAAGGAAAAAAAAGGCACAGTAAAGAAAAATCATGGCTTCTCCCTTTTAACCTATCTCCTACGTGTTTTTTTTTTTTTCTCCTCCTTTGGACAAATAAAAATTAAAAGAGAAGAAAGATCAATAAAATGCTGTAAGCACAAAAATATTGATCCCTCTCAATTCTTCATTTGTCTTCAAAAGAAAGTTATGACAGAGTTAAAAAATAAAATAATAAAATAGAACAAGAGTCTAAGAAATTCTAAATACGTATGAAGCATTAAATTAAGTTTTTTTTTTTTTCATAGAAAAGCCTCAGATTCTAGCTGAAAAAGTTTCTGCTTCGTTTTTCTGTGTTACACTTGAGCTTGACTCAGTGCATGGGGGCCTTGGAACCTTTGAAATTTGAGCCTTGACCCTCTGAACTACTTGTTTCTTTTGTAACAAAGCAGATTCATCCTGGCTCAACACAGAGCAGAGCATAGTAATGCTGTGTGTGTGATAAACTCCCAAACAAATTATTTCCCAGATAAAATGACCTTCAAGGGCCAGTTTCCTGCATGCTTGATCTTTGCTCCTCACTCTCTTAATTAAAGCAATTTGCAACAGAATAAAGAGTATTATGTCAGCATAAAATGCATCAGTTGACTCCAAGGGAAAATTCCTTTACTTGTACGGGATTGCTATTTTTTTTCTAAGCGTTTGTCCTGGGTGCCATGACCAAAGAACATGCAAGAAGTTCCATGCTTTCCTTTGGGGTGCTCAAAACTGCTTTCTGTCACCCCTTTACAGGACCTTCTTGACCGTATCAGAAATGCGGCACACTCACCACAAGAAACTATCCCTGAAATGCAATCACAATCACTTTTATTTTGTTTTGATCCTTCACTCTATTTTATCAGGTCACTTCAATACTGATTGTTCCTTTTAAGGCCATTTGAGTGGGTTATTCTGCTGATTTCTATCGAAACCCTGGAATTCATCGTCTTAGGGACTGGTAAGAATGGTGGTGGACATGCTTGTTCGCCCATTCATGTAGAAATGAAAACTGTTGATCTGGTAGAAGTAGAGGGTAGAAAAATGGTCACTAGAGGCTGGGCAGGGTGGTAGAAGAGATGGACAGTCAGTGGTTAGTGGACATGGGGATTCAGTTGTATAGGAAGTACACAGTCAACAGTTCACTGCGTACTTCTTAATAGCCAGTAAAGGTTTCTAGTGTTTCAGCACAAAGAAATGATGTTATGCCAATTGCCCTGACCTGATCCTTCTATTCTGTACACATGCACTGAAATATTACCTTATATACCATAAATATAGCAACACAAGTCAACTAAAATTTAAAAAATGCAAGTGTTGTGGGCAGTGAAACTTGGGACTCCTGGCTAAAGAGCAGGAATCCCACAGCATATGCCATGGAGCAGTTTGTCATATCCTTCCTATCTATCTATCTATCTATCTATCTATCTATCTATCTATCTATCTTTCTGTCTACCTAATGATCTATTTATCTATCTATTTATCTATCTGTCTACCTATCTGTCATCTATTTATATGTTTTGCACAGCAAACAAATGTGTAAGAATTTTTCTTTTAAATTTTGTTCCAAATCACACATAAGTTTTTCAAAGGATGAAACTGGAAACTGAAGCTGCCATGTCTCCATCCTGCTTTTTCCTTTACCTCACACTTCCTTGGACTTTACCACGCAGGGCCCATAGGTTCAACTTTGTACATCCATACATGTGTTCTGGGGACAGCATCTTGCCTTATGCAGACCTAGAAAAGCTGCTCTTTGGTTGTCACAGCACAGCCCATTGGCAGATGGCAAATGAGCCTCGGGCTCAGCATCAGCCTTTACTTAAAAAGAGCTCCCCCAGTGCCTCTCCATCGTGCTCTCTGGAGGACGCCTGTCAGGCTAGTCCCATCTGCTGCAGTTTTCCAGGAACTGTATCTGGGTTTCACACCGGCTGCCATGTGCCTGGAAGCATTTCTCCTGCCTACATCACTTCTGCTCACTTTCTTGGCTCTCTCCAGAGCAAACATTTCAGGCTCTCCTTGGCTTAAGTACTGATTAAGAAAGAAGAGAGAGAGAGCAAGTGCTCCTACCATGAGATCTATGAACCTACCTTCCAGCTGCAACTGGTCTCCACTTCCTTCCTGTCACAGTGGCTGTATGTTCTCTGTTGGCAACAAAAACCAAATTCCAGGAAGACACTGCACCCCAAAGCTCTTCTGGATTGCTTCTGCAGCCACCCACTCTCTCTTCCCTAACTTCAAGTTCGCCATTTTCCTGGGTGCTGGTTGCCTTCCCAATAGAACATGACTTTACATGGTGATGTATTTCCCAGAAGAAAAACAACCTCTCCAGCTGTTATACCTTTACCACTTGGACTTCTCAGTCCCCTAACAGCAAACTCTAAGGTTGATTCATATAATCTTTTATTTCCTAATCTCAAATGTCTCTCTCAACCAATTATACTTTTATTTCCCACCATTTTGTTAACATCACTTGAGGTTAATTTGTCAAATTTACCAGCTATATCTGAATGACCAAGCCCCGTGATATGCTTGCAGTTCTTGACATCTCAGCAGCCCTGGATAATACTCCCTTCTTAAAAGGTAATTTTCACCTCACATATTAATTACTTTTTTATGTTGCTGTGATTAAAAAAATATGCCCAAAAACAGCTAATGGAAGAAACAGTATTTTTTGCCTTGCAGTTCCAAAGGGAGATTCTGTAATGTCAGAGACTTATGACAACAGACTACAGGGGAAGGGAACCAAGAGATCACATCTCAGGTGTGAACAGGAAGCAAAGAGTAGAACAGGAAGCAGAGCAGAAGCAGATAGTAGGAGAACTGGAACAGGGGACAGGCTATAATAACTGTGATCCACCCCCAGTGATACTTTCTCCAGGACCTCCTAAAGGATTCATAGCCTCCCCAAACAGCATCATCAGCTGGGGCCCCAGTCTTTTTTGTTTTGTTTTGTTTTTGTTTTGTTTGAGTTACAAACATGATTGAATTACATGACAATCCCAGTTCCCTTCTCCCTTCCCTCCTCCACTATCAACCCCCAACTAAAACCCTACCTATCACATATCCTTTATTCTAATTTACACCTGACTCAACCTTTCTGCTCCCTCATGACCTCTGCATCCTTCTTCCTCTTCTCTTCTCATTCTCATAGCTCCCTCCCCCCTCTTCCCATGCTCTCAATTTGCTCAGGGGACCGTGACCCTTTCCCCTTCTCCAGGGGACAAAGTTTGTCTCTTTTAGGGTCCTCCTTGTTTACTAGTTTCTCTGGCAGTGTGGATTGTAGACTGGTAATCCCTTACTCTATGTTTAAAATCCACATATGAGTGAGTACATATCATGTTTGTCTTTTTGTGATTTGGTTACCTCGCTCAGAATGGTAGCTACCAGTTCCATCCAATTTCCTGCAAATTTCAAGATTCCATTGTTTTTTTCTGCTGAGTAAATGAACCACATTTTCTCTATCCATTCTTTGGTTGAGGGGCATCTAGGCTGCTTCCAGTTTCTGGCCATTACAAATAGTGCTGCTAAGAACATCATTGAACAAATGTCTTTATTGTATGAATGTGCTTCTTTTGGGTATATGCCTAGGAGTGGAATTGTTGGATCTTGTGGTAGACTGATTCCCATTTTCTTGAGGAGTCACCATACTGATTTCCAAAGTGGCTGTATGAGTTGGCACTGCCACCAGCAGTGGAGAAGTGTTCCCCTTTCTCCACATCCTCTCCGACATGAACTGTCATTGGTGTTTTTGATTTTGGCCATTCTGACAGGAGTAAGATGGTATCTCAGAGTTTTTTTTTGATTTGCATTTCCCTGATGGCTAAGGATTTTGAACACTTTCTTATGTGTCTTTCAGCCATTTTAGATTCCTCTATGGAGAATTGTCTATTTAATTATGTACCCCACTTTTTAACTGAATTGTTTGGTGTTTTGGAGACTACCTTCTTGAGTTCTTTGTATATTTTGGAGATCAGCCCTGTGTCAGATGTGGGCTTGGTGAATATCTTTTCCCAGTCTGTGGGCTGCCGTTTTGTCTTGCTGACTGTCTCCTTTGCCTTACAGAACCTTCTAAGTTTCAGGAGGTCCCATTTATTAATTGTTGATCTCAGTGTCTGTGCTACTGGTGTTATGTTCAGGAAGCAGTTTCCTCTTCCAATTAATTCAAGGGTATTTCCCACTTTATCTTCTAAAAGGTTCAGTGTGCTGGGTTTATGTTGAGGTCTTTGATCCATTTTTGACTTAAGGTTTGTATAGGGCAAAAGGCTTGGGTCTATTTGTAGTCTTCTACATGTTTGCATCCAGTTATGCCAGTACCATTTGTTGAAGGTGTTCTCTTTGTTCCAGTGTATATATTTGATTGTTTGTCAAAAATCAGGTGTTTGTAGGTGTGGGGGTTAATATCAGGGTTTTTAACTCTATTCCATTTGTCTACCTGTCTACTTTTTGTGCCAATACCAAGCTGTTTTCAGGACTATAGCTCTGTAAAAGATCTTGAAGTCAGGGATGGTGAAGCCTCCAGAAGTTCCTCTATTGTACAGGATGTTTTGGCTATCCTGGGTCTTTTATTTCTCCATATAAAGTTGGGAATTGTTCTTTCAAGGTCAGTGAAGAATTGTGCTGGGATTTTGATGGGGATTGTGAAGACTGTAAAGACTTGGAGCTATGGCAGCATTTCTCATTCGAATCACAAGATCTGGCTTCTGAACCCTTATGCAAGAGATGGCCTTAAGGCTCTTTCTGTCTCTTCCTTTTCGATTTCTCCCTCTACAACTGATTTCTGAAGATGCTGACTTTTCTTGATTGTGCCTTAATCCACACCCCCCTTTTTCCAGTTAGGTCTGGGAATAATTTCACATGGGTTTGCATCTTTAGTCACTCCCAGATGAAAATCATTACCACCAGTTTCTCCTGAGAGCTCTGGATATACAGCTGCCTCCTCACTTCATTTTTCAACACAATCCTCTCTTTAACACTCACTATTTATTTATGTATGTATTATTTGTACATTTTTGTGTGTGTTTGTGCATATGCATTTAAGTGTGTTGGCATTCACATGCCACAGTATGCATGTGATGGTCAGAGTACAGCTTTCAAAAGGCAGTTCTGTCATTCCACCAAATGAGTTCAGGGATCAAACTCACTCAGGTCATCAGGCTTGGTGGTGGGTGTCCCTAGAAACCATTTCACCGGCTCCAGAACAATCCTCTTAGTCATGTGCCATCTCTAGCTTTCTTGTATTTCAGTAAGTATTTCTATCATTCATCTAGAAGCTAGATGAAAACCTACAGAATTTTAGTCATTTAAGCTCCCCATACCAATCTTGTTGGTTTCACTTCAAGTTGTTGAAACACGACTGTCTTACAAGGGAGCTACAGTGCTGTAGTCCACCGTTTCCCTCACCTTGGTTACCATATGGGTTTCCTAACTTTTCTAGCTATTCTCCTCCACACAGCCAACAGAGGGGTCCTCATAGACAAGAAAACAACAAACCCTTCATACTTTTTTGCCACATTTGGACTATGAATGAGTCCTCTAAAATTAGTCTCAGGTGACATCCTTCTCTCTTGCTCCTTCTTCTTTGTGTGATGAGGGCTCCTTACCCCTAGGTCTTCCCAGGGCCTGCTCTTCATTCAGTGTTCTTCTCAAACTGTAATTATTCACAGGGGACTTCAACAGATCTGTATTCAAAACAGGCCTCTTATGCGCATTTTAAGGCAATATTTTTCTTTAAATGTGTGCTTTCTTAAATTGTATTTTCAGGTATTTATACAGTAGTTTATTGTTTATTAATTTTTAATGGGAAATGTTACCTCAGGAAAGGCACTCTTCTGTCTCTTTATTGCCACTAAATTCCCAGAGGTCAAAATACTACTTAGCATATAACAATTCCTGGCTAAGACCTCATTGGGATATAAATGAATAAATGGATGAATTCAAACTACTTGTTGTGAGCCATATGACAGTTTATTTATTGTGAAGTGCATAGGTTGAGCAACTTGTCAATCAGGTTATTGTGAAGGATAAGGGAATTTTTGTTGTGATATTTCATAGAATATATTCACTCAATAGTTTCCTCCTGAATAAGTGAGCTAAGTGTTAAAAATATCACCATCTTTTGCACGTTGATCTATGCTAATTTCTTATAAAATGCAACATTTTTCCTAATTTTTATTTCATGGGGCTTTAGCCATACTATTCAGCATGACAGGCCAAATCCAATTCCAAACAACTTTCGCTTTCCTGTCTGTAGCTATTTTCCTTCTCTATGTGATCCAGATTTCACACGAATATTCATCTGCTCCAACTGTGCCTTCTAAGTACCATTCTCAATGCAACCTCTTGAGACTTTGACAACCCACAGCCTCCCTAGCCTTTCTTCTAATATTACATTCATACCAAAGACCATTCTTATTCCACATGCAAAGAGTTGCTACAGAAACGTCACTCTCCTTGTGACTCCATAATACTTTCAGCAGAACATGTTTCATAATGTATTCCACTTAAGATGACAGCATCCTTAAAACCACATTCATTATACTTCTTTGTAATTTAACTCTTGAGAAGGTCAGACATGAGTTGTATGTTTGTATCATTTTATCCTGCCCCCTACCCTTCCAATTCCTCCCATTTCCCCAAAACTCTCAAACTCATAACTTATTCTTTATTATTGAGACATATGTATGTATATAACATTATATATACGCATATATAAAAACAACCTGCTGGATCCATTTAGTGTTCCATGCATGTGTTAGGTCTGCCCCCTCAGGAGTGGTTACCTGTCAGTAGATTTTCCTAAAGACCAATTCTCCTTGGAGAAGTCATTAACAGCCTATAGCTCTTCATGTAACGGCAGTTTTCCTTCTTCCTTTCCGTCATTCCTTCCTTCCCTTCCTTCCTTCCTTCCCTCCTTCTTTCATTTCCTTCCCTTTCTTTCTTCTTTCCTTCCTCCTTTTTTCCTTCCTTCCTTCCTTCCATCCTTCCTTCCTTCCTTCCTTCCATTTTTTCTTCCCTTCATTCCTTTCTTCCTTCCCTTCATTCCTTCCTTCCTTTGCTCTCTCCCTTCCTCCTTTCTTTTTCCTCCCTCCCTCCCTCCCTCTCTTCCTTTCTTTCCTAGGTTTGGTATTTTGGTAAGGCTGGCTTCATAAGAAAGAGTTTGGAAGTGTTTCTTCTGTTTCCATTTTTTGAATAATTTAAGAAATTTTGGTTGTAGATATTGTTTGAAAGTCTGGTAGAATTCTGCTGTGAATCCATCTGCGCCTGGGCTTAATTTTAGTCAGAAGGCATTTTGTTGCTGGTTTGAGCTTCTTCTTTGTTATGAATCTGTTTAAATTGTTTATCTATTCTTGGCTTCACTTTGGTGTTCTGGATAAACCTAGAAATTCATCTATTTCTTTCAGGTTTTCTAACTTAATGGAGTTAAGTTAGGATACTTTTTAAAAGTATTCCTTTACAAAATTTTAAATATCTTTGTTGTCTGTTGAAATGTATCCTTGTTTATTTCTGATTCACTTAATTTGGCTTCTTTTTATTTCATTTCCTTTTGCTTTCTTTTATCGTGCAAAGGGTCTGTTAATCTTGTTTTTTGTTTTTTTTTTTTTCAACAAACTTTCTCTTAGATTTGTTGATTCCTTGCATGTTTTTGTTTGTATATTCTTAGTAGTAATACTAATAATATTTTGGCTTTTCCAGGCAGGATTTCTCTGTGTAGCCCTGATTGTCCTGTAACTTGCTCTGTAGACCAGGCTGGGCTTGAATTTACAGAGGTTTGCCTGGCTCTGCCTCCCGAGTACTGGGATTAAAGGCATGCAATACCATCACCTGGTTTGCTGTTTTGTTTCTATTTTAATAACTTCTCTGAGTTTTAGGGGATTTTTCTTGCCATGTAATGGTTTGGAGTTTGGTTTGTTTTTGTTTTACCAAAGTCTTGAGTTATATCTGAAAGTCATTTACTTGTGTATACGTGTATTATGTTTTTCTGATTTTTAAATGTAACTGTTTAGAGATGGAAAATTCCATCTTAGGATTGGTTTTAATGGGACTCAGATGTTTTGTTGTGATGTGTTTTCATTTTCATTTAATTCCAGGAAGGTGGTTATTATTATTATTATTATTATTATTATTATTATTATTTCTTGATTTCTTTTTTGACCCCTTTGTCATTTATTTATGTGTTATTCAATTTCCATGGATTTTTGTAATTACAAGAGAGTCATTTCCTTTCGATTTTCAGTTTTATGGCATTATGGTAAGGTATAATTCACACTTATTTCATTTCTTATGAATTTGTTAGAACTTGTTTTGTGTTCCAAATTGTATTCTGTTCTCTGACCCACTGGGGAGTTTCCAAGGGCTTTGAGTAGAATGTGTATTCTTTGTGTTTAGGTAGAAGATTATGTAGGCATCTATTTAGCTCTATTTGATGCATAGTATCAATTAATTTGATAGTTTTGTGGGTTTTCTTTTTTTCTAGATGGTCTGACTATTTGAGAAAGTAGAGTATGGAAATCATCTGCTGTTATTGAATTGGAGCTACTCTGTCCTTAATTCTGGTAGTATGTATGATTCTTATGAAATTGAGTGCAACGTAGTTTGGTGCATATTTGTTTAGGACTATAATGTCATCTTGGTTAACTATTCCCTTGATTAGAATGACTTGTCATTGTATGTCTCTCCTTATTAATTTAACTTCAAAATATATTTTGAAATTTATTAGGATACCAACACATATTTTCTTCCTGGTCCTATTTGTTTTCTTCTTCTTCTTTTTTGTTTTTATTCTTTCACTGTAAGGCAGTATTTATCTTTAAAGGTAAGATTAGTTTCTTGTAGCCAGAGTTGGTGGCACATGCCTTTAGTCCTAGCACTCAGGAGGCAGAGGCAGGTGTATCTCTGTGAGTTCAAGGCCAGCCTGGTCTACAGAGCAAGTTCCAGGGCAACCTCCAAAGCAATACAGAGAAATCCTGTCTTGGAAAAAAAAAAGATTAGTTTCTTGTAGACAACAGAAAGCTGGATTTTGTTTCCTAATCCATTCAAGGAAATCAGTGTCTTTTTATTGTGGAGCTGAGGCTATTAATATTTAAAGTTATTATTGAAAGGGATATGTTGTTGTCATTTGTGTTCTTGGCCCTATTTTGTATCACAATAAGTTTAGTATTGTGGTGGTTTGAATTAGAAACACTCCCCCTAGTAGATCCATATATTTGAATATGATTCCCAGTAGTAGGACTGTTTGAGAGGGATTAGAAAGTGTGGCCTTATTGGAGGAGATGTGTCACTGGGTGGTATTTGAGATTTCAAAGGACTCCCACCATTCTCAGTGTGCCATTCTCTGTCCTCCAACCTGAGGATCAGGTTGTTATTTCTCACTTATTTCTGCCACCATGAACCATCTTGGACTCTAACCCTCTGAAAGTATAAGCCCAATTAAATGTTATATATATATATATATATATCACCTTGGTTGTGGTGTTTGTCAAGGCAATAGAAGCCCAAGTGAATATTAGCTTCATTTGATTTATGGCTATAGTCTATTGCCTACCCTTGTTTACCTCTTTAGCCCAATGTATAGCTTCAGCATGCTCTGTAGGGATGATTTGATGGAATTGAAATTTTTTAGATTGTTAAAATATTTGTTTCTTCTCAACTCTGACAGAGAGTTTTGCTGTTCTTCAGGGTCTCTTAGAATTGGCTATTATGGTGCTTAAAGTTCCCATTGATGAATCAGATGTTCCTCTGATAGGTTTTATTTTATTTGTAACTTGTGGTTTATCTTTTGTAGCTTCCAGTACCCATTCATTGTTATGTGTATTTGATGTTTTCATTTTAATATGTGGTATGAACTTCTTTTCTTGTCCTGACTACATTCTGTGTGTTTCTTATATCTTCTATCTGCCTTTCCATAACTTGGAGAATGTGCCGGGTAGGTTTGATGTCAATGTAATACGTGCTAGAGTAATTTTGGAAGGGGAAGACAAAGTTGAGGCAATGATCCCACAAGATTAGCCTGTTCATTTCTTTTACTGAGCACTGATGTGGGAGAGCCCAGCTCACTGTGGGCAGTGTCACCCCTGGGCTTGTGTTCCTGGTTACCATAATAAGAAAGCAAACTGAGAGACCCATAAAAGCAAGACAGTAAGTATCATGCCTCAATGGCCTCAGCAACAGTTCTTGCCTCCAGGTTCCTGTCTTAAGTTTCTGCCCTGATTTCCTTCAATGGTGGACTGGGATATAGAAATGTAACCAAAATAAACCCTGTTTCCCAAAGTTGCTTATAGTCATGGGTCTGTTTCACAGAAATACATACTGTAACTAAGACAGAAATTGGTAATATGAGTGTGGGCTACTATTGTGACAGGTCTGAACATGTTTGGTGGAGAACTGTGGGAAGGTTTTGGAACTTCAGGCTAGAAAAGCTGTTCAGTGTTTGAAGCTTGATGAGCTGTTCTGTGATAGCTTGAAAAAGTAAAGATGATGGAAGCTGGCTTGTGAAGGTTCAGAGGGAAGCTAAGACTCTTTTAGGACCATGCAGGATGCTTTGAACTATACATCTGTGATTCTGAGAAACCAGATCCACTAAAGTAAAACCTTTCCTCTGCTGGGACAAATTATGCTGGTCAGGGGGAGTTGAGAAATTAGCGGTGATTAAGAGGCCAGCTTCACTGAATTGAAGTCTTTGGGTGTATGACCTTAGGGGCAGCATCCAGGAGGAGCAGTTCTGACAGGGCTGAGACTGCATGCATCTGATGCTAACAACTTAACTTGGAATGAAAGAGTCATCCAGGAGTATTGAAGGCATGGAAGGGTAATGGAGATCAGCTCAGGCTTGGTAATCTGTGGACAGGCTGAAGTCCCTGAAGAGAAGCTAAGAAATGCCATTAGTGAAGGTGTATCCTTACTTGCAGTAGAAACTCCAGCATTTTGGAGATGCCAACACCATGGGATCACAAAGGACAGCAGTAACTGTGGAGTGGAGCCAGCCTCAGTGTAGGAGAAAAGCTTCATGTGCTGCAGATGGTAGAGCTGGAGAATTGGAGACCTTTGGAACATAGAAATCATGAGTCTCAGATGTCAATCAAGCAATACATTTTTACACTGTTGAATTTTGTTTTTCTTTTGCTGATTGGTACTGTCCTGGTTCCTTATGAAATAAGAAAATATTTTTTATTTATTTTTTTTATTTTACAGAAGCCCACAGTTGAGAGATTTTGGAATTTAGAGACTTGTATTTTTAGAAAATTATTCCTTTTACATTTTTGAGATTATAATATAGTTAGATAGTTTCCCTCCTTCCCTTTTCTCCCTCCAACCCTCCTCCTATTCTCTCCTTGATTTCCTTCAAATTAAAGGCCTCTTTTTTCATTAATCATTGTTATATATACATATAACAATGCCTAAAATACATAAATAATCCATATATATATATATATATATATATATATATATGTAAAATTTGTAAAATTTGGAATATTTTATATTATTACTATTAGCTTTGTAGATAAGGAATAAAAGAGTTTATAGTTTAAAACTAATGCTCTTGTGTGTCAAGATGACAAGGTGTCAATTGTACTGGCTAGCTTTTATGTCAACTAAACTAAACTAGAGTCATTTTGAAAAAGGAATTTCAATGGAGAAAATGACCCCACAAATTGTCCCATAGGCAAGATTGTTGTGGATTTTCTTGATTGGTGAATGATGTGGAGTAGCCTAACTCACAATGTCATCCCTGGGCTAGTGGTCCTGGGTACACTAAGACAGCAGCCAGACCAAGCCTTGAGGTACAAACCAGTGAATTGCACTCCATGGTCTCTGCTTTCATTCCCATCCTCAGGTTCCTGCCCTGCATGAATTCTTGCTCTGATTTCCTCAGTGACAGAATGTGAATCAAGAATTGTAACCTGAAATCAACCCTTTCTTCCACAAGTTATTTTGGTTGTGATGCTTTATGACAACAATAGAAACCCTAAGACAGAGACATTTTCTTCTATGATTCTGCTGAAGATAGAGTCTACACCATTGACCTGGGATTCTTCTCCTATAATTAATTTTTATAATATTCCATGGTTCCTTTTTTTCATTTCTGAGTTTTCTGAACATTTTTATATTCTTTGCTTGAGTAGCCAATTTCTTTGTTATTTAAATTCTTGTATGAATTTCATGGTTATTCTTTAAATTCTGTGTCCTGGGGGTAACCTGGGTAATTCTTATTGGCGAACATTTCTTTAGGACTAATGGGTTTGGGAGATGGCATACTGCCTTTGCAATTCATATCATTCATGTTTCTGCAATGTGGCCTGGACATGTGGACTTCTTTAGTTTGTTGTCTGCTGTCAGGTGTAGCCTGCCTTAGGCTGGGCCAATGCAGGCATTGAATGACTGGAGCCAGACCTGGGAATGTAAGGATGGCACCAGTGGGTCTGGTTCTTGGTGGCCTCACCAGAGAAAGCTGATGCAGGAGCTGTGCTCCTGGGGTTAGGCCTGGGATGTGGGCATGGAGTTGGAAGCTTAGGTTCTGTGGAGGTCACCAGGCAAAGGAGCCTGTGCTGGGGCTGCTTGCCTGGAGCCAGGCCTGGAAGTGTGGAGATAGTGCTGGCAGGCTAGGCTCCTGTGTTACTTGTCTTAAAAGCAGCATAGAAGGATTCACATGAACTAGCATCAGGCCTGTGAAACATAAGTTAGACATGTGGCCCATCACTATTTAGGAACAGATGATGAATCAATAAATTGATTAAAAACCTGTAATAAAATTATAGTCAACAAGAGATGGGAACAAAGGACAGAAGTCTGTGTTTGCATTAAGTCTGAAGTAGGACATTTTAATTTGTGAAGATGGTACTCATCACCAAGCAACTAAGAATTCACAGGCATTTCAGTGGTAACCTCCTCTCCTCAGGAGTATGTGTGTGTGTGTGTGTGTGTGTGTGTGTGTGTGTGTGTGTGTGTGTGTGTGTGTGTGTGCTAGTACCATGACAAAAGTGAGGAGTCCCTTACCAATAATCTTCTTCCTCATTCTTGGTCTAAGAAAGAAATTCTGCAGGTGATTTCTTGAGGACATCTCTGCTTTCTGGTACACTGACAAGAAATCTAAACAAACAAACAAACAAACAAACAAACAACAACAAAACAAAAAAAAATCTCCTCTATTCATGGCCCTAGCCAGGTAAGTTGCTCCATTTACGAGTAGAGTGCTGATCAGTCTCAACCATGATTAGCACCCACATCTGAAGTTATTGCCCTGCTAGATAAACCAGTCAGTGTGCCCTCTGACCTGCACACCACACACAGCAGAGCAGCATTTGTGCTAGTCTACACACATTATGACTGTTGAAGGAGCTGTAGTGGTTCCTGTGTCTGAACAATTTTCTAAAATCCCAACAAAAGACAGGCAACACATCTTAAAGAACTAAAGAACAAAACAGTTCTCTGCTGTAGTCTGTAGTTTTCAGACAGAGCCTTATAACTTGGAAATACTCCAAGACAGCCAGCTATATATGCTCACAACCCTGATGGTCACAAAGCAAATTGTGTAGCACATCTTATCACTTGATTTTGTTGTATAAATTCATAACATTTTTTCAATTCCAAAAAATATTGGCTGATATAGACCATCATGGTTAGAGATGATATAAATATTTAAAATTTCTATAGCCCGTTGCTAAATGTAGAAACTTAAATAAATGGATAGACATTGACCAGCAATTTTTTTTTTATTTTTTCACACCCATGGTGAAACCTATGGTGTTTCTGTGTCACATAATCTCTGTTGAAAGGAAACACCAAGAAAAGCCAGTGGGCTCTCACTTTTGCTTAGAAAATGAAGGTGTAAACTCTGAAGTGAAAAAGAGGCTCCAATTTTCAAGAAGAAATGACCCTGGACAGAGGAGTCAGCTAACTAGTCCCTATGGAAATTGTTGTCCTTGAAAAGGGAAGCATGGGGCTGGTCTGAGCTCCAGAGCATTAGATGAAGGGATCCTCCTGCCCTATCCCTGGGGACTGTCAGCATTTTGATCATCGCAGCATTTAGAAGTGAATGAGAGTTTCTTTTTTTTTTTTTTTTTAACGCACCAATATTGAACTATGGGCAACAAAATCCCTACACTTCCTGAGGATTAATAGTAAAGCTTTAACAAAGTGTTTTAGATTTCTGTTCATCTGAGAACATAAGTACCATGTTCCACATGGCAATCCTCAACATGTACTGAGTGATATTTCATAGTTCATGAACAGATATTCTTGCATTGGCAGAAGCAGGCCTTGAAAGCAACTCTTCTTGCCATGGACAAATAAACTACAGATCCTTCTCCCATGGACAAATAGTAACTGTGTTCAGAGACATCTGAGTGTCTACCTGTGACTGTGAACTGATAAGGAACAGGTTCCTAGAGAGCTTGTTTTAAACACCTCTATTGTTTATAGGAGGAGCTGCAGTAGCTTACCTCCATCTCACGAGTTTTGTAATGGGCTTTTCTGAACAGCACTGAAGGCTGTCATTGTTTAATAGGTTTGTAAATGCAAGACTGACCCAAAAGTGCCTACCAAATGCCCTCAAGCCTAGTGCCTGTCTTCCGACAAAGTGCCATTGCCTTGTCATGTGGTCCCTGGGGCATTGTGTAACTATACAGCTGAGCACTGATGACAGAGAGAGAGGTTTGCAAAAATCCAGGCTGATCTGGAGAAACATGACACTTTCTCTTAAATGTGCTTAGTATTTTGCTCCATGCCTGCATCTGTGGGCATGTATTATATATTTTATCCTGTTTGCTCCACACCCCTTAGAAACCATTATGAAATTGGTGCTTCTTTGGAGAATTAATTGTGTTTTAAAATCTGGGAAATGTATTATGCTACATTTAAGGATCAAAATTTTATGACAGGTATAGCAAAATAGATGCAATGTAAAGAAGAGTATATAAAAAACATTAGTGCAGACTGGTTTGCTAAATCAAATCATAAAAATGGATGTTCATATAACTTTTGAAATTATTCTAAAGTGCCTTGTAACCCCACCACCACCACTACACACACACACACATGAGTGCACTAGCAACTCTAATTTTCAGCTTTGCTACTGCCTGGGAAGTTTCTGTCTTGCTTGTTCTTACATTTCAGGCTTGGGTTCTTTCCATTTCCTTGTTTATCTGACCTTCACCATGTTCATATCTGCTCCAGTATCTTGGGCCTTTGTGCTTGCAGTTCCACCTGAGGTTTCCCTTTGTGATCTGATGAGAAAAGCAGCCCTGTGTCCAGCTTCCTTTCATGGTTAAACCCCAAAGCAGTTCTTTCTTCTCACTGCAAAAGCAGTTTTCTTATCCTGCCTTAAGGAAAACATATTAAATATTATTGTCTTTAGTATCTGCTCCCTCTCTTTTTGTCTCCCTTCCTCCCTCCCTCCCCCCTGTCTCTAACAATCCCTAGGGATAGCATATGTTGGGGAATATTATTTTAAGGTGTATTACATTTTTTTATGCTGCATTTGTTTAATTCTGTGAAGCTGTGGTTTTTGCCTGTCTAAAACACCTGGTGGTCTAATAAATAGTTGAATAGTCAATAGGGAGGCAGGAGCAAGGATAGGCAGGGCTGGCAGGCAGAGGGTATAAATAGAAGGAGAAATGAGGAAGAGTGGTAGCAAGAGAACAAGAAGAGGAGGACATCAGGGGACAGTCAGCCAGCCACTCAGCCAGGCACAGAGTAAGAAAGAACATAAGATATACAGAAGTAAGAAAGATTAAAAACCCAGAGGGAAAAGGTAGACAGGTTAATTTAAGAAAATCTGGCTAGCAACAATCCAAGCTACAGTCAGGCATTCATAAGTAATAAAAAGACTTGCTGTGTGATTTAACTGGGAGCTGGGTGGTGGCACCCCAAAAGCCAAAAGAGTAAATCATCAAACTACATCTGTATAAGGGGATATTAGCTCCCATGGGGAAGACAGATTCAAGTCATAGATGAAACAATTAAAACTTTTGAGTATAATAACATTTCCTAGGTATTTGAGCTTTTTAAACTCAATTACATTGGTTGGAAAACAGAATTTAAAAACCACCCTTCATGATGGAGTGCCCTACATCAAGATGTCAAGGAAAATTTGAAAGAATAGATTTTAGACCACAAATCTATAGCTTAAATATGCAAATCCACTCTAGACATAGACCCTAAACACCTTTCTGTGCAGTAAGTGTGAATTAATAGAAAAGAAAATTTAAAACACATGGATTTTCCATCCTTCTATAAGCACACCCATGTTATCATGTTGAAGGCCAGTCAACCCAAACTGTCTGTAACCAATTGCAGAGTAACTGCACTTGTGAGTTACACAGGAGGAACTAAAACAAATGTAGTTGACATCAGTATGATCTGGAGGTTCTGGGAACTGAACATGGGTCAGAGGAGAGGTCATCCCTTCCTCTTAAGCCATATTCCTGAAGTTATTAATACTTCAGGTACTGTCAGAGCCCAGTGCATGGGGACGTCTCCCACAGAAAGTTCAGGAATTGAATTTTTAATAAAATTCTTGGGTCATTATTAAGCACATTAAAATTACACTACTTTATTTCAATTTCTAAACTTCTCTTATGAATGTTTTTCTTGACCTCATCTTTCACTTGTTTATATATTATTCTCCTTCATAGTTCGCCGTAAAGTTTACAGATTATCACCAAAGACTTTACTTCTTCTTTCCTCACACCTTCTTTTGACTAGTGGGGGAAGATGTCATTGTCATATTTAGCACAAATGGTGAAGCAGCTGACTGCAATGACACGAGCACTAGCATTTCATAGGCATGATGGCCATAAAGCCCAATGTGCTGTTGAGCACCATCCCAGCTAAGCAGGAGTGCATCACGGGGACCTAGGGATGCTTATGCAGCCCTTACTGGCTTTGTTCTCCAGACCCAGGACCTTTATCTTTGGGGTGATGTGCCTGTGTGTGGATGCACATGATTAGGAGGGACTCTTTCCATAGGTACACAGCTTTGGGCAAGTGAATACTAATGGCAGTCATATTAGGAAAGATTTGTTGTCTAAGCTGTAGCCTGCATGTTTGTTTAAGAGCAATGCTAATTACTGTCATTGATACCTACTATTTATAATTTGCCTAATTGCTATGTAGAATGATATGTATGCCTATCACATTTACACATTGCTTTATTTTCTTTATTTCTTAACGGCAAACAGGAAAGTCCTTCATATTTCTGCTTCCTCCAGGCCTATATATTTTGTGTTTTCATTAAGTAATTTAATGAATTAATTAGTATTTAGGTTTTATTCCTGTTACAATTGAGTCTGTGTGGTGCCATGAGTGATCCTGGGAATTATCAGCCCTGTCACCACCACAGACATTCTTGTTGGAAGCCGAGGACCGGAAGAGATCTTTAGTAGCTAGCAGCAGGAGGAAAAAGAGAATTAAGAGGAACAAGAATTAGCAGAAGAGAAGGAGGAGGAACAGAGGAAGGTTGAAGTATGTTACTTTTCTATGACTATTTAATTATTTTACTAATTATAATTAATTAACTATTCATTAAGCATATAGTTAGTTGCTCACTTCTACCACAAGTGTGTAGAGTAACCATGGCTTTATATCTCTTCCCAAATTAGAGTGGGGGACTGAATTGTGTTTATTTAGCTGTTAAGGCCACATTGTTGCTAATTCCTGCATTTAATAAGCTTTAACTTGCTTTTGGTGGGACACTGGATAGGTAAAAGTATCCATGCCACCTATCACAAACATCAATGAGCACAGACCCAAGATGCATATTTAAACTGAATTATATGAAGAGAGCAGCAATCTGTGAAGCCAGAGGACTAATATCACACAATATCCTGTTCTCCTGTCCCATCCCCAGCTAGCATTCTTTATAGGGAATTCTGAAGTTTAGTCTTGTCTGTTTGGTGGTTGTCAGCCTTGTCTCTGAGATTTACCATGTTGGCATTTTCTCCTCAATCCCTCATAGCAGGGTTTCACAGATTCCTGAGGACACTGAATTCCAAATTTCACCCAAAGCACCATCTATGCCAAAAGTTAACTCAGAACAAATAAACCATTAGCAGTGTGTACATATTAAATTCTCTATAATGTGTATTATGGATTTTCTTTACTATATATAGTATAAACAAATGTACCATTATGATACCGAATATAAGTGCCTTATCCATGCTTTTCTTTCCTCTGTGAGATACACTTTTGAGGTGTGTACTGTATTTTTCCTTTCATAAGTATTCATAAATTATTAGGATCAATCAAAAAGAAAACAGTAAGTGTAAAGAGAAAGAGGAATGGGATAAAAGAACCAAATTATACACAGACAAATTATGCAGAGAGAGAGAGAGAGAGAGACAGAGAGACAGAGAGACAGAGAGAGAGAGAGAGGAAAGGGAGTGGTAGAGAGAGGGAGAGGCAGAGAGAGGGAGAGGCAGAGAGAGGAAGAGGCAGAGAGAGGGAGAGGGAGGCACACTTTCATGCACATATAAATATGTATGCACACAGGCATGCACACATATCCAGCAGTGCAAACACATGCATACAGGAATACACACAAACACACAGATATACACATACACAACATACTTAAATACATGTATTCACATACATGCCCACATGAATATACACATGTGCATACAAATGCACAGTCACACATACATACATACATACATATATACATACATACATACATACACACATATGCACACATAAACATATACTTCTCTAACACAAAAATCAAGTGAAATTTTAAAAAGCTTGGACAAATTCTGATATATCCCAGAAAGAAAGAGCCCAGTATTCCAGGGTACTGTCTGTGAACAAAGATGTATACATTTCAGACATTCAAATCTGTTGCCATTAGTTGTCCACTTCACTGAAGATTTCTGGCTATTATTGGATGTTGTCACTGTCATCCTGTCCTTTATCATTCATGATAACTTTACTAGGTATTTTCCTATTGCTGGGACAAAATAGCCAGCAAATCAACTTGAGGAAATGTGTATTTTGGCTCATGGTTCAAGGGTGCATCCATTATTCTGGGAAAGTAATGGCTGCAGGAACATGAGCAGGCTGCTGGTCACATTACAACCACAGTCAAGAAGCAGATAACAAAGAATATTTGAGATCAGGTCCCTTTCTCCCTATTATTCAATTATGGCCCACAGTCCATGGAATGGTGCTGCCCACATTTAGTGTAGGTCTCTCTCCTCAATTAATTTAATCCCTCACAAGAATTTCCAGAGATTTGTTTCCATGGTGATTCTAAGCCTCATCAAATTGACAGACAGGATTAACCATCACACCCACTAACTCCCTAACATACTTTTAATTTCACAACTGAGAGGCATTGTTTCCACCCTTTCAATCCTTAATTTTAAACAGCAATAAATTTCTTCTTCTTGGCACCTCCCTTGATGCATGACCCTAGGATTTATATTGCCATGAGTAGAGGATTGTGGTTATTATAGATGTATAGACAATGGAAATATTGTCCATAGAGAATAGTTTTCACTGCAATGAATATATAAATAAATAAGTAAGTGGAGTGGAAATCATACATTTTCCCAATCAGGGAACATGTACTACAGCTACCTTACCAACCAACCAGAATGTCAATCTTTGTGAAAGAAATCCCTTTAGATTTCCTATGGAGGATACTTTTATAAATGCATCTATTTCATGCTCTATTTAACTTTTAAAATTTATTTAAAAAAACAAACCTCCAGTAAGTGTGAATGAATATTTTCTTAAAGTGTTTTTTTCTTATGAATGTTTCATATTTATTTATAGTGTACATTATAATTCTAAGTACAATTTTATCCTTAAAGATATCAAAAGGTCATGGTCTTTATAGAGAAAAGAATATGTAGCTTACATTATATTAAAAGATAATTACATATTTGTATGATTTTAATTAACTATAAATACAAATACAGATGGTGATGTGAATGGATTTAAAAGCATGGACTGTCTGTATCAGGACTATGTCAGTGATGTAGTGAAGGGTTTAGCATGTAAATTGCCTGAAAATAAGCAAGTTCTTGACTCACAGATACAATCCATGGAGAAAATTGGATAAAATGGGACAGAACACATAAGCATTCTATTCAGAGGACACTGCAGATAGAAGCACACTCTTGGATGGTTTTGCATGCAGTTTTTATATTGATATGAAACAGAATGCTTTGCTATTTTATATTGATTTTATATTGATATTAAACAGAATGCCTAACACTAATTCATTATGCCAACAGAATCTTGTCATTATTTTGCCATTTACTCTCTCATTTACTTTCACAGTTGTCAGTACTGTATGAGACATTAATATGACAGGTTTCTTATTGTTCTGTCTTAGGATAGAGTTGTGGAAACAGATTTTCTGGGTTTTCAAATATAGTATTTATAATATTGTTACAATATTGCTACACGGGCTGATGAGGACATTGTCTACACTCTTTTCCTGAGTATTTCACTAACTTGTACATCTTCAAATATATGTGAGTGTTTAAAACATGGAAAACTCACCTACAATGGGTGTAGTTGTTTATTTGTTTTTATCTTAGAAAGTAAGAGAATATTTGATTGTAGGGATCAATCATTTGAGTTTTAGAATTTGTCTATTCTAATTCTGTAATCAGATGTCACATTGGTATAGATTAATTAATTAAAATCAATTATTAAAACATGTGTTTATTTCTATATTATTGTTTTTTGTTATTTTGATGAAGAACATGTTACATTATTCACAATTTTGGATTCATTTCTTGAATTCTGTGATTTCCTCATGTGCATGTGTTACTCCCTTTGGTTTCCCTGTGATTATCATGTTACACATTCTCAGCTTGAACTCTTCATTGTCTATGTATATTTCAAATGTACTCTAGACAGGGGCTGGGATTTGATTTATTTGTTTAAGGTGTCTTTTCTGCATGGGCACTTTAAAGTTTCATATATGCACATTATTTAATATATTATTAAGATGTGTTCTCTGAATCTTAGGAAATCCTCCCCTATTTCAAAGGAAGAAAGTTATTGGACTCCAGTTTCTTCTAGATGGTTGAATCTCTTTTGCTGGTACATAAGTCACTGATCCATCTGAAAAATGTTTTCAGATATTCAGAGATCTCATTGACATTTTCAGATATATAATTCTTTAGCCCAGCCTTAACTTATATTTTGTATTCTCCATAATTAATGCCATACCTGTTCTATCAAGTTTTCTTGATATGTATGTTTCCACTGTGAATTTATTCTGTTTGTCGATACCTATTCCAATCAAACACTATTTTGATTAAAATTTATCCAAAGTACTGGTTTATGATAGGGAAAGACCTAATTTTACTGATTTTTATAGTATCTTGACTAACTTTAGTCTTACCTCTTCTAAGTAAGTTTTCCAATTAGTTTTCAAGAGCAATAAAAACAGACCTAAAGATATTTGAACTTTGCTAATTGATTGGTTCTTATTGGAAAATTGGCATCTAATGCGGTCAGATTATCTTTGCCTTCTTGAACATGATATGTGTCTCAAGTCCCTTTTCTGTGGTTCAAAACAAGTTTGAAATTTTTACCATTAAAAAATCATACACAATCTTTGCTTTATCCATCTGTTTCATTGGACTATTGGATGTGTAACTGTGATTATAGGATGGTTTTATTTTAAATTTCATAATCACAAAAGGAGGCAAAGTAACTTTTGGACTCCATGACAATCTCATATCTAGAAACCCATTCGTATTTGTGAGCTTTTATGTAGAATTCTTTACAATTTTTCTCCTGAGGCAGTTTTCTTAAGTATAATTCTTAATTCATTTTATCCTTTGCATTGGCTTTTAATCTTGAGAATAATACTGAAAAGTGCATTTTCTTTATTCTTATCTTAAGAAATAGAATTAATATGTAAGAATAACAGATGAGAGCAAAACAAAAGAGGAATAGCACTGAAAGTATCAGACCACCAAAATCCCTTTCGAAGGCCTGATGGACCTTGGCCTTGAGGATTCAAACACTAACATGTTCTAACCTTCAGCTCATCTGAAATGTTAAATGGAACTTGGATTAAGTAATCAGAATAAAACACCCAGGATTATCAAATCCAGATAGAATTAGAAACAGGATTAGAATCAGATTGGAGAAAGAGAAGAAAAAGTCATCTCTATTTTGATAAACTATTTAGTGTATGAGCGGTTCCAGACTTTATAATCATATAAGGCTTTAATTTTTTATTACATGCTTTCTATAAAATATGTGTCATTCACATAATAGCTCTAACATAGAAACATAGTTCACTATTTGAGGGTTTAGAAAACCATATACTTATTCAAAATTAGAATTTCACTAGAATGATGTTTACTAAAAATAATGAAATATCTATGAGACCAATCCATGCAATAATCAAGAGTCTCTTTTATACACAGCTGCTTCATTGATTAAAGATGTTACAAATTATTATCAATACTTACTTTTATGAACTCCTTATGCATGTTTAGTTCATTTTTGTTGTTGTTTTGTAGTTAGTATTTTTCATTTTGGAAATATGGCCTTCATGTAAAGCCACTAGATGGCTTTTGCTCTGTAAATTGCACAAAAACATTTCACCTCACACCTGATTATCATTATGATTAATTTTGGGGATTTTCACTAAACAAAAAAAAATCTTTGACTCTTGTTACAAAATCATTTTTATCTCACATTTCCTTCCCATCTTTGGAGTAAGCACATTCAAGTTTATGAAATACCATTTGATGACACGTTCCCTGAATGTTTAGAGGCACCCTCAGATACTTGGGAAGTTCTCAATTGAAATTTACAGCATGAATCAGTTCAATTCTGAGTTACTGACTGAATTTATAACCATGTTTAAATTATACTTCTATTTGAAAATAGAGTATAATTTTGTATTTAATGAAGTAGAGATATTTTAGAGGTATTCACATTGAAATTTTTATTAAATAAATACTACTTATTTGAGAGGACAATTCGTTTAAAAAAAAACTTTAAATTTTTGAGCATGTTTGCCTACTGCCTTTGCATAAAAAGAGAAGTGTGTTTTATATACAAACCCCAGATTTTCAGGTACTGTTTTTAAAATCTATAGAGATCGATAAACATCTTACTGAATACTAATAGTAGAATAAGCCTCATGGATGTTACGTTTTCTTTACAACTTTGTTACATTAGTCCCTGTAACATTCTGAATTTTTTATTATTAAAACCGGGAAAGATAAAATTCTAAGACTGGACTCTGTCTTATAAACATAAGATAATCCATTCCTAATTGAAATGACTTTTTCCCTTCATGTTGAGAATTATTTTTGTTCTTGATTATTGCTTTTCACCTCTAATTTGGGGATTGAAACACTCCTCCTATTCTTCAGATGACATCTCTTCTTTCTTCCATATTTATAATCTGTTGTGTGTCTTTGTCCACTATTCTGCATTTTGGAGGGAATCAGCAGTTTGCCTCTGTTCTCCCTGGCATTTGGCAATAAGTACACCCATTCTTGTTTTTTCATTTCTTTTTCAGACATATTTCATCAGTCAGTTCCTTTGAACTTCTGATTTCATCTTAGCATATTGTCTCCCACACTTCCCCTTCACATCCTGCAAAGGTCAAAATGCATTTTTCAATAGACTTCAAGTGGCCATCTTATCGTTCTTATTGATATTATTTTTTTCACAAACCATTTTTCTAAGACATGTTCTTCTTTTAAAAGATATTTGGAGCCATGCCCTGTTTCTTCTCACACTATAATACACTTTCCTAATCCTCAACTATTTCTGTTTTTCTCTTTTAATTATAGAACAAAAATGGTATTTTTAACCAATGTTCGCATTTTCTAGAACAGGGAAAATGAGATAAAGGAAATTAATGTCCTTACATTCTTCCAAGAAGGATTAAATTCTAGGATTTACCATCATCAGATCAAGAGGAGGAAGACACACGCATTCCATCAATAACTGTTAATACTTTTCCCATTTTATCTGGAGTAAGTTCCTTTACTGTATCACTTCTTCCAAGTCAGACAATCAGATGCTTGCTGTAATCTTACAATGTAAAAGCTCCTTGCTTAGCATGCATATCTGTTTTGACCACTTTAGTATAAGTGAATAAAGGAGTCCAGGAATCAAAAGTACTGCTTCATATTATCCAACTCCATCTCTTGTGATACTGAGCTCTGAGACTTCTAGTCTCAGGACACATATGAGCTTACAATGACTTTCTACCTAGCTTGTCCACACCATATGTCTTATGGCTACAGTTGGGTGGATATTTGCCAAACAGGACAATCTGTACATCCAGGACCACCAGCATAAAGATACACAAATTGTATGAGTCTCCCTCCTTCTCAGATTCTCTCTGAGCTGTGTTAGATCATAACATGATCCAGTTGCATGTGGTAGGACAATAATGCATATATATTTTTTCTTATTTATTATATTTAAAATAATTCTGCACATGTCAATCCCAGCTCCTTCTCCCTCCCTTCCTCCCCCACCCCCAACCATACTCCCACCCCATTCCCCCTCAGTTACCCAGAGAGGGTGAGACCTTCCATGGGGATTGCCAGAGTCTGTCACATCACCTGAGGCAGGGCCTACACCCTCCCCCATGTGTCCAGGCTGAGAGAGCATCCCTCCACGTGGAATGGGCTCCCAAAGTCAATTCATATGCCAGGAATAAATACTGGTCCACTACTAGAGATCCCATAGATTGCCATGGCCTCCTCACTGATAGCCATGTTCAGGGAGATCTTGATCAGTCCCATGCTGGCCTCCCGAGTGAACCTGGAAGCAACCTAGATGCCCCTCAACTGAAGAATGGATTGAAAAAATTAGGTACATTTAAACAATGGAGTACTACTCAGATGGAAAAAAGGCAATGGAATCTTGAAATTCACAGGCAAATGGATGGCACCAGAAGAAACCATCCTGAGTGAGGTAACCCAGTCACAAAAAGACAAACATGGTATGTACTAACTCATTTATTAATTTTAGATATGGATCAGGGGATTGGCAGCCTACAATCCACACTGCCAGAGAGGCTGGGAAACAGGGAATACCCTAACAGTACCCTTCTCATGGTACCCAGGAGAAGAGGAGGGAGGATAGGATCTCCTGAGCTGATTGGAAACATGTGGGGAGGGGAGGAACCTGGGAGAAAGAGATGGGGAGAAGAAGAGGGGAGAGGAGGAAATGGGGGAGAAGGAAGGTTGAGTAGGGGGAAAAATAGAGGAGAGCTGGATGAGAAATATCATAATAGAGGGAGACATTATAGAATTGATGAGAGATCTGGCACTAGGGAGAATTCCAGAGATGTACAAAGTTGACAACACCTGGCGATATAAGCAATAGTGAAGAGGCTTCCTTAAATGCCTTCCCCGATAATGAGACTGATTACTACCTTTTATGCTACCCTAGAGCCTTCCTCCAAATGGCTGAGGTAAGCAGAGGAAGACATCCACATCTATACACTGAACTGAACTCCTGGAATCCAGTTGCAAAGAGGAAGGAGTGAAGAGCAAAGGGATCAAGACTGAGCTGGTGAAACCCATAGCAACAGCTGACCTGAACAAGGGGGAACACATATATCAATTCTTAACAAAGACATATCAAGTTAAAATTGTCTAAGGATTGACACATAGTCTGTCTTAACTTTTACTTGCAATTTGTTGTCATAAAAAAATTGCATGAATTTCCTTGGAATATTTTTCTGAAAATTTCAAAACGGTATATTAGGCATAAGCGGTATTAACCTGTAAATTTAAAACACAGGCTATGAACACAAATTTTTAAAATAGATCATTCTGGGAATGGGAAAGATGGCTCAGACAGGGAAGTGCTTGTTGTATAAACAAAGACCTGATTTCAGATCCTCAGCACCCAGATAAAAATATGTGTGGTGCCATGAGTCTGTAACCCTGAACACAGGTTGGTCCCTAGAGCTAACTGGCCAGCTAGCCTAGCCAAATCAGTCAGCTGCAGGTTCTGTGAGATACTGTCTCAAAACATAAGATATAAGTGCAGATGGTGGTGAGACAGAGGCAAGCAGATCTCTGTGAGTTCCAGGATAGCCTGATCCTCAAAAAAATGCCAGATCCAGGACACCCAATGCTACACAGAGAAATCCAGTCTGGAAACCTTCCCTCCAAGAAGAAAAAATTAAAATAAATGACCCCATTTCTACCCAAAAAGAAGTAGAAATGGAAACATCAATGGAGATGGAGATACCCTACATATGTGCTGCACATACTAACATACATGCTCATACACAAACACTTACATGTGCACAAATCCACATGCATATATACATAACACCAAATACATCATTGGTTCATACAATATTTTCAAAAATTGAAAATTCTATCAAAATAAATGCCAATATGTTTTGTTAGCAGAATGTCATTTAACAAAAGCCATTTTAGTATGCAAACTTCAGTAAGTTGTAAACATTATATACTGAGTCCATTTAAGAAAATATTTTTTCTAACTATAGCCTGGGAAGGTCATGAATATCATCTAGAAAGAGTTTTGTCCCTGTTGGCAATGGTTGTGTGAATTAGTGCACATGTTATTAAAAGCTGGACTATAGTCCCTATTAAAGTTGATATCACATTTCTTGATACAACAAAGGAGAGAATATAGGATAAAGGTTCTGTGAAATTACAATTTGGAGGTCCCTCATTTTTAAGGAGCGTAATACATAGTATAAATTGTGTGTCAATGGTGAATGTTTAAAAGTGACACTTGTTAGATGCATAAAATTATGCAGTGTGGGCAGGGCGATGGAAATAGCAGTCAGAAGTGTTGAACAGTCAGCTGTTTCTTGTCTCTTCAGCTGTAGCAACACAGAGATTAAATAAGCTAATCTTTTGTAGCATAGCTATCATCTACATTATGATAAACACTCTAGGGGACTCAGTTCAAGGACAAGGAAGTCCAGGACAGTCAGATCCAAAACCCTTTGAACTGGCTTCAGAATGACAGGAAAGGGACAGGGACTTTGTTGGTCAAAGGGAACAAGTGATATGGTTAATAATAATAATAATAATAATAATAATAATAATAATAATAGTGAAGCAATAGCTCCAGGTAGTGGAAATAGCATCTCCTTATCTACCACAGAAAATGCATATCAATAACTGAGATAGAAAGCTTTCAGGAGGCAGAGGCGGGAGGATCTCTGTGAGTTTGAGGGCAGCCTGGTCTTCAGAGCGAGTGCCAGGATAAGCTCCAAAGCTACATAGAGAAACCCTGTCTTGAAAAACAAAAAACAAAAAACAAAAAAAAAAAAGAAAAGAAAGAAAGAAAGCCTGGAGACAATTCAAAATCCAACCTTAACTTGGCCCCTGTAAGTGTGTGACAGCTGCAGGGCTTGGGCAGCTTAAGAGGTCCCTGGCAGTGGAACCAGTATTTATCCCTAGTGCATAAACTGGCTTTTTGGAGTCCCTTCCCTATGGAGGGATACCTTGCTCAGCCTAGATACAGTGGGGAGAGCTTTAGCCCTGCCCCAAATGCTGTGACAAAATTTGATGATTCCTTATGGGAGGCCTCACTCTCTCTGAGGAGTAGATGGAGGCTGGGGTGGGGAGATTGTGGGGGGATGGGAGGATGGGAGGGAGAGGGAACTGGAATTGGTATGTAAAATAAAACTGCTTTTAAAATAAAGTACATTTTTTAAAAGGCTGAATGAATGGTGGTTTGTTTGTTCAACAAACTGCTAGCAACAGGGTCATGAACAATGACAACTCAGGCACCAATGTGGGTTAGTGCAGCTAGAGGAAGTTGAATTTAAAAAAAATAAAATAAAAGAGCCAATCATTGGCTATGCCTCCTTTAGACACCCCATTTACAAATATTCCTTCAGACTGCTTTCTATTTAGCAATAAATGTACAGCAAGCACACACAAACACACATATAAAAGAAAGCAATAACACTACATTTTGTGAAAATAGGTATCTCTGCAGGAAGAGGGAGAGGCTGAAAAGCAAATATAGGTGTTAAAAGACATTGGTGTTATTTTATATATTTGATGAGCAACCGTGCCTTGGTATTACTTCTCCTGTATGCTTTCTCTGTGCATAGATATTCAAATATTCTTATGTACGCATTGAAAATATAACAAGCCATAAAGATCCTTACCATTAATTATTCCATACAAATGAGCTTTACCTCTTGAAGGAAAAAAATAACACATCCATCATGGGTCCTACATTGGATTACAATGATGAATATTTTATTTGATAAAACTTTTTAAAAATGTCCAGAAAGTCAGAATGAAGGTTCAAGAGCACTCTTAAGACATTATCTTTTAAAACTGGAAATAAAGAAGTAAAGTAAAAAAACACTCAGGGGTCAAAGACAACAAAGGCTGCATGGCCAAGAACCCCGAAGCACTCGACTATAGAGTATGCTCATGGCTTGGCCACAGAGAGCCTTTGCCTTTCCATTTAATGGACAAAGCAAATGCAAATGCATTCTCCATCACAATATATTCAGTATTAAATGTAGTAAGAGAAAATTGTACCAAGAGTTGAATTTTAGGCTTAACTCTCTGATACCCTCTTCCCCAAGCCCTGGATTTGATCAGTTAACTGAGAGCTCATGACTGGGAAAATGACACAGTCTTCCATTGCCTTCATTGTTTCAAATTTTAATGGTGCCATGGTCCACTATGACACTAATCTTAAGTTAGTGTTATCTGTGATTATCTAGTAGAAACCAGCATACTTCTATTGCCTCCCTGGGAGCACGGCAGCTGGTAGCAGAGTCTATTCAGTGTTACTCATCCTGCTTTTCCAGCTAGCCACATGCATATGCAGTAGAATGTCCACAGAAAAGGAGAAATGATTATTTTAGAAAATTGTGAAAATGTAGAGCATTGTCATTTTTAGTAGATGTCTTTCTTAATATTAGATGTCTTTCTCTGTGTTCCTCCTCATCCTTTTTTCTTATTTTCTTCTTCCTCCTCTTCCCCTTTTCTATGGAAATAGAATTATAAGGATGGCCCTAATGACATTTTTTTCTGCTTACAAAATATTTCAGTATCACCATGAGCTTGATACAGTGTGCTGGGAATTGTTTACTGTCCTCTGATAGACTCCTGTGGCTACATAGAACAAATATGGCAATATAAGTTAGGATGGACACATGTCACTGGTCTCCATCAGGAAGGTGATCAGGCAAAGACTCTAGCCCATATCTCCTCTCCTGGAAGCACATGAAGTGGACATGTATTCAGGGTCACCACTTTTATAGCTGTCTCCCAGAAAACAGGTTTTTTGCCTTTTCTGTCTTAAAGCACAGATACCTGTCACAGGTTAGATGTGTGGCTGCTACAGAGAACAAACATGGAAATTTAAACTAGTGTAAGAGTACTCAAGACAGCATATCTCTTAGCTCACCACAAAATCAGGGCAGGAGGTGGGGAGAAGTACAAAGAAAAAACAAAAAATATATAAAAACAAACAAACAAGAAACAAGAACAGCAGCTCCCAGGAGAAAGGAATACATGTTCTGATTTTTCTTGTGAATACCCCAAGGAAAGACATCTAATATCACTTCAGAGCAAAGACGGCCCTGGATATCATGGGCTTGTCAGGGTCCACTAATATAAAGTGATTAGATTAGCAGGGACTGTCAAAAGGCCCTCACAACTTTCTGCTAACTGTTGTGTAAGGCTCTCCTATGTAATACCAAGCCATGAAGAGTGGAAGACATTTTAGTTTTGTTTTCCAAATGAATAAATATTAACACAGAATCAAGAAAAAAGAAGGAAACAGTATCCAAGCAAAGGAAAAAAATACCTTCAGAACTCTATACATATGACATGAAAGTGTTTTAATTACCAACTGAGATTTTTTTTTCAAAATACCCTATATGAAAATATAAAATGAACCTAGAGATTCAATGTCTTCATGGCATGAGGATTTCATTCAAAGGAAATCTTAAGAGGAGCCATGGAAATTTTACTACAATGAGGTATATGCAATAAATGGAAAAGCTAAAAAGAGGCCAAACAGCATGCTCTGTCAACGAGAAGAAACAATCCATTCACCCAAAAACTGATCATTTGGAAAGATCTTGTCAGTTTAGCTAAGAGAAAGGAATAATAAAGAATGAAGGTAACTTTAGCATGTGTGGGCATTATCAAGTGGGCCAACGTATATGTTGTGGGAATTCAGAAAGGAAGAAAAAGAAAGCATGAAATAGTTATTCCACTAAATATTAGTGGAATGCTTCCCCAAATCTGGACAAGAAAATGGAATTCAGACAGAGAGAGCCCACATCTCCACCCCAAAAACCTTCAAATCAGATGAACCCAAAGACATCACCATAGAATACCTGTCATCCATAGGAAAGACAGGCATCTAGATCTAGTCACTTATAACAATAAAAACAAGAACACTGAATTCATTAAAATGAGACAGGCACAGAAAGGCAAGTGCAGCAGGATCTCACATGTGGATGTCTAGAATAGAAGGCATAAACAGCCTGGCAAATGTAATGAAATGATGGAACATGCTTCATTGTTTGTTACTGAGCAGAATCACTGTTGTGTAGGAGGCTCTGGTGTGGGATTGCACAGTAGGCTGACTAAGTTACACACCCTGTGCTACATATGTCTAAAAACTAGAAGAAAGGATGTTTCTATCATGAATAAATGATTGTTCCTTAAGGATATATGTTTTTAATATGTAAAAAATAGTTATACAACTGTTTGCCCTGAACACACAAGGCTCCTGGTTCAATTTCCTGTGCTAAAAAACATGTTCTGAAGAGAATTTTGCTTATCTCCCTCTGATCCACACAGATGCCATATCTAATCTAACACCAGTGCTGGGATGGATAGTAGCATCTTGTGCCTTTTGAGGATGTCCTTCACAAAGACTGAAACAGTCAGTGTTCCAAATTATTATGTTGAATAGGTGGCTTGAGCTGGGACTCTGATGTTTGTGTGCATTAAATGAGAGACGAGCCAAGAGACTATTTGTGTAAAAGGGATATGCTTACATGTCTCTTTATCAGAAGTCCCTGCTCATGGTAATTGGCTAATTGGATGTTCCTGTTATTTTCTTGTGATATCCTTCAGTTCTTAAGGAAAGTTTAACTCCCTCAAACATCTGTCAGTGTGTGTGTGTGTGTGTGTGTGTGTGCTTGTGGGTAGGACTTTTTTTTTTTTAATGAGTGCTCACATTCCTTCCTGAGAAGCTGTTAATCCGCACAGATGTTAGAGGCAGGTTTCCTATAGCTGTGTGTAATTGAGTGGGGCTCATCACTAGATCTCACGGGTTACTTTAATATTTAACCCTCAAGCAACATTTTCAATGTCACTGATTTCGACAGATTTACAGTGTCTAGAATATAAAAGTCTGCGTAGAGAGCTTTGAAATTTATCCTCTTGGTGTATTTGATAAAGATTACATAAAAAAGAATGTAAATCCAATCTTCACTGCAGACTTTTCTGTAACAATGCATTAAGAGTCTCATGGTACCATGGACTTTTTACAACTTGTCCATGCACACAAGTCACCAGATCTTTTCACATCCCCTTGAGATAGAAAAGCAGTTATTTTTCTTCTTGACTAAAAGAAGAAAATAGAGGAATGTAGTCATTAAATAACTTACCATGTACTATCAGTCAAGTGTTTACCAAGCATGTTCTAAGATAAGCCTATCAGTTCAATTCAATGATTTTGGTTAACTATAATCTCAAGAAACAGTGAGATGAATGGCTTTGAATGCAAACTCTTGTAACAGACAAGGTGATCCACACAAATGCAGCAGCCTCACCAGAACCTTCTTGGGAGAACCTTCAGGAGTGTGATGCTGAGAAATTACAGAAAATCCAACCTTCTTGAAGTTCTAAATCATGACAGTTTTTGTTCTAAACCTGCCTTACCCCTGTTAGTTTACTCATCCTGACTATGAGCTTGCCTATTGAGTTAAGAGCAGTGTTCTTTAAAAGGGATGTATAGTTTCAAGCACTTTCAGGGTTTTAAATTAAACACTCAGAAAGAAAGGAAAGGAAAAGAAATAAAGCAGTGAGATGATAGAACTAGAAAATAATTATACTGAATGAGGTAATCCAGACTAAGAAAGACAAACTGTACAGGACCTCCCACCACACTTCAAGCATCCCTTCCCAGTTCTGGGACCCTATCAGGCCCTGTGCATGCTGACTGAGTCTCAGTTGAGTTCATATGTGTGTCAGTCCTGCCCCTGCTGTGTTTAGAAAACCTTGTTTGCTTGGTGTTCCCTGTCCTTGCTGGCCCTTTCAATCTTTCCACCTTCTCTTCTTTAGGATCTCCTGATCCCTAAGGAAATGGATTCAATGTATACATCCCATTTAGGACTGAGTATCCCAAGGTCTCTCACTCTCTGCACATTGCCCAGCTATAGGTCTAAGGATGTGTTTCCATCTACTGTAGGATGAAGCTTCTCTCATGATGATATCAAACAATAAGGGTAGCAGAAGGTTACCAGTAGTCATTTGTTTGCTAATTTCCTTTAGCAGAACAGTAGTATTTGATTTTACTCTAGGTTCATGTCCTCTGTAGTCTCAGGTCTTGGCTATCTGAGTGGTGTCTTAGATGGATTTAATCTCATAAAGTGGGATTTAAATTTAATCATATGTTGGTTGGTTACTCCCACAAACTTTCTTGACACCATGTCACTAGCATATATTGTAGGCAGCTCATCATTGTAGATCAAAGAGTTTATAGCTGGATTGATGTTTGTTTGTCTTTCTCCTTTGGTAGCATGTCCTATGGAGTACCTTCCAATAACATGAACCACTTAGTAGGGGTCAAGGCTCTAAATAGACACTAGCCCAACTTCTCTGAGTTCACAGGTATGGGTTGTATAGGTGTTGTCTTCAGTAATAGGGTCTTGCCATCAGTTTCTATAGAACAACCAATAGACTTGGAAATTCTCTAGGTTGCTTGAGGGGCATGTTGGCCAAAATCTTAATTAGATATAACCCATTCCTATAATCAGATGCTTCATTTAGTGATAAAAATAATCTTCCCCATTATTTGGCAATTCCATTTAGATAACCTTCATATATGTATATATTTCAGAAAATTTAAACAAGACTATTATAACAACAACAACAGTTGAAAGTCTAACAATAATGGGGGAAATTTCACAAGTCCCCATCCTAGATGAAAAGCCACATATGGTCACTTGCTGCTGAGAGCAGGGGACTCAGTTTTGTTTTTCAAGAATGAGCCCTATGATAGGTTATTCGATTCCAAGTTATCAGCACCAAACACATGTACATGTGAGCAACAATAAGTGGACTCATATGGTTGTATAGACATAACAAAGCCATTCAAAATTATAGGAGGGCTGAACAATGATGGCACCAATCAACTTGAAAGGAAGAAAGCCTAATCCTAGAAAAAATCTAAGGCAACTAAGAAATACTGAAAGCCGGAGAAATAGTCTTCCCCAAGGAAGAGTTCACCAGTTGGTTACCTAATACCAAAAGGTCAGTCCTGAAAATATATTCATGCAAGTAATATCATAGAATATAGCAGGTTTTATTTATATTTTAACATAAATATATACACATGGACATACACATGAAGGCATGCATGGATGCACATATGAAACAACAGCTAAAGTAGATCATAAATTTGAAAGAGAACAGCAAGGACATGTACAGGTGGTCTTGGAGAGAAAAGGGGAGTGGGAAAGGATACCAGTAAAATATAATAAAAGTTGTGTGGTGATAAATTATTGTGATTTATTAAAAATTGCCTGGGATTCAGAAAGCAATGTCAGCCACAAGCCATAGAAGCTAGGCACGAACCTTTGAATCCCAGCAGCCAGAAGCTAGGGGGTGGTGGTATACACCTTTAATCCTAGGACTCAGGATTAAGAGGTAGATGGATCTTTGTGAAGCCAAGGCCACTCAAATCTACACAAGACTGATTAGTCCTAAAGAGAAAAGCTTACACAAAGATGATTTCAGCACCTTGGATAACATACCTATAAACCCAGCAATGGGTGGGGGGTATGCAAGACAGGAGCAAGGGCTTGGTGGCAGGCCTTTATTCTCCAGTTATATTGAGAATAGGGAGGCATTGAAGTCCCAGGATTCTCCAGCATACTGAGGAAAGGCAACAGTCTCAAGCTTTCTGAGAGCTCATGGGGACAGGATCAGCTCTTTCATCCTGAGGTAGATGTAAGAAGCTAGTGCCTGGCTGCTTTGCTTTTCTGATAATCAGCTTGAAGTTTGAACCCCAATATCAGACTCTGGTCCTTTTATTTATGGTGCCACAAAACTGAAACTTACTTTAAAAAATCTCATTGAAGTTTTCAAAAATCACTTAAAATTTAAATTTAAAAAGTGAGATGAGACCAAGGAGGGAGATGGATCAATGGGTAAAGAAAAACTGTTCATTAGAAGTGGTAAGAGGTGATGTGGCCCCTGCATGGTAGTCCTCAGCTGTAATCCCAGTGCTCCACAGTGAGATGAGAGGCAGAGACAGGAAATTGGGTCAGCCAGATTGCATGATACACACAGTGGCAAATGCCAAAGAGACTGTCTCAAAAAAGATAGATGGAAGGCAAGGACTGACATCTGTGCTTGTCCTCTCACTTCCATGTGTACACACACACACACACACACACACACACACACACACACACACACACACACACACCTACTGTACATCCGAGCACAAGCTTTGGGTTGTAAAGTATCTTGTGGAGAATTCTATATCTGAGCCTCAATTTCTCTGTCAGTAAAATAGAACTGAAATGGTATGTCAGTAAGACAGTCCACAGTTCAAGTATTTTTCCTTTACTCTGCCAATCTCACTTTCGATCTCAATAATATTGACCTAATCTCTGAACCTTTCTTTGGATCTCTTCCTCAGCAAAAAGGAACAGTGGTACCATCTCGTAGCTATTGAATGGGTTTTTAAGGAAATCAAGCTGCACCTTCTCATTGCCCAAGACACATGGAAGCATTACTTGCCATCATTATTGTAACTATTAATAGAATATTTGGAAACACAAAGAGAGGTTTGACTGACAAGATGACACTGAGTAGGTTTGAACAGTGAGTTGGATTTTGATTGACAGAGAGGGAGAACAAGGCAAAACTTGAAATGAAAGACACACTTGAGCAATAAGCTACCACTGCAGGGACCCACATGCTGTCAGCAGGGAAACTGAACAGTATTTAATTGCAATAATATCAAGGACCTTTTGTGGTCGATTAGGAAAATGCAGTTAATATGGCAGATATCCAGTAACTTCTGGCACACTCTAACCAACAATTACTATTGTCAGATTTCTAAAGGTTTGTCAATTTGATTCATGTAAAACTATACTTGGGGTTTTAATTTTTCTCAATTTCCAATGAAATTAGGGATGTTTTTGTAAATGTATTGCTAGTATAAACCACGATAGTTGTTTGTATATATAAGGTCTAATAAGCATTTACTAACTAAATGAGTAATAAGATGAGTCCTAGGTGTGTCCCTCATCCACAAACATCAAAAGCATTTCTAATTGTCATATACAAGACAATGAATTACCTTATTACTTTAAACCAATGTGCCACAAGCACATGTTCTAGTTTGCCACAAACGTCTACCACAGGAGATAGTAGATAGAGTCTCAGAACCAAAGATAGAACAAGGGATGATAGGTAAAACTATGAAGCAGAGAATTCAGGCCTGCATATGGAAGTCATCATCATGAGTCATCCAACATAAATTCCCACTGTAGTTGTCACAATCAGTCCTCTCTCCTAGTGATGTCAGAGGATGCTCACACTGGTGAAGTTTCCAACCCAGTGACTTTAGAGTCTCACAGGATAAACAACTCAGCTTTATAACAAATTTCATGTTCAAAAAAATCTTAAAAATATAGGCAAAGCAAAATTGGCTAAATGCCAAACAACTAATTTGAGGTGTAAGATGACACTGGTTAATTTCCATGGATCAGAAAAATGAGGAACATTCTTTCTACCCAAATGGGACTACTGGAGGAAGCTAACCTGGAGCTCACTACTGGCAAAGCACTCTGCTCAAATGGAGAGTTTAAAAGAGCCCTGCACTCCCATCAAGTATGCATTTAAGATTTCAAATTATATTCAAGATTTAAGATACAGCTAATGCTTCTCTAAACATTTTATTTAATGACCTACTTGTCTCTCGCCTCTCTACTTCCATTTCTCCTCTGCTACAAGTTTAATTAACTGACTGGGGAGAACACAGTAAGTCAGAAGGAAGCTTTAAGTGATTGGGTGTGTATGGGAATATTTCTGCCGATATAAAACCTCCCTGGAAGGAAATTTCATAATGTGGCATAATGTAATGATTTTAAATTATTTTGAGGACATTTTCAAAACTAGTCATCGTAGTTCATATTGAATTATTTTAATTACTATTTAATTATTTTAAGATTTAAGTTATCTTTATTTCTATGTATGTGTTTTACGTATTTTATGTATGTTTGTTCATTCATGTATATATACATACGTGTGTGTGTGTGTGTGTGTGTGTGTGTGTGTGTGTGTGTGTGCCTGCAGAGGTAAGAAGAGGGTGGTGGATCTCCTGGATCTAGAGTTACAGGGAGTTGAGCAGCATGATGTAAATTCTGCGAACCACACTCTGGTCCTCTGCAAGAACAGCAAGTGTTCTTAACCATGAATCATCTATCCAATCTCTGCATTGATTTTTTAAGAATTAATTTTATTACAACACAGAGTTTTATCCTTATCTACATATACATAGATTAATAAGAGCACATTATTTCACTCTAATTCACTTTGTGCCATAGTGAAACAAGCATTTCTTTTAGGGATGACTGCCTGCAGTCTAGACCTTACACATTTCCACTCTGCACAGCCATCTCCTGCTTGGCTCCAGAGGGAAAGGATTGTTTCTTAACTACCATCACTTTACCTCAAAACCAGCAGTTGGTGTACATTATATATGGTTGTCCATTACCTCCACCTATCACTTTAATAGTCTGTATTGCCTGGCAAAATATCTGATACAGAGTAGGTGATCCATAAATATTTAATAAATGCCAAGTAGACACAGTCTCGATCCCATCTGGAAGATTTAAAGGCCAAAGGAAGGGGCAGGAGTGAGAAAATTTTAGACATGCAAGATGTGAAGTCTGCTCTATTGGCTATGTCACTATGTGTAGTCACTACCTGTTCCCTGGCAGTCATGCCTCCACACTTCAGAGCACGTTGGCCAAAAAGAAAGACAGTGGGGCAGAATGTGGCATGTGAGGCTGATGATATGACTCAACAAGTAAGAATGTTCACTGCACAAGCCTAATGACCCAAATTCCCTGGAACACACAGTAGAAGGAGAGAACTCTTAAATGTTGTCCCCTGAATTCCACCTGCATTCTGTGTCATGCAGGTACCTACACACACATATGCACACACAAACAGACACAGAGATAATAATAATAATAATAATAATAATAATAATAATAATAATAATAAACTAAAAATCATAGAAAAGATCAAGAGATGTGTCTAGATGTCGAAAGTGAATATCATCATGTTGACTTCATTTTGAGAAGACAGACCTCATGTTGTGGGATACCTAAAACTTTTTTGTGGAGATTCATCTGAAAAGACTACCTTTGCAGTTTTGTTGTATGCAGATGAATTTAACTGAAGAAAATATTGGTTTTCTATGAACAGATGTATTTTTTTCTTCATGTTGCCATCATGGAGTGTGGTGGTATCTTCATTGTACAAATAAAGCTTACCTGCATATCAGAGAATGGAGAATGCCACCAGCTAACCATGGAGGTCTGGAGTCTGTACAGACAGACCACAATTGAGATGGCTGGGCAAAAAGAGTATATAAGTGAGATGAAACAGGAACTCGATCTCCTTTCTGCTGGGAAGCTAATGAGGTAAATGTGGCTTTGACTTGTTCCTTTTTCTCTCTGATCTCTCAATGTTTTCCTCAATATTAGACTCAGGATTTTTATTTTTTAGACAAATTAAGAACTTCATTTACATTTTGCATCCAATGTGGGGCTTGAACCCACAACCCTGAGATTAAGAGTCTCGTGCTCTAATTAAGGTCTGTGTGGAGCAATTTCCTCCTAGCTGAAACATTCTATCAGGAGGGAATTTCATTAAGACATGGAAATTAAACAACTCAGAAGATTCAGGAAGTCCTAGAAACTTACAAGGTTCACATGATGCCCCCCCACTCCGACTTCCAAGGTTCTATAAGTAGAAAGTATTGCTGAGAAGAGGAGATTCTCCAACTTGAGGAGTTGCCTGTCAGTCATTTGGAACACTCCAGTGTTCTATATTTCATATTCAAGGATATGAGTAACTTGAATTTCTCCCTCCTCCTATAAGCAATCCCTCACTTACACGCCTGTAAGTGATCCCAATAAACTCATTAATTCACCAATTTGGGCATTCCTGTTATTATAAGTTTGATCTGTTATTGTCAGTTCCCTATCTGGAGTGAGCAGACATTTGTTTATGCCTCTTCCAGAATATCATCACACAACAAGACCATGGAAATTAGGTCAAAGAGTTCTCACTTAATCCCCAAAAGACCAATTTAAACATGAAGCAAACACAGTGTCCCACTATCTCCAAATAGTTTTCATTCTTTGACACATAGTAATCACAAGTCATGATTTGAGAGAAATACATTCAGGTAAAATATGATACTTCATTTTGAGTTGTTTATATTCAAATTTTCTAACCTGTCATCCCCAGATGGCTCATAGCATCTGTGACCTTAGAACTATAAATTCTGATACAGCTGGTGTATCACTTCAGAATATCATTTCATTGCTGGCATAGTTTGGGCCCTGACTAGATAATCAAAATCAATAATAGACTGACTACAAACATAACACATCTTATGCATTACCAATATTCTGAAGCTCATGAGGAATGGCTTTAACTAACAAAATATGCTTCTGATTTACTTTTGTTCATTTGATTAAAAACTATTCTCGTCTGATAGTTTCAAACAATGGTAATAGGGTATTTTTAATTCTGTATACCATCTTCAAATTAAGATTTCTACATTAGACACTAGGCAATGTCCATAGATTCTGTAATTAGACAAAAGTAAGACAAAAAAAGATAATTGAAAGACCATTGGGAGTAAAAGAAAAACAATATACTATTAAAGAAAACAAAAACAGCTTTCTAAAAGAACAAGAGGTGGTGAGAATAGCCAGATAGCAAGAAGCTGCCAGATAGAGAAAATGACTCAAGTAGAGAAGAACATTCACCTTGCTGTTATTTGCAGTCACTTTCCTTCCCAGTTCTCACCTCCCAGCTCTCTCTGGAGTAGTGCCACTGCCAGACCAATATCAAGTCATTGTCAGTTGCTGGGTGGAGTGAGTACAGGATGACCATAATGAAAATAATAAGTGCAGCTGCCACTTACTTCTAGGTTCACTCATAAATAAAACAGAGTTTTGTAAGTTTTATAACCTGGAGAGTTACTCGTCATGGCTGAAATTCTCACAGACATATCTGATACATGTGGAGGCAATGCAATGCTTCACATAAATCTATTCCTCATGAAACATATTTACACCTGAATATGCATAAAATGAGATGGAAGATATAAACACATTTTCTATATAGGCTAGGTCATTTAAACTTATAGACACTATACAAAGCAGATATTTTAATCATTTTATATAAAAGAAGGGGAATTCCCAGAATGTTGGATGATTTGTAGAGCACTGAAGAAGCCATCAGTGATGTCAGTCACACCCTGACTGTACATCTTATTCCATGAAAGGAAGAAGAGTGAGTAAACATCAAAGGTGAAATACAAAGGCATACATTGTCACCATCAGACACACCCACACAGCACTGGTTATATAAGAAATGATATCCAGGGTTGATGAACATCCTTATGCTTGAGCGGGGAATAGGCTCATCTTGATTCCTGATTATTGGGGAACTTTAAGAGACAGGATTTAGCTGGGATCTTTGTGGGAGGCAGAATGCACTCAGAGGGAGTTGTGGGATTGGGGTCTTTATACACCTTCATCTTACCTTCTTTCCTTTCACGGAAAGCAACTTGTTCTAGAATGTGCTCCTCCCAACCCCAAAATGCACTGCCTCACCAAAGGTCCAACATCAGTAAGACCAACTGACAAATGATTGAGATGTCTAACACTGCACATCAAGATATGCTTTTCTTCTTCATTAGAGTAAGGAAACACTCCCATTTTATGAGCACAATCAAGGCATGTCACCTAATATAGGTCAGAATTATCTGCAGAAATCACAATACCCATATACTTAAGCAATGGTTGGACTAATTAGAATGACTCATCCAATCATTCAGAATACATACAACCTACTAGAGTGCCTGATACTTCACAAATAGTCATTAAGAAATGACTTGCCATTTTCATTACTGTTGATGATATGTGAAGGGTGGATCATATACCAGCAATACCAGCACCAAAAGGACTGTGTGAGGTACTCCGCAATGAAAAAATAAAAAGTCTTTTTGAACTTGTAGATATAGTGAGGATGACATGGGAGAAAGGTGAACACTAATTCTTACTAAGTTTCATGAAGCCACAAAGGCAATACACTGCAATTTGTGTGATAAGAATAGACTCCACTCCAGATAAAAAAAGAGGTACAGCTTAAAAAAAATAGAGACTGCCTTTAAAAAGAGAGAGAGAGAGAGAGAGGAAGAGAGCAAGGCAGCATAGAGGATCTTAGAGACGAGAGAAATTGACACATTTATGGATGCTCAGTGACACAGCCTGTATTTAGCCCCTCTGCTGCCTTGTGCCAGTTGATTAAGGCTGGGAACATTTTCTCAAGTTGTGTGAGAGAAGTACAGCTGTCGTGTTCGGGAACTTGAGCGAGGAACGTATGCTTCCTGCCAAGCTTTTGCTGGGTACAAGCTCAAGGCTTCACAAAAACAGAATGGTTTCAAAAATGATTGGAAAGATTCATTCGCACCGACAGATGGAAAATATCAGAGATTAGCAAAGTGTGTCTGTGTATGCATGCACATATGTGTAAATGTGTGTGAGTTCACCCACACTCCCACACATGCATTTGCAAAGGGAGCTGTCAATAAAACTCATAAATTCTATTAAGCGTGGAGAGCTCCTCTGTTTCCAAATGCTGTGTTTTCTCACAAACCAATTTTCTCGAATGAATAATAATTACAGCTATTTTCTTACCGTCCTAAATGTTTGAGGACAAGGATTTCCCCCAGTTTTGGCAACCATGTAATGTAAAAGTTTGTAAAACCTGTGTCAAATGTTTCTCAGATTTATTTTTATGTATGTGCATGTATGCGTGTATCTCTGTATGTGCACTCACATACACACATATACACACACATACCACATGTGTATGGATGTACATGAAGACCAAAAGAATTATGAATTCTCTGGAACAGGAGCTGCCTAACCTGTGTACTAGGAACTAAACTCAAGCCCTCTGCAAGAGCAGCAAATATTCTGAACTGCTGAGCCAGGTCCTGTTTTAAATATTACACATACACACACACACACACACACACACACACACACACACACACACACACACACACAAGCATGTTCTCACATGCACATACATACACACAAACACAGGCACATACCAGTCTGCCATCCTCCCATTATAAACTCATAAATGCCACACACAAAACAAGGAAGGTGGCACTACTTGTTTCAACCTATGCATTTCCTTCTTAAAATGGAATAGAGTTTTCTTTTCTCCTTGGTTTGCTATTGTTTGGATATTTTAACCTCACTTCTCATAGTGAGATGTTTGGAATATTCAAGGTAACTACAGACACAGTCAGAGCTCTATGTACCCTGCTTACACTGGTGGAAGCATCAGATGAAGAATTCAGAGGTCTGACATGGCTACTCTGATTAAGGACACATCAGAGCAAGAGTCTTCACTTTATTGAAAATTTAGAGTTAAGGCAGAAACCAGAATATTAGTGTTCCTGAAGTCAGAAGCTACAAATGCACATGTGATCTCTTCATCAGTCATCCTTTGAATAATGTTTCTGGCAACATGTTAGATGGTGGAGCATAAGTGACTGCATGGCCATGACAAGACATGGTACCTATTATCAGTCTAACAAAACTGATAAAAGCTGCAATCAGGTGTGTTGATGTTTACAATCACTATCCTTTTGCAAAGAAGAGATACATACCACCTCATAAGTGGGTTAGAACTGTCACTTTGACTTTTCAAACACAAATGAGAGGAAGAAGAAATTTATATGACCTGTGAAGAAGAAATATTTCAGATTCTGAAACTTGGACTTAATCCCACAACCCTAGGGCAAAGATATGGACAGGGAAATCATAGTGATTTATTGCTGTCAATGGTAAGTACATTCCTCTATCTCTCTCACCTCTGCAGCTGAAAGCTCCAGGGAGATTAGAAACAGCTAAACACAAGTTGACTGGGAGTTGCTAAAATTCAAGGCAGCCTGTCAGTCTTCCATAGATTAAGATGCAGGAAGCCTTACTCGTGATACCTCAAAAATACAGATGCCTAAACAGGACCTGAACAAGTATACCACTGATAGGCATGCTAGCATAAAGGGGGAAATCTCATGTGTTTCCACCTTAAGACACAGAACTATAGGAAACCATGAAAAATATTAATAGCAATTAATATTTTAAATTTTTTATAAATAAAAAAATCCAAGTTGTAAAAAATGTAAAATAAAATAAAGAAATTTCTTGAGAGAAAGGGGGTCTTACTCAGGGATGAATCCCAAAATTGATCATCTAATACCAAGTGGTCAGCTCTGAAATCATATACAGAAATCTGAAATCTAAACAAACTCAGCAGGGAATAACACTCAAGTGAAAACTAGGCACAGCTGTGAATGCCTTCAAACCAGCAATGGGGGCAGATATGGGAAAATCCCAAGAGCTCACAGGCCATTTGGCTCAGATAAAACAGTAGGTTTCCTGTTTAGTGAGAGATCCTATCTTGAAGCAATAAAGTGGAACATGATAAAGAAACACATGAGACAGCCTCATATGATATATATATATATATATATATATATATATATATATATATATATATGATCTTAGATAACCAATTAGGGGTTTTTCCTGGAAGAAGAACTCCTCCCAATCTTAGCATTCCCCAGTTGCCCATAGTTCTTTGTCTAGGACTGAGGTCTTGTGAGCTTTCCTCCTTCTGTGCTAGCATGCTCTACACTGTTGTCATTCAGGCCTTCCTTGGTCAGCTGTGTTGATGAGACTCCACGGTGTAGCCTTTCTGATATTTCTAGGAAACGCAATCTCATAGCAAACTTCTTTTTCCTCTGGCTCTTACAGTCTTTCTACTTCTGTTCTGAAATGATTTCTGAGCTCCAAGTGCAGGAATTGTGTTACAAATGTTTCAGTTGAGAATACACAGCACATCATCTCTTGTTGCCTGCATTTTGATCAGCTGTGGTTTTCTGCTATGGTTTCTTTCTGTTGCAAAGAGAAGCTTCTTTGCTGAGGGTAAGAATTACACTTATCTACGGGATAAGGATGAATATCTAGAATGCTGTTAGTAAGTGTACCAGTTTAGTAAATTAACGATTGTAGATTCACCTCCATTGTGCATGTGAGAAATAGATAACAAGCTGGATTCCACTGACTAAAGATTTCTGCTTCACAAAATATGTCAAGATGGAAGACAAGTTTTATACCAGGTTTCCCACAACCTACCTCATGGAAGACCCCTCTCCACAATGTACAGTGAACTTTCAGCACTCAACAATAAGAAACCAAATGATTTACCAATAGGCACAAGAACTGCGTAGGAGAAGACACTTTATCAAATAATACAATCATATAATAAACAAGTAATTAAAGTTGCTTAACATATAATAAGGAAATTGTAAGTGTAGAAAACAGTATTATATAGTCATTTATTTAAAATGGAAACATTTTCCCCATAGAGGTGGGAGGCTCTTACAACTTATGAGGCCAAGAAAAGGCAGAATGTTGTGCAACTCACAAGATTCCTCTCCAGTCTTATATAAGCAGCAACAGTTGCTTGGGAGAAAAGATTCTCCAGCTAGCTGGCCATTCTGCAAGTTGCACATGGAATCCCAGGATTGCTGCTTTCATGATCCCGTGAGAAAGGGTGGGCTTCCAAGTGATGTGGCAGCCCTGGTACATCATGCTTCTGCAAACACAATAAATACATTGGTATACTAGTCTAGATTTGGTAGAATTGTTTCATTTGTCTGTGGTTGGTATGCTATTTATTCATGCATCTCAGAAAGTCACACAACAGTGAGACAATACTATAAACTTGTTAAAATAGGCAAATCCCACACAGTAAACAGCAAGAATGTGAAATAAATTCTGTTTTACTGCTAGCATGAACACCAAATGGAACAGTCACTTTGAGGTAGTATTTGACAATTTCTAATAAAACTAAAAGTGTTCTTACTGTATGCACATGAATTAAGACCACATCTACACAAAAACATGCACCTCAATGTTTACAGCTATTTTGTTCATAATTGCTGAAACTATGATGCAACTGAAGTGAGCTTCTATAAAGGAATAGATAATTTATGTGCTAATCCAGACTATGGGCTATCATCCAGTGCTATAAATAAATGAACTGTCACTCATAAAAATAAATGGAGGAAACTTTACCTGTCACCAAGCAAAACAAACCCATCTAGAAGGACCACATACTGTATGTTTTCAATGGTATATTGCACAAAATGATGGTTAAAAAAAAGACATGTGGCTGCCAAATGTTAGTATGGATGGCTACATGGGTAATTAGGAGGGATGACTAAGGGAAGCACAGGGGATTCTTGGGGCAGTAAAACTATTAAAATTATAATGGAAAGTGGATGCCATTATTCCACAGGATGCAAAACACCAAGAATGTTCCCTAATGCAGACACTAGACTTTGATGCTATTGACAGATGGATATGTTAATTGTTACAAGTATACCAGTCCAACACATGAGGCTAATGATGAGAATGGCTATGAATGGGAATAATGGAGGAATATATGGAAGTCTCTGTTTTTATGAACAATTTGTTTCTGAAAATTTGCATTTAAAACAATTGAAGGAGCCTTGCTTAAATGTGAGACAAATGCTCTTCAAAAAACACACAATAGAAGTGACAAGGGTAAAGGAGAGAAAGAAAGGACCAGAAAAATACTTGATGAAATACTAGTTAAAACTATGGACATTTGATGAAAAGCATTAACCTACATATCCAAGAAGTAAAAAATTCTCCCACAGGAAAATTGCAAAGAGATTCACACCCACTCACACAAAACGAAGAAAGCCAAGGATAAAAAGAACATCTTGAAGGCTGTAAGAGAAAAGTAACTCATTATACACAAGTGACTCCAACAAGATTAACAGCTAACTTCACATAAAAAAGAGGCCAGAAGGTACTGAGTAGACATATACAACATTGAAAATATAAACTTTACAACAAATAACATTATATTTGGTAAAACCATCTTCCTTGAAAAGAAAACAGAGTAAAGTCATTGTGGAAAACTATTTGGAGGTTCATATCATTAGCCCCAAATCACCAGGAGATCCACACCCAAAGGAAGTACCATCTGTGTACACCTATATTTATGGCAGAGGTCTTCACAAGAGCTAAGAAATGGAAACAATTAATGTGTACACAAGTAGATGAATGGATAAAGAATATCTCATATCTGTATACAAAGAAATACCACACATCCATTGCACTAGTGTAGCTAGGTCAGGAAATCACTTTAATTAATGAACTAAGTCAAGCAGAGAAAGGCAATAGCTTGTAGTCTCCTTCAACATGTAACTGAAATAAGTGAGTGGAAGAACCACAGTGGTGTGCGACAAGGAGAAGCCCAGAAATTGAGAGGCTGGTTAGTGCATGATAAGTTATAGACTGGAAAGAAATTACTACTATTATAATGTGTGGTGATTAGAGAAAAGGAATGATTTGTGTGTGTGTGTGTGTGTGTGTGTGTGTGTGTGTGTGTGTGTGTGTGTGTATGAGTTTGTGTCACTGGAAACTGAAAATATATTAAAGTCCTGTGTATCCTAGACAAAGCCTCTACTGTTGAGCTATGTCCTAGTCAAATGATGATATTGACTGTTTCTACCTTATAGATGTGATGAAAGTTTGAGACAGCATCTCTCCTTACTCTCACATGAACATGGTGTATATGAACTGAAGCATCACTAAGTAGTCACACATGTATGAATGTTATGGAATGGTTGAAAATTTAAAAATAAGTGCATTCTCAGATAAACTAAAAGATAAGTCGCTGATATGTTACAATGAATATGAAAGGAAGTTCATAAGCATGAGAATGAAGTGGTGTGTGACTGTAATTCATATGCACAGGACAAAACAGAAGGGCTCTCTGAGTGTAACTGCGCAGAGAGTTAGTAGTAACAGCATAATTGTTCATTTATTTCCATTTTAAACCTTGCATGACTTAAGAAATAGTATATTGTGTTGTTCTGTATTGTTTGTTGTCATAAAAATGTAAGGTGCTCACTAGCAATATTCTGAAGGAAGGAAGCTACAGCAAGGTTGTCCTGCTGTAAATATTCATGGGAGGAACTGAAGACAGTCAGAGAGGTTGGAAAAGCTCGTATCATCAGCTTTACTATGCTGTGGTTGTTCTATTTTCTTTCAGTTGCTTCTTGAAGGACACATGACATCATAAATTTAGGCCTCTCATACACAGACAACACATATATAGCAGCAATAGGATAAAAAGTGTGGGAAGACATCAAATGAATGAAAGTATTATTTGTTGGGACAAAATATAAAGCTGAAATCAACCATACCAACTTAAGATGAATCCTGTATACATGGAGGAATCAATAGGAAAATAACTCTGAAAAAGCAATAGAATGATTAAAGGAGTTAATGTGCTAAATCAAAATATACCACTTATAATATGTAAGATGAAAGGAGTAAAAAGATGTAAAACTGAAGAAAACAGGAAGTAGAGTGGCAGATGTGAATCAACAGCAGAATTTAGCATGGTAAGATAGGACAATTGAGTCAAAAGGTAGAGACCGTCAGGGTGTAGCTTTAAAAGCAAGCACCAACTGTATGCAGCAGCCATTTTGGAACTCAAAGATTCACAGAGAAAATAAAACAATGGGGAAAATACAAACAATAATCCGAAATGAAGAGGATAACAGATGGGGTGGCTAACATCATACAAATTAAATTAAAAAATAAAAACTTTTATACATAAAGTAGTATTTTCAAGACAAAAGAGTCTATTCATCAGTATTATTAATGTTTAAAAAGTTTAAAAAAATCCCTTCTAATGAAGGAAACATTAGAATATCGGAATGAAATACAGAATCAGAAACTACACTAATAATTGAATAATTAATACCCCAGTTACAATATTGAATAATGGGTAGAGAAGCTGGCCACAACATGAACATGGGAAAAGGAAAAGGATATGTGTGTGTGTGTGTGTGTGTGTGTGTGTTTGTGAGACACCTGTGCCCCCTTCCACTTAATAGTAGCAGAACACACTTTGCTTTACAGTACACATGGAACAGGGTCTGCTTAGACCATATGCTAGGCAAGAAAAAAATCAAGCCTTGCTAAATTTAACTTGAAATAATAAGAAGCATATTTTCTGATTGCAATTTAATTTAATGGATGAAATTAGAAATCAGTAATTCATATCTGTGATACAATACAAGTGTGTAGAAAATAAACACCATGACTAATGAACTAAAGAAGAGTAAAACAGATAACACTTTAAAATAGCTTGAGATGAAGAAAAAAATCAACAAGCCAAACAAAGAAACAAACAAAACATGTGCTTCACTTTTAATGACAGCACTGGAGAGGCAGAAGCAAGCAGATCTTTTTCAGTTCGAGGTCAGCCTAGTACACATTGCGATTTCTAGGTCATCCAGGGGTGAACAGTGAGACCTTGAACCACGCTGTCCACTACCACCAAGGGAATAAAGAGACACCAGAAAATTTGTAGGTATAAAAACCTCACTTAAGAAGGAACATGTGGAGGGCTGGTCTGTAGCTCAATTGATAATTCCTAACATTCACAGAGTGCTGGGTTTGGTACTCAGCATCATATCAAAACTGGCCTGAAGGCACACACCTTTAGTCCCAGCAAATTGTAAGCACAGGCAGATCAGAAGTTCAAGGTCAACTTCAGCTACAAAATGAGTTTGAAGATACTGCGTAAAAAGAGAATAATTCTCATTGGTAATCTAACTAATAGGACCAACCAAAATCCAAAACATAGGCAGGAAAAAATGACTTGGGTGAAATCAATAGAAAAAATACATAAAAAAATCAATAAATTCAAAGTTTTATTCTTGAAAGGACTGAAAAGTAAATTGATAAACCGTCTCCAGAATGATGAATAAAAAGAGAAATAATGTATTGTGTGTATAACCACAAGACATAGAAGTTCAGCATGATCAGTAGCCCAAAGGAAGTGAGTGGAAACAAAACTACATTAAAGAGGTGAAATAATCACATTCTAACTGACAGAAAAATTTAATACAAAAATGTATAAATTTGAAGTCATTCTCATTTCTTATAGCTATCATTTTAAAGTATATGAGATTTTTATAAAGTTATTAAAGTTAAGAATTAAAGAGAAGATATGACTAAAAAGTTACACAGAGAGAGAAAGAGGGAGGGAGGGAGGGAAGGAGAGAGAGAGAGAGACAGAGAGAGAGAGAGAGAAAGAGAGAGAGAGCCACAGCACAGTGTTTATGCTGTGAATAGATCTGCCAGCCACAAATTAGCTGACAGATTAAATGGACCAATCTGAAGGATAATTCCTAAAGCTGATTTTAATGAACTCAGAAAATCTTAACGTAAAATATATTAAAATATCAAGTTAATAATGTCATACTTCTTAGAAAGAAATAAATATTTATATGAGTCTAATGGTAGATTCTAACATTGTTCAAACATTACAAAATCTCAAAACCTGTTCCCAAACAGAACAGTAAGGAACATTTTCAAAATTGTTATGTGAGGATGTACTAACCTTATACTGCAATTAGAGAAACACATCACCCCAAATTCTGAATGATGGCCTCCAGAAGCATGGACAATAAAATATTTTAATCAGTAAGCATATTCAGCAATATTTAGAAAGGATTATATATCTTATAAAATGTAAGAGTCAAATATCGTATTATTAATTGTTTTCCAGACAAGGGAAGGGCCATTGCACACATTAACTTCATAGTGGCTATTACTTCATGCATATGACCTCCATGAGTTCAAGCCAACATAGACTGATATTGGGTCATCTAAGAAAGTCCTACTCTTTGCCAAGGAGCTATCATGGCGGTTGATGGCTGCCATCCAAAAAGGAGAGTAACTTTTTTCAGAGGTGAAGTAGTCCTATGCCGTGTTCCAGTACATGGTCCCACACCTGTACAGAAACTGACAACACTAAGTGGACTCAATGGGTTTAAAAAAAAAAAAAATTGGGGCTCTAGAGATGTGTCAGAAATGGATCAAGGAAAAGTAGTGGTGATAGATGAGAAAATGGAGGAGATGGAATTGAAAAGAGTTTTTTTCAAAACATATTTATAGTTATATATTTAATTTTCAAACAATAAATCTTAAGCAATATCTGACCCAGGAATTCAAGGTTGGTTTGACCTTTAAAAAAAGTCAGTTAATGCTCTTAAATAATGGAATAATGAACTAACATTATGTGATCATCTTATAAGACACCAGATTAAAATGTGTTTAACTTATGATTAAACTGTTGACAAATAAGTATGTAAAAGAAAATCTTCAGATTGCCTTGGGATATAGAAGAAAAATAAATGCAAAATAAATAGTTGTATTTACTTTTGAAAGAATTAATGTGGTAATTCTTCCCCTACCCTCTTCTTCAAAGTAGGATGTTAGTTAAAATGAGTCAGTCACACCGAAAAATAAAAGTGATTGCCATCTGTATTCAATAAAATCCTGGAGGTTGGAGGTTCTAAATGGGCAAATTTAGACAAGAGAAAGAAATAAATATGATCTGTTATCGAAAGTTAAAAATAAATTATCCATTTTCAATGACATAACTACAAACAGAAATCCTTAGAAAGCCATTGAAAAATCTATTAGAACTAAATAACATGCTCTTCATCTTGATTTTATGACAAAAATCAATATAAAAGATCAATGGCATTGCTTTAAACTAGAAGTGAAGTCTCAAATAAATTTAAGAAAATAATCTACTTAGGTATTTTCAAATTGTAAAGTACCTAAGAATAAAAAAAAGAAGCAAACGACTTGAACACCAAACAATAAAGACATAGTAGAATTGTTAAGGAAGATAGAAATAAATGAAAATATATCTCATGTTCATGGATCATATATAAACACAGACTTAATACTGTTAAAATTGCAATAACCCCCAAACCTAATCAATAGGTTCTATGTAATCTCCATTGAATTCCACCAAAGTTGGAGTAGAAACTGATAAGCTAAGTTTAAGATTAACTTGGAAGTACAAGAGATCACTACTACTCAAAGCCATGTTATAATCCAGCAGGGCTGAAACAGTACTCAAAGCCATGTTATAAACCAGAGGTTCTAAAAGACTCTTATTTTACACTTTCAGAATTCATCATAAACCTCAGAAACCAGCTATGTGGCTGATACTTAAGAACAGACATGCAGACCAGTGAAGTAGTCCTGAGAATCTAGCAGTAAAGAATTATTACCCTCATGGTTCATTCATTGCCTATGATGATAAAAGTAGAAATCACCAGGGAGAAAGTATTTTCATTAATAAGCAGGTGGGAAAACTAGATAATTATACGTAAACAACAGATACAAACCTTATGAACAATATATGCAAAAGTTAATTCAAATTGGAGAAAAGGGTTAATTTTAAAAGATAAAACCAATCCTAGCAACACAAACTACAAAAACGTATATAAATTTGATGACAAAAATTCAAAATCATATTCTGCCGATGATATCAGTAAACTGATGAAATTAAAGTAAATATGATAAAATGCATGGACCCCAGAGAACGGGAAGGGGCAGGATCTCCTGAGCTAATTGGGACCATGAGGAGCTCTCATCCAGAGGCTGATGGAAGCAGAGGAAGACACCCACAGCTATACACTGAATTGAACTCTGGAGTCCAGTTGGAGAGAGGAAGGAATGAAGATCAACGGGGTCAGCACCAGGCTGCTGAAACCCACAGAAACAGCTAACCTGAACAAGGGGGAGCACATGACCCCAGACTGCTGGGAGACCCGCACAGGACTGATCCAAACCCCTGAACGTGGATGTCAATGAGGAGGCCTAGGCACTCTATGGGCCCCCTGGTGGTTGATTAGTATATTTCCCTGGTGTAAGAAGGGACTTTGAGAGCCCATCCCACATGAAGGGATGCTCTCTCGGCCGAGACACATGGGAGAGGGCCCAGGCCTGGCACAGAATGATGTGATAGACTTTGGGGAGCCCCCATGGAGGGCCCTACCCTCCCTGGGGAGCAGAGGGGGGATGGGCAGGGGGTTTGGTGGGGTTTGAGAGGGAGGGAAGGGAGAGGGAGAAGGGATTGACATGTGAAGCAAGCTTGTTCCTAATTTGAGCTAATAAAAAATAAATATAAAAAATATGTAAATAACTTTTCAAAATTCAACAGTATGGGATCCCAATAAACCAGCTCTTAAATAAACATGTTTACATAAATACTTTCCTAAAAGGATGAATAAATGGCCAAAAAGCATAGGAAACAATGCTCAAATTTTGTCATGAGAAAGAAGATGTAGATCAAAAGCTAAGTGAGATAACATCACACCTATTTTAGGATGATTATCTGCCACGGACCGCCTCTCGTGGAGACCACCGACCGAGGGGAACAAGGGAGAAGGCTCAAGGAGAAATCAGGAATCGGCAAGGAAATGACAGACAGACACACTCAATGTAGTTGAATATGCTGCTGCAATTTTACTTCATCTCAAGCAATGCTTGTATACTGTTACAATCAGGGAACTTGGCAAGGGGGATCAGGGAACTTGGCAAGGGGGCTACATCACCAGATCATACAACAGAAAGAAAAAGAACAGCAAAATTGTTTATAGATGATCTAGTCTCAGCTTTAGATTGTGGTCATTGCCCAAAGACATGATCTAAGAGTTCTCCAAAATCTGTCTCATACCACCAACCACGTCTCTTACCCATTTCCTGATTTTCTGGCCCTAGATATCTTTAGACCTCAGAGTCTAAGTCTTCTGTAAAATAAGCCTCATAAAGTTCTTCTACATCATGAAGTCTATCAAACCCTTTCTATAAAGTCACTCAGTATTTTAATGTTGGCTTCATGCTTTCTAATACTTCTTTTCTCTCTTCTTTATCCCATCTACACCAGGGCTTTCTAGATCTAGCTATTCTTTTTAAGAAAGGCAAGTCTTTCTAAAGTTGTCTTTTTCCCTCATGATTCACCCATCTTATTCCCTAAACTGGCCACTTCAGCAAAGGCTTTGATAAACGGTGGGACAGAGTTTAGCATGTCCTCAGATGTTCCTTTAACATCAGTGTAGTTTGCTGGCAAGACACAAGAAATACACAGAACAAAAGACAAGGAAGAAGAGGCTGCAGTGGCACCAATGACAGCTGCTTCGAGTTGACTCATCGGGCATCATGATCACCAGGGAACCGCCTGGGGCTCATCTCCGGGGAGCACAGACCCCAACCCAGCGGCCTTAACCCGCCTTAGTGGCATCTTCTGCTACACAGGCGTGACCGCCGTGGGCGTAGCAATTATCACTAAGAAGACAGGCCAAAACAAGTGATAATAAGGTTGTACAATAGTTAGTCCTATATTTCTGTACAAGGTATAATGTTGCACAGTGATATTAAACAGCAGATTCCGGGGACTGGGGCAAGGTGATAACACATGGGAATTTCTTATTGCTAGTACAAGGAGACTTCTTTTGAAGGGGTTGAAAAAATACCATCCTTAGATTTCAAACTCTACCTTTGTAAATATACTAAGACAATACACAAATGAACCAACATATTTTAAATCAATGAGTTGTACAGTATGCAAATAACACCGATTAAGAGCAAGACAAAGTGACAATACTTTCTGGCCTAATTATGGAAGTTACCTTCCATCAAATTTGCCTTATTTTATTGGTTGCAAGTATATCAGATGATCCTGCATACAAGGAAGGGCAGGAGAATTCACAAGGGTCAGAATGTTCCCAGGCAAAGATCACTGTGGCTGTATTCAAAGTTCACTTCCTACAAAAAAAAAAAATCCTGTTTGTCAGGAAAACACATTACTTGTACTCACTAGTGCCACTTCTATTGAATATTTTATTGGAGGCATTTCCAATCACAAATATTTTTCAATTATTTGTAAGAAAATTGGCAATAAATAATTATTAAGCAGAAACTTATTTTATTTTTACTTAAGGAAGAGTTTTAATCTGAAATTTAAGCACATTTTAAGTAATTAAAAGTAGTGTAATATAGTTAAGAATTCTTCTGTGTTGCTGGAGTTTCTTGTCCTGACAGGGCTCGCCACCCTTATCAGCCTCAAATAAACACATGGACTCTATATTAATCATTAAACTGTTGGCTGATGGATAGGGCTTCTTATTGGCTAGCTGTCTTAATTATTAACCCATTTCTATTAATCTATGTATTTCTACATAATCTTATTTTACCAAAGAACTCCTGGAGTGTCCTATCTTCCCAGTCTGTACATGGAGTCTTCTTCTGGTACTTCTCTCTGCCTACCTTTCCCAGAATTCTCATCTCCTAGTCCTGTCTATATTCCTGAATCTATTGGCCAAACATTGTTTTATTCATCAACCAATAAGAGAAACATAAATACAAAAGGTGTCTCCTATCGCATGTGGATGAAATTACATGAAAATTACTGTGGACAAAAATCTTTATTACATTTTATTAAGAAGTTTTCATGTAGGCTTAAATAAATGAACATTCTTTTAACATAGATCAATATTTAAAGGATTCCAAGTTCCATAGCCTTTGGCTATCAAGCATTTATTTACTCTTTTCCAACATAAAGATCTACCCTTTCCAATATAAGTATTACATAGATAAGTCTATTAGGTATCAAGGGTTATTTTAACAAGATATTAATTGAGAAGTGTTAGTGAAAAACTAGACTACAGAACAAGAGTGTCAGAAAGTGACCAGGTGTAATAAAAATAGCCATTTGCAGCAGTCTGGATGTTTTTAAATCAATAGGAAGGAGCTAATCAACCTTTCTGAAAGAAACACATATCCTCCCTGAAGGAATTAAAGAACAGAAGATAGTAAAGGAGGAGATAGATTAGAAATAAAGAATGGAAGAAAGGAGAGAAATCAGGAGGGAACAAGGAAGGGGAAAATAAAAGTACTATTAAAATCTCAGACAAACACAATTCAGGGACTTAATCATTTACTTAAAATTATAAGGTTATAAAAATTATAATTTTTAAAGAAAATATCCATTGTTTCAAAATGGGTAAGTTTATTGAAATTCAAACAAGCAGTTTCATTAAGAAATTAAATTGAATCAAAAGATACCATAAGAACATGGAATGGGTGGCTGGATATATGGCTTATCAATTAAGGGCATATACTGCTCCTATAGAGAACCTGAGTTTGGGTCATAATATCCATGTTGTGTAAGGTAATTCACTAGTGCCTGTTACTCTAGTGACTGGACATCCAGTGCCGTCTTTTCTGGCTGTGTGGGCAACTGCACTCAAGTGCACACTCCACATGAGACATGCACATGTACCCAGCTAAAAATATCAGGAGAGAGCGGGAAGAAGAGGAGGGGAGAGGATGACATGGGGGAGCAGGAAGATTGAGTCAGTGGATAAATAGAGGAGAGTAAGGTAAGAGATATAGCAAAAGAAGGAACCATTAAAATTTTAAAGAGAAACCTGGCACTAGCGAGATTTCCAGAGATCTACAAGTGTAGATCTACAAGTGTAGATTCCAACTGACAATCTAAGCAATAGTGGAGAATGCCCTTCCCCAATAATGAGATTGATGACTACCTTATATGTCATCCCAGAGCCTTCATCTAGTAGCTGATGAGAGCAGAGGCAGACACCCACAACTAAACACTGAAATGAACTCCTGGAACACAGTTGCAGAGAGGAAGAAGTAATGAGCAAAGGTGTGAAGACCAGGTTGGTGAAACCCACAGAAACAGCTGATCTGAACAAGGGGGAGTTCATGGACCAGAGACTAATGGCTGTGAGGCCAACATGAGACTGATGCAGACCCCTGAATGTGGGTGTCAGTGAGGAGGCTTCAGCAATCTATGGGGCCTTTGGTAGTAGATCAATATTTATCCCTGATGTATGAATGGATTTTGGGAGCCCATTCCACATGGAGGGATGCTCTCTCAGCCTGGATACATGGGGGAGGGCCTAAGCCCTACCTGGGAGGATATGACAGACTTTGGAGATCACCCATGGAGGGCCTCAACCTCCCAGGGGACCAGAGGGATGATGGGGGGGCAGTTTGTGGGGTTGGTGGAGGCAAGGGAGGAGGGGAGGTAGAGAGAGCTGGGATTGACATGTGAAGCTAGCTTGTTACTAATTTAAATTTTTTAAAAAAGAATAAACGCAAGAAGTTTAGTCCAGCATTTCTCAAAAATTGAAATAAATGTCCATTCCATTAGTGGTGGGGCAATGCAAATTGAAACTCAAATAAAAACCCATTAAACCACAGGGACGTGGCCACCAAAGTGTCACAAATTAGAATATAATTGTTTTCCTGGAGGAGCTCAATGGGAAAGGTCCTAGAAATGTCCTGTTTATTGGTTTTTCTGTTTAAGAAATAAACACAGATATTGGTTTTATAATTACATGTTAAGCTATGCATAAGCTTTATTTTCTGTACTTTTATTATACTAGAAACATAAAAGTTCTTAGACATGAAATTTAGCCCTTTGTAGGGAGACTAGTGACCACAAAGTTATTCCCAACTTAAGCAGATATTAGTTATACATTTGCCCATTTTAATAATGTTATGACTCTCATTTGTAAATTGTATAGTTTTGTATGTAGGGATTGCTTTATCATTAATCTTTAAAGACCCTAACCTAGAATAGTCAAGTATATGGTCTAATCTCTGGTGGACTACAAGAGTCACCAGGGAAGGTTTAACCGTTGTAATGAATTGGAAGTTCAAAATGATTTGACTCTGTGAGGAAGAGTCAGCAAATCACAGCTTGCAGGCCAGTTCTGGCCAACCACCTGCTAAGTGAATGGTGGTTTGCTAAGAATGGGTTTTAAGCTAAAAACAGTTGGAGAGAATCTGAGAGTATAGCTCATTGATACAGAGCTCCATTAGCATGAGTGAGACTTGGGCTTTGAATCCCAGCCTGAAAATGATTAATTGATTTACTAATTTACTAATTATGTTTATAAGATAATGTTATATTATATAAAAGTTACATGGAGTTTAAGCCTCAAATACTGCAAAGTTTTATTGTAACACAGACAGAGGCCCAACCATCAGGGCTATTTAGAAGAAAAACTGTTTCAAATTCAGATATGAAATAACCCTGAAGAATGTGGGCTGACAAATATTTACTTGTATTAAAATACTTGATAATTAAGAAAAAAAAGTTTGTTTGCTAATAAATTTTACTTTTCTTGGTGATTTAGACACACTGCACAACTTCTTGTACACTGCCAATTTCTGCAATCTAAACAGACAAAGGATTACAGTTGTGTGACACAGAGCCCAACTGCTCTTCTCAGGAATGTAAGCCTGCTTAGAAGCACTTGGCCCTTTCCCAAACTGCTCTCTGTATTAAGCATCCAGCCTGCTTTGGACAGCTTGCATAGTGCTGGCCATGGGCCTTCACCACCCTAAAGAGGGGTAATAAATAAGCCCCACAACCATCATGTGTCTACTCCCTGTCCCCTGCCACATCAGCAGATCTTGCACGTCCCCAGGCATCCCTCTGAGAATTCCATGAGCTCTGATTGGTATTTATATTAGAAGACATATGTTTCTGGAGTTTCCAGTTTGGTCCCATAGCCACTTTGCCACAAAAAAACACAAGGAAACTATATTTATTATAAAACCGTTGTTTGCTGGGCATTGATTGCATATGCCTTTAATCACAGCATTCAAGAGGTAGAGGCAGGCAGATCTATGTGAGTTCGAGGCCTGTCAGGATAGGCTCCAAAGCTGCACAGAGAAAGCCTGTCTCAAAAAACCCCCCCAAAAAATCCATTGGTCGATCACTAAGGCTTCTTATATATAATATATATATATATATATATATATATATTAAAATAATATATATTATTTTAATTAGGAAATATTATTTTACATGTCAATCCTAGGTCCCTTTCCCTCCCCTCCACTCCAGCCTCCCCCCACAACTAACACCCTACCTATCCCATAACCTTTCTGCTCCCAAGGGAGGGTGAGGCCTTCCATGGGGGAGTCTTCAAAGTCTGTCTTATTCTTTGGGTTAGGGCCTAGGCTAAACCTCTTGTGTCTAGGCAAAGGGGGTATCCCTTCATGTGGAATGGGCTCCCAAAGTCCATTCCTATGCTAGGGATAAATACTGATCCACTACAAGAGGTCCAATAGGTTTCCAAGTTCTCCTCACTGACACCCACATTCAGGGATTCTGGATCATTTAAGGTAGCATCTCCTTGTTGCTTAGATTGTTAGTTGGTGTCATCTTTGGAGCTCTCCAGACATTTCTCTAGTGCCTGATTTCTCTTTAAACCTATAATGTCTCCCTCTATTATATTATCTCTTATCTTGCTCTCTTCTGTTCTTCCCTCAACTAAACCTCCCTGCCCCATCATGTCTTCCTCACCCCTCCTCTTCTCCCCTTCTCATTCTCCTAGTGCCCCCCATGCTCCCAATTTGCTCAGGAGATCTTGTCCCTTTCTGCTTCTACAGGGGACCATGTATGTCTCTCTTAGACTCATCCTTGTTTACTAGCTTCTCTGGCAGTGTGGATTGTAGGCTGGAAATCCTTTACTCCATGTCTAAAATCCACATATGAGTTAGTACATGTCATGTTTGTCTTTTTGTGACTGATTACCTCACTCAGAATGCTTTCTTCTAGTTCCATCCATTTGCCTGCGAATTTCAAGATTCCATTTTTTTTCCCACTGAGTAGTACTCCATTGTGTAAATGTACCACATTTTCTCTATCCATCCTGCAGTTGAGGGGCATCTAGGTTGTTTCCAGGTTCTGGCTATTACAAATAATGCTGCTATGAACATTGTTGAACAGATGTCCTTGTTGTGTGAATATGCTTCTTTGGGGTAAATGCCTAAGAGTCAAATGGCTGGATCCTGTGGTAGTCTGATTCCCATTTTCCTGAGAGATTGCCATGCAGATTTCCAAAGTGGCTATATGAATTGGCACTCCCACCAGCAGTGGAGGAGTGTTCCCTTTTCTCCATATCCTCTCCAGCATAAACTGTCATTGGTGTTTTTGATTTTAGCCATTCTGATAGGTGTGAGGTGGTATTTCAGAGTTGTTTTGATTTGCATTTCCCTGATGGCTAAGGATGTTGAACACTTTCTTATGTGTCTTTCAGCCATTTTAGATTTCTCTATTGAGAATTGTCTATTTAGTTCTGTACCCCACTTTTTAATTGGATTGTTTGGTGTTTTGCTATTGGCTAACTCTGTCTTAATTATTAACCCCTTTCTTTTTTTCTTTTTTTTTTTTTTTTTTTTTGGTTTTTGAGACAGGGTTCCTCTGTGGCTTTGGAGGCTGTCCTGGAACTAGCTCTCGTAGACCAGGCTGGTCTCGAACTCAGAGATCTGCCTGCCTCTGCCTCCCGAGTGCTGGGATTAAAGGCGTGTGCCACCAACACCCGGCTAAATTATTAACCCCTTTCTTAATCTAAGTATTTCCACATGGTCTTATCTTACCAGAGAAGAGTCTGGACCTGTTTCTCCTTCCTGTGCTACATGGTGTCTCTTTCTCTGCAACCTCTCTCTGTCTTTTCTCTCCAGAATTTTCCTGGTCTCCTACCCCATCTATCTTCCTGCCTCTATAGACCAAACAGTGTTTTATTAATCAACCAATAAGAAAAAACATATATGCAGAAGGACATCTCCCATCAAACCTGGGCCTTGGATTTTGAGGGAAGGGTAGTGCATCTAGGTATGAATTCTGTTACTTATCAGATATCCAATGGATTTGTAGTGATTCTTTGTGCACAAAATAGGACTACTAAAACCTACTTGGAAGAATTTTATAAGTATTAGAAATTCCAAACACAAAATTTCTTCAGATAATAGTCATTTCATTAAAATAACCCATCAGTATTCATAATTACCTAGCCCTTTTGCATCAAAGCAAATGGAACAAATTATAGATGGCATCTTTAGTATTATTAGACTTCATCTCTAACTCCATGAGTTCTTGGGAATGAACCCATGATGCAGAAGCATAACTATTTATTTCAGAAAGACAGAATGATGAAGTCCTCAATTTGTTCTTCGATTCCTATAAGGGATTTATCAGACCCTTTTCCCAACTCTCCTCTTAATTCAATTTTATAAGTGACCCTCCCAACTATTTAGACACCTCCTAATTAGATCACTAAACTCACTTCACAATTCCATAGTGTCTAGAACACAAGGTTAAGAGCCAAGGACTCAGCAAATCACCAAGAAAATAGAGAGCTATTAAATATCCTTTGTCTAGGGGTTCCTTGGGCAAGTGTTCCCCCACTAGGGCAACATAAGAAGAAAGACAGTTTCCAAGAAAGGGGTAAAAGAACTCCAAAATGTGAGTTCCTGGCATTAACTGTTTATTCATATGAAAATACTTGATAATTAGGATAAAACATTACTATCTTAGAGTGAGAATGACTGTAATTAAGGTGAAACTGAATTGAGTTAGCTTTTAATTTAACTAGGTATAAAATTAGATTAATAATGTATTGAAACATGACACAGCAAATTATGCTTGTTGCTAATTCTCAGTATCTTACATTAGGGATCCTGTTTTAAAAGAGTAGAGAGCTAAGTGAGAAAATTATTTAAACATTATTTTCAACAAAGAAGGACATCATGCAGAGAAAAATTAAAAGTTTTCATTACTGCCAAGGTAGGTAGTAGGGAAGGAGCAGAATTCCCATCTCTGGAAGGGCTGTCTTAATTGTGTCATCCCTGTGACTGAGTGCTTCCCATAGGACCACAGGGTCAAGGTTTTATTCTGTCCCCCAAACCATGGGGCCTGAGCCTGAACATGGAGTCTGTAGAGACACTTCTAAATCTTTACTGCCTTGGAGAAGCCAAGAAAGAAATTCAGATACCCATGTGAACTTCTAACTGACTTAAAGATCAAGGAAGAGCTGGTAGTCGGTAAAGAGCTCTCAAATCTAAAGACAGTGAAGGCAAAGTCAACATTCTGCAGGTTCCAGAGATTCCTACCGAGTGGGCACAGAATAGTTTTCATTTAAATTGTAAATAGTCTTATTTAAAGTAACACATGGGATCGTCCCAGTCATTTTTACTGACACTGGGACTAAGTGAAATGAAGTGCCCTCATGTGATTAGATCATGAGTAGTCTCATTTATCCTTTAATCCATGAATTAATTCCGAGCTAAATGAACTATTGGTTGGGCCTGACTAGAAGTAGTCACCGGATTCTTCTTGTGGATCTCCCTCTCTGCCTCCTGTTTGCCAGGAGATCATCAACTTTGCTTTGTTACATCCTTCAGACATGGTGCTCTGCCTTACCACAGACCCGGGAGCTAAGAGCCGAATGATCTCAAAATGAATCTTTCCAAACTACAACCAGATCTTTCCTCCTGCAATTTGTTTTCTTGGATATTTGGTCATGGTGACAAAAAGCTAATTGAAATAAGTTTTTATTCAGCAATGGAGATCTTTGGTGCCTGTGAAATCCAGTCAAGGTACCAAAGCAGACCAAATCTACCTTTTGGCTGTAGTTTTACCACTTATTACATATATAATCTACTTTGCATGGCTGCAGCTTTCTCATTGAAAAACAGGGTCCTACTGGGGACTTTATGTTTTGTCTCATTTTGATTGGGTCTGGTGTTTTTCTGGCTCAGGTTCAGTCTGGGTCTATTAGACCACTGCTACTGATCACTACCCATATCCTCTTGGTACTGAAAACACTGCTGAGCTTTGGCCACATTTTTCTTTTGCCTAGAGTTTAGGCCAAACTCCTGTAAAGAGGAAGTAATGGGTATGTCCCTCATCAACTCCACTAGAGATCTCAAGTTTCTGCAATCAGCCATCTTTTATTCCCCTAGAGAATATTTGGTTGCATGTGGGAACCATGTTCGGGACTGGGAGATGCCCAGGAAGGGGAACTCAAGTCTTGTCTCTTTGTAGGCTGCATTTCCATGTTGCTCTTGCTGAGCTGATTCTGTGAGATGATACAGTGGCCTTCTCTAAGATTGTAGACATTTGAGAAATTTAGAGACTCTTAGAAATGAGAGTACAGTTGAGACACTTAACCAGCAGTTCCAGTCTCTCTTCATTGAAGAAAGAATCCATGGTAAAAAAATAAAGAAAGGAATTTGGAGGAAGTTTCATCAAAGACTAAAGGTCAATGTTCAAAAGATTAGTTATGATTGCTTCATCCAGTCACTTTGTCAAGAATTTCCGATAGCATCTTGTGAACAATTTTAATAAAGGGAAGGATAATTCAAGAGTAAGGATTCCAGAAATGGATCAAGATTGTTCAGTACTGAGATTCACTTCCCCCTCCTGTGAATTTATAATGTTTGCTAATATACTGAGGCATCAGATGCATGATGGCAGCAGACAATCGTGAAATTCCAATGCTCTGTAGCTTTATAATGAAGCTAAAAGCAGTTATTGGCTGTGTTAGTCGCAGACAACTTTGGGTGATCTGGGGTGTTTTGTTTGAAGAGTCACAAATATGGTATAATATAGCTCTATGGTGGCATTAGCCTCTAGCCACTATGAAATTTACCTCTTTTATTTTTCCTATGTCTGGCAATCTTAATCCAAGTTCTCCAAATTATATCACTCCAGGGTTTTCGATACAGTAGGTAGTCTGATGACTGAACCCATATGTCCTATATGCCTGTCCCTACTGCCTTTTATAAGAATGATGCTGGAAAGTCATTCTTTCCCTGGTGTTTGATGGAATTATCTCTGCTAGGCCAAGCCTTCTTCATTGATAGGAGGCTCCCTCTTTGATGTTCCAAAGGATCAGCGGCAGAGGAGGAGCTGGAGATACAACTAGAAAGGAATGGGGCAATAGCAGTAAAACTATCATTTCCAAAATATCATTTTCATTTAATGTACATTTTCATTTAATGGTTATGGCAACCCATGCTGTGTCCTTCTTTTACTAAGAAACTGAGAATGTAAACCCAATACTCTGGAAGATCAAACTGGAGGACCGTTGTGTAGGGACAGCTTGGGCTATCTAATGAGACATCTCAAAATGCTAAACACACACACACACACACACACACACACACACACACACACACACACACACACGGAGGGAGAGAGAGAGAGAGACAGAGAGAGAGAGACAGAGAGAGAGAGACAGAGAGAGAGATTGGGGGATGAAGGATGAAGCTGAGGAAGACTAATTCTCTTGTCTTTGTCATGTAGTCATTGGTCTCTATTTTTCTAATTGCAGAGGCCTAGTTTCTTCCACTCCAAAAATTCATCTTACATAGATGAAGATCCTAAAGCATAGGCCATATACACCACCATCCATCATGGTTTTTTGCTCTGATGATTAAATCATTAGGTAGAAATTTTAACTCTGTGACATGAGCACTTTCTGAGCTAAAATTCAATGGCTGTGTGTTTCTGCCTTATGTTATGTGTGTTTCAAGATCCCAGTGACTCTTTTTCCTTTCCTATCTTCCCTTCAAAGAGTGTCTGAAAAAGCTGAAATAAGTGAATTGGGCCCCCTTTAAAGCTCTCTGAAGGACCCTCCGATTGCATCAGAGGAGCTACATAATAGTCCTGAGAGGAGGTTTTCTCCATAATTCACTCAGTGCGTAGGAGCTGGACAAGAGATACATAATTTATACAGGCAATTACACATCAATTGGTTATTAAAAGTGCCCTCATTGAGATGTACTATATTGAGGACCCAGAGATAAATCTGGTTCCCCAGGTAACCAGCTACCGCTCACAGACAGAAGGCAAATTTTCTGATTTTTTAGATTGGCATTACTTCTCTTGACCCTGCTATTCTTTCTGCCTGCAGTGTGGTGCTCTGCCTGTGCGTGGGTGGCTGAAGACAGAGAGCAGATGTGAGAAAGCCACAGGAGGAATATTAGCTCCATGCTTTTCATGGAGTTCTTTCCTCCTGGGAAAAATAATTATTTTCCTAATTAATTACACATGCACCCAGGATTTCACTCATTCATCAGTCCATCCACTTAAATAATAACAACTGATACTGACAATAGTGCTTGGGAGCTGGAGAAGAGACAGGACCTGAAGTGATGTCATCTTTCCATTTGACTCATGACTATTTATTTAGTGAGGACAAACATGGGCAAATAACTTCAAATATTTTGAAGGGTGAAAAACATGAAAAGAGATACAGCTGAAAATGTAGATCAGGTCATTGGTTCTCCCCAAGACAACCCTAAACGGCTTCACTTAAGAGATGAAAGACAGCCAGGTGTTTTGGAGTCAGAGGCAGGCAGATCTCTGTGAGCTTGAGGCCAGCGTGGTCTACAGAGAGAGTTCCAGGACAGCCAAGGCTACACAGAGAAACCCTGTCTTGAAAAACAACCAATCAAACAAAAAAAAAGGTTAATGATAAGCAGAGATGTACAAAAATAAATAAGAGGTTAAGATAGGGGGAAAGGGATCTACAAAGAAGGATATGGATGTGCAAAGGTGTTGAGGGTTTTCTTGTCCTGCCAAGCCTTGCTGCCACTTCAACCCCAAATAAACACAGAATCTATATTAATTCTAAAACTGTTGGCCAGTGGCTATTGCTTCTTATTGCTTGCTCTGTTTTAGTTATTAACCTATTTCTATCAATCTGTTTATTTCCATATTGTCTTGGCTTACCAGAAAAGGGTCTGAACCTACCACTCATTTGGCAGGACGCATGGTGACTGTTTCTGCCTATCTTTCCCAGAATTCTCCTCTTCTCCTAGTCCCACATATCTCTCTACCTCTTGTGGCTACAGAGCTTTATTCATCAATCAATAAGAGAAACATATATGTAAAAGGACAACCCCTTTCACAAAGCCACACACATTTTCCTTTAATTAAGATATCCTTGCATCTGGAAGAAAGAACACAAAACCAGGCAGTGGTGGCACACACAATTAATCTCGACACTCGAGAGGCAAAGGCAGTTGGATCTCTGTGAGTTCGAGGCCAACTTGGTCTATAGAGTGAGTCCTAGGACAGGCTTAAAAGCTACACAGAGAAACCTTGTCTCAAAACAAATTGAAAAAAGAAAAAGAAAAGCAATAACTCTATGAGATACTCTCATCCATGTATACCTCCAGCCAATAGTAAAAGTTATTCTGTTATTAGAAGGCTGGACCAAACTCTCCTGCAGGGAAAGGCTGGCTCCTCATATTGTGAGAGTTTTGCCTTACTTTCTAAGTTTTATTTTGTTTTTAATTGTCACAGAATAAATGCACAATTTAGTCAGATATATCATATTTTTGACATGAGAACACATGACATGATGCATCGCCTCAAACCCTTACCACTACTTTTTGAAATTGTTTTATTTAAATTCAGAAACTGCATGCAGCAAAACTAGAGCTAGACCCAGAAACGAGTACATTAAAAGCCCTCTAGGTGAGTCTTCTGAAAATGGGACTCAGACAACACCCAAGAAAAATTGGGTTAGTGTCTATGCTGTTCTGTGTTCTTGCTCTCTTTTTGTAATGCCTGGGTTGGATCCTTGAGGCCTCATTTAGTCATCTACTCCCAAACAGTTTGCTGAATGTTCTCTAGTCAATTTTATCCCCTGAAGAGTCCCTGTTTTTCCAGTTGTGTTTAAAAGTTGGGAAAATGCCCAGATACACTGACAGTCGTTTGGCACCAGCTCCCAGCTCAGTTCCTCAGAAATGTACAGCAGTGGATCCAGAGACCTGGTACTTCAGACATACAGGAGAACAGCCTCCACTATGTGAAATAATCCTGAAACTCTGATGAGGGTAGAGAGAAAGCCAATGAAATGAATGGGTAATGGAGGCTGTTGTTTGTAACGTTTAATAAAAATGGTGATCATTCATTAAAAACAACTTATGAGCCAAAAATATTGAACACTTCTGATTAACCAATAAATGAAGCACTGTGGAAAATACAGATAGTATTTACCATCTAGATGAAAATGGGGATTCCATCTATACATGAAGAACCTATAGTAGGTTCATAACAAAATAATTTCAGTTGCCCCAATAAAATGAGATAATGGCCAGAAAAGCATTTATAACTGACATTATCACTTCTTTAAGTACTCAGGAAACTTTTCAAAAATTCACAAAGGAAATGATATTTATTCTCCAGGAGTTATTGCTATGAAATGTATTTTTTATATCTCGTTCACCACTTGGTTTTATTGCTCATCAAAGAATATGATTAACATTTGATGGTGCTTACTATGAAACAAAATGTAAAGTATTTGTTGTCTGTATTATTTCAGTTTAGTTTATCAAAGACCTAGTGGAGAAGTTATCATGATTCATTAGTGATTTAAAAAACTTTGAAAGAGCATAAAGTTTCAAGGGTTATATATATCTTATCCATGGCACCAGTGAGAGCTAGAACTATCCACCAACTCTTTGTCATTCTGCCATCTCCACCAGTGTCATCCCTGGATAGGGTCATCACTATAGTTCAGAGATTCTCAATCTTCCTAATCCTGCAACTATTTAATACAGTTTCTCCTGGTGTGGTGACCCCCCAACCATAAAATTATTTTCATTTCTACTTTATAACAATACCCTTTTGCTACAGTTATGAATCACAATGCCAGTATTTTTGGTGATAGATGGTTGGTGCAGGGGTCACGACCTACAGCAGGAGAGCTGCTGCTGTAGCTGATCTAGATAAACATGTGGCCTGGAAGAACCCTGGGTCTGTGTATTCATTCTGTGATGAGATAAGGCAGTGGACAGAGTCGACACTCTTTAATAGATCTCTGGCCTGCAATGAATGCTCTTTGACAAATGCCCTTGCATTCACTGCTTATCAGGGATGTGGGCTACTGGAATGAACAAAATGTTTGCCAATGGTCTGTGCTCATGGTGCTTCTAGTCTGAAGTTTGGAGTCTAATAGAGTACTCACCTTATACATCTATATTGTAGTACCGTAGAAGAGGCAAATGTCACAGAAAAAGGAGCATCAGTGACACCAACCAAATTGTAGCTACTGGCCAGCTTCAGGTGATCAAGTAAGTCACACTGGACAAATTTAATGTCATGGAGGAGGAAAGACGCAGATATGTCCGTTCACCTGCCACATTCTTCATTCTTTCTAAAATTAATATTTCCACGTTTGAGTGGTAAAGATTGCTCGTAGACCTTTCTATGAACCATCGGGTAGAGGATCATTTGCTTATTGGTATTTTTCTCTACTTCCAATTAATTATAAATACTACAAGAGAACCTTATATGGAAACATTGAAAAAATAGTAGGATGGAGGAAAAGAAAATGTGTGGATACCAATTTGCTCCTCAAGACAAGCCTGGCCCTTCACTAAAACTTGGTTCTATTTCCCTAACCAAGAATATAAAATGACTAAGATGGTATGCTATGCACAAAGTAAGAAAAGCCCTGTTCTGTCAAGACACTCACCCAAGACATGAGGTATGAAGCTGACTTACAAGAACATTTCTTCTCAAGAAACAGTTACCACAGGAGCTTCTGGTTGTATATCTTCAATCTGGAAAATAGAGTTAGCTCCAGTCACTAGGATTTCGTCCAAGCACAGGGGCGGACCAGATAGTTCCCTGCCCTAAATCTTGTACTGAGATTCTCTGTAAAGGCTCAGAGAAACAGGAGTCTTCTTGTAGAGACCAGAAAGACAATCAAGACAAGAAAATGAATCTGATGAACCCTTATGTCTAAAGCTTTCCCATAAAAGCAGGAAACACGAGAGTTTTCTTCTCAGCTCGGGAAAATTGGGTTCTTTCCTCCCCAGCGCCTGGAGGACTCTCAGCCTAGTCAGTCCCACAAACTGATCCTGTCTCCAGAGAATTCCTTTAAGGATACTTAAAAGAATATGGAATAAGATCTCAAAAGTAGACTCAATATGAAAGGACAGAAATAAACTGAATTTCTCCCCCTGAAAATCTCCTGTGGCTGTGAAGAGACCCAATTAACATGAGCAGATAAATCAGAATAATTTATCCTTCATTCCCATTTCCCTGTGGCCATCCTCCTAGGACTGTTTGTCACCTGACATTTTGGAAGAGCAGGTCCCCCTTGGATTCAGATCCCTTTCATCCCTCTCCATGCTAAGCGAGGTATGCTAAACATGATGGGCTGGTGACAGACAGGCTTCTCATCATGGGACTGGCACAGGAGGTGCAGGGCCAGATGGCAGGCTCTCGGTGGCCTGTGTCTGCAAAATTCTTTCTTTCTGTCTGGTATCTTCTCACTTCTGTAATGTTAATCGGGCTGAACACAGTCATGTGAAAAATCAAAATAAAAGAAACTCTTCTTCATCTTGAATGAATAACCACTTTTCAACCACACCCCTCCTGCCCTCCTGACCCTGACTCTTCTTATGTTACCCTTAATTCCTCTACCATAGTCACTTGGATTTACATTCCTGCATCATACTTTCCAAATGTTTTTTTTTTTTTCATGTGGGGTTGGGGAGATTGAACCCAGACCCTTGCCCATGCCATGCTGTATCTGAGCTACTCTCTCCTAGTTTTTCAAAAAGACTCCTGAAGAGAGAACCAGTTCCTATAAACAATTAGAAGGTGGGAATCTGTAATCCAAGGAGTATGATCAAAAGCTGAAGTAAATTATTTTTTTTTTTTTTACACAAGGGCAAGTGCAATGGTACCTGTGAATGTGTGTCCCTAATGCTGAATTCCTAGGGGGTTTCACAAATGACCTCAAACAGCTCAGGCTTTTCAACAAACCTGTAATAGCTCTCCTTTTTCTTTCTCCCACCAGTCTAAAGTGCATAGCTGGTATTGATGGTGGCCGTTTCCATATTAAGGTGTTAACGATGTTTGGTGAAGTATCCATGCTCTCTGACCTGCTGGTATTAAGAGTTTTAACAAACAGAAGCACTGCCCAGTACTTCAAAGACAGTTTTATGGGGTTTACACCCACACCTGTCCCTTTAGCTGTGCCTGTGCTGAGACCCCAAATCCCCAGCATCACTTTTGTCCTCTGGAGACTAGGTACCAAACACCCTTAGCAGCTCATCCTCCCTCTGTTCTGTGAGTACCTACTGAGGTAGGAACAGGACAAAGAAAGAAGAGATGAAAACTATTCATGGCAGTGTATTCGCCTCCATCCTTTACTGTCAAAAGGTACCCTCTAACTACAAATACGCTTGGATAAATAAAAGCCATAGGCAGAGGTTTTGCTTTTCTGACCTTCATGGATGAACACCTACCAGAAATACTGCTATTAAATGCTGCCCTTAAATCACTGCAAATGTGGCCTTGTGCTGGAGCCCTTTCCTCAAAGTATAATCACTTCTGTGTCTCACACTTCCCTCTGACCATCACTATCTCCACTTACTCTTTCCCTCTCAAGTGTTGTGCTTCTTAGAAGAGAAAGAGGCCCCAAATTTGGGGGTGTAGCTGATCTGAATAACACACAGATTTAACTCTTTGTTGACAGCACATTGAACAAAACAATACAACAGACTTCCAAGGAGAATACATGGAAGATGTTGTTATGCAAAGCTAAGAGCTTTCCCTTATATTTTTATAACATTTTATTGTTTATAAGCTCCTTTCCCACTACCTCTGCTTAATTTTTATTTCATCTAATATAGATACCATAGCCATTTACTCTGACTCTGAGAGGCTAGGCAATGTGTTTGAGATTTCATACCAGCTGATGGGGCTGGAGGCGTGATTGCAGGATTCCCCTGCAAGTTCAAAACTGAACTCTGGCCTTTTTATTTTAAATACAGCAATAGCAAAATAAAAAATGCAATTAAGAATTGCAAGATAACAAATGCTGAGCCTTACAGCAAATATGTCACAATCATGGAGCCTGGTGACACTCAAGAAGCAGATGTCACTGTGAACCTCAAGTGAAGGCAGCACTCCCATGAAATGCCTGCAAGTTCAAGTTGATCTTCCCTATTACTCTCTAGCTGGGTCAGAATTCCATTACAGGGACTTCCTCTAATGCTTCCATGCACTGTTTAATCAACACATATCCTGGCTTCACTACTGTAAACCACTACAGTAGAACAAATAAGGACAGCAGTCTACTCCTCTCTCTCCAGAGTTTTATAATCTATTCCCCACTTTATCTCTGAGTGCTGTCAAACAACTTCATCTATAATGCTTCTGAAAAATAAAGGAATAAAATATCTCATAGATGAATTTCTTTGTCATTTCAATTCATCAGTGTAGGGTCTATTTTTTCAAGATCTTCCAACACATATCAAGCTCCGTTTCTTACCCATATATCAGACAGAAAAGAAGGGAGACAGGGAAGGAAAGGAGGAAGGATAAGAAAGAGGGATGGGGAGAGAGCTACAAATCTCTGGCTGTGCAGATGGCTACAAGACCCCCGCTTCTGCTCTGCTGTAAGCGGACTTCACTCCAGGGCTGATGCACTCTGCAATTTGTACGGCAAAGACACATTTGTGAAACCAAACTGGTTATTATTGTGAAGGCTCCTGCCTCAAGCAACCATTGGAAAGTTTTTCTCCCAGAAATCTGAACATATTCATCAAACTGTGCTGTGCTCCTGGACTTGCAATTAATCACAGCTCATTTCAAGCTTTATTAATTAATACCAAGGCCAGGGATCCAGTGGAGGCCCCTAATTTCATCTGCAGTATTTTTAAATTATTATTATCTTCGGGAGGAAGAGACGTTGGAATTAAATGAATTGTATTTAGATTCCAATGGTACATTGCTGAGAATTAAAGGAAAGATTAAGATCGCCCTAGTAAAGGAGACCTCGGGAAAAGTATCTTCCTGTAGTGGTGAAGTGACATCTGACCAGCAGAGGGAGCAGGATGGGAGCAGGATTTTAGGCTCAGTAGATTTAGTAAATGGAAAAGGGGAGCAAGCCAACTGGAGCCCATTGGCAGCTTTGGTAATCACAAAATCAATACATGAGATGCAAGATCCCAGGTAGTCAGCCCTGGTGGATCTGAGGTGGGCATTAGGGACCATATGATGTCTCTATTCCTCACCTTAAGGACCTCAATGTTAAGAATTCTGCTTTGATTTAAATAAGGAAAAGGAGAGAACATTGATAACACAGTGATTTCCACAGTGTGAGGCATCCATATACAGTTACCTCCAGTGGCTAGTGGTTGATGTCACTGGACTGAGATGATTACTGTCTTTCATGCTTGATTTTCTGGAATTTGGTCACAAAACTGGACCAGGCAGGCACATCTCTGTGTCTGGTGAATACTTTTTTCAACTTCATTCAATATTTGCAACATCATTGCTCAACCATAATTTGTGTATGCACTGTTGGAAACTTTTGAATTTGAAATGAGCCACAGGATGGAAACTGGTCTTGAGTTATTAATAGAACAACATCAAAATATGGAATACTTTGTACATAAATCAATATTCATTATCATAAAAGCTTTGTAGGGATGGTTTTCTAAAATATCACCCCCAGCACTTCGAAGTTGCAGGTAGGTGGATGTCAGTAAGTTTGATGCCATCCTGGTCTACATAGTGAGTTCCAGGACAGCCAATCCTACATAGAAAGACTCTGTCTTAGAAAACAAACAAATGGCTGGGCGTTGGTGGCACATGCCATTAATCCCAGCACTCAGGAGGCAGAGCAGGCAGATCTCTGTGAATTCCAGGCCAGCCTGCTCTCCAGAGCAAGTGCCAGGATAGGCTCCAAAGTACACAGAGAAACCCTGTCTTGAAAAAAATCAAACAAGAAACACCTAAAAAATCTAAATATTAAAATTATAAAATATCAGCGTGTTTAAGGCTCTATAAATCCTGTTTTTAATGAGACCAGCAGCCTCTTTTCTCACACTATCTGCCCCACTTTGACCATCTCAATCATGTACACATTCACTTGTGTGCCTCTGAGTCTTCACACAAGATACACTACTCCAGTGGTTCTCAACCTGTGGTCTAGACACCCATGGGGTTGTCTATCAGATATTTACATCATAATTCATAACAGTACCAAAACTATAGTTATGAACTAGCAACAAAATAATTTTATGGTTGGCTCATCACACATGAGGAACTATATTAAAGTACTTAATAAATTGATTGTCAAACACATTTGGCACATGCAAAGCCATGGAGCACTCATTTCCTTGGGTAGACAGCCTCAGGCAAATTACTGCTCTTCAGAGTTGCTCAATCTGCACTCAACCACATATTTGCATGTCAGACAGCATTAGGAAGGTTGAGAACCACTACACTGCTCTCTCGGTTAGACATCCCATTTGGATTCTGTTCATTCTTCAAGACCCTCACAAGATAGCACTGTTCTGAAGTCTTCTTTTAACCTTAGAAGTGTTCTCATGCAATTATTATTTATTTTCTGGCACTTGTCACACACTGATCTTATCACATGACTTTCTAAATAATATGTATATGTTTGGTTATTATATGTGTATGGCTTCTTTATCCTTACAGCCTACTTAGTGAACAGAACAAGTTCTGAACTATTAGGCAAACTGCCATTGTCTTTACAACAAAGAGCGACTTTATGCAAACCTAAGTGTTACAGGTGACTCACTTGTCACTTTTTGATGAAATCATGAGATGATGAAAATACTAGACAGATGTAGCTGCTGACAGTGTAAGATATTCTGTTTCACTGTAAAATAATAAGGAATGTAAGTTAAAGTGATGATAAAAAACCATGGCACAGTAAACTCAGAAGCCAGAAATACAGCTATTATTATTATTACTGTAAGAACTATGCATCTTGCATAATGACTTCCTGACTTCCATTGCACTAGTAGTTCAGAAGACATGTCTAATCTAGTATCACATAAACACACACACACACACACACGCAGACACACACACACACACACACACACACAGAGAGAGAGAGAGAGAGAGAGAGAGAGAGAGAGAGAGAGAGAGAGAGAGAGAGAGAGAGAATACCTACTGTTGTTATGGTATGATGACTACAGAGGAGTCTGTAGAAGCCAGAAATGTTTTGGCTCCATTGTGATCTTATGGGAACACTGTTGTATATGCAATTCATCAGTAACTAAAACACATTACATGAACATGACTGAAAATCAGTGTAATAGATAATAAACATAAAAATGGATACAAGCGTATAAGGCTCTTCTTCCAGACTTTAAAATGCCCAAAGGCAGTGCCACTGTCTTTTCTGTCATTTATACCCTCAGCTCCTAGGGCAGTGTCTGTGACATGCTAGGTACTCGATACTTATTACATGAATGAATCACTTGAATGAGTAAGTAGAGGTCATGCTGGGTTGAGTCTTATTTTATAAAAGGAAACTGAAGCACTCGCAGAGCAAATTACTTGTCTAAAGTCACGCAATTAATTATCAAACACATTTGGCACAACGCCAAGCCACGAAGCACTCCTTTCCTTGGGTAGACAGCCTTTGACAAATTTCTGTTCTCCAGAGTTGTTCAATCTTCACTCAGCCACATAGTTACAAGTCAGACAAGACATGACAGCAGTGTAAGGAATAAAGACTCTAAAGAGGCTCGGCCAGAGGAATAGTCAGAATATCCACAGGAGCCCAAAGTTGAACTTTTTACAAGGGGTACAGCATAATATAAGAGCTGTTGGGGACTCCCATAAGTGGAAAGTTGCAGATTAGAGGAATTAGGAGTCCTGCTCTTGCACTCCCAGCTCCATTTCTGAGACATAAGGTGAGCAATTTAGAGATTTATGTGAAGAAAACATATAAAGAATGGTATTACAGAGATGTATTATCAAGGTATTATTTCCGCAAACAAATGACCACAGATATTTCCCTGATGGGGAGATGGACCAGCTCATTTATACCCGTGGCTTTGCACTGTCCAAATCATGGAAGTACCATTGACTGGGGTGGAAGGATGATGGTGTGGAGAATGGCTCTTAGGACCTTGAAGGGAACATGAAAGAGATGAACTAGGCAGGAGTGCAGAGCGTAAAGGAGCATGATTCCAATGGTAGTTGGCATCTAGCCTCGCCTCAATGTCAAATATGCAATGAGGACTCAGGGAAGCAGCAGGGCCCAGGAGGGCTGTCAGGTCCCAAGGGAACATCATGGGATGATGTGATTCAGTGTTGTCACATTTTCATATTACACAGAAGGAGCTAAACACGTGGGAATCTATGTATCTTCTTTTGCTTATTTAAAAAGTAGTCAGTGGCTATTATTGTGTCTGGAGCTAACTCAGGAAGAAATATGTCTGCAGGCTGTGACTCACAGTCAAAGCCCTGACTGAAATTCACACATCCTAGTAGAATGTGTGTTGCCACTGGAAGTAGAAGAAGAAAACCACGAGTCCAGGCAATGTTTTTTCTTCATTAGCAGATACTTGGAGAAGAAGTGGAATATGCATGCATTTGTTCTCAGGTAGTTTAAGGGCCCACTGAATTTCTTAATTTTCTGTCCCCAAATCACTGTTTTCAAGGCAACAGACCAAATCATTAATGTGAGAATTTTTCTTTGTTTTTTGTTTGTTTGTTTGTTTTGTTTTGTTTTTTAGAAGACTTACTCTCTTTCATTTAAATCAAACGTTTGGCCTTATTTGGGATTCTCATGTGTCACAACATTGTGTGCTAGGGGTTTCTCACAAGGTGTTCATGGCAAAGGATGGAGTCAAGTTTCATATTGTAGAGAGCTGGTTGGGTGTGGCTGGAAGAGATGATAGTGACTGGCAAGGGGAGGTTTCTACTCTCCCCCAGAAAACTAAAAGTCAGCAGTGGCCTGCAGTGGAAACAAAGCTGAACATATGGTTCTGCAGAGGTTTATTGTCTATCAAGTTGTTTTCATATAGTAACTCGAATTCTCTAGGCAGCCTTTGGGTGTTCAATCAATGTGGCCTTCTGCTCAGCACTGCTCCGTGGTCTCTGCTGAACTTTTCTTCCTTTATTTTGAGATAGTCTTCTCAGCCACTAACCCTAGTACATAAGGGAAATACAGAAGGAGCCTGTTTGATGCCTTAAATGTCTCCATGCATTTCCTTCAGGTACTCAGTCCTGATAATGCTTATGCTTCCCAAATACCGAGATAATGTGCTTCATGATTTGGGCATTTGGAGCCACTGAAATTCCCAGGCTTGTTCCCTGTCAAAACTTCCCCCAGGCATGGCCACAGCTGATTATCTGTCTGAGGGTGTATGCTTTCATGGAGTGGGGGCAGGAACAGGAAGGACAGTAGTCTGTGGAAAATAAAAGGTTATATCATTGCATTTTCAAAATATCATTCTGTTGCACATTTGAAGGAAAAAGGGAGATGTTAAACTTCTGTTTTCCCATATATATAAAGTCCTATGATAGTGGAGCTTCATCAACAGGCATGTGGACTCCACTCTAAACCTGGAGGTTACCTGTGAATCCCTAGAATGATGTGTCTGCTCCAGAATGTCATTTTTGGCAGACAGACAAACATCACAGCCTTCCCACAGATAAAGCATTCTGAAGTTGTCAGAATCCACCTGTGCAAGCCTACAAATGAGATTTGATTGGGTCTGTTTCAGGAATAGCCAAGAAGAAGGCTTGTTCACAGCAAGCAGGATGAAGGAGGTACACTGGGAGGGAACAAGGACAAAGGCTGCTGTGAGCCAGGCCTAGGCAAAGACTCTGTGGGGATGGCCAAGGAAGGCCACTGTTTTCTCATCCTAACTGGCTCCCTTCTGATGTAAAGGACATGTACAGATCCTACTTTCTTTTCTAAGCCCCGTTATTCCTGGTGCCTCATGCAATGTCAGGGAAAAAAGCAACCACTGTGTCAAGAAAGCAAGGAAGCCAGAGAGAAAGGAGGGCAGAGCAGCCAGCTTTGAGAGCATATTAACCACTAGAGGAAGCACAACATCAGTATCACCTTTCCAGTCCTTCTAGGCTCTTTCCCCTCCCCAGCCAAATGGAATGAAGAGAGTTCAGTAAAGCTGCTGAGGGCTCTAAAGTTTACATCTCAGTATCAGTGTGAGGGATAAATGAGGGCTACAGCTCTCCAATGAGGACAAGCATCACAATGGCTTTGCCCTGGGATGATGTATGCTTTTCAGTGATCTCTGTTGGGATGAAATGTACGCCTTTAGAGTGTAAGTGCAGTCACCCAGAGGTTCCCCCAGGCACCTGAACATATATATATATATATATATATATATATATATATATATATATTATATATAGAGAGAGAGAGAGAGAGAGAGAGGGAGAGAGAGAGAGAAGAGCATGTATATTCACTATATTACTATATATAGAGAAAAACAGTCAAAAGTGATCTATATTTAGAAATCCTAAGGCTGAGTGTTAATTCTGTCAGGTGTACATCCCTCACTCAGTCTCCCTGAAATTCCTGGAAGTGTCTCTAAAAGACAATGGACACTTAATAAATTTTAGTTGTTTCTTTTGTTTAGTATTATCACTATTTTTTAAATTGTTTCTTTTCTCATACTATATATCTTGCTTAAAATTTCCCCTCCCTCTACTCATCCCACTTCTACCAGATCATCTATCCCCTCCAGACCTCCTGCCTTTCTGTCTCTCATTAGAAAAGAACAGGCTTCTAAGAGATAACTACCAAACACAATAAAATAAAACATAAGATGAAGGAAAAATTTTTTATCAAATTTGGACATGGCAAACTAACTAAGGATGTGAACATTTCTTTAAATGTTTCTCAGCCATCTGAGATTTCTCTACTGAGAATTCATTCTCTGCTTAGATCTGTTCCCCACTTTTAATCAGATTATTTGGGGTTTGATATCTAATTTCTTGGGTTCTTTCTAGGTTTTGGATATTAGTCTTCTATCAGATGTACAGTTGGTAGAAATCTTTTCACATTCTGTAGGTTGTAGATTGTTGGACTGACAGTATCCTTTTTCTTACAGAAGCTTTTCAGTTTTATAAGGTCCCATTTATTGATTGTTGTTCTTAGTGTCTACACTATTGGTGTTCTGTTCAGAATGTTTTCTCTTGTGCCAATGAGTCCAAGGCTATTCTCCACTTTCTCTTCTGTCAAGTTCAGTTCATCTGGTTTTATGTTGAGACCTTTAATCCATTTAAACATGAGTTTTGTGCATGATGATAAATATGTATCTATTTGCATTTTTCTATATGCAGACATATAGTTGGACCAGTACCATATGTTGAAGACACTGTCTTTTTTCCAGTGTGTATCTCCTGATTTTTTAAATAAAAACTAAGATGTCCATATGTATTTGGATTTATATTTCCATCTTCAATTCTATTCCATTGATCTACATATCTTTTTATGCCAATACCATGTAGGTTTTTATTATTATAGCTTTGTAGTACATCTTGAACTCGGGGATGACTATACCTCCAGCAGTTCTTTCATAGTACAGGATTGTTTTAGCTATCCTGGGATTTTGTTTTCCACATGAAGTTGAGAATTGTCCTTTGAAGATCTGTAAATAATTGTGTTGGTATTTTGATGGGGATTGCATTGAATCTGTAGATTGCTTTTGTTAGGATGGATATTTTTGCTATGTTAATCCTACTGATCTATGAGCATGGGAGATCTTTCCATATTCTGATATTTATTTCAATTTCTTTCTTCAGAGACTTGAAGTTTTTATCACACAAGTTTTTCACTTGCTTGGTTAGAGTTATCCTAAGATATTTTATATTACTTTAGGCTATTTTGAATGTTGTTTCCTTGATTTCTTTCTCAGTCCCCTTTATATTTGTATATAAGAGGGCTACTGACTTTTTGTTTGTTTTAGTTAATCTTGTATCCTGTCACTTCATGGAAAGTGTTGATCATCTATAGGAGTTCCTGGCAGAATTTTTAGGGTCACTCATGTATACTCTCTGTGGTGGTTTAAGGGAAAATAGCCCTCAAAAAGGTGGAACTATTAGGAGGTGTTGCCTTGTTGGAGAATGAGTGTCACTGTGGGGATGGGCTTTGAGGTCTTTTTTGTCAAGATTCACTTGTTGTGACAGTCAATTGGCTTCCTGTTGCCTTATAGTCAAGATATAGCCAGCACCATGACTGCCTGCAGACTGCCATGCTCCCCATCATGATGCCATAGTCATGGTGTCTTATCACACCAATAAAAACCCTTAACAAATAGACTAACAATAATGACTAACAATATCACACCAATAAAAACCCCTAACAAATAGACTAACAATAATGATACTTTGACTTCTTCCTTTCCAATTAGTATCCTTTGATCTCTTTCAATTGTCTTATTGCTCTCCCTAAAATTTCTCAAGTCTCCATAAAGAAGATGGGGCCCTACAACAATGATCTTCCTGGTTCATGATGATAATATGGAACTGAAACATCACTTAAAGATCAGCTTTAGATTACAAACTGTTTAATACAATTCCAAATTGGCTACCTGAGATGGTCCACTCTTCTAATACTCTAGACAGAAATTCAGACAAGAACTTTGGGTAAGCCTTACCCACTGCTCAAATACTGACTACTAATGTTACAGCTAGTCCTCTTGAGACTTAACCATTGTTTTAGGTTTTTCTTTTAGTTATATTTTTATTAGTCAAATTAGAAACAAGCTTGCTTCACATGTCAATCCACAGAATCCCATAGAGATACCATTGCACCCAAGACAATTAGAAGTAATTCTAAGAAAATGACACACCTTCTCCCAACAAATGGAATGGATAGTTCTTTGCTTTTCCTCAGGTTGGTTATGTTATTATAGGGTTGGGGGCAGGATAACAATAGTTAGACTCAGGAATCTCATTTGGTATAGAAAAAAAGACAAATCAATAGGATAGGATAATAAGGTAGATTAGTGTATCTACTTGTAAACTATATAAGCAACTATTAGTTTTAGACAATTTACATTGGTATTGATTCTTGTATATTGATATATGTGCAAAATTATTTTTGCAGTCTTGTCTAAGATAATTTGTATAGTGATACAAATTCAAAATTATATTTGTCATATTGTATAGGTTCCTATTTCTGTTTACTTCAGGATAGAAAAAATCAGATATGCAGTACTTATATATTATTTATTTAATCTTGATTTAACTTTGGTAAGTGGTACATATTGCTAAAATTATCCATGTCTTTTAGATTTTCTAATTTAGTAAAGTATAGTTTTATTAAACATGTACTTAACATTCTCTGGATTTTCTTGGTGTCTATTTTTCATGTCACTGAATGTTCCCAATTGATTCTAGTTTGTGTCAAGTTGACAAAACAAACCTGCATACATGAGGGTGGATTCCTCACTGGATACTATATTTTGGGGCTATTTACCTTCATCTGCTGCAGTCTTTCCAAAACAGAAAAACTTCCAACTTGTAACATAAATTCTAAGTTTCATGGTAGGCTCTTAACTAAAATTTGCATAATCTACAAATAGGAATAAAAAAGATAGAATCTATGTAAATTTATGTTTATAACTACAGACTTAGAGTTTTTATTATTAATAATATGGGATTGAGGAAAATAATGAAATAAATGTGCCCACAAACTTCTATTCAATTCTTTGTTATTTTTTATCTGTATATATTGGCAAGTGATGTGCATGTGTGTTTGTGTACTTGCTAATGTGTGTATGCAGATGTTTGCAATTGTGTGTGGAAAACAAAGGTCAACTTTAGGTGGCTTCCTCAATCAATATTCACCTTAATTTTTTGAGACAGTGTCAGTCACAGAACTTAGAGCCCCCTGATTTGCAAGAGCCCCACTGATCCTCCTGCCCCTATCTCCCTAGTACTGGAATTAGAGGAACATACCTTCACATCTGACTTTTTACATGAATGTTGAAGACTAAACTCAGGTACTTTTGCTTGCAAGGCAAGCACTCTATATATTGAACCACCTCTGAAGCCCCTAATGCATATATAGCATAAATATTCTACTGGTGCTGTGTATGCTAGAGATACAACAAAAGTGACCAGAGATGCCATTTTCATGGAACTTAGATTCTTCTTGGAAAGATATAAACAGAAATGTGGATAGACAAGACAGCAGTGAATGTTCACAAGCTCAGATCTGAGGGCTCTGTACTCTTTGGAAGGAAGTCACTGAGAATGCTTCCAGGCATTGATCCAAGTGGACATAAGTGGTGAGATATATTTGTTATGTTTTGCCATAATTTTTTTCTCTACAGTGTCAATATCAAGATGCCTAAGCCAGATCTGAGTCCCTGAGGTGTAGGTGTGTGTGTGTGTGTGTGTGTGTGTGTGTGTGTGTGTGTGTGTGTGTGTGTATGCGTGTGCGTGTGCATGTGTGTTGATAGAAATACATTTCTGAAAATGGGAACTCTAGCTAAATTGGTCCTGCCTGGGTCCTCAAAGCAGAGTCTTGTAGAGACAGCATTTTCCCAAGTTTCTAAACTAGAAAAATCTCTCTTCTTTTCTCTTCAAACCCTGAAGTGTCTCCCTCAAGCCATAGTTTCTTAAAGCTACCCTTCATTTAACTGTCTTAGAGTCTTCTCAGGCCTCTAATATGCCTACCCTGATGACAGACTCCCAGCATCTCCTTCTGTAACTCAAGTTTCAGGAATGCACTGCAGAGGTCCTGCATTCTATATCCAACCCACCACAAAATCATGGTACCTGGTAGGTCCTGAGTAACCTCATTTGCCTCTCTACAATTTCTCCTTGGAGCTTTCCTCCAGCATCACTGTGTAGTCATGAATTTGCATCATTGAACTGTCATCACTGACTTCCACGTCTTGGTTCCTTCCTCGCATCTGACCAGATGAGCAAATGTAGAGATGTCTTCATTTCCTTGGATAACATCATCCCTGAGCCAGCCAGTATGGGTGTTGCTTTTTCTCCCTCTCCATGGACTGGAGAATATATATGAACAAATGAAGCATCCATAGTCAAGTTGAGTTAGGTACCAGCTGGAAGCTCAAAGCTATTTTCTTGTCTCACTAGTTATTTTCCTAGACATCACACACAGATTATCAATAATAACTTTGCAAATATCTTGACAAAGAATTAATGACTCCTACTTTATAGATGGCAGCACTGAGGCTTGTCTTTATTCTCCCAAATATTCTCCCAAAGCATCACGACTGACAGTATTGAAAGGACTGGAATTTAAAAATGTACTAATATGAGAGAATCTCCTGCCAGGGCTTTTACTACTGCCAATGACATCATGAAATGACAGGTGGCAGGCTCTTCTTCCTACCTGTCTCCCACAAGTTGTCCTCAAGGCTTAGATCTGTTTTCCACTTTCCAGTTACATAAACAGTGGGGTGGGGTAGCAGCACAATGAACAGTGAATTAGTTACTTTTCTGAGCTCTTTGGCAAAGTACCTGATAAAAAGGAGCTTAAAGACAAAGGGGTATATTTTGGCACATCATTTTAGGTGTGGGAAAGCATGGCCTCAGAAGCTTGAGGTGCTTGGTCACATTGTGTACACAGTCAGGAATCAGACTTTATGTTGATGCTCAACTAACTCATTTTCTCCTTTTTGTTCCGTTCAGGTTCTCAACCTGTAAAATGGCACCATTGACACTCAGGATGGGTCTTCCCATCAGAATTACCCCAATCTAGAAACTCACTCAGACATGCCTGGAGATGTATGTCCTGGGTCATTCTGTAGAGACAGCAATGATTGCTTCAGAGTGGATCTGTTGTAAGCATCACTTGAGATCATAGCTAAGTCAAATATTTAGCACAGCGATGAAAATGTGCTATAGGATACATGTGGCCTATAATAGATATTAGTAATGCCTTTATTATGGTTAATGGTCTTTCCGAGTTGCAGACCTATATTTTACATCAACAGTTGGATCTCTCCACAACAAATGCTTCTCAGGAAGCACCCTAGGCTTCTGAGGCCCCAGAATGTTTTACTTAGTAGCAAAGACAGGCCTTAACCAGGCCTGAAAACCACCTAGTGGACTTACTATCTATCCTCATGTAATTCAGACTTACAATTATCCTAAATGTTTCAGCTTCCTTCAGCACTGCTTTTGCTGCTATCTCCCCAGATCAGATCATACCTCGAAAGTTCCTTTTTCACAAATTAAAAATTCTTCATTGCCTAAATATTTTAACAACATCACACATTTTCATACCCTGTTATTTGGATTTCAAAAACTGTTCTCAAACCATCTAATTCCTTATTTTTCCTTTTACATTTTTAAAATCTCTTCTGTGGGGAAGAAGTATCACAAGGTGTCATTAAGGAGGTCAGAGGACAACTTGTGGGAGTCAATTCTTGGCCTTCCCACATAGGATCAAACTCAGGTCTTCAGGCTTGGCAATGAACACCATTGATCACTGAGCCATCTTGCCAGCTCTTGATTAACCCACTTCTTATCTGACTTTCTACCCACACACACATGCAAGTATCCATTACTATGCATATGTTGGAAGCTTTTCTCCCATCCAGCCCTTATCTGAAACTATCTAATTCTGAGTGCCCTTACTGATGGGGGATGTCCTTTTGTATATGTTTCTCTTATTGGTTGATGAATAAAACACTGTTTGGCCAATAGAGACATGAAGATAGGCATGGCTAAGGGATGAGGAGAATGCTAGGTAGAGAGGAAGAGAGGTGCTGCAAGGAGAGGTCATGTAACCCAGGAAGACGTAGCAGGTCTGGACCCTTCTCCAGTAAGATAAGACCTGTGGAAACACTTAGATTAATAGAAATGGGTTAAATAATTAAGAAAGAGCTAGTCAATAAGAAGCCCTAGCCATTGGTCAACAGTTTATAATTAATATATTGTCTCTGTGTGTTCATTTGGGGCTGAAGTGGCAGGACCTAGTGGGACAAGAAACTCCATCAACACCCTTACCTCTCTTTTGAATACATGTGCGTACACATCTTTGTCCCTGAAGGTTCCATTTATATTAAAATTATTTCCAAAAATCTATCTAGTCCTCCTCTCTAAAAATCCTAAGTAGTGGAAACATTGTTAAAGGAATACATGTAGCAGACAGGGACAGCTGAGCCCCGGGCAAACTCGGGAAATGTATTAATTCCACCAATGATGTTATCTTGGGCTCTACAGAATTGGCAACCAGGAAATACTTAACATTTTGTTTTCTCCTACATGGTTTAGGTTTTTCCAGAGGCGTAAGGTATATAATGAGGCAGATTTATAAGATGCAAAAGTTGAAGGGAGGAACACTTCAGAAGAGCATTTGATTAAATGTTTCATTTTATAATATAATAAAATCAGACAAAAGTATTTATATTAAATGGCAGTGGTTCATACATGCTTTGTGCATTGGCAGCTGATACAACTAGAAAGTTAGTTCTAGGATGTGATTCTGCTTAGCATAATTTTTATGATGTTCTTACTTGAATTTGTTCCATAAAAATGTCACTACAATGGTGTTTGTGTTTCTACAGCACTGGTATGGAGCTCCTCATAATCTTCTTTTATTGCAGACATTTTGCTCATGCTTGATATTTCCTATTTAATTTTAAGCTCCTAGAAGCCAGGACTCATGCCTTACTTATATTTACCAAATATCACAGGAATCACCCAGAAGTACCACACAAATTAATTATATAGGTCATGAGATTTTTAACTACCACAGAAAGCTAATGACTTCATCATGCACTTTGGAGTCAGCATATTTTAGGAGTGGTTTGACTATTAATTATATTTGTGGGTAATCATCCGTAGCTGAATAACCTCCCTCCCCCATATAGAACTGTTGTGAAAGTAAATAGAATAAGTTGTAAAAATTAAAAAAAATCAGGAATACACATAGTAGGTCAAACATTGTAATAGATGTTTTCTTTTAAATTTGTATAACAGAATAAAATGCTAATACACCACTGAAATTACCCACCAGTACTCTCCAAAGAGAGGCAAAGATGTCAGCTTCTTAATTTCTTTATTTCTGAATCTTCTGAGTAGAGTTAGACTTTGTCACAATCACCCTTGGATATCTTAGTGGGTAGAAGAAAAAAAAAAAGGATGGCATATGGGACATCAAAATGTAGCCATAGGAATTAATGAAAGCTGATGGAAAGAAAACACAAATTTGGAATTATTTCTGTGTCCCTAAGTCTTAACACAGGGATGTATATCCCTTTATAAAGGGTTTCAGTCATTCTAAAGGTAATCTTTGGAGGGCTTATGTCTGGAAACCTATAGGTCACAAACCTATAAACTTGTATTTTTGGTTGTGAGCCTAGCCTTTAATGGCTGAGCCATCTCCCCAGTGCTGTTCTCACCCACCTGGAGAGCAAGTGCCTCAGACCTACCTGCACCCAACTTGAAACCCATCAGAGTATCAAAGTCAATTGCACACACCTGAAGAGAACACCGAACCCATACACACCAGGAAAGGAAGTGACACCAACTGTACCCACTGGAAGAAGAGATGGGAAGCGGACAATATAATTTCCTAGGAGGCATACCTTTGAGCATGTCTAGGTGGGTTACTACATTGGGTTAATTGGGAAGATTTGCTCTGAGTGTCAGTGACACTATTTTTCAGAGGAGCTGAGTTTGATTCCCAGTTCCCACATAGGGTAGCTCACAACCATCTGTAATTTCCATTCCGGGGAATTCAAATTGATCTGTCGAGCACCAGCATAGCTGTGGCATACACTCCTTAGACACACAGATGCACATGCAAATAGTAAAATAGAAGCAAAGCCTGAATAACTACTTCTGAAGTATTTAGCAGGGTCTTCAGAAAAGTTAGGATATTGAAAGTATACTTAATATTCTGAGAATTCAATGTTATTTTTTTTCTCCTGAATTTCCAACATCAACAGTTGTACAGAAATTTGGAGGCCCTATGAGATGACTGTGTCTCTGCTCACTTTTCAACAACTATTTAATACAATCTTACCTTTAGAAGTTGCTAAAATAATTGTTGTGGGTACCTTGTTGCACTGAATTCTCCGTTCTCTGGAACTATGGGATACATCATGTACATACCTATTCTTAAGCTAAAGAAACTGAAGCACACAAAGAAGCAAAACCTCACCCTCCCCAAGTCAATCAACATGTAAGTAATTAGGAGTATACATGCAGTTCATAGGCTTTCTGCAAATGCTGAGGTAAGTGGTCCCTGAGTGTTATCACCATGGCACTCAGGAAGGCACATGGGACTACCTACAGGACTGGATGGTTGATTTACAAGATCCTAAACCCAGTGAAAGTGTGAGGACATTAATCCTGAATGTATTTAACATTATCAATAACAGAGTATCAGATAGAGCAGACTCTCCCAAGTGAATACACTTGTATAACACAAGTTCATGAAGCCTGCTGATGTTTTCTGATTTAGCCATCCATGATGTAGCTCATGGACTTGACAGAGTATGGAAGAGTGCCTGCCCTACCCCTGACCAAAGAAAGGCACATGTGATGAAATCTCAGGTCCAGTTTGCTGACATTGGAGAATAGTGGGAACTTGAAAAGCAGACCCTGGGGTATAGTCTTTAATCTCTTCCGATACTCTGCATTTTGCTCATGGCTATGAGATAAGTTATTTGGCTTTAGCAGAATAACATGCTTCTTCACTGTACCACCAAAAGTGATGGGGAAATTGATCATGGATTATAGTCTATGAAACAAAATATACCTATCTTCATTAAAAGCTGATTGCTCCTGGCATTTGTTATAGTAGCAAAATTCCTGGTTATGGGAGCAGGATTCATTGAATAGTAACTCATTTTTTACTGGTTTCAGTTTTACCCTTGGGTTCGAGAAAGCAGGGCTTACCCAAATATGAAGCAGAAAAAATTGGACCAGGACCTATAAAAGAGAGAAAGCTAGGGTCTTGGAGTCAAGGCAATTACTTAAGCTTTGGTATAATGGTTGCTTAAGTAAGCTTCTGTTTAGGAGCAAAAGAATATCAAAGAAAAAAATCAAAAAATAAAGAAAAGAGAAGATAACTAGCCATTCTTGGCTCTGTAAGTGATGTTTGCCACCTAGGCTGACTGGTGTCCTTTAGAGCAAACTGAGGTGGAAATCTTGAAGCACACACTCCTGCCTCTGACAGCCACTGAGCTTGCTTTGCCTTATCACATGAGCAATATATTTGATGCACAATGGTGTGATACCTGGAGCTGAGCCATCCAGGCTGATAGAAGATTGTGCCAGTATTACACACTTGTTTCGATTGTATTTATTCATTTATTTTCCAGGATACATTTCCTGAGTGCCTCTTGATATGACAGCTGGAAGCTCTTACAAAATTTAAGGGACACATATATTATCTATAGCTGCCTGCAACTATTGTCATTAAAACTCTAGTTATTGCCACACCACAGGACATTCTCCTGCTGGGTTTATTGGAAGCCAGGTTAGTGATTCAATCATTTCCTCCTGGCCTCTGCTTCCCCAAAGCATTCCAGATGCTGAGAGTCTGGCCAACCAAGAAGTCCACAGGAGCTGTTAGGGCATAAATCTTAGTCCAGAAAGCATCATGACAATCAATATGATTTGGCAGATCCTATAATATATCAAAGAATGCAGAAAGCAGGAAAGACGTAGTCGTCACCCTCAGTGACTTTACACCATAGTTCATTCACTTGTCACTCAAGGTAGTCTCCAGTCAGGAAATGTTCTTGCCTCATTCCTAGAATGACTATATATTACGGGTTTTCTGGAATAGTCTCAATTTCAAATATTCTGTCCTGTTGTCCCCATAAGTGTACTTGGACTTGTCAGAATTGTATCTTGATTTGGGAGTTGGGAAAAGGCATTTGTTCTGACTTTTCTTGCCATTGCCATAGTGAAATCGAGCTTTATACCCTTGCATGGGGTGTGAAATCTACTTGGGCCTCAAATTGACTTATATTGAAAATATGAGAAAGGCAGGAAGGTGGACAACTGTGCCTTCTATCTATTTAGTTTTTCTTTAGCAACAGAGTACATTCTTAGGCTTTACTATTTTACAATGAATATTATTTTTGATTGGAAAGTTGTTTCATTAAATGGTATGTGATAGATGTTAACATCATGTGAGTCATGATTAAGCCATTAGATTACCTATCAGTTTTTATGTACAGAACCTTAACATTGATAATCAATATTTTGAAATATACATTATTATTGACTGTAATCATATATCTCTGACCTTACAAACTATTTCTTCCTCTGAGTATTTTTTGAGGATTATTTCTCCATTCTCTGCCTTAATCCTCATTCCCAGCTTCTGGTGACCATCCTTTGTCTGTCTATTCCTGTGAGTTTAATATTGTTGGAATCCATGTACATAAGTTCTTCTGTGCTATTTCATTTTCTATGCAAACTGTTTTCACAGAGCATAACACCTTCTGAATTGACCCAGGTTCTCAAAAATGACAGGGCTTCTCCTTTTTAATGGATGCATATTGTTTCATTGTGCATATGTTGTATAACCTAATATCTTGTCACCCTCTGATGAACACTTAACCTTTTGGTATTTTGCTGATGTGAATTATATTTCAGTGGAAATGAGAAAACAGGGGTCTCTTCCATATATTGATTTCAGCTCCTTTGTCTATATTCCCAGAAGTAAGTTTCCTGGATCATATGGCAGCTCTGTTCCTATTGTTTTTTTCTTGAGAAATTTACATATCATTTAACATAATGACTCTATTCATTTACTTTCTCAAAAATGATCACCCTTTTATCTGCATCCTCTCCTACTATGTCTTTCATCTTTTGATAAAAAAAATCTAAAACATTTCAAAACAGTGTCTTACATGTAACCACAATGTGTAATGGCAATTAAAGTAGGGATGTTCTAGTTATTTTGTGCAACTCACCCATGGGAGCACCAAAGATATGGATCTTCTAAAGCCTTACCATTGAAAGCTCATCTTCTAAACACTCAGCTTAAAAGTATTTACACTGAGGATTTCTAAATCCCCCTCTAACACTAACCAATGCTGTGAGACTCTAGAAGGGGTGATGAGTGTCCATCAGGAATGGAGTGTTCAGAGGAAAACGTAGAGTAAGCCTCAGATGATCTTGTGTACATCTACTCTTCATGATCCATTTTTCAGTGCATTAAATCACTAGGGAAATGACTTGTGGTTTTCTTGGAAATGAAAGTAGCAGTGGGCATTAATTAGAATATTTTTACAAGATCTGAGTTTAGGGCTTGATTATGAACTGACTGTCTTGACAAGTCATCTAATCTGTCTGGTTATCCATTTGAGCTATGGAATTGTTCACCTGTAACACATGATCAAAGGTCTCAGTTACTTCAACAAGCTGGATGATTGCATATCCAGAGATTTGAACCATTAGGAGTTAGGTCTATTTTTAAACCTAAGCATGGAAAAGAGTCACATGCGTTTTTGTTTGTTTTACCACACCACAACTTAGTTCTGTTGTATTACTTCCTATATTCTGATTATCTTTGCCTGACTTTCAAGATCTATACACAACAGTTTTACAGGGGTAAGAAAACAGAATTCCCCCATATTTGGCACAAAAACCATGAAAAAAAAGAGGACATGTTCAGAGTCAGATACATCAGGCTTACAAGCACCTTTCATGAAGATTATATTCTGAGAGTATGGATACTCTCCAAGGATTTTTGACACTTGTAATCATGTTTAATATGCTCAAATCTAAAGAGAAAGATGTGTTGTTATACATAGGCAGATCCAAGACCACTGCATTATTTGCATGTCATTTGCAAAGACTTGTGTGTGAGCTAGTTTCAATTACAATGTGCTATAGTCAGTAACAACAAACCACATCTTCTGGAGTATCCAAGCTACCACACTACAGTTCAGTGATTCCAGTTTCTGTGCCTTCCTTTACCCATTGTCAAACAAGGTATAAAACTACGTATAGAAAGTTCTGGCAATAAGTAATTAAAAAACATTAAATAACCTTTATTCAAGACATTGACATCAAGATTCTGTTTCATTAATAGTTATTAGTGATACCTTACTTATAATTAATGTAAATAGCCTACTTTATAAATAAAAACTTTTCATTGGTGCATGTATATAAATGTGTATGTATATGTATAGAAAAAATATATATCAAATTTATATTTACATGTAAGTCTCAGTGCTATCTGCAATTTCAGCCATCCACTTGAAATCTTGGGATTGTATTCTCAGTTGATATGGTGTTCCCTAGCTTCATATAGACAGAACTCAGCTTCCCCTCCCTTCTGACGGGTACTAAGTAAACACACTCTTGACAAACACACTCTTTGAAAACAGACACTAATGATATCCACATTCATCCCTCAGGCAATTGGTGTTCTCACTAATAAATAACTAGTAAGTAACTCAGAAATAAAAACAGAAGCTTACAATTGAGTGTGAACTCAAGGACAATGTCATACATAGTCATCTGCTAACAGGACATGCTCTAGGTGACTGGTGATACTCCTTACAGCCAAGTGTGGCATTTTATACATAAGAAACAAAATTTGTGTTTGTGCAGAGGTAAAAGTTTGTTCCAAATTTTAAAAGAGGTGTCTTTCAAAATTCTTACCTTCTACTCTCTCCTTCCCCACTTCCTCCTATTGGTCCCCTCTCTTCCCTTAGACAGTTACAATTGTGTCAGAACAAGGTCAGTGAAAGAAGTTGTGTGAGGAGTTTTCTGATACCTTGTGAGAAAATTCCAAGTAAATAGACAAGAGTCTTGAAAACTCTGTTCCTTGGTTACATGTGCTGTTCATGGAATGTGCTTACATGCCCCTCCCAGGTGTTGTGGATAGGTGATCATTACAGATTATTCATTACAACTGTCTATTGTTGTTTGCTTATATGCCTCTATGGAAAAACCTGTTTGTTTTTTTTCTCCATGTGCAGCTTGTCCTTGTGACTGTAAACTTTGTTCATGTGATTCTTCTTAACCCTCAGAGTATAAATTGCCTGATGGTCTGAATAAAGTTGGTTATTGCATGAAATTTTTGTCTGCCTCATTTTTAGGCCCTGCTCTCCCAGGTTCATGCCACCAACTAAAACAGTAAACACAGTTGTACTTTCTTGTCATATATGTGTACATAATTCGTAGTACCTATATAAAATCTAGGAGACACTAATAAAAGATAATATTTATCTTTCTGAGACTAGCTAAATTTCTCTATTATTATTATTTCCATTTGCATCCATTTTGTTGCAAATGTTGCAGCTACATAGTTCATGACTGAATAAACAAACAAACAAACAAACAATAAATAAATAAATAAATAAAAACCACTATGTATATGAATTGTGCTTTCTCTACTCATTCCTCTGTTGCTGGAAACCTAGACTGGTTCTATAAGTTAGCATTTTTTAATAATAATGCTGAGGTAAATATTTATGTTCAAGTAACTCTATACATTTAGACTTGAAATCCTTAAGGCAAATATCCTGGGTTATGTGGTAAATCTATTTGTTAGTTTATTTTTAGAAGTGTCCATATGGATTTTCATAGATGTTGACTAGTTTATATTCATAGTAACAGCATATTAGCATTCCCTTTTTATCTTTGTCCTTACCAGAATGTGTTATTTGTTTTCTTAATGACTGCAATTCTGACTAGAGTACGATGCACATACAAAGTTCTAGAACATATAAAGCACTTAACAAACTATACAATAAGAAAGCAAATGACCCAATCAAGAAATGACCCAAGAAAACCAGAATATGATGGAACCAGGCCCCCTAAATATGGGTGTCAGTTAGGAGGCCTTGGCAGTCTATGGGGCCTCTGGTAGTGGAACAGTATTTATCCCTAGTGCTCAAATGGACATTCCCCATAGAGAGATACATTTTTAGCCTAGACACATGGGGGAGGGCCTAGGGCCTGCCCCAAATGATGTGACAGACTTTGGTGATCACCATGGAAGGCCTCTTCCTTTCTATGGAGCCGAAGAGGGAGGGGATGAAGGTCGGTGGGGGAGCTTGGGAGGATGGGAGGGAGAGGGACCTGGGATTGATATATAAAATAAGATTGTTTCTAATTTAAATAAAAAATGGGAAAAATACCAAAAAAAACCCTAAGAAAACATTCAGACAGTTTTTAAAAATGAAATACAAATCATTAATAATGGAGTCTAAATGAACTCACCATGTAATTGGGGAGAGAATTCCCCAAATAGATATTGTAGACACCAAGTAAATGCTTCAGTGGCATCTTGTTACATCTTGTTGAATCCTTGGCCAAAGGGGCCCCATGAAGCCTCCAAACATCACAGGCTATTGTCAAGGCCACTTGTTTCTCTCCTCATCATGATGGTAAGACTCCATTGCTGAAGACAAAGCTTACATATGTCATCAACCATAGAGAAGTTGAGCTGGTGCCCAACTAAAAGCTTAACTCTTATTGACTAGTGTTCATGGTGCTAAAAGTATTTTTCAGGATATTAGAAGAGAAAAGTAACCACAACTACCACCCAGCTACAAGTCCTGAAAACTAAAACAGTGACCTGACCGGAAGATATAGTGGTGCAGTCGTGACACCAATGATAAGGGAATAACCAACCATTTCTTAATTGGCTTTAAGGCCCACTCCATGAGAGGAAATCCATGCTAGATACTGCTTATGTGGCCAAAACCTAAGACTAGTTCGATCATAGGCCTTAGGAGAAAGTACTACTGTTATTTTGATAAAGGAATATAGCAATAAAATGACTCCCAATGACCATTATGCATTGTTCAATGGTCAGTAAAAAGTTACTTTTTACTCGAGATGAAAATTAATAGCATTCCACAACTGGACAATGTGCACAGAGCAAGGGACTTTGAAGCACTCAGTCTTAAATGATTATCTATCAAATACATCTTCCCAAGGCTCGTGGATCTGTGTATAGGAGGAGATGGAAAGATTCTAAGAGCCAGAGGCAATGGATGATAACATCAAAATATACCATCTTCCATTTACAACAGGGCAAATGCACATGTGAACTCAGAGAGACTATGGCAGCATAAACAAGACCTGCACAGGTTAAGCCAGACAGAGTTCTATCACTGAGAAGGGGAAATGGACATAGGGTCCTACTGCCAATGAAGAAGCTACTTACAATTGATGCCCACAAGCAAAGGGAAAATTAGTTTTCTCCAATAGAGTAATTGGATATAACAACCATATTCTAGTACAGACCCACTGTCCAGGAGTAGTTGGTCAACACAAAACAAACCATGATATTTTATGGGGGGTTGGTTTTATTTAGAATGTTTTGTCTTGCTGGGTTTTTATTGTCTATATGTTTTGATTTCTTTGTTTTTTGTTTTATAGTGATTTTTAAAAGAGAGAGAGAACAAGGCCGGGCATTGGTGGCACACGCCTTTAATTCCAGCACTCGGGAAGCAGAGGAAGGCAGATCTCTGTGAGTTCAAGGCCAGCCTGGTCTACAGAGAGACTGCCAGGATAGGTTCCAAAGCTACACAGAGAAACCCTGTCTTGAAAAACCAAAAGAGACAAGAGAGACAGAGACAGAGACAGACAGACAGACAGACAGACAGACAGACACACACACACACACACACACACATATACACACACACACACAGAGAGAGAGAGAGAGAGAGAGAGAGAGAGAGAGAGAAAGAGAGAGAGAGAGAATGAGAAAACATAAAGTTGGGTGGGTAGGGTGGTTGGGAAGGTCTGAGAGAAGTTGGGGAATTGGAAAATAATTAATACTTAGTATTAAAATTAAATAGAAAACAATAAAGATACAGTAGAAGGGAAAAAAGAAAATGGTCAATGAACATATGAAAAATATCCAACATTGTTAGCCATCAGAGAAATATAACTAAAGTTCTTTTTAAGATCTTCCTGTCACTTTTGAGTCTTCTGACTTCTTCAGGTGACAGTAAATGGTGATCATGTGTGGGTCTTGACATAAAGGCTGTCATGACTTGTTAAGTCTGGGGAGCAAATAAGATACTGCATCTGTAGCAAACCCTCAGTCAATGGTGACATTGCTTTATATTCAATATTCTGAGAAGTGAGGTTACAAGCCTACTCCATCTGACTCTACAGATACGTAACTCACTGCCATTATTGTAAAGTGCTTTTGTTTATGAGCTCCATGCATAGACAGCCTGGCTTGAAGTCTGTGATTTTCCATATCATTGATATGAGCTTGGGCAAGCTACCATCTCTTCTCATGCCTCATATCTTTACCTTGTCAAGAGGAAAGTACCTAGTGATTCAGGCATTGGCAAGCACACAATGTGGTCTCTTTGAGTAGTAATAATTATTATTCCATGGATAGATTATTAAGCCCATCCTGAAATAGAGGAAGGTGGTGTAAGGGTTTGGAAACCATAGTTGGAGAATGCATTCTTAGCCATGCTGTTTTATATGGGAAACGCTTTTAAGCAGCTGGTTGTTAATTGCTTTTCTCAAGTATCCATATCCATAACAGCTGGCATGAATATAAATAAATAAATACAGAGCAGAAAACAGCCAGGCCTGTGTGCCTGCCAAAAGTGGATATACCCTAGGTAAAGATTAAACTGTTAATATTACTGACTGGATAATCTTAAACTCATATGATATCATTTAACCTGTTAACTGATAGCATTTAACAACTCTTGTTTCTTTGGGCTCCAGTCAGGGTTAGGATTTGAGATGTAATTTGGTTTCAGGATAAACTGAAGAGCAAACATTTGCATGTGGTTTGTGTTCCAGTGACTTATTTTTTTTTATATTAGGATCATATGAGAAATGCTGGCATGATTCCACTGCATGCTTAATTGCAAAGGACCCCTATGGGGTGGAATCCTAAGCAAACCATCCAAAGGCCTCTGAAATACACAATACCTGGGGAGTGAGGAGGTGGGTGGCAAATTTAGGTTGTCTGTGGGATGTTTCGACTGTGGTCAGAATTTCCCCATAAGCAACACATTGTGAGCATGGGTTGCCTGAACAAATATATAATTCATTTCCAGGCAGCAATACCTGGAGGCTAAAGCATAAGTCTTGGATGCACTAAATCCCTTTACCAATCCTAAACTGATCTAAGACACAGTTACTTTTAAATCATTTCACTTCTCAAGTTCCTTGTGTGCAAGGGAAGGATTAAGGATGCCCATTTCGATCAGCAAAGCTCTGGTGTGAATTAATTATGGTTTTTAAATGGCTACAAAGGACTATCGCCCAGAAATATATATGACAAAGAGATGTTTACACAACACACATGCCCCAGTTGGAATGTAAGTAAATGCCAGAGAAAATTGATGACAAATATCACAAGGCAAAGTATTTACTCAGCAGGGAGGGAGTAGTTGTATCCTGGAGTAAGATGGCGGGGAGCTTACCACCTGGGTAACATAAACTTCTGACTTAGAAGAAATGATATGAGGTATCCAGGAGCTTGGGGAGGGGGTTCTTGCTAAGGTCTCTCATTTAAATCAGTGGAAGTAAAGACAGTTGCCAAACTCTTACTCATTCATTCAGTTTCTCAGACAACTTTATTGAGAACAAGCAGTGATCCACCACTCACTGCTCTATGTCCCAAATGCCAAATCCAACAAGGTATTGATTATCTTCTATTCCAAGAAGGTTGCAGTGAAGAAACAGAGACAAACATGTAAAATAACGATCCCTGTATGACATCAGAACCGCCATGACACAATCATTCACAGAGGTGCTGTAAGAGCAAGGAAGGGTTGCAGCTGCCTAAAAGAGACTTGGAGCTAGCTGAAAGCAAGAACTCTGGAGTTTGTGCTTAAATGGAAATTAAAGTTCAAAATCTGAAAGAGCAAGCAAGCAAACACCAACATCTCATCCTCACAAAATCAGTAGCTAAAGGGCTAATACTCCCCTTTCTTGTGCTGGCAAATGCATGTGCATGTGTGTCCTCTCTGGTAAGGGAAATTCAGATTATTCCATGAAGCATCCCATGTGGAGTAGGGGAGGAGGTGAAAGGTCAAGAGCAGGCTTCTAGAAGGTTTTGTCCTCAGAAAGCTCTCTTCAGAGCTCCTCTATGCATCTTTTATTCCCTACTTTTAGGGACTCCAGTGTGTCCTCTTTTGTGTTCTTGTCATCTTTATAAAAGTTTCACTCCAGAAGAATACAATTAGGAAAGGAATAAGCCAAATTATATTCATGCTTCCAGGTGACATGATCAGATCCTAAAATTAATTAATTAATTAATTAAATCATTTGTAAAAGCACCAACAAAGACTCCACCAGAAGATTCTTAGCTCTGACAGACTCCTTCAGTAAAGTAGCTGCTTGCTAATACAAGTAACTTTTGTATACATACACACCTAAAATGGAATTAGCTTATTTGATGCCAGAAAAAATCCATTGTAGTAGACTAAAAATTTAAAAGAAGATACTACTTAGTCACAAACTTAACCAAATACGATAATCTCTCTATAGCAAAAAAACATAAATCGTGGAGGGAAGACATCATAGAAGACACTGGAAAGGGGGAAGACTGTTCACACTCATAGTTTGGCAAAATAAACTTTTGATATGAACAAATCACAGAAAGCAGTATATACAAGCAACCAAATCCTTAGAACAATTCCAATGATATTCTTCACAGAATTAGAAGAGACAATCATAAAATGCATAGGGGACACAAAAGATCACAAATAACACAAAGCCATTCTGATATAAAAATGCAGTCCTGGAGGTGTCAATCACAGTATCTGGTTTCAAACTATACAATAGAGCCACACTAATAAAAATACCACGCTAACAGCACAAAAACAGATACAAAGACCAATGGAATAGAATAGAAACAGACATAGATCCAAATATAATAGACACTAGCAGTTATAGCCATATGTTTCTTGACAAAGATGTGGGAGGGATAGCATCCATTGGAAAAAATAGAGCATCTTCAACAAGTGATGCTGAGTATACTGAACATTTGCCAGCAGAAGAATGAAACTAGATTCAGATCTCTCATCACACACACACACACACACAAAAATGAATCACAATGGACCAAAGTTCTCAATGCAGTATATGAAAATTTGAAACTGCAATAGGGAATCACATGGGGCAATGCTTCAACTTCTATACATGGCAATGGGTTTCTGAATGGACTCCAACAGTTCAGAACATAAAGCCAATGGGATTGTATCTGATTTAAAAAATTTCCTGCATTAAAAGAAACCACCAGCTTATGGAATCCAGGAAAAACTTTTCCAGTTGTTCATTTAAGATATAATGAAAAATGGAATTATACAAAGAACTCAAAAGTAAAACATCAGACTCAACAATACAACCAAAAAGTGGACAATGAAATGTGCAGACAGTACAAATGAAGAAATATAATAGCTAATGATACATAAACATTATTCAATATCCCTAGACACCAGAGAAATGCACATTAAAACTACATTGAAACTATTTCATTCTTTCAAAATTATGTCATGGAAATATGTTTTCAATTTGGACAGGTAAGAAGATCAAACCTGGTTAACTATATAGAACTAATAAACTATACTATAAACTAAACTATAAAAGCTAATCTAGATGCCCATCAGTGTATGAATGGATACAAAGAATGAAAGATAGCTTTCTCTCTGCCTCCTTCTTAGAGAGAGAGAGAGAGAGAGAGAGAGAGAGAGAGAGAGGGATAAATGGATGGAACTGGGGATCATGATATTAAATGAAATGAGCCATTTCCTCAAACCCACAAAGACAAATATTTGTTTTCAGTGTGTGGAGCCCAGATCTGGAAGCAAAATGTGGGGGGGGGTACTACTAGTCATAAGGAAGAGGGAAATATGGAAGATAATAAAGGGATGAAGGAACTCAGGCAGAATTCACCCAAATAAGGAACTGGACATAAATTTAGGTGCAAAATCTCCTGTCCTCAGCTTTCTGGAGACACATCTTGGTGCTCCTTGACTGTATACATGTATCCATATCCCTGTCTTGACAAATGAATCAAGATATGTCCTTGAAGGGAGGGTTATCATAGGCTTCTTTCTACTTCCTGGAACAGAAAAGAGTAAAAGCCAGGGGTATTTGGATAGTCTAGGCTGAAGCTCTCAGACATCTCAAATTTTAGATATCATTCTTCCCAGAAGCTTATGTGCCTGCCATTTAGTGGACGATGGAGATGGGAGGTTGGAAGAGACAGATATCAGGAAAGCATATCCAAGTGAGAGAAACTGACAGCAGAGAAAAGGGACATGCAGGCCTGTTAAGAAGTTGTCTCAGTACTTAGAAATGAAGGTATCAAGATATGCAAGCCTTGGCTATTATATGTAATGATAGAACATTAATCCTCTCTGGATGTGTGTGTGTGTGTGTGTGTGTGTGTGTGTGTGTGTGTGTGTGTGTATTGAGATAAAGGAGAGAGAGAGAGAGAGAGAGAGAGAGAGAGAGAGAATTGCTTTTTCTGAACAGCTCAGGTCAGTTGCAGCTAGGTCACAAGGATATGTGTATCTTCAGAATAAAGTCTTTAATCGCCTGATGGATATGAAAAAATAAATTACTGTGGCAAAATGTAATAAACGTTAAAGGGAAAATGATGAGGGTAATATAACTACATTGATTTAACTAGGATGATAGAGAGGAATTGTCTGCTTTATAGGTTTCTGGATATCTATTAGTGGCTCTATATCAAGGAATGGGGCTGTTCTCTTGATATACTTAAGAGCTGTCAGTAATTCCTATTTCACAGTCCACTGCTTCAATTCAGAAAGTGTGTTCCAGCCCTTGGTGACCCCATCCAGGAGGTACTGGAGGGTGACCAGCTGCCAGTGGTTTGTGTTCAAGCAGCTCTCAGGTGAGCATCTGTATTGTTCAAAATTGGGATGTACTTAAGGAGCTTCAGTGGCTCCATCCTCCCCCTCACTACCAGGCCACCTTGCTAGACTACTCTGACCTTTGTTTTAATGACTCAACATTGGGCTCATTACGTCCTGATATTTTCTGGAGAGAATGGCCTCCTTGGTGTGTAGAAATGGTAATTAAGGACATTTAGGGAACAGGCACTGTGCCAATCCCTTAGGGCATATGTCCCCCAAGAGTTAGGACATCATCCCACAATGAAGCAAGAGAGGCAAGCTTTAGGCAGAATATCGTTTTTCCACTATGATCATGTCACCAAACTATAAAAAAATGTCCTACAGTTCTCCTACAGCCTACAGAATTAAGCCTAAAGTATGATCAGGAGTAGAAGGAACAAAATCTCATTTCTCGTCTTTTATGAGCCCCTTACACTCTACTGGCACTTTCTAATGTCAATTCATTAGCACTCACATTAATGTTTTTTAAATAGGCGGTTTTGTGACTCTTCAGATCTGAGCCCCACCTCCTTAGTAATCTTTTTCTTACCATTTTATTTTTCTACAGAAGGGGAAACCTGTCCAAATTTTCAAGTATTTAAATGAGGATAACACAGTAAAAGTGTCTACACTTGGCTTCTTAGCATTATGCTATGTGTCTTTGGCCCAGGCACACCACATTTCTGAACTGCAGTGACATTGTCAGCAAAGGTGAAGTTGTTGGACTAAGGCAGTGATTCTCAACCAGGGGTGAATTTCACACCTTGGTGTGGGGTGTTTAGCAATATCTGGTGATATTCCAGGATGTTGTGAAGGGATGGGGAGGTGCTAGAAGCATCCATTGGTTAAGGCAGATGGTGCTATTAACAGTCTTCTACAAAAATGACTATTCTGCTCAAAATATCTGTAGCACTGAGCTTGAGAAAATAAGACCAAGGTCACAGCAAAGGGCATTTCCTGTCCTCTTTGCTGGCATTGCCTATTGCATTGGCCCTATTTCTTTTTTAAGAATATATCTTCTCCACTGATTTATCTAGGGATGGGATACACATACCACAGTATGAGTGTGGAGCTCAGAGAAAAGCTTGCTGTGAGTCATTTCTCTTTCTACTCTCTGAATTCCACAGACCAAACTCAGGTCATCAGTCTTGGCAAAAAGTGTCTTTACCCACTAAGCCATCTTGACAACACTGCCTTCTCCCATTTCTCATGCTCTAGTCAGTCTGATCTGCTCCCAGCACCATTTTATCCCCCCAACCCATCCCGGAGGACCTGAGGCAAAGACGATCTTCACCACATTCTCACTTGTGTATCAAGTGCCCATGACCTCTAAATCAAAGCAATTCAAGCAAGAATATTTATTCTAAAATGAGCTAGCTTTTCAATTGGTATCTGTTGGATTGCGTCTCCTTTTACTATTAATGAAAGCCATCATTTATTAATTTCCCATTACCTATATAGTACTGTCATTGCTAAGATGTATTTTTTAAAGTTTATCACCCAATCTTTACACAATTTCTGCAAAGACAAATAGTATTCTCATTGGAAAACCTAGAAACTGAAGCTCATATATGCGACATTATTTGTACAAGGCAACCTTTCATCCCTTAGATACATAATTTGACCTTGTACTTAATAGGTGGGAAATTCTGGATTCAAAGTAGATGCATCTGACCCCCAATGTATGAACAACTTTCTATGATGGAGCAGAAACTCCTCAACCTCTGTCTCTACAATGATATGTTCAGAATAAGCCAATAGCCACAGTAGTTGAGAAAAACAATATTCTAAAGCTTCTTGGGAAAGAAATCTCTGTTTCCTATGCTAATCATTCCAATGGCTTAAGCTATAGACATTGATTGAGGAGTAAGGAAAAGGCCTATTTGAGCCCATTTCTAGAGGGAAGAGTGATAGAAAAGTCTTCCATGATTATAGAAAATTAGTCCCATGGATGCACAAACAACTCTAGTTGATCATTGCAAACTCACTGTGCCTTGGTCATCTGCTGCTATATGATTGTTTCTAAATGTATTTGTCATGATGTGTGTGCATCAGACAGTTGGAAACATCTCAGTGGGGAAGTAGCAGTAACCTGGAGTTGATTGCAGTTACAATGTTTATTTTCAAGGTGACACCTTCATCCAACTGCCAGTTAAGTATAGAGTCCTAGATAGAGGCCTCAGTCTTTGATATTATGATCCTCAGAGGGTTTGTTGAGTATCCATGTTAACATATGTTCAAGATAGCCAGTTTGCTTCAGAGTGAGTGACTCAAGAACAAGGAAGAAAGATCCTGCACTACTTCATATGTCCTCATTGCAGAAATTGTCTAATCTTTATTCTTAAAGGGGGGTGAGGGACCAACCCTAGATGCCATGGGAAGGGAAGACTCAAAGACAAAAATCTCAAGAGGCAAGGATCCCTGGGACACAATTCTGAGGAGATATCTGGCACTAGTGAGACTTCCAGAGATGTACAAGGATGACACCAACTGGCAATCTAAGCAATAGTGGATAGGCCACATTAAATGTCCTTCCCTGATAATGAGATTGATGACTACCTTATATGAGATACTAGAAGCTTCCTCCAGTGGCTGATGGAAGCAGAGGCAGACACCCACAGCTAAACACTGAACTGATTTCCTGGAATCCAGTTGCAGAGAGTGAAAGAGTGATGAGTCAAGACCAGGCTGGTGAAACCCACAGAAACAGCTGACCTGAACAAGGGGGGAGTTCATGGACACCAGACTGAAAGCTCAGAGGCCAGCATGGGACTGATTCAGACCCATTGAATGTGGGTGTCAGTGAGGAGGCCTCAGCAATCTATGGGGCCTCAGGTAGTAGATCAGTATTTATCTCTGGTGTATGGGACTTTGGGAGCCCATTCCCCATGGAAGGACTCTCTCAGCCTGGCCACATGGGGCAGGGCTTAGGCCCTGTCCTGCATGATATGACAGACTTTGGAGATATGCCAGGGAAAGCCTCACCCTCCCTGGGGAGATGAGGGGGGATGGGTGGGTGTGTTGGTGGGGGGCAGGGGAGGAGGTGATGGAGAGATCTGGGATTGACATGTAAAGCAAGCTTGTTTCTAATTTAAATAAACACACACACACACACACACACACACACACACACAAACACACACACACACACACACACACACACACACACACACACACACCACCACCACCCATTCTTCAACTACAATAAAAATTTTACTTGAGAAACTTCAGGGATTCTTTTAAGTATGAGCAAATAGGACTGGGAATAAAGTGAAATGTGTTTAATTCTAGCTGTAGCACCCACTGATGACTTGGTTCTGGGAGGTCCATGACATCTTTGAACACTGGCTTTTTTTTTTTGCTTTTTTTTTATTAGTTCAAATTAGAAACAAGCTTGCTTCACAAGTCAATCCCATCTCCCACTCTCTCCCCTCCCTCAGGCCCCTGCCAGCCCCCCACTTCATCCCTCCTCTGCTCCCCAGGGACGATAAGGCCCTCCATGAGCCTTAACCAATGTCTGTCATATCATCCTGGGCAGGGCCTAGGCCCTCCCCATGTGTCCAGGCTGAGAGAGCATCCCTTCATGTGGGATGGGCTCTCAAAGTCCCTTCTTACACCAGGGATAAATACTGATCCACTACCAGGGGCCCCATAAAGTGCCAAGGCCTCCTCATTGACATCCACGTTCAGGAGTCTGGATCAGTCCCATTCTGGCCTCCCAGACATCAGTCTGGGGTCCATGTGAGTTCAACTGTCTTGATGAATTTGGATACAAATCATACTTTACCAATTTGTCCAAATGAATATTTAAAATTTGGGTGTAATTCAAGAAATGTTAACCATTTGAGCCAGATTAATCCTTTTGATGCGTATTTCTCTTAATGTAGAATTTTTCTTTGGTGTTTGAAGAATAAAACAATGTTTTCTTCCTAAAAATAATTTATCTAAATACAGCACATGGCAAAATCCATGTACTGTACATGTTGCAGAGATATCATCATAGTGTCATGCTAAGAAGCTGGCCTCACATGTATGCTTGACAGTTCTCTTCTGTATGAGACTTAGCACAGGTCAGTTCAAACAGACAGTGTGAGTGTAGATATGATGCAAGGAAAGATGCAGAGTCTGCATCCCTTGTCAGTTCTGGAATACAGGGGTATAGAGCTGAGGGCTGAATAGTGGAGTTCCCTGGAGCTATTGCAACAAACAGGCAAAGCAACATCAGAGACTTCAAACAGAACCCAAAAAAATGAGGAACCCCTGTAGAAGAAGAAAAGCATACTGCTTGTTATTTTCCATCTAGAGACATGGAAGATAGTCTGGTGGCATGGAAGCCACTGACAGGAGGATTTGAATTAGAACAATGATAGGTAGCAGGCAAGTTGTAGCTTCCTAGGAGACAGAAATCAAGAAGATGAAAACTCAAGAGTCCAGGCTAGAACCACCAATTATAGCATAGAGTTAATGGCTCCACTGGAAAAATGAATAAATCAACCAAGTGATGGTCTCTTGTAAGACCTAATATATTTTGTCAAATCCCATGAATGTTGGCAAACTATAGCAGTGTATGTTACATGAGTCTTCCTGCTACTGAGAGGAAAGAGTGATTGGTGTGATAAGAATGCAGCCAGCTTTCAACCAAGGGCTGTCAGGGCCAATGTAGGACCAATGTTATGTTCAACAACTTGGTTTGTGGCTTTTAGTATTTAGATTGCTTTTGTTGGTTTTTGTTTGTTTGTGTGTGTGTGTGTGTGTGTGTGTGTGTGTGTGTGTGTGTGTGTGTGTGTTTGTTTGAGACACAATTCCGTAAACTCCAAGCCGTTTTGAGTCATACATGTTCAAGGATATACTTGAACTCATGATCTTCCTGTGTTCACCTCCCCAGTGTAGGGAATGTAGACTATTTTAAATATCAGATGTTCCAGAGATCCTTATTAGGAATAAAATCAAGGGAAACTTATTATCTTGGATAAAATATCCCTGAATAAAAATTTGTATTTAGTTACCATGTATAGTCTAGGACTGGAATATGGAACAAAAGTCACAATAGACATCCTAGAGTGTAAGCCAGGTAGTGACATGGTGACTTCTTTAATAGTATGGGTTTTGCAGACTCTTATCTCTCACTAGGTATGTAACATCTTTCAAATTATAGTCTATGCTTTGTTTCTTTATTCAAAACATGTAACATTACTAGTGTTTACTTAACAAAGATCTTTAGATGAGCTACAACTATGAAGTGTTTTCCCTGGGCCAATGAGCCATGTGCTGTATAATAATGCTGGGGTTAACAATGAACCACAAGTTTGATAATGATCCCACATGATAAAGGCCTGGAGAATTCTTAACTTTTGTCTGTGCCATGGCCATGTTCACACAGCTGAACGCACTGTCCACATGCCGTGGCAATGCTGACTAAACAAAAGCATGGAACCGCTAGTCACACACACAGCTACACAAAAGTGCATAAGACCTAATAATAGCAACAATGTTTTGGTTTGTCTAGCTATTTCACTATACTATTTTTAATCACCATTTAATAGTAAATATATAACACAGTGTGTTCTTTGAATTGGAAGAAGCCTGATTAATCTCTGGTTTGCCATGTCTTTTGACTGTATCATATCCCCTTAAGCTTGATTTGATCCTGTATTGCTATGATCTGTGTGTGTGTGTGTGTGTGTGTGTGTGTGTGTGTGTGTGTGTGTGTAGGATAAAATGTATGTCTCTATATGTGTCTGTATTTATTTACATTGAATTATAGGAGCAATACTTTGTATGTGTGCATTTTCTGTATAGCCTATAGCCTTGATCAACAACAGTCTACCACCCAGGAGTGTATTAGTACATGCTTTACTATTCACAATAGATGATCCCTGCCTGGTGCCTTTCTCAGAATGCATCCGAATCATTAAGCAGCAAATACTGTAACATTCTTTGGACAGATGTTATTTATCATTAATTAGTGTTGGTTCATGTTTTGCAGAGCATTGCCTATTTTGGCATTTGTTTCCCTTTAGTTCTTTTAACAAGACATTCAAATAACATAAAATGAATTTTTTTTAAATGTTGGAAACATCTCATGTTTCACACACACAAAAAATAATTACACTCCATGTGCCAGCTAGTGCCACACTAACATGACGTACTATCACAGCCTGGATAAATTGCAGCTAGCTGGAAGTAAATTAATTTCCTTCAAGGTTGAAACTAGAAAACAAGATCATAGGGTGATGTCTGCATATGAGTTAGAGTGGGCATTGTATGAAGTGCATAACTCCATAAGAAATGGAGGAGCTGAGCCTGGGGTGGTATGTTCTGGGAGAGCAGTACCAGGCTGATCAAATGTGGTGATTGCCTGTCTGTGTTTAGATCTATCAGGCTGGGCCCACTGGAACCCATCACCAAAGCCTTTTCCAAAATAAACTAGATTCATGTATCTGTCAGTAACAGGGCGTGTGGTGCCACTTTACAGAATCAAGAGAAGAGCTCTCCTGGTTTCTTTGCAATGTCTTCAGCAGATTGAGTTGCCTCTCTGAAAAAGCAAGGAGCTTGGATACCCCCCTGTGCAGAGTATGTGTTTCCAGCCAGTCCCCAGCCTCTATATTAATAGATTTTCTACTCTAAGACTTCTTCCTTGAGTGACTGAAAGTTAAAGTGATGAAAAGAAAGTAGCAATTACGACTCTGACATGTTCATGTGGACAGCTGTTGGTCTCCAAAGCCATTTTTTCCAGACTCTTAGTTGTCATTTACCTGTTTCTTGCTGGAGAGTGAAACAGTGCTCAATAGAGACATTGACAGCAAAGGAAAGAGCTCCTGGGGTTAGGGAAATTTCTTCCTCCACTGCCCAAGTAAGATGGAAACTGTGTTCTCTCTTGACTAGCCTCAGGGCTGCTTCTAAACCCTTCACCCTCTCTCCCAACCATGGTAGGTGAAGCATGAAGCTTTACTTAACATTCTCCAAACACATGGACACTGTACAGCCAGGCTCAGCTGTGGTTATCTCATAATACATTTCCTTAACTTATATTTCAGGTCAATGTTTTTTTTTTCTAATATGTAGGTTAAAGCTATGTTAACTTTTATACACTACATATACCTGAGCCCTTGATTCATTCCCCAAAGGTTTACTGACTAAGAAATGCCATGTATACTGTCTATGAAAACACATTCTAAAAAGTATTTCCAGGGGGCTGCAGGGATGGCTGAGCAGTTAGACTTTTGTGGGTCTTTCAGAAGACCTAACATCAGCTTCACCATCCAATTTGGGTGGCTCACAACCATCTGTAACTCCAGCTCCAGGGGAAATAAGGTCTTCCTCTGGTCTCCCACACATACCATCACACATCTGATGCATACAGTAATATACGTACAAACATTCATATATACATGATAAAATAAAGTAAAATCGTTAAGCAAAAAAAAAAAAGTTGTCAGGAATTTCTGAAGTTTCCAAAAAAGAATTCCAACACCCCACATGGCCCAGGGGAAGCTTATCCAAGAGGTGCACAGCATGGTCTTCCTGCTCCTCAGAATCAGGGTCATGATATACAGGTCTTTCCTAGAATAGACAGAAACCCCAAGCCTTCCTCTTACCTTTCTTCCCTCAGCCCTTAGTTTCTTTTCTTACCAAAGCCAATAAAAGACAAACATGAGACTGGGGAAGAATGGACATTGGGAATCTAAGTATAAAGATAGGCTTGAATGGAATAAGTAGAGTGGAAGGCTTAGGAACATGAGAGTTTAGGAACACCCAACTCTACAGCCACAGAGCAGAGGACAGGGTGGTCTTTTTATCTAATTCTTTTCAGACAATATATTCTGATTGTTTTCCCCTCACCAACCTCTTCCCATGTCCTCCCCTTCCTCCCAAACTATCCAACTTCATATCCTCTCTCTTCTTAAAATACTAGTTTGCAAGTTCTCAAGCCATGTTATAATGTATCAATAATTCTCAGAGTATAACTGTAGACTCCTGACATACCTCAATAGTACATCAAAACAGTTCCTTCAAGATGACCAAGCTATTTGCCTAAGAAGTGATATTGACATTGACTGTCCAACAAGTATGTCGCCAAGTGCTGAGCTGTACTGCCATGCCCTGGCACTGCATTTTTAAAAGGACAATTTTATATGAGGTTGATCCTAAGGAAGAAAGGAAGAATTATTAATTTTACTAAATCTTAATCCTTAGTTACACTCCTTTTTAGAACACCATATTTGACAAAGTAGGAAATAAACACAAAGCATTTATGTCACATACCCCAACTTTGAGAATGTTCTGAAAGAAACACTGTGTGTTTGTTGGAGCTACAAACTGAACGAACTATGTCTTTCATAAAACATTTTGTTTCTTGAAAGAATGACAGACAGATAAACTATGGCTGCTCAATCTGAGTATTTGACCTTGAAAAAATGGACAGAACAATCCTGTAATTTCAAGTAAAAAGGACCACATTCATCAACAATTGCAACATTCAAAGGAAAATAGAATTTTTGCAAGGTTTCACCAGGAGTTTGCCATAACTGTAATAGTGGTGAATTTCACTTTTTTGGTGTTTGGTGATAAACTGTCACAAATTGGGAAGATCAAAATAAATTAGAAAGCCAGTGTCTTCTAAATGACCCCATGGCATAAAAATCCTACATTGGGTATAAGACTTCAAAGTCCAACTCAGTCTGTGGAGCTTTGAATCATCTATTGTTCACTGATTTGCAGTAACTACATAGTTATGTGGAATAATGTAATAAACAAAATCAAGCAATTAGCCTAGCTATCACCTCACTATTTCTCATTCCTTTGTGGTAACAACATTCTATCTTGTCTATCTAGTGTGTAGTTCATTACTGTCAACTATAGCCACTTGGGTGGATAAATAAGATATAGTATATACCACAACAGAATACTATTCAGTTATAATATTCCATAAACTAACAGCAAAATAATTAAAATGGATAATGAGGGGATTCACAACTCTCCCACACTCTACAAAAAGCTTTCATTAGATGTATGTTGTACTGCTGACTTCTTTGTATATTAAGGCATTTTATGTTTTCTCCAATGGAGTGTCATTGAGTATATCAACCTCACTCCAAGGCAGACCCCATGCCCAGGAGTATCTGGCTTACAAGAAATAGACTCCATCTTTTTTACATGATTTTTTTTGGGGGGGCGTATTTTTGGTACTTTCGTCTTCTTGATTTTTTTAGAGAAGGAAGATTTTTAGAGGGAGGAGAGAAAGAGAAGAGAGAGGGGGGACATGAGGCTGGGTGGGAAGGGAAAATCTGGGAGAAGCCGGGAGAATAGAAAGAAAACAATCAAAATATATCATGTGAAAAATTTTAAACAAAAACCATAAATTCCCACTCTGGTTTATTTTACTAAACCAAAGATTTTTAGTTTTGCTTAAGAAATATCTTCTGTGTAGTTCTTCCGTGTCATGGTGATGCTAGTTGTTGCTGGCTGTATATACATTTGCCTCTTCAGTTATATAAGCTTTGCAAAGATTGACAGGGAGTGGATATTTGCATATGGTCACCGAATTTTCACAATGGCTTTAATCTTGATAGTGTTTTAAAAATCTTATAGTTAACAAAAATTATGGAGCCCTATTACTAGCAGCAACGCAAAATAAGTATAGAGGATATTATGTTAGCTCAGGTTAGCCAGGTTCAGAAGTTAATCATATCTCTCCTTCACTGAGTGAGCCTAGAAAACAATGGTTTCTTTTTGAAAACACTCCTGTTCTGCTGCACCTATTTATTTACTATACCTTCCAAACTAGTGTAATTTTATAACATCTTAAAGTCAATTTTTGTGTCTAGTTCTTAAAGTTTCTATAGGTTTTCTGAACTCTTTTATATGTATTATTTTTTTCATTTTACCTACCAACTCCAGTTTCCCCCTCCTTTCCCTTCTCCTGCCCCAACACCTTTCCCCTTCTCACTCCCCATCCACTCCTCAGAAGTGGCAAAGCCTCCCTTGGGGAGTCAACAAAGTCTGGCACATTAAGTTGGAGCAGGATCAAGTGCCTCCCCCTCTATCTAGGCTAAGCTAGGTATCCCATGATAGAAAATGGGCTCCAAAAAAACCCAGTTCATGCACCTGGGATAGGTCCTGGTTACATTGTCAGCCCATCCCCAACAGATCAAGTCCCGTAACTGTCACCCACATTCAGAGGGCCTAGTTTGGTCCCTTGTGGGTTCCCCAGCTGTCAATCCAGAGTCTGTGAGCTCCCACTAGCCCAGGTGAGCTTTCTCTGTGGTGGTCCCCATTGTGATCTTGACCTAAGTATTACCATATACATTTATAATCAACATATAATATTTATTTTTAAGTAAATTGTCCAGGAATAATGTCAGACCTATTTAATTTCAGCATTTGGGAGTCAGAGGCAGGCTAATTGCTTTGAGTGTGAAGCTAGCCTGGTTTATATAGCACTTCCCAAGCCAGTCAGATCTACATAGTGAGATGCTGTCTCAAAAAGAAAAAGAAAAATAGGTTGCTGTAAATTCACTGGAATTGTGTTGAATCTACTCAACAACTTGGGGGAATTGTCATCTTAAAAATCATAGACTCTTTTGGTCCATGGTACTTGATTATATCTGTCCCCCTTAATGCTCTCCTCAATGTTCTCATGAAGTTTTCAGTGAATAGTTTACACAGCTTTTGTCAAATTGAACCTTATGTATGTCAATTTGCAGTGCTGTTATGATGGGAATATTTTTCATTTCATTCTCTGATTACCTGCTTCTTTATAGCGAATTGTGCAGAACATGTATAAATGTTGATTTCAAATTGAAAAACAAGACCCCCTAGAATTATAAACTAGAATACTCTCCTCTGAAACTGGAGAGTGAGGGGTCGGAGGAGAGACAAGCAGAGGTTTGCCAGGATGTATGAAGTCACAGAGAGAAAGAATAAGACCACTGGATTTCAGTGTAGGATTATGAAACATTCATATATAGTCTTGGATTTTCACTGCAATTAACCTTTAGGAAACTAAGACTTTCTAAAGTTTCATGTGGCATCAAAGAAGACTTCTATAATTATTTATAAGGCTATTAAAAGACACTCTTTTCCAACTACAGAGTTTGAGACTGAATGCAAAACCTGACATGAGAATTCTGTTGTCCTCTATTAAGCCTGTTATTAAAACAGATTTGCAAGAATACAAATGTATGATATTCTTTAAATGTGTCCTGATTACTGATACATCTCTTAATATATGACCTTTTAAAATGATGTCTGCTGTTTCAGAATGTTCCAATCAGCACAGAACAGGATCAGCATTTTCCTGTTATTAAAATTTCATTGGAATAGGTAGTTTTTGGAAGACACATCAACTTTGTATTTATATTGTTCTGTGACATCAGCTATCTCTGTGTTTCATACTGCTGCTTCCCCGCACCCAGAGGCAGCCAAAAGACCTTATCTCACTCATCAGAAGAAGTGAGATTGTATTTTTGTACTTTATTAGGGAACCTTAAGCTTGCATCTATTAAACCTTATCTAATTATAGTTGACATCAATATCACTAATTTAATCTCTTTGGCTCTCCACTCTATCCATTTAACACATCACCTACCTTTCTGAAATGAAGCAACCGCTGACTGACTGTTTATCAAGTTACTGATAAAATATCACACAGGCTGAGACTCTGATGTTCTGTTGAAACCTGTCTCCTCCATGAGTTGAGTCAGATCACATAGCATTTACTGGACTTAATGATTCTTTTCTTAGTTTTAAAAATGGCAAATACAAGCACATGTTGCAATTTGCAACACTCCCAAACTCTCCAGGATGCCTTAAAGACTTCTGGCTTTGGTCACTGGAGTTCTGGATCCCTCTCTAAAGTGGCCCTGTTTATCATTAAAGAAATCCCTGTGCACTCTTATCAGTCTCATCCTCTTCATGGGTTCTATTTCCCAGTTAAATTTAGCAGGCTCTACATGCTTAATACACAGATCATTATTTTTAATATAAAAGAGGTAATCTAAAAATTAAGAGACCTGCGAAGTTTTTCCCCTGTTTGGTGAGACCATGATCTGTCATGAAGTCCATTTGGTCATGACAGCAAATAGGCCTGTTCTGTTTCTACACATTTTGTCTCCAGAGAGATGTTATTGTTCAACTCATAGAAAGCAGTTCAGCTTCCCAAGCATGAAGGGACTCCCGCTTTTTGTGTTCTTCACTGGTTGTTTACTTTGCTTTCAAAATTGGTTCTGAGAGAGGTGAGAACAACAGCACTGACCACAGGTCCTCTTTTCTTACCTTAACAGAATCCCTTGAAGTTTCACCCTGTGTCTCCCACTGGAAAACTCAGGTCGAGGGAACTTGTAAAAACTCTAGCTCAGGATTCAATTTATCCCTGGGATTGCAGGGAATGGTCTATCCACATCCAAAGCACAGGTGGTAGGAAGGGTCAGCCAAAATTCGGAAGGGGCTTTTGTTCATCACTGCATGTGTTTTAAATACTGAGCATCCACTGTTCAGTGGAAACAACCTCCCATCATCATTACAGCAAGAAGGCATTCTTCAACATTTCATTACCATGAAAGGGGCCTCTGTGGCTGACAATCATAGGTGAACATCCCCACATAGGAAATGCCATCTCCAAAATGGCCCATCCTTCCAGGCCCACAGAAGGGCACAGCTGGCCTGTTATTATTGCACTCTTATTACTGTTGTCATCACCATCAGCATCTCAAATGGTCTAATTAGTCACAATGTGCAAGGCATAAAGTGATGTCCCTGCCTGGAAGCTGGTGATATAATGGCATCAACAGCAGGAATATGCTTTCAAGACCAAATTTTCTGGCTAATAGAAATGTCTCATAAAGGCGTGAGACTAGGCTATAGACATAAACAAGCTCCTATTGATTTCTCTCCCAAGAGCCCCAATAGTTTTTGAGACCCTGATATTTTCACAGGTTAGCACCTGTGGCCTTTTCTGAATTAGTGACCAGCATGAAGGTTCCCACATATTTAGAGTGCTATGTGTTTGCCACTTGGATCAACACCATGGATTCCATTACTGTGGGGTGAACATTCTGGCTTCTCCCTCACTGTGTTGGTTTCCTTCCTGTGCTTCCCCTTTTAAAGCTCTGCAGACACCGTGAAAGGAACCTATGAAGTGATCCAAATGTAGGATGATTTATGTAAGCCTCACTCATTGCTATGTGCTTAAGTATCAGAGTCAATGACTACATGGGCCCACAGAAGCCAGACTTTTTATAAGCTTGAGGAGACCTAACTTATGGTAGCAATGTGAAGATTAGCTATGGGACATGCCTCAACCAAGAGCTTGGTCATATTTGTGGTAACAAATCCATACAAGCCTGCTCTGATTTAGCTGTAAAAATAGTTTCCTTCTCTCTCCTTCCTAGCCCTGCCACCATCTCATCTTTCTTCCTTACTTCCTCCTTTTCTTCCTTCAGTCTCTTCATTCTTTTTCTTCTTCCTTCCTCCTTCCTTCCATTCACCCTGTTTCCCTCCTTTATTTCCTTCATTCTTTCCTTCATCCCTTCCTTCCTCTCCTTCCCCTTCCCCAATTTTGCACCTTTTCTTCCCTTTCTTCCTCCATTTCTCCTCTTCATCACTCATCTTCCCCTTCCCTTTCTATTTTGTTGTTCTTCATTTTCTGTGAGGAGAAAGAATGGGGTAGGGGGTCATAGACATCTTTGAGATTCTACTTAAAACAGTAAGACACCCCTCATAGAACAAGTCAACTTATAGAGACAACACAGATAATTAAGATCCCTCCATGTCTATTTGGGTATTCTCTAAGGGTTCAATGGATCACAATTTCTAAGGATGCTTTTGGGGGTCCCTCAGCATCTCAAACTAGGAGGAGTCATATCTTTCTAAAAAGTAAGGAAAACAAGAAAAAATACTTTCCATTAGAAATGGCATGCTTGTTGATGCAGGCTGCAATATCAACTTTTTGGAAGGTGGAGGTAGAAGGATCAGGAGTTCAAGGCCAGTCTAGGCAACAAAATGAATTCAAAGTCACCTTGGACAACTGTTCAGAATTTTTTTTGTTTTTTTGTTTTTTCAAGACAGGGTTTCTCTGTGTAGCTTTGGAGCCTATACTGGCACTCGCTCTGTAGACCAGGCTGGCCTTGAACTCACAGAGATCCGTCTACCTCTGCCTCCCCAGTGCTGGGATTAAAGGCATGTGCCACCAACGCCCAGCCTCTTCAGAAAATTAAAAATGGGAAAGTGAGCTAGATATACTGCTCAGTAGTAAAACACCTTCCCAGCACATCCTAGACCCTCCACTCAATACAAAATATTGAAAAAGCATGTTTATTAAGGCATAACTCACATGTAATAAAAGTGTACTTCAAATATAACCAATACCATAAATAATAACCAACAGTATAGGTTGACTGTCCCTCAAGACTGGAAATCCCTATGCCCTGATTCAGTCAAGTCTCTCTTCTAACACTGACACTCTCTTCTAACCCCCTCCCCTGACACTGATTGATCTCAGATTGTCTCTCAAGTTTTGTCTTTTCTAGAATGTCATATAAATTGACCCATACAGTAGGTAGCTTTCTGTGTCTGGCTTAATTCACTTCAAATTACAAAGCATAATGCTTTTTATCTTTTCTCAGGGAAAAGATAAATCAAAGCAAGAGTTACTGCATGAGTTTGTCACCTTGACATGAAAGGTGATACTCTGAGGGCTGTTCCTGAGAATTGTCATCATGTTGCTAAAGTAGCTTATAACTTGAGGATAAGAGTACCTTATGTTCATGTGTTATTGTATGTATCAGTAATTTGTGCATTTTCACTATCAAGAAGCATTTCAGTTTATAGATATATCATAGTTGTGTTTAATCCTTCAAGAAGGCATTTTGTGTTTGGGTTTTTTATTATTATTTAGCTTAACATAGACAAGAATAGAAGCAGGAGACTCTTCAAATTTCCCTGGAAGGACTTCTTCACCTCCCACAAGTACATGGCTTTAATTAAACTAACATTCAATAAGAACCCATCCTGTGTTGAATGTTACAGTAGCCATTTTCCTATCCAGCCCCATAAGTGTTCTTTGCTAGAGATGACAGTATTCCTTTTGTTTTAGAGAACACTGATTAAGCGATTCTGAAAGCACAGACAATTGGATGCACTCAATTTCTCTAACATTCAGCCCAATTCGTTCTTGGATACCCAGAATCCCTCAACCAATTTCAACCATCCCATAGGCTTAAGATAGGGAGTAGACAAGATAAAGTCAGGATACTATAAACTGATATGATTAGTCAGATGTAGCTACAGCAAGACCCTCATCCAATTTGCCAACTTACCATTGTGCTGACTTTCTATCTTACCATTTACCATCCTCTCTCTCTCTCTCTCTCTCTCTCTCTCTCTCTCCTCTCTCTCTCTCTCACACACACACACACACACACACACACACACACACACAAACACAAACACACACGTGAACTTGCCTGGCAGTTGTACCACAGCCCTTCCTAACTCCATCCTAGATAAGTAGAGTGATAATAGGGGTCACCTAAAACAAGTTAAATTCAGATATCCCAGAAAGTGCTACAAGGATCTAGACGAAAGTCATGCCCTCTAAATCTGATGGGGAGAACACTCTTGGGCTCTCTCTCAAGTGGAATAGTCTTGAATGGATTATTGGTCTCATTTAAGTCCTCCACAGGAAGCAGTGGATCCCCACTCTCTCTATTTCCCCAAACAGTGAGAGGTGCAGGGACCCTGGCAGAAGTATTTCTTTGAAATCTTAAATCTCAGGAGAGAGCATTCTCCTTCCTTCTCATTTTTATGGCCTGAAGGTTAACATTCAACAATCCTAGGGTCTAAGAAATTGTCTCCTTTGCCTGAATTAAATGAAATCTAATGAAACAGGAATCCAGGGCACCACAGTTCACCATCAAACCTTCAGCTTCTGCCTTGCTGGCAGCTCTTCTTGTAATAATTAAACAGAAAATCGTAGGCAGGCAGCAGTGAAATCCATTGCTAATCTTGCCCCTCATCAGCCTATCTTCCTAAATGTTCCTTAATTAAGGTTTCTAAATGCTCTGCATTCCCTCTGCACCCAGAGCACCAAATGAAGCCGACTGCTTCAGGAATGCCCAGCAATAAGGGGTGGAAGGTCTTCGACGGGTATTTCTCATCCAGAACATTAAACGTCAGATTTTTCATGTGAGGAATGAACAGAAAGATGGGCACAGAGAGAGTTTGGAGGCAATTTCTTTCTTTCTTTTTTTTTTTTAATTTCTGTAGGATTTCACTTTAAGGATTCTGAAGGCGTATTGCAGGCTTTATCACGGCTTCTCCAACACACCAGGGAGTGAATGAAACAGCTGTCACATTTAAACACACACAGCGGTAATCCTCCACTGAGCACAATGCCAGGACAGAACAGAAAATCTATCAACACTTACAATGCATTCTATTTACTTAGCAACTCGACCCCCTTTACTGAAAGTTCCATCTGCGAAGTAGAATCTGGGGCCACATGCCACTGGTGGCTTTTTTGTGGTTTGGCAGCTACTGAGAAAGGGAACATGGGAAGTAGTCAAATTTCACTAAGGGGACACAGGTGTTTGAAGATGGTAAAATCACAGAATTTAATTTTCGGATGACCAAAAACCTGTAGCAGTGTGGAGCCCTAAGCCCTGTACAGTCAGGGCTCAAATGTCCTCAAGTGTCTCATGTACATTTCCTTTTCTTCCCCAGAAGCCCTCAGTTAAAATATCAAGAAAACCAGAACCCCTATGTGGCATCATCCTGGTGGAGGTGTGCTAGCCATTATAGGCCTGCTATAACTTTTCTCGAGGGGACAGAAACACGTGCCTGGCCAGGTGTTACTTAGTGTAAATGTTCTGGGTAGAAAAGCTCTGAAGTGCTTCTGTAATAAGATCAAAACATTATTTATAAAAGACAAGGTAAAAAATTAACTCATATGTATATCTCCCAAAGGAAAACAAACCTCAGAGAAATTGTGATGGTCCAAAGGCCTCCCTGTCTTTCTAGGATGGGATAATTAGAATCACAGCCGGCTGGTTTCATGGGTTGCTCTATGGGCTTTATATGTGTCTATATGGATGAAATCAGAACAGATAGATAGCTGTCTATAAGGAATCTCAAATAGAAAAAACTATGAGGCAGGTAGGGAGAATGGAAAGAAAAGAAAATTGAAAGACATGGATAATGAAATCTGCCATTATGAGCTTTGGAAAAGCTCTCCACTGGGCATAGCTTTGGGGGACATGGAAAGTGTCAGAGAATAAATGTGGAGTCAGGAGAGACACCCAAGATTATTACAGAGCTGACAAACAGAACTAGTCGATTAAAATCTACACAGGAGGCTGCTGAAAGACCAGTTAATTAATAGCCTTATAAAAGCATGTTCAACTTAATTCAATTATAGTCCAAGAAATTTACTTCACATAGTATTTTTTCACCTTGTTCCCATGGAACTTCATGCAGCCACAGTGTGGGCAAAGTAGTGACAGATGCCATGTACCACTAGCGAGTCCCAGCCTGGAGCTGGGACCAGACTCACAGTAGGCTGTGGGATGTGGAGGAGACATCTCTATGGCTGTACTCTGGTAGGTCAGATTCTTGGCTCTGAAACAGTCTTCTTCTGGGCTTCTGGGAAAACCTTTGTTCTCTAACCTTATTCATACTGGTGGGTGGCACTGTGAAACCTACAGCAGACACAGGGGAAAGGACACAGGAGGTACTGTGCGTCAGTGAAGCACAGTCATTATTAGCTTCCCTCTCTCCAAAATCACCATCTTACAAGGCAGGAGAGGAAAACAGTGTTAGAAATACCCCAGAGTTCATTCCAGCAGGCACACAGAACTCTGCCTGAGACCTAACTGAAGCTTAAGGGCAGTACTCTTCAGGCCAGGCTGAGGGCTGTGGACTTGGATGTATAAGTGATAGAGGAGAAGGCTGTAAAACTCTTGCTTCCATCAAGAATGAGGTTCGAGCTGGGTTTGAAGGAGAAGGGAAACCTCAGCTAAGAGATCATTACCATGCTCCATCTCAGTGAGAAATTCTTGGATAGCTTCATCTGACCTCCTCTGCTCCTTCTTTGCTCCTCTATTTTGCAATCACCACTGTCTAATGATATACTCATTTATTTACATATTCATAAAGTAAGTTGCTTCAGGACATGAATCTTAGTGTCTTTGTCTGGTGTAATCAAAGCTTATGGACAGTGCTTCTACCTAGCAGGCGCCATTTCAGACACACTCCCTGGACTCTGAGAGAAAGAAGAGAATAAAGCAGCCCTGTGAGTCTGCACCTGCAGAGCTAGAAGAATGGTGGTTAGGGAGAATTATGGAGGAGAGGCAGGTGAGCAACATAGGACAGCAAGCTGACCAGCTTGTTTCCTGTTCCCTGTGAACAAAAGTAAGCTTAAATGCAATTGTGCAAGGTGGAGGTTACAGATTTTCCAGATGGAGCCTGGTCAAGTATTTATGTGTTGCTTTGATAGAATACAAGAGCCATACCCAGTGTCTTCCCATTGTTTAGATGGTGGAGGGGCTTTTGACACTCTGTGGTAAAATAGAATGGCAGGATGGGTGAGCTTAGGTGCCACCCATCCTCCCACTGCTAGGCTCCTCTTTGGAACAGCTCTGCAAAGATGAAGGGCCCCTCCCTGGTCGACAGTGCTCCATGGTGACAACAGCTCAGCCTGGGGCTTTGTTGGCAGGCAAGAGATGCAGGCTTTGTCTGGCCCTGCATCTTCGGCTCTTTTCACACCACCCCCATCAGCAGCTTTGGAAATGTGGAATGCGTTGTAATCCTTAACTCCACTGTTTTGAAATGTCCCTTCAATGGCTATAATAATCATCTTACAAACAACCTAGAACAAGCTCTAATTGCTTCTAATGTTGTATCACGGCTGGGACGTGGGGAGAGCAGAGACATGCTAGCTGTCACAGCCTTCCTTTGATTATATGGTACCTCAGGGAGTATTTGCATGGAGCGAAAGGGAATGAGCCTGATGCAGATTTTTTTTGTTGTTGTTCCTTCTTTTTGGAAGCCTGAATTTGTGAACCTTTTGGATAGTTAGGCAGTCAGAGGAATAGTGTCTGGAGCCTGCAAGAGAGGCTGACCTTTCAGGTACTTGGTGAGTGTTTGACACACAGGGATATGATAATGGATTCTCACTTCTCTCAACAACCGCTATTGCTGGTGTTTATGACCCAATGCTTTCTACCACTGAAAAAGTCCATAACTGTTAATGATTCCTGCATGTAAGCATTGACACAAGACTGGGAGATGTTCTGAATCAGTGAGGGAATAAATGAATAACTAAATGGATCACTGATGGAGCAAACTCCTCTTTGGGCCCTAAAATGCAGAAGGGTGTCACACAAGCCACAGCAGCTGTCTTTTCCTATAACTCCAGCAGAGGTGCTCAGAAAATTTAAGTGGAATTGCCTGAAGACCACTAAGAAACATCTCAAATGTGAATGAGGTCTTGAACCCCAATCCCTAGGTCACATCTTTTATACCATGTTATCTTCTTGTGGGCATTGGTTCTAATCTAGTCCTTCATGGCACAGTCATGACACCATCACTCAGTGTTGCTTTCTAGCTCCTCTGAGCCTTCATACCTTAGTGTCACAGTCTGTACTTCTGCTTCTTGGCCTCACACCTCTTCCAGGAAACATCATCTCTTCTCTTCCATGCCAGCCTTCGATTGCCTCTCTTCTGGCTCTTGAGCTCTTCACATAACAAAGTCACAGAATCAGAGATGAATGAAACTTGTGTTTCATCTTGCCTGAATATGGGAAAAATATTCTCTCATGAAGAGGCCACAAGCAGCTGGAGATACTCCCTCCTAAGACCCATTTTGTAGGGCTCTTTAAGCAGAGATAGAATGAAGCCTCACAAAGTCAGGGGAAGACAAAACAAAGTGAAGAGAATCCAGAAGAACTAGTCTGTGGAAGGTAGAATCCCTAGGGTGCTTGCCATAAGCAATTGCTTCTTCCAGAAGAGAGAGAGAGAGAGAGAGAGAGAGAGAGAGAGAGATGAGAGAGAGAGAGAGAGAGAGGGAGAGAGAGAGAGAGAGGGAGGGAGGGAGGGAGAGGGAGAGAAAGAAGAATCACAGTTCTCAGAGCCCATTTGAATGTCATCATTGCACAAATGTCTAAGTCTTTGTACATTTTCACACTATTACTTCATTGTTCTTAAGTTACAAGAGTTCTATATTTTACGTAAAATGACATAATTTGACTGTTAACCCCCTGTGGGATAAACGTTTTACAAGAGTTCTCTCCTGCTCCATGGGCTGCTTTTCACCTTATTGACCACTGCATTTGCTGGGAGAAGCTTTTCAATGTGCTGTGCTCTCTCTTGCTCAGTTTGATGTGGAGTTGGATTCTAAACATTATTGTGAAAACCAATGTTAACAATATTTGTTTTCTGTCTCATTCTAGAATTTTTAGTATTTGTCAATTATGAGTTAGTTATTTTTTAACTTAGTATATAGTGAGGATCTTTTCTCATTGTTTTTAGTATGTGAATATTCACTTTTCTCAAACTATTTTTGAAAGAAATATCCTTCCTCAATGTGTTTTTCTTTGTGTCTTAGATGAGTTTACTGTCTGTCGTTGCTTGAATGAGCAAAGTTTAGAATAATAAATATTTAGAAATTTGATCTTCAGATTGCAGTGACATTTGGGGGGAGGTTGTGAAAACATTGGGGGTGCAGTATTCTGAAGAAAGTACATTACTGACTTTGAGTGTACATAGACTGCCCCAATTTCTGTTTTCTCTCTTAGGTTCCAGCATGCAAATAAAAAAATAATCAGAAAGCTTCTAGACTGTGCCATCAAATCATGCCCTCCCTTCCAGTTAGACTCTATTCTTCTGTAAGAGTAAGCTCAAATTAGGCCTTTCTTCCTTCAGTTGTTTTTGGTCATGGTATTTTATCACAGTACAGAAAATTAACTATTGCGCTATGTGTTGTGAATTCATTAGGGACTCTTCATGTTGCTGAATCAGTCTGTTTCCATGCCAGTGCCATGCTGTTTTTATTACCACAGCTTTGTCTTTTACTTTGAAATACAAAAGTAGCTGGACAGTGATGGCAAATTCCCTTAATCCCAGCACTTGGGAGGCAGAGGCAGGTGGATTTCTGTGAGTTCAAGACCAGCCTGGTCTTCAGAGCTAGTTCCAGTACAGCTCAGACTGTTACAATGAAAAACCCTATCTTGAAAATCAAAGAAAAAATAGAAAGACAAAAGTATGGTGCCTCAATATGTATATGAAGAAAATTTCCAGCCACCCTTTACTAAACTAGCATAATCCCTAAATACATTCTGTATCTCTTTTGTCCACATATAAGTGTCGTCCTCATCCCATATCAAATAAGCTTCTCTAAGCAAAAGACAGAAACCATTACAGAAATCTACAGCCAAATATAGCCTACAGTTGCAGAGCCTAAGTCCTAATGGATACATCTACTAAACACTCCCACACCAAAGCTCAGGGAATAGTGTGGAAGAAGGGGTGGAAAGACTGTAAGAGCCAGTGGGTCAGTGAGCTTGATGTGAGATTGTGTCTCCTAGGAATGTCATAAAATTCACCATAAAGTCTCACAAACATGACTGCCTACACATGAGCTCGAAAATGACAACAAAAGACACATAAGATATATGGGGAAAAAACCATCTGGCCTAAACCCTACACAAAGAACTACAGACAACTAAGAAATGTTGAGAGTAGGAGAAATGGTCCTTCCCAGGAAAGAGTACCCCAGTAGTTTGTCCAGTACCAAATGATCAGCCCTAAAATTTGTCACACACACACACACACACACACACACACACACACACACACACACACACTTAATGAAAATAAGATGCCAGGAATTTGAAAGAAAACAAGGAATGGTATATGGAAGGTTTTTAGGAAGAAAATAGAAGGGGCAAAGTAGGTAATTACATTATAGTCTAAAAAACAAAATAAATAATAAAAGATGTTAGCACCATTTATTTCAAGAAGATTCAAATTAAGGCCATAGTGATATATCATTTCTTAAGTGTCTGGATGGCAATTATAAACAAAGACAATAAATTGTGGTAAGGGTGTACTAAAAGTGAGCACCTGTGCACTGTTAATTAGAATATACAATTTTATAGGCATTATGGAAAACAGTATTGGAGATGCCTTCAATAATTAAAAATAGAATTACCATAAAAGCCATTGATCCAACCTCTGGGGATGTATCTGAAGGAAATGAAATCAGTATTTTATTAACTGAATCTCTGTGTTCATTGCAATATTATTCATAATAGCCAGGATATGAAATCAACCCGACTGTCCACTGATGCATAAATGGACAAATAAAAGTGGGTCAATGTACATAGTGGAGTATTTAGTACTTAGCTTTTAAACACTAGGGAGATTCTGCCATATTTAAGTAGATGAGCCTGGAAGGCATCATGTTAAATGAAATAAGCCAAATGCAGCAGGGTAAATACTGTGTGATCTAATCTGTAAAAGTCAAACTCACAAAGGCCAGGAGTAGAATATTAGTTTCCAGAGGCTGGGGAGAGGAGAAAGGGCAGGATGATGGTCAAAGGGTACAAACTGAAGACTGTAAACAGAATAAGATCTGGAAATATATCCTGCAGCCTGGTGATCATTGTTTCCTTGAAATTAGCAAAGTGAATAAGTTTTTTTTCAAACACTTCACACACACACTTACTTAATTGGGGTGATAAATGTGTTAATTAATTTTATTGCAATAATCATTGCATAATGTATATCAAATCATCACATCATATATGTTGAATATACATTATCTTAATTTGTCAGTTACACTTCAATAAAATTGAGAAAAAACAAAAATTTTGAAAATAAAATTATTCTATCATCATTCTGCCTCTTGCTTTACTAGTAGAGTGTGAGAGGTTGGCTTGGTGGGCAGCTAAGAGAATTTAGCTCTCCCAGCTTCTTCCCTTCCAGAGCTCCTCCACAAAGACCATTTCCCCATATGAATCTAAGTTCTAAGTCCTCTGGGATATATGCCCAGAATGGGTGCCCAGGTGAGGCTCTGCACCAAGTTTGTCATCAACAGCTTGTTCCTTAACTCCTGCAGACTGCACTATGGCCTCCTGCTTCTCCTCTGTCTGAAAGCCATCTCATAAAGGCAAAGAGGTAATTATTTACTCTGTTATTCACACAACATTTACCATTGCTTCCACTCTGTGAACACACTGTAAGCATTAACTCATTGAGACCCTGTTGCTAAACAAGGTGGCAAATGTAGGAGACCTTTGTGAGGTCATCCTACATGAACCCAATTTATAATCTAGTGCACTGAAGTCAGCACTTTGAAAGGTTGAGGGTAAACATGAAAGGGAATGGAAGATAGCTAGTTCTAGATATATTTCATCCATTTAGCCCATAAATATTTATAGTCTGCCTACTAGGTTTCGGGAACATTTTTTGTCAAAGTTTGGGACAGGGGCTGGCTCCCAGGTACGATGTGCTGTTACAATCTCCTCTTATAATTTGTTATTCCACCATTGTAAACTTTAAATTCACCGTAAAGCCCAGAGAAAGTTTGGAAATATGATGGATTAAAAAAATAAAAATAAAGAAGAAATGCTTGGAAGAAAGATTCTGTCTATAGTTGATGTGCAAAACCTCAGCCTCTCTGCAAAAAACATACAGAAATAAATAAATAAGTATAAGAACAAGCAACAACAAAAAGACTTCAACTCACCCACATCAGTTGACACTTCCCATAGTGCACTGCAAAGTCAATTTGTATAGACATGCACAAAAGGGCTCCTTTCATTAGCCATGGTAGATCTCAGCAAACTCCGCACTTCATTCATGTTAATTAAGCTAACCTGTCAAAACAATTACCTCACATAGACTGGCAACATACTTCTCTCCATTTTTAAGTTTTCTTTGAGTACAGTGATCAAGAATGTTATTTGCTAATGTGGGGACCTCATTTCAATGAAGCTTCCCTTACCAAAAGCGGCCACCTGACCCCACACCTGGGACCTCAGTGTCTACAGTCCTAACCCCTAAACAGCACATGAAATGGGAACTGGTTTTACAAATGTGTGTGATGCCAGGTTTATGAACTACAGGAGAACAATTTGGCAAACAACCCAGGGCAGTGTAGGCAACAACCCTTTTATAAATAAATCCATGCTGTTGGTGGCTGGAACAGAAAGGCATCTTTGTGAGAAAAGCATGGAATTAAAAGAGCTGGCAAGTAAGGCTGAGGTATTGTGACATGGGGGCTGTGAATGCTGTAACAATCTATTAGCATAGGAAGAACCCTCACTCTAGCTATTTGTTTGTTATAAATCACTCCACCTCTCTCCCTTTCTCCTGCAGTTAATATATTTTCCTTCAGCAAATATTATTTGCTATGCAGTACTAGTTCTGTTTGGCTGTTAGCATCTGTGTCTATAGTTAGCATTTTTTATTCAGCTAATATTTTCATTCAGTAACACTCACCAAGTGTTGGTCCCATTCACATCATAGTCACTGAAAATATATTCACCTGTTAACATTTGTTGTTGCCTTTAAGAGGTTTTTTATTCGTTAGGTATTTTTATCTTGTAAAGACTGTCAGCTTTAGCCAGCATTGCAAGAAATTTTGATCATCTTCTGAAAAGTGCTCTGAGTTAGTGGCTGCTTCTCACATGAAACAAGGACCAGACCTCAGTCTTTGGGAAGGGAGAGCTATAAGCCAAAAGAGGAGCCTCATGACAAAGCAAATATCCCCAGTTTGCTATGGGGAGAGTGAACACTAGTCCAGGGGGCTGCATGAAGAAATTCTTGCCCTCAAAAATGGCATTAGAAAAGGCATTTCCAAACTCTCTAAACAATCTCCATTCCAAAGCCTTTGTTCAATCTACTTAGGGTAGCTGGAAATTTTTCATTCTTTGGCCTTTAAGGTGAAATGCTGCCCCAGAGCCATACTTAGGATTATTCACTTGAGGTACTTGGTGGATGAAATGATAGAGAAAGAGGAGATCTTCCCCCTTTGGCCTCCTCCCCGCTGGCCTGCTTCTTTCCAATTTCTCCACTCTACAAGTGAGATCCCAGACAGTTGATGTTGAAGCTCATGGGCAAATGGGTGAGGGAGGCACTGGGCTTCAGTGGTGCCAGCTTCCAAGTCAAAAGTGTAGATAGGATATGGGTGAGAGGTCTTCAGTAATATTTAAGTAGAAAGAATTCTGGGATGTTTACATATTCTCTACAATCCCTGTGACATTAAATAATATTTGCAGCAATCTTAGGTCGATAGCCAAGGAACAGTGTCTCTTCAGTATTCCTGGTTCCTATTTCCTTTCCCAGTATTCTTTTTTAAAAATGTTTAATTGGCTCACAATTCTTGTACATATTTATGAGGGACAGTGTGGTAGCTTGATATATGTATTCAATGTGCAAGGAAAATCGGGGTAATTAGCATCTTCATTCCTTAGAATTTCTCATTTATTTGTGTTGGAAAATACTAAAATTGTCCCTTCCAGTTCTTTATAAATATTTAACAAACTATTTGTAAATTATCACTACTGGTGCTGATTCCACTTAACCAACTTTAGTTTGGTATCTGTTATCCAACCTCTGCCCTTCCTTGCCCCATTTCGATGAGTGCTATTCTGTTCTATACTTCGGTATGGTCAGCCAACGATGTCTTTGTTACTTCTGCTGCCCAGCATTCCCCAAGCTCTGTGAATCCTGGAGACATCCCTGTTCCAGCTGGAAATCATATCAGGAGCTGTGTATGAGAGGGGCTTCTTAGACTGGGTGAGAGATAACTTCTGAAAACCTTTACATTTTAAAGATGCTTTGCTCCGTGCAAGGTGAAAAGTCAGATTATCACAGGGACCAAGGAATGTGACTTAGTCACCCACTCACACATGTGTGGCTGCTGTCGTAGCCACATTTTATTAAACAAAGTCTTTCACTTAGATCCATTGTGCTTTTTAATACTGGAGCTTTTACAATCAGTCTGCATTCTGTATTTCCCACAGTCACTTATTAGAAATTAATCCTGGGACTACTAGAGAGAGAAGTAATTCCCCCAAAGCAAAACTGGGACCCCTCCAAACCTAATTTATGGGAAGTAATATGCTACCAGATGGGAGAAGAGAAAAGTGCAGCTTCCTTCCAGACCCAAGGCCTCCTGCTGAATCCAGGGCCCAGAAAGAAAAAGAGAACAGAGCTGGTAGCCAGCTTTCTGTCTGGAGGGGCATTCTGGACATTCTGTGAGGACAGTTACAGAGCTGACCCTGGGGCTCATGGTGGCACTTGAAAGCTGTCAGTTCCCAATTAGGTTCTGGCAGACTCTGCTTGGATTTAGGTTTGACAGAAGCAAACCTCCCCTTGCTCATTGGTGTCCAGACCTCTGACTCCTCCCTCTACTGAGCCCCAGCCATAGGCACCAACTGTGATTCTGATTCTGCAGGGCTGTAAGAGTCAGCCATCCCTCCACCCAAGTGGGATCAGAGGGTGCTGGATCATTTTTCTTTTCCTGAGCATCTATCTGTAGTCCAGAAGAGAATGGTGATACACCATGTGGGAACACAGTGAGGGTGTCATGGATGCCAGCTCCATGCCTATCATCCTGAGAGGCTTGCTGAGGTTTAATAAAACCCACACGGAGCTTCAGGCACAGAATCCCTCGGGTGTTTTCCTTGTGTTCTATTTTGCATTTTGCAGTTGGTTGACATCACTCAGCTGTCAAAATCTTCCTGGAGACAGTTAGGAAATCTGGTAGCAAGCCTGTAGGTATGTGAATTCTGTTTATCAGCGAAGAGCATATCGACTAGAGGTTTCTGGAAAGTGTGTTTTCCAGTGACAACTTGGAGAGAGGGAGGTTAGAAAACATGGTTCTGAAAAGAGCAGTACAAACTGAGAACAACTTGCCTGTGCTCACAGGTCCCCGAATTTCATAGACATTGCTGGGGAAGTGGGGGTGTGCACCTTCACATCAGGCATTTGAGATCTCGCACATCCTCACTTGACAGACCACCCCACTTTTTTACTTCTCTGAGCATCTGCCTTCTTAGGCATTCATCTCAGAGTCATGGGAGAGGCCAGCTTTGTGCATTGTCTACTGCTCAGTGCTGGTGATAACCTATCAGAGTAGTTGTATGGTTCTCAGTAAGTCATACAATCTCAGGGAACTGTCCTGTTCTTGCCTGGTGAGGAGGGAGACAGGCTTATTGAAGAGTAAATGAGGTCATGATGGCAAAATGACCATATGTCTGATAAAACTCATAGGCTACTGGACTTCTGCCCAACTCCTATCTCTTAATTTGCAGGAAAAGATTTCACTATCTATATAGATATCTGTACACACACACACACACACACACACACACACACACACACACACACACGTGCACACATGCACATATATCACCAACCTTATTATCTGCTTCTCTGGGAAAATGTATGCTTTATTTCTATATATTAGAAATACATTCAGGTACAGATAAATGCAACCCTACGTCAGTGTCTCATGTTACTTGGTTTTCTCATGCAATTATCTAAATTCACTCAGAAGCTTTGAAAACCAATGCTATAAATGCCATGGTCTTTCCCCTATGAAACAAAACTATCACTGAAATTTCAAAGATTTGAATTCAGACAGAATCAGAGACATGGCAGCTGTGCATGTCCTCTTAATAGAACAGAAAGCCTTCCTGCTACCCCAAGGAGTCTGACTGAGTCTCAAGTCAGAGGTATGCTAATGGGCAGTGCCAACTTTAGCTGCAAAGGAGTCAGAAAAACAACACATTTTAACTTCCTTTGCCTCTGTATGGGACAAACAATGGCATATGATAGTAATGCACCATCAGCCAATAAACAAAGCATGCCACAAGACTATGACCAACAGAAATAAAGCTTATTTGTCTTTTTCTGATGCATTTTAGCATACTAGTTGTTCTGTGTATTTCACAGAAGGGATGTTAATCAAATGTATATTAATTCCAGATAAGGGACCAAGCACAAATCAGAGAAATTATTCCACCCAAGTCTGGCTTGGTAGAATCAGTATACTAATGTGCTGATTGAGGTTAATAAGAGTATGGATATTTCAGAAGCAAATTTATGACCAAAAGGCCCACCCTGGCATGGATGGATGTAACACCTAAAAGTTCCATGTATGGAATCATTTGTCCAACTTTCAGTCGATTCCACTGAAGAAACCTCCTCCCCAGCAATTGCTTGTTGATTATAGAAACTTGCCAAGTTCATCATGTGATTTGTAATCGTCTGAGCTTTGAGACTGTGTTAAGTAGGTTTACTACTGCTGTAATGAAACACCATGACCAAAGAAACATAGGGAGAAAAGAGTTCATTTTTCTTATTCTTCCCATACCATATTCATCATTCAAGGAAGTCAGGACAGGAACAAAAGCAGGGCAGGAACCTGGAGGCAAGAGCTGATAGAGAGGCTGTGGCTACATGGTTACATGCTGCTTACTGGCTTGCTCCATCCATCCTGATCAACTTGCCATTTTATAGAATCCAGGGCCACCAGTCCAGCAATGGTACCATACACAATGGGCTGGGTCCTCGCCCAGCAATCAATAATTCAAAAATGACCTACAGGCTTGCCTACAGCCTGATCCCATGGAGGCATTTTTTCTTTCCTTTTTCTTTTTGGAGGCATTTTCTTAATTGTTCTCTCATCTCAGATGACTTAAGTAAGTTTCTATCAAGTTGACATAAAACCATTTAGCACACAGAGTCCAGTTTTGTTAGCTCCCAGAGCTTTCTGGGACCCCTGTAAGTAAGCAGTGAATAGTGATACAGTTGGGAGGCAATAGAAGCATATTAGATGCAATGGTTTTAATGTGTCTCCCAAAGCCATATGTTGAAAACTGCATTCCCTGATTTGTATAGACATAGTGTTTAGAGGTAAGATCTCTAGGAAGCAGTCAGAGTGACACAAGATCATGCATGTTCCTTCCCTATAATACAATCAGTGACTCATGAAAGGAGGAAGAGATTTATAGTAATGTGCTGTCTCTCTTTAACTATATGGTCCCTCCTTCCATGTCATGATATAGGAAGATGGTCCACATCATGTACAACTTTTCAAATAGTAAGAAACAAGTGTATTTTGTTTATTAATTCCCATGTCTGTAGTACTCTTTTAGGACAACAAATATGGTCCAAGATGCCAGTAAAGTTTGTTGTAGGCATTTATGATATCTCAATGCACAACAAAGAGTACCAGACAACTTTCTGGACCCCTCTATAATGAATATGATTATTGGTCTTAGAATGAACAGTTATTGCTAAGAATACCAGTTAATAGCACTACAATACAAATGTTATCTGCTTCACATATCCCTCTCGCTAGAATCATTTCAATGGCAGTCAAGAAGCAGGATGATGACCATGTCCTCAGAAAGTTCATATCTTAAGATATCTGTCCCTAGAGTGATGAAATTAGGAAAGAAAGATTTTGGCAGGCATCTTAAGTCATGAAAGTAGAGCACTCAGGAATGGGAACAGTTTCCCCATAGAAGATACCCCTAGCACTCTCTGACCCTTATGAGAACACAGAGTAAAAATGGTTGCCTCTGTACCAGGAAAGCATTTAACTTTGTTAACAGATAATCTGACAGTATCTTAGGTCATTGGACTCTGAATCTGCCAGCCACTGATCTTGAACTGTTAAAACCAAATGCTTTATGTCTATGCTGTTCTACTGGAGCTAGCTTAGTCAATTTTCTCATGCTATAAGAAAGCACCCAAACTTAGGTAAATGACAAAGACAGATCCATTCAGCTCATGTTTCTGGAAGTTCATGAGTATGGTTCTGGCACATTCGTGGCTTCAGGAATATGAAAACATGACAAAGAAGCAGAAATAACAGGTATGCAAATTAACAGGTATGAAGGAAGCAGAAAAAAGTAGGACAAAGAAACAAACTTCATTATAGCAAGCCACTCTCAAGGCATACAGCCCAATCCTATGAAGGCAACATTAGTTCCTTGATGAGGGAGGTTCAGGACTCACAGACTCAAATGAGTAGCCAATATTTTTTTCATCTTGATTATGCATGTACTATACTATATACATAAAACTTACTTCCCCCAAACTAGGCTGTATGGAGAGAGAGGGTAATAGAAATCCTAAATCACATTTTAGAAAGATGGACAAAGAAAATTAATCAAGTCTTTAAAATAGTTATGGTGAAAAGTAGTGGAAAGTACATGCTGATTGTGGGGACAGAGAACCCTAGATTAGAATTAAAATATAAATACTGCAATGTATTTCAATGGAAATAATATTTGTTACATTAGCAATACAGTAGATAGTTTCTCTCTCTCTGTCTCTCTGTCTCTTTCTCTCTCTCTCTCTCTCTCTCTCTCTCTCTCTCACACACACACACACACACACACACACACACACACACACACACATTTTACAAATGAGAAGGCTGTCATAACTCAATGCCTATGAGCCTGGATCTACATTTATGATACTCAGCAATTATACTACACTGATGACACAAAATTGAGACTCTGAAAGATGGCATGTACATCATTGGGCCACACAGTGCCTGCTAGTTTGTTAATCATCTTTATGCTTCTTATCATATTTAACTCTCTTGTGTGCTCTTGGGTGTATATCTGGAATTATTATTTCTTAACTAGGAGCATACATTGTCACTATAAGGGATGGAGGAGGTGGTACATGCTCTTGGCATGTGGTTAAGATTTGATCAGGGATTATAAAGTTTACTGAACTTCTTACAATAGCATTAGACAGTTTCATAGCAAAGAACTCTCTGGACCAATCTCTCAATAGTTATGAGGCTAAGCAACTGAGAGCAGCAGAGATAATGCAAGAAGACAGTGTGGGAGATCTAAAAAGGCCTACTGCAGGCAAACCGGAGGCAGACCACATTCTTAGTCAACACTAAGGGTACAGAGCTCAAGACATTTTAAAATTCTTATCGATCTCTTCTACAAAATTACCACTATGTACTGTGGGATTGTGAGTAAATTCATATTTTATAGGATATCCCAGTATTGATTCACACATTTACAAAATGATTTTTATATGTTCCTTAAGCCTTGGTTAGATTTAAAGGTAATCCTCTGAAATGGATGACCCTTCATGACTCTTGTAATTCAAGATTTTCATTCTTAGACATGGCAAACCAGATAATCAGGACTGTCAGTTGGACCTGATTTAGCCCAACATTCTCAGGCTTAGCTTTCTACCTGATACCAGTGACTTACCTGCGCTATCAAAGAAACCCAAATGACCTTAGAGAATTTGTTTTGGAGGTAAGGAGCATCAAATGTTACTTTCCGTCTCTGAATCCTGAATTCAATTAGAGCTAGGACCACACCCACCTGAAACACCAGTGGAACACCCACTCACACAACAAACTCAGTTTTTACCTGAGGAAGTTGACTTCCTCAATTTGTGTGCTCACTATCATCACTTTACATCGAAGACTTGAACATGATCGTATCTGCAATGTTTGTTAGACCAGTGATGGGCCCTCACTGCAGACATGGTTCTGAACACAGAACACCAGTGTTTTGCACTGTACCTGAAACACTGCTACTTGTCTTTCAAAACCACTGCATATTATGAACTCCAGTGTTTTTACTGCAGGTATAAAGTCTTACGCTCTTACAGAATCATAATGCTTTAATTAAAGAAAAATCAAAAGCTTTAATATTTCCTTAGTGTCATTCTTAGTGTTAAGGCTCAAAATAGTATATCTTGCTTTAGAGCATTAGTGTGAGAATGCTTAATTTTAAACATGGAGGTTTGAGTTGATATTTTGAGTTTCATTACAAACAATTGTTAAATGGATTTTGGCTTGAGCTTTGGAGAGAATTTCCAAAAATTTCTGAGATGGCCCTAAATGGACTTTTGCAGTTTTGCAGCATTCTCAGCACTGACAATCCTAAAATTATAATATTGATTATCTCTGAATATAATGAAGATATTCCGTGTCCTGCAGTATCAAATATTTAGCCAAGATTTAGTTCCTTATGAAAAGCAAGGAAGCACATCTATGCAAATTTGCTTTGACCTTCAATAACTGGTAAAGTTACATGTGTACCAAATAATTGTTTTAAAATAAATTTCTTTATCATTTATCAGTATGTATTAGATTTGTGTACCTATTTTTACAGCTATATACCCAATGCCACCTGAAACCTTTTCAGACCAAAGAGTCACAAGTAGAAATAGTTGATGAAAAATTTGTTATCTCTGTCTAGATGGATGATCCTGGGCAGAATATAGACACATAGAGTAAGACTGCCCCTCAAAAGACATATTCTGCATATGCCTGGGCCCATCAGAAATATTTGTCTTTGGTTGATCCATAATAGACCAGAGAATTGCTTCACCATAGGCATGATTTTAATATCTTAACACATTCCATCTTGTTGTCGGCATAAATTCCACAAATTTGCTTCCTACTGTGCACTAAATTTCTTCTGTATTACTGAATTGCCTCTTCATTGCTTTTGAGGGGTCCCTCATTCCCTTGTTCTTCTACAGTGAAAAGCCATGCCAACAGTTTCAATATACCTATTTTTGTGCCCTTCATGCATAACAAGTTTCTTTTCTTTGTCAGTCTTTCCACCTCCTTGATCACTGAAGTGGCCCTTCTCTGATTGTGCTCAGTGCAATTGCAGAAAATGTCTGAAGACCCAGAGGAAATGCAGAGTACTCAGCAAGTAAGCATCCCGATCATCACTGTTTCCATTCAATCAAATCCACATTCCTCCTGATATTGTCTCTCCCACCTGATACAGAGAAGATGGAGTCAGAAGCACTTGAAAGAACTGCATACATTCTTATATCTATTTCTATGATAATTATATAGAAGAAGGTGTTAGAAGATTGCTGATAAGCAGGCAGTTTACTACTAGTTCTACATACTTGATAATAGTTTAATAGTGACAGCAAGAAAAACAGCCAGCATTAAATCCATTTGACAGATAAGGAAAAGGAAATTCTTAAAGATGAGACAAATACTTACTCCTAGATGGAGACCTAGTTAGGGTTGGCCCAGAACTTAAGCTACCCACCATTGGCTCCTCATAGTCATTGGGCAGAGAAAGAGAGAAAACGCATTGATGCTTCTATCCTGATTTAGCCAACAATGAGTGTATTTGTAAGGGAGAGAGTTCCATTTTCAGAATAAGATGGGATTTTCTCAAGGGTACCCCTCTCCTACCCACATTTTTAAAAGTGAGACCAGATTGTTATCTGAAGACTTCACAAGACAATGCAGCAAAGTTTTCCTTGAAGATGAAGTAAAATGATAAAAAAAAAGGGCAGTCAACAAGAGTGAACAACTTGCTTCTTGGGAAAATATTGGTTTAGAGAGTCAGTGGTTCATTCACAATATTTGATAACTGTCATCATTGTTCTCATGAAAGTCCTATTTAAGACCTGGGTACTATGCTGCAGTACTCCCAATCTGGAAACCCTGATGATTTGTACATTAGTCATTTTTTGTCTCTGTGACAAATAACCTGTTCAAAGCAAAATAAAGGAGGAAGTGACTGTCTTATTTCACTGTTTGAGAGACTGTAAATCTACCATGCTGGAGAAGCCAGGCTGATGGGATCAGCTCATCTGTGGCGGCAGACACATGAAGCTGCTTGTTCATATCACTGCAGAGAAGCAGAGAAAAAAGGTTCTCAAGCTCTTTGCTTTATTCCTTCTTGCACATGAGCCCAGCCCACAGGACAGTGGTGCTCACATCCAGGGCAGGTCTTTCTCATCAGTTCATTGTCTCTGGAGCTCTCACAAACACATCCAAAGATAATACCCCATTAATGTCTTGCCAGGAACACCCATCCTACAGTTCTCTGGCTGCATGTGGCCCAAGGATAACCATAAGCAGGATCCAACACAAATTTGTAAATTTGATCAAAAGATTATGAGAAGTTTTGCAATTTATCTCTGTGTGTGACTTGATCATACAAGTTTTGAGGATAAGTCCTGTAAACAACATCCCATCATAATGTCAGAAGGTTGGAATACCTTCTAGGGATTTCTTAATCAAATCAACTTTATAATCATAATTATTAATGTCAAACATTTTACTTTTATTTTTAAAATAATCTTATTTTGTATACCAATTCCAGTTCCCTTTCCTCCTGCCCCCCACTCCCCCCCACCTTCTCCCCATCCCACTCCTCAGAGAGGGTGAGGCCTCCCATGGTGAATCATCAAAGTCTGTCACATCATTTGAGGCAGGACTGAGGCCCCTTCCTCTGTATCTAGGCTGGGCCCAGTATCCATCCATAGGGAATGGGCTACAAAACATGAGTTCATGAACTAGGGACAAATACTAGTTCCACTGCCAGTGGCACCGTAAACTGCCCAAGCCCTCCAACTGACACCCATGTTCAGGGGGCCTAGTGTAGTCAGTCTGGACTTCTCCAACAACAATCCTACAAGTTGGTTCAGCTAGGCCTCCTTAACACTGTTGTTTCTGTCTTCTTAGCAATTTTTCATCCACAAACTAACAACTTTGTTTTTCCAGCTATAAATTCCAACTCAACCATGCTACATTCAGAATTGAGCAGACCTCTATAGAACAAAATTCTGTTGTGGTGATCTCCATATCTGTAGTGACAGCCCTAATTAAAGTCCTCTTTATCGTGATTTCACAGGGGCTGTGGTTTTTCTGGATGAAGTTCTTTACCACCACACCTGCAGTTGCTGGAAAGATGGAGGAAGTAGTGCTGAAAACACACCCTTGACCACTTTGACTTATGAATGAGTTCCTTGGCAGAGCTTCCTCACTACCACATGAGAACACAGGCAGTCCTGAGCCAGCTTTGTGAGGGGCTTGGCTCTGTGGCTGAATACTGTGCTCTTACCTTAAGGCACTGCTGTCTGTGGTGATTTTTTGGTTGTACAAATAAAGCCTGTCTGAAGATGAGAGGGTGGAGCTTGCCACTAGCTAACCATAGAGGTCTGGAGGTCTGTACTGACAGACAGGAAGTAAGATGGCTGGGCAGAGAAAGGAATACAGGTGAAAGAAACAGGAACTTGGTCTCTTTTCCACTGGGAAGCTAGTGAGGTAAAGGTGATTTTGTCTTGTTCCTTCTTCCTTCTAGTCTCTCAGCATTTTCCTCTGACTCTAGGCTTTTATTATTATGACCTATTAGAACTCCTGTTACAGATGTCTGCCGACCCAACCCTCTTCCTGTAGGAGCTGTCCCAAGTGGTTCTCAAAACATCTGCTAACACTGTCCTAATTGGACCCATCTCAATCATAGCCTGGGATGAGGTGGAATAAAGGAATAACAATATACATATGAATGCAAAAACAGAGTAGTGGGTGTAATAAGAATTCTTTTAGATGTTTGGGAAAGATCATGGTTCTATTAGGAGTTTCACATATTCAAAATGCCTTTTTTTGTTGTTCTATGTTTTAAGTCTTCCTTTGTATCTTTTCTTGTTTTCAGCTGTAGCAGAGTGCTTTCATATTTAAAAATATCTTTGTTTTTTAGAATCTGGAAGACCCTGAGTTGTTCACAGAAGACAAAGAGGGGCACTCTTGATATAAAAATGACCTTAGATTCAGAGGAGTGATTAATTATTAGAATAATTACTTACTGTAGCTGTTATTGTTATGTGAATCTTGAAGAAAGGCATAGATTTTAAGCATCTTATTTTATTCTCTAACAATTCTATTCATTTGAAAGCTCACCTTTAATTAGTTGGCATTAACTTCTGTATCATTTGTATTCATTGCTCTCAGGCTTATTGGCTGAAATAACACAAAACAAACACATCAGGAACATTCTCCAACACGTCTTCAAGTATTAGAAGATACATTTCGGATACAGTATTTCCTTTCTTTGCTACATTCTGATCATTAGTACTGTACAATTAAAACCTCAGGGATAAATGTGAAATGCTATTCTTTGTCTTCTGGGAAAATATCCCATTGATTTTTAAAAAATTTTTCCCTGGGCTGAATGCTGACATAATGAGGCCAGCAGAGTAGGAGATTCCGAGTGTAGGTGGAGAACTACTTCAGAGAATATAGGGAAAAGCTGGGTTGCTCTTCATAGTGGACAAGTTTGAGTCCCAGTACAATGTTACAACAGGAGTTGGCTTGCAGACAGCCAAATGGAATGACCAATTATATCAGGAAAGGGACCTAATGGGCACATGCCAAATGGTGGTGTGCCAAGTGAAGGGGCAGTGAAAGTCAGGAGAAAGACACCTCAACTCCATGTCTGGGTTTTGAAAGACCCCAACTCAAGTCTAGCCTGATGCCCACTAGCATATATTTAAAAATCACTCTGGCCACACACAGCTCTGGGACAAAGAACACATGAAATGGTCAGTCATGATGACCAGTCTCTGGAAATTGTTATTATTACCAGATTCTATTATCTTCAACAACTGTGTGGTTCCTAAAAATTATTATGGGTTACCCTGCTCCAGAGCACCCAAGTTCTGAAAATAAGTATAAGTCACCCTCTCCAGAAAATCCACTAGCTGTCCCATGGCCTTGCAGGTGTAAAAACCAAAATAACATTCCAAACCCCTCGTAGACAAAATTGTAAATTCAGTTCCCAACCAATCAGTAAATGACTCATGTATGTGATAGCCAATCAATATGTTGTTATACTCTTGCATAGTGACCAAAAAGACATAAAAGCTGCCTGCTTTGGAAACTCGGGGCTGTTCTCTTCCCAGGGAACAACTCCATCGGGTTGGAATAAAATCCTTTTGCTTTTGCATCTAACTTGTGTCCTGTGAATGACTCTGTGGGGTGTGTCTCCTGGAGTTGGACTTCACTTTTGTGTCCAACAGTTTCTAGTTCCTGACAATCTTTACAGAAAGGTACTTGACTGACATGGGGTTGATTATGAAAACAATGAAAATAACAAAACAAATAAAAGTAATTGGGCCATAGAGATGAGTTAAGCAGAGGCAAGCTGTTTATGCAAAGTTTCTATCTTTTTTTAAATTTAAATTCTTTAATTTCTACTCATATTTGCATATCCATCCCCCATTCCCTTGCCCTCCTATCCCCTCAAGTTACCCCTCCACCTCCCTAAACCACCCACCCTTGACTCCTCCACAAGGATATTGAGGCCCTCCACCAAGGAACTTCAAAGTCTGTCATATTGTTTGGGGGAGGGCCTAGGCCCTCCTTGTTGTATTTGGGCTGCAACAGTATCCCTCCATAGGGAATGGGCTCCCTAAGTCCATTTGTGCTCTAGTGATAAAGACTGGCTCCACTGTTAGAGGTCCCATAGACTGTCTTGGCCTCCTAGCTGGTACCCCCATTCGGAGGGCTTGGTTTGGTCCAATGCTGTTTCCCCATCTTTATGACTAGGGTCTCTATTCTATCAGTAGGTCAGGTCCACTGTTTCTACAGGTCTCTCCAGCCCAATCTTGGCTCCTTTGCTTGTCCTTCCTCTCTCTCCACAACTGAATTCCAGCAGTATGGTTCAGTGCTTAGCTATGGGTGTCTGTTTCTGCTTCGAACAGCAACTGGATGAAGGCTCTCCTTCCTCTCCCTGATCCCAGGGTCCAATTTGGTCAGGAGTTCTTGTCTGAATCCCCTTCTTTGAGGGACTATTCAATCTTCTCTTGTGGTCCTCCTTGTTTCCTAGCTCCTCTGGCAGTGTGGATTGCAGACTAGTGATCCTTTGCTCAATGTCTAAAAATCAAAAATGAGTGAGTACATACCATGTTCATCTTTTTGTGATTGGGTTACCTCACTGAGGGTGGTTTCTTCTAGTTCTATCCATTTGCCTGGGAATTTCAAAATTCCATTTTTTCCCGCTAAGTAGTACTCTATTATGTAAATTTACCACATTTTCTTTATCCATTCTTCAGTTGAGGGGCATCTAGGTTGTTTCCAGGTTGTGGCTATTACAAATAATGCTGTTAGTTGAACATATGTCCTTATTGTATGAGTGTGCATTCTTTGGGTATATGCCCAAGAGAGGGATTGCTGGATCTTTAGGTAGACTGATTCTAATTTTCCTGAGAAACTGCTATACTGATTTCCTAGTGGTTTTACAAATTTGCATTCCCACCAGCAATGGAGGAGAGTTCCTTTTTCTCCACATCCTCTCCAGCATAGACTGTCATTGGTGTTACTGATTTTAGCTATTCTGACAGGTGTAAGATGGTATCTCAGAGTGGTTTTGAGTTGCATTTCCCTGATGGCTAAGGATGTTGACCACGTTCTCAAGTGTCTTTCAGCCATTTTGGATTCCTCTTTTGAGAATTCTCTATTCAGTTCTGCACTCCATCTTTTAATTGCATTGTTTGGTGTTTTGGAGACTACCTTCTTGTGTTCATTGTATATTTTGGTGATCAGCCCTCTGTCAGATGTGGGGTTGGTGAAGATCTTTTCCCATTCTGTGGGCTGGCCTTTTGTCTTGCTGACCACTATGATAATTCACAATCTATGAGGAAGGAAATGGACACACAGAGATTAGAACTTCTCCCTGATTGTTATCTTCATCTTATCACCTGTTCCATGTTGATGATGTTGGTTTAGTTTTTTTTATAGAATTCAGGACATATCCATGACTTTAAGAAGGATTAAGGGCTACAGTACCCAAGCATATTTAAAAGAAATTAAAGAGGAACTTTACCGAGAGAGAAGAGGGAAGAGAGAGGGAGAAAGAACAATAATAGTGGCCATATAATGACTAATGACTATAATTCCTACACAGAGGAGGTTCACCAGAAGTTCCAGGCCAACATGGTCTACATACTGAGTCCTAGCCCCACCGGGGAAACACAGCAGGACCTTGTCTCAGGGAAAAAAACAGAAAGAAAGGAAGTGAAGAACTATGCTTATCAAATACAAGATGAGGCATGACTGCATCTTCATCTGATATCTACATAGATGCCCAGCATAAAGCCTATGATACCTAAGACTTCAGTTTGTGTTCTGTAAGGAAACCTTAAGCAGAGGCCAAGAAGCCAGACAGGGTAGCAATCCCAATAGACACAACATGCCTCTGATTAAAGGTTGAGATTTCTTGGACCTATTATTTGCCCTCATGTTCAGATAATAACTGAGAAGCTCAAACAGAGTGGGTATGCACCAAAGCACACCAGCAAGGGGAGCCGCAGAAGCTTCGAAGAGCAGATACAAAGGAATAGAGCTGGGCACTGGCTTACACTGGAATATAGACATCTTCTGGCCAGAGCACTGTGATCCACTGCCCTCTTATTTTCTTCTGAAAATAACAGAACAGAGCCTGTACATGATGCTTCTCTCTGTGTCACTGTTATCCTCTGGGGAATTGGTTTGGCAGTTTTATCTGGGCATTTTTCACTTTCTTTCACAAATTTCATTTTAAGCTCTTTGGTCAGGTCAGCAACTCTCCTCCTACGTTCCCTATGATATGAACAATGTCTCTTGCCAGAAACTTTTTGTTCTGGAAATCTGTGGTCCAGGAAAACAAATCCTGCTCTGACACCATCTCTACAGCCAGCTGTTGCCTACTCATGTCTTATTTTCCCTGGCAGATTTACAGTCTCCAGTTGGGAACAAGCTAAAAAGCAACATTTGTATATTCCTTCTCTTTTCTTTGTTCTAATCCTATACCTCCATGTTATTAAAGATGTGTGCAATCATGTTTGTTGTGGTTATATCAATTCATCTATGCTAAGTCAACAAAAGTATAAGTCTGTAAGTTTGGTGCATTTAGGGAAATATTCTATATCTGTGTCCCACTAGATAGCATGTGAGGCCTGCCATATGACAATCACTTCCAGTCATCTGTCTTTCCTGAAAGGAAAATCAACTATTTCAAATCATTTTTCCCTTTTGAGAAATAAACAAAGTCACCTTCTGATGCTTTCTGTGGGTAACTCCAACTGTCCTGTGACAGGCAGTTCTTCCCCCAGGCATTATCTTTGGAACATTATCATACCTACTAATAAAACAGATAGGGGTTTGGGTAGAGTGTCTACCTAATGTATATAAGTTCTGAGTTCCTTGCTCTGCACCAGTATTAAAAAGAAAGGGATTGTGTTATGCTATAGTAAGGCAGTTCTTACAAGGGTTTCAAGTATCCAGTAGATGGAATTTGGTTGGTGTTATGGTTTGAAAGTAAAATATCCCCATAGACTCATAAGTTTGAATACTTGACGCCCACAACCAGCTAGTGGCACTGTTTCAGATCTTCTGGGACAGTAAGCACAGGCGACAGAGAAGAGTAACTTAATGGTAGTCTTTGTGGGTTATAACTAGGCTCCACTTCCTGTCACAGTCTTTGGTACTTGGTTGGCCTCTATGTGAACAGTAACATCTGTACACTTCCATTCCATACTGAGCATGCTCCTCCTCCCATGCCTTTCCCAGGCATGCTGAACCAAAACCATGAATTCAAAAAGTCCCACCTCTTTTAAGTCACATCTGTCAAATATGAGAAAAATATGAATACAGATGGACTAAGAGGATAGAATCAAGTCTAAATTTATGGTACTATATGATAGACTCAATATACAAATGATATATAATTATAGTAACATACAGTGATATAGAAGATGATAGAGAGAGAATTAGAATATTTGAGAAAACAAAAGTACCCACCTAGCCTAGTTGTAAAACTTTTGTTAAATAATGGTCACCAGTGAGGTTGACTTTAATGGATGCCCATATATACATATCTGGATTTTACAAAGAACTACATAATGAATGTGTCACAACTTAAGAGAAAGTCCATTGTTTGTTGCAGGTAAAGCTTCTAAAAGTCATTTTCAAGGGTTATTGAAGTTCATGAGAGCACTTGTAGCAAATATCTTGCACTGGATTATCATAAACAAATGACACTTATTTCTCACAGTTCTGAACTCTGAGAAGTCTAAGGTAGAGGCATCAGAAATTGTGCTGTATGGTGAATGCCTGCTTTCTCTGAGATAGCTATCTCCTTGCTATAACTTTACATGGTAGAAGGGGATGGTACCCTCTCTGTGATCTCATTGATAATACAATATTCTTGGTCATGAGGTTCCTCCCCTAATAACTAGTATCTTCCTCCACTTTTCAGTATTTTCATATTTTATTATCTGAATTAGAGGACATGCATGAATGCCCACATATGTACTCACCCATGCGCGTGCACATGCATACACACACACACACACACACACACACACACACACACACACACACACACGAAGAGAAAGATGTATGAAGTTTCTTTAATGTGACTTTGTGTTTAGTGTAGGCTCTGGATACACAGTAGAAGATCTGAGCTGATCAGGGAGATTGTGATCACTTCTTCATATCACCTCCATAAAAACAGACTAAGGGTACCAGATATACTTCTTCCTATAGTCTTTCAATGATAGAAGAGGGGCACTTTGAGAACACCTTTTGTAAACCTTAACCTAATAAGAACATTGCTCAGTTCATGAACTTGCCAGTTCATCCAAGGGCTATAGTCAAACAAACACTTTAAAAATATTTTATGGCACTAAAGAAAATATGTGATCATTTTTCGAGATGATCTCTGTTTTGTTCTCTCCATGTTTCCATGGACATAGCAATTGAAGAAATATCTGGGTGCATCTTTCTTTCCAAACAATAACCATATATATATATATATATATATATATATATATATATATATATATATATGAATGTTTCTCTAAATCATTGCATCTGATTGAACCATCTAGCCCCTAGTTGGGGTGTTTTATCCCCAGGAGATGATTCCAAGTGCTGGCTCCTCTTTCTGGCTTATTAGTCCACAGCACATCTGAGCTGAACAAATGGACCCAAAGCTTCCAGGGCTTAGTAGGATTTACAAGCAATTACTGGAGTTCTAAAGGCAGTCCATGCTATTACTGAGCATCTTTGTGCAGAATGTGAAGTCATTGTAGGCTCTCCTGAAGGGGCTTTGCTCCTTTGCAACAGCTTCAAGGCTGTGGGAAGAGAGACACAAACAACATTCTTTCACACTCTCATCCTCTCAACTCAGACTTCCCGTTCCTTCTGGTCCACAGTCTGAAAATTGGACATTTATTGTTTAAAATTTTTGACACTTCAACTTTTACCAGGAGGTCCTCGAGAATGAAAAGTGCTTGGAAGTCAGTTCCTTTTCTGCTACACAGATGTGTGCTTTGTTTTGCTTTCATGTGCAGCTTGTTTCCAGGTGAGAAGCATCCCTTCTTGCCAGGGAGGCAGCAGATGTTTGTAAGTGCAAGTCTTGTAGCCATTTCCACTTAAGTTCGTTCCTCAATTCTTTGACTAGAGACATGAGGCAAGCAAATGGTTTGTTTGCTTATTCCCAACCTGTGCATTTGTAAAGTGAGTTGTTCTGAATTTTGTGAGCATTAAAGAAAAGGTTGTGCATACATCATGCAGCACATTGAACACAAAAGTTTTTCAGATTTACCTACTTAAAATTTGTCTGGCAAGTTGAACAATGAGACATCTTTCTGTTTCAGGAGCTGCTGCCTTTGAAAAACTTACGTATGAGGGAAATGTGCAAGTTCTTTACCCGAGCCAAAGAGATTAGAAAATAGAAAGTCAGAAGGTAGAACTGGGTGTACAGTCTCACTCATCTTCCAAGCAACTCGTGTGTGTGTGTGTGTGTGTGTGTGTGTGTGTGTGTGTGTGTGTGTGTACCTGTACATAGGTGGAGTCTCACAGTAGTTGTGTGGTTCCTCAATTGGTTTTCTACCATACTTTTTTAAGACACAATCTTGCCTTGAATCTGGAGTTCATTAGTTGGCTAGACTGGCTAACCAGTGAATCCTTGGGTCCTCCTGCCTCTGCCTCTTAGAACTTGTATTACATGTGCACACAGCCATGCCTGACTTTTTATGTAGGTAACCTGGGATCTAATGTTCAAGTCCTTGTGTGTACAGAGCAAGTCACCAAGTCACTCATTATAAGGAATTGAAGTGGGAAGTGGGTGACAAAAGTGACAGTAGTTGGATAACACTTCACTGCAGAGAGGGCATACCAGGAAGACAAAGGGTACTCCCCAGAAACAGGCATGCAGAATAATTGTTGAATGGTCTTCATTCAGTATCAAGCAGGTTTCCTTCTTCTTTATAGTTTTTGCAAACACTATTTCTAATTGACTCGAACAGCCAAACATGTAGATGATTTATTTCACCATTCACCTACCACTGGGCATTTAATTTGTTTCTAGTGTTTGTCACAACAAATAACTCTCTGGTAAACATCTATTACTTAAAATTATCTATGTGAATTTCTGATAAAATTTCCTTAGGATAAATGCTTATAAGTGGAATTAGTATTTCAAAAGTTATTTTTATAGTCTGAAAAGAGGGCTCAGCAGCTTAACCAACACAGTGTTCTTTCAGAGCACACGAGTTACCAGCACTCCCATCATGTGGCTTACTGCAGCCTGTGGCTCCATTAGTTCCAGGCATCTAATGGCCTCGCCTGCCTTCTAGGGCACTTCACACGTGTCCACAAATGATTTTGAGATTCTTATTCTATTTCAACATATGGAACAAACTGAAATATAGTCACATCATTTACAGCAATGACTATGCTTCTTAGTCTCACAACCTCTTTCCTGAAAGAAAATACTATTTTTACAGCACTAGGATAGTCTTTGAAATCAGTGGGTACCTCTTTATTTGACTGAATAAAATTTTCTCATGTTTACTAGCTGTTAGCAATTAATCTTCTATGTATATTGGTTCATGTTCTTTGCCTAAATATTCAGGAAACAATATTTAGGGTTTTTTATTTAACACTTTTCAAGAATATTTAATAATTAGCTAAGATTTTGACAAGTGGAGAAATGAGGCTAGACCTATGATACCAGGCTTTCTATAATTCCCAACTCTAGATAATGGAAATATCACAGGAAAAGATATGTGGATAGAAGATCTCAAGTAATTTTTGTGTATAGATGGTAATTCAGTTTGATAACTTCACAAGAGAGAACATTCTGCCTATTGAAATGTTTTAGAAATGTTTGGAACCATGATAGAGGACTTCTAAGATGCTGGGTTAAGTAATCAGGCCCTCATTCGGTGACAGGTGAGAAATTATTACAGTTTCTCTTTTGGGCTAAGTCAATGTCTTTAAACTCTGGTTAAATATTAAAATTAAAATTACGAGTGCTTCCCTGGGTCAAACACATCAAAATCTCCAGAGAGAGACTTAGCTTAGAAAACCAAGTTTAAGAACAAATACATTGAAAGACAATGTTCCTGAAATCAAATTTAACTGATGGACAACATGGAAGCAGATGAGGAGAGTGGGGGGAAGAAAGAAAGGAGGGGAGGGGCTAGAACAAACAGAACTAAAGGTGACAGGCTTAAAGGAAAAGAAGGCATGTAATGACAAGAGGTGTTTTAGGAGGCATATTAGCTACTTTACTGTTGCTGTAGTTAAAACATCATGACAAAGGCAACTGTAAAAAGAAAACAATTATTTAGGCATATAGTATTAGGCCAGCAACAGTCCATCCTGACAGGGAATTATGGCAGCAGGTAAGGGGCGTGACAACAGGAGCATCTAAGAACTCATATCTCCAACAACAAGAAGAAATCAGAGAGAGGGGCAGAGACAGAGAGACAAGCAGAGGGACAGAGAGAGGTACAGAGAAAGGTAGAGAGAAACATAGAGAGGGAACTCTTTAAATGCTCAAAGCCTGCCTCCAGTGACATTTGCTCCAACAAGGCCACACCTTCTATGCTTTCCCAAGCAGTGCTACAAAGTGGGAACTAAGAATTCAAATGACAGAGACTATGGAGGCTGCCTCATTCAAACTACCACAGAAAGTAATATCAAGGCATGATCTAGGGCATCAATCGTGAGAGGCAATGGAAGGATGTGTGTAAGCAGTAGTGACAGATTACACAGAATTACCCATAACTGAAGGAACAAAGGGAGGAGTAAAATCTGACATTTGAGGAAACACCAATGTAGTGGTGACCAGTTGTATGGACTTCTGGAGCAGGGAGGCAGTCCCAGTTGTTAGCAAGTAACCCATGCAAAGATTTCTAGGCAACAACAATAAAAATGTCTAAAATAAAGAAAAGGGAGAAAGAGAAGTATAGATACAGCTCAAGAATAATACCTAGCACACAGGAGGTACTTAACTATCGGTTCATGAAAAAATAAAAGAATGGAGGGAGCATCATGTCACCAAGGTCTTCTTTCAGTTAATAGGAGGATGTAGTCACAGGACCAAAAGCAGTAACAAAAATGATCAGTAGACAAAAATCTATGGAATTTCATGAAGGCTATATGACCAAGAGCACTGGGGTAAAGGATGTAGAGACAGTACTTTGTCAGAATAGTAATTCTACAACACAGTGGGGTAAAGTTTATAATCACTCAAGAAATAGTAAGGATGTTGCTGAAAGCATAAACTGTTCATTGAAAGGCATAGAAGGATGGTATATAGCAGAAAGTATAACATACATGTATATATTGTATGTATCATATACATTCACACACACACACAAACAGAAAGGTATCAGCATGTGTTTTAGCATAGTTTTTACATAGGGAATTTTCTTTCTTTTTCTTATACTTTGTGTAATATGCTTATATTTGTGTCAAGTTTCTGGAAAGGAGAGAAGAAAAAATTGACTAAAGGAAAGAATTTAATAGTTATTACATAGTCAGGAGAAAGCAGTAAGATGTGGAAGAAGGAGAGGTCAGGAGCAGTCATCAGAAAACAGGAAAGCACAGCAGACTCATCTTCAGATATGGAAGAGAAGGATGTGGTAGTTAAAGGGCAAGGGCAGCATCAAGGATAGAGAAGGGGCTTGAGAGCTGGAATGACTAAGGCTCAACTTACTTTGGTGATGAGCTCAGTTATGTCTGGGAATGCTGGCTGAAGACATCATTTTAAAGAGTAAATGGAGACACAGAAAGAAAATCTTGAACAAACATTCTCTGAGTGTGACAGTGAAGATTAAATTAAGGTTATAGCAGAAGCTTATGGAGCACCCAGGCAACAAGCTTCAAAATACATCTAGCATTTAACACCCTGAGTCTGAAATGAAAAAAAAAAAAAAAAACAAGCAGAAAAAAAAGGCTCCATGGTAGTCTGGTTACCTGTTGCCATGTAACACATTGCCCCAAAGTTAGCTCCTTAAAATGCTATTCCTTCATGGCAAGGCTTCACTGGGTCTTCTAAACTCATAGTCTCCCTCAATCTGTCATCAAAGGGAGCTTTGAGTTGTGGTTATTTTAAGGCTTAGCCAGAGTATGCTCTGACTTATACCTATTTGATGTTTCATTTTATTTGCAAGACTCAGTTTTTGGAACTTGCATTGACATGTAAAAAAAAGATTGTTTCTAATTTAAATAAAAAAGAGAGGAGAAGAAGAATCAGTTTTTCATAGACATTAAACAAGATACTCTTCTCTTTGCTGGACACTGCTCTGTTAGTTATCATGGAGCCCCTTTAGCATAACAACTCGTATCATCAAGCGTACAAGCTAATGACACATAGTGCTGAGCAGAAGTCATAGCCTTCTGTTACCTAATAACTGAACTCACCAAAAGTCTCTATGTCAAAAGACCACACAGTGAGAATACCAGGAGATAGAGCTCACTGAGGACTCTCTGTGATGGCTTATTAGGTCTGGATTGTATAAGATATTTATTAATGAATATTCTAAGCAGCATGCAAGTTTATTCCTTTAAAAGCCTTTTCTAATCCTGCTTTTCAAACTACATTCTGCCTAGAATCTTTTTTAGTAATAAACTCTCTGGAGGCTAAATTAAAAGCATTTATCTTGGAAAGTATATTCATATAGGTACAGGTAACAGGAAGAAAAGAATAAACAGGAGAAGGCAAGCAAGGGGAAAGGAAAAAAAACATGGACAAAATTAACTTGTGATATAGAGTTATGGTGAGTGAGGGAGGATTAGAAGTCTAATGGTGTTGGTTCCTGATAGATGAACTGAACATCCAGGAGCTGGGTATGTGCAAATACTTGGGGATCCTTTTGGGGATAAGAGAGGATGCTACAATGTCAACTGTTAGCAAATAAAGACTGTCATCTTGTCTCAAGAAATGAACTACAAACCTCCTGTATCAATTACAGCGACTTGACTATCATGGCTCTTCCCAACTATATTACTAGATTTTTTCCCACAATTATCTGGAAATATTGCTTGAACATCAGCATTCCCCTGGCACTAGGGCATTATTTCACTTCAAAATGAGGAAGTTAGAGCTTGAAACTTATCCCAAATGACAAGCTAGAAACAGGCATAGTCACATAGCAATCAGACTTCATCTGAAGAAAATGTATGCTTTGAGTTGCCCACCTACTCAACCACAGGTGTTGGATAGGATAGGAAGTCTATTAGTAAGGAAGCAAGAGAGAGATGCCAAGAGTCAAAATATAAATTTGAAGAGAGGATGGTGAGATGTTAATGAATTTGGAAGAAAATAGAGGAAAAACTTGAGGGAGTCTAAAATACAGTTTAAGAAAAAAGATAAATGGGAGAAAATGGTGAATTGAGAAAACAATACTATCATTTTTTTCATATGTCTCTGGTTAACCCAATTTATAAGCAAAGGAAGGATAATGATATGTAAGTTCTTACAGAGAAAGGGGAAAACTAAAACCATGAGCTGTAATAAAATAAATGAAGGTCTAAAGTATGGTAACATTCAAGAATACTTGGTAAAGAGTTTAATATTGAACGTTCATTCAGGGCATGATGAAGTCCTCAAGAGAACTTTCTGTTGGAAGTTTATATGCATTGAGGACATTAAAAGGAAAAGAATGATCTCTGCAAGTCTGACCCTTATGCCCTAAAGGAAGGGATAGCCCTTTAATTTGTTGTCTAGACCTGGGCATTATAAAAGCAAAAGGAAGTGCCACTAATAACCTGCTGAAGCAGCAGCCATAGACAAAGTCTCTTCCTAACAAACTGAAATTTATGCTCAGCTACTAATGCTCAGCAATAAATAAGTGAATGAACAAATGCATATACAGTCAACAATAAAATGCATTTGGACACTCATATATGTAATTATATCTTTATGAGTCCATTAAATGGAACACAATTTACTTGAATAGGATGATCAAGAAAGGACTCGACATTGGTGACATTAAGCTAACATTTGGAGGATCAAAAAGAAAAGTCATGTAAAGTGGGAACACCAGGGATGCACAGTCAGTATTATAGACTACCATAGACTGCTATGGTAGTCTATAATATGCCATGGTAAGAATAGGATGGGGTACAACTTTCCTGGAATACTCCCGCCAATAAATAGATTTGTGTATTTTAATATAAACTGAAGCTTCATGGTATTTTCTTCTGGGTCCAACAGGAGACCATGTTCTCTATTTCAGTGTTCCTATGAGAGTACCCAATGCATGTTAAACAAGGGAAGCTGCATGGCTGCTGTGGTCAAAATATTTCAGTGAGGACTGAGAAAGATGAACCAAGTGTGTGCATAATCAGGATCTAAGTGATCAGACTGGATAACAGCTAAACCACAGGCTCAACTAAAGGAATCAAAAATGGCTCCCAGCATTCTAACATGAGCTAAATGGAGGGCAATGGGAGAATTTCTAAAGAGAAAAATAAAAGACTTCTTTCCTGCAGGAAAACATCTAAGCAGGAAAGACGAGACAATTGCTTTTGATTTTAATGCCTAACTCCAGTTTGGAACCAGAAACTAAAATGTACCATTTCAGTAAGAATTGTTTGGCTGAAGGTAACAGAACTGAACTCAAAGCCACAGCTGAGTTGTCTTGGGTCAACTCCAAGAACAAGTGATAAGAAAACTAATTTTCTGTTTTATATTTATACACATATCTCAAAGAATTATTTCAAATTAAATTTATTTTAGCAGATACATGGAACAAAATCTGTAACATTCTTGGAGTTGCCATGTGATTCTTTTCTGTTTACTAAAAATAAGTTTTTCTTACATATTTGTTATGATAAATCTTTCTGGCAAAAGCCACTGAGCCCCACCACCACATGTAAGCTTTTCACCAGCTGCCCGCCTGAGTTAGGGCCCAAATGAATACACAGAAACTTGTATTAGGTACAATGATGCTTGGCCAATGACTAAGATTCTCATCTGTTAGCTCAGTCTCAATTATCATACATCTCTATATTTTATAAGACTTATCTTATCGGATGCCTTATTGGCGTCCCTCCTTGCTGGTGGATCACATCCTGCCGCTGGAGGATTCGAATGGGAAAAAAGGGCCCTTCCTGTTTCTCCTTTGCTTTAATATGAGTCTCCTTGCTATGTCACTTCCTGCCTGGATCAGCACTTCTCTACTACATTTCCCAGAATCCTCTTTGACTCCTAGTTCCGTCTAACTTGCTGTCTCATTGGCCAAACAGTATTTTATTTAACAATCAATAAGATAAACATACACCGTAGTACATTCCCCATCACATATTATATCCTGAATATGGTTTTCCCTCTCTGTATTCCTCTCAGTTCCCCTTTACTTCCCCTACATTCTGGAATTACTCCATTTCTGTTTTTCATCAGAAAACAAACAGACTTCTAAGGGATAGTAATTAAATATAATGTGAAAAAAACAAAAATAACACATCATTATTGCATAATACAAACAGAATGTAAAGAACCCAAGAGAAAGCACAAGAATCAGAGACCCATTCACTCATATACACTTGGGAATTCTATACAAACACTAAGCTGGCAACAACAAAATATATGCAGTGGACCTGGTGCATGTTGATTCAGTCTCTGTAAATTTGTATGAGCTTTGCTCAAGTTGATTTAAAGGATCTTGTTTTGTGTGTGTGTGTGTGTGTGTGTGTGTGTGTGTGTGTGTGTGTGTGTCTTCCATGCCCTGTGGTACTTAAAACCTTTTTGCCTCCACTTATCAAGGGTTCTCTGAGCCCTGAGGGGAGGGATTTGATGGAGACATTCCATTAATTCTATGTGTTCCAAGGTCTCTTACTTTCTGTAGAATGTCTGGGTGTTAGTCTCTGTATTTGTTCCCATCTGATGAAGAAGAAATCTTTTCTGATGATGGATGAGCAAGGCACTGATCTATGAACCTAGCAAAATGTTTTAGGAGTCATTTTATTGCTATGTTTTGTTGTTATTGTTGTCCTTAGACCAATATTATTTGGTTTTACTCTAGGTCCCTCTTCTATCTAGTAACTGGTTCTTGGTCATGAAAGCAGTGTTGGGTACAGGTTCTATCTTATGTAGTGGGCCCAAGACAAATCAGACACATTGGTTGGTTACTGCCAAAAGCACGTGAGAATTTCCCTAGAATACCATGAAGACAAGATAGCATTGTAGATTAAAGATTTGTGGCTGGGTTGGTGTTTATGTTTCTCTTTTGTTGGCATGCAGAACAGCTTTCTACACAAAAGACACTAGAATATAGGGGCTCTATGTAGGCATGAGCTGAACTTCCCCATTTTCTGTGAGTTGTGTAGGTGCTGTATTCAACAATCAGGCCCTACTGTCAGTTTGTGGAAAGCAACCTACAGTCTTGCCAATAGCCTGGGTTGTTTGGGAAGTCCCATGGAACCTCTTTGGTCAACAACTCAATCATATGTAAAGTACTACACAGAACTGGAAGTTTCATTTGATAGGACAACTACGGCTCTAACTTCCCCATTATTTGGTGATTTTATATAGATTGCTTCCGTGTGTGTGTGTGTGTGTGTGTGTGTGTGTGTGTGTGTGTGTGTGTGTGTTTCTACTATATTACTGATGACGGAGGTCCTTCTGTGTATATGTTTGTCTTATTATTTGATAAAGCACTGTTGACCAATAGGGAAGCTCGATAGGTGGGACTAGGAGAGAAGGAGAATTCTGGGAAATGTAGTAAAGAAGGGAGTCACCATGTTATCACCAGGAAGAGAGGATGCATAAGGCAGACATCCTCGGTAAGATAAGCCCTTATAAAATATATAGATTAGTAATTATGGTTCATAATTAAGACAGAGCTAGGATAAGAAATCCTAGTCATTGGCCAACAGCATTGTAACTAATATAAGACTCTGTGTGTTATTTGGGGTCCTAACGTGGCAACGAACCTCAGGCAGCTGGCAGAAAGAGTTTTTGTTACATATTACATTTCCATACTACCCCTCAAATAGCCTTTCATTTTACTTATCTTTCTTCCCACTCCCCACTTGATCTTTCCAACCCAGCCTTCCCATCCATCAATAAGTCTCTATTCTGTTTTCATTTTCTAACCAGATCTATCTGCCCTCTAGTCCCTTACTATTTACCTAACTATCATTTTGCATTCAACACAGTGGCTATACTGCTAGCCCAATCAGCAATTCCATCTCCCCAGATGCCAGCAGCAGTTCAGCCAGGCAGGAATTCTGCTCTCTCAGGCACCAGCTCTATCACAACCACTAAAGGAACCTTTACCTAAATCTCTATACTTCTATACAGCTCAGAATTCAAAAGTTGAGTTTAGGTCCTGCTAGTTTAAAGAGGATGAATAGCAGAAATCTAACCCCCCCTTGGTCACATCTCCTGAGAAAGGGACCATCTTTCTGCTCAACCCCATAAAGGACCTTGGCTATACTTAGTTTCTCCCTAACATTTCTGTTAGCTAGTTGCTAACTCAACATCCTGACCCCAGGTTAATCTTATTTAACCAAACAAATGCAACACTTCCTTGTATCATTAGCAAAAGCAGCAGAAACAAATGTAACATGCCTTTACACAGTTGAAATAATATTCCACATGTTTCCCCTTTTACCTAAATAAAAAGAAGACATTTTAACTTAAACATAGTAAGAGTATACACAATAAGAACAATTAACCAGTAAGGAATATATTCACAATCTCCAGTCCATTTGTGTCTGGCAAATTTAAGGAAAATACTACATTATCTATCCTATCTTAGAGAATCCAAAGTTTTATACATAATTTGTTTTCTATCATAACTAAGAAAACCTCCAACTATAACTATCTAGCCTTCAATTCCATCAAAGACTTCAGAAGGATATAATACTACCTAAGTAAACAGGAAGTGAATTGCAAGCAACTTCCAAAACTCTAGAAATGACAGAAACATCTGGCTTACTGGACAGTAACGAAAAGTTCCTCTGCAATGTTGAGGCATTCATCTTTGGTCTACAGGCCTAGAATATCTGGCAGACTTTTCAGTGAATTAGGAAATTTGAAGGACTCTTCTGCCCTGTAATGGCAAAGTTCATCAGACTCTTGTCTCTGTGTCCTGCAGAACATCTGGCAAATTCTTCTGGGATGCAGGTATCTCAAAGAACTGCCCTGCCTTGCCTTAGCAATGTTCAACACTCTTCCCGGTGTTTCACTTGTCAGGTCTGTACATCATACTGTCAGAAGTCCAGGCAAGAGCAGTTTCTTGCCCAAATGGCTAGCCTTGCCACAGTGAAAGTAAACTCCATATGGAGTTTCTTCGATGTCCATCATCCATTTATAAAGTAGATTGGTGCTGCCAGGAGCAGATGTGTCTCGGTGTCATGAAAAGACCCATGTTACCAAAACATTTTAGATGTCTTACTCTATAGGTCTTTGAATGTTTCAAGACCATCTATCTGTTTCAAGTATACCAGTTTAACCTTGAAAACATACATAATATGACTATAAGATCTATTGTTATAGAATGATTATGAAACTCATTTCCTAATAATATATTGGAATTTTAAATGAGGTATGAAAGCACAATATCCTATACAAAAGTAAAATCATATATACAGTACAACAAAAATAACTTATAATTAGTATCAATATACCAAAATCCATGCCAATCAAAATATCTAAGATTAATAGTTGTCTTTTCATCCTATATTCCCATAAATGATAACAAACATCCATATCCCACCAAATAATCAACAACTATCCACCCAACCTCTTGGGAATGTGAACATTGTTTTCTCTAGACTTCTGCCTGTTGTCTATAAGTGGAAGCATCTTTATATGGCCCTGAAAAATTGAGATAATGGCCAAGTCCTAGGAAGACCAGCAGTAACCTTTGATGATATATATCACCTGTCAAGATTCAGGAGGTTTCCCTTGATCAAATCTGGTCCATATTAACCTAGAAGGAATCCACAGCCTAGTTTTTCCTGTGGAAACACAAGCAAAACCTCTTCCCCAAAGTAACATTTTTTAAATTCCTTTTTAAAGACAAAGCAGTCTTAAAATATCTAGTCTGGTTTATTTCAACAGTCCTTTTATTTAAATCCTAAAATATTTATTTAAATCTCTTAGCAGCTGTCATTTGCTTATAACCAACCAAAAAATTCAAGATCAATACAGCAACATACAGGATCCAGACTACCTGTGTATTTCCCATCTCTGTGTGGTTTTTTCTTTTTTATTATTACTTTACTTCTCTCTTTAAAGACTTTTGTTATTTTTAAACTATTTGTTTCTTTCTATGACTGTCTATATCCTTTTTCCTTTTTTAAGCCTACACTTGTTGTTAAGCACACTGTAACAGGTTTGGAGGCTTTTTTCCATCTGGTTCTCTTTTTACTGAATATCTCTTATGCTTTTTTCTTTTTTCTTTTTGTCTGCATGAGCAAAATCCTGCTCAGCAGCACAGCTAGGATCCACTTCAGCTTTGGCAGCTGAGTCCACCCACTTCTCTGTCCATGAAAACCAAGCCTATAAAGTTCTCCGCAGGGTTCAGAGGTGTTTGCCAGGATCTACATCCTAGAATGCCAAAGACTATGCTGCCACTTCATAGCAGTTCTTTTTAATTTATTTTTAACTTAACATAGCGGCTGCCCAAGGACTTGTTGTAAGGCAGAAAATCTTAAAAGAAGCTGTGTCTGGTTTGGTTTTCTTTGTTTGTTTTGGGGATTTTGGGGGTTTTTGTTTGTTTGTTTTTGAGATTTTTGTTTGTTTGTTTGCTTTCTTGCTTGCTTGCTTGCTTGCTTTTAGCTTTCTGGGGTCCTATGGGAATTCAGACCTCATGTTATTATGCCAAAATGTAGTTGTTTTTTTCCCTTTACTCTTTGGTCTTTGGGGGTCACCACCCTTCGTCCAAATAAATACACAGAGACTTATTCTTATTTATGAATGCCCTGCCTCAGTTTGACTTTTTTAGCCAGTTTTTCTTAAATTATCCCATCTAACTTTTGCTTCTGAGCTAGTTATCACTGTCTATTCTGCATGTCTTTATTTACTTCTTATTTCTTTGCTGTCTGTGTTAATGCATGGATGTCCCTGGCTCCTAGGTTTTCTCACTCCTACCTCTTTCTTCATCTATTTATTCTCTCTGTCTGGCAGCCATGCCTATCCCTCTCCTGCCTGCATATTGGCTGTTCAGCTCTTTATTAGACCAATCAGTTGTTTTAGGCAGCCAAAGTAACAGCTTCACAGAGCTAAACACATACAAAATAAAAGAATGCAACACATTTTTGCATCATTGAACAAATATTCCACAGTGTAAATGAACATAACACATCTTAAAATAATATTCCATAACATCTAACATTTATGGTTCTACAGATGGTAGCTTGGTTATCATTGCCTCCACAGCTAATAGTCACATATAACCAAATGCATGACATTTGTGTCTTTCTGGGATACTTCACTCAGGATGATTTTTTAAAATCCCATCTACTTACCAGAAAATTTCATGATTTTATTATTTTTATGGCAGAGTAATTGTATAAATATTCATTTTCTTTATCCATTCTTCATGGAAGGACATCTAGGTTGTTTCTAATATCTGAACATTATGACTAGAGAAATAATGAACATAGATGAACAAGTGTCTCTGTGATAGGATGAAGCATCCTTTGCTTATATGCCTAAGGGTGATATAGGTAGACATTGAGGTAGATGGATTCCCATCTTTCTGAGGAACTACCACACTGACTACCTTAGTAGCTATAGGAGTTTTCACTCCCACCAGCAATGTATGAGTGTTTCCCTTACTCCACATCCTTGCCAATATGAGCTTTCATTGTTTTATTGATATAAGCCATTCTGGAATAGGCATAAGTTTAAATATCAATGTAGTTTTGAACTGCATTTCCCTGATGACTAAGGATGTTGAACATTTCCTAAGTGTTTCTCGGGCTTTTGAGATTTCTATTTTGAGATTCTCTGTTTAGATCTGTTCTGTACCCCATTATAAAAATTATAATATTTATTTTCTTGCTGTATAGTTTTTTGAGTTCTTTATATCTTTTGGATATTAGCCTTCTATTACATATGTAGCTAGTTAAACACAATCTTTTTCCATTCTGTAGGCTGTTGCTTTGTCAGGATGATGGTGTCATTGGAATGCAGAAGCTTCTCAGGTCTATGATCTGCCATTTATTATTTGTTGATCCTAGTGCTGTGATAATATTATTCTGTTCATAAAGTCATCTCCTGCATCAGTGAGTTCAAGGCTGTTCCTCAATTTCTCTTCTATCAGATTCAGTGCATCTGGTTTTATGTTGAGGTCTTTGATTCATTGGAAGATTAGTTTTGTGCAGGGTGTAAGTATGAATCTATTTGGATTTTTCTACATGCAACACCATTTATTGAAGATGATTTATTTTTTCCAATATTTGTTTCTGACTTCTTTATAAAAAAATCAGATATCCACACATGTGTGAATTTATGTCTGGGTCTTCATTTTAATTTCATTGTTTATGTCTGCTTTTGTTCCAATACAATGATGTTTTAATTCTCTAGATCTGTAGCACAACTTGAAACCAAGAATAATAATAACCCTCACTCTCCTTTTATTATTCAAGATAGTTTTAGGAATCCTGGCTTTTAATGTTTCCATATGAAGCTGAAAAAATGTTCTTTCAAGATCTATGAAGAATTATGTTGGAGATTTTAATGAAGATTTCATTGAATCTGTAGATTCCTAGCAGAAGGAGGGTCATTTTTACTATATTAATCCTACCAACCATGAGCATGGGAGATCTTTCTGTCTCCTAACATATTTTTCAGTTTCTTTATTCACTGTCTTAAAGTTTTTATTATGAAACTATTATGGTTATAGTTTCCCCAAGATATTTTATATTATTTGAGGTTATTTTGAAAAGCATTTCCCTGATTAATTTTCCAGTTTGTTTGTCATTTGTATATACGAAGGCTACTGGTTTTTGAGTATAACACTTTTTTATCTAACACTTTGCTGAAAGTATTTATTAGCTGTGGTAGTTTCCTGGCAAAATTTTTAGGTTCGTTATGTATGCTATCATATCATCTGCAAATAATGATAATTTGGTTTCTTCCTTTCTAATTTATATTCCCTTGATCCCCCTTAAGTTGTCTTATTGCTCTAGCTAAGACTTAAAGAAGAATATTGTATAGGGATGGAGAGAATGGAAAACATTGTTCTTAATTTGATGGATTGCTCTGAGTTTCTCTCCATTTAAGTTGATGTTGACTGGGCTTGCTATATACTGCCTTTATAATGTTGAAGTTCGTCTCTTGTATTTCTAATCTCTTCAAGAATTGTATCATGAAAAGCTGTTGGATTTTGCCAGAGGCCTTTTCTTCATCTAATGAGATATATTGTTTTTTATTTTTTCATTTGTTTTATGGTAGGTTAAATTTATTGATTTTTATACACTGAACTATCCCTGCATCTTGGAGTGAAGCCTACATGATCATGTTTGATGATTTTTGATGCATGTTTGCATTCAGTTTGTAAGCATTTTATTGAGAATTCTTGCATTCATATTCATAAGAGAAATTGCTCTGTAATTTTCTTTGTTGGGTCTTTATGTGGTTTGGGTATCAGGGTAAATGTGGCCTCATAAAAATGTTTGGGCAATGTTCCTTCTGTTTCTATTTTGCAGAATAATTTTTAGAGTATGGGGTTTAATTATTCTTTGAAAGTCTGGTAGAATTCTGTGATAAAACCATCTGGCCCTGAGCTTTTTTTGGTTGTAAGACTTCTAATGACTGCTTCTATTTCACTAGGGGTTAAAGGTTTGTTTAAATTGCTTATCTGATCTTAATTTAGCTTTGGTAAGTAGTAAGCATTGAGGAAATTATTCATTTCCTTTATATATTCCAACTTGGTGGAGTACAGGTTTTTAAAGTATGCCCTTATGATTCTTGAAATTTCCTTAGTGTCCATTTTAATGTCCCTATTCTAATTTTCAGTTTTCTTAGTTTCTATGTTCTCTCTGCCATTTAGTCGTTTTGGATAAGTGTTTGTCAACCTTATTGATTCTTTCAAACCAGCCCTTTGTGTTATTGATTTTTTGAACGCCTCTGGTTTTATTGTTATTGTAATTTCTCTTTTATTAACTTTACCCCTTATGTATTGTCATCTACTCATTTTGGGTATGACTTTTTTTTTCTAGAGCATTCAGGTTTTCTGCTGTTAGTAGTATGAGATCTCTCCAGTTTTATTATGTAGGTGCTAAGTGCTATGAACTTGATTTTTAGAACAGACTTCATGTGTCCCATAAGTTGTGCTGTTTTGTTTATTCATTTTCGTTCAATTCTAGAAAGTCTTTAATTTCTTTTTTAATTCCTGTCTTGATCCATTTTCCATTCAATGGTGAGTTGTTCAGTTTCCATATTTTTGTTATATTTCTTTTGTTTCTGTTGTTGCTGATCTCCAGCTCTAATCAGTAGCTGTCAGAAAGGATGCAAGGTTTTGTTTCCCTTTTCTTGTATCTATTGAGATGCCTGTTGTGTCTGAGTTTGTAGTCAGTTTTGGAGAGGTGCTGAGTAATTATATTCTTTTGTGTTTGGATGGATGTTCTGTAAATATCTAAGTCCAATTGGTTAATAATATTAGTTAGCTCCAGCCTTTCCGTTTAGTTTTTGTCTGAAAGACCATTCTATTGGTGAGAATAGGGTATTAAAATCACCCACTAACACCATGTGTGGACCAATATGTGATTTAAAATGTGAGAGCCAATATGGTTTAAGGTATAGTAGTGTTAAGAACTTGGTCACCACTGTGTTTGGTCCATGGATACTAAGAATTGAAATGTCCTCTGGGTGGGGTTATTTTTCCCTTTGATGAGTATGCAGTAACCATTTATATTATAATTAGTTTTTGTTTGAAGTCTATTTTGGTAGATATTACAACAGCTAAACAAGCGCTCTTCTTAGGTACAGTTGCTTGGAATATCTTTTTCCATCTTTTCACCCTGAGATGATGTCTATCCTTGAAGTTAAAGAGTGTTTCTTATTCAGCAGAAAGATGAATCCTGTTTTCATATCTATTGTATTGGTCTGAGTCTTTCTATTAGGGACTTGAGACCATTGATGTTGAGTGATATCAATGATCATTGTTTGTGGATTTCTGTTATTTTGGTGTTGGGATTGTGGTGGTAGTGGTGGTGGTCTGTGCTCATGCACATGATCATGTATTTGCTTTCTGTGTTTACTTCTTTGTATTTGCTGGCCTGTGATTATTTATTACATGTGTTTTGGGTGGGGTATGGTTAACCTCTTTAGGTTGGAGTATTACTTCTAGCACCTTCTGTAGGGCTATATTTGTAGATAAATACTGCTTAAATTTTGTTTTATCATGGAATGTCTCATCTTCTTCATCTAATGTAATTGAACATCTTGCTGGGTACAGTAGTTTGGACTGGCATCTATAGTTTCTTAGAGTCTGCAGCACGTCTTTCCAAGCCCATCTGACTTTTAGAGTCTCCATTGAGAAGTCAGATGTTATTCAAATAGGTCTGCCTTTATATATCACTTGTCTCTTTTCCTTTGCAGCCTTTCATATTTTGTTGTTGTTTTTGTTGTTCTGTATGTTTAGTGTTTTGATTGTGTGGTTAAGGGGCTTTCTTTTCTGGTCCAATCTAAGTGGTGTTCTTTATGCCTCTTATACCTTTATAGGTATCTCCTTTATGTTAGGAAAATTGTCTTCTATGATTTTGTTGAGGATATTTATTGTGCCTTTGACCTGCATTTCTTTCCCATCCACTATTCCTATTATTCATAGATTTGGTCTTTTCAATATATCCCATATTTCCTAGAAGGTTCATTCCAGCATTTTGTTCTGTTTATACATTTATCATTTTTGAGAGATGTTCGTATTTCTTCTATCAAGTCTCCAATGTCTGAGATTTTCTCTACCATCTCTTGTATTCTGTTGGTAAGGTTTCCTCTGAAGTTCCTGTTCAAGTTGCTAAATTTTTCATTTACAGTTTTCCCTCAGTTTGTTTTATTTATGATTCTATTTACACTTTCTGGTTTTGAACTGTTTTTTTTATTTCTTTCCACTGTTGGTGTTTTTATAGATTTCTTTAAAGGATTTATTCATTTCCTCTTTAAGGACCTTTCCAATTTTCATAACGACTGTTTTGAACCACATAATTTGGTGCATATTGTTTCCCTTTTGACACTGTGCAATTTGTTTGTTCAACAAAAAAGTGGATACACAAGAGGTAGACCATTTGCAATGGTCTCTAAGATTCAGCATTTTATTTTTGTAAACAGTGATGTAATTTATGATATTGTAGTGTCTCAGAAATCTTGCATTCCTGGTTTTGTTGGCTCATACCCTGAGGGCTTGAGTATCATCCACATCTGTTATTCCAGAGAGTGTCTCTTTCCTAGCATCCTGGGCCTTGTAATCTGTCCATTTCATTGAGTGGCAATCCATGACTCTAGATGAATCTTCTTCAATCACCAATCTGGCTGAAAGCACCTAGATTCTTGGCAATGGTGAAAGATGAGGGTTTCACACATTTTTAATCCTAGGAGACAGAGGCAAGTACATTTCTGAGTTTGAAGCCAGCCTGGTACATAGAATGAGTTTCAGGACTGTCAGGCTAAACAGAGAAACACCATCTCAAAAAAAAAAATAAAAGAACACAACCTCCTCCAATAAAAGGCTATTTTAGGATCTAGTTCTTTTGCTGCAGCTATTTTGTAATCTTCAGCAGCTCCTGTGGTGGGATTTCTGGGCAGCAGTAGAGACATACTGTCCAGGATGCTTTGGTTATATTTTTATACTGGCATCTAGGCATCTGAGTTTGGGAACATTGTAGCTCTAGGTGCAGATACCTGACCTTGACTTTTTTAGATCAATAGTTTCTTGCTTAGTTTATGCTTCCTCTCTGGTTGTTAGGAGAGTGTTGTGGCTGTGTGTTGCCTGTGAGGAATTTCCTCTGGGATCCTGATTAGTGTGGCCACTGAGGATTTCAGGTAAATGTGTTTCTAAATATTGGGACCTGACCTTGAGGAATGGGAATCATCTAAGAAGGGGTATCCACAGGAAGATGAGTGTCCCAAAAGGATCTCCTTAGTCCTCCAGGGACAGAGAGTAGAGAGAGCCCACAGCAGAGGGTCTGCTACACAGCTGGAGATGAGGGTGGTGGACTGGACTTGGAAGAATGGAGGGACAAGTGAAGATCTGCTGTCAGCCTACCTGCTCTGCTGTCTACAGTGGCCTGTGGAGTCCCAGGGAATGATGTTTGATTTGGGTGCATGAATAAAGCAATGAATATAGTAAGGAAGTTTCAAATTAAGATCTGTATGATACACCGAAGAAGGGAGCAAGAAGGAAGGGAAGACACAGCAGGTTGCTGCAAAGCTAGAGATAAAGACTGGGGGATTGGATTTGGAGGAGAGGAGGAATAGGTGAAGATCTACAGATAGCCCACCTGTTTCCCTGGCTGCAGTGGCCTGTTGTCATGTGATATGAAGTGTTTAAATCAGGTTAAATATATCTATCTCTCATGTATCATGTCTTTATGGTTAAAGTACTACACAGCCATTCTCCCAAGTTTTGTATAGATTGTGTCATTATCTGTGCCCTCCCTTCAGAAAACAGTTCACCAGGCTTCTTTGTCTGGCACCTAATACCTAATGAAGTTCTTCCCTATTTTCAGCCCTAAGTGACTGCTAAAGAGATTGTGTTTGGGAAATGAATATCTTCTGGCTTAGCTTGAAAGCTGTGTCAATCAGTTTCCAGAAGAGAGCCAAGAAGAAAATGTGAAGTACAGAGAAAAGTTGCCAGGTGGCCAGAGCCTCACTGAGGTGCATTAGCTGCAGAGACTGAAAACTGAAAACTCCAAAAAGTCACAGCAGCTGGTGATCACACCTTCACACCTGGGAAAGACTGTAACAGGGAGGTGGGGGTGGTTCTGCCTCACCCTAAGCTGTCTTCCAGATAGGCAAGACCAGCTCCCACTTTCCTGAAGGTAATGCAAGACCCATATCCCACAGATCACTCCACTCCATCTGGTTATAAAAATAGCACAAACACTAGCATTTTGATCAGACAAAGTTAATTTCCTTTTCAGTCTGCGTTTGCTGATAATTTGGGGGAATTATTGAACCTGGGTCCTCTTCACTGCACTGGGCTGATTTAGCTAATGATCTGTTAATGAGTTGTTAATCACTTATTCAAATTGGGAGGGTTGGGTGACTGAGCAGGTGCTGAACCTGAAGGAGAAAGCTGCTTGAATAAAACCTTCCCGTTCCCTCTTCTCTCTGAACAGGTTATTCCTGGTGTGTCCTTCCCATTTCCACAATTGGAAGCAGGATATTGAGCATATTAAGCTCATGGTGGTCTCTAATTCCTGCCTTGTGTGCTGATGGGGAAGGATTTTCTGTACAGTAGCAGTCTAGCTATCCCAACTGGAAAATCACTTTAATTCAGAGACACAGCATAAGCAAAGAGACAGCAAACTGTAAAAGTCTATACAGCTGTGTACAAGCGTCCAATGATATGGAAATATTTTCACTGAAATCCTCTCAGTTGATCAGATACAGCAACCAGATGATTCTGCAAGTGACATGATGAGGATTATAAAGGTTAAGTCACTTTCCCAAATCCAATTAACTAGAAAGTCACAGCAATAGATTTCAATCTGGATGTGACCAACCTTAAATCCTACACATCTTCCCAGAGTCACATGACCGATTCTTGAAAGTAAACAGAAAGGAAATTAATGTCATATATCCATGTATGAAATATGTCAGTTGCTCCTAAATCAATATTTAGTAAGCTCTAGACAGGAGGAAATCTCCTTTAGACAAAAAGGGATGCTCTCTTGAATCATTCTAAGGGAATCCCCATGAATATCAGTTGAATATCCTCTCCAAATGTTCTATTACACACACCAAAACTGGGGATTCTGTTCTCTCACTGTTTGCTCAACTGTTACCATTGTCAACCAATTTAATAAGATTAATGAACCAGTCTTTCTGCCTAGAGAGCATTTGATGCACAACATTAGAAACTGAATTGGAAAAAAAAGGACAGGGGTCTTAAGGAAGTGCACACACTGAGAGAAATAACTGTCAACCACTATAAAGAAATTGAAAGTAAGAACAAGAAGTACCTCTGAACCTCTATTTACTGTAGCAAAATTCAATAATGGGTATTAATTAGGCCCATCCTGACTCTCATCCTTGTTAATTATGTGCAAGGAAAAGCATAAGTATGTAAATGTAAATAAATTTAAACTAAAACTTATTTAGGCATATGTATAGACAAGTTTTTCTTTGATATTTCCTCAAAAGTTCCTCTTCACAATTTTACCATAAGTAGTTAAAATACTGAGATTCAAATTCCACCCCCAATGACAATAATTTTATAAACACAGGCAAATGTTTCAACATCCATAGTCTCCAGTGATCCCAGTTGTGTGGATGAAATGAGACAACTTGAGGCCATGTTGTGGATGTGTGAGCATCAGCTATTGTGACTTTTCTAAAAAAAATCTTGGAATGACAGTTTATGCCCAATGGTTCCAGACTAATAATATACTCTTGCATTTTATTCACTAGATAGCATTAGGATACAGAAACACTAAGTAAACAAAAAAATTGGTCTGCATATTCAGATTGTCTTAGCTGGAACAAGAAACTTTGCTTCAGACCTCCTTCCTTTACTAACAAGTTGTCTTCGGTTCAGCATAAAACTGCAAGTTCCTACTAGAGATCTGTCAGAAGTCTAAAGCCTGTATTAAGAATATTAGAGAATGTCTTGGAAAAACTGAGTTATTTATATAAGTCTATAAGTAAAACAATATAGGGAATGGAATATTGTTATCAGGTAAGTGGCTAATTATCTGAACAGACGAATTCCATGGAGGATGTTGAGAGGAGGCTACACAGGAACTTAGAAAATGACATTCCATATCCTTGTGTACATGCTTCTGTGTGTTTCTTTCCCTGATTCAGTTATTTCTCAGTCAAATGGTTCGCTTGAAAGAAGTCAGAAGGAAGAGAGCTTAAAAAAAAAAAAAAACAACAGAATCCATGTATTTAGACTAGCTTTCTCTGGACACCTAAATTCTGTCATTTATCTACAGGGAGAGAGACATTTGAAGCATACTGACAAGCAAGTTTTGTTCAATAAAACAAAAATAGGAAATTTTAAAATCAAAGAGAAAATGGATAAAACTGCAATTGCAGTAATGTGTTGGTTTGTTCTTGTATTTAACTCCTTCTTGACAAATAGAATTTAAAGGAACCACAAACATACAGGTTTTAAAAATAAACTTTTAGTTTATATGCACTTGTCTGACATACATCAGCAAGCTTTATTTATGTGGTTTGAAGACACCAACTGTTTGCATCCTATTTTTTCTCCAGAACCAAAGGAAAAATTTGTTTCACTCTTTAATCACATCTTCTGGTACTCACTACACAAAGACAGCTTGATAGAAACTTGAATTTTACAAGTGGAAACATTTTATACTAGTCAGGGAATTAAAATTGGCTTTGGAATTTCTTTTCTGGATTGCTGATTACTGTTAAACACATACAAGCCAGTATTATAAGCTGTGGGAAAAAAAAAAAGCTTCTCAACAATGACATTTTCAAGTGTGTAAGAGGATTTGTTTGTGGTGATGGTTTTCACCTGTATCAGAAAATTCTGCTCTTCCTCTTCCTTAAAATATATATGCGTTTATAACATTAATCAGAGAAAGGGTTGTGGAATAAAAGCAAATTATTAAATAAATAAAAATGAGTTAGCAATTGAGTTTGTTTTGCCACTACCAAATGCATTTCTGGAGAAAAGCCCTTACCAGTTTCTAGTGGGTCGTTTGTCCTGTCATGATGGATGCAATGGTAATGTTCCTTACACATCTTTCTGAGCTGTGCAAAGACACCAGTCTAAATACAGGAGAGGGAAAGTCTTTGTCATACCTGTCACTGACCAGTTAATAACATTTTTCAACAAGGGCATTAGAGGCAAAATTCTGAGTCATCAATTTGTATTTCAAGTATGGAAACAAAAGAGAGAAATGTACTTAAAAGAAACGTGCTTGTGGCAAGAGCTAGTGTGTTAAGTATGCCTCAATTCGGCAAGCCTTTATTAAGCAGTCTATGAGACATCTTTCTAGGCCCTTGATTGTTCAAGGAGTTCATTGTCTAGTAGAGAAAATGGTCAGGCAAAAATAAATGTATTCAACAAATATTTGTGAAAGCAATTTTAACTCTCTCTCTCACTCTTCTCTCTCTCTCTCTCTCTCTCTCTCTCTCTCTCTCACACGCACGCACGCACGCACGCACGCACGCACACACACACACACACACACACACACACACACACGATACAAAGGAAGGATTGATTAATTCTTCTTGGGGAGAATATGGAAAGGCTTGAATTAGATACTTGACCATGAGTGATAAATGCCTGGTGGAAGATGGGGATGGGGAGCTCCAGGCGGAGAAACTGCCTTGGGGAAGTCTGGGAGGTAGAAAATATCACAGAAGATTCTGAAATGCCCATTTCTATACCAATGAAGCATAACAATGACTCAAAAGAGATGTGAGGACAAGAAATGCATTATTAAGATGACCCATGTGCTGGGAAGCCACTCCTAGGCATAGTCAAGGTGTTTATTTGATTAAAGCCAGGACAAAAAGATCAGCCTATGAACTTTCCTAGAAGTTCCTAGAAACAGAGACAGGGGAGATTTGGATAGCAGGGCCGTGAGATGTTCTGGATCAAAACTATAGGTAAAATGATGATAGAAGCAGAGATTTCTTTTTAGAATTTCTAGGTTGGGGTCTTATTTTCTAAATAGGGCAAGTCAGTTAGAGGATGTGCACCCTGTGTGTGTGTGTGTGTGTGTGTGTGTGTGTGTGTGTGTGTGTGTGTGTGTGTGTGTCTGTCTGTCTGTCTGTCTGTCTGTCTGTGTCTGATATGCATACAAAACCCTCTTTTCTTGCTTACCACATCATCTCCTTGAGGGCATTTTAGGTAAGAATTCAAAGTCCTGTTCTTTGGCTCAGTAGTTTCTTACTGATGACATGATTAAAACTGAATTGTTTCCTGTGAGATTCTGCCCTTCCACTCTACATCATTCCCTAGATAAATATTACGTGCTCACATCTATTTATTCTTTTCCCATTTATTGAATAGCCTATTCCATGGATTTTCAGCCATTAAATATTCTATTCTACCTTCTAATCAATGAAATCTCTGTCAGGATTCTAGTATCAAGGCTTATTGCCTCTTGTTCTCATAGGTCTCCAAACAGGTTTAAGTTTTAAGCCTGGCTATGTAGTCCAGGCTTCCTCATCCCCAAATCCCTGACTCAGGCATCCACTTCTCTAAGCAAAATGTTTGTATTTCCAACTTGATTTTGCCAAGTGACTTCCTCAAACTTAAAGTCAGCTCTCTCCATTGTTCCCTTTGTATTGAAAGAATCCAAAATAGTTTGTCTGTGAAACCTAAGTTTGTGTTTGCTGCTAGTGCACGATGTCTTCTTCCTTTCAAACTTGAACACTGAGTGAAGCCACATTAACATCAGCTCTTTGCTCGCCTGAGTAGCTGAGCACAGATGGAGAAGAACAGCCAGCCAGACAAACTCATGTCCTTCAAACTAAGTGAGTTTTCTGAAAGACACTACAAGTCTACTATTTCTCCATTCAGTAATTCCTGCCACCTGCAACCTCTCCAGCCTGTTTTAAAGAGAAAACAGAAGGTATCAGATAACAACTCTTTCACCTCTCCCTTTCAAAGATAAAATCCTCTCTTGTCTACATATTTCTTGCTGTTCTGTGATGCTCTGGGGCTTGCAAAAGTTCCAGAAACATGTTCTTTAAATCTCATACCTTCAGACTATATGAAGAATAGCACTATTTTCAACCCCTCTTTCTGCAGTGACAATATCTCTTCATTTAGATTCTGCCACCATGTTTCAATGACTTAGAATTTATCCTGAACAACAAACTAAAAACAAACAAACAAAAATCCCAGTAAACTCCGCCATTATCTCCACATTTACCTTCAGCTATATTGCCACCATCATTCTCCTCTTTACAAGCATGTCAAAGTATGTGCCACACACTCACTCTGCATAATTCTTGTACCTGATACACTTCTAGAACTCAGTTCTCCTTTGAAACACTTTCATTCAAGAAATTCATTTATCTTCCAGGGGCTTAATTCAATGAATTGGTCACAGTTTAAAAGCTGAAATTGTTTTAGCTTTTAGGCAACTTGTAGTCTTCTATCACGACCTCTGTGGTTGCTTCCTTTGCTTTTCTTGAGTACACACAAGTTGTTCTTTTTGGAACAGTATATGTTAGAGTAGTCTAAACTCAGTCAACAGCTCTCCTTTTCTCTCAGGCTATTTGGTACCAGTAGGCAGGGTTTGCACCAAGTTTTGATGTATCCAAATATTGACTGGATATTTTCAAAGTTGTGGGTCATGTGCTTTTGATACAACTACTCAGCCATGCTGTTGTAGGATGGAAGCTGCCAGAGAGGAGGCTTAAATTAATAGACGTGGCTGTGTTCTAAGTAAAGTGCACTTAAAAATTCAGGCAGCATGTCTGAGGAGGTCACTCAGTGGGTAAGAGTGCTTTCTGTATAAGCAGCAGGACCTAAGTTAGGATTCATAACACCCAGGCAAACAGCTATGTAGCCAGTGGAGTGTGATAGAGAATGACACTAGCTGTGTCCCTCTCACCTCCATGAAGTTACCTACACATACATGTACTTACACCACACTCAGATGCATACATCCACACACACAGTAAATAACTAAAGCAGACAGCAGGCTGAATATGTCCAAGGGAACTTCCCAGAGCTTAGTCTAGACTTCTCTTGCAAGCTATGGCTGTGATGAGTTAGGGACTGATGTGTGATGTGCATCTCTGACTTTTCCCCTAGTTTTCAAATTGACTGAATAAAAATTACATTGTCAGTTAATTTAATTTTTTTCACAAAATTTATTTTGATGGTATTCTTTCTCCTCCACCAAATCTTTCTAGATCCTCTGTATTTCCCTACCCACACAATTTCTTGTTTTTTTCTCTCTCAAAAGAACATTTTAAAAAGTCAACTCCCTCAAGCAACATCAGACTATAACAACAGCAACAACAATAAAAGTACACAAGAACATGGAATTTGTTTTGTGTTGGCCAAATACTTCGAAGCATAGAGCCTGACCTGGAATGTGGTTAATGTATCTAGTGTCCCTAAGTTAGAAAACTGCTTTTCCCTCTGCAGACTGGTATTAGTTGTATAGAATTAATTCTGATATGAATGGAACTTTGTGTTTACTACCCCTTCTAAGTGGTGGAATTTAATTCAGACTGAACTTGTAAATGTACCACATTATCTCTATCCATTCTTCAGTTGAGGGGCATTGATCGAGTTTACTTCCAGGTTCTGGCTATTACAAATAATGTTGCAATGAACATAGTTGAACAGATGTCCTTGTTGTATGGATGCACATCTTTTGGGTATATGCCTAACAGTAGAATTGCTGGATCTTGTGGTAGACTGATTCCCATTTTCCTGAGGAACCACCTTACTGATTTACAAAGTGACTGTATGAGTTTGCACTCCCACCAGCATTGGAGGAGAGTTTCCCTTTCTCAACATCCTGTCCAGTATAAACTGCCATTGGTGTTTTTGATTTTAGCCATTCTGACAGGAGTAAGATGGTATATCAGAGTTGTTGTGATTTGCATTTCCTTGATGGCTAAGGATTTTGAGCACTTTCTTAAGGGTCTTTCAGCCATTTTAGATTCCTCTATTGACAAATCTCTATTTAGTTCTGTACCTCATATTTTAATTGGATTCTGTGGTGTTTTGGTGACTAGCTTCTTGAGTTCTTTGTATATTTTGGAGATCAGCCCTCTGTAAGATGTGGGTTTGGTGAATATATTTTCCCATTCTGTGAGCTGCTGTTTTGTCTTCTTGACTGTGTTCTTTGCCTTACAGAACCTTCTCAGTTTCAGGAAGTTCTGTTTATTAATTATCACTCTCAGTGTCTGTGCTACTGGTGTTATGTTCAAGAAGCAATGTCCTGTACCAATTTGTTCGAGGATACCTCCTACTTTCTCTTCTAAGAGGTTCAGTGTGGCTGGATTTATGTTGAGGTCTTTGATCCATTTGGACTTAAGTTTTTTGCATGAGGATAGATATGGATCTATCTTCGGTCTTCTACATGTCAGCATCCAATTATTCCAGCACCATTTGTTGAAGATGCTTTCTTTATTTACATTGTGTAATTTTAGCTTCTTTGTCAAAAATCATGTGTTTGTAGGTGTGGGGGTTAATATCAGGGTCTTCTCAATTCCATTGGTCTACCTGTCTGTTTTTGTGCCAAAACCAAGCTATTTTCAGGACTATAGCTCTATAGTCAGGGATGGTAAAGCCTTCGAAATTCCTTTATTTTTCAGGGTTGTTTTGCCTATTCTAGGTTTTTTGTTTTTCCATATAAAGTTGAGTATTGTTCTTTCAAGGTCTGTGAAGAATTGTGCTGGGATTTTGATTGGGACTGCATTGAATCTGTAGATTGTTTTTGGCAAGATTGCCATTTTTACTATGTTGATCCTACCTATCCAAAAGCATGGGAGATCTTTCCATTTTCTGGTATCTTCTTTAATTTCTTTCTTTAAAGACTCAAAGTTCTTGTTATACAGATCTTTCACATGTTTGGTTAGGTTTGTCCCAAGGTATTTTGTGTTGTTTGTGGCAATTCTAAAGGGTGATGTTTCTCTGAATTTTTTCTCAGCCCATTTATCATCTGTATACTAGGGGTACTGATTTTTTGAGTTGATGTTGTATCCTGACACTTTGCTGAAAGTCTTTATCAGCTGTAGGACTTCCCTGGTAGAGTTTTTCAGGTAACTTATGTAAACTATCATATTATCTGCAAACAGTGAATGTTTGACTTCTGTGTTTCTAATTTGTATCACCTTGATCTCCTTTTGATGTTTTATTGCTCTAGATAGAAATTCAAGTAAAATATTGAAGAGATATGGAGAGAGGGGACAGCCTTGTCTTGTTCCTGATTTTATTGTTTCTCTCCGTTTGGTTTGATGTTGGCTCTTGGTTGGTGTATATTATTATCCCTGATCTCTCCAAAACCTTTACCATGAAGGGGTGTTGGATTTTGTCAAAGGCTTTTCAGCATCTAGTGAAATGATCATGTAGTTTTTCTTTCTCAGTCTGTTTATATGGTGGATTACATTGATGCAATTTTGTATGTTGAACCTTCCTTGCATCCCTGGGATGAATCCTACTTGATCATGGTGGATGATTTTTCTGATGTGTACTTCGATGCGATTTGCCAGTATTTTATTAAATATTTTTGCATCAATGTCCATGATGGAGATTAGTCTGTAGTCTTTCTTAGTTGCGTCTTTGTATGTTTTGGGTACCAATGTGATTGTAGCCTCATAAAAGAGTTTGGCAATGACCCTTCTGCTTCTATTGTATGGAATACTTTGAGGAGTATTGTTATTAGCTCTTCTATGAATTTCTGGTAGAATTCTGCACTGAAATCATCTGGCACTGGGCTTATTTTGGTTGGGAGACTTTTGATGACTGCTTCTATTTCATTGAGGGTTATAGGTCTATTTAAATTGCTTATCTTTTCTTGATTTAATTTTGGTAAGTGATATTTATGCAAAAAATTGTTCATTTCCTTTAGATTTTCAAATTTTGAGGAATACAGGTTTTCAAAGTATGACTTGAAAATTCTCTAGATTTCCTCAGTGTCCATTGTTATATCTCCCTTTTCATTTCTCATTTTGTTAATTTGCCATTTGATTAGTTTGGATAAAGGTTTGTCTATTTTGTTGATTTTCTCGATGAACCAAATCTTTGTTTCATTGATTCTTTGTGTTGTTTTTCTTTGTTTCTACTTTATTGATTTCAGGCCTCAGTCTCATTGTTTCCTTGCAACTACTCCTCCTGGATGAGTTTGATTTTTATTTGTTGTTGTTCTAAGCTTTCAGTGTGCTGTTAATCCTCTAGTCTGAGTACTTTCCCGTTTCTTCATGTGGGCACTTAGTGCTATGAATTTTCCTTTTATCACAGCTTTCAAAATGCCTCACAAGTTTGGGTATGTTTTGTCTTCATTCTAATTGAATTCTTGGCAGTCTTTAATTTCTCTCTCTCTCTTTCTCTCTTTCTTTCTTTCTTTCTTTCTTTCTTTCTTTCTTTCTTTCTTTCTTGATCCAGGAGTGATATAATTGAGTACTATTAAATTTCCATGAGTTTGTAAGGTTTCTGCAATTTGTGTTGTTACTGAATTGTAACTTTAAACCATGGTGATCTGATAAAATGCTGGAAATTATTCCATTTTTTTTTATCTGTTAAGTTTTGTTTTGTTGTGGAGTATGTGGTCAGTTTTAGAGAAGGTCCCATTTGGCACCTTGTGTTTGGATTTAATGTTCTATAGATGTCTGTTAAACCCAATTGGGTCATAACTTCTATTAGTTCCTTGTTTCTTTGTTAAGTTCTGTCTGGTCGTCCTGTCTAGTGGTGAATGTGGGTGTTGAATTCTTCCACCATAAGTGTGTGAGGTTTTATGTGTGATTTGAATTTTAATAATGTTTCTTTTACAAATGTGTATGCCTTTGTATTTGGGGCATAGATGTTCAGAATTGAGAATCCGTCTTGATGGATTTGTACTATGATGAGTATGAAATGATCTCTTTCATCTATTTTGTTTGATTTTAGTTTAAAGTCTAATTTGTTAGCTAATGGGATTGCCACACCCCCTTGTTTCTTGGGTCCATTTGATTGGAAAAATCTTTTCCCAACCCTTAACTCTGAGGTACCATCTGTCTTTGAAGTTGGGGTTTGTTTCTTGTATGCAGCACAAGGATGTCTTCATATCTATTCTCTTAGCCTGTCTTTTATAGGTGAGTAAAGACCATTATTATTGAGGTATACTAATGACCATTGATCATTCTTGTTTGTTTTGGATTTGTTGTTGGTTGTGGTATTATGTGTGGATTTCCACCTCATTTTTTTTCCTTTTGGCTGTTTTCTATTGCCTATGTTTTTGGCTGTGTAGTTAACTTCATTGGGTTGGAGTTTTCCTTCCAGAACTTTCTGTAGGGCTGGATTAGTGGATACATATTGCTTAAATCTGTTTTTTTTTTTTTTGTGTGTGTGTGTGTGTGTGTGTGAAATATCTTGTTTTCTCCATCAATAGTGATTGAAAGCTTTGATAGGTTTAGTAGTCTGGGCTGGCATCTGTGGTCTCTTAGCATTTGTACAACATCTATCCAGGACCTTTTGGCTTTCACAGTTTCCATGAAGAAGTCCGGTGTAATTCTCTTATGTATGCTTTTATATCTTGCTTGGCCTTTTCCCTTTGCTGCTCTTAATATTCCTTCTTTATTCTGTATGTTTGCTGTTTTGATTGTTTTGGAGTAAAGAGTCTTTCTTTGTGATCCAATCTATTTGATGTTCTTAAGCTTCTTGTACTTCAAAGGCATTTCTTTCTTTAGGTTGGGAAAGCGTCCTTCTATGGTTTTGTTTAATATGTTTTCTACACCTTTGAGTTGGTTTTCTTCACTTTGTTCTATACCTATAATTCTTAGGTTTGGTCTTTTCATGGTGTCCCATATTTCCTGGATATTTTGTGTTAGGGATTTGTTGGACTTAAGATTTTCTTTCGTCCATGATTCTATTTCCACTAGTGTATTTTCAACACCTGAGATTGCCTCTTCTGTCTCTTATATTCTGTTGATTGTATTTACATCTGTAGTTCCTGATCATTTACCCAGTGCTTCTATTCCCAGCATTTCCTCTCTCTATGTTTTCTTTATTGTCTCTATTTCAACTTTCATGCCTTGAACTATATGAATTGTTTACTTCCCTTGTCTAGTTGATTTTTCTTGTCTTTCTTTGTTTTCTTTAAGAGATTTGTTTATTTCTTGGATTTTTTGGTTTGTCTTTTCCTCCAATTTTTGTATTTTTGTTTGTTTTTCTTCCATTTCTTTAAGTGATTTTCTCATTTCCTCTTTGAGTGTTTCTATCATCTTCATAAAGCTGTTTTTAAGATCATTCTATTTTATCATCTGATTTGGGATTTTCAGTTCTTGCAGGTATAGAGTCCCTAGATTCTGGTGGTGTCACATTGGTTTTCCTGTTGGTGAATGTGTTCCTACACTGTCATTTTCCCATTCCTTCTTCCATTGGGTGCTGGTAGGGCCTCTCACTCTCCTGGTGGGTACAGGTTCAAGGTTCTCTCCTGGTGGGTCAGGAAGGACTAGGACTGCAATGTCAGGAGACTTTGGATCCTCTTACAAATCTTTCTGCATTCTCTTCCCCGAAACTCATGAGCCTTTAGGAGAGAGGTTTAATAAAGACATCTCTGTTGAGGATTGTCCTTCTGTATATATGTTTCTCTCATTGGTTGATAAATAAAGCACTGATTGGCCAGGCTGGCAGATAGGTGGGTCTAGGAGAGGAAAAGAATTCTGGGAAATGTAAGCAGAGGCAGTCTCCATTTAGCCTACCAAAGGAGTATCAATGTCCAGACCCTTCCCTGGTATGCCAAGACATCGTGGAAATACATAGATTAATAGAAATGGCTTAATAATTATGACATAGCCATTCAATAATAAGCCAACAACTTTATAATTAATATAGTATTGGTGTGTTTATTTGGGGCTGAGGAGGTCAGCAGGACCCTGCCAAAACAAAGAACCTCTCATTACACATCTTATTTAGAGCCAAATATTTCAAGAACTCACCATCAGCACATTGTCCAATTGAGGATCTCTGTGTTAATTATCATTTCCTATTGCATGAAGAAACTTTTCTGATAGGAGTTGAGAAATTCACTGATCTGTGTGTATACCAATATGTCATTAGGAATCATTTTATTGGTATGTTAATTTAGCAGAATTATAGAAGTTTTCACCTAGAACCCATGACCTATCTAATCTCAAGTTGTTGGACTCATTAACAGTATAACATATGTGTTCCATCTCATAGAGTGAGCATTTAACACTACTTTTAAACAGTTGTTGAATACCCCTATAGCAGTTACCCCACTAGTACATCAATATTTCTTGTAGGCATGTTACTATTGTAGGTCACAGCTTTTGTAGTTGGATGAAATGGATCATTACTTTTCTCCTCATCTAGTACCATGTATAGTATCTTCCAGTTTTATGAATGCTATTCAGTAGAGGTGAAGATTTTAATTGGACACCAGTCAGTTTCTCCACATTCAATGATATAAGTAAGTATAAGTAAGTGATATCTTCAGCAATAGAGCTCTACTGTTGAGTTTTAGAGGATTGCCAATAACATTATCAATATGATTTCTTTTATGTGAAGATGTCTTCTTTTATAGCTTTCCATACAGGTGCTTCATTTAGAATGTCCTCAGAAGTGATGTGGCTAATAAAGGACCAGAGGAAAGAATGGAATCTTTCAAGGAAGGATAAATAAAATAAAGGAATAAAGGGGGTACTAGAAAAGGAGGACTAAATGGAGAGAAGGATGTGATGGCATGGGAAAAGAGAAACAACTAACACTAAAGGCCTTTTGAAAAATCATATGGGAGCAGACTACTCTAGGAACTTCCTAACACTTATAATATTTAAAATATATAGGGAACACAATGCACCAATTAGTCATCATTTGCTCCCAGCACCAGGAATGGATGCATCTTGTTGAGCCAATGGCAAAAGGGGTCCCATGGACATTGCTCCTTAAATATTACAAACCATGGTCAAAGTTACTGTTGCTATTCATACTGGAACAGTTAGAATGGCATACACTCTATGTAATAGGTATACCCAATCATTAATGTCAGACGAAATCCCTTCTATTCTTTTCCTCACCATCTACTCACTTAACACACACTCTTTTCTGTCCACTGGATCTTCCTTGTCTTTCCCAAGTAGGTTTCAGTGTGAAGTCCTTTGCAATGAATGACTAAAACATCCTCTTTAAAGGTTGGTTTTAATGTGAACTTGTCTATGGAAATGAATGCAATAATTTGGTTTAAAAGTATATTGTCGACTTTTTGAAAGCTTCAACCACTCTGTCTTTTGTTCCTATTTATATGGTTTTAACTTTCCAAGAAATTATACACCTATTTCCATTATCTAGAGTTTCATGTATAATCAGGATTTAGTCTTAAATGATATGAATGTTTCTAGCTCCATTAAATCCATGGAAAATATTATACACCAATTTCACTAGTCAACCGAGGGGGGTTCTTTATTAGATTTATATTTGACTATGCAGGAGTGGTACTTGGAAGAGGTCAAGACCATGAAAGAAGATTTTAGAATCATTGGATTCAACAAGAGTGGGATGAATGGTAATAATGTTTTCTGATAAATCCTCTTATTTAGGATAGGCAGAAATGACACATCAGTCCAAAAGACTTGAAATAAATGATTAAAGGAAGAGAAGATACGGAAAAGAATGTTAATATGGGGACCAAGAAAGGAAATTGTACTAAGTTTTAGCATATGCTTATTATAGTCTATTGCTAGAAGTGATCATTAATAAAGGCTTGGGAGTACTGAAGACATTTCTGTAGAGTGTTAAGTGTGAAAACCAGATTTATGGATGCTGAAATGTAAGTAAAGGTTACAGGAAGGGCAGCTTGTTAAGTAGGTATGCATTCTAAGGTGGTTAACAATGAATGAAAAAGGAGAGCTAAGGTGCAGCTCAGTAGTAAAAAGATGTAATGTATATGGAAGGCCATGGTTGGGCTTTAATTTTGAACATGGGTATGCACATGTACAGACAATCCTACCACAACAATACACAAATACTGAATTGTGGCATAGCAAATTAAGGATAAGTATAAGGGTAGGTAGCTTCAATTCATTTTACTACCTTTCTCAATGGAGTAATAGGCTGATAAATGTCACATGTGGTTATTTTACTTACTACTTCATGTGTAGGATTGTGGGAGGTGGTGTTTCTCTTTCTCTGCTTTCATCCCAACTGGGCTGACAGCCTAAAAGTTTCTCCTGCTTACATTCAGGTCAGAACTTTGCTTATTAAACATGTCTGGAAACATGGTCATGGGAGCACTCAGAGGCATGCTTTTCTTATCTAAGTGCTTCTCAGTCCAGTGAAGTTGATGAAGAAGCACAACCAAAAAGAACTTTCAACTATTCATGCTATTTATTGTTATTTATTTAATATTTTGCTGGAAACAATTTTATTTTCCCACTGTTGATTAGTTTAAAATGTTATTATTGAATAAAGAAAAACAAATAAAAATTATACCTTATTAGATGCCGATTCAATTAAATGCACACATGATCAATAAATTTTTAAACATGTTATTAAATTTTCTTAAATAATTTATATATTTACAATTTTTTTGCTATTTTTATTATTTCAAATTAGGAACAAGATTGCTTCACATATCAATCCCTTCTCCCTCTCCCTCTCTCTCTCTTCCCACCAAACCTCCCCCCACTCCCCACCTGTCTCCCACCCCATTCCCCCTCAACTCCCCAGGCAGGATAGGGCCCTCAATGGGAGTGCCCCAAAGTCCACCACATTGTCCTGGGCCAGGCCTAGTCCCTCCCCCATGTGTCCAGGCAGAGAGAGCATCCCTTCACGTAGGATGGGCTCTCAAAGTCCCTCCTTATACCAGGGGAAAACACTGATCCACTACCATGGGCCCCATAGAGTGTGGAGGCCTCCTCTTGACATCTATATTCATGGGTCTGGATCAGTCCCATGCTGGCCTCCCAGAGTACAGTCTGGGGTCACTGTGCTCCCCCTTGTTCAGGCCAGCTGTTTCTGTGGGTTTCACCAGCATGTAACAGACCCCTTTGATCTTCATTCCTCCATCTCTGCAACTAAGTTCCAGAGTTCAGTTCAGTGTATATCTGTGTTATATGCCTCTGCTTCTGTCAGCCACTGGATGAGGGCTCTAGGATGGCATATAAAATAGGCATAGGTCTCCTTATAGGGGAAGGGCATTTAGGGTATCCTCTCCACCATTGCCTAGATTGTTAGTTCATGTTATCCTTGTAGATCTCTGGAAATCTCCCAAGTACCAGATATCAATCAGACCTAGAATGGCTCCCTCTAATATGGTATCTCTCATCCTGTTCTCTATTCTTCCCCCAACTCAACATTTCTGCTCCTCCATTTCCTCTTCTTCCCTCCTTTTCTCCTCCTCTCATTCTGGCAGCTCCCTCTCCTCTACCCTCTTGCTCCCAATTATCTCAAAAGATCTTGCCACTTCCTATTCTCGGGGTTCATGCATTTTTCTATTAGAGTCCTTCTTGTTTCCTAGTTTCTTTGGTAAAGAGGATTGTGGGCTGGTAATCCTTTGCTCTATGTCTAAAATTCATATATGAGTGAGTACATACCATGTTTGTCTTTTTGTGACTGTATTACCTCACTCAGGATGATATCTACTTCCATCCATTTGCCTGTGAATTTCAAGATTCCATGGCTTTTTCTGCTGAGTAGTACTACATTGTATAAATGAACCATATTTTCTCTATCCATTTGTCAGTTGAGGGGCATCTAGGTTGCTTCCAGGTTCTGGCTATTACAAAAATGCTGCTATGAACATGGTTGAACATATGTCCTTGTTGTATGAACGTGCATTATTTGGGTATATGCCCAAGAGCAGAATTGTTGGATCTTGAGGTAGACTTATTCCCATTTTTCTGAACCACCATACTGATTTCCAAAGTGGTCTTAAAGTTTGCACTCCCACCAGCAATGGAGGAATATTCCTTTTTCTCCACATCATCTCCAGCATAGATTGTCTTTGGTGTTTTTTATTTTAGCCATTCTGGCTGGTGTAAGATGGTATCTCAGAGTTGTTTTGAGTTACATTTCTCTGGTGGCCAAGGATTTTGAGCACTTTAAGTGTCTTTTAGCCATTTCAGATTCCTCCATTGAGAATTCTCTATTTAGTACTGCACCCTACTTTTTAAAATTTCATTGTTTTGTGTTTTGGTGGCTATCTTCTTGAGTTAATTGTATATTTTGGAAATCAGTCTTCTGTCAAGCGTGGGGTTGGGAAAGATCTTTTCCCAATGTGTAGACTGTTCTTTTGTCTTACTGACTGTCCTTTGCCTTATAGAAGCTTCTCAGTTACAGGAGGTCCTGTTTATTAATTGTAGATCTCAATGTCTATGCTACTGGTGTAATGTTCAGGAAGCTGTCTCCTGTACCAATTCGTTCAAGGGTATCTCCCAATTTCTCTTCTAGAAGATTCAGTGTGGTTGATTTTATGGTGAGATCTTTAATCCATTTGGACCTAAGTTTTGTGCATGGTGACAGATATGGATATCTGCAATTGTCTGCATGTCAGGATCCAGTTGTACCAGCACCATTTGTTGAAGATGCTTTCTTTTTTCCATTGTATACACTTAGATCCTTGTCAAAGATCAGGTGTTGACATATGTGTGGGGTAATATAAAGGTTTTCAATTAGATTTTATTGGTTTATCTGTCTATTTTTGTGCCAATGCCAAGCTGTTTCCACAACTGTGGCTCTATAATAGAGCTTGAAGTCAGGGATGGTGATGCCTCCAGAAGATCCTTTATTGTACAGAGTTGCTTTGGCCATCCTGAGCTTTTTGTTTTTCCATATAAAGTTGAGTATTGTTCTTTCAAGGTCCGGAAAGAACTTTGTGGGGATTTTGATGGGGATTGCATTGAATCTGTAGATTACTTTTGGTAAGATTGCCGTTTTTACTATGTTGATTCTACTTATCCAAGAGCATGGGAAATATTTCCATTTTCTGGTATCTTCTTTAATTTCTTTCTTCAAAGAATCAAGGTTCTTGCTGTACAGATCTTTCACATTTTTGGTTAGTGTTAGCACAAGATATTTTATGTTGCTTGTGGATATTATGAAGGGTGATGTTTTTCTGATTTCTTTCATTGCATTTATCATCTGTATATAGTAGGGCTACTGGTTTGAGTTAATTTGTATCCTGCTACTTTGCTGAAGGTGTTTTTCAGCTGTAGGAGTTCCCTGGTAGAGTTTTTTGGGTCACTTATGTAGACTATCATATCATCTCCAAATAGTGAAAGTTTGGCTTCTTCCCTTCCAATTTGTATCCTTTTGACCTCCATTTCTTGTCTTATTGCTCTAGCTAGAACTTCAAGTACAAAATTGAAGAGATATGGAGAGAGTGGACAGACTTGTTTTTTCCTGATTTTAGAAGAATCGCTTTGAGTTTCTCTCCATTTAGTTTGATGTGGAGGACTTTTGGTTTGGTGTATATTGCTTTTATCATACTTAGATACATTCCTGTTATTCCTGTTCTCTCCAAGATCTTTATCATAAAGGGATCTTGGATTTTGTTATAGGCTTTTTCAGCATCTAGTGAAATGATCATGTGGTTTTTCTTTTGCATTTTGTTTATATGGTGGATTACAATGATGGATTTTCATATGTTGAACCATCCTTGCATCCCTGAGATGAAGCCTACTTGATCATAGTGGATGATTTTTCTGATGTGTTCTTGGATTTGATTCGCCACTCTTTTGTTGAGTATATTTGCATTGATGTTCATGAGGGATATTGGCCTGTAGTTCTCTTTTTTACTTGTATCTTTGTGTGGCTTGTGTATCAAAGTGATTTTAACCTCATAAAAAGAGTTCGTCCATGTCCCTTCTGCTTCTATAGTGTGGAACAATTCGAGGAGTACTGGTGTTATCTCTTATTTGAATTTCTGGTACAATTCTGCAGTGAAGCCATCTGGCCCTGGACATTTTTTGGTTGGGAGGCTTTTGATGACTGCTTCTATTTCATTAGGTGGTATAGGTCAATTTAAACTGCTTATCTGTTCTTGGTTTATTTTTAGTTATTGATATCCATCCAGAAATTTGTCCATTTCTTTAGATTTTCAAATTTTATGGAGTACAGGTTTTCAAAGTATGATCTGATGATTCTCTGGATTTCCTCATTGTTGTTATATCCCCCTTTTTGTTTCTTATTTTGTTAATTAGCATGCTCTCTCGCTCTCTACCTTTTGGCTAGTTGGAAAGAGGTTTCTCTATCTTGTTGATCTTCTCAAAGAACCAACTCTTTGTTTCATTGATTCTTTGTACTGTTTTCCTAGTTTCTACTTTATTGATTTCAGCCCTCAGTTTGATTATTTCCTGACGTCTTCTCCTCCATGGTTAGTTTGCCTCTTTTTGCTCTAAAGTTTTAGGTTGTTTTTTTCAATTCTCTAGAGTGACTGTTCTTCAGTTTCTTCATGTGGGCACTTAGTATATGAACTTTCCTCTTAGCACTGCTTTCAGAGTGTCCTATAAGTTTGGGTATGTTGTGTCTACATTCTCATTAAATTCTAGGAAGTCTTTAATTTCTTTTTTTTTATTTCTTCCTCAACCCAGGAATGGTGCAATTGTGTTATTCAATTTCCACAAGTATAGGTTTTCTGCAATTTGTATTCTTGTTGAATTCTAACTTTAAAGCATGGTGATCTGATAAGATACAGGGGGTTACTTCAATTCTTTTGATTCTGGAGGTTTGCTTTGTTGCCAACTATGTGGTCAATTTTAGAGAAGGTTCCATGTGGCACTGAGAAAAAAAGGTATATTCTTTTGTGTTTGGATGGTATGTTATGTAGATATTTGTTAAACCTAGCTGGGTTATAACTTCTGTTAGATCCTTTGTTTCTTTGTTAAGTTTCTGTCTGGTGGTCCTGTCTAGTGGTGAAAGCCAGCTGTTGAAATCTCCTCCTATAAGTGTGTGTGGTTTTATGTGTGGTTTGAGCTTTAGTAATGTTTCTTTTACAAATGTGGGTGCCTTCGTATTTGGGGCATAGATGTTCAGGATTCAGACTTCATCTTGATGGACTTTTCCTGTGATGAGTATGAAATGCCCTTTTTCATCTCTTTTGATTGTTTTTAGTTTGAAGTCTAATTTTTTAGATATTAGAAATGCTACCCCGGCTTTTTTCTTGGGCCCATTTGATTGGAAAATCTTTTCCCAACTCTTTTCTCTGAGGTAGCGCCTATCTTTGAAGTCGAGGTTTGTTTCTTGTATACAGCAGAAGGATGGATTCTGTCTTCCTATCCATTCTGTTAGCTTGTACCTTTTTATAGGCAGGTTAAGACCATTGACATTGATTGATATTAATGTCCATTGATTGTTGGTTCTTGTTTGTTTTGGATTTATTGTTGGTCATGTCATAATGTGTGGATATCTCCCTCTGTTTCTTTTCATGTTTGGTAAAATTAGATTGTCTATTGCTTATGTTTTTATAAGTGTAGTTATCTTCATTGTGTTGGAGTTTTCCTTCCAGAACTTTCTTTAGTGCTAGATTTGTGGAAATGTATTGTTTAAGTCTGGTTTTGTCATGGAATATCTTGTTTTCTTCGTCTATAGTGATTGAAAGTTTTGCTGGGTACAGTAGTCTGGGTTGGCATCCATGCTCCATTAGTGTTTGTAGGAATCTATCCAGGACTTTCTGGCTTTCAAAGTTTCCATTGAGAAGTCGGGTGTGATTCTGATAGGCCCGCCTTTATATTTTACTTGGCCTTTTTCCTTTGCTGCTCTCAATATTTTCTTTTTATTCTGTAGGTTTGCTGTTTTGATTTTTATGTGTTGAGGGGACCTCTTTTTGTGGTCCAGCCTGTTTGTTGTTCTGTAAGCTTCTTGTACTTTCATAGGCAAATCCTTATGTAGGTTGGGGTAGTTTTCTTCTATGATTTTGTTGAATATGTTTTCTGTACCTTTGAGCTGTATTTCTTCACCTTCTTCTATACCTATTATTCTTAGCTTCTGCCTTTTTACGGTGTCCCATATTTCCTGGATAGTTTGTGTTAGGAGTTTGTTGGATTTGAGATTTCTTTGGTCAATGACTGTATATCCTCTAGTGAGTCTTCAAAACTGAGAGTCTCTCTTCCATCTCTTGAATTCTATTGATTATACTCACATCTTTAGTTCCTGATCATTTGTCCAGCCTTTCTATTTCCAGCATCCACTCATTCTGTGTTTTCTCTATTGTGTCAATTTCAGCTTTCATGCCTTGAACTGTTTCGAGTGCTTCCTTCCCTTGTTTGGTTGTTGTTTCTTGTGTTTCTTTAGATTCTTCAAGAGATTTGTTTACTTCTTGAATTTTTTGGTTTCTCTTTTCCTCCGTTTCATGTAATATTTTGTTTGTTTTTCTTCTATTTCTTTAAGGATTTTCTTATTTCCTCTTTAAAATTCTCTATCATCTTCCTAAGAGAATTTTTGAGGTTCATCTCTTTTTCATCCTCTGTATTGGGCTTTGCAGATCTTGCTGGTGTGGAATCCCTAGAGTCTGGTGGTGTCATATTGGCATTTCTGTTATTGAGTGTGTTCTTATTCTGTCTTCTTCCCATCTCTTCTTCCAGTGGGTGCAGGTGGGGTCTCTTTATCTCCTCTTGTCACCTGGTGGTGTTTGTGGGCCAAGACTTCAATGTCTACAGTTCTCAACGGTCTTGCCTCTCCTGGTAGTCTGCTCATTCTATAGGGGTCAGACTGAGTAGGGGTCAGGAAGGTGGAGGGGGAAGGAACAGTGAGGTGTTTCCAGACTCAGGGAGCTCCTCTCTGCCTTGGTGGGTCCTCTCTAAGCAGGTGCAGGCCCAGATATATTTGCAAATTTAAAAATGATTATTGACTTGCATTCCATACCATATATACAATTAGAATTATTAATTGAATTAACTGCCCATTTTAAAACATGCTCTAAAAGTGGTTAGTTTACTTTATCATTATATGTATTTGTGTATAAATAGAGTATCATTACATTCATTGTGGAATCTTCTTAAGTTAAATCTAATTAGTTGTGTCCCTAATGGTATAATAATTTTACCAGGCAAAGAGAAAAGAAATGATAGCATTTCAAAACAGCCACAGTCATAAGATTTGAGTTATTAATTAGTGGATTATTGGTCAGGCTGTAACAGCTGGTTAATTCCTTTCACATGTGACATACCCTTGAGCCATATAGCACCAGGCAGAGCTTATTTTCATGATTTACCTTCATTACTTACATCATAGAGCTTTTGGACTCCATACCATTCGTTCACCTGTGAACAGTTTGCCACCTTGGAATTGTACTGCAATATTTTCTGGGTATCTTATTTATATGGAATTTATAGCTCTTTGACCTCCATATTATATTTGTATAGGATAATCTTTCAATCTTTATGTATTTACTCATTATAGAATCATTAAAACAAATGCTACATTACTAGTGTCTTACCTAATTAAATGTGCCAATTAAAAATGGCACTTTTAAAAATGTCACAGCAGATATGGAGCCCATTACATTGCTTTTAAGGGCATAGGGTGTCTGACACAGTAGTTATCTAGAAAGAAAATCAAATTTGTTGCAAGGTGATAATTTGTGCTTATTAACCAAAAGACCTTTCCTAACTGGCAATCTAGTAACAGATGTATGATCAATTTTACACTTGAGTTCTTCATTTCTTTGGTATAGTATCCTATTTATCTAGGACCATATGACTTACTCCAAGTTTTGTCTTAACACAGAGAAATGCAAGAAATGTATATGTACTTCACAAATGTCTACTTTATTAAATACAATACTCACATATGGCATTTTATAGTAATTAATTCAATGAAGTCAAACTTTTGTATTTTTATCCCATTAAAGGGAATTGTCCTAGCTTGGCCAAACTTTTATAATTAACTTTATTATTTGCTTTAATATGAAGTGATCCTGTTTCTTAGTACAACTCCTTTAGCCTATTGTCTTTTCATCACTGTCCTTAATAGTCTTTAAAATGCCCCTGCTTAATGTTAAGAGTAGACCTTTGCTGAGTACTATTGTTTGGATATCTAATGATCTCTGAGGGCCTATGTGTTAATGTTTGTTCCATACGTAGGGTTATCAGGAGATGGTTGAAATCTTGAGGGTTTGAAAAGATGGTTCAGTAGGTAAAACCATTTACTGCACAAGCATGAAGCCTTGAATTTTAATACCTAGAAAGAATTAAAAACCCAGATTTTACTGTGTAAATATAACCCAGACACTGTGGAGAAACAGTCATCAGAACATCTTTTGAAATTTTTGTGCCACTCTAGCTATGAGTTTAGTAAGAGACCCTGCCTCAAGTAAATAAAGTGAATAATGATGTAGCAGGATATTCAGTGTCCTCCTGTGGTCACCTAACATACTCATATATACACATGGACACATACACACACAAACACACACACTTCATATCACACGCACACACACCACATACACACACATACTACACTCACACACTACACAAGCACAAATAAAAGAATAAGTAGAAGGTTATTTCCTCTAAACAACCAACTCTTGGAGTTGTTATGAAAAAAACAACACAAATGAACAAGGACAACAAACCTATGATGGAGGACTGCTTCTGTGTATATGTTTGTCTTATTGGTTGATAAATAAAGCACTGTTGGTGTGACTAGGAGAGAAAGAGGATTCTGGTAAATGTAGTAAAGAGGAGAGTTGCCATGTGATCTGGGGGAAGAGATGATGCATGCCATTGGCATCCTCAATAAAATAAGTCTTTAAAAAATATACAAATCAATGGTTATGGTTGATACTTAAGACAGAGCTAGCAAATAAGAAATCCTAGTCATTGGCCAGCAGAATTGTAACTAATATTAATATCTGTGTGTCGTTTGGGGGCCCTAACATGGCGGCAGAACACAGGCGGCTGGCAGAAAGTGTTATCGTTACAAATGGTACCCACGTGGTTTTACGAATTTCCATATAAAAACTTCAAAAAATTAAAAAGGGATTTTAGAAGCAAAAGAATAGAGACAGCATGACGTCTTTGTAGCAGAATTTTCTTGGGTGGTCTCTTTTGCTAGAGACAAGCAGAGACTCGAGCTGGACCCTTAAGGGAGGTTCCCTGTCTCAGCATAAAAAAAAAAAAAAACCCACAGGGCTCTTTTAAGAACCCCTGCTAACAATTGATTGGTGTTTATAAGCAGCTGGCAGTGTCAATGACCACATCTCCAAGTCAGCAGCATGCTACTTGATGGCAGGATAGACCAATTCAGTGAGCACAGCTCTCAGTGCTGGTGGTAAACATACCCCCACCATCTTGGAAAGACAGCAGCTTAAACAGCCATGGCTTTAGTTTTAGCAATGTTGTTTAGGAGATAAAAGGCTTTTGGCCAGAAAAAGATAGAGATATACAGTAAAGACAGATTCGGAGGGGAAAAGTACAGCCTCTAAAGGTTTATAATGTGTTTAAAAATATATGTAGGCTTGTGAGAGAAAAGAAACAGGATAAAGTAATTGAAATAAAAAAGAGTATACAGGCAGTGGTGGCACATGTCTTTAATCCCAGCACTCCAGAAGTAGAGGCAGGCAGATTCCACAGAGAAACCATGTCTCAGGAAAAAAGAAAGAAAAGGAAGTAAAAGAAATAGAATAGCCAAGCAGTGGTGGCGCATGCCTTTAATCCCAGCATTCAGGAGGCAGAGGCAGGTGGATATCTGTGAGTTCAAGACCAGCCTGGTCTACAAGAGCTAGTTCCAGGACAGCTTCCAAAGAAACAGAGAAACCCTGCCTCGAAAAACAAATAAACAAACAAGTAATAGAATAATAAAAAGCCAGGTAAAGATGGAAAATACTCAGAAAGTCTAGATACTACATAATATAGAGTTGTATTTAAATTGTTTGATTTCTGAAGAAAGAACTAAAGCTGCTAAAATACATTTGATCATAAGTGCTGCTAAATTAATCCAACTTATATATTTTAAAAATGTTTTGACTTATAAATTTAAATGTAAGGGGAGGTTACTTGGGAAAAGTATTTTTGCTTATATTTCCACAGAAAATGTAAAGCTATGGATTCCTTCCAGACTAATAATGGTTTGATGAAGCAACACCCCCTGAAACAGTGTTCCAGGTGATCCAACATCTAAAACAGCTAAGATGATACAGCCTTACTGACATCAAAAACCAGGTCCTGGCTAGGTTTCTGTGTTTTATAATGATCCCCATGGTATGGACTTCACCCCCAACCAGAAGGAAGCAGTTTAAAATGAATGGTGCCCAAATTCCCATATACTGTTTATAAGTGTTTGTTTTCATTTAAATGGGGTTGGTTAAATGGTTAATGATCACAACCAACAACTTTTTATAGGTAAAAGAGAATTTATGGAATATAAATAATACTTATATTGGAATGGATTTTCATTTATTGATACAAATTTAAGGTCAATTTTGTAATATGTATATGCCTCCTCTTGTTTAGGTATTGTGATTATACTGATCTTTTAAAATGTAATGCATAATTAAATACAGATTATATAGTCACCTATAATAGTCAGAACTTATAATTAGGTTAGTTAGGTTTTCTAGATATACAGAGATATATTTGAGATGGATAGATATTCTTCAAGCCTTTCAAAGACCTACAGAATATATGGCATTTAAATGGTTTAGGGTTTTTCATGACAGTGAGACACAACTGCTCTTGGAACACCAATTATGTCAGAAAGGAGGATGGGCATTGAAGAAACTCAATATGGAGTTTGCCTTCAACATAGCAAGATTATCCATTTGGGCAAGAAACTACTTTTGCCTGGACTGTTTGTTAAACTGCATATGCAGGACCCAAAGGAAAGTGACTGCTGAACTTGCAAAACAAGACAGTCCTGAAGGGTTCCTGCTTCATGGAGAAGTCTGCCAGTCACATTGTGGCCTATAGGCTGAGGATGGATGCCCTAACATTACAGAAGAACTTTGGGTGACTGTCCAGGCAGTGAGTTGTCTCTGTTGGTTCTAGAGTTTATACATTATCCTTCTGTGGTCTTTGATGTAGTTGAAGACAGATAGTGATGGTTACAGTTTTCTTTAGTTATTATAAAAGGTAAGTTACATGTAAGACCTTAGACTCACAAAGATAGAAATACGATAGAATATTTTCTTTAATTCTTGCTAAATGTTAATGTTAAATATTGTAACTATAGTTCTTACTTGATAACTGCTTTGTTATATATTTTTGCTATGTTTAGGTTAAAACCCTTCTTTTTATTTAGACAGAAATGGAGGAGATGATGGGGGAGGTCCTTCTTTGTATATGTTTGTCTTATTGGTTGATGGGAGGCAAGTTAGGTGGGACTAGGAGAGAAGGAGGATTCTGGGAAATGTAGTAAAGAGGAAAGTTGCCATGTACTCCTGGAGAAGAGATGATGTATGACTCTGGCATCCTCGGTAAGATAAGTCTTTATAAAATATATAGATTAATAGTTAAGGTTGGTACTTAAGACAGTGCTAGCAAATAAGAAATCCTTGGCATTGAAAATAATATTAATCTCTGTGTGTCATTTGGGGGCCCTAACATGGCAGCAGAACTCAGGAGGCTGGTGGAAAGAGTTATCATTACAAACCTAAATATGCGTCTTAGAAAATACAGCACTGTGAGAAGTCATTAGGCAATGAGGGGTGTCCTCAGAGGGAATTGCGTGATCCTTAGATTTTAAATGTCCAAAACAGTGATATAAATACTTTTCATAAAATAAAATACATTGCCTCTGGTATTTTATTGTAGTACCGAGAAACTGTCTAGAACACAGGGTTGCATTGACATTTTTCTTGCCTCAAACTGCTTTTCTATGAAGTCTGGCTGTTGTGCTGAGAACACTAGGGAGCACATTCTGGGTACTGGGAGCAGAGGTGAATGTCAGTCATGATCAAAAGCACTGTAGGTGTTGGCAGTTCATGTTTAGCATCAAAGCTGGTAACACATTTGTTTAGGAGCATGCATTTGCTTTTCCTTTTTATCTCCAATGTAACATCTTAGGTTGATGGCTTCCCCTTTCAGAGTACTATGATTGTCACTATACTAAGTCAATGGCATAAACACATATTCTAACTTAATTTAGCTTAACAGGAAATTTTACTTACCAATACAAATTACCAGCATTATTATTTATCAACACTAAAGTAATATCTATAAATAAATTACACCATCCAATATTGTATCCTACAAAACACTCTCTCACACACACAGGCATGCATGCACATGCACAAATGCATGTACACCTACTCACCGAAATTACAGTATTCAGAATAATGATGTAAGCAGTTTTTCAGGTCTATTGCCTGGAGAGATAATAATAACTGCTAAAACTATTTTGAAAAGAGCTCTTTGAAGTGTCTGAAAATTGTTATAATGGTCATACAGAAAACATAGTGACATTTAACCAAAGTCATCTACAAATCTAGGCTTTGTGACACTTGGACCAGACAAGTCCAATCCTCTCTCCTGGTCCAGCTCAGTGTGGTGGTTGCCTTGTTGTCTATCAATGTGGCCAAGGAGAGAGAGATATCTTATTCAAAACTCCTGGTCAAATGCTATAGTACCTTTCAGGCAGTGGTGAGATATAGACATTCCTAACTAGCCTAGTGTCCTGTTGCAGAGGCTAATTTCCAAATGTGTGGCTAAGTCAGTTAATTCCCCTTTTCTACAAAGCCAATGCATAGAGTGGAGGCCGTGCCCATCTAAGGAGTATAGAGCCTTGGTTTTCCTTCCTCCATTTTGTATACATGGAATAGGATCTATGAAGGAAACAGTCACAAAGAGAAGCTACTTCTGACATTACCAACCTCCTGTCTACAAAGTACCACACATGGAAGCAAGAGAATACTATTTTATGTTCAGCTCTACATTTCCCAACAGTACAAGTAGGAAATGAAAAAATAGGTCTGAAACTCTTTTTAGTAGAACAAGCTTTTTTGAAACACGTTGAAACCTTGAGTATACTGGAGATTTTTGTTGGTACAAAAATAAAATGGAAGTACTCCAAGAGCATAGGATAAACTATAGCTCAAGTATTTAACCAGAAAAAAAAATCATGCAAGGAACAGTTGAGAGATTGTTTCCAAGATAAGAACTAATGTTGAAGGTCAGCTTCAAATACTGTCTTTGCCTAGGTTTTCAGCAGTCGTGGACTTAACTGTATAAGGTTATGAAGTAAATTTTGCCCTACAGTGTTGTAAAAAACAAACAAAAACAAAGAAACAATCATCCAGTAACTAGGTGAGTTATGCTGTGTGAAGTAATAATAAAAGAAGATGGTTTAACGTGGAAAGGAAAGAGAATTGAAGAGAACCCCATTAACACCACTATCCTGATAGGATAATTGTGTATTAGTTCAAGGCTGTGAGCTCTGAAGAGTGAACACAGAGGCTTGTCATCTGGAAAACAGAGTTCAACAATATAGTTCCTCTAAATTGCTAGAAAAATGAGCAGGTGAAAACAGAAAGCTCAGGAGTTGATACATTGTCTACAATGTCCAGTTTCATCTATGAGATGAGACACAGCAAGTTTCTATGGGACTTGGATGGCCCAAGGGTTGAGATACATAAACAAACAGGACAGTGTGGTTCAAATTTAATTTTTTAAAATATCAAACAACAAAAACTGTCTCTAATGGTTCAAAGGCTCTCTGTGTGTTGGTGGGGAATGTACTTCTATGTATGTTCTTCTTATTGGTTGTTGAATAAAGTACTGTTTGGCCAATGAGGCAGCAAGTTAGAAGGGAGTAGGAGTCAAAGAGGATTCTGGGAAATGTAGTAAAGAAGTGATGATCCAGGCAGGAAATGACCTAGCATGGAGACTCATGCATAAACAAGGGAAGAAGGAAGTGTGGTCTTTCTTCCTCCAGCAGCACCATGTGATCCACCAGCAAATGAGGATGCCTATGGAAGGCATCGATAAGGTAAGTCTTATATATGAAATATATAGATTTATGATAATTAAGACTGAGCTAAGAGATGAGAGTCCTAGTCATTGTCCAAGCAGCATTTGTACCTAATATAAGTCTCTGTGCATTAATTAGGGCCCTACCTCAGTGGGCAGAAATCAGGTAGCTGGCGGAAACCGCCCACGAGATGGTAGGGCTTGAGCAACTTTTGGCGGAAAGATTTGTCATAAAAGAATGGTGTCAGTGAGCGGGATGATCCCATGCCCCAAGGTTCCCAGAGGAAGAGTGAAACCTGTTACCACAGCCTGCCCTGTCGGGCCACTGAGAGGCAATGGAGCAGCTTCCATATGCTCTCGCAGACCCTGAGCTCTAGGGGTTTGAACTCAGCACTCCTGAGATGATAAAGACAGATCCAGATAAAGAAAAACCTCTAAAGGTTTACACCGCATTTAAAAATATATGTAGGCTTGTAAGAGAAAAAGTAACAGGAGGAAATAGAATAGCTGGTTGTGGTGGCACACACCTTTAATCCCAGCACTCTAAAAGCAGAGGCAGGCAGATTTCCACAGAGAAACCCTGTCTCAGGAAAAAAGAAACAAAAGGAAGTAAAAATAGAATAATAGAAAAGCCACCTTAAGATGAAAAATACACGGAGAGTCTGGATACTATATGCTATATTGTTGTCTTTAAATTGTTTGATTGCCGAGGAAAGACTGACTGCTGCTAAAACACATTTGATTATAAATGCTACTAAATTAAGCCAACATATACATTTTAAAAATGCTTTGACTTCAAATTTTAAGTCTAAGGACAGGCTACTTGGGAAAAATGTTTTTGCTTGTGTTTCCACAGAAAATGAAAAGCTGTGGATGCTTTCCAGACTAATATGGTTTGATTAAGCAAGACCCTCTGAAGCAGTGACCCAACTGATGCTACATCCAAAACAGCTGAGATGATACAGCCTTACAGACTACAAAAACAAGGACTTGGTCAGATTTCTGTGTTTTATCATGATCTTCATGTTATCGACATCACCTCCAATCATTTGAAATGAATGATGCCCAAGTTCCCAAATATTGTTTATAAATGTTTGTTTTCATTTAAATGGGGTTGGTTATAAATGATAATGAGCATAGTTAATCTCTTTTTAAAAGAAAAAAAGGGAAATAAGTTATAGGAATGAATACTTGCATTGGTATGGATTTTGATTTATTGATACAACTTTAAGGTCAATTTTGTGATATGTATTTCTCTTCTTTTTTAGGTATTGTGTTTATATAGATCTTTTAAAATGATATACACAATTAAAATTAAATACAGGTAATATAGTTACCTATAACAGTCAGAACTTATAATTAGGTTAGGTTTTCTAGATATACAGAGATGTATTTGAGATGTATAGGTATTCTTCAAATCTTTCAAAGACTGACAGAATATATGACATTTTAATTGTTTAGGTTTTTCTTGGCAGTGAGACACAACTGCTCTTGGCACACCAATTATGTCAGAAAGGAGGATGGGCATCAAAGAAACTTGTTTTGGTGTTTGCTTTCAACATGGCAAGATTATCCATTTGGGCAGGAAACTGCTCTTGCCTGGACTGTTTTTTTGCTGTATAAACTGGACATGCAGGACCCACAAGAAAGTGACTGCTGAACTTGCAAAACAAGACAGTACTAAAGGGTTCCTGTTAAAATGGAGAAGTGTGCCAGACACACTATGGCCTATGGGATGAAGATGGATGCCCCAACATTACAGAGGAACTTTGGGTGACTGTCAAGGTAGCCAAATGTCTCTGTCAATTCTAGAGTTTATATATTATCATTCTGTGGTTTTTGATAAAGTTGAAGACAGTTATGGTTATAGTTTTCTTCAGTTATTATAAAAGATAAGTTATCCTTATTATTTGGACATAAAAGAAGAGATGATGGGGGGATGTACTTCTATGTATGTTCATCTTATTGATTGTTGAATAAAGTACTGTTTGGCCAATGAGGCAGCAAGGGAGTAGGAGTCAAAGAGGATTCTGGGAAATGTAGTAAAGAAGTGATGATCCAGGCAGGAAATGACATAGCAGGGAGAATCATACATAAACAAGGGAAGAAGGAAGTGGCCTCTCTCTTCTATAAGTGGCATCATGTGATCTACCGGCAAGTGAGGACACCAATGGAATGTGTCCAATAACATAAGTCTTATATATAAAATATATAAGTTTATGATAATTAAGACTGAGCTAACAGATTAGAATCCTAGTCATTGGCCAAGCAGCATTTTTACCTAATATAAGTCTCTGTGCATTAATTGGGGCCTTAACTCTGTGGGCAGAACTCAGGCAGCTGGCAGAAACCACCTATGTGGCAGTAGGGCTCGGGCAGCTTTTGGCGGAAAGATTTGTCATAACATTGTGTGTGTGTGTGTGTGTGTGTGTGTGTGTGTGTGTGTGTGTGTGTGCATGTGTGTGTATTCAAAGTGCAAAAGTATATGAAGCTTTAAGAAGAAAATGCAAACATGGTGACAATGCAAAATCAAACACACAGTTTAAATATAAAGTAACATAAATAATTTTTAAGAACCAAATAAATTCCAGAAGTGATAGTGTGAAAACTGAAATGAAATATTTACTAGAGTACCAATCTAATAATTGAACTGACAACAAAATCATCAGAAAAGTTGAAAATAAATATATAACACACAATACAAGACTAGAGAGGAAAAATGAATGAACAAAAATTAACATGGCCTCAAATAAGTGTATAATGCCAGCAAATATATTAAGATCTTAACAATGAGATTAGCAGAAGAATACAATAGAAAAAGGTAGAAAAACATATTGTAAAAATTTATAAAAATAACGGCTAAAATCATCTAACATGTGACAAGCAACATGAAACCTAAAAAGTTTAAAAACAATTTCCAGATAGATTAAGTATAACAAAATCAATATCCAAATACACAACAGTGAATATACTCTAATCAGAAACATGGAGGCCAGAAGGCATTAATGGTGTATTTGAAACAAATAAATGAAAACAAAGAGAGTAAAGGAAAAGGGGGAGGGAGGGATAAAATGAACTGCCAACCAATATCCATAAAAAGAATCAATCAAAAACAAAATCAAAATGAACATTGCCCAGATAAACAAAATTTGGAAGAATGCATTATTGCTAACATTTTCATTTACAATAATCACTGAAGAAAAATTTTCAGACTAAAAGCTAATCCTTTCATTAAGGATCAACTTCAGAAAGTAGTTTGAACCTACATACATGGGAAAAAAAAGAAACAAACAACAAAAACAAGCAAGTAAATGCCAGAGCCCAAGCAAAGTTAATTATGTAATTATAAAGGACAATAAAGATACAGTTTTCTTCTGCATTTATTTCCAATGGGTAACTATAAATATCTCTATTAAATGGGAATTAAAATCTCAAAGAAAATCTGATTCTTCACATTAAGACACTGATAAGACAACAAAAAAGAAAAACCTTAACATGGTGAATAAAATCATGTAATATAATGTAAGTTACATGAAATGAAGAAAAACAAAAATAGTTTTAATAGAAAAAGTTAAAAAAATACACAAAATTTAAATAGGCTGATGAAGAAAAGCAAAAAGGAAGATTCAAGTTAATAAAATGTTTTTAAAGAACTACGTGAAAGTACTGTCAGCAACCTATATAACCAAGTTGAAATAGACACATTCTTAATCACAAACTACAACAGCTGACTAAAATGAGAGAAACTCTAAGAATAAGCCTAGTTGTCCTACTCCAAGGTCCTCTAGAAAAGTCAGGAGTGTGGCTTGAGAAACAGTAGCTCAATTTACTCATTTTGATACCATTCTTGAGTTGATCCAATAAGCAATAATCAAATAATATCTGACATATCAATAGGAAAACAGGGAATGACAATCTACCTTAGTTTCTTTACTGTGATGAAAGACCCTGATGAATGTTACTTATCTTTTAAAAAGAGTTTATTCTGTCTCATAGTTCCAGTTTATAGTCTGTCATTGTGGAGAAGTCAATAGAGCAGGACTTTGAATCATCTAATTATATCCACATTCATGACCATAGGAAAAAAATAAATGAATGCATGCTTGCATTCAATTCACTTTCTATACTTTTGCTTTTTATTTTATTTTTAATTGCATATGTGTGTGTATGTGTGTATCTGTGTGTGGCTATGTGCACATGAATTCAGGAAACCATAGAGGCCATAAGAGGCCTTCAGATCCCCTGAAGCTGGAGTTATAGGTGCTTGCAAGTTGGTGTGGGTGCTGGAAACCAAATTTAGGTGCTCTGAAGAGCAATACACACTTTTAATCACTGAGCCATTTCTCCACTATTACACAGCTAAGGATCTCCTCCCTAGTGAATGAAGTCACCCACAGTGGGCATCTCTGCTTCCCTAACTCAATTAATTTAAATAAGATTATCACCTAAAGACATGCCCACAAACCTAAATTCTCATTTAATCTTGAAAATTCCTCACTCAGATTTATTTCTCATGTAATTCTAGAGTAGGCCAAGTTGACAAGTAAACTTAAGCATCATATCATTTAAATAATACCAAAACAGCAATGGACAAATTGTAATACTCACTCATAGTTTGGATAAAGATCCAAACTATGCTTGGGAGAAAACAGTCCCAAATGGCTATGAGCTAATGAAAAATCATAATTTACATTATGCGTGATGGTGAGGAGACACAATGCTATCACTCTACATTGAAAATTAAGACATCTGTCTTATGATTCATGTAAACCAACATAACATTTTTCTTTTAATGTAATATTTATTATAGTGCTCCTGCTCCCCCTAGACAATCCAGACTAATACTGACATCATCACAATTAAAAAGAACTTCAAAATATACCATCTGGGAAATCGCAAAAAAAACCACCACATAAGAGAAAATACTTTCTAATCATCCCTAATACGAGTCTAATAACAAGAATTAACAAGTCACTCCTACAATTCAGTATCACCAAGGTACCTATAACAAGAAGTAGAAAAATGTTCTAAAGAGATGTCTATAAGAATATACAAATATACAGCTAAGGGACATTTCCCATTTCCAAGAAACCCCTGAACTCCAAGTTACTACATGCTATTCTATCTCTTGCTCCAATGTGTCTGACTATTCTAGACATGTCCTATAAATAGAATTGCATGCTACATGGTCTTTTGTGACTGATTTCCTTTTCTGAACATGATATTTTCAAGGTTCAGCCATGATGTATTATATACCATTTTTATTTTCTTTTAGTTACTAAATATTATCTTGTGGGCTTCGAATCTGAAATAACCAACCCAGGTATTATGGTCACAATGATACAAACAAAACACACACACACACACACACACACACACACACACACACACACACACACACACACACACACTGAATAGATGAACTATTGACTTCTTTTCCACATCAGCTGATGGTGCTGAGTTCCTTTTACTATATGACTCTCTGAGTGATGCTTCTGCATTCATTCTTGGTGAATTTTTTTTTAAATATATACTCTAGTTTTCTTTCTTTTTTTTTTTGGAGACAGGGTTTCTCTGTGTAGCTTTGGAGCCTATCCTGGCACTCACTCTGGAGACCAGGCTGGCCTTGAACTCACAGAGATCTGCCTGCCTCTGCCTCCCGAGTGCTGGGATTAAAGGCATGCGCCATCACAACTGGCTAACAATGTAATTTTAAGATGTTTCTACACAGCCTGAAGACTTGCGGGCTCAGCTCTATCAGGCAACATCTCTTCAATTTTCCAAGGACATGATACAATCAAATTACATCTTCTAAGTTGCAATGGATGGATTCTTTGTAATAAACAGAGGAAGAAATAGTACCAGAGGCTCTTTAATCAGTTACATCATTCCAATAATGCAGGTAAGATTAAGAGACAGATGGAATTAGAGTAAGGATGATGTAGGTGAGCAATGGAGAAGGAGGGACAGAGTCAAGGAATGTCAGGTAGCTTGCTAACACCTAGTGCTGGGTGTATATATAGCATATCTGTGACATTGTACAGTGTGATAAGAGGGAGGTCAAAAGGTCAAGCAGAGTTTCCCAGGAGAATGACTGCTTAGTATGTGAAGCAACAGCAAGAGGAGGAAGACAGGGTTTAGGAAAACATGAGAAAGATTTGCTCCTGAAATGTTTTTCCTTCTAATAGTTCCAAAATGTGGCATACTGGAAATCAAATAATCAAGTGAACAAATGCCAAAAGTACTAAATTCTCAAATCCAGCACCCAGAAAGTTCAACTTCCTGCTGAGCCAATTCTCCAAAAACCATGAAAAAAATAGCCAATGTTTGAAGAAAATGTGGGAACTAGGAGTCAAACATTCTAAGGGTTTCAAAACATGCCAGGTGTTTTATATAGCAACATACTTACAAAAGTTCATGGTGGCAGAATTGAGAAGGATGCTATCAGAGTGGAAAAACAGGATTGCTTTGCAGAATTTTGATTTAGAGCCTCTGTTGTAAATGTCAGTTGTTCCACTGGCTTCATTTTGCTAATGCAAGAACAGCTTCTGCAGTAATAACATATTTCAGCATGAATGTCTTTTTAATAATCCTTAATTTGAATTCTAATTCCCTTGATAGCCACTTTGAAGAGACAACTGCATTCCTAAAGTAACAGTTCAGAAGCACATCTGAGTACAGACCAATAGCATCTGTGCATGCACACACACATGCAAGCAAGAGGAAGGGGTTCATATATTATAACACATTATCATATTTCTTAATTTCGATGTCATTAAAAGAATGCCCTAAAACCTTTTATCAAGCAATCGCTCCAAATTCCATAGACATCAGCAATTAGTGGCATGTTCTTTAAAAGAATCTGGGCAGAAGGTGGAGGTGGAAGATGAAGATGCTGAGATGAAAAAAGCAGTGACAGAAAAGATAAGAGGTGACTGGAGACAAAGAACAATTCACAGAACTTCTGCAGAAGCCAGAGAAAGCCCCTCTTTTAACCTGGGGTTCATGGTAATTAAGAATTTTATTCTTTTGACCCAGTTAATGAGATACTTTGGGATCAATGAGTTGACATTGATGTGCCCAAAGTAACAATGCTGCCACAGGAAACATAAAACTCCAACAGTGTGTGTGTGTGTGTGTGTGTGTGTGTGTGTGTGTGTGTGTGTGTGTGTCCATACCTCCCCTTTCCTTTCCTTTCATGAGTTATATGTAGAGAATTGCTCACACCAGCATCACACACTCCTCATCCATCCCCAACTGTCTTCTCATCAGAAGTAAATTCTTAAGACCAGCCTTGAATTTGAGTCAGAAGGCTCAGAGGGACTCATGCACCATGAAAGAAACATCAGTCATCTCATATATTTAAAAACAGACTTCGCCTGGCTTCTTGTGAGGGAGCGAGGGAGGCCAATGAATTAACAAAAGGTAAACAGCAGATGCTTGTATACTTCTGTGTGAGTTACTCTTTCACCTCTTACCCTTTTTGTGGGTCAAATCTCTCAGTTGCTAAGGATTTTTGTTTACTTATTTATAATCATGTATTTCTCCTTTATTACACTTCCCAAAATAGTTACTAACCTAACAGTGAACTTTACAGATCGATTATGGAGAATTTGGACTGTGTCTGTCTTATTTGCTGCGCTGTTCCCACAATCACATTGTCACTCAAAAATATATGCTTAGTTGCTAAGTTATTAGGTTGGAAAAAGAGAGAAAGCAAGGCCTTTGGAGGTAGGGAAATAAGAATAGACCTCAGAGGAGTTAAGGGGAGCTGTTGTGTTGAATACAATCAAAATAACATTTATGAAATGTTCAAGGAATTAATAAAATTTTATTTATATAAAATATATGTATTTGTGGGGATTGGAGAGATGGCCCAACAGTTAGGAACCCTTACCCTCTTGCCAGCAATCACAGTTTAGTTCCCAGCACACTAATCAGGCAACTTACAATCTCCTGACATTTCAACTGCAGTGAATCTGACATTCTATTCTGGCCTCCTTCGGCATCTACATTCCTATATGTACACACACACACACACACACACACACACACACACACACACACAATTTAAACAGAGAAAAATATTTAAAAGAATATGTGCTTGGGGCAGAGCAAGGAAATTTGAGATAAAAGAATGATTGGAAGAGGAAACAGAAAGGAAGGAATAAAGGATAGTTGGACAGAAAGAAGAAGGAAAGAGGCAGGGAGCACTTGTTATTGTGAATGTCCAGCTAAGACACTTCTCAGTTACTTCATTTCTATATATTGGACAAGCATTTGATCATGCAGTCCCATCAGAGATTTTGTTATGTATAAAATACACTGCAGTTTATTCTCTAGACCCCACTTGCTCCAATATCTATGTCTACCCTGTCCTATCATCTCTGCATTTATTACAATGGACAAGAGAATATAAAATCCATTCTGTATTTTGTGGCAACTCAAGATCAATGGCCACCAATGACAACATTTTAAGAAAAATAGTAATAGCACAGAAGTTTATTCAGTCACATTTCTCTGCCCCATGCATCAGATAGTTCTAGGATTCATTCACAAAAAGGTAGCTCCATTCACAAGACAGTATCTCACACATCATTAACATCTTTCTATAACAAATAGTAAAAGTTATATTCATTTCCTGTGATATTACAAATATCAAAAACTTTCAAGTGGCCTCCTTGAGGGATCTTTTGTTTCAAACTGTTCCAAGTATTGAGGTTATATGCTACTGATGGCTAGAACTCTCTGAAGACATGAAAATATTCTGAATGAGTACTGTCTCCAGGTTACAGAGGCTAACCATGTGGAACTTGGGAGGATTTGAATAGGACTGATGCCACTGAACATATTTTTAAGTTTGCTTACTTGTATTCATTTTCATTTCTATTTACATAATCACATTTGGTTAATGGCTACTGTGCTGGGCAGCTCAAAATAGCACCCAAATCAAAATGACTAATGAAGAAGGCAGACCTCTGGATCATATTCTTTGGTTTTCAAAATGCAGAAATAGGGAGACTGTCCTTCTAGAAATACCTGACCACAGTTTCATTGATAAGCCAGTAACTGAAAATATGTTTAAAATGTAAATGGAATTTAGTAGCTTTTTAAAGAATATAGGTTAAAAGTAATATCTCAGTAGTCAGATCTTTGATTTTACAAAATAAAGAATGAGGGTATTTTTCTCTAATACCGAAGGTTTCTGTGGAAGGAGACACACCTTGGTGAGTCAAGCTAGTGCTCATGTGAGCAGTCATTGTGGGCAGGATGGATCAGTGAAAATTCAAGGAGTTCATTTGGTAGACATCTGGTGGTTAGGATACAAGACTCCCAGCAATAGTGGATATATACCCTGAACTGGCCATTCCCTGTGACCAGGCAAGACTTCAAGTGGATGGAGTGGCAAAACAACTTAACCAAACTCCACTACCAGCAGGAAGTAACTCAAAGGGTATTCAAAGGAATGAAATCTGGCAGGTGGATGTGTTCCATTTTGTAGAATTTGGGAAATTAAAATATGTACACTACACCATTGATACCTATTCAGGATTTTAATGGGTAACTGCTTTGAGTTCTGAAAAGGCTGATTCAGTAATTACACATTTGCTAGATGTTATGACCATCATGGGAATACTTGTACAAATTAAGACTGACAATGCTCCAGCATATGTCTCTAGTAAAAGGAAATAGTTTTTTGCTTATTACAATATAAAGAATATTACACATATAGCACACAATCCTACAGGGCAAGCAGTTATAGAAAGATCAACTCGAACTCTAAGGGGTATGCTAAATAAACAGAAAGGAGTAATAAAGTCTCCCAGAAATAGATTGCATAATGTTGTGTTAATTTTGAATTTTCTGGATGCTAATGAGAAAGGAATGACAGCTGTGGAGAGACATTGGCTAGTAGAAAAAAACTACAGAATTAAATCAGCCTGCATACTTTAAAGATGTGCTGACCTCAGAATGGAAACCAGGATATGTGTTACATTGGGGAAGGGGTTTTGCTTTTGTTTCCATAGAAGAAAAACTATGGATACCATCAAAATTCATAAAGACTATATTTGAACAAAACACACCCCTTGATTAGAAGAGGTGATAGTTAATCAAACAGCATGGCTGTTCAATCTAAATTAACTTTAAAACTAACAAATGCTTTTCATTTGATCAGATACTACTTGCCATAAGGCAACCTCCCCCAAAGATAGTTTTAGAGAAGGTTTTTGTTTTGTCGTTGTGGGAGAATGAAGGCGTCTATCTAAGGAATCCGAAGACCACTGGACACATAAGATATGAAGGAAAAGGACAAATCATCCAGAAAAAAGTGTCCCCCCGAAAGAGTAAATTAGCCTATTAATATATTGCATCTCATACTACATGGGGTAGATTAGCTTCAAGCTCAACCCTGTACTGAAAAACTCAAAGCCTGTGGAGGGAGAATCATTCTCTTAAAATGTGGCCACTGGTAAGAATCCCATGCTTTGGTGGATGACCCCCACATCCATGAACATATGGACAGCACTAACTAGATTCAGTGGGCCATAAAAAGAAAGACACAAAGTTGGAGGGGAGAGAAAATTGGGTAATACAGGGGACATGGGGGTAAATATGATCATAGTTCATTTTATATGTGTATGAGTTTCTCAAAAATAAAGAAACAAAAATTAAAGAAAAAATATATCACATCTCCAATAGGATAAAATTTCATAAAATTTCCCAAATGTTTGTTTCTGCTTTTCTCTACAGACATGTAATGCAAATGGTTTTTTTGTAGTCACAGTCCAATTAAAAATTAAAGCTAGATTTGGAGTTGGAGTGTAGCTCTCTCTTTCTCTAAATCCAAGCATGCTTATTAAAGTAAAATGCAAAATTTTTGGAAACTACATACCCTTCAACCTACAGTTTGTTCTGCCTATGGGATGTACTGGGGTATGGGTGACCTAGTTATTGAGAGAGCGGCTCACCAATGACCAGTGTAACATGAAAAATAAATGACCCAGAGACAGATATTGAGGTTCAAACTTCAAGATGAAGTTCAGAAAAGCAAAGTAGCAGGCCACCAGCTCTTACCAGTACCTCAGTCTGAATGGCTTGATCTGCTGACTTTCCTCAGTGTGGCTAGAGAATGAATGCCTCCAACTTGCTCCTGTTTATATACCTCCCTAATGCTGGGCTTAAAGTCGGGTGATCCCAGATGCTGAGATGATCTTTGTGCAAGCTTTTCTCTTTATGACTGATCAGTCTGTGTAGATTCGAGTGGCCTTGACTTCACAGAGATCCATCTAACTCTTAATCCTGAGTCCTGGGATTAAAGGTATATACCACCACCTCTGAGCTTCTGGCTGCTGGGATTAAAGGTGTGTGCCTGGCTTCTATGACTTGTGACTGATTTTGCTTTCTGAATCCTCAGGCAAGCTTTAATAAATCACAAATAAAATATCACCACAGACCAGCCTAGCTTAAAACCTATGCCAGTAAGCCCACTCCCAACACTGCCTGGAGCACCAGGACTGAGAGGCTAGATGACTCAGAGACCTAGGATAGAACCAAACATGCCTGGAGGAAAAATGTCAGTGTAATGACGCCTAAGGATATTCTGCTGTACTCATAGATTGTTGCCTAGCCCAGTTGTCATCAGAGAGGCTTCATCCATCAACTGATGGAAACAGATGCAGAACCACAGCCAAACACCAGACAGAGCCCAGCAGAAGAGGGGGAGAAAGGATTATAGGAGTTAGAGGATCAAGGACATCATAAGAAAATTCATACAATCAACTAATCTGGGCTCATAGGGGCTCAAAGATACTGAACTGACAACAGGGAAACCTGCATGGGATTGACCTAGGCTCTCTGCATTTATGTTACAGTTGTGTAGCATGGTCCTCTTGTGGGACTCCTAACAGTGGGAATGGGTGTTGTCTCTGAGTCTTTTACTGGCTTTTGGAACCCTATTCCTTATACTGGGTAACCTTGCCCAGCTTTAATACATGTGGAGGTACTTAATATGCCATGTTTGGTGATATTCATGGGAGACCTGCATTTCCTAAACAGAAAAAGTGGAGGAATAGATTGGGGAGTGAAGACACAGGGGAGATGGGGTAGGGGCTGGAATGAGAGGACGGAGGGGAAACTGCAGCTGCTGCAGTAATATTAAATAAATAGATAAATAAATAAATATTTTAAAAATCCGGAGAGGATACTGGGGGGGGGGGCTGGAGAGAAGGCTCAGCTGTTAAAGGCTAGGCTCACAACCAAATATATATAGATCCAGACTTGGGCTGAATGATCCCACCAACACTGAATGCTATCTAGCCATGTGTAGGTCTTTGAGCATAAAGGAGTAAATATCTTACAAGATTAAGAATATGGGCAGAGACATATTCCAGTGACAAAACATTTGCTTAGTGTGTACAATTCCCTGGGTTTAATCTCCCTTATTGCCAAAAATAAGGGTGAAAATAGACTATAGAAATTTACTGAAGGTGTTAGCTATGGAAATGTCCTCTTGTCCACCATATTTCACTTGCTAGCTCTTTATGGTATTCCAGAGCCTTGCACCTTCAAACTTCCTAAGTCTTACTCTCAAAAGCAGACACATTATGACAAGAAAGCCAAAAAATAAATAGTATTAAGTCACCTTATAGCTTTCCAAAATTTTAAAGAAGTCATGAACTTTTGTTACTTGAAAGTGGGAGAAATAACTGATATTAGTACAGTGTTACAGGGTCAGTGAGCACATTCCTCATTCAATCCACATGCAAACACACACCACCACCACCATCACCACATGCCTGCCCATTTATAAACAATAGCTTTTTCGTACAACAGTGAAGAAAGTAAGGAACAAACAGTGAGGACTTGCTTTTATTTCTTTTGTTTCATATTTATGAGAAATTATACCTGTGAGAAGTTTTCCTGCTGTTTTAGCATAGTATACCACTGTGCAACTTTTTAAGTACTTGTTATTAGTTTATCAGTTTTACATTGCTAAGGATCTTGAGTTCTAGTCAAGAGGAAGAAATGAGGGCCAGGCAAAGACCTTCATGATATGTCTAGGCTGGTGGGTTCTTCTGCACAAGCCTGGGCATTGCTATCAAACTGTTGATGCTAATTCGCAAAACAGGATGTGGCCCTGACTCACCTCTATTCCACAGAGGCCTGTTGATTTTATAATTGAGTTCAGTTTAAAATATGAAACAGATTGGCTATACTGGCAAACTCAGGGAACAGGTGTGTTTATTCCTTCATCAAACAATAGTACTCCCATTCAAAGTCCCAGAACCCCAGATGGATCCCCTATGTCTCTCCACATGACCTCTTCACCTAAAGCACAGATGGAAACCACTTAACTCATCCCTCATTCCTGCTTTTCCACTCTTAGGCTCACCAGGTTACCCTTAATAGAGCTGAATTAGTTCTCAAGGACAGAGGCTGCTTTTCAAATGATCTTTAAAAGGGCACACAAGTTTTTCATAATCTGAGACCTGATGTGGACAAATACTTTCTTCCAATAATGAAGTACCATTTGCTTCTGAGATATATTTCATCTCATTAGAAGTATAGTCTATAGTTTGGCTGGCCTTGATCTTGACCACATTCTCCTTTCCCTGTACCCTGTAATATCAATTAGCTTTTCATTATCTCTGGCAGATATAGGGGGGAGAAAAATCCATATTTCAGAGCGTTCATTCCATAGTTGCCTGGCCCCATGCCCTAGGACAGAACATGGTGGTGGCAGGAACCGGTGGCAGGATCAAGTGACAAAGCCTATTCATTACTTTTTGGTGGATAGGAATAAGAGAAACAGAGACCAAGGACCAGGTATAATCTTTATGATCTTTTTTATTAAAATATGTAAGATCTTTATTAAGAATCCATACCACTGAATATCAATTTGGCATTTATCCAGTATTATGAACATAATTTGCTGAATATGTGAACATCGCCCACAAGGTTCTTAATATTGATCTGCTTGTGCATTTACAAATGCTTCTGATTATTTATTAATTTTTGTTGTTTTTTGTAGGGCAGACTTTAGCTATTGAAATTAAAGACTTTCAAGGACAACTAGCAGACTACAACATGGCATTGCCTCGTTTCGCAGAGAATTTCTCTTGATTTCCATTTTGCTTTTGCCACTCAAAAATACGTTTTAAATGCCAAATAGCAAACAAAGACATATTTCTTGTGAAAACTGGAACTACAAAAATACAAAAATTAAATTGCCCTTTTCATTTCTCCTTCTCTTCCCTACCCAGAAATAACAATAACCATCAAAATCATAACCCCATGACCTACTTCCTTCAGTGGGTCCCATAAGTCCAGAAATAGCACCATTTGGGACTTGAGCAATGGAACTGCAATTAAGAGCACTTACTGCTCTTTCAGAGGTGCTAGGCTCAGATCTCAGCATTCAGATTGGGTGGCTTACAACTACTTACAACTCTGTTTTTAAGGGGGATCTGACTCCCTTTTCTGGCCTCTATACACAAGCAGTGCACACAAATACACATAGGCACACAAACAATCACATAAAATGATACATGTAATTATCACATTATATATATATATATATATATATATATATAATATGATTGATGTTTACATACTAAAGATAGACAGATAAATAGATAGATGACAGAAAAATAGATAGATGATAGAAAAATAGATAGATAAATAGATGTTTAATAGACAGATAGATAGATAGATATGATACTATTATACACACACATACATATGTAATCATGTAATTGTGTCATTATCTGGGCCCAGGTGTTCAAACAGGATCATGTGGGAGACATATTGGAATCAGATTCACAACACATCACCCCAGTTCTCATTAAAAACATTCTACTTTGACAAATTTTCCCACACTGAATTAAAAAACCAGAGCCCAATATTGTCTCAGCATTTATAATGCAATCCTCTACCATTTACCTTAAGTGTCAGTGAAGAATATGACAAAAGGCTATTGTTTCAAAGAACATGTGATAATAAAGGCATATACATAAATAACTAATAACCCATGTTTCTGTGTGTAATAAAAACCAAGGGTGGCCAGTTACTTGATTTGGAGGATCAAGAAATGGCACAGACAGGATCCTCTATTATGGGGCTCAATAGCCCCAATTGTGTACAAAATTGGACAATGACTGTTCAAGTTAGAAGGGTGTGGAACCCTCAGAATGATAGGTAGGTACAGGAAACATTATTATTTGATAGGCATTTCACTGTGAGTTTCTGTCTGTTGTTTTACTCATTCCTGATGCAATGCAATGAAGAAGGTAATGCACTTCTATTTTTACCATGTCCAAAGGAGTAAAAAGAATGGTCCTTGTGGTATGACTGAGCATCCTTTGGATATATGCCCAAGAGTGGTCTTGCTGGGTCTTGAGGTAGATTCCCAATTTTCTTAGAAACCACCATACTGGTTTCCAAAGTGCTTGTACAAGCAGCATTATCTGTAATAGCCAGAAACAACTTAGATGCTCCTCAACTGAAGAATGGAGAAGGAAATTGTGGTATATTTACACACTGGAGTACTACTCACCTGTAAAAAAAAAGAAAGAAAGAATAAAAGAAAAAAAAGATGACCTCATGAAATTTGCAGGCAAATAGATCAAACTAGGAAAAAAAATCTAAGTAAAGCAACCCAGACTCAGAAAGACAAACACGGTATGTATTCACTCATAAATGGATATTAGATGTAAAGCAAAGGATAACCAGATTACAATCCACAGCTCCTGAGAAGCTAGGTAACAAGGAGGACCCTAACCTTGATACATGGATCATCCTGGGAAGAGAAATAAGATGATATCTACTGGGTAAACATGGACTGGGGTTGAGTAAGGGAGAGGGGAGGGAGGATGAGAACATGAGGGAATGGGATGGTTGAGGCAGGGAGGGATGCAGTGGAAGAGCAACAGACAAGGTATCTTAATAGAGAGAGCCATTGTGGGGTTAGGGAGAAACCTGGTGTTAGGGTAGTTCCCAAAAATCCAAAAGGATCACCCCAGTTAAGCCTCCTATCATTGGGAGAGAGGATACCTGAACTGGCCTTCCCCTGTAATCAGATTGGTGAATACCCCAAATATTATCATAGAGACTTCATCCAGTAATTGATGGAACCAGACACAGAGATCCATAATCAAGAACCATGCCTAGCTCTGGAAATCCAGTCAAAGAGAGGTAAGAGGGAATATATGAGCAAGGGAGTTCAAGACCATGATGGAATAATCTAAAGTCTGCTGTACCAAGCTCATGGAAACCCATGAACTCCAGACCAACAGTGGTAGAGACTCCAGGGGACCAAACTAGGCCATTTATATGTGGGAGACTGTTGTGAAGGTTGGACTTTCAGAGGGGCCCAGGCAATAGGACCACTATACAAACCTGGTACATGAGCTGGCTTGATGGAGCCCATTCCTTGTGGTGGGATGCCATGCTCAGCCTATTGTGTCAGACTTTGTTAACTCCTCATAAGAGCCCTTTTCTGTGAGGAGGAGTGGATTGGGGGATAGGCTGGGGGAGGAGGCAAGGGTGGGCTGGGAGGAAGGGTGAGAGTAAAAACTGTGATTGGAATGTAAAATGAAATTTTATTAAAAAAAAGAAGTAGGGTCAGAACTTAAAGCATGTGATGATGGAGAATGTACTGTGTATGTTTATCTTATTGATTGTTGAATAAAATACTGTTTGGCCAATGGCAAGCAAGGACTAGATATCAAAAAGGATTCTGGGAAATGTAGTAGAGAAGTGGTGATCCAGGCAGGAAGTGATATAGCAAGGAGAATCATATCTAAGCAAGGAAACAGGAAGTGTGTCTCTTTTCCCCTCCATCCTGCTCCAGCGGCACAATGTGATCCACTGGCAAGGAGGGACGTCAATAAGGTGTCCGATAAGATAAGTCTTATGAAATATATAGGTTTATGATAATTAAGACTGAGCTAGCAGATGAGAAGTCCTAGTCATTGGCCAAGCAGCTTTGAACCTAATACAAGTTTCTGTGTATTCATTTGGGCCCTAACTCACGCAGGCGGCTGGCATAAAACTCAAGTGTCGGTGGGGCTCAGGCGGCTTTTGGCAGAAAGATTTATTGGAACAATGTTTGAAGTCCTTCTAATCTTCACACTATCCTCCCTTGCTGTACACTTTACTAGTTGATCCAGAGAGTGGGAAGCTAAATTGGTACGGAAATGTTTTCCCTGCTACTCTCTAGTCCTGGCTACACAATATGCTTCTTCCAGATCATAGAGTACCAAAAGCAACTTCTAGAAAGGGTCTGTTTTATCACCCCCCTTCTGATGGCATGCTCAGCAAATGCCCCCCTTGACAAGTTTTGTTTATTTTTAAGATTTTTGTTTTTTTATATTTTTAATGAGTGTTTTGCCTACATATGTGTCTATGAACTATGCATGTGCCTCGTGCTCACAGAAACCAGAAAAGGATGTCAGATACCCTGCAACTAGAATCATACATGGTTGTAAGCCCCAATGTGGGTGCTGGGAATCAAACCCGGGCCCTGTGGAGAAGTAGCCAGTGCTATTGACCACTGTCCTTCAGGCCTCTTTTCCACTATTCTTAACTCTTAGGAAGCTGCGATTAGAGTTTCTGCAAGAATGTTGAAAATAAAGTTGAACTTTGCCTGACTTTCTTCAGGCTCAGGTTCTGGAAGTCAGTCCAAAGTCAAGAAAGACAGGGATGTCTTTCCTAGCCATTAGGTTTATCAACTCTCTGTGCACAGTGCATGCTCCATTAAAGGAGCGGTATGACATCTACATGAGAAACAGAATCACACTCAGGATGACAGAAGTAGTGGCTCTGGAAATTATGGAGCTATTTCCTTGGGGGATGATAATGCAAAGGCCTTTAAAGTTAAGTCACTTTCTCATTAATGCCTTTACTCATTATGCACACAAAGTACACTTAGCAAAGGAAACACGAGACAGCGTTTTATTGGGGGTAAATATATAGTAATTTGATCTGTGATGCCAATTATATGACTTCTTTGAAGTCATTCTTGGAACTTCTCATTTGGGGAATCATGTTGGGGGGGCGGTTAATGTCTCTCTGACATGAATAATAGTGGCTCTGTCATTAGTATGCAAGGAGAGTATGGTTGGACTGGTAGATTTGAGGTTAGTGATGTATAGTCAATCACATACCATGCATTTCCATTCTATGGCTCTGATAGGAAACCTGTAACTGAGAAGGCTTTTCTGGTTTCATAATGGAAAGACAGCAAATAAATAAGGTAACAGAGACTGAGAGTCACCTATGAACAAGGGAACCAAAAGTCCTGATAGCAGCCCAAGAGCACAACCAGTAGCCTTTGGTGGTGGTGAAAAGCAGGGACACCTCAGAGAACAAGTTACTATATAGTGAAGAAACTGGAAGTACAGCACCAGCTTCCTGGAAGCTTAGAGTGCACACACCCATAAGGGATATATGTGATTTGTCCATGAGAAAAAAACAGCAACAACAACAACAAACCATATGGCAGAACTTTAGTTCTCCCATAACCTCTTGGAGTTCGAGTCAGGAATTCTAACAAGAATTAGGTACCACCCCAGGCATGTGTGTCATGGCATCCTGAGTGAAATGGCTCAGCAGTTATGAGCACTTACTAGTCTTCCAGAGGACCTGAGTTCTTTCCAGGGGCCATACATGGGCAGTTCACAACTGCCTATAGCTCTAGGGTAAGGTGGTCTGTTGCATTCTTCCACCCTTTGTGGGCTCTTGCACTTCCCTGGCAAACACTCCTGAAGACACACAAATGCAGACATAAAAATAAAATAAATCATTAAGAAAAGAAAGAAATAAAAGTCCCAAGGTGAACTCTGACCTATGTCTGCAGCTTGTTTTCCAAAGTGCTGCTAAGGTAAGCTCACACCAGTGCGGGCCCCACCCTGGCGAGGAGGACCATAGCTGTGGAGAGCTGTATCACCCATGGCTGTAATACACAAAAATGCCTTTGTGCCAATGTCTGTGAGATGAGACAGTGTGAGTGGATCAATTCAAATCGACCACTCCTGGAAAAAAAAAACTAAAACTCTCACACACACTCATGCTGTATATCATATTAGCACCAGACACACAATACTATAGAGTAATATAGTATTAATCTTAATGTACTTCTCTGGCCAAATTAGCCTGCCAAATTTATATTTGAAGGTATTCTTCACCCTTATCAAGAAAGAACACTGAGTCATGCAGTAGGTTCTGCCTAATCCAAGAGCAAGGACACAAATGGTACTGAGTGGGTGGTCCACAGGTCAGGTCACAATCCACTCCTTAGAAGCTGGCTGGTCTCTCCAGATAGGCAGATGGAAAACCTTAGCATCTGGACCCAGGATTATCTCTGCTATTCAAAACATATGTGACCCAACATAAGTCACGGGCCATGCCCCTGTCTCTGTTCTTCACAGAAACTGAAGTGGCAAGCACATGGCCTGCAGGAATCGCACCAGGTTCTCTGCATATATGTTATGGTTTTTAGCTTGGTGCCCATGTGGGACTCCTAACAGTGGGAGCAGGTATATCTCTGATGCTTTTACCTGTTGTTGGGACTCTTCCTCCTGTTGGGTTGCCTTGTCCAAACTTGATATGATGGCTTTTGCTTTATCTTACACTTTGTTTTGTGCTGTTTGCCTGTCCTTAGAGGCCTGCTCTTTTCTGAAGAGGAAAAGGAGTAGGAGTGAATTTGGGGGAAAGGGCACATCGAGGGAGCAGGGATGAGTGGAGGGATAGGAAACTGTGTTTGGGGTGTACTGTATGAGAGAAGAATTTATTTTCAATAAGCAAGAAGATTAAAATATGTTTCTAAAAATAATAATTCTATATCCAGGATGGTTATGAGGTTTAAAGTAGGTATAAATCATCCAAAGCCACATAAAAGAAAAACCTTGTCAGTGATCATTGGATCTCTTGAGGAACCGTCTCAACATTCCTTGCAGGATGGCATTAAAGATGTTTGCTGCTCTGCTCCATGTAACCCTCAAAAACACAGACCAATAGAGCAAGGTGGGCAGTATGTTTGTTATAGGTACAAGGAGTCCATAGTTTCATTGTAAATTAAATACAAGCCACTTGTAGCTGGAGCCTTGTTTGTAAGCCCTACAAGTTTAACTTTACCATTTAGCATTTACTGTAATTATTACCTGAAGCAAATAACATAGTTAGCATTTTATAAGAAATGCAAACTCCTCATCTTATTTTTAATTCTCAGAGCAATACCATTAATTATGATAAATTCTTATGATATTTGTGTGACAGTGGTAGGTAATGTCTTAGGTATTCTTCAGCAATTTAACATCAATCATTGTTCACTTAGCATGAATTAAGACCAAGTTTTCATGACTGACTTTCACCACTTGCTATGTGTCATTCCATGAACCTACTTCCCTCCTAAAATATGTATTAAGTTGGCTTGAGGTGTATTTTTTTTAAAGTCCTGGGCATGTCCAGGAGCTACATGTGTTTTCAGACTTTAATAACGTTGTTCCCAAAACACTGAAGTTTTGTAGAGATTGTTGTCCATTTTGTTTTTCTGCTCCATGAATAGGATAAACTACAAGTGATGCTCAGAACTCACATACAATGGTTCATTAACATAGCCTACCATTTTATCTAATTAGCTATGGTTTTGTCCTGACTCACAACTCATTTATTGAATAAGTCTGGCAAGTTTATTCTCATGTAGTTGTATTCATTCATGCAATTTTTTTCACTCAAGAATTTTCAGTAACCAACTACGAACTCTGATCCAAATATTATTAGATGAAACTTTCCAGCGATAAAAAATTTGTGATTGTTACTGTTGTCAACTTGACAGAGTCTAGAATCACCTTGGAGACCTTGAATAAAGACCTCTGGCCATGTGTGTGGGAGATTATTTTGATTCTGCAAACTGAAGAGGGTATACCTGCCCACTGTGGGTGGTGTTAATCCTTTGTGAAGCTCTATAAATGGGGAAAGGCAGCTGACCAGCAACATGCATTTACAGTCTGTGCTTTCTGACTGTGGGTGTAATGTGGCCTGCTGCTGCTTGGGCTTCCCTAGGATTATGGATTGTACCCTCGAACTGTGAGCTAAAGTAAGTGCCCACTCTCTTAAATTGCATTTCTTAGGGTGTTTTATCACAGCAGAAGGAAAAGAAAGGGGCACAATTTATCTGAGTTCAGTTCAGCAGCATTGTAAGTAGAGTGGTGAGGTCTCACACTGTTTTGGCCAAGACACACAGGATTATTTCTTGGCCTGGCACCTTGCACTAAAGCTGTAGAAGTCTCCTGTGGGTTAGATACTCACTGGTCTTTATCAGATTACCTATTGGGGAGCTGAAAGACTTTGTGTTCAAGTAAGATCACTATAGCCTGCTAGAACATCACAGAGTAGCCTGCTTCTGCTTCCTGATGCTGTCATGAAATGTTCATGTCTTCAGCAAAGCAATGTAAGGGAGAGGTTTATTCTCTCACAGTCCATCCATGCAGGGAAGCCAAGGTGGCAAAAAGTTAAAGCAGCTCATCACAGCCTGTCTAGATCAGGGAACAGTGTATTAACCTGCTAGCTCTCAGCTTGTGCCCTTTTCATTCAGGCCAGGACCCAACCTATAAAGTAACAACACCCACATTCAGGGTAGACCTTCTCATGTCCACCATTGTGATCAAGACACCATTGTGATCAAGACAATATCCCACAGACATTCTCAAAGATGCTGCTCCCAGGAGCTTCTAGATTCTATCAACTTGACAATTAAAACTAACCATTCAGTGTGGCCTTTCATTCCATGGCTTCAGTTCATGGTGTCAGTACTAGGTCTTATACCATCACAAGGAGAAAGTTAGAAGGATATAAAGTAAAGCCTTTTGAGAGAGGGTGGTACATCCACATATCCTTAATTGTAACATATTGACATAATCTTTCTACCACATAGCAGATTGTTATTAATCTCATACTGTGCCTAATTTATAGATCAAATATTATCATGGGTGTGTGTGTACAGGAAAAACAGTAAACAATGCATAAGCTTTGGCTCTACAGTTTCAGATATTCACTCCTGATCTGAAAACATATGCCCTCTGGATAAAAGGGGACTACTAAACTGAAAATCTGCAGAGGTGCTTTTTGGTGGAGTTAGGTATCCAGAACCCACACATTCCACAAAGGAGGCATGGAGCAGTGGACCATAGGACAGAGGTCCCATGAAGCCACCAGGAAGCACTTCCTGAGGAAGGGCATCAGAATCCTCTTTCTCTCATCAGAGATTTAAAACACGTCAAGGTTTCCAAGAAGAGTAGCTGATGGCACTTGGCAGCCACATGGCCATAAAGAAAATTAACTTTGCTTATCTTAATTTTCTCTTAAATGCAAGAAAACACATCTACTATGCTACATACACATCAGAAAGCATTTACCCTACCCAATTAAGCTCCAAAACTGAATACAATGTTGCAACATCTAGCAACTGTCAAGTAGAGCCCACCAAGGGGTCAGCAGATTTATGCTATAAAACCTGTGCTCCTAAAACAGAAAAAAAAAAAAAAGAGCAGCAATGGTCACAGTCCAGCTGTTGCAATTGCAGGTACCTTCTCCACTTTCTCAGAGAGAAAATATCATGGGTCTGAAGAGATACCTGAGGATTTGTTGAGAAGATAAATTCTTAGCTGCAGCCTGGAGAATCCTTATTGGGGCAGGTGGAGGAGAGAGTAGCACAGGAAATTATCGCTAAGCAAGGAGAAGGTCTCCATCTCAGGCCAGAAGTTTGTAGGAGGAATGCAGTTCTGGGGTAACTTTGCTGAAACTTGGCCTATGATGCTTGAGCTCAGAAACATCACAATTCAAAGAAGACTGGCTCTCCAGTTATTAGGCAAGGCCTGTAGTCAAACAACAACTCAACAGAAATGTGTTTCTACTAAAAGAAAAACAAACAAACAAAACAAAACAAACAGAAAACAATGAAGCCTGACTAATAAGAGGAGAGGGAAGGGACATTAGAGCATTAGCATTGAAAATCCAACCCTTCAGTGTGTATAAGAATGGCTCCCTTGAGATCCACTAACTCAGTTACTGGCTGAGAAGAACTGCTGCGCTGTTTTCAGCTCAAGGCTCTTCATTCTTTGCTTTCCTTGCCACTCTGCACTCTCAAAACTCTTCTTTCCCTTTAGTGGAAGGCCTTACTAAACATCATTTTCCAAGCCTACTTCTGCACCTTAAGGTCCTTCCTCCATCTTATATAAACATCTGGTTATAACCTAAGGTCTATTTCCAGTATGATCTCCTGTCAAATGCTTTTCTGACTCTGGGAACCAGTCAGTACATATCCGCTCTACTGTACCCACAGAGCCTCTGCTTGTTACTCTGGTTGTTGGTGCCCTAGTCAAGTGCTGGGCTCCATTTCTTTCCTGTGTTATCTCAACACCTAGATTATAAATATCTGCAAGGAAAGAACCTTCTTCTCTTCATGCTGTGCTCCACAATGAGAAAATTATAATCAATTCCCTCGGTGTCTTCAAATAACAGGACCCTTAAACACCTAATGAGTTTCTTGAATGATTGTACCAAATCCACCAGCATCTACAAAGTCCATTGTGCTTGAAGCACAAGTGAAATGGGAAAGTGTTTGATGCCTCTGAAATGCAGTCTAGAGCATTTTCTAGGAGAAGTAGCCTAAAGCATAATGATAACGGTCATTGCCATTGTTGTCATCTACACTGTGTTCCTCACAAGAACACTGCAAAAGTAGGCATTCTTCCTAGAAAGCAGCTATCAGTTGAGATAAGGTATCCTCCCCTTCTAAACTTTTCTGTTAAATCATGGCATGTCTGATAGATTTGCCAAGCTTAACTGTGAGAATGAAACAATTTATCAAACTCCAAGGGGTTGTGAGCATGACATGTGGGGGAGAGGAATTTTAATGCCACCTGGAATATGATTCCAGTACTTTTAGCCAAAACCAGACAAACCAGAAAGGAAACGGCCCAAGGACACCAAACTGGGCAACACAAATCCCTGTGAGATTGGCTCTGGTTAAAGGTTGACAGCAGGAAAGATTGACATTCTTGATTTATAAGCAAGGAGAGTGCCAGGTTCCCATAGAAATGGGCCCTGGCCTCAAATTAAAGCAGTTATTTACAAGGATGAAAGGGGAATTGAATCCCCAAACCACTGATGTAGCCCCTGGCCTCTCTCCTGAAGTTTCAAGAGTTTGGGCGAATTGTTTGCTGAGTCAACAAGTACAGTGAGGCAGAGAATTGCGAGTAACAGCAGCATACCTGCTGCTGAACCCACATGTTTCTGGGGTCATGGTCTTCAAGGCAGCTGTCATCTACAACAGAGCTGAGAGCAGAAATGGAAAAATAAAATCTGAGCCAGTGTGGTGGTTCACCAGGAAAGCAGGGCAAATTAAAATAGGCCTATGTGGATATGGATGGAGAAAACTTTTCAGGTGCAGACAGGATGGATAAGGGGGCAGGCAACACAGAGATTGCAACTGCCACAAGCCAGTCACTATGTCACTTCCAGCATCTATTATAGTTTGTATTACCCAGCCTCATCATGCTAATTCATCAAACTCTCTACAACATCCTCCTTGCGTCATTACTATGGTTGGAAACACCAGGATGGCTTATTAATTAGCATGATTTTGTTGAACCCTATCAGCAAAACTGATAACAATAGATAATATTTACCAGTATTTACTCTTTAATGAGCACTGCTCTACACTTTTCACACATTAGTCTGCTTAATCCACATAAACATGACAAAGAATAGGAAACAGTATTATATCCCATTCACTAATGAGAAAGCAAGAGGTGAGAGAACCTGAGTGAGGCCACAAGCTGGTAAGTGAGAGAGATGAGAGCCTCATCCGGGTAGTCTACTCCTGAGGTAGGCTCTTAAATTACACAGAAAGATCTGGGACTAAGGCCAAGGTCAACTATAGTCCCCTAGGAAGACATATCCATGGCTGGCTCTTTTTCCACAGAAACAGAACTACTATTCCTTGGAGGTCTAATTCACTGTAAAAACTGTCACTTCAATCTTCATGTAAATACCAGATTACCTTCCTCCAACTCTCCATAACAGGTGAACATTTGTGAAGTCAGAGAGCCCACTGTTTTGCAGTTTTTCTAAAATGTCCCACTTACTTGTACCTCCTGACTGTCAAGGACCAGGCAGGAAACTGGGATGGGGTGGGAAAGGAATGATCAGCTTGCAAGACAAGTTTTTGTCACACCTGAGTGGCAGGTGGATTCACCAATTGAATAGTCTATGGCTATTGTCTTGGGTTCTGCGAGTCTTTCCTGGTGGGACCCTCCACGCAATACCCATGGAGTGAACCATGCAATCCACAATGTGAACCCTGCAATTCTGACGGTGTGAACCATACATTTCCCAAGACATAAACCATCTGTTTTCCATGATGTGAACTATGTAATTCTAATCATGTGAACCATGTAATGCCCACTACCTAAACCAGGCAATTTTCATGATGTGAACCATAAAATTCCAAAAATATTGGCCATCTATTTACCATGGTATGAACCATTGAATTACCATGATGTGAACATGCAATCCATATGATGTGAATATGCAATTCCTGTGGTATAAACTGTGCACTTATCATGGTATGAACGATGCATTCTATTCCTCTCTACCCCAGATGTGTTAATTTGTCTCCTAGTTCACTAGGGTCTTAACTCTTTCAGGGTGACACATATCCAGTGGTCTCAGGCTTACTCTCTATCTGTGGGACCTAAAGGCTGGTTCTGGATCCTAATACAGTGACAGCAGCACTCCACCAGTCACAGCAGCTCACAACCCATCTCTTGCTTTTTTATTTTCTTAGTGTCAGGCAGGTGATGCCCTACTGTTTCTCATAGCTGCCAAAGATATTCTGGAGTCTTTGCAAGGAGATACAAAATGTGGGCTGACAAGTATGTGTGTCTCAAGAATTCCATTTATGAAAAGCTCCCCAATAGTTTTCTCCTGCTCTACGTGCAAGTGGAATTCACGATTCACATATGACTAGTGTTTCAAGTTGTATGCCAATTTTATCTTAATGCTTCACGCAGAAGTTCTAATTCAATATCTAACATTACTGAAGATATATTCTTGGCCAAAAACTATTAAAACTACTAGATACACATGCTCTAAAGAAAGATTTTTTTTTGTGATATTTTTTCGAGACAGGGTTAGTCTGTGTAGCTTTGGAGCCTATCCTAACACTCGCTCTGGAGACCAAGCTGGCTTTGAACTCTCAGAGATCCGCCTGCCTCTGCCTCCTGAGTGCTGGGATTAAAGGTGTGCACCACCAACACCCGGCTGTAAGATTCTTCTTTATTTTAGAAAAAAACTTATTTTACATTCCATCCATTCCCTTACCCTCCTGTCCTCCCATGTCCCCCCCCAAGTTGTGCAGATAGTCATATTTTAAAGATGAGGAGCTGAGATCTACATTCGTAAACTTATTCACAAAACAAACTTGAGCTCTCAACTCTTGAAGCAAAAGCACTAGGCATATACACGTTACCTGTTATCATATACGCTGCTCTATGTTTTATATTATATTTCACTCTGGCTTCATTTCTTTATTGTCTTAATGCCTTCCAGTTCCACCAAAGCAATCTCAGGGCATAATCACCAAATTACCTTTCACACACACACACGGCACACACCACACACACACACAACCAACCACACACACACACACACACACACACACAAAGCGCGGCGCGCACACACGCGCACACGCCGGCACACACGACACGCGCACACACGCAACATGCGCACACGCAGACACACACGCACAGCGCACCACCACATGCACACGCACACACACAAGCACAACGCACACGCAACACACAGCACACGCACACACATTGCACACCACACACACACCGCAAACGCACACGCAGCGCACAACAACACCGCACGCACGCAACACGCACCAACAACGAACACTACACACACACATACACCACACGCACAAACAACACACGCACCGCCACAACCAATCCCAACAGACAAAACACACGCAACGCAACAAAATACACACACGCACCACACACACAACACCACACAAATACACACACGCAAACCACACACCACGACAGAACCAGCAAATACACACCCGCACACACACACACACGCACACGCACACACACATACACACACGCACACACACACGCACATACACACACGCACACACACACACACGCACACACACACACACACACGCACGCACACAAACACACGCACGCACGCAAGCGCACACGCACACACACGCACACGCACACACACGCACACGCACACACACGCACACACACTCACACGCACACGCACGCACACGCACACACACACACGCACACACGCACACGCACATTGACCCTCCAACAACACACGCAAACGCACGACGCACACGGCGCACACGCACACACACACATACACACACGCACACGCACACACACGCACACGCAACGCGCACCGCACCACAACACTACACACACGCACACACACCCCCACGCAACAACATCGCAAACACACGCACACACGCACACGGCGCACACACACGCACGGCAACACACACACACATGGCACACACGCACACGCGGCGCACACCACACCACGGCACGCTCACGCACCGCCACACAGCCACACGCACACACACAACACGCACACCACACAACCGCAGCACACTGCGCCACCACACACGACACACACGACACGTCACACGCACAACAACATACACAACCAGCACGCAACACAAACTGCAGCCGCGCAACGCACACACACGCAACACACGCACACAACGACACGCGCACGCAGCACACGCACACAACATCACGCACACGCACGCACACGCGCACACAACACAGCGCACACGACACACACGCACACGCCACACGCACACTGCACACACACACACACACACGCACGCACACAAACACACGCACGCACGCAAGCGCACACGCACACACACGCACACGCACACACACGCACACGCACACACACGCACACACACTCACACGCACACGCACGCACACGCACACACACACACGCACACACGCACACGCACATGCGCACCGCACACACATCACATACCACACACGCACACCCCACACGCACACGCACACACAGCACACGCACAGCGCACACGCAACACACACACATACACACACGCACGACAACAACACACGCACCACAGCACACCAACACGCAGCACGCGCACACACACACCACCGCACCGCCACACACGCGACCTACGCACACGCACACGCACCACATGCACATCACGACCACGCACGCACGCGCAACACGCACACGACACACGCCACGCACGCGCAACGCACCGCACACGCACACACACGACCACGCACACCACATCACAAGGCACACACGCACAGCCCGCGGCACACACACACACGCACGCACGCACACGCACACACACACACACGCACGCACGCGCACACACACACGCACGCACGCGCACACACACACACACACACACCCCACAGGACTTCCAAACATTTAGTTCTAATAGTAATATTACTGCTTTGATGCTGTGGTTATCTTTTGCTGATTAACAAATTCAGCACTTAAATTTTTATAAACCCAAAGATTCTGTAGGCAAAGAATTTGAGTGGTTATAACAGGAATAGCTTCTCCTAGCTTGGGGTGGAATAGTGTGGAAATGTTTTCATTTCTTGAATCACACATCGGGGCACTTGATACCAGCCACTTGCTGGGACCTCAACTGAACTGTCAGGCATTAACTGAACATGTGGCCTCGAATGTGAACTCATACATGAGATGGAACAGGTTCCTGCTCACAGCCTGGAAAGTGAGTTCCAAGGACATGGGCTCAGAACTAACAAGAGTATTCTTTTGGTTAGTTTCATAGAGTGTCCCTTCTGACACATTTCACAGGTTTTGGTAGTCCAAAAGATCTGTCCATGTTCAAAGGAAAAGGAAAGAACCCACAGACGCTATGCTGTAATGGGAGCAGTGTCTAGGTCAAACAGAAAAAAAAAAAAAAGACAGTGTGATACATGATGTATCATCTAGGAAAATAAATACTGCCTTATCAGCCGAACAGTCAGAAGACAATCAGTTTTGTGAGGCTAGAGGAGTACAAAAGAATCGTTGCTTTTAAAACATGGTCAAGAACTGGGTAACTAGCTAATGCCAATAGTTCCAGCATCTTGGGAAGCTAAGTCAGAATGATTGCCATAGACCTGATCACAATCTAGGCTATATAGTAAATTCCAGGCAAACTTGGGCTACAGAGTCTCAAGAATCCAACACAAAAATTAAATGACACATAAAAGGGGGGATGTATTGTAGGTAGTATACTATTAGAGGTTTATAATTTCCTTACTCAGCAGAATGTCACACATGCACAAACACCTCACTAAATCAGCATGATGCCCCCTCTGCCACCCAGGTCCATAATATAGGAAGGTTTTGTCTTCATACCTGGATGGATAATTGCTTAGAGCTCATTATCAAATATGGCCTGCCATTAAAACAGGTTGATTAAAAAGGCTAATAAACCTGAAAATAGCTTGCAATTGGCACAAAAATAGACAGGTAGACCAATGGAATTGAAATGAAAACCCTGATATTATCCCACACACCTATAAACACCTAATTTTTGACAAAGAAGCTAAAGTTATACAATGGAAAAAAAGAAAGCATCTTCAACAAATAGTGCTGGCATAACTGGATGCTGACATGTAGAAGATTGCAGATAGATCCATATCTATCGCCATGCACAAAACTTAAGTCCAACTGGATCAAAGACCTCAACATAAATCCAGCCACACTGAACCTCTTAGAAGAGGAAGTGGGAGGAACCCTTGAATGAATTAGTACAGGAGACTGCTTCCTGAACATAAACCAGTAGCATAGACTCTGAGATTGACAATTAACAAATGGGATCTCCTGAAACTGAGACACTTCTGTAAGGCAAAGGACACAGTCAACAAGACAAACAGCAGTCCACAGAATGGGAAAAGAAATTCAACAGCCCCACATCTGACACAGGGCTGATTTAAAAAATATACAATGAACACAAGAATCTAGCCACCAAAACAGCAAACAATCCAATTAAAAAGTGGGATACAGAACTAAATAGAGAATTCTCAATAGAGTAATCTAAAATGGCTAAAATATACTTAAGAAAGAACTCAAAATCCTTAGCCATCAGGGAAATGCAAACCAAAACAACTCTGAGATACCATCTTACACTGGCCAGAACAGCTAAAATCAAAAACACCAATGACAGTCTATGTTGGAGAGAATGTGGAGAAAGAGGAACATTCTATGATAGAGCTTGAAATCAGGGATGGTTATACCTCAGGAAGTTCCCCTATTGTACAGGGTTGTTTTGGCTATCCTGGGTCTTTTGTTTTTCCATATAAAGTTAAGAATTGTTTTTTCAAGGTCTGTGAAGAATTGTACTGGGATTTTGATGGGGATTGCATTGAATCTGTAGATTGCTTTTGACAAGATTGCCATTTTCACTATGTTGGTCCTACCTATCGAAGAACATGGGATATCCTTCCATTTTCTGGCATCTTCTTTAATTTCTTTCTTTAAAGACTCAAAATTCTTAAGATACATGCCTTTCACTTTTTTTGGTTAGTGTTACCCCTGAAGTATTTTATGTTGTTAATGGCAATTGTAAAGGGTGATGTTTCTCTGATTTCTTTCTCCACCAATGTATCATCTGTATACAGTAGGGCTACAGTTTTTTTTATTTTTTTTATTTTTTTTTGAGTTAATCGTGTATCCTGCCCCTTTGCTGAAGGTGTTTATCAGTTGTCGGAGTTCCCTGGTAGAGTTACTCGGTTCACTTATGAAGACTATTATATCATCTGCAAACAGTGAAAGCTTGACTTCTTCCTCTGCAATTTGTATCCCCTTGATCTCCTTTTGTTGTCGTATTGCTGTAGCTAGAACTTCAAGTGCAACATTGAAGAGATATGGAGAGAGTGAACCTTGTCTTGTTTCTGATTTTAAAGAGGAATATCTTTGAGTTTCTCTCCATTTAGTTTGATGTTGGCTGTTGGCTTACTGTGTATTGTTTTTATTACATTCAGGTATGTTCCTGTTATTCCTGATCTCTCCAGGACCTTTATCATGAAGGGATGTTGGATTTTTTTTTTGTTTGTTTGTTTTCTGAGGCAGGGTTTCTCAGTAGCTTTGGAGCCTATCCTGGCACTCACTCTGGAGACCAGGCTGGCCTCGAACTCACAGAGATCCGTCTGCCTCTGCCTCCAGAGTTCTGGGATTAAAGGTGTGCGCCACCAATGCCCGGCTCAGGGATGTTGGATTTTGTCTAAGGCTTTTTCAGCATTTGGTGAGATGATCATGTGGTTTTTCTTCTTCAGTTGGTTTATATGGTGGATTACATTGATAGATTTTAGAATGTTGAACAAACCCTGCATTCCAGGGATGAATCCTAGTTGATCATGGTGGATGATTTTTCTTTCTTTCTTTCTTTCTTTCTTTCTTTCTTTCTTCCTTCCTTCCTTCCTTCCTTCCTTCCTTCCTTCCTTTCTTTCTTTCTTTCTTTCTTTCTTTCTTTTTTTTCTTCGAGACAGGGTTTCTCTGTGTAGCTTTGGAGCCTATCCTGGTAATCGCTCTGGAGACCAGGCTGTCCTCGAACTCACAGAGATCCACCTGCCTCTGCCTCCTGAGTGCTGGGATTAAAGGTCTGCACCACCAACACTCAGCAGATGGATGATTTTTCTTATGCTTGTTGATTCAGTTTGCCAGTATTTTAATGAGTATTTTTGCATGTATGTTCTTGAGGGACATTGGTCTGTAGTTCTCTTTCTTAGTTGTGTCTTTGTGTGGCTTGGTTACCAAGGTAATTGTAAAAAGAGTTTGACAATGAACCTTCTGCTCCTATTGTCTGGAACAATTTGAGGAATATTGGTATTAGATCTTCTTTGAATTTCTAGTAGAATTCTGCACTGAAGCCATCTGGCCCTGGGCTTTTTTTTTTTTTTTTTTTTTTTTTTTTTGCCAGGGGCGGTGGATTTTGATGACGGCTTCTATTTCCTTAGAGTTTATAGGTCTGTTTAAGTTGTTTACCTGTTTTTGATTCAATTTTGTTAAGTGATATCTGTCCAGAAAATTGTCCATTTCCTTTAAATTTTCAAATTTTGTGGAGTACGAGTTTTCAAATTATGACCTAAAGATTCCCTGGATTTGCTCAGTGTCCATTGTTATGTCCCCCTTTTCATTTCTGATTTTGTTAATTTGCATGTTATCTCTCTGCCTTTTGGTTAGTTTGGATAAAGGTTTGTCTATCTTGTTGATTTTCTTGAAGAACCAACTCTTTGTTATCTTGATTCTTTGAATTGTTTTCTTTGTTTCTACTTTATTGATTTCTGCCCTCAGTTTGATTATTTCCTGGCATCTAATCCTCCGTTCCTTCCATTTGTTCTAGAGTTTTCAGCTGTGATGTCAACTCTCTGATGTTACTATTCTCTAGTTTCTTCATGTGAGCACCTAGAGCTATGAACTTTCCTCTTAGTGGTGCTTTCAAAGTGTCCCATACGTTTGGGTGTTATGTCTTCATTTTCATTGAATTCTAGGAAGCCTTTAATTTCTTTCTTTATTTCTTCCTTGACATAGGAATGGTGCAATTGCATGTTGTTCAATTTCCATAAGTTGGTAGGTTTTCTGCAATTTGTGTTGTTTTTGAATTCTAATTTTAAAGCATGGTGGTTTGATAAGACACAGGTGGTTATTCCAATTTTTTTGTACTTGTTGTGGTTTGCTATGTTGCCTAGTATGTGGTTGATTTTTGAGAAGGTTCCATGTGATACTGAAAAGAAGGTATATTATTTTGTGTTTGGATGGAAAGTTCTGTAGATGTCTGTTAATCCCAGTTGGGTCATACCTTCTGTTAGTTCCTTTGTCTCTTTGTTAAATTTCTGTCTGGTGGTCATGTCAAGTGGTGAGAGTGAGGTGCTGAGGTTTCCCACTATAACTGTATGAGGTCTTATTTTTGATTTGAGATTTAATAATGTTTCTTTTACAAATGTTGGTGCCTTTGTATTTGGGGCATAGATATTTAGATTTGAGACTTATTCCTGATGGATTTTCCTGTGATGAAAAGAAATGACCTTCTTCATCTCTTTTGATTAATTTTTGTTTGAAATCTAACTTGTGAGATACTAGGATACCTACCCCAGCTCCTTTCTTGGGTCCATTTGAGTAGAAAATCTTATCTCAACCCTTTACTCTGAGGTAATGTCTGTCTTTGAATTTGAGGTGTGTTTCTTGTATGCAGCAGAAGGATGGATTCTGTCTTCATATCCAATCTGTTGGCCTGTGTCTTTTTATAGTAGAGTTAAGACCATTAATATTGAGGGAAATTAAGGACTATTGAGTGTTTATTCTTGTTTGTTTTTGATTTGTTGTTGGTAGTAGCATTGTATGTGGATTTACCCTATTTTTTCTTTTGGGTTTTCGTAAAGTGGGATTAACTATTGCCTATGTTTTTGTGACTGTAGTTAATTTCCTTAGGTTGGAGTTTTCCTCCCAGTACTTTCTGTAGGGCTGGATTATTGTTTACATATTGTTTAAATGTGGTTTTATCTTGGAATATCTTGTTTTCTCCATTTACAGCCATTGAAAGCTTTGCTGTGTATAGTAGTCTGGGTTGCCATCTGTGTTCTCTTTGAGGTGGTAGAATATCTATCCAGGTCCTTATGGCTTTTAGAGTTTCCATGGAGAAGTCAGGTGTAATTCTGATAGGTTTGCCTTTATATGTTACTTGGCCTTTCTCCTTTGCTGCTCTTATATTATTTCTTTATTCTGTATGTTTGTTGTTTTAATTATTATGTGATGAGGAGATTTTCTTTTGTGGTCCACTCTATTTGGTGTTCTGTAGGCTTCTTTTACTTTCTTTGGCATGCCTTTCTTTTGGTTGGTTAAGTTTTCTTCTATGATTTGTGTTGAATATGTTTTCTGCACCTTTGAGTTGCGTTTCTTCACTTTCTATACCTATTATCCTTAGGTTTGGTCTGTTCATAGTGTCCCATATTTCCTGGATATTTTGTGTTAAGGATTTGTTGGACTTAAGATTTTCTTTGCTTGATGAATTTATTTCCTCTAGTTTATCTTCAGCGTCTGAGATTCTGTCTTCCATCTCTTATATTCTGTTGGTTATGCTTGCATCTGTGGTTCCTGATTGTTTACTCAGATTATCTACTTCCAGCATTCCCTCAGTTTGTGTTTTCTTTATCGTCTCTATTTCAGTTTTCAGGTCCTGAACTATTTCCTTCAACTGTTGTATTTTCTTGGCTTTCCTTGGTTTCTTGCATCTTTTGGTTTGTCTTTTGTTCCATTTCTCTGAAGGATTTTCTGATTTCCTCTCTTAGGTTCTCTATCATCTGCATGAAGTTACCTTTAAGGTTGCTGACTTCTACTTCACCTGTGTTGGGATGTTCATGTCTTGCTGGTGTAGACTCCCTAGACTCTGGTGGTGTCCTATTGTGTTACAATAAATCTTTCCGCCAAAAGCTGCCTGAGCCCCACCGCCACATGTGAGCTTTACGCCAGCTGCCTGCCTGAGTTAGGCCCAAATAAATACGCAGAAACTTGTATTAGGTTCAATGCTGCTTGGCCAATGACTAGGATTCCTCATCTGTTTGCTCAGTCTTAATTATCATAAATCTATATATTTTATAAGACTTATCTTATCGGACGCTTTTTGGCGTCCCTCCTGACTGGTGGATCACATCTTGCCGCCGGAGGAGGAAGGGGAAAAGAGGGCCCTTCCTGTTTCTCTTTCACTTAAATATGAGTCTCCTTGCTATATCACTTCCTGCCTGGATCAGCATTTCTCTACTACATTTCCCAGAATCCTCTTTGACTCCTAGTTCCGTCTAACTTGCTGTCTCATTGGCCAAACAGTATTTTATTCAATAATCAATAAGATAAGCATACACAGTAATACATTCCCCATCACTATTGGTTTCTTTATGTTGGATGTGTTCTTACATTGTCGTCTTCCCATCTCTTCTGACAGTGGGTGCAGGTGGTGTCTCTTCCTTTCCTGGTATGTATGGGTCCGGGTTTCTCTTCAGGTGAGTGCAATTGTCTCCTTTACCCTGATGGGTCTCAAGGTGTGTGCAGGCAGGTCTGAGACACTCTCTCTCCAGGTGTGAGAGAGTGGGACTAGGGCACAGATGTCAGCAGACCCAGGGTTGCTTGGTCCTCAGGGGCCAATTCAATCTGCCTCTGGACTCTGTGGGGGCCGGAATAGCCCAGTGATCTCAGCGGAGTCAGGGTCCCTGCGTCCTCAGGGACTGATTTAGTCTGCTTGTAGACCCCAGGGCATGATTTCCCAGCATGGGCAGGCTGAAGTTGGGTTCATGGCAGGGGCCGAAGCAGGTCACCTCTGTACTCTGTGGGGGCCAGAATCAAGACCCTAGTCTTAAAGCTGAGAAATCAGCACTGGACTGAACCAAGGCCTCTGAATGTGGGTGCCAGCTAGGAGGCCTTGGCAGTCTATGGGATCTCTAACAGTGGAGCCAGTGTGTAACGATAACTCTTTCTGCCAGCCGCCTGAGTTCTGCCCACTGCATTACAGCCCCAAATTACATAGAGTCTTATATTAGTTAAAATACTCATGGCCAATGCCTAGGATTCTTATTTTTTAGCTCAGTCTTAATTATCAACCATAACTACTACTAATCTATGTATTTTATACGGACTTACTTTTTTTTTTTTTGAGACAGGGTTTCTCTGTGTAGCTTTGGATCCTATCCTGGCACTCATTCTTGAACTCACAGAGATCAGCCTGCCTCTGCCTCCCGAGTGCTGGGTTTAAAGGTGTGGGCCACCAACACCTGGCCATGGAATTATCTTATCGAGGACACTGGCCTTATGAGTCCTATCTTCCTGGGCATCACATGGTGACTCCTGTCTCTACTACATTACCCAGAATCCTCCTCGACTCCTAGCCTCACCTATCTTGCTTTCCTATTGGCCAACAGTGCTTTATTTATCAACCAGTAAGACAAACATATACACAGAAGGACTTCCCCCATCACCATTGTTCATCCATATTGCACAAATGGACTTTGGGAGCACATTGCCTATGGAGGGATTCTATTGCAGCCCAGATACACAAAAGAGGGCCTAGGCCCTTCCCCAAATGATATGACTGACTTTTACTATCCCCTGTGGAAAGCCTCACTATCCTTGGGGATTGGGTGGGGTGTGGATTTCTGGGGTCGGTGATTGGTAAGTAAAATAAGATTGTTTCTAAAAATTTTTAAAAAGGCTATTGAACTAGTATATACATTCTGGAGGTAAGAAAGCAAGAGATCTGGTTTTCAGCATTCAAAGATCCCTGGCATTATCATGAATGAAGGAGATTATATAACTAAATCCCTCAAGGAAAACCTGGATTGATACTTTCAGATGCAATGACCTACTCATCACCCCTCAGTTACTGAATGGTTAAGCATCTTGCTGACAATGTTCATATCCACAATGAACAAGGCTATTGTGCTGTGAGATGGTGACATCATATTAACATGGACAAGAGGCCTGATAATCTCTCTGCTATTTCATCCCCAGTGATGATTTCTATTACCCTAAGGCCTGCCACACTCATGGATTCATTCCTCATGTGCCATCACTGTTTCACTTCAGAACTCTCCACACCTCTTATTTCAGCATCCTCAAACTTAAGAAGATCTCATCTATTTTTACCCTCTCCATCATCTTTGTCTTTCTTTTACTTTTTATACATTATAGGTTACTCTCTTATTGTCTCAAATCACATGGCTCATCTTCTTGTCTTAGTGAAATTCTTACCAATAACTGTAAACTCCTTTTATCCCTCTTCTAACCATTCATCATTGCCCATGAGGCCCCTTTGTTTCTACCTTCTATTGTGCTTTTTTGAGAGAGTGCTCAAGTGGAATGACAGACAAGAACTGTCTAGCTTGGAAACCCAAGTTGGCTAATATTTTAAATCAAAATCTGGACACGTGAACACAAGTAATAGTTGAAAAACTAAGTTTGCTCATTATGACAAAGCAGGTTAGGGTTCTATTAACAGCAGTGACTTTAACACTTCCTTCTCAAGAGCACAGAGAACAAGCTGAAGGTTCCACCAGGGAGGAGGATGATATCCATTATTCTTTTTGACATTTGTACTTCTACCTGAAAAGCCTGACCCTCATCACCAAGGACATGCAGTTGCTCTGCCTTTATGTCTCTTTTACAAATTCCTCACCATCTTGACATCTGTGGCTCACTCTTCTTTCAACGGCTTCCCAGATATATTTTTTAAACTTTTGTCTATTTCCATATGAAAAAGAATGACAAGGTGCTGTGCACTTGTAAGGATAGGAGAGAGGGGAGGGAGGGAGGAACAAGGAAAGAAACAGACACAGGGGCACATTTCTTCAAGACAGCCTCCCTTTAGGATAGATAGGCTTTTTGCCCTGCATTCACGCCCTTGCATTACTCCATAGCTACAGTCACAGAAACACCCACAATACAAGTGGTGATGCTAAACGAACCTGATGTACATCCACTGCTAAGCTTTGAGAAAGAGTATAAATTCCAAAGCAGGAGTGGCCTTCCTCTGGAATTTCATAAGACAATTATTGTCTTCCAATATGAAGAAACGACAAAAATCCTAAATGACCATCAATGATCAGCAGTGACTCTCAAGTCCTGACTTCAGATCTCTTTCCCCATTTCTGCTTGATGACCTGATCCATGTACATTTGCTAAGCATCTCCTGTAGATCCTGTCCTTTACCAATGTTGGCACACACTGAGACCTTTTCCTACCTCTCAACACTTAAGGAAGGATATGTCCTTCTCCTTTTCTCTCCTATTGCTCATTTACCCCTATGTACTAAATCTGTTGTTCTTCAGAGTCTTGGAGTAGCAAGATAAGTATAACTCCCCATTACTGTGTATAGTCTGTCATTTGCCAATCTGGGTCCATGGTGGCTGAGCCCTTCTAACTGAATTAGAAATCATAGCAACTTGTGGCAGCACCACTGTTCCTCCAAGGCAAATGTGAATAGGAACAGTTGGCTCATTAACATTGCAGCTGCACAGCAGATTAGAAGCATGTGCCTCACTGCCTGGTTGACGGACTTCTGGAATTAGGGCCTGGCATCACTGGAACATACTTGTTCTGTGTTTACAGTTATTCCCAACACAGACAACTCTGTCTTGCTTTTCTGGGTCTGTCTGTGTAGACTGCTTAGCTGAAAATATCTCCCACTTAGTTGGGAGATATTTAGATATCCTATATAACTGTAAAACACACCATATACACAAATCCTAATTCTAGAATTTCTCCATTCAAATATAAAAATATAAAAATAAAATCGTAGTCTTCAGGGACTTTTCCAAGAAAAGACACTGATAACTTCCTCAAATCAACCATGGTTTCATAAACACAGGGCTTTGGATTAGTTACAGTGGATCCCTAAACCCTTCAGAGAATAAGAGCTTGGGTTTTTTTTGTTTGTTTGTTTGTTTTGAATGCAGCCTTGAGTATCATGACAGGAGCCTAATAAGTGTTTGATTTTGATTAATCCTGAGAAATAAATTATCTCTTTCTACAAATGTCTCATAGGCAGCTGCACATACATATTTTAAAGAAGCTACTTCTGATTTGACCACACTTGTTAAACATAAAAATGAAATTCTCCTGACAGGAAGTCTGAGCATATTTCTAATGGATGCTGTGGGCCTGGAGTCTTTGGTCCTCAGAGGGATGAGCAAATGTGACATGGAGAATCTTGGAATGCAAAGCTAACTGATAGCAGGTGAATGTCTAGCTGAAGATGGCAAGTACCTTATCTTGGAGTTGAGGCTGAAAATTAATCATACTTATCACATTTCTAAGTTTGAAACAAAATGAGATATAACAGAGGAGTCAGCGAGATGGAAAGTCAGATGTATTAGTGGTAAAACTCACTTTGGAGAGCTTCTCCAACATGTCACTACAACTAGGTTTGCTAATTCCTTCTCCAAGTGACATCCTCACCCATCTAGTCATGCAACATCACAGACGGCCTCAGGCTGCTTCCACAGGAAAAGGCAAGGGAGTCATTTGTCCTGTAAATGGCTTAGCTCATACTTTGTCACTTCTGGCTACATATTAGAGCCAGGGATAGAGTCCTGAAGGCAGTCAGTGCCCGGAGCTCCCACCACTATAATGAACTAAAGCATCCTCCTGGAGATGGGTTCTGGATGTGAGCATCTTTTCAAAACTCCTTACCAACAGCACAGACTTAGAAGTGACATCCCAGACTCATCAACAGGCAACAGAGTGAAAGGAGCTGAGGTCCCAGTCTTTGTTTGCTTCTCTCAAGTTCACTAATCACATGACTTGTTTTCTTCCCAAGGACAATAGACTGGCCCCTTCCTAGGCCTTGGCTTCTAGGCAAGCATAGAAGAAATACACCTACACAGGTGATGGGCCTTCTTCCTTCTTCAGACACTTTGAAATCCAGAAGGGACAACTCAGATGGTGGCAGATGCTGGACATTCAGACTTGTGTCTCAGGATTAGCACAGTCCTCTCAATCCTTTACCTCATACCATCTCACTGGGCAGCAGCTTGTTCTATTGCATCTTCACCCAGGCATTTATGCACTGTGGAAAGCTGAGATTTAATTCTTCATTCCCTCTGGCAACTGGATCTCAATTCTGGGCAGCCAGTCAACACATCAGGAATCCACCAAAGCAAATGACGTTGCCTCTCCACAGCAGGCTGGCCAGGAACCATCTAGAATTCATTACTGTTCTTGTTTATTTACACGCACTAGGAACAGACAGTGCTGTGAGTTATTTGGACATTTTTCTTTCTCTATAAATTAGTTTTAAACGATGCTTCAAGTCAATGGGCCAGCTTCAGAAAGTTCAATTTCCTCCCTCTCCTTTCTTCAGGCAGCACAAATGTAAGCTGGCCCTCTTACAGAGCATATACAGTCAGAAGCAAGGTGTTGCTGGTAATGGTTTGACTTAGACAAATCTAGCCCCATCTGGCAGTACTTGCCTTCACTTATAAAGGCATTTTAACTCAATTACTAATTACCAGTGTCACAATTCCCATCCTCCCTTTCTGATCAGAAGACAGTGGATAGTATTTTTTTAATGTCTAAAGTTTAAATGAAACTTTTAAAATTAAAATCACTTCTCAAGCAATCATGATGAGTATTGCTTTGTTTTGTCTCATGTATATATAAAGGAAATCTCACCTACTAGGGTTAATGTGCTATAGAGTTTGAAAGACAATGCAAGAATAATGTCTCCTCTGGGACTTCTAACTTAAATATCAACTAGACTTATGAGGTCAATACAAGAAGCAAGAGGAAGGAACTGAAAATTAAGAACTTTGAGCATTGTGCCTTGTCGAAGGGAAACTTCCCAAAGAGCAGCAGTTACACTCTATTTCTATACCTTCTCAGTAGAAGCAATGAAGAATAATAAAAAATCCAGCTATTTTAAAGAGCATATACATGTCAAGTGGTTCTAGAAACAAACTGTAAGTTTGGTGAGTTAATACAAAATGACCATATTCTCAGGCAGATGAGGAAAATAGTGGCAATGAGCGTGGTATGTAGAAGCCGACCCTGCCATAAGAACCACTGGAGAAGCCAGAGGTGGGAAGGCCTCATCTACAGAGATGAAAGAGTCACTTTCTCTTCTGCCTCATGCAGTTTTAATTCTAGCTCTGTCCATGTGATTCTCTAATTTTAATTGGAATCACATTAATATCACCACTTTACCTCTAGTCCTTGAAAATATGCCAAACTCAAAGGGAGACTCTTTAGAATGCCTGGTCTACTCACCATACTTCATTTGGACTATTCATACCCATCAATGTGACTAGAACCACAGGGCTCTGTGGTAATAAGCTAGATGTCCCATTCCAGAATGTCCTTTTCTTTTCATGTGAGATGAAAGGAAATTCACTATGAAAATACCTTAAACTTCAAGTGTCCAGCTGTGAGGCTTCAGGACACTGGGTTTAATAGCACTGGGTCATTATTAGAAATCTGGAGAAGAATCTGGGTTTGTCAGGGTCCTCAAGAAAGGTAGCTCTAGTGGGATTTATAGGGGGATGGTTGTAAATAAATATGATAAATGATAGATGGTATTCAGATAGTAGACTGCCTGATTCATTATAGGAATGAGCTCCTGTGATTGTAGAGATGGGAAGTCCTGTCATATTCTACCTGTAAGTCAGCAGGTAAGCTGTTCACAGCAGTTAGGATAGACTTTTCTTACCCAATCAACTAATGTTCATGACTTCCAGAAACACCCTTAGTGTACTGCAAGGAGTAATGATGTTTCAGATATGTGGACATCACTTAATCATGGCAAGGTTACGATTAAAAATTAGCCATTATAGTTATTCCATATATTTATGCAAAGACAGAAAGAAATGTTAAGCAATGAGATACTTGATTTTGAAATGAAAGTCCCTGAATAACAGCAAAAGAAGATAGAAGTTAGAAGCCAGACACTTTTGTTGTTCAACTGAGTTACTAGAGAGTGACTGATTATCTACTGGTCAGTGATGGTGCAAACATTCAAAGGCAAGATTAAGATGGAGGCTAGAGAAATGTCTCTGTGGTTAGGAGCATGTGCTGCTCTTACAGAGATCCCAAGTTCAGTTCCCAGTACTCATTTCAGTAGCTCTCAACTGCCTGTAACTCTGGCTCCAGGAATTCCCACACCCTCTTGTATACTCTACAGGTATCCACCACAGGTGGCAGATATTCACAGATATATACACACAAATAATTAAAAATACAGAGGTTAAAGATATAAAACTCAACTGTGACCCTGCTTTGAAGAAGCTCACAGTCAGACGTAGACCTTGTGAGTGAACATGCTCAGTCATGCAGAGGAGAGACTTGCAAGGGAGACAGTTATCAGTATGTCTTCATCAATTTCTTTAAAGAAGCAATTTTTCAAGTTCTGTCTTCACTTATATGATTTGAGGGTGGAAAGGGGAGAATTTAATAAGCATTCTGTCCCCAGATACAACACAACTATTAACAAAGGTAAAAACTGAAGCCTAAATTGAAGAACAGTATCAATATTTAATCACAGCAGGCTAAGGGTTGCTGAAACTGAAGATATTAAATGTAATTGAAACAAAGCAGCCAGATTCCCAGTATGGAGTGGAGGACCTAGGAAAAAAACCATTCTCTAGCTGACACCATCTCATGGTTACTGGAATATTCCCTAAGCAGACTGTGCCCATTACAGACACACCAGAGCAACATGCTAGGATGGTTTCATGTGTGAAGGGCAAAAAAATAATGCAAGCAATTTTACCTCATATAACAAATAAGACTGTTAGACATACAACACAAAAGCATTTTCTTTCTAAAAGCATGGATAGAAAAGGCAAATAATCTAGCCAGAATACTAATAAATGGAAATAAAGGTGGCTGGGAAAACTGAAACATTCAACAGGCTAATTTGGGAATTCTAAATGCCACATACCATAAAGTCAATGTAATGATATTATTAAACATCTCTACTACAAGAGCCATATTACATGGAGTATAAACTCTTATTTTTATAATTGCTACTTATCTCAGACCTTGTGTTCATGATCTCAAAGGACATTTCCAGAAGCTAATATTATCGGTATATCCCAGAGAGTGCTGTGTGAAGGTTCTGCTTCCTATAAAGGTATCACCTCACTGGCAGCCCCTCCACACACTCCAGCTTCATAACAGGGCTCTTTTATACACACTGTTATTAAACTGAGGTTTATGATCCCCTTTCCTACACATCAAATTAGTTTTCCCGCTACTGGGTAAATGGTCTCTACATTCTTTATTGTTTCCTTGTGTAGAAGCCAAGCTTGTTTGCAGTCTAAATATGGCTGTGTGTATGTGGATCCAACACATGGATGGATGGATGGATGGATGGATGGATGGATGGATGGATGGATGGATGGATGGATGGATGGATGGATTTGATAGTGTCAGACTGATAACTACTAGTTTTATACACTGTGTTCAATGTCAATAGCCATATTCTTGACACACAGTCAGAAGCTGGCCTCTACAGGTACAAACCATTTACATCTACATGCATCGATTACTTCTTTACTCTTCTCATGACACCAGACACGGAAGCAATAAAGAGCTATCTTGCAGACAAGACTTCTCAACATAAGGCATTGCACCTTGGGTGATTATGCCCTCGGTATGCTCACATACTATTAAACATACATGATGATACCACAGGATCCATGACAAGAGGCTCAAGTAATATGAAAGGAATCAGAAGCAAAGTTTGATCTCGTCTTACTTTTATATTCTCCAGAATGGTACTGTGATGTGATACTTAAGTTATGAAGCCAAAAACACGTCTTGCAATCTGCTGGACCACAGTTATTTAAGGATTGTTTTTCCTAAGAAAGAGAAAAAATTATAAGGAAAAGATATGTACATGTTAACATAGTTCACTTCAATACACTGAAATGTTCTCATTTCCTTCAGCAAATGCTCAAACATTTGGCAAGACACAAAACTTTTTTGTTTCTCTATTTCCCCATCTGTAAAGATGCAAGAAAAAGGTGATCTATGTATCATACACATTATATATACTGGCAAACAAGCTGAACATTGAGCTGAATATATGCCACTTTGTAAAGATATTTTTAAGTTAAAATTGTGAATACTTAGAAAATTGAATTATAAAATCCCCTTCTTTTAGTTATGTAAGAGAACCAAATTCTGCTATAATGTATTTATTATGATCTTAGTTCAAGGGGCTGGGGGGCATGGCTCTGCAGATAATAGCACGCCTTGTTCTTATAGGAGACCCAGATTCAGTTTACAGCACCCACATGGTAGTTCACACCATTAATAATCTCAGTTCTGGGAACTGAGGTGATTTAATGTTCTATTTTGATCTCTTAGTCACTAGGAACATACACATGATGTACTAACATGCATATATTTAGTCAAACATTCAAACACCATAAAAATAAATAAATAAGTAAGTAAATAAATAAATAAATAAATAAATAAATCTAAAATAGATTTTTGAAAAGAGACCAATGCACAAAGTGTTCATATTGATGCTACAAGGGTCTAACAATTGAGAGAGTGTACATGACTTGAAGTGACAACCAACAATTTCCAGAGTCTTTGGGGTGTGGGTTGCTGATGACAATTGTGGGGTGGGATGTTTCAGGGTGTCAAACAACATGCACTTTGTCTTCCCAATCAGCAAATGACTGATCAGGATTCAGAATTGTGTGTGGTCTTATTCTGTGCAGACTAAGTAGAGAGAAAAGCTCTCTGGGGTTGTCAGATAAGAGAGGAGTAATGCCTTTGAAAAGAAAAGTGGTGCAAGAATCTATAATTTGGAATTGAGTTTAGAGTGGAACTTTCTAGAGAACAACAAAGCATTGCTTGACAAATAATTCAATCATCTGGTTTTATAGAGACCTTAGGCATGATGTAATACAATCCCATATTGTTACAGATTAGGTTACAAAGGCTCAGGAAAGTTAACTCACCTGCCAAGTCACAGTGCTAATAAATGAAAAAGGAAAAAATGCTATTTTGAGCTGGCTGCAAATCCTGTACCTTTCCTTACCATAATAAGCAGCCTGCTTGTGATCCAGAATTATCTGACACTTCCAAAATCCCCTCCAGCCAGAGAAGTCCTAGCTGAGTTGGCTGCAGCCCCCAAATATCTATCCCCAGCTTCTCTTAATCAGTTACCTTCACACTACTTTTAAGTCTCCATTTAATGTTTCTTTTTGATGGGAAATTGAAACTAATTCAAGACTGACATGGTAATAAGACAGACATGCAACAGGGAACAACCAACTATGAAGTAAAATGACAATGTTCTACTGTAGAATACAATCTACATGCCCTTATCATGAACTGGTCAGCAGGGAAGAGTGGACCATTTCACACATGCAGTTGGATTATTGAGATAGAGTCATCACATCACTATTGAAAGCTATCTTAACAGATGAAGCCATCAGGAAAGAGAGAAGTCTCTGAACTTCCATTAAGTATACCAGCAGGCCTAATATGACAGCCACTGGAGACTAGGAAAGAGAAAGCAAGGAAGGTGAGGACACTGGAGTTTCTTTGATGTACCTGAAAATCAGGAAGCTAATGTTGATTGGGTTAAAGTCTGTTGACAGCTAAAAAACTTCCAGTGGTTTGTAAAGTATGGAGGATGTTGGCTATATTATTCTGATAGGTAGGGTAGACAGCATGGGTACTGAATTGGAGGCCAACAACAGCTATGCAGAAAAGCGGGTGGAGAAAATATGTTTAAATAAATATTTTTTGGGTTGGAAAGAGATGTTAGGATTACATGAGATTTAGTTTATAATTCTACAACCCATAGAAATTACGGAACATTTTATTTCAAAATAATTAAGGATGTATAACAATACTAGAAATTGAAGAAGGGATGCATGAATGGAGCTTAGATGAGTGGAGAATCTCTCAAAAGTAGAATGCAACCTCATTATGCCATCCTAGAGACTTCACACAGTAGCTGATGGAAGCAGAAGCAGACACCCACAGCTAAACACAGCTGAATTCTGGAATCCAGTTGTAGAGAGGGAAGGGTGATGAGCAAAGGGGTCAAGACCAGGCTGGAGAAACACACAGAAACATCTGACCTGAATAAGGGGGAGCTCATGGATCCCAGACTGATAGCTGGGAAACCAGCATAGGACTGTTCCAGACCCCCTGAACAAGGATGTCAGTTTGGAGGTCTGGTTAATCTATGGGGCCTCTTGTAGTGGATCAGTATTTATCCCTAGTACACAAATGGACTTTGGGAGCCCAATCTGCATAGAGGGATACTCTTTCAGCCTAGACACATGGGGGAGGGTCTAGACCCTGCTCCAAATGATATGACAGATTTTGAAGATCCCCCATGGAAGGCTTCACCCTCCCTGGGAATCAGAAGGAGATGGGATAGAGAGTTGGTGGGATGCAGGGGAGGAGAAGATGGTGAGGGAACTGGTATTGACATGTAAACAAGCTTGTTGCTAATTTAAATTAAAAAGTGGGAAGTAGAATGAAGATAGAGTTATCCTGAACTAGAGTTCTACACCCATCCCAATCAGGACAGGCCTAGAGTGCAAGATTAAATGGCCTTGAGTGTCTTGCTCTAGGATAGAAGATATGGAAAGAAGAATCAAAGAGACCTAGAGAGTATCTGGTTATATACTTGTCCTCTTGCCTCCTCTACCCGATGCTATACTCAGGTACCACTGGAAGACTTTGTCTGATTAATCATAAAAGGAAAAAATCACCTTATTAACAGTAGCTATCATACATGTACCCAGAAGCAAGACCTCCCCCATCATCACTGAAGAGTAACATCTTAACACAAGCAAAAAAGAAGTTTGTCATGAAATATAGGCATCTGAGCAGAAGGCCACCCTGAGAAAGACAGACACTTCAACAAAATTGTCATATACAGATGTGCTTAAAATAGCAACAATATAAAACAGGATTCAAGCACTAGGCAGTATCAATTACAGCACTTAAATTAAAAATAAATTAAGTAACTGTGCAGAGTGGACAATGTGTGGAGCTAATGCCTAACACAGAAAGTGTGGTTGAGCAATTATCTACAAAATGCAAAACTGGGGAACATGGAGAACAGATTCAGGAAATTTAGTATGTGGTTCATAGCAGATGAAAAGGAGAAAAGCTAAGAAATTTCAAGACACCGAAGAATAAAGAATGTCCTAATACCTTGCAGTGATTTCTTTAAAGAAGATCTACAAGGAAATGAGAAGATAAGATTCATCACTACTACGATTTATTTCAGGAAAACAATGGAGATTATTTCTAAATCAGTAAGCAAATGTCACTTTGGAACAACAAGCATCTTTCCTAATCATGCTACCATTTCAAGTCTGAGAACTATACAGAAAGAGCTTCAGAAATAAAGTCTCTAAAACTTTTACTGCTCTAAGTATGCATTAGTAATTCAGGTGAGTAAAAAGTGATGGGGGTTGCATAAAAATGGCCAATTGATCTCCTGAAGCCACTTCTTTTTTGTCCTAAAGTCTTGACCAAAGAATAACAAAGGCTAGCTAGCCCTGGAAGGTGAGAATGGAGTCACCGATATCTGAACTGTACATGGTGTAAATCAGACAGACAATGGGGAAAACAGTTTTGAGGCTTGAGAAAACTGAATGCCGAGCAATCAGGAGGAAATCCAACAGCAAACACAATTTATACCTGCACCTCCAAAAGACTCAATAATTGGTGACATCAAGCATGCTAGAAGCAGGGTAGAGTAAAAAGAGCTAAATTAATGAAGATTGGTTGAAAACCTATTTAAGACGTTGTCAAATCCTCTCACTGGCTCAGGTTAACTTGCTGATAGGCTTTCCATCACCCTGACAAAGGCTGGGAGGTTTGTATTCTAGGAGAATAGAACAGCAGCAGTCTGCACTTATGGCTGCTGGTTCAGCTAGCACAGGAGTCGATGTGTGGCAAACATCACGTTTAAGTGTATTCATGTGTTCTGGCCACTGACAACCCTAGGTTCTTTACCTTTTTATAGAATTGACTTTTTCTGTAAGCATAAAAAGTGATAGGCATTGATAAGGCATTTTCATACGTGAGTCACTATACCTTGTTCCTGTTTGTTTCCCTCCACCTACTGCTCTGCCTCATTCCACTGTGCCCCTGCAGCTGGTCTGTTCTAGTTTTAATTATGTCGTACTTTATATATCACATATGGTATGAAGATTTGATTTATATATGACTGTGTAATGACCAATTAATTTATTTAATATGGCCACATTCCTAAATATTAGAACAAATTTTGATCAACACACAATACTTAAACACATTTAGGGGATATAGTCATAAGTATACTCATATATATATATATATATATATATATATATGTATTAAGTGAATTAGAGTAGTTGTTCCTTTTATCAATAATTTGAACCTAGACTCTTTGGGCTCCTTTCTTCTGGTTTGCATTGTTTTTGCTTAGTTTTCGTTTAGTCTGATTGATTTCTGGACTTGCTCTGTAGCCCAGGCTTGCCACAAATGCATTTGGTTTGTGCCATGTGGAGCTCTTGCCTCTGTCCCCTAAGTGCTTGATTACAGACCAGAATTATCATTCTTAGCTTCCAGTCTTCAGGTCATTCAGTGCACTAGGTCTTATTACTTACTGATATCTGAGTACCTATTACATAACTTGCCACTATGGTACTCCCAGCAACACCCAACACACTCCTCTACCAACCCTGGTCTAGAACCTACCTAATATTTTACTACTCAGAAAAAGTCAGTGGGGATACAAACAGAAGGAAACTGGAGGTGAGAAATCAGTCATTCTTGCTATTCTGACCAAAACCTATGTAGCAAGGTGATGCTTTCCTTTTCCTTTTTGGATAACCAGGGAAAGTCCTACAGTGGTACCTGAGTATATGGTCAGATAGAGGAGGTGGGGAAGACCAGTATACAGCAAGATACCCTCTAAGTCTCTTGATTCCTTTTTGTACATTTTCCATCCTAGACCAGGCACTCAAGGCCAGTTCATCTTGCATTCCAACCCTCTCCTAAATGGGGTGGGAGTGGAACTTAACATTAACAGTTTTAGAGGGGAAGGCTTCATCTTTTTGCTCATAGTTTCAGTGATTTCATGCCACAATTCTTGGTGCTATTGACTCTGAGTCTATGATGAGGCAAAATCATATTGCAGTATAACACTTTTCCTGGGGCATCTACTCACCTTAGATAGAAAATCAATAGCACACTAAAGCAAAAATATCATCAATGCTACTTAGTGAACACATAATTTATTTGGATTACTTATAGTAGTATAGATGAATGAAAGGCAGCTGCACAATCAAAAGTCCACCCCATAATAGGTGACAACTCTCAAAAGCTGAATTTCTGGAGCTTTCTCTGTGCCCTACAAGTATCTCAGTAAGTCAGAGAATCTTGTCTCCCCTTCTGTCCTTATTGCTAATATTACCTTTGGAATGGAGAGGGCCTTTGTGAATCTGGTAAAATTTAAGAATTATGAGTTGCTTCTTTTCTGAGTCTTAAGAAGTCTCTCCAGAACTCCCCTAACATTAACAAGCTTGTTTCTGGGATAGGCTGTTTCAACTGGGAAGAAATTGCTACACAACACTCAATCCCTTATACCAACTTTTATCCACTTTCTGCTGCCTCTCCTTCAATGCTCACTGAGCCTTGGAGATAGTGATGGAGACATCTGTTTAAAGCTAAGCTTAATAACAATCACTTTTTTCCAGGAACTTCATTAATAGTTATGAGTCTGTGGAAACTATCATTTACAAAAGGGAATTTTCTTCAATAATCTATTGCAGCTAACAACAGTGATCTACAGGCATATGCAAACATGTTCAGAAGGCAGTTTGATAGACATATCACATCACTTTAATAAAACAATAACAGTTTTGTCCACTGGTGCTTACCAGTGATCACCCTAACCAATGGCTTTTGTCTTGACTTACATACCAACCATAAAAATTCCCTCTTTTGAGTGGCCCTTATATCCAAGTGGAAAACAGTTGGTTTCACTCTAAACAGTCCATGCTACTATTGCACTTGGAATCACATCTTGCTTGGCATTTTGATATTGTAGCATACAGGATTCACAGTCATATAGAAATGTTTGTGACAATCATCCAGCAGCCAGAATGGCACCTTCTGTCACTATAAAAATCAGCCAACAGAGATTGTACTTTCAGTTCAGTTCTAGCTTTATTTCTCTTTCTCTTGTGGTCAAATCTTGAGGATCCTTCAGCAATGAGGGCTTACTGTCTATTTCTGGCATATAACCAACAACAGTAGCAAAATCCTTTACAGTTTGGAGAGCCTCAGATATCTATCTGGCTAACAACACATTCAGGGGAGAAAGCTGTTCAACCTTAAGTGAAAATTAATCATTTGTATCAATACTGTTGTGTCATCATATCTATCATCTGATATTTAGTGCCTCTGATACTCCTGGGAACAATAGCATCCAAGGCAGAGCTGGCTCCTGATAAAAGTTAAGTAAATCCACAATTCAATGTGGGGCTTCCAGTCACTCTGCATGGTCCTCACTGCAGGTACCTTGGCCACCCTGTTAAGGGAAGAAGCCAGAGAAACTCCTGTACCTGTCTACATCCTTCCTCTGCACTGGGGAGTGGAACTTCTTTGTTTTCTATTTTCTTTGTCCCTGTGATAAACTAAGGGACTTAAGGCCTTCCAAAGGTTCATCAGTTGCATCTTTGGTCTTTTAGTAAATTTTTCCTTCATTCAAATCGAGCCACATTTATCTCTGAATGATACAGAGGAGCCCCAAAAGGGAACAAAGGGCCTTACTGGCATATTATTATCTAATATGGATGACACTGAAAATCTAGTGGACCATGAGTCAGCTGATGATGGCTGACATCGGATACCCAGGGAACCTGGAGAAGCAGCAATATAATCTGGTTTGTAACTATTTCTGGAAGAATGCCATGTTTGTGTGGATTTTGTATAAATATGCACTTGGGTCAGAAATGTGTGTTTTCTCTTTGCTCTTTCTTTGTCCCTTGTCATTGTCATCCAGCCTGGGTAGGGCCATGTGTGCCTACTTGCCACCTGTGTAACAGTCTATGCATGAGTGTCCGTACCCACCTGTGTAATGCCTGTATATGTTAGCATATGCCTGGGTATCTGCCAGTAAATAGAGTATGATTTATCTGTCTAGTATATATCACATTCTATTCAACTTTCCAGTGCCCATGGTGTTCCTCTCTTCCTGGCATTTGGGCGTCAACCTCATAACACTTTTGTTTGGCTTTCCTTCTTTATGTATGTTTTTTTTTTATTTAAAACTTTAGAGCCTGATTCACATGCTACTCTACATGTTTAAGACCGCTGAACAGTTATGAATTGATGTCATAAAGATCATGTCCCACCATAGGGCTGAACAACACAGCCAGAGCCCCACACAGTCTCTCTTTCTGAATTGTTTTTCTCAGTTCAGTGGTGAACATAGCCTTATTTGGCTCTGTAAATTCAACACCAAACACTACCTCTCATGTGCCCAATTCTCTTAGTAATGCCTGTCCCTCTTCCATTGTCCTCCAGTGCTTGAGATCTGTGCTGGTAAGAACAAGTGCCTACAACGTCTCCTGTAAACCAGTCCATCAGGAACTGATTCCCTTCCAGTTTCTTTAGCTTATGTTCCCTTTGCCTCAAGGAGTTGTGGGTGGCCACAATACTACATTTCTCTGCCTCTGTATCACTAAAATCTATCCCACTTTTCCCATGTCACACAGCCTCACTAGCCAGGTGGCAAGAGGATGTTGTATTGCTTGTTTTAAAAACCATTTCAATTTAAGCAGTTCAGGTGCTGAGGATTTCCTGGTCATCATAGTGTCTTATAGTCCTTTTGCGCATGCTGAATTAGATTTTCCCTTCGTCTCTATTAAAAGTAAGACTTGAAGGCTGTCTTCTATCTCTTCCTCCATGTTGCCCTCCTCACTGTCTGTTGTCAAGCCCATGGCTGTGTGTTGAATCATGGTCTTTCCTTCTTCTCTGTTAGAGATTAGACTTGAGAAAGATCTTCTATCTATCTGGTCTACTGTGTTCTCTTCCCCCTCATTCTGTTTCTTCCTATATTTCTAGGGTTTAGAATTACAGACAGGGCTCTTTAGAACAGATATAACTTGTCCTCTTTTCTTCCTGCACTCCCAGCCATAAGAAATGAGATGTCATCTCCTCTTCCTCATTCTCTCTTTTATATAATTTACCTAACAAATCAGAGGGCAACACAGAGGATACTAGCTTCAATTGTTACCACTGTAATTCTTCCCTTACACAAGCAAGTTTCCACCATTAACTATCTCAGCTCAAGTTGAATATGTTGTTATATATAACAGTATAACCTCCCCTGTGAACCTCATGACAGTCTCATCATTTTACTCTCAGGGACTGGAAAATTTGCCCTAAATATTCAACCATTCTCAGGGGATCTCTACACTCACATAGTAAACCACACACACCAAGCAACCAAGCAGTTCAATAATACATGGGGGAAGAATATTAGTTTGGGATATACACCATGAACACTTCAGTTTCCAATGGCTCAGCATGCTAAACATCTCACTACACAGTGAAAAACCAATGCAACCAGTGCCGTTGGGGCAGGGGGATACAGATGAACATTATCAGGACTCCCCCCCCTAAATGCTCCACTTTCACACTGTTCATCCTCTGTTGCATTTTTTGCTACATAGTCAAGACTATGTTATCACTCCTCTCAAACTCATCTTTGTTTCTGTTAGTCCTTGTTTGGGCAGCAACTGTGTTATGTGGGGAGACAGAAACACAGCTACTCACCCTAAATACCTCACCAAAGTCCAATAATGAACAAATAAATTTATTAGGGTCACTTATAGGAGTAAAGGTAAGAAATTACAAACACATGGATAACCCAAAGACATCACCAAAAATCCACCCCAGCATTAGTGACAACTCATAAAAGCTGGAATCCTGGAGCTCTCTGCACATATGCAAGCAGCTCAACATGTCAGAGAGTCTCTTCTCCCCTAGCAAGCCTTACTACTCATATAATCTTGGGTAAAGATGGAGCCTTGTTAATCTGGAAAGTTTCCAGGGATTTCCTGTGGTGTCTGAGTTTACTTTCTGAAACTTAAGGAGTCTCCCTTCAAAACACCCTAAGTCTTAAAGACCTTGCCTCCTGGGTGGGATGTTTCACTTGGGAGGAAAGTACTACACAACAGTGTGCTGACATACAGAGGTGAATGTTCTTTACCTCTTGGTAAAAAGGAACCAAAGAGGAAAGGCCCAGTGACAAAGGATACAACCTTAATGACCTTCTCCAGTGAGGAATGTCTTCTACAGTTTCTGTCACCTGACAAAATGGTACCACCAGCTAGAACCAAGACTTCATTGCATGAGTTCCTGGGAAATGTTTCATGTCTGAACCACAGCAAGAGTATCTGAAACACAGCTCTCCCATCTCTTGGAACCTTTGCAGCTATGAGGATAACATAAAATGATCTGATTTGTACACAATGTCTATCATGTGGAAAAACATAAGATAAAGAGAGTTCTTGATGGTTGATGGTTCTTTACATTGAATAACTGATTCACAGGCCCTCTGTAACAGCAAAAGGAAAGGAGGGACCACAGAAAGAAGGACCTGGGGGATCTGAGTCACATCCAGTCACTATGTTAGGATGTTTACATGTTTTCCCCTCTAATGTTTACAATAATTCAGCACTGTGTCACTTCACAGAAGATGAAAATGAAACTTCCAGAAAAAAAGAAACTTCACAAAGCTAGTAAATGGCTGGGCTGAGACTAGAACAGGTCTGTTTACTGGCCCACCCAAGGTAAGTGGTTTGCAATTCATACAAGGTCTCATTTTTAAGGCATTTGCTTCTCCCACTGATGGAACCTTCCAGAACAAGCTGCACACCACACAATGCAAAATGAAACAAGCTGACTACTCTCAGAAGCTGAGCGGCAAAGGTATTCCACAGACATTTATTCTCCAGCTGCCTCCTGCTAAGGGAGTATCAGATTACAAAATTTGGCCTGGAGGCATTCAGTCCCCTCCCCCTTTTCATTTCTCCCTAAGTTAGTTTTCATTTCATAACAGTCATTAGGGGAGCTCTGGGAATGAAGTGTAAAAATCTCCCCTCACCTCCAAGCCCTGGCTGGCAGCAGCTCCTTGCAACTCCCGCAATCAGTGCTCCATTTAAGCCTCAAAACCTCATCAATTAGGCCTCAATGTACAGGCATCACGTGGCCTACTGGTCACGCTGAGCTGGCTGCAGAGGAGTACCAGAGGCCTCATTACCAGCCTTAAGCTTTTGTAAAATTTCTGAATAAGCAGCCTATGGAGTGTCTGCAGAAGGGCCATTTTTTTTTTTCAGAAAAAAAAATCTGGCTTTAACAACCGCTTTTATGGACAATTTAACACTGTGGGTTGCCAGCTGTGTTAATGCCTGACCCCCCTCCTTCATGGTGTCATGCTTTGTGAAATAGCCGGCAGATGTAGAGTCCAGAACCCTTTCTCAAGAAAGCGACGCCTTTCCTAACATTCTGGCCCCAGTTTGCCTTTCTTGACATCTGAGTCTTGTGGTCCAAGGCCAAGGACAAAGAAATTTTGTCCTAATTGCTACGAACCCAAGTACCCTGGCTTCTACAACCTGCTAATTCTGGGGGTTCATTGGGTAAGCAAATGAAATCTGTGTCCTAACAACTGGTTAGAAATAGGAATAGGGAGTGACAAGGGTTAATGCCCAGTGTCCTCTACATTGTGCTGGTAGAGGAGCTAAACCTAGAAGAGAGAAGAGCTTTAGTCAGTCTGTGAAGTCTGGGATCATTCTACTGAAGAGATGCCCATGGTTGTTGTGGATTGTCTGCCTGCCCAGACAGACCCTTGAGGACTTGCCTGTAGGTTTGAAGACCCAGGAATTGAATCTTCTGTTTGCTTAATGTCTGATTAGGGTCTAGAGGCATTAATACATTAACCAAATTCTCCTTACACTCAGTGATCAACCAAATTGCCCATATGGTATTTCACAGAGAAAAATAGTGCATTGTGTACGTCCCACAGTCTTGTCTTTTTTCTCCTCCTTTCTCTCCTCTCTGATTGTAAAACAACCAGAAAAAAAAATAAAAACAGAGGATTGAAATCTACTTCTAAGTCATTAGTCTATTTGGAAAATGAAGCCTGCAATTCTACCTAAAACAATTAGACTAAGGAAATTATTAGGACTCTTAAAAAGTATTTATGCATAGGAATTTTTCATCTAGAAATAACAGCATTTGGGAGGAAAAAGACTCAAACACTCGTAAATAGAAAATATCTTTAATTCTTATTTAAATTTCAATTTAGCTGTGTATATACATATTAAACTAAGATCTATACTGTATAAATGTAATATGTTCCTCCAACAAACCAATAGACAAAGACCTCATTTTCCTGAAACACATTGGACAGAATAATAGAGACTATCCCTTTGTAGAAAAATGAATTCTGGGTATATTAAGTACTTCATGAATGTTTATTGCAATGGACAATTGAATAAAAGAACAATCTATATTGCTTAGGTTGTGGTTTCAAACTTTAAAAAATTATCTGATTCTATGCATGGGGCAAGAAATGTGCAAGTTGAACCTAAGACTTCAAAGGTTAGAAAACCTTAGGAGACACCTTGATGGGGTCCTTCAAGGCCAAGACAGAGCCATTTGGGGTTCAGTAAGAAGACTATATTTAATGAATATGGGTTTATCAAAATACTCAAAAATGGTCTTAAATATATACCTTTACTACTTAAGCATCTGTGCTGTGTGTGTGTGTGTGTGTGTGTGTGTGTGTGTGTGTGTGTGTGTGTGTGTGGTTAGGGATAAACAAATCAAACCTGAACTTTCAGTGGATAAACTGTTAACTGATGAAGAGAAATCTATCTTCATAAGAGTGTTTTAGGTTTTCTGTATAATGATAATAGGTTTCTCTGTCAAAGCAGTAAGCCAGATCAAGCTGAATTGAAAAAGTAAAAGAACAGGTTTAAGCAACCCTGGGTGAGTTCTCTAGTCCCAGAGATGGAAGCAGAAGTGACTGGCCGAACTAAAGCAAGGAGCTTATAGAGCCTGTAGGCAAGACAATAGGGTTTGGAGAGAGAGGAGTGAGACTTTCTGGACCAAGCAGGAGTGAACTGGAGGTTTCAGCCAAACAGTATTCAGAGTCATAAATTCAAAAGAAGGGATAAAATTTTGGCATCTGTAGCCCCCAGTTAATAATGGCTGGATCAATGCAATAAGCATCAACACACACTAAGATTGTCTCTTGATAGAGGACCATGCAATGTGTGACCATAGGGGAGAAGGTGACTGGATGATATTTACCACCTGCAAAATTGCCAAGGGGACTGAGCTGAAACCTAATGCACTGCTGGGCCAGTCTAAACCTTGGAGGGCATACAGAGCACAAAAGATAATACTGGCCATCACCAGGAATAGGCAATTAGTAAATTCTATGAGGAAATTTTTTCTAATAGATAAATATAAGGGAAAGACAACTGTGTTTTAATGCCTCTGTACATGTAGTTGGGTAGTTAAACTATGTACAAGTCTGTGAATGTGCTTCCTGAAAGTCAGGATAATGGCTCTTCAGAAGGAAGAGGGTTTGTGGCTTATGCAGAGGAGCTGTGTGGGGCTAGAGTCCCATGAGTTTTCTTAACCATTTGTGAAAGGGCATCCCTATAGTAAACTGTATATTTTTTTGCATGGTTCTCTGTATCTTTTAAAACTTTACAACAAAAGGTTAAAATACATCCTTGAGTTGGCAATAAAACAAAGAAAATACTCAGTCCAAAACTGAAATAAAAAGGAGACTTCAGAGTACCAAATGAGGATTGAAGCCAGCTTCCTGCCACAGGGCAAATGCAGATTCTTGATGTATTTAAGGTGTCTGCTGTGTGGGCAGCATGGGGTGCCAGGTCGGTAGGAACCCAGGGTCTCCATCAGAAGCAGATTAAAATCTTACCTGAAAGAGAACAGATTTAACTTAGCTATCTAAAACTTCCCACAGATAGAGTTCCAGAGAGCATGAGCTCATAATAAACGTGTCCAACTCATGAAAACACAAAGAACCCTGAGCAGAGACAGCAGAAACAGGTAGCACAGAAGCAGATCTGCAAAGAGACCAAACACTGAGTCTCAAAGAGTTTCATAGATAATAAGTGTGCTTAGTGTGTCTATAAACACAGTACTGGATGCCTGACAAGTGGAATTTTTTGAATTGTCTAATAAAACTTCAGTAATGGAAAATAAATAAAACCACAACTTATGACTTGGGTAGAGGGGCATCCAACTCATTTCAAGCGTGCTGAAGCAGCTGGTGGCAGAGCAATGCTCATGCCAACTAGTGAAAAACTGGAGGGGAATTTATGCAAACATCTGTGTGAAGGAATCTCAGGAAATAATCATCTCCCCCTCCTTGTAGGAAAAAAAAAAAGAGTTTTTGTAGAAAGAGTAAATCTCAGGAAGAGTTGAGCTGTTAATATCATGCAGCTGATTTTACCTCCATTTTACTAGGTAAGCCTGATGTCCTAGCAGAGAAATGCTACTTCTAGATATAGTGTGTCTAGACACAGGTGTGCAGAGAAAACAAAAACCCTGAGTTGAGGGGCCTGGTCCAGAAAGGAGGAATGGGTGAAAATGTAGCCACTTTCTCTTCAAGACACAAAAAATTCCATAGCTGCTGAAGGGAGGGCCAGAAGCATTCAGCCACTGTCAAAGACAAGAAGCAGTGTAGGCAAGGTTCAAGAAGACATCCTGGATGTCCAGTAAAAAGCCTGCAGCAGGAATATACCAGAAGTAGATAAAATATTGCCAAGCAACAGACACTGTGGAAGACAGAGTGGAGAAAGTGTAAAATCCTAAGGATCAAGGAGCTTGCTGTGGGATTTTTGTATCCTAGTTACATCAGAACCTATACCCATAAAATTTCACCACTATGACTGTCCAAATGTGAGCTGAACAAGGATGGCACCTATAAACATGCTAAACTGAATGAAGAAAAGCCTATGAGGACTCAGCCCTATACAAAAATAACTGAGGAAGGCTGGAATTGGAGGGGTTAGCCTTCCCTTGGAAAGAGCACACCAATTGGTTGTCCAGTGTCAAATGGTCATCCCTGAAAGCATACTTGCAGGTAACAATACACAGACTGAAAGGTCATATTTAGATATATATATATATATATATATATATATATATATGCAATATATTCTAAATATATATGCAATATATACATATGCAATAAAATTTAGTAATAACGGTAACAAAAAGAAACTATGACTTTGAAGGAGACTTGGGGTGTATATGTGAGGATTTGAAGGGAGGAAAGGGAAAGGAGAAATGCAACTAAAGTATAATTTCTAAAATCTGGCTATGTTACCAAAGCTATCCTCAAACTTATAGACAGTTCTTCTATGTCTGCCTCTGAGCTCTGAGATTACCAGTATGATTCACTACATCCCACAACAAGACCAATTTGAATAGTTTAAAACTGTACACAGAATTAAAATACAAAATACTAACAATGTTAAAAAGATAGAAGAATTGTTTTGGAACAAAGGTACTCCATCCATGGTTTGTACACTATCAAATTGTCAAATGATTTTTCCCTTTAAATTATATTAAGTTTCCGGGAAATAGGTTGCCGTCTCTATAGTAACCAATGAAAGGAAAATGAACTACATGTATAACCAAACACAGAAAAATCATAGAGCCCACACAAATATCTTATTAATTGAAAGGCATGGAAAATAAGAAAAAAAATAGTACCAACATAAAATAAGTAACGAAATGACCAATGTTCACTTAGCTGCTTTAGCAATTTCATTAAATGTAAATTAGCCTAAATTCAATTAAAAGACTAGGCTTCATTTAGATTAAACTTTCTTTTCAAGTACATGTAGAAACTGGTCAAATTCTGGGTTATAAATCTCTCAATAAATTTCAAACTGTTTATCATGCTAAACATAAGGCCTTATTTATCCATCCCAGTTTCTCTCATCCACCTTGCCTTCCCCCTCCCTCACCATGATTCTTCCCTTCCAGTTCCATAATTCCCTTTTAATTCATTACACCAGTGCATTACACCTTCCCTACCTTGGAACCGCCCCCTCATGTCCCCCGCCCCATAAATTCCCTGACCTCTATAGCTATTCCAAATGAAACACATATCGCTAAAGATTCATAGCTACCATCCATTAATGATAGGGAACATGAAATATTTCTCTTTCTGGATCCAGATTACATCACTCAGAATGACTACTTTCAATTCCACTCTTTTACCTGCAAGTACCATTTTTCTTATTGGCTGTGATATTTAATTGTGTGAATTTACCACATTTTGGTTATCCTTGCATCAACTGACAACATCCAGGCTCTTTCCATTTCTTGGCTATTGTGAATAGAGCAACAATAAACAGGAATGAGCAAGTGTCTCTGCAATAGAATATAGTCTTTGGGGCACATGTCCAAAAAAGACATAGCTAGAGTAGCACATATTTAAGCCATAGAATGTGAAGAAATCTACCTGGTATGCAAATGAAAGATTTATTCTTCTTAGATAGCTTGCTAAAAGGAATGATGCATGCTACAAAAAGAGAAAAATAATCATGATTTTTTTTTTGCTCAGCTGTGAATACTGTGCACTATAATGACTGACCTGTAGTATGACACTTCTCCCAACACCTAAGAATTGCTAATAGTTGCTTCATAAGGGATGGAACTTTATGCCCAACTCTCCTCTCCATGCTGGGGTTTCATCGGCTTGGGTTTTTATGGGATTTAAGAATGCTGTCACAATCACTGGGAGTTCATATGTGTAACTGCCCTGCTGTGTCCAGAAGACACAGCTTTTTGTAGTCATTTACCACTTCTGGATATTCCACTCTTTCTGCCCCTCTTCTGTGATGACCTTACAGCCTTTGGAGATAAGGATGTTGTATGTATGGAAGATTTAGTGCTGAACCTTTGGCAGTCCCTTGTTCTCAGAATCTTGACCTGCTGTGGGTATCTATGCTAATCACCATCTACTGCAAATAGATGTTTTTCTGATGAGGGTGGAGAGATGCTTTCATCTGTAGGTATAATGAAAAGTCATTTTAGCAACATAATAATAGTAGATTTTCACCTGGGATCTGTGACCTGTCTACTAATAATGGTGACAGGTATGCATTTCATATTGTGGAGTTGTCTTAAAATCCAATTAGAAAGTGGTTGGTTTCTTCCCCAAAATTCATGCCACCATTGCATCCTTGGGTATGTCTTTTCAGAACAGCATCTACATGTTTCTACCTAGAAAAGAGGGACATAACTTAAGTATAAAATGATCATTTAAATATGCATTTCCTTACAACTGGTGACTTCATAAGCAACTTTTAAATTATTGAAGAAATAAATCTCACCAGTGTTGGGCCTAAAACAGCCTGGACACAAGGCCTAGTGGAACTTCCTGAGTCTGGCTAGAGTTTGGCAACTTGTCTTTGGCCTATCACTTCCACATAGTAGTGACTCAGCAAAACTGCCTCTGCCCAGCTACTACTAATGTGGTGAAATATTATTGGTCCTTATACCTCACTCCATCCTGAGGTCCCCACCCACTTCCTCAACCCTATATAAGTACCTGCCTGATGCAATAAAAAGAGATCCTGCTTCGACAAGTCTCCCGACTCAGTAATTAGAAGAGGTGTTGGGGTCGTTGACACTCTCCATCCCACTCAGGCCCAGGAAGAGACCGGCTGAACAGTTGGACAGGCCCTTCCACAGCCATACCTGTTGGAGGAGGATCAGGCACACCAGCATGGGCAAACTTCTTCCAGAGAATAGAAAAGAAAACGTTAATTCATAATTCATTTTCAAGCAACAGATTTCTGGATTATAAATCAGGATAAAAAACAATATGAGGGAAATTAATGGTAAACTCTTTCATAAAGATGATTGAAAAACTAAATAATAAGATGTGAACAAATAGATTGCAGTAATACCTGATGTATCATGGAACAAGTAGACTGAAATCTAGATTTGCAATGTTGGTTGAACGTAAAACCAGGTATTATTATGCCATGTATAGAAGGAAACTTAGTGATTTTATAGAGGTAGAAAGGAACTTGAGAAAATTCAGTCCCCATTAATTATTAAAAGAACACTTTAATTTAATAGTAGAAGGAAATGTCCTTTTCCAATAAATGATACATTTTAAGAATGCTAAAAGCAAATATCATTTCCTTTGTGGAATGTTGAAATGCTCCCTCCCCTGATTTGAAGGAAACAATAGTTCATTGTGCTAGTTAGTCAGCACTGATCTGTTGGTCCTAGCAAATGTAATAATAAGGAATGGAAAGAAAATAGAACAAAACTGGAACAGAGAAATAAAACTGTGATGATCCAGATATGGTATGATTGTGTTTTTTAAAAAACTATATGTAAACTACCAGAACTAATAATGAATTTACAGAATACAAATATCTGGATAAGATAAACCAAAATCTATTTATTTTTAGTACAGTTATTAACCAAAGTAAATGAAATTTTAAATAGATCAAATCATTCGTGATATCATAAAATTCAAATATGTCTAATGAAAGTTGTTCAAGACTCTTTCACAAAGTATAAAACATTACTAAATGAGATTAAGAAAGAAGAATTGAAACAAGTTCAAGGAGACACAGAACGTATTTCCATGTAAGTGGTTAGAGCAATAAGAGATGATGGTTGAATTTCAATATCAAGTATTATGACTCAATGTATACAAGGAAACATAGTCATTTTATAGAGGTAGAAAGGGACTTGAGAAAATTCAGTTCACATTAATTATTAAAAGAACACTTTAATAGTAGAAAATTCATATTAACAAATGAATCTTTGACTCAATCTCTCACTGTGTGCTGTATCATACTACAAGTTTTTTGTAAGTATAGCTACTAGAAAACAGCATAAGAGGATGTCTTCAAGACACTGCAATAGGCAAAGACTTCTCTAATGACTTCTGTAATTATCAACCACAGGGAATATAATTACTGTATGATATCACATTAAAACCAGGAAATTTAGCCAAGATTGGTGTCACTCAGCTGCTATCGAAGCTCTGAGGAGTTGGAAGCCAACCTGGAATGTGCATTGCCTCAGAAATTAAATAGTTAATGCTGAAGAGATGTATCAGCAGCCAAAAATGAGTACTGCTTTTGCAAATGACCTGAGCTCAATTCCCAGAGCCCATATTGGCCAGCTCAAAACTGCCTGGAACTCCAGTTCCAAGGGATCTGTCCCATTTTTTTTCCTTCAGTGACACCTGTACTCATACACATACACAAAAATATAAGTTTACAAACACACACACTAATTAAAATTTAAAATCTTCATAAAGAAAAAAAGTATGTATTTATTTCATTAAAAATAAATAGATTTTTTAAACTAGGAAATGTACTGTTGAGGGCCTGGGTTTAATCCTCAGCAAAGAAACACATGCCCTCTTATCCACCCCTAGTTCTCTCGCTCTCCATACACACTCACACTTGCACCATTCCACACTCATCCACACATGTGCTTGGGAAGGTAAGTAATGCAATAGGAAAGGTACCTATAGGATTTTCAACAATAACATTTCAAAGATTCCTTTATGCCAATATGAAATTAAGGACAATTAAAAAAGAAAAACCGCAGCCAAAATTGAATAGACCTGGGAGTCTTAAAATAGCTGATAGAAATGTGAGACAAATTCACTCCTGTTACCTGAGGAAATGGCACTTAAACCACAACATGATTGCACAAGCTATAAAATGTCTAAAACACAAAAGCCAGTGATTCTGAATTTAAAGGTGTGAGCCAATTATATGTCCTGAACCTGGTGATGGAAGAAATCATTGGTGTAAGAACTTGGGAAAGGTTTGGATTACATATTAGAACTGAATATATGAATACAAAGAAGCCAGTATTATCAATATACAAGAAATTTCATAGTGGCATGCATGCAACAAAGAGATACTGAACTACCTATTTATTGATAGTCAAGAAGAAAAAGTAATGAAATGTTCTACATCTATGAAAATGAACAAACTACATTCATATGAAACAATATGACAAATGTTACAAATGACAAATTAATATTTGAAAAAAAGAAAGCTGGCATTAAAAATTTCTACACCACAGAACTCTATTGTGTAGAGCTCACACATGTCAAAGCTAGTTTATGGTATTAGAATGGAAGACAAGTGTTAATTTTAGCCTGTTAATTTAGATGAGGCATGTAAAGAAATACCCCAGACTGGTGTCATGTAATAATTCTTTAACTTTTATTACACAAATATGTTCATTACTTCACACTGCGAAGGTCTGATTCTTCTATTTGATGCAGTTATAGTACATTATTATAAAATTTAAGGCAACTTTGAAATAATATTTTGAGATAAGCCAAACTGAGAGCATATATAGAAAACATATGGAAGCATTAGGCTTTGATCTAAAAGGACTTTACATTTGCCCATATAGATAATTTGAAGTGAAATAGGTGGTACTTGGCAAAGAAACATTGATTAATAGGACAATATCACTTAGAATTTATAAATGTGTGACTTTAAAATATGTCAACAGAATACATAAGTATCAGTTAAGAGAAGAGAGACCAGAGATTACATTAAAATCATTGTATTGGTCTGAGAGTTATAAATGCTGTGATTTTAGTTATGTGTGATATAATTTATCAGATAAGTAATAAGAGTATCAATAATTTGTATAGTTTCCAAACTGGTCATTGAGGTTAACAACTTAAAGCAAGATATATGTTTATATATTATTTTTATATTATATGTTATATTGTATAATATATTATGTAAATGAATATATACACATACATATTAAATATCTTGATCACTTATCTATAATTAGTACTGCAAAAACACAAAGCTGGAAACAAGATTTGTTTAGTAGCTTACACTCTATGGGTCATGAGTTCAGAAGTAGCTTTGCTGTATGGTTCTGGCTCATGATGTCTTTTGAAGCTGCACTTAAGAAGTCTGGAGGACCGACCCATGAAAGAGGTGAGTGAGCCACTGCCCTTACCTAACCCCCGCCCAAATCGTCATTCACCCCAACCTCCCCCCAACTGTGTCTGCGCCTGCCTGCTTGGGGTAGACACGCCCAGGCAGGGAGGAGATCCCTGAATCTCCCCACTCTTCCATCCCTTTCCGCCAACCAATCTACAATGAGTGAGGAGACTACCAGGAGAGGCAAGACCATTCAGAGTTACAGACATTGAATTCCTGGGCCCCACACGCCACTGGGTCACAAGAGGAGATAGAGAGACCCCACCTGCACCCACTAGAAGAAGATATGGGAAGAAGACAGAATAAGATTTCACTCAACAACAGAAAGACCAATATGACACCACCAGAATCTAGGGACTCCACTCCAGCAAGATCTGAAAAGCCCATCACAGAACATGAAGATGAGATGGACTTCAAAAATTATCTTGGCAAGATGATAGACACCTTTAAAGAGGAAACAAGAAAGTCCCTTAAAGAAATAGAAGAAAAAGCAAACAAAAAATTACACGAAATGGAGGAAAAAGCAAACCAAAAATTTCAAGAAATAAACAAATCTCTTAAAGAATCTAAAGAAACCCAAGAAAAAACATCCAAACAAGTGAAGGAAGTTCTTGAAACAGTTCAAAGTATGAAAGCTGAAATAGACACAATAAAGAAAACACCAGAATGAGGCGATGCTGGAAATGGAAAGGCTGGATAAATGATCAGGAACTAAAGATGTGAGTATAACCAATAGAATTCAAGAGATGAAAGAGAGAATCTCAGCTATTGAAGACTCCCTAGAGGATATACATTCATCAACCAAAGGAAACCTCAAGTCCAACAAATCCCTAACACGAAATATCCAGGAAATATGGGACACTGTGAAAAGACCAAACCTAAGAATAATAGGTATAGAAGAAGGTGAAGAAACACTGCTCAAAGGTACAGAAAACATATTCAACAAAATCATAGAAGAAAACTTCCCCAACCTACAGAAGGATATGCCTATGAAAGTACAAGAAGCTTACAGGACACCAAACAGACTGGACCACAAAAAGAAGTCCCCCAACACATAATAATCAAAACACCAAACCTACAGAATAAAGAGAAAATATTAAGAGCAGCAAAGGAAAAAGGCCAAGTAACATACAAGGCAAACCTATCAGAATCACACCCGACTTCTCAATGGAAACTCTGAAAGCCAGAAGGTCTTGGGTAGATATCCTACAAGCAATAAGGGGGCATGGATGTCAACCCAGACTACTGTACCCAGCAAAACTTTCAATCACTATAGATGGAGAAAACAAGATATTCCATGACAAAAACAGATTTAAACAATACATATCCACAAATGCAGCACTAAAGAAGGTTCTGGAAGGAAAACTCCAACCCAAAGCACATAACTACACTCACAAAACCACAGGCAATACATAATCTAATTTTACCAAAGCAAAAAGAAACAGGAGGGCGAAATCCACACACAATGACACCACCAACAATAAATCTAAAACAAACACACAAGAACCAATGAACAATGGACATTAATATCCCTAAATGTCAATGGTCTTAACTTACACATAAAAAGATATAGGCTAACAGAATGGATACGAAGACAGAATCCATCCTTCTGCTGTTTACAAGAAACACACCTCAACTTCAAAGACAGGGGATACCTCAGAGTAAAAGGATGGGAAAGATTTTCCAATCAAGTGGGCTCAAGAAATGAGCTGGTGTAGCAATCCCAATATCTAACAAATTAGACTTTAAAGTAAAAACAATCAAAAGAGATGAAGAAGGGCATTTCATACTCATCACAGGAAAAGTCCATCAAGATGAAGTCTGAATCCTGAACATCTATACCCCAAATACGAAGGCAACCACATTTGTAAAAGAAACATTACTAAAGCTCAAACCACACATAAAATCACACACACACTCATAGTAGGAGACTTCAACACCCTGCTTTCACCACTAGACAGGACCACCAGACAGAAAATTAACAAAGAAACAAAGGATCTGACAGAAGTTATGACCTAACTGGGTTTAACAGATATCTATAGAACATTCCATCCAAATACAAAAGAATATACCTTCTTCTCAGCGCCACATGGAACCTTCTCAAAAAATGACCACATAGTTGGCAGCAAAGCAAACCTCCACAGTTACAAAAGAATTGAAATAACCTGCCTGTATCTTATCAGATCACCATGCATTAAAGCTAGAATTCAACAGCAATACGAATTGCAGAAAACCTACATACACGTGGAAAATGAATAACACCCAATTGCACCATTCCTGGGTTAAGGAAGAAATAAAAAAAGAAATTAAAGACTTCCTAGAATTTAATGAGAATGTGGACACAACATACCCAAACTTATGGGACACTCTGAAAGCAGTGCTAAGCGGGAAGTTCATAGCACTAAGTGCCCACATGAAGAAACTGCATGAAAGTCACATTAGAGAATTGACAGAACAACTGAAAGCTTTAGATCAAAGAGAAGCAAACTCACCAAGGAGGAGTAGACGCCAGGAAATGATCAACCTGAGAGCCGAAATCAACAAAGTAGAAACTAGGAAAACAGTACAAAGAATCAATGAAACAAAGAGTTGGTTCTTTGCGAAGATCAACAAGATAGAAAAATCTCTAGCCAAACTAACCAAAAGGCAGAGAGAGAGCATGCTAATTAACAAAATCAGAAATGAAAAGGGGTATATAACAAAGGACACTGAGGAAATCCAAAGATCATACTTTGAAAACCTGTACTCCACAAAATTGAAAAATCTAAAGGAAATGGACAGCTTTCTGGGTAAATATCACTTACCAAAATTAAACCAAGATCGGTCAGATAAACAGTTTAAATCGACCTATAACCCCTAATGAAATAGAAGCAGTCATCAAAAGCCTCCCAACCGAAAAAAGCCCAGGGCCAGATGGCTTCACTGCAGAATTCTACTGGAAATTCAAACAAGAGCTAATTCCAGTACTCCTCAAACTGTTCCACACAATAGAAGCAGACAGAATATTGCCAAACTTTTTCTACGAGGCTACAATCACTTTGATACCCAAGCCACACAAAGATATGACTAAGAAAGAGAACTACAGACTGATATCCCTCATGAACATCGATGCTAAAATACTCAATAAAATATTGGCAAACCAAATCCATGAACATATCAGAAAAATCATCCACCATGATCAAGTAGGCTTCATCCTAGGGATACAAGGATGGTTCAACATATGAAATTCTATCAATGTAATGCACCATATAAACAAACTGAAAAAGCAAAACCACATGATCATCTCACTAGATGCTGAAAAAGCCTTAGACAAAATCCAACATCCCTTCATGATAAACATCTTGGGGAGAACAGGAGTAACAGGAACATATCTAAACATGATAAACGCAATATACACCAAACCAACAGCCAACATCAAACTAAATGGGGAGAAACTCAAAGCGATTCTTCTAAATTCAGGGACAAGACAAGGCTGTCCACTCTCTCCATATCTCTTCAATATTGTACTTGAAGTTCTAGCTAGAGCAATAAGACAATCAAAGGGGATCAAAGGGATACAAATTGGAAAGGAAGAAATCAAACTTTCACTATTTGCAGATGACATAGTAGACTACATTAGTGACCTGAAAAACTCTACCAGAGAACTCCTACAGCTGATAAACACCTTCAGCAAGGTAGCAGGATAAAAAATTAACTCAAAGAAATCAGTAGCCCCCACTATATACAGATGATAAATCCAATGAGAAAGAAATCAGGGAAACATCACCTTTCACAATATCCACAAGCAACAAAAAATATCATGGGGTAATACTAACCAAAAAAGTGAAAGACCTGTACAATAAGAACTTTGAGACTTTAAAGAAAGAAATTAAAGAAGATACCAGAAAATGGAAAGATCTCCCATGCTCTTGGGTAAGTAGAATTAGCAGTAAAAATGGCAATCCTGCCAAAAGCAATCTACAGATTCAATGCCATTCCCATCAAAATCCCAATACAGTTTTTCACAGACATTGAAAGAACAATACTCAACTTTATATGGAAAAATAAAAAACCCAGGATAGCCAAAACAACTCTTTACAATAAAGGATCTTCTGGAGGCATCACCATCCCTGACTTCAAGCTCTACTATAGAACCATAATTCTGAAAACAGCTTGGTATTGGCATAAATATAGACAGACCAATGCAATTGAATTGAAAACCCTAATACTAACTCACGCACTTAAGAACACCTTATTTTTGACAAAGGGCTAAATCTATACAATGGAAAAAAGAAAGCATCTTCAACAAATGGTGCTGGCACAATTGGATTCAGACATGCAGAAAATTGCAGATAGATCCATACCTGTCACCATGCAGGAAACTTAAGTGCAAATGGCTCAAAGATCTCACCATAAATTCAGCCACACTGAATCTTCTAGAAGAAAAAGTGGGAATTACCCTTGAACAAACTGGCACACGAGACTGCTTCCTGAACATTACACCAGTAGCACAGACATTGAGGTCTGCCATTAATAAATGGGACCTCCTGAAACTGAGAAGCTTCTGCAAGGCAAAGGAAACAGTCAGTAAGACAAAACGACAGCCCACAGAATGGGAAAAGATCTTCACCAATCCCACATCTGCCAGAGGGCTGATTTCCAAAATATATAATGAACTCAAGAAGCTAGCCACCAAAACACCAAACAATGAAATTAAAAAGTGGGGTGCAGAACTAAATACAGAATTCTCAACAGAGGAATCTGAAATGGCTGAAAGACACTTAAGAAAGTGTTCAAAATCCTTGGCCATCAGAGAAATGCAACTCAAAACAACTTTGAGATACCACCTCACACCTGTCAAAATGGCTAAAATCAAAAATACCAATGACAATCTATGCTGGAGAGCATGTGGAGAAAAAGGAACCCTCCTCCATTGCTGGTGGGAGTGCGAACTTGTTAGACCACTCTGGAAATCAGTATGGCAGTTGATCAGAAAAATGGGGATCAGTCTACCTCAAGATCCAGCCATTCCTCTCTAGGGTATATACCCAAATAGTGCATGTTCATACAACAAGGACATATGTTCAACCATGTTCATAGCAGCATTGTTTGTAATAGCCAGAACCTGGAAGCAACCTAGATGCCCCTCAACTGAAGAATGGATTGAGAAAATGTGGTACATTTATACAATGGAGTACTACTCAGCAGAAAAAAGCAATGGAATCTTGAAATTCACAGGCAAATGGATGGAACTAGAAGAAACCATCCTGAGTGAGGTAACCCAGTCACAAAAAGACAAACATGGTATGTACTCACTCATATATGAATTTTAGACATAGAGCAAAGGATTACCAGCCTATAATCCTCTTCACCAAAGAAACTAGGAAACATGAAGGACTCTAAGGGATAAATGGTCCCCAGGAATGGGAAGTGGCATGAACTCCTGAGCTAATTGGGAGCATGAGGGTAGGGGAGAGGGAGCTGCCACAATAAGAGCAGGAGAAGAGGAGGAGAGGAGAGGAAATGGAGGAGCAGAAATATTGAGTTGGGGGAAGAATAGAGGAGAGAGAGCAGGATGAGAGATACCATATCAGAGGGAGCCACTATAGGTCCGAAAAGAGATCTGGAACTAGGGAGATCTCCAGAGACCTACAAGGATGACACGATCTGACAATCTAGGCAATGGTGGAGAGGATAACCTAGAAGCCCTTCCCCTAAAATGAGATTGATGACTACTCTTTATGCCATCCTAGATCCCTCATCCAGTGGCTGATGGAAGCAGAGACAGACATCCACAGATATACACTGAGCTGAAATCTGGAATTTAGTTGAAGAGAGGGAGGAATGAAGAGCGAAAGGGTCTGTACCAGGTTGGAGAAACTCACAGGAACAGTTGGCCTGAACAAGGGAGAGCACATCGACCCCAGATGCTGTCTGGGAGGCCAGTACAAGACTGATCCAGACCCCTGAACATGGATGTCAATAAGGAGGCCTCTGCACTCCAGGGAGCCTCTGGTAGTGCATTAGTATTTTTCCCTGATGCAAGAAGGGACTTTGAAAGCCCATCCCACATGAAGGGATACACTCTGGCCCTGGACACATGGGGAAGGGCCCAGACCCAGTACAGGAAATTTGGAGAACACTGCAGAGCCCCCGTTGAAGGCCCTACCCTGCCTGGGGTGTGGTGGGTGGATGGGGTGGAGGGTAGGTTGGGGATTGGGGAAAGGGATGGGGGTGAGGGGAGGGAGAGGGAGAAGGGACTTACATGTGAAACAAGCTTGTTCCCTAACTTGAACTAATAAATAAAAAAAAGAAGTCTGGAATACTGGATGAAGGCTCTAGGAAAGCATATAAGGTAGCCATCAGTCTCATTATAAGGGAAGGGTATTTACGATAGACTCTCTACTATTGCTTAGATTCTTAATTGGGATCATCCTTGTAAATCTCTGGACATTTCCCTGGTGCCAGATTTCTCTTTAAACCTATAATGGCTAGCTCTGTTATGGTATCTCTTTTCTTGCTCTCCTCTATTTTTCTCCCCATGGGTACCTTCAGCTAAGTACTGAGCCGAACTCCTATAATCCAGTTGCAGAGAGGGAGGAGTGATGAGCAAAAGGGGTCAAGACCAGGCTGGGGAAAACCATAGAAACAGCTGACCTGAACAAGGAGGAACCCAGACTGACAGCTGGAAAACCAGCATAGAATGGAACCAGGCCCCATCAATGCAGGTGTCAGTTAGGAGGGCTACACAGTCTATGGGGTCTCTGGTAGTGGAACATCATTCATCCCTAGTGTATGAATGGACATTGGGAGTCCATTCCACATAGAGGGATACTCTCTCAGCCTAGACACACAGAGGAGGGCCTAGGCCCTGACCCAAATGATGTGACAGACTTTCGTGATCCCCCACGGAAGGCCTCACCCTTTCTATGGTGCAGAAGAGGGATGGGATGGGGGATTGGTTGGGGGCATGGGAAGATTGGAGGGAGAAGGAACTAGGATTGATATATAAAATAACATTTTTTAAATTTAAATTAAAACAAAAAAAGAAAAGTCTGGATTATACTCATCTGACAGCTTGGGCTGAGGGATCTGCTTCTAGGAAATGTCTGATGGCTTCAAATGCTTACTGGAGTTTGAACTGGGGAGTCAGTTACCAATCCAAAGGACAACTCACAACATGAGAGATGTCATCACAGAATGAAAGTGTTAAAAAGTAAATGAGTCAAACATCCCAATTAACAAGTTAGAAAAAAAAAAGCACATCAAATGGAAGTGGGCCTGGGGAGATGGAGTAAATAGCTAGCTAGGCAAACAATAAGAACCTGAGTTCAGATCCATAGCACCCACGGAGCATGGAGGTATGTGCCCAGAATCTGAGTGCAGGAAAGACAGAAGATCCCTGGAGCTCACTAGTCAGACAGTCTAGCCAATTGGTGAGCTCCAGGGTTAGTGATGGAATGGTGTGGGGGGGGGGGATGTGGAGGTGTGGGAATGAGTCATTAACATCTACCTCTGAACTTGCAGACACACATTCACACACACACACACACACACACACACACACAGAGAGAGAGAGAGAGAGAGAGAGAGAGAGAGAGAGAGAGATGCAAAGACACATTCATGGCTAAAGGAAGAATAGAAGAAATTGATAACTAGAGGCAAAAATATAAAAATGCCAAAAGCAACCTTATTTACATGATTGAAAAAGTCATAAGTCCTGACTCACCACAAAATAGGAGAGAAGGCACAGAAATATTAGGAATAGACCATAACAAACATTAGCTATTAAACTACATAATAATAGTCATTATGTAAAATAATTTGGGAATCTAAAAAAATGGACAGGTACCTTATAAAAGAAATGTATAATTCACTGGATAAGAAAATGATGACCATGAATAATTTTAAAAGAATTTGTATAATTGAATTGATAGTTTAAAATCTTCCCCTCCAAAATACCATAGTCAGTCTTTTACAAATAGTTTCTGTCAAAATATTAGAAAGTAATAATTTCAATTTTATTCCATTTCTACTACAAAAGGAAAAAAGTAGTACCTTGAATAATTTATGACAATGTCTTTAACATGATACTTAAAACAGGTCAAGATAGTATGAGAAAAAATTATATGACAATTTCACTGACAAATATAGAATAGAAGGTCTAAGAAAATATATTAGCAATGTAATAAAACTGTAAGTTTAGTAAACTGCATGATGGTTTTTCAGGGGAATTGTAGGGTAGTCTATAATCAGAAAAATAGCTAATGCCATCTACAATATTAACAGACTAAGGATAGAAAACCCATATGATCCTATCAACAGAAGAAGAAATATTTCAATAAAATAACCAGCATCTTTTCCTAAAATGCCTATATGAATTCCAGTTATAATAGTAGGTTAGCTTTTTTATTATCATCAAAAATGTACTATGTTCAATGGTAACTTGCATGAAGTATTGACTTTGAAGCTATGTCTATAAAAGAAATTCCTATTTTCATTTCTCCTTGGCATTGAGGATCCAGGAGGAGGAGAAGGGGTGTTTCAGAATACTTGTTTAACTATGCAAAGACTGTTGCATTTGAATAATTATGCAAAAATACATTGCTGTTTTAAGTTGCTTGCCTGAGGTACCTGATTGGTCTACTATAAAGTTGAATGGCCAATAGCCAAGTAAAAATATAGGCCAGATTCTCAGGCAGTGAGAGTAAGTAGAAGGAATTTAGACTATTGGAAAGAAAGAAGAGATGCCAGGGAGATGCCAGGGGCCAGACAGACATGAAGGAAGCAGAAGGAAGCAGACCTACAGAATGAAAGAAAGGTTAAAAAAAAACTCAAGACAAAAATATAGATGAATAGAAACAGGTTAAATTAAGTTATAAAGAGCTAATGAGACAAGCCTAAGCACTCATAATTAATAAAGTTTGTGGCTCTTTATTTGAGAGCTGGTTGGCAGCCCAAAGAAAATTCCAACTACAAAGAGGAAATAAGGGATATGGAAGGGAAGTGAGGGAAAGGGCAGGGAAGGGGAGGAGAAAAGAGAGAGAAGAGGAGAAGAGGGGAGAGAGGAGAAAAGGAAGGGAGAAGATGTGATAAAATAAAACAAACTTCCACCAATGAATGGTATTGCTCCATGGAAAATCAAAAATAATGTTGAAAAGCCATGAACATTTTTTCCAACTTTTATTATTTGAATTAGAGAAAGGATTGTTTTACATGACAATCCCAGTTCCCTTCTCCCACCCCTCCTCCTCTACCCCCCCCAACTAAAACCTTATCTGTCACATATCTTTTCTACTCCCCCTGAATGGAGAGGCCTTCCATAGGGTGTCAACAGTGTCTATTGTATCCTTTGGGATAGGGTCTAGGCCCACCCCGTGTGTCTAGGCTCAGGGAGTATTCCTCCATATGGAATGGGCTCCCAAAGTCCACACCGATGCTAGGGATAAATACTGGGCTTCTACAGGAGGTCCCATAGATTTCTGAGGTCTCCTCACAGAAACCCATGTTCCTGGGATCTGGATCAGTCCCATGCTGGTATTCCAGCTATCAGACTGGGGAACAAGAGTTCCCAGACGTTCGGGTCAGCTGTTTCTGTGGGTTTCTCCAGCCTGGTCTGGACCTCTGTGCTCTTCACTGGTCCTTTTCTGCCTCTGGGTTCCAGTTCAGTTCAGTGATTAGTTATGGGTGTCTACTTCTACTTCCACCAGCTGCTGGATGAAGGCTATAGGATGGCATATAAGTCAGTCATCAATCTCATAATCACAGGAGGGCATTTAAGGTAGCCTCTCCTCCATTGCTGAGATAGTTAGCTGGTGTCATCTTTGTAGATCTCCAGATATTTCCCTAGTGCCTGATTTCTCTGTAAACCTAAAATGTCTCCGGCTATTATGATATCTCCATTCTTGTTATCATGTATTCTTCCCTTGACTCATACTTTCTGCTCCCTCATGTCCTCAGCATCCCTCTTCTTTCCCCTTCTCATTCTCCTAGCTCCCTCCCCCCTCTTCCCGTTCTCCCAATTTGCTCAGCAGATCTTGAACCTCTCCCATTCTCCAGGGGACCCTCTATGTCTCTCTTAGGGACTTCCTTGTTTATTAGCTTCTTTGGTAGTGTGGATTGTAGGCTGGTATTCCTTACTCTATGTCTAAAATCCACATATGAGTGAGTTCATATCATGTTTTTCTTTTTGTGATTGGGTTACCTTGCTCAGAATGGTTTCTTCTAGATCCATCCATTTGCCTGCAAATTTCAAGATTCCATTTTTTCCCCCGCTGAGTAGTACTCCATTGTGTAAATGTACCACATTTTCTCTATGCATTCTTCGGTTGAGGGGCATCTAGGCTGCTTCCAGTTTCTGGCTATTACAAATAGTGCTGCTATGAACATTGCTGAACATATGTCCTTGTATGAATGTGCTTCTTTTGGGTATATGCCTAAGAATGAAATTGCTGGATCTTGTGGTAGACTGATTCCCATTTTTTTGAGGAGTCACCATACTGATTTCCAAAATGAAAAGCCAAGAACATTTTAAGTAGTATAAAAATTTCCCAAGTTTTTGTTTCTAATAAACAACTCACTTCTTTTTTAATTTACTCTTTTATTGAAAATAGATTCTTCTTGAATACAATACATCCCAACTATAGTTTTTCCTCCTTCCTCCCAGCTGTCCCTGACCTTCCCTCCCCCCAGATCCACTCCTCATTCTGCTCTTCAGAAAAGAACAGGCCTCCAAGAGAGGATAGCCAAACATGACAAAGCAAGATACAATAGGACAAGTCCAAAGCCCTCATATTGAGGCTGGACAAGTCAAATCAACAGGAGGAAAACAGTCCCAAAAACAGGCAACAAACACTTCCACTGTTAGAGGTCCCATAAAAAACTTACTTCTTAAATCCACAGGTTGTGTTACTTTTCAAAAGGTATAATATTGGGACCACCAAAATTACGCCTGGTGCTATTCTTCCTTTGGACTGAGATCAAGAGCAAAAAAAAAAAAAAAAATACTGGTGTAAAACTAACTAAATATGTGGATTTGTTTATGAAAATGTCACAGATATTGATTTAAAGACATTAAAGAAAGCATAAATAAATGCAATAACTTTCTATTTTTGTAGAACAGCCAATTCATGATTGCAAAAATGTTGGTTCCACCTACACTTTAACTCAGATAAAAATCTCATTAGTCTATTTTTCTTGTTAAGTAAATGTGCTTCTAAAGTTTATGGCTAAGCAAAGGTCTGGAAATAGACAAGAGACTTCTGAATTAATCAAATAATTTAAGAGGACTTTTCCTGCTTGATGTCAATATGTATAAATGATGACACATCAATAGACAAATGGAATCGAATGAGAGCCCAGAGAGTGATCCACTTATGAATAAATGGAAGCTGACGTATTCCAGAACTGGCACTGTCAATTGCTGAAGGATGGATATCTAAATCAATGAATTTAGAAAGTTAAATTTTCATTTGAAAGAAAAGATGCCAAGGAGACTTAGAGACCTAAGTCTCATCATGCACAAAGTTTTATCTCTGTTGAACTGGGCATGCTCTTTTAAAAACATGCAATAATTTGTAAAGGGAATGAAGAGACAAGTTGGGTATGGGTAGCTGATCTTTTTCAGGTGTTTGCAATATTGGATGTAAGGTTAGTTCAGAAAAAAAGGACAATCAAATTAAAACTGTCAAATGGATTGCATAGTATTTCACAGAAAAGAAAAATGGACATTAACATAAGAAATTGTGTTCAACATTGTCAGTAAGAAGGACATGAAAGTTAAAAGCACGTGGGAACAGCTCTATAAGTCACCAAATGGTCAAAAATTGGAAAATCTCAATTTAAGTGTGAAGAGAGTAATAAATAATAATACACTGTGGGTAGTACACTATATAATCTTGTTTACTGTAGGATCCAAGAATTCCCAAATATTCTGTCATGTGGGTACCAACAGACATATGCAAAATGAGAGAGGGCTGGCATGCAGTTGAGTGCTAGAGCATTGGCCAGAGAAAGCAAGACCTGAGCTTTCATCTCCAGTGTCACAGAAGCAGAAGCAAACAGCTAGAGCTACTTGAGGAAACACAAAAATGAACTGCATATATCCCTAGAGTAGAGTTCAAATAAATGTAAAACTGAGTACATTTCAACCACATGGCCAGTCTCAGAAATCCAAAGCAAAATTCATTTTTTTTAAAAGCAAGTTATAAGGAAATGCATTCAGCATAACACAACTGTTTTTTTGAATTTCATAAATAGTTCATATAGTAAACTATAAAGTATATTTTTAAAATGTAAAATAAATTGAAGGATTATAATTAATAATTTAGTGAAGCAAGAAGCCCATTCATGTCTTTGAATTACTAGTGACTTCATTTTTATATGTGGGTAGTGATTTTGTTGTCTTATTGCTTATTTAGAACTGTATATTTATTTGGCTATCTTTGTACAAATAAGATTTTAGAATGTTTGGTTATCTGGACATTGTGGCATACACACCTCTGATTCCAGTAATTGGGAGGCAGAGGTGGGCAGATCTCTGTGAGTTTGAGGCTAACTTGGTCTACATAGTGAGTTCCACGATAACCAGAATTACAGAGTGAGGCCCTGCCTCAAAGAACAAAAACAAAGAGAATGTTGGTTAATATTGGTATTAAGAAATACCAAATAAACTTATAAAACACACAGAAAGAAAGGAGAGAGAAATAGCAAGGGTGGAGGGAAGAAATGTCTCACACTAATTACAAAATTCTCAAAAACTCAAGAGTTGAACACAGAAAGCATTTGTCAGTGATTAGCACACAGCAGATAAAATGACTTACAAATAGGTAATGAGTTTGCATTTGACATACTTATCAAACTTGAAGCTCAGAAAAGGTAACCCACAGGTTGTTTCATTTCTAAGTGACAAGCCAGTATTTTAAACCATTATTTTGATTTTTGCCTTGTTATCAGCCTGCCAAAGTTTGCAAGTTCCTGAAGTCTTTAATAATAATCAATACCTTCATATCAAAAGTGGGCTTTTAAAATCACTATGAAGTTGTTATGTGCATTAGAAAACAAATGTTTATAGATTAACAGTACAGTGTTTCTTGAACAGCAAATTGCTCTTCTAAAATGGTTTTAAACATAGAAATTGTACTTTAAGTAATGACTGTAGAACTATCTTTAATTTTCTTTCTTAATCAAAAACTACCACAAATATATTTGAATTTCCAAGTAGAAATTTGAAATAAATGAAAATGCTTATACCAAACAAAAAAAAATGTATTCCAAATTTTACTCCCTTGGGAAAAGTAAAAGGCACAAAAGAAATCCATTTGTCTGTGAATAAAATAAAATAAAATAAAATAAAGAACAAACAAGAACAAAAGACAATTAGCACCAAGTAGTAAATGCTGCAGTTCCTGATGCTTTGATCAACCTAAGAAAAGTAAAGTGTGTGTGTGTGTGTGTGTGTGTGTGTGTGTGTGTGTGTGTGTGTGTGTGTGTTGGTGGTGTTTGCTTGACCTTATTTGGAGAGATATTTTATTGTTGTTTGTTTACTTTCAAATCTAGTGTCTTTGCAAAGATTGAACTGATTTTTAAATAGTCAGTTCAATTTAGCCTCAAGAATCAAAGTTAAAGTGAAAGAGGAGGTGATTGTAAGTAGGAGTGAGGAGAGTGAACATCCTTTGACTAATAAATGTGCTTATGGCAAGTTTCCTTAAAAACAAATAAGGGTTCCTTTTCCAAGGCATAGTTTTGGGGATATCACAACTTTCTTTACAATAATTAAAATTTGAGGGTCATGTATATCAGCAGAATTGGCTTAACAATTTATAAGGTTGTTTGGTGGAATATCATGGACACATTTAAAAGATGATATGCATCAATTATTTTAATTCAGTAAATGTCTGTAGATAGAAAACGTTATGTGTCATATATCATTTAACCACAGGTGATGAAATTTTACAGGTGAATGTGTGTGTCCAGGGTATGTGTACTTACGCATGTGCATGTGTGAACAACCTAAAGTGCCATTCATTTGGAGATACATATAATTTTTATATTTGAGAAAGGGTCATTGATCTCACTGGCCTGTACATCACTAATTAGGCTAAGCTAACTAACCAGAAAGTCCCAGGGATCTAGCTGCCTCTGCTTCCCTGGTGATGGGTTTACAAACACATGTCACCACGCCCTAACATATTATGTGAATTACATGTATTGAACTTGTGTTCTTGTGTTTGTCAAGCCAAGCATATGCTGAGTGAGCTATCTCCCCAGTCCTATAATATGCTTCTTTAAATTCTTGAAAATAAGACAGAAAATAAATTGCCTAACATTAATGCATATTATTAGGAAAACAGTTTTTCAGACTTGCCATGACAGCAACAATTCATTGGATTTCTGTTACTATTCACAAAACTTATGAAAAGTACAACTTGAGATACTAAACGTTGTGTGCTAATCTAAACCCCAGCTTTCTAAACTGTAGGTATCAGCCCCATAAGGGGTGATGTAACTTAGTGTTGGGACTATGAAAGGTCTGGCAATAAAAGTTTCTGAACAGATAACTAACAAAAATTAATTCAAACCAAAGGTCTTATGAACCCATGGTATTTCAAATATTGCTCTCCTGTGTTGATCACACAACTTCCTTGCAGCCTTTTTTGAACCTGTTAGATGCTCACTTTACCCTGTGCATGCCATCATTCTGTCATGCAACACAAGAACACTGAATGCGGCTAGCAAACCCTCACCCAGACTCAAGACCACTGTGTGTCATGGATATTGTTTTGATCTACACACACAGTTTTCTGCTCTTACAGAAACAGAATTGTTCGTTTACAGAAAACAAAGATTTTACTACTTTCTTACCATCATTCTTCAGTTTTTGAGTATAAAATTCACATCTCTTTGTTTTGTATTATCTTAGAGTTTGACTTTAAACCTTGATATTTGAGTTACTGACCTGAAATACACACACACACACACACACACACACACACACACACACACACACACACACACAAAATCACTTAAAAGCATTTTGCCTGTATTTAGAAGAGGATTTCTGAAATTTTATGAAATCGCCTAAAAATCAAGGCTGACTAAAAAGTAAAAATACTGATCAACTCTTAAAATGATCTGGATCATATTCTATCAAATATTCAGGAAAGATTTAATTCTTTAAAGATAGATAAGTGCACCTATCTCATTAGTACACAGATTTATTTTAATGTTTAACACGGCAAATTAAATGTATACCAAAGAATAATTCCAAAATACATTTTATTTTATTGGTTTGGTTTGGTTTGGTTTAGTTTTGTGAGACAGTGTGAACCTAAGTGGATGACACTGAATGCCAACATTTCATCACCTTTGTTCCTGTGTAACTCTCTGGAAACACACCGGCACCCTGTAGTGAAACTTCACACTAGCTGCCTTGAGTTAGGATGGATCCCACAAGTGGACGGGTATAGTTCCTAATGAGACTGCCATTTTGCAGGTGTTAGCCATTCATGAGTGGTTCAGAGGTCACCTGCACTTCAAAACCACCAGCTAGAAATCCCAGAGTTCCCAGAATGCCCTCTGCCTTGGTAGTCAATAACTCAGAGAGCTTGGGGGGGTATGTTTACTATTACGTTTTCATTAGAAAAGGATGCCCCTCAGAAAGCAACTCAGGAAGACACATAGGGCAAAGCCTGGCAGAACCCAAAATGTGCAGTTCCATGTTCTTTCTTTCCAGACTCCATCGTTTGACATCAGCATGTTCACACCTTCCAACTGAATCAGGCTGAGCAACAAAGGAATGATCTCTTGAGACATATTCCAGATCCAAAAACAGCAAGTCTATTCACAGATAACCAAAACTGCTGCTATTCTGTACAGCAGTTGATAACAAAATAGACCTCTTACATGTTTATCTTTAGTGAAATGAAGGGGAGACAACATTTTCAGGTCAAAATTCAAATAACAGGATCCCCAACTTGATGCTACTGGAAGATGATGGAAACATAAAGAGAAGGAGAATGGTGCCTGGTTGGGAGTGATTTTCATTTGGGGCCTATCCTTAAAGTAGGAAGTGGTACCCTACACTCAGTCCTTGCTCTTTCTCTTTCTCTTATTCACTTCCTGACCCTGGGGTCAGTAACGTTGTTTATTAAGCATGCAATCCTAGTTATGATGTACCACCTCTCACCACAGGCTTAGATGCAATGGGTCTCTCCACACATGAGGTGGAACCTTCAAACTGAGATACAATAAACTTTTTGTCTTATTATGTTGACTTCCCTTATATACTTTGACAATGATGGAAAAATGACAGTTTTATTAATGAATCCTTTACTGCTTCAAGGGAAATAAAACATGTGAATTATTCATGTGTTGCAAGACCAAAAACAAAAAAAATGCTTCTGTCAACATAAAGTGGTAAATATGAATTAAGAGAATTAGAAATTATTTTTCTTGAGGCAGATATAAGGGCCTATGGATATCAGGAAACTTGTATTCAAATCACTCTGAATGGCACATTCCAGAGAAGATTACACATACTGGCAGGAACAAAAAAATAGGAATCAGTATGATCACAAAACACATCATCATGGAAATTAAGCCAGCAGGCAAGATTCAGCAAGTTGGGGGAATCTATAGAACTTAGATGTTGTCATTGTCATTTTCTTGCCTTAAGGTTGGTGGAAGCTAGCAGTGTCAAGCTTAAGGCTACAGTCCAAGAAATTTATCAAGACAATATTTATTCATGGCAATATTAGGTCAGATAAAGGCCAAAATATGTTTGGCCTTTAACCTATACTATTCCCTTCCTGGACAATCTTGATACTCTAGTCAGCCAAGGTCCAATGATCAGCAGAATCTTTAATGTAGATGCAGCTGCTTCAGAGAACTTTAGAGAGCCGTATGCCGGCTGTTAATTTTCCTTTCCTTTTAAACTCCTTGTGATTGAAATTGTATTTGTTACATTTAGAGAATATGTCCATCACCTAAGGACTTTAGTAACATGCAGATCTTTATAATGTTTCCTTTCTTTCAGAGCCTGAGAGCCTACAAAGGTAGAGGAAGGAACTGAAGACATGGCTCATCAGCCATTAAGATGGTATATTGCTCTTCCATAGGATTAACATTTGGTCCTAGAACCCCAGTTGAATGTTCAACTCCAGGGGATCTGACACCCTTTTCTGACTTCCTTGAACACTTGAATGCATGCATAAACCCAGACAGACACACTATGTACACAATTAAAAGTAAAATTACAATAAAAAAATCAGATTCCACAAAATAAAAAGCACATTATTTATTAGGGTCCAGTGGAAACTAAAATTTGGAGACATTTCTCCAAAGTTAAGAATTTCAAGATGACAAATACAAAGAGACCCACAGTCAGACATTATGAAGAGAGTAAGAGGCCTTGAAATACTCAAGAGTAAACTGGGATTTATCCAACAAATCCCTGTCCCCAGGGCTCTGGAATCCCTACTGAAGAGGAGGTAGAGGGAATATAAAAGCCAGAGGGGAAGAAAGACACCAAGGAAACAAGGCCCTCTGAATCAACATGAGCAAAGCTATATGAATTCAGGACTGAGGCAACATGCACAGGGCCTGCACTGGTCTGCACCAGGTCCTCTGCTTATATATTGTGGCTTCCACTTTAGTGTTTTAATGGGATTCCTGAGTGTTCAAACAAGTCTCCAATTCCTATGCCTTCTCTTGGGCTCTTTTCCTTCTCTTTGTTCATTTTCCTTGCCAACACCAATGTGATGGTTTTTGTTAAATCTTTCTAATATTTATCTTTTATATTTTATTGTTATCCCTTAGAAGCCTGTTTTTTTCTTTTTTCTTTTTTTTTTTTGTGTCAGAAGTGGGATACGAACCCATGCCTCCTGTTCTTTTCTAATGAGAGACAGAAAGGGAATAGATCCAGATGAGAGCAGAGGTAGGAAGGAACTAGAGTAGAGATCAGAACCATAATCAGAATATATTATATTTAAAAAAATCTATTTTCAATTAAAGTGAGAAAAAGGATTTCAAGATGTCAAGAACACAGTGTTAAACAAGGCAGAGCCCTTCCGAGACTAGTTACCTAGGAGATGGAAGGCCACCTACTATGAACTTTAAACAATGAACCTTCACATGTATCCAGGTGAAATTGGTGCTAATGACCCACAGACCATAACTGGCATAGCAGGGCTCCAAAAATGTCCTGAGTTGCCTGCCCTCCATTTTGGATCCATTCTTTTGTTGCCTCATGCACTTGATATTTTTTTTTTTTTTACCTTATAAAAGATACTTACTTGAGAAACTATCCAAGAGGCTTATGTGCTAGAATTATCAGGAAGACTGATGTTTGAGTTGTTGCTATAGAAAATTGAGTAAATACTTGGGACATTAATGAGTACATGAATATACAATTTGCTCTTAATTCCTTTCCTTTCCACTTCCTTCTCAAAACATCTGTCTCTTCTTACAAGCTGTACTTTGAAGCATTGTATGAAAATTATAGACTCCGTCCTCTCATTCTATGCACTTCGTTTCTTCCAGGAGGTTCCAGGGTCAGATGTTTTCACATGCGTAATTGTACATAACAGTGTCTCTTCAGAAGATACGCTCTAATACAAGAAATATGAAAGTGATATGTCCAATTTCTATAGATCATCAAGTTTCATTTTTAAGTATCTAATATTTTCAGCCTTTATTTCAGTGAAGTAGATAGTATGAAAACATACGCATATTTGCCGCACTTAAAGCACAGAGTGACAACCATGATATGAATTCTGGAGTTCAGCTAGAAGTCCATGGAGTATTGTGAATCAGTGGTACCTTAGAGCCTTTGTTATGTGTGAAGCAGAAGCCGGCAGAGTTGCTCATACCTGTCATGGAAGTACAAGGGATGCTGAGGCAGAGGGATTGGTATAAGTATCATGACATCCTGGGCTACAGAGTGAGACAGCGTTCATAATAATAAAGTCAAATAGTATAAATAAACCAAACAAAATAAACCCAGCCATCAAAGTGCTGACTTCCTTATCTCATATCTTGTGTAACTTGAAAATTCTCCCTAAATTATTATCAATAACTTCCCAGTGTTAGCAGTTTGTTTGCCCAAATTAGAGTTTCCACTGTCAACTCTATACGTCTAATGTGTTCTTGAGAATCAGCTAGGCATACTTAGTAAGGAAATCCTTTAGTAAAGTGACAGCCATTTACTTAGATCCTATATATAAGGAATTAACTAAGAGTAAAAAATTAAACTGTAAGTTTTACTACATAAGGTCTGTGACACCAGTCTTCCAGGCATAAAACTTATGTGTTTTTTTTTTTCCTGCCTTCTGGACTCCAGGTGAAACTGCCATCAGTGTTCCAGATAATTATAGCCTTTCTGGGAGTGTGTCTGCCTGACAATAAAGTTCCCAGTTCCAATTCACACTCGGGTTCCAGCTGATTATTTCATCTCTCAGTATTTCTGAGTGGACTAGTTTGTGATTTCCAAGTTTCTCAGATCTTTCCTTTTTTTGAAAATGAAAGTGGGTTAAGTGTCTGTGCTTAAATGCCTCTAAATTCACAGTCAGTAAATCATTTTCATATTCAACTCTTCAGAATGTGGTCATTTGGCAGATGGATCGCTTATCAGCGGTCCACACCCACTTCATCTCTCCTGCTGCCCTGAAATCAGTCTCACTTCATTGCTTAGAGTGAAGTTCCTGCTGTGTTAATTCCTAAAATGATATACTAATGTTTAAGTATCCTGCATAGCTGTCTTTTTTTTTTGACAATTATCGAGTATAGATGGAACCTGGTAGCCAGTGCCCAATAGCAGTATACACCATAAAGCCAGAGAGTGAGGCAGGGATGCTGGAGCTTTTGTTTCCAATTCCTCATATCCTGCAATGAGCTTCTGCTAACAAAGCTCCAGGAGAAGGAGACACAACTTCAGTAACTGCTGGGGAAGGACAGTGAGTTTTCTTTAGAGGTCAGAGTACATTGGCCATGGGTTAGTGGGTGGCCTTGGCTCATTAGACTCAGCAGGTTGTCGCAAATGAAGGAGGAAGAAGAGATGAAGCTGGGAGGTGATATCTGGAGGCATCTGGAAGGAGTTATGTAGGGAGTGTGGTAGATGTGAACTGTGTGTGCATGTGAAATTTTCAAAGAATAAGTAAAAACACTACCTATAAAAGTACTTTGGCGAGCAGCAGTCTCTCCTGAAAGTCAAATAAATGTTGCCCCTTAGACATCAAGGAATTGGAACTTAACGGAGAATTAAGGAGACATAGGGGGGATTCCTAAGGTGAGTCACACGAGGAGGAGAAATAAAATGCCAACAGAAGTGCAATAAAAGCAGCCGAGTGCCTGCACCTTTCAGCACTGTGTCCCATTAGGTTGGCGGAAGCAGCTAGCTGACATTTTCAACTAGAATACTAAAAATTTCAGACAACAAGAAAACTCTCCAAATATGTTTAGAGAGTGAAAAAATCTGTAACCTGTGCCACAACAGTGCATTGTGTGGGGTTCAGCAGGAGAAAGGGCTCCAGAAGAGAACCAGGCAGAAAGGTGTTTTTCAGTGACCCTCGGTTTTGGTATCTTGTCCAGTTGTTGAGACAAAATGCCCTGACAAAGGCAACCTAATGGAGAAAGGGTTGGTTTTGGCTTACAGTTGCAGAGGAGCTACAGTCCATCGTGACAGAGGAGACATGACTGCAGGACTGCAGGACCCGGAGCCTGTCATATTGCATTGGGAAGTTCAAAAAGAGAGATAACAGGAAGCAGGGCCGGGTTAGAAACCTTCAAGGCTCACCTCCAGTGAAGTGCTTCCTCTATCAAGGCATTCCCTAACCTCTCTAAACAATACCCCTAGCTGAGCAACAAGTTTTCAAAGCCATGGGCTTATGGGGGGTGGGGGCATTTTACATTTAAACCACCACACGCCAAAGCACAGAAGCATAAAGCTAAAAGGAGCCCACAGGCTGAGGATGTGGCCTGTGCTGAGGAAACTAAAAATGTAAACAATTACCCCAGTGAAGAAGAAAATTACATGCATTTCAGAGCCATTTTCTCAGTGTACATTGAAGTATCTTTTCAGAAACACCATTGCTTTCCAAATCCATCCTTTTCCTTCACCTCAGATCCCTCTGGGTATAGGCATCTAGGAAGAGAGACATACCTTGGGCAGAGGCTAAAAGTGCTGCACAGGTGTGTCAGAAGTTCATCACAAGCCAGTTGAAAATAGCCAAAGAAAGAAATGGCTTAGTTAGGCCAGGGTGGCGCCCATCTTTGATCCCAGCACTCGGGAGGCAGAGGCAGGCGTATCTCATTGAGTTCCAGGCCAGCCTGGGCTACAGAGTGAGTTCCAGGACAGCCAGGACTATTACACAGAGAAAACCTGTCTCAAAAAGCCAAAAAAGGGAAGGGACCTTGAGAGAAAAAAGAGTGAGAGTTTTTTTGTTGATGTTGTTTGGTTTTTGGGTTTTGGTTTTTGGTTTTTTCATATTCTGAACACTGAATGAAGCTGTGAAGCCACCAGATGGCAATGTTGCAGACTAGCTCTCAGAGCCTCTGGACATAGTGGCTAGCTAAGGGGAAAGAGACACAGAAGAGAACTTTGCAAGCTGTTGTCTCTGTCCCTGAAGGAAGGCAGTGCAGTGAACCCCTGTCTCATAAGGTCGGGGCTGGTTTTCATTCCACAGCATTCCAGGACGAAAGCAAGCTACAGAGCTGGGTTTCCGACGTTTTCTTTTAGCCTCGCCAGCTAGATCTGCAGAGATAGAACAGATATTTCCCGGAGAACTACAGTGCATGGGATGCTCCAGAGCAGTAGACAAAACCCAGCAAGACCAGGAAGAACACCAAAGAAGAACTTGCAGGGCACCTCTTCCCTTGTTTCTTTGTCCCCCACTGGCTCCCTGTGTGGCCCCTCCATGCAGGTCCTTGCTCATCCAGCAGCACCTGCCCACATAGCCACTTCCAGATGCAGATGGTACAGAATAACCAATAACCACTCTGGCCAACCAAAAAAAGCTTCCATTGATTTCTTGTGTTGTAAATTGATCCAAATAATTTCTGTGGTTTCAGGGGTTCATTAACTCACTAATTTGAAATAATCTGAACATAAGCCGAGTTAAAGTTTCTCTTGCCCTGTGTCTAGACTCATTTAGCTCAATTTCTTAGATCACGATGCTAAGGAAGCCAGAGTTCAATGTGCTATCTGCACTGAAGATTCTCTCTCTCTCTCTCTCTCTCTCTCTCTCTCTCTCTCTCTCTCTCTCTCTCTCTCTCATTTCCTCCCTCCCTCTCCCTCCTTCCTTTTCTTTGCCCCATGGCAGACTCCTAGCTCACAAATTTGGGTTTGGGTTTGAAGCAAAATTCCCATCATCCCCTGAATTGAATAAAGCTGTGAAATCTGTGTTGATTTCAGGGGAATTACCTTGAAGACTCTAGTGAAACAGCACCTAAATGCCAGGCTGAGGAAAATGACAGAATTCAAAATATCAACCAAATGACCAGACAAGGGGTTTCATGCTTTTCCTCTCCCTGTTCCATTGTGAATGTACAATGGCAAAAAACAAGGAACTGGGCACTGAACTTGAATAGAGGCCATTTCAAGAGAAGAGATAAAGACACCAAAAAACGCTCATTTTCAAGTAACATAATCTGCTGAGTATAAAAACCCCAAGAGAATTACAAAATATTCCTAGAAATGATGAACAGGTTTATCAATATCAATCAACAAATAACAAACTGTTTATCCATATAGTGGTAATGGATGATTTGAAAGAAATAACAAATTCCCTGTATAAAATAACTTCAAGAAACACAAAATGCCTAGATATAAACTCAATATAGTCTACTGTGTCGCATCTCCATGCTGAAGAATACTAGTAACAGAAAACCATGAGGGGACAAATATATGGAAAACAAGCAGAACTAACGATTAGAACACTTAATAAGACATAATTGTTAATTCTCAAATTGATCTGCCAGTAACACAATTTCAGTAGTAAAATGAAATGGAATTTAAAGATTAGTGAAAACAATTTGAGCAGATGTTCTAAGAGGATATAGCAAAGGTAAATAAATAAATAAACTGCTTCACTAGCCATTAGCAAAGTTCATACTGAAGCCACATGCATATTGCTCAGACTTAGTATCACACTATGATAAAATAAGGCATTCTGTCAATGCTAAGCCTGGTAAGGACACAGGGAGGTTCATATCTCCACATGTTGCTAAGTGAGAACATGAAATAGTATAGTAACAACATTTGGCATCTTTTATAAATCTAAACATGTATTCCCTGTTTATATGAATCAGAAATCCTACTCCTGGAAGTTTTATCATAGAGATAGGAAATTTTATATTCACACAAAATTTGCAGCTTATTTGGTGAGTTTCCAGATCTGGAAGCCATCCAAGTGACTTTCAACCAGTGAATGGATAAACAGTGACACCTTCTTACAACAAGATATCTTTCTGCAGCAAAAAGGAGCAGTCTACTGATAGGTGGCTCAGACAAACATCAAAGGTGTTACACAGAGCTAAAGAATCCCACTCAAAAAGTTAGTGCACATTTCTTTTATACGGAACACTTAGAAAAGCAATCACAGTAATGGAGACAGCATGAGTGTTTGCCAAGAAGTAGGGGAGCAGGGAGGGTGAAGGAGCAGTGCAGGAAGTATTAAGGTGCATGTCCCTCCTGTGTAGCCTGTGCTTATACTGGTCTGCTGAAGTGCAATATTCACAGAACTGTGCACCCCCAAAGATTGAGTTCCACACTACAAGTTAATGGAAGAATAAAATTATGAAACCTGATTGCTGCTGACAAATGATTGATAACATTTGCTTGACCTGTCTGAAGAAGAACACTTTTTATTCTGTGAGGGAAATTATTCAACCCTTATAAGATAGCTATTATGTCACTTAATCCATACAGTTCTCCACTGTGTTGAGTTCTGCTAGTCTCTGCTTAACAAAGAGAGATAGGCGTTGACAACACCTACGTAGAATACTCAAGATCAGAGAGCTTGAACGGAGGAAACATTTGCAAACAGACATTGTGCTCATAGAGAATCTGTGACTATCTGCTAAACAATAGCTCCCCAGCACTTACCCGAAGGAGATATGATGCTACTGCTTTCAGGGCAAGCTTTCTAATCTGCACCTACAGCATTAGACTCACCCCAGTAAGATCTGTACAGGGAAGTACTTATTAGCAATACCTCAGGATTTGTGTATAGTTCTGAAAGAGTCCTTCCTGGAACCTCATAATTTGGTGTCTATCAGACTCTGCTTGGCTCACCTTCATTGGACAGTCAAGGGTAAATCTTCACCTCATGATAAACCTTTCATAGATGAAAAGCTCCATTTCTAAGCTTCTTCTGCCTCGAAGCTGAAGCCTTACTCAGGCTCTAATTAAATATGGAACTTCTGTTTAAACCCTGTGATTTTTGAACAATATGGAAGATGGCTCAACCCTTTCAACATTGCTCAGTATGCAGTTAGAAGAGTGGCGGTCATATGTATCTAAGTGTGGGACCCATAGAGCCATCTCAGAAAGGACTGTCATCATTCTCTCCTCCACAGGAAAATAATAGCAAAGGCCAAATTTCTTCTGTCATCCTGTCAGGCAATATGTGACATCCCCACAAATGAAAACCCTGAAGAACAGGACCTAAAATAAGCAGCTCCAGTAGCAGAATCTACAAAGACATTCTCATTCAGCACACTCGCACAACCCCACCCTCAGCTTCTCATGTTCAGAACTGGATGTGTCTAAAGAAAAGCAGACATCAAGCTTCTGGCATAGAAGTCCCATGCATGTCAAAGGGTGAGCAGAGTTCTAACTTATCTGTAAGTCACAAAGGACATAAACAAGCATGAGATAGTGTTGACACAACTCTCACAAAGGTGTCTAGGCCAGCTGGTGATAAAATTTGGAATTGTTCCACACTTATTTACAATCCAAGTGGTAAGGCCCAGGGATGTGTGGAGAGGAAATCCACATAGAACTAAGCACAAAACAATGGACTTCTCCTTACCGCTCTCCCTGTATATGAACATGTATGACAAGGACACTATCACAAGTGGCCCCTCTGAGTCCAAAGTCCAGATCTAAGGCCAAGCAACTCTTTCCCACCACTTCTCATGGACACATAGTGAAGGGAAGACATGTTTTGTCTAACTTACCCATTCTTTCCACAGCTTCTCCAGTCCAAGGCTTTGACCTTGGACCATGCTAACCTGGTCTTCACAGTTCTGTTCTTCCTCATAGGTCATATGCTAGGGATATACTTCTAAACTCAACTCCACTTACCTCACATTACCACTTAGGATTTTCAGTGAAGACAGAGGGCAATGGACATCCAGGCCCCTAGAGAATCAAAGCTAAATCTGCCTTCCTAGCATTACCCACTTCATGAACTTCCTGCACATTAAATAATATAAAACTCTTGTTGCCTATCCTCTGAGCAAACTCTTTTGGCCCTCAGTTATTTGGCATATGTTATTTCTTCTACAAAAAGGACATTTCTTCATTGTAGCACCTGATGAAAGACTGTTTGTTGCTCAAGGCCAACTCATATACAGTCATGTGCTCCCTAATAATGTGGGTAGCTGTTAGTCATTATGCATTCATTGTAGGTTACACAGGAATAGATGGTGGTGTAGGTCAGTCACCCAATGTAGCCTGTTGATGTGATCAAGAGACATAGTAAACAAGAGATATCTGTGGCTGTTTTAGGATAACATGGAACACTGCTTTGCAAAAAAGCATGTTTTTATACATGAGCAGTGTACTCTCTGAAATGATATATGGTAGCATGGAATAGTAAATTCTGAATTATTAACATCTATTTCCTGTCACTGTCAAGTTCATAACTTCATGGGCTATGCTCTCCTGCAGGAAGCAGAACAGGATATTTGCCTTCACCAGCATCTGCAGTCAGTCATGTGAGTGTTGTGTTGTATTGTGATATACAATGGTTCTGACATCACTAGACAACAGGATTTTCTTTTCTTTTTCTTTTTCTTTTTTTTGCTTCATGAAAGGTATACTGGATCATCATCACAGATAATGTCATGTATCATCTACTAACATGCTGTTGTGCAGCACATGACTGTATTATTTCTCCTACAATCTACCATTTAAAAGAATTAAGTGACATAAATAGCACATGTGCTATCACCATATGTAATTGGTACAGGTGATATACATATATATAATATATATATAATATATATATATATATATATATATATATATATATATATATATTATATATATATATATGTATATATATTAGTCTATCTTCACCTTGATTTTAAACCATTCCATCCTCCTTTTCTCTCATAGCTTTCATTCCTTGATATGCATGCCTGTTGCAATAAAATGTTTTGAGAGCTTAAATTAACCATCACTTATATTTCCGTACAATTTTAGCATACTGCCAAAATAAGTATTACCTGATCTGTTCTGTGAGCTTTTTGGGTAGACCAGACATCCTTCCCAGAAAAATTCCATTATTTTTTTACTGTTACTCATACACAACATTAGTGATAACATTCATGTTTAGTGATACCCATATTATTAATATTCTACTAATATTAATTGTGAGACAATGAAGAATGGTGGATGGCTTAGCAACCTGGGGCACACTTTGTTTGGGCTGTACACATGTCTCTCTTCCAATAATGCACTTGGCAATGTATGAAGACATTTTCATATGCTATGTACACACACACACACACACACACACACACACACACACACCTCCAAAAAATGTACAAGGCAATGTATTAGCACTCTAGGACTCCCACCTGTATTGAGTTGCATAGATATTTGACAAACAATGGAATTAAACCACTTTTCTTCTTATCCCTCTGATAGCATCCCATTTCAATTCAAACACTTGGAGAAACTGCAAGCAATTGAATCTATCTTGTAACCTGGCTTTGAGTAGTTTCCAAAAATATAAAATATAAGGGGTTTCTCACATTTTAATTTGCCTGGACATTCAGGGCTGTGTGTTAAAGGCCTGATGAGATTTGCCAGGTGTTGAGTAGAGTTTGTATTTCTAACCAGCTCCCCAGTGATGGAAATGGTCTTTTCACTGGGTTACATTTTCAGGATTCAGAAAGATTTATAAGGTGGTACTCAGTGCTGAGATCCTAAAGTAAGCTAGAGACTAGACGTTAACATGGAGGCCTCTGGATTACACATGTCATAAGTGCTCCCTGCAAAAGTTGGGAAGGAAGGAATGCCTTTCTTCCCCATGGAGCTTTAATTTAAAAACAAAGATCTCCTTGAGGAGAGCTAGGAGAAAACTGGGTGTCCCCAAAACTGTGAACTTTCCAATGACACATCCCCTGTCATGAAAACCTGCAACCCATTTCAAAAGCCTTGTGAAATTCTAAAGCCTCCTTTTCCTCCCTGCCTCCCACCCACGTTGTCACACAAGCCAATTTCTTGAAAGATTTCCTTTGGAAAAAAGCTGGAGCTCTAAAAGGGGTGGGGGTCGGGACTGTCAAGATGGAAAGGGCTCAGAGATGGGATGAGGGTGGTGCTGCCAAGATGGAAAGGGCTCAGCTCAGATTCTTCTTTACCTTTCAAATATTTGTCTGCTCTAACACTGTATAGACTATAAAACTCATCAAGAAGAAAGAAGAAAGTCTACCCTTTCAATTCCCAAAGCACAGGCTTTCTGGAAAGCATCCCTCCAAGACACAGGTAATGCCAACTTTACGGGGAAGTAGGGACTTTGGTGTATAAACAGCCACTAAACTGGTTTAGACAGTGTTCCTGAATCAGAAAATCATCCCTGCTAGCTTATTATGTATCATAGGAATTAATTGGAACCAGCTGATCTCTAATCTACAAAAGTAATGCAACATATCTTGTTTTCTTACGTTTGGGCTCTGAGTGACATTTCATTTGTTCAAGAGGATTTTGTCTGCTCTTTCCTGTCAAGAGGCATTGGCAAAGCTGAGTGCAATCAACATTTTCTTTCATTCTGTCTGGCAAGGACTATTAGATGTTCAGACGGGAGATGCACAGTGTCCCACTCATGGTTTTGGATGTACGGGAGGCTGATATGCAGGGATGGGATAGAAAGTTTTAATGAGACTCAGTGTCCAAATGTGAGATATTAGAATCCCATCCCCGAAAACACTTGTTCCTCCAGCTTCCTGTGCTGGCATTCTCCAGATAAAGGGAATAATGCAAACAAACTGTGTGTGTGTGTGTGTGTGTGTGTGTGTGTGTGTGTGTGTGTGTGTGTGTGTAAATGGCATTCGCAATTACTATTTCCCAGCCTCACTTTGGAACACAGGCATTGAAATGACCCACCCCAGTGAGTCAGTATTTAGGGACAGTTGATTAGTCCCTCAGGCCAAAGCAAGGGGGGTTAGAATGCAAAGTTCTCAATGTGGGGCCCTAACTTTCCCAGCTCTGGGGAGATAACTCGAGTGTTCCCAAGCAGCTGACATGGCAAAGTGACTTTCCCTCCCATCTACATGAGTGGATGGAAAATGAGGAGTGATGGGAGGGAGTTAAAAATGAGCTATGGTTCTGCAGGGCTCCCAGGAGAGTGTAAAATGGAAAATGGGCCAAACAAAATAATGTATATTTTTAACTCATAAATAGGCCAACAAAATTATAGTCAGTCTTTGTAAAGTGCTCTGGTACACATCCGGCCACTAATAGCCTCCTCTGCCTGGCTGCCCCTCCATTTCTTAATGCTTTTGAGTTTACTATGTGAGAGGCATGTTAGAAGGCTTTGTGGTCTATGACTCCACACTCTCAGGAATTAAGTGTACAGAAGAAACCACTCTGATTGTTTATTGCAGCCATCAAATGCAAGTCACAGAAGCATTTCAGGATGTGTTTTAGCTGCCACCTCACCACCCTGTGCCCAGGCCCCTATTTTATCTGGGTTCATATTTCTATTTTGCTATTTTATCACTTGGAGAGCAAGTATGAAATCTATTTAGCATCTAGCTTCTATGAAGTTTAATTATAAAGGACAACACTTAATTTTAGAGATTTACCTATTTTGTTGTTTTGTTTTCAAGTAGGAAGGCTACATCATGAAATGGGACTGGAGAGATGGCTCAGTCAGTATGAGCACTTATTGCCCTCAGCAGAGGACCCAGGCTTGGTTACCAGAACACATATGGTGGCTCACAATCACCTGTAATTCCAGTTCTAGTGAATTTGATAATCTCTTCAGACCTCATGTCTGAAGGTACACACACACACACACACACACACACACACACACATACACACACACATACACACACAGAGAGAGAGAGAAAGAGAGAGAGAGAGAGAGAGAGAGAGAGAGAGAGAGAGAGACAGGGCCTCAACACTACACAAAGAACTATAAGCAACTGAAGAAAGCAGCAAGTAAGAGAAGTGCTCTTCTACAGAGGAAAGCACACCAATTGGTTGTCTAGTGCCAAATGGTCAGCCCTGAAAACACACACACACACAGTTAACATTATAGAGACTAAACAGGTTATATTTACGAATATACACATATATACATGCAATAACAGTTACTGAACAAAAAGCTTAGAGTTTGAAGGAGAGCAGGGAGGAGTCTGTGGAAGGGTTTAGAGAGAGGGAGGAAAAGAGAGAAATGTAATTATATTATAATCTCAAAAAAATTAAAAAAACCACATGAGCAACCTCATGAATATCATTTCCATGATCTCTTGAGACTGGGGCTCTTACTACATTTTATAAAAGAAAATGTTGAATTCAGAACTGAAGAGGCAAGCAAGGTACGTTTGTAGAGGAAGGATTTAAGGCAATAGAGCAGGCAAAGGCCCTGTGGTAGGAGAGATTACCACCTAACTAGGGAGTGAGGGAGAAAAGAGAAGACTAGAACCTGGGTGCATTTAGCAGTAACAAATTACACAGCATCATAGAAGGAAGTGAGCCTGTAACAAATTGTCTATGAACACTGTGGAATTGGAGCTGCACTTAATGATAGACAAATGTACAAATACTGGTACTTAAAACAGACCACTACATACTTCAGGAAACAGACAGAAAAACAAAGGCATGAGAGTACAAAACATGCCATTTCATTGCCTCTCATATAATTTATGAAAGAGTGGACTTTAGCTAAAACAAAAAAGCTATATGCTGCCATATATTTTAAATAAAAATGAGAAGGAACAGCACTTCTCACATAAACATTAGTTTGAAAGCACTAGAGATGTAAATGCTATAGGTTGTGCCATAACATTTTATACAAATCAAATACAGAAAAGCATCTTCAGGATGTGGGACTCCACAATGAATTCTTAATCTTGACACCAAAAGTACCATTTGTCAAAAGAAAACCTGATCAAGTGCACCCCATCTAAATTAAAACTTCAAAAGCTTATATAAGAAGACAAAGTGGATATTACTGGAAAATATCTGCAATACAAATATTCAACAGAGGAATGGGGTGTCTGGAATATATAAAGAAATGTCAAAACTCAATTTTCCCTCTCTCTTCCCCCAGCTCTCAGTCTCCCACTCTCTCATCTCCCCCACACACACACACACACACACACACACACACACACACACACACACACACACACACACACTTAGCAGAAGGCTGAAAGACAGAGAAGATGAAGAGGACAGAAACATGGTAACTAACCCTAAGGAATTATCTATCTTTTCACCATCAGGAAGACAACTTAAAACCATGATGAAATATTACTACACACCTATCAGGATGGATAAAATAAAATAAGAGATGAGATCCAATGCTTGCAGAATTGGAGAGAACCTGGATCATTCTTGCACTGCTGGTGAGATGAAATGATCCAGACATTCTAGAAAGAAATTGGACAGTTTCTCACAAAGTCAAATAATCAGTTATTGTACAACCATCATAGCTCATTTAAATCAACTTCACTGGATTGAAACTACCTAAAAGGATAGTAAGGCACACTTTGGGTGTGTCTATAATGGCACTTTTGAGAGAATTAGCTAAAGAAGTGTGGCACACACTGAATGTGCTTGTCACCATCCTGTGAGCTCCGGATGAATAAAAAGAGAAAGAAGAGAGGTGATCCTGTGTTCCAGCATTCATCTCTCTTTGCTTCCTGACTGAAGATGCTGTGTGACCAGATGTCTCACTTTCCATCACTGTGCCTTCCCCCATCATGAACTATATCCCTTTTCAAATCATGGGCTGAGGTGAATCCTTTCTTCCTTTGCTTGTTGTTGTCAGACAATGAGATATGTAACCAGTTTGATCATTTAGCAATTGCCTTCTTTATCCCAGAGACATAAGAACTTTTATGAAAAAATAACTTGCATGATTATTTATAATAATCATATTCATAATAGGCAAAAACAGCCCAGATGTCCCTCAGTTGGGGGTGGTGGCATATGCTACAATGGAAGATTGTTTTGTGAACTGCCAACGAAGCCACTACTGATGTACATAACAGTTCAGAGAGCTTTCTAGTGAATTGTATACAAAGAAAAGGCTGCCTCCAAATATCACCTACTATATCATTTCATTTATTGCTATTTTTATAATAAAGTCTTAGATAAGAAAAATAAATTAGTAATACCACAGTTGGGGGTATGTGGAGAGCACAAAAGGGCAATTGGCAGGATCTTTCCATTGATAGAGTTTTGAGGCTTGTCTATTGTTACTGACTTCAGTTTTTGATGTTTTAGTTTGCCTTGTCCCTCCATAGTTCATATGTTAAAACTCTAATCCATCATGAGGTATATGAGTTAAAGCCCCCAAGACAGTGGTTCTCAAACTTCCTAATGCTGTGACCCTTTAATAATAAAGTTCCTCAAGCTATGGTGACCCCAAACCATAAAATTATTTTATTGCTGTTTCATAAGTATAATTTTATTAGTGTGTGATGATGTAAATATGTGATTTACAGGATATCTGCTCTATACCTCCCACACTCACACACAAAGGGATCACAATCCACGGGTTGAGAAATGCTGGTCTGGGAAGTGATTGGGTTTAGGGAAGGTCTTAAGGGTAGAGCCTCTGTGATGATTCAATGCCTAACAAGAATCAGAAGAGACTAGAAGATACCAGCCCTTCATTCTCTCTCTCTCTACATCCCTCTCTCCATCTCTACTTAAAAGGGTACATCAGAAGGTGGCCATCTACAAATCTACAAATCACCAAGAACACTGCCACCTCGATCATGGGCTTCCTGGGAATCCTTCCCAACTATGAGAAAATACATGTCAATTATTGAGAACTCTGAGTTTATGGCTGACTGTGGTGATGGATGAATCTATCCATATGTGTGTTAAAGTTATGCAGAACTAAGTACACATGGATGACATCAAGCAAAATGAGAAGTCTAAAGTAAGAAATAAGAACTATGGGTTGTTTCCATGTTATGATATTGTTGGATAGTTTTGCAAGATGCTCCCATTAGGAGAAACTGGGTAATGAGCACACCACATTGTTATACATTGTTTCTTACAACTGTTTATGAACGTGAAATTATATACATATAAATTTAAGTGAAAACCATAAGCCTTTAAAGTGTAGCATGTTTATTGGTCACAGAATAAAATAATAATAATAGTAATAATAATAATAATGCAGAAAATTGTAGAGATATAAAGTGCTCTCCCAGCTGCGGGACTGAACATTAAGAAATCAGACAAAGGATGACAAGCACTCTGGTGAGAATACTGCAGAGATAGCAAGGCATAAGTGGACCCTGAGTAACCAGGGGATTCTGGGTATCCATTCAAAACAGAATGCATCAATCAAAGTACTAAATAGCAGACATGAAAGGGCCTTTAGAAGTGAAACTGGCAAGAAAATCACAAACCTGCCTAGGTGACCCACTTTGATCAGAGTACCCAACGTAGCCACTTCTCTGTATGTAAGAGCACAGGCACAATCTGCATGGATGCTGGCTACCTTTATTCTCCATATTTTTCAAAAAATGTATTTATTTTTAACAGATGGAAAGAAGATCATTACTTACCTTATTATAATGAAGAATTTCTATTAATCCCTGTAAATAACGTATCTTGCATCTCTGAAGTGGTTTAGTGGGTCAAGGTACCTGTCGATAGTCTCAGGTTCACCCTTGGGCCCACATGGTAGAAGGAGAGAATCAACTCCACTGAGTAGTCCTCTGAACTCAGTGTGTGAACGCCCCCACTCCATTAATAAATAAATAATACATAATTTAAAAATAAAATAAATATCCTGTCTCCTTATCTAAATTTTATGCCAACTTACATTAAGTTAATGTTTATTATAATATGATATATGATACGATATATATGTATATGTACATATATTCTTTGTACCTTTGAGTTTTACTTAGATCTTTATATTTTACTTAGATTTATTAAAATAGTGGATGATATTTTAATTTTAATTCAGTATGACACTTAATATTGGTCATTGGTTGACATTTGATCCCATATAGAGATCATCATCTTTTTCTGAAGATTTTTTACTTTCATTTTTAATAATAATATGGCAGCTACTTATTATTTGTTAATTACTTACAACAGGCTAGAAATTATATTAGGAAACTCATAGCACCTCATAGGCACCTTGCAAGATACCATCAGAAGCTAGAAGTCTAGACAAAGATGCTATCAAAGTGAACATTTTTGTACCTGAGTACTGGAGTTTGATGCAACACTTAGACAAGGAACACTGTTTATCTAGAATTTATTAAATTGGTAAACGTTTATTATGGGAATGAATATTTTAACATATTTTGCAAAGAACCATTTAATATGCACTCTGTTCTGCACTCGAATAACAACATAAATGGAAATGCAGTAGGTCCCTGAACACTGAATTGGTGTGAACAGGCCCCTGGACCACTGTGACAGTACTGTGTGACAGTACTGCGTGACAGGACTCTGCTGCTTCTGTGTCTCTGGACACGAGACTGCTAGCACACATCACTCCTCTTTTCAGTGATCCAGCTTTGTGATCTCTGATATCCTTCAATGGTATCTTTACTCTATTTAACTGTGTTCATCTATTCACTTAACAACAAAGAGTGCACTTCTGCAGAAGGGTTTCAAAAACTGCTTTATACATTTTATGTAATTTCAGTTTTGGAGGTGGCCAATTTCCCTGACACCTCTCAGTTCTGGCATGTATTCTTTTCGTGAATCTCAGTGCCCACAATGAAATGTTAACTTACACTTTTTATAAAGGTCTTTTATATGTGGTGTCTGTGTGTATGTACATGGTGTGTGTGTGTGTGTGTGTGTGTGTGTGTGTGTGTGTGTGTGTGTAGGCACCTATGGAGGCCAGGAGAGTCTTGGGTCCCCTAAAGTCTGCTGGTAATTCTCTCCAGGCCCTTTTGCTTTTATTTTTTACATTCATTTTCTTTAGTAAAATAATGTGTATATTGTGAAGGCATTTTTTTAAAAGCAGCCAAATGGGAAATTTTACTTTAAATGCTAATATTAGACAAAAATAAGGAAGAAATTAAAATAGGAGCTTTTGTAAAGTAAATTAGATACTTGAGGTCTTTATACATTATTTCCAGCTGAAACAGAAGGAAAACTATTAAAGATGCCAACTATTTTATTATCATTTGATAATATAAAGGCAAACAGAAAAAAAATAGAAAGTAGTATATACTCAGTGACACTAATTTGACACCACAGTATGAAAACTATGCTTTTATGAATCAGAAAATCTTTGCTCAAATATATTTTTTCATTTTTATTATGGCTACTAGGGCTTTAAAAATTTTAATTACAAATACTTGATTCTTATTATTGCTCATACTTTTATATTTAAAACAAAAAACTAAAAAAAATGTATTGTATACTATTAAATAGCCAGCTTTCATCTTGTAATCATTTCTTTCTGTGAAACCAAGAAACCTAGAAAAATACACACATTTTATCAAGATCATTAATCTGTGTCTATGTGTATATGTTTGTGTTCACCCATATGAATGTTCAGGCGTATGAATAAGAATATGTAAGAATATATGTGCTGACATTCATGTGTATGAAGGTGTACATGCATGCATGTTCATTAGCATTTGGAAGTCAGAAATCAATCTCATTTGTGTTTCTCATGTATTCAACCTTAAATATACCATTGCATTGCATTTTTATCTTATTCTATTCAGTTTTAATTGAGAGATTATTGCTTTATGAGATTAATTACTTACATGAGTAAATTATTTAGATTATTTTTTCTGCATTATTTTTTAGTATGCACATTTCCTCTTTCAATACCAATGCTGCCTGTGCATGTTTTTAAACTTTTCTTACAGTGACTATGCTAAAGTATACAGCATGTGTCCATGATATAATAAAAGCACAATATGAATGAATGATTTTACCTAGACATAAAGTAAAAACTATGGTACATTAAAAGTTTTCTAAGCCCTCCTGAAGATAAATTATTTGTCTTTACTTATGAGTATATAAGATATCATTAGATATTATGCCATTAGACTAATTTTCTTCAGCAAATACCTAGTTAGACTTACTGTTGTATTTACCTGTTGTGGTACTTTGAATGCACTTGCCCCCCATAAGCTCACAGGGAATGGCATTATTAGGAGGTGTGGCTTTGTTCGATTAAGTGTGGCTTTATTGGAGGAATTATGGTACTGTGGAGGCAGGATTTGAGGTCTCTTATACATTCAAGCCACACCCAGTGTCTCAATTAATTTCCTGTTGTCTGCACAAGATAAAGAACCTACCTCTCTAGGACTATGTCTACCTGCAAGATGCTATTACCCAATATGATGATAATGGACTGAACCTCTTAACTGTAAGCCACCCAATTGAACATTTTCTTTATAAAAGTTTTGTCCAGAGTTTCCATAGATGTGGTGTCTCTTCACAGCAATAGAAACCATAACTAAGACACTTGCAGAGCTACTTTTTTACCCTTTCAACAATGGTTACTTGCTGTAAGACACAAATGATGGACAGTGAGAAGGCACAGTGGGTAAAGGTGTTTGATGCCAAGCCTGACCTGGACTCCATGTTTGGGGCCCACTTGTTAAGATGAAAGAATGAATTCCAAATTTGTCTTTTAACCTTCACTGTGTGCTGTGGTATATGCACACACACCTTATATACCCATAATTAAAATAAATAAATACAATAAAATAATTTTAAAAGAAAAATGGTGAAAATGTTAAAGTTTATTAGGTACAATACCACAGACAGAATGAGTAAACACTAGAAGTCAAATTACAACAAAAGATCACAATCCAAGCACTGGGAGGGCAGTAAATACAGGGGAAAGGGAGAAGGGAAAGGTAATTGTAATTGTTAGACAGTTTAATGTGCATGGAATCCAACTTTCTAGATAAAGGAATTTTAGAAGTTGGGACACCCATCCAAGATACTAACCAGGAAGGCCTCACCCTCCAAGGGGAGCATAAAGGGTATGGGATAGGTAGGGTGTTAGTTGGGAGAAACAGGGGAGGAGGGGAGGGAGAGGGAACTGGGATTGACATGTAAAATAATCTTCCTAATTCAAATAAAAAATTAATAAAAAAGAAAAAAAGAAGTTGACAAGCCTGCTTTTAAAATGTACTTCCTTAAGCAAGAGAGATGGTCAGCTGGTCAAGTGCTTGCTACACAAGCATCCATGCAAATTCCAGTGGCAAAGTTCAATGCTGATACTGGGAGGAGACTGGACAACCTCAGAGGCTTGCTGTCCAGCAAGTCTAGCCAAATAAGCAAACCTCAAGTTCAGTGAGAGATTCCATCTCAAAAAATAAGGTTGAGAGCTGGGGAGATGGCTCCATGTGCTAAAAAGTTGACATGAAAGCATCAAATATCCAGAAGCCAGAAAGCCATCTAGGATAGCACAAGTCTATAATCCCAGTTCTGTCACAGTAAGGTGGGAAGCAGAGAGCAAATTCTTTGAGAGGTGCAGAGAAAACTTCCTAAATCTCACAGGTCAACCCTGATGAACACACCAATGAACAACAGAGACCCAGTCTCAATCAAGCTGAGGGCTGATACTAGAGGTTGTCCTCTCACCTTTACACATGTTCTCTCTCTCTCTCTCTCTCTCTCTCTCTCTCTCTCTCTCTCTCTCTCTCTCTCTCTCTCTCTCACACACACACACACACACACACACACACACACACCAAATACACACAATTTTCATAACATATACACAACAATTAAAACTAAATAAGTAAGAGTGAAAGTAAAACACTGATATCAACTTCGGTCCTCTACAGACACAGCCACATGCAGCTGCACACACATATACCATGAACACAAATACTAATAATAATAGGAAGAAGAATCCTCCATTGAGCTTGATTTTAGCTTCAGGTTCTAGAGCTGTGATGTTCATTTACATGTATTTAGTCTTTGGTTGAACTTTCAATGTTACATTTAATGTCTGTTAACATACTCAACCTTAATTTGTCTAAATAATTCCATTTACTCCACTTGCTGTGTGCTTCTTTCTATAGTGAATTGTTGCCCTTGGTTTCTAATAATGTGTTTGCACTCCTGGTTGGATTTGTTGTCAATTTGTAGACATAATTGCCTTCCAAAATGATTGTCTTCCCTCAGAATATTTTCTTCTGACAGGTAACTGGGGAAGTAATAATTCCAGATTAACTTAAACCAATAAGACAATTGTGACTAAAATCAAGGCATAAATCTATGCAAGAGATGACCTCATTATAATTTGCCCCCTATACTAGCATAGTATAATTCTGTTTCTCAATCCTGAACACAAATACTTCACAAGACATTTGTACCTGTGAGCTGCAAACACCATGGTTGCTTTTAAGCCATTTTTATTTAGTGCAGCTTTTCCTAGCTGCATTTTTTGGATTCACAGATGTTCTTGTGGTTAAACCTTGATCTTGAAGATTTTTCTATGTAGCAGATGCTGGCTTCAAGTTGCCTATCTCCATGACTCAGCCTCCCAAGAAGTGGGATTTTAAGACCACGCCCATCTCTGAAGTATAATCATAGGGATACATGCCTGCATGTTTCCTGAGTACCTTGTTAACTTTCACTGTTTCCACCAGCTTTTTCTTCCAGATTTCCCGGCTTGTCTAAAGGAATAGGTTAATTTAATCTATCTTGCTTTAGTGAAGTGGGAACAATTTAGTTGTTATTACCCTAATTAATTCAATTTTTCCCTCTGTGGACCTTTGCCCAGAGATCTCAATCCTTTTGTTCCAATTTGAAAGCTACTTCTCTAAATGTAGCTTTATGCATGATAAAAAATTATTTTCATGCGTTTCTTTCTTTTTATTTTTTAAACAGGGTCTCACATAGAGCATACTGACATTGGCCTCACAAAGAAACTGATGCTGGCCTTGAAATCTTGGTCCTTCTGAATACAGGGATTACAAGCATGTGACGTCACATTCAAATTTGTTCTCAAATAAAAAAACAATAAAACATTGTGTCCATTTCCTGGTACTTCCCTAGCTATTATAGTTTTGTTTGATCACATGTTTAATTGTGCTGTTTAATCCACTTCTTGTTGTCAACTTGACTGGATTCCACATTGACCTATGAAAGCATACCACTGGGTATCTGTGTGTATGTTTCTAAACAGGATTAACTGGGAGGTTACCCTCCCAGTGGCATGGCTGTGACATCCTCCTATGGGCTTCATGATTTTAACAGAACAAACAGAGAAAAAGGGAAAGCCAGGAAAGGGGCAGCACTGTATTTTCTCTGCTTCCTAGTTGGCCATGATGTGAACATATCTTATCCACCTTGTCTCTGTACATGAAATTCTCTCCATTATGTAGGACCAAATGATCATGGACCGACACTCTAAAACCTGGGCCAAAATCTTCCATTCTGAAGTTGTGTCATGGACAATTTGGTCATCGTGATAAGAAAAGTAAACTGGTAGAGTCATATCATCTTCTTGTGTTCAGGGGTCCTGGTGAGAACTCTATCAGATCTAGAGAAACGTTTTCATGCGTCTTCTGCTTTCTACATTTTTACCTCATGACCCCATCATTCTCCTATTCACTGCTTCCTCTTGTTCAAAAGGACACTCTTTTTCTTCACACTGCTTTTCTATCAGGCAGATGTTGGCTATTCATTATTGATCATCAATATTCTTATTTGTTTTGTACAATTTTATCTGTATTGCTTTTTTGTAAGAAGGTCTGGGCAACCTTCCCAATTTTATGTTTTATCACTTCTATTAGATTTCTATGCATATATTTTAGACATCACATTAATGATTTTCCTTTAACTTTTAGAAGTTTTTCTTCTTATCTGACTATTCATTCTTATATAGTCCATTCTTGCTTTAGAAATGAAGTGTCTAAGAACATTGATTTTTGTAAATATCTCTATGCAGTTGTTTGAAAATATATCCACAAATTCCCCCTGAAGGATGGAGAGTAATTCTTACCCTCCTAAGTGTGGATTGAACTTAATAATACGTTTTTAATAAAGAAAACACAGCAAATATCATCATCAATAATATGGAATGTTCAACAGTTCAGGATCTAAAGGTACCAATGGTTTGAGTTTCAATTTCCTTTATCTGTATTCATGGTTGTGAAATAAAATATACTGATATGGTCAATTTAAATACAGATTTATACATTCTAGGAAGCCAATATGACATTTCAAAATACAAGGGAAGAGGACTTTAATACTAACTTTAAATTCTACAAGCTATTAAATACAGTTTTTTACAATCAGCCAAATTAAACATTACTTTCCAGAAAAGAAAGACTTGTATAAATGCCAATGTACAAAATGATAACATATTCAATTAGTGAAAATAGGAATCCCATACTGCCCAGGTAGATAGATGCTGGAAGGAACTGAAGCAACACAGACCTAAAGGCAAAGACATGCCAGTAAAATTCTTTCCCCATCCATCAAGGGACTTGATGCATAATGGAAGTGCTGCTAGCTCAATGGCATGGATTGTACGTATATTAAAATGCAGTTTTATTATAGTACTTGCATGTGTCACGAGCTAGACATGAGAGATCTGGACTTGAACAGGAAAATAGGCATGGAGCCCATTTTGAAACATTTTCTTGAGAGAGATGGAAACATTAATCAAATAGACACACAAATAATGATTTGACTAAGTCAGCATTTCCCAACTTTTCAACACAGAATTTATTAAAAATTAAAATATATTGATGTGACTCCAAGAACAGATCATAAGATACAATGTGCAATTGAATGAAAGTAGACAGCAAGAAGTGGCATCACAGATTACTTAATTACTGAGAGAAGTGATAAAAATTGATTCATATGAATTTTTATGCTATGACAAAAAATATCAAAATCAGAGAAAATATTTTATTAAAAAGAAGAATAAACAAGATAATAAAATATCACCCCATGTTACAAAGAACAAGACAAGATATATAAGATACAACAGTGAAGACAAAATAGACCACATACATCAATATGATAGTTAGTTTGTAAATGCTGTCTATGCATCAGTGCACAAACTGAATGTCATTTACCCACACATCAGGTGATCAATCACACAACACTTTGACATTTCTCACAATAGTACTACCATTTCTTAAAAGGCTGACTATTTTGGAGCAAAACAAACAAGGGTTCAAACATTATTAAATTTTTTCATATGTACATATTAAATGGTTCTTGTAATAACATTGTTCTGTTCCATAAACCGCTTTCTTATTTCATAGACACCCCTTGTCCCTCAAGGATTTCTTGAAAGACTCAGAGCAACATTTGCAGAAAGTCTACTATGTGGAGCAAAAGATGGGAGAACATTAATAATTACAGTGGGCTTCAGGAATCAATTTAAAAATCACAATACCATAGTGAGAAATTCCAACCTTGGGAGAAATTGCCAGTGCTTTAGGGATGAACGTGTTTTTGAAGTCTATGTAACTAGATCTCCCTCTAAAATGATGACCCTATGTAAAATTCCTGCCACACTAATGTTACTGCTGTATGGTGTTCTGTCCATGGACCTTCTTCCACTCACTTATGCATGATGAGCATAAGCTATTGTAGTATGTCACAGAATCTGGAGTTAGAGAGGTTAGGAAAACACCATCGTGTAAGCCCCCAGCGAACTTTGGATTTAAATTTGAATCATGTAAACATCAAGATTGCTCAGCAGTAAAGGACCTTGAAGCCAGCCCTGACAGTGTGACTTCAATCCCCAACGCTCACATTGTAGAAGGAAAGGACTGATTCCTGGAAGCTGTGTACACTCAGCAGCTGCACACACACATACACTGATAATAAAGATTCTTAAAAGTAAAAAATATATATTTATTTATATATATATTATATTATATATTATATATTATATATTTTAACCAACAAACAGAAATCAAACTTAATATATGCTTTAAAAGAGGAAGATTAAACAGAATTCCAACTAAATTTCAACATTCAAAGGAATAGTGCAAACATATGTCAGTTTCTCATGTGCAATAAACTAGGATTTACTGTGTCCAGTTGGGCTCCAGAGATGGACCTGACTGGAGTGGTGAGGGAATGAAGAAAAGACAAACACAGACACAGGGAAAAGCTGGGATCAGGTGGTCAGAGCTCTCTGCTTAAGAAAGCATAGGACCACAGAAGCTCAAGGTGTTTATTGCATTAAGTGGAATAGAGCAGCAATCTAATTGCATACAGATGAACAAGAAGGCAGGGTTTATAGTATACAGCTAGACTAAGAGCACAGGTTTAGCTTATATTGGTAGGGAAGAGTGTGTAGGGGGCAGTCTTCAGGCAATAAAGTTTACAGTGTAAAGATTGGTTTCGGGGGACATTTTCAGCACTGTCAACACTCATACTCAGTCCCCTGAGGAAGGCTTTGGCATCCCTCTGAGTTTATGTGGTCCTTGGCATGGCCATGCCCATGTGAACAGCACCCACTCACTCACTCACTCACTCACTCACTCACACAATCACTCATTTACTCACTCACTCACTCACTTACTCACTCAGGGCTTCTGCTACTCCCTATAAGAATAGCATCATTCTAGGTAAAAAAGACTTGCATGAACAGAGATGTACACATAGACAACCACAGTATGCTCAGAACTGCCTTGCAGCTCAGTTTCAGTGAGGCAGAAATGTGGTATATTCATTATTATAGGTTTTCTTTCAACCACAGTAGTAAACACGTATCAAACTTCGAGGGTTTTCTTGTGCCTTTTTGTAATTCCCCACTCCTCTTCCACAGTCCCATCCACCATATGTAACCACTGATCTAGATTCAACATATATCAATGGTTTGCAAAATGTTCACATATGTGGAATCAAAGGGTGAATAATTTCATCTCTCCTTGGTTCTGGCACTCGGCATATTCTGAGACTTATGCATGCCATTTCATACATCAATGGTCCATTCCTTTTTAATGTGAGTGCACACAATAAAATTCATTTAGCCATATTGATAGGCAAGTGAAAGACAGTTGTTTCTAGTCTGAGTAAGACAAAAACAAATCAGTTCCACCTTTGTTTTTATAAACATTTTCATTTTTGTTGTATGTCTCAGTGGGTGTAGATAGACTACGTTGAATGGGAAGTGTTGGGCTAAGCTTGTTAAAGAAATAGGAAGTCCTTCCAAAGCATTCACAATGCTACATGTCTTCTAGCCATGTTTGCATGTCTAAATACTTCATAGCATTGTCTGTATTTGCCATGGAAATTTTTGTTTTAGATATTCTTCTATTAAGACCTAACTCCTAACTCCTTTGTACGTATTGTGAATGTATTTGGGTAGGGAGAGAATCATTTCTGTCCACTGGACTGTAGTTCTGCATATAGTTGTGTGAGATTGAGTGTGCCTGATTGTTTGCTGAGGTGATTGTATATGACTCATACATTTGTTCTGCTGGCTTCAGAAAGGAGAACGTTCCAATATTATTGATTCTTGTGCATATTATTCCAGTTGTACGGGTTACTGCTTAATACATTAGAAGTTCTGTGGAAAGATCCATATGTATGCATGATTTATACTTTCATTTTTCCATAGTTAACATTATCAGTATATAATTCTTGTTTTGTTATGGCATTATTTATTAAGTTCAGGTTGCCCAATGCTCATATTTGTTCCTTGGTTTTTCTTTAATTCATTTTACTTTTTCCTTAATATTAACTTGCTATATCATTCCCCTTCATTTACTTTCAATATTTATTGGTCCATTTATTTTAATGTCCCTTTTGGGGTAATATAATACCATGACATAAAAAAACATAGGGCTGAAAATAACAAATATATTTAATATTCTCACACAGAAAAATACAAAATACTATTGAAACTGAGGAATGCATAAACACAGGTACATATTATTTTCAAGATTTAGTAGGCTTGATGTTATAAATGTATGAATTATATTAAATTGATCTTTGCATCAAATACAACTTCAATAAAAGTCTCCCAATGGTATTTTGTGGAAAATTTCAAGCCAATTATAAAATTCACTTGGAAATACAAAGCAATAAAAATCAGTAAAGAAATCTTGAGGTGAAGAATAAAGATGTAAGACTTATTACACTGGCTATTAAGATCACAGTGTTGCTTTTTGAGGCAAGGTCTCACTAGGTAGCTCAGGCTAGCCTTTCACACACAATCTTGCCTTACCTTTCCAAACACTAGAATTATAATCTTAAGCTACCTCATCCAGTTAAGACCATGATAGTATTAAAAGCATGATGTTGTCACACAGACAATGAGTAAATTAAACGTAATAGAGCATTTAACGTTAAACTCACACCTTACTTAGACTAAAGGTAGAGTCTGCAGACCACTGAGAGAGAACTGATTCCCTGGGGAAGATGTTATTTAATCAGAGACCTATATCAAAGGGTGAAAATTCATTCTGGCTTCACTTTATTTGAAAAATTAAGATTATAACTTATTTATGCGTGATAAACAAAAACATCCTATAGTAAAATATAAAGCACCCAAATAGCTCACAGAATAGATTATTAAAATGATCAATCACGTATGTAAAATTGTGTGACCTACCTCATCAATAATAGACAAATATGAATTAAAACAATGCAGTTTACTTAAAAGACCCTCCCATAAGTGCAAGAATTAAAACCAAACAAGAAAGTAGACATTGATGATATCAAGCAGCTAGCATCCTGTGTATCCCACTGGGAGTATAATTGGCATAATGACTTCCAGCCCCAATTTAACATGATCTGCTACTACAGACTGGATATGCATGCCCCAAAATACATATGTGAAATTTAACTGCCAATGGAATGATTTTTGTGGGTGTGGCTTTTGAGGTGTGAATTGGTCATGAGGCAGAGCCCTCATGGATAGGGTAGTGCTCCTGTATAAGTTCCTCACAGTAAGCTGGCTGCCCGAGAACGAAGACATAGACACTCTATAAGCCCTAACAATGCCTACACTCTACATCTCCTAGTGTCCAAAACTATAAGAAATGAATTTCTATCACCTATAGACATATAGTTCATGCTATTTTTATTCTAGCTGTTCACAGGAACTCTTTTATCTGCTAACATCCTATCCCATAATCTACATGTACCAGGAATCAAACACTGAAATAGTCACAGTAATTTTATTTGTAATATTTCCCAAATGGACACAATTTAAATATCTATAAAGAGTAGAAGAGATAAACTGCATTATGTTTCCACAATAGAATGGCTATGAAGCAATGAAAATGACTTAGCTACGATTCATATAACATATTTGAATTTCACAAAATAGTTTCCAATGAAGAAGGCAGACACAAAGGAAGAGATAGCATATAATTTTGTTTGTATAAATTCAAAATATAAGCGGAGCTAAAACATAGGATTCCAGAATATATACTTGGTTAGTAAATCTGGGGTTGTGTTTGAAAAGCTCAGTAATGTTTTGGGGGAGGGAGGAGTACACAACTAACAGGAATGTGGACTTTCAGGGTCTGGCAGAATTCCTTCCAAATCCATTAGTAGTGATGAGTGTACTTTCATTCTTGATGCACCATGTACCTGAGCATCTGCTTTGTACGTTTTTTACGTATGCATATTATATAAGATATATTTTAAACAAAGTATCTATACAAGAATAAAGTGAATTATTTGGCAAAAGGATCACTGTCACAGTGAAAGGGATTTCTTAGGAGGATGAATCTGAAAGAGAGTCTAGGTCAGAGTAGAAAGAGCAACGCCTGACATGAACGAATCAAGTTAAATTTATAGAAAAGATAAGGGTGTGAGCATCCATTGCCTAAACACAACATGGGATTGTCATACTGTGATGAAGGGAATGACTAGGTACTTAAAATGGTTTGTGAACAGTCATTTCATTCTTGGCACTGTTGTGTTATATTTAAGAATATAAAAAAATTACCATAAAAATGTCCACAGCACAAACGAAAATGTGTCTCCTAAGAGTTTTAGTGATTCTGCTTCTGTCCTTTGGGCTGCATAAAGTAAACTTTCACCTCAGTTTATAGAACAGCCTTTCCCGTATTCAATTATGACAAACCCAGGTGGCTCGGCTTCTGTAGCAATTTTAATAATAGAATAGTCCATGTATTAGTTACTTTGTACATAGCTAGGACAAAATGCCTAATAAAAGCAACTGAAGGAAGGGAAGAGCCCACAGTATCATGTCAGGGAAGCCATGGAGTTATGGCAGCAGGAGCTTGCGGGTGTTAGTCACATGGCAGCCACACCCAGGAAGCAGAGAGATGGATGTAGACACTCATCTCACTTTCTCCTTTATATTCATCTCAAGGCCCCTGCCCATGGAATAAAGTTGAATATGTTCAGGGTGGGTCTTTCATGTCAGTTAATTCAATCTAGAGATTCCCTCACAGACACAACCACAATTTTGTCTCCATAGGGCTTCTGAATCCCATCAGGTTGATAGGATGAATCATCACAGTAAAGCTGCATGGAAGGTTGAGGTCGGCTTTGTTTAATTAACTAAATTAATCATCTTCATAAGGCCTCTTCCAGGACCATCTACCACAACTATGGACACTTCCAAATGAAAGTGACAGTGTATGACACACATGCTAGATCTATCCCTCTGCTGTGGCTCTGTGTCTACACCATGCTTGTAACAGTCTCTTGCTTCACCAGAACTAGTAGTTCTGATTAATGGTACTGACTTCTGACACTTTCTTTAGTTAACTTGGTTGTCAAACACTTTTTGTTGTTGATTGGGGAGAAGCTACTAAAGATGACACATGTTGTGGGTTATCTTTGCCCAACCTGTCAATTCACTCAAGTAGTACATTTTTCACAAATTAAGTTTAATTTAGACAGTTTTTACACATGTACAAAATGCATACTGACTCCTTTCACTCTCAGCCCACTCCCTATTGCTTCTCAGCTCCCTCCATCCTTCCTATAAATCTCTCTCTCTTGTGTTCATATCTATTTTTTGTCTTATGAGCCACTGTGTTTAGCCAGAAATGTCTGTATGCCCTTAGGTTTGGAGCTATCCAATGGAACCTGGTGGGCTCAGCGGTGGGTACACAACTAAAGACACTGAATCTCCTCCCCATGAATCTATCAATAGTAAATAGTTCCAGGGTAAAGGTAAGGCTCTGTGAGCCCCTCCCTGTTCCAGACTGATAATTGACTCTCTTCTGTGGGCCCAGTGCAGGTAACAGCTATTGAGTTGATTACAGTGCTTTTACTGAGGCTGGAGAATGAAATTTATTATATTCTTACACTGTGATTTTTTTCTGAACATTTGAGGGTTTGGGCATAAATCTCTTGTTTAGAGTAATCTGGTACATAGGAACTCACAAAGTCTGAACCAAAAACCAGGGAGCCTGCATGGGACCAACTTAATTTCTCTACATATGTGTGGCAGTTGTGTAAATTGATCTATTTGTGGAACTACTAACAATGGGAGCAGGGCTGTCCCTAATGCTCTGGCTGGTTCTTGGAAACCTATTCCTCACACTGAATTGCCTTGCCCAGTCTAAATACAAGGGGAGGGGCTTAGTCTTACCACAACTTTGTGTGGCACACTTCATTGATACCCATGAGAGATCTGTCCCTTTCTGAACAGAAACAGAGGAGGATTGGATTGGAGGGGGAAGTGTGGAGGTAAAGTGGGAGAAGGAATTGGGAGGAGAGAAGGGAGGGGAAACTGTGGTTGGGGTGTAAAAATAAATAAATTCCATTTAAAAAAATGAAAAGAAATATCTTGCTTAGGACTGAGCCTACAACATCATCTGATATCACATCTTGGATAGCCAGGAACCTCTTCATTCTTGACCATTAACTGGAAGAAATGGCTTCTGTGATTAAGTCTGAAAACATCTTTTGACAAAAGAAGGGTATAAGCATAGATATTTAGAAGAAAATTCAATGCTGTGTCCATTTGGTTAAACAACATAAGTAAGTTTTCTATATGGGCCTATCATGGCCCCAGGCTTGACATTCCTCCTAACACTCCTCCATAGAAGAGGCATCAGTTCCAATCAGAGGACAGTTGATTCTGCCCACAATGGTCAACCTATACCTCACAGGTAGGCATAAGGCATATCTTGCCCAGCAAGTTGCCCATCTGATTCACAAGGCTCACAAATGGCGAAGTGCACCCTCCAACAGAGCAGAATCTGGGCAGCAGGGACAACATTTCAAGTTCAGTTCCAGCCTGTATTTTTCTATAGTTCACAACCAAGGCATGTGGTGTGCTCTCTAACATGACAATTTCAGGGAGGGGTATTTTTATCTGATCTCTATTACGTGGTTTCAGTAAAAGAAGAGTAAATAATCTACAGTCTAGATGACATAGCAGAAAGTATCTAGTTGATGAGATTCTCAAAAGGGGTAAGCACATGAGAGGTAAATTATGAGAATCTTATTCTATGAAAAGTAAACCACTTATTTTGCTCATGATAAGACCAATGGCAACACAAACACAGTGGAAATCTGAAATGATGATATGAAGTCTAAAAACTGATCACTTAAATGTCTGTTTATCAGGCACAGCATTGTTAGGTTTTATGTTGGAGATTGTTGTTTGTAAAAGGGTACTGCACAAGCATTGATTCTTAGCATCTAATGTTATAATTAGATGAAGTGATTTTTTAAAAAAATATTGGAAATTTCCATCAGATTCCTTGAAGTCTCTGCACCACATTGTAACTAACTAATGGGAAAAAAGCTGTCTGCTAGGATCTGTTGACTAGTGAAATACACTTCAACATTTGTACTACTTTTCTGTTCACTGGAATTTTTAATTATTTCTTTTATTTTTGAGATTATAATATAATTTCATTTCTGTCTTCCCTTTCTTCCTTCAGACCCTCCCATTTAACCTTCCTTCCTCTTTCAAATTCATAGCCTCTTTTCATTAATTGTTGTTACACATACACATATATGTATATGTTCATGTACACACATATAATATATATGTGCATATTTATGTAACTACATATATATTATGTGTGTAGGAATGTATACACATATATATTCCTAAATATATAAATACAACCTGGTTAGTCGGTATAAGGTTATCGTCTATATGTTTTCAGGGCTGGCCATTGGGTATTCGATAACCAATTAGTGTGCTCTTCCCTGGAGAAGACTATTTCTGTTCTCAGCATGCCCTAGATGGCTATACGTTGTTGTACAGGGTTGAGGCCATATACGGTTTCCCCAGTCCATACTATCTGTCTGCTGTTGTCTTTGTTCACCACATGTTTAGGGAGTCAGATTGGTGAGAATTTAAGGGTGTCACTTCTGATATTCCTAGGAGACCACAATCTCTCAGCAAACTCCCTGATTCTTTGGCTTTTACAATCTTTCTGCTACCCTCTTAACAATGACCCCTGAGCCTTTTGTAGGCAAATTGAATTGTAAATGTATGAGATGGGAATGGTCTCTATCTGGTTTCTAAAAACACTCAGAGTCTCATTCTCCAAATGTTTAAAACCAATAAAATATTAGACAGCACAAAGAACCAGGGGAGCCTGAGAAGTTTCAAAGGAATAAACAATAGCAGAAAGTTAACTCTGAGATGAGCCAGAAGACATTACCTTGCAAAGACTTTAAGGCAGTTATAATAAGACAATAAAGTAAAGATAAAGACTCTAGAAAAATGCAAAGTTTCATGAGGGAAATATAAGCTTTAAATGACACAAAATGGAAACTTTAGAGTTGAATAATACAGTAATTGCCGTAAAACTCCATGTGTTAATTTAATAACATGGTGGAGAAGACCAAAATATCAATAAAATTGAAAATAGATTAGTAGAAATTAATGTGAAGTAGTTTTAGAAAGCTGCAAATGATTTTATATGCCTGAAATCTCAACATTTCATAAGTGGAGACAAGAGTATCAAGGGTTCAAGGTCAACCCCAGCCAATTTGATGCTAATTTGAGCTATATGAGATCCAGTTTCTAAAACCAAAGGTGGGAATAAGGTCTTATAAAATTGAAAGTTTTAAAAAGGAACAAAGCTACTTGCACCAATGAGGAGATTAAATAATACCTAGTACACAAGTAATTGGTGTGCAGAAAAAGACAAAAAATAATTTGTTACAGGAAATATGTTGGAACTGCAAGCTCTTTATATGCTTATTGGGAGACAATGTAGCTAATAAAGAAACTTACCAAACTACAGGCAAGATAAACATGGAGAAATGTATGCTCAGAAAAAAGTATCAAAGTGAGAATATGAAAGGCTAAATATATTATTATTATTATTATTATTATTATTATTATTATTATTATTACATTTAGCTACCTGTTTGTCGTCTAATGAAAGAGAGAAAGTAAAGGGTATGTACTTGGGTGGGTAGGGAAGTGGGGAGGAGTTGGGGATCAGGAAACCACAATCAGAATATAGTGTATAAAAAAATGTATTTTCAATATGAATAAATTAAAAATTAAACAAAATGAAGAGGAAAAGCAAGAAACACTCTTAAATGTAATAAGAAGAAACCAGTGTGATATACAGAAAGAAACATCTTGGATTTTAGTCAATCCAAAGTCTATAGAATTCTCATAAGTAACCATTGCTAAGACAGAACTCTTGAGATAGAGGGATCCCTGAAATTAATGTGATTATGGAGTGATTAGAGATTCTGCTGGTAAAGACAATGTCCTAGAACAGTTTTCAAAACTCCTAAAAACAAGGCTAGAAATCAGTTGGGAAAATACATGCTAAACATAGAGTTAAAGGCACTTTTACAAACGAAAATTCAGAGAAGAGAGGCATGCATTTTTTGTATTGGACACAAATTGGCTCTGGATGAGAGGGGTGGGGTTAGCAAAGCCAGAGGAGATTTGGGATCAGAGCACAGTACTCAAAGAGAAGTGTTTGCTGATTCTGAATTAGTTTGTAATGGGACTCTAAGGTGCCTTGGATGAGCATTTGAATATTTGATCCCCAGTTGTTGTCATTGTTTGGACAGGTTACAGGGAGGTACAGCCCTGCTGGAGGAAGTATGCTGGGTGTGGGGGGGGCAGGTCTCACTTTACTTCCAGTCCTGTTTTGTGTTTGAAGTTAAAGATGGGGAATCTCAGCCTCCATGCCTGCTGCTTGCTTCCATGCTCCACACAGGCATGCTAGGGCCAAAACAATATATCTCTGTCCTAATTTATCTTGGTTCATGGCATTCTGTCAATGAAACAGGAAATAACTAATACAGTTGGTTGAAAAGTCCAAGAAATAGAGTCATAATGAGATTTAAACCTAGGTTTTAACAAACGTTAAAAAATATCAAAGGTTTCTTGATTAATTCTCTTATTTCTCTCCCACTTGGCTTTCCAGATCTTCTAAGTAAATTTAGGACATTTCATAAGTTTTCTTTTATCACCATGGAGGCCAGAAAATAATAGAACAACATTTTCAAGTTTTGAAAGTAAATGACTGTCAGTCTACATTTCTATATTCAGTGATCCTATATTCTGTAATTAGATTTTAAAAATCCAACTTAGTCTGGTATACTCACAACACACTTCTGACACCAAATGGGTGGTAGTTTGTCTCTACAAACCAGGAAAGCAATTGCTATTGCAGTTAACATGATGGCCTCTAGTTCACTTTAATTCTGACCCTATTTAAATGGAACACTGCCAGATCCCATAGGTTGAGGGATCAATCATGATTGTTCCACATTTCAGATTCCTTTTTATTATAAATATTTTTTATTAGTTCAAATTAGGAACAAGCTTGTTTCACATGTCAATCCCTTCTCCCTTTCCCTCCCTTTCCCCACCCCATCCACCCTCCACTCCCCAGGCAGGGTAGGGCTCTCAATGGGGGCTCCCCAAAGTCCACCATATCATCCTGGGCTGGGCATAGGCCCTCCCCCATGTGGCCACGCCAAGAGTGCATCCCTTCACGTGGGATGGGTTCTCAAAGTCCCTTTTTACACCAGGGAAAAATACTAATCCACTACCAGGGTCCCGCTAGAGTGCAGAAGCCTCCTAATTGACATCCATGTTCAGGGGTCTGGATCTGTCTTGTACTGGCCTCCCAGACAGCAGTCTAGGGTCCATGTGGTCCCCCCTTGTACAGGCCAGCTGTTTCACTAGCCTGGTACTAACCCCTTTGATCTTCACTCCTCCCTCTCTGCAACTAAGTTCCAGAGTTCAGTTCAGTGTATATCTGTGGGTGTCTGCCTCTGCTTCCATCAGCCACTGGATGAGGGCTCTAGAATGGCACAAAAAATTGTCATCAGTCTCACTATAGGGGAAGGTCATTTAGGCTATCCTCTCCACCATTGCCTAGATTGTCAGTTCATGTCATCCTTGTAGGTCTCTGGAAATCTCCCTAATGCCAGATCTCTCCTCAGACCTATAATGGCTCCTTCTAATATGGTATCTCTCATTCTGCTCTCTTCTATTCTTCCACAGACTCAATATTTCTGCTCCTCCATTTCCTCCTCTCCTCTACTCTTCTCCTCCTCACATTCTGGCACCACCCTCACCCCTACCCTCATGCACCCAATTAGCTCAGGACTTCCTGCCCCTTCCCATTCCTGGGTTCCATGCATTTTTCCCTTAGAGTCCTGGTGTTTCCTAGTTTCTTTGGTGAAGAGGATTGTAGGTGGGTAATCCTTTGCTCTATGTCTAAAATTCATATATGAGTGAATACATACCATGTTTGTCATTTTGTAACTGGGTTACCTCACTCAGGATGGTTTCTTATAGTTACATCCATTTGCCTGTGAATTTCAAGATTGCATTTCTTTTTTCTGCTGAGTAGTATAAATGTACCATATTTTCTCTATCCTTCAGGAGAGGGGTATCTAGGTTGATTCCAGGTTCTGGCTATTACAAACAACGCTGCTATGAAGATGGTTAAACATATATCCTTGTTGTATAGACATGAATTATTTGGGTATATGCCCAAGAGAGGAATTGTTGGATATTGAGGTAGACTGATTCCCATTTTTCTGACAACTGCCATACTGATTTCCAAAGTGGTCGTACAAGTTTGCACTCCCAAGAGCAATGGAGGAGTGTTCCTTTTTCTCCACATCATCTTCAGCATAGATTGTCATTGATGTTTTTGATTTTAGCCATTTTGACAGGTGTGAGGTAGTATCTCAGAGTTGTTTTGAGTTGCATTTCTCTGATGGCCAAGGATTTTGAGCACTTTCTTAAGTGTCTTTCAGGCATTTCAGATACCTCCATTGAGAATTCTCCATTTAGTTCTGCGCCCACTTTTTAATTTCATTGTTTGGTATTTTTGTGGCTAGCTTCTTGAGTTCATTATATATTTTGGAAATCAGCCCTCTGTCAGATGTGGAGTTGGTGAAGATCTTTTCCCATTCTGTGGGCTGTCGTTTTGTCTTACTGACTGTGCCCTTTGCCTTACAGAAGCTTCTCAGTTTCAGGAGTTCCCATTTATTAATTGCAGATTTCAATGTCTGTGCTACTGGTGTAATGTTCAGGAAGCAGTCTCCTGTGCCAATTCATTCAAGGGTATCTCCCACTTCCTCTTCTAAAAGCTTCAGTGTGACTGGATTTATGTTGAGATCTTTGATCCATTTGCACTTAAGTTTTGTGCATGGTGATAGATATGGATCTATCTGCAATCTTCTGAGTGTCCGAATCCAATTGTACCAGCATCATTTGTTGACAATGCTATCTTTGTTCCATTGAATAGATTTAGAATCTTTGTCAAAAATAAGGTGTTCATAAGTGTATGGTTTAATATCAGGGTTTTCAATTCGATTCCATTGGTCTATCTGCCTATTTTTGTGCCATTACCAAGCTGTTTTCAGAACTATGGCTCTATAATAGAGCTTGAAGTCAGGGATGGTAATGCCTCCAGAAGATCCTTTATTGTACAGAGTTGTTTTGGCTATCCTGGTTTTTTTGTTTTTCCATACAAAGTTCAGTATTGTTCTTTCAAGGTCTGTGAAAAACTGTATTGGGATTTTGATGGGGATTGCATTGAATCTGTAGATTACTTTTGGCAAGATTGCCATTTTTTACTATGTTGGTTCTACCTATCCAAGAGCATGTGAGATCTTCCCATTTTCTGGTATCTTCTTTAACTTCTTTCTTTAAGACTCAAAGTTCTTACTGTTCAGGTCTTTCACTTTTTTGGTTAGCATTACCACAAGATATTTTATGTTGCTTGTAGATATTGTGAAAGGTGATGTTTTTCTGATTTCTTTCTCATTTCATTTATCATCTGTATATAGTAGGGCTACTATGTTTTTAGTTAATTTTGTATCCTGCTACTTTGCTGAAGGTGTTTATCAGCTGTAGGAGTCTCCTGGTAGTGTTTTTCGGGTCACTTATGTAGACTATTATATCATCTGGAATTAGTGAAAGTTTGACTTCTTCCTTTCCAATTTCTATCACTTTGATCTCCTTTTCTTGTCTTATTGCTCTAGCTAGAATTTTAAGTACAATATTGAAGAGATATGGAGACAGTGGACAGCCTTGTCTTGTCCCTGATTTTAGAGGAATCGCTTTGAGTTTCTCTCTATTTAGTTTGATGTTGGCTGTTGTTATAGTGTATATTGCTTTTTATCACGTTTAGATATGTTCCTGTTATTCTTGTTCTCTCCAAGATCTTTATCATGAAGGGATGTTGGATTTTGTCAAGGGCTTTTTCAGCATCTAGTGAGATGATCACGTGGGTTTTATTTTTCAGTTTGTTTATATGGTGGATTACATTGATGGATTTTCATATGTTGAACCATCCTTGCATCCCTGGGATGAAGCCTGATTGATCATAGTGGATGATTTTTCTGATGGGTTCTAGGATTCGATTCACCAATGTTTTGTTGAGTATTTTTTCATCAAAGTTCATGAGGGATATTGGTCTGTGGTTCTCTTTTTTAGTTGTATCTTTGTGTGGATTGGGTATCAAAGTGATTGTAATCCCCTAAAAAGAGTTTGGCAATGTCACTTCTGCTTCTATTGTGTGTAACAATTTGAGGAATACTGGTATTAACTCTTGTTTTAGCTTCTGGTAGAATTCTTCAGTGAAGCCATCTGGCTCTGGGCTTTTATTGTTTGGGAGGCTTTTGATGACTGTTTCTATTTCATTAGGTGGTATAGGTAAATTCAAACTACTTATCTATCTGTTCTTGGTTTAATCTTGGTAAGTGATATCTATCCAGAAAATTGTCCATTGGCTTTAGATTTTCAAATTTTGTGGAGTACAGGTTTTCAAAGTATGATCTGCTTATTCTCTGGATTTCCTCAGTTTCTGTTAATATATCCCCTTTTCGTTTCTGATTTTGTTAATTAGCATGCTCTCTCTGCCTTTTGGTTAGGTTGGATAAAGATTTGTCTATCTTGTTGATCTTCTCAAGGAACCAACTCTGTGTTTCATTGATTCTATTTAATGTTTTCCTAGTTTCTACTTTATTGATTTCAGCCCTCAGTTTGATTATTTCCTGGTGTCTACTCCTCCGAGGTGAGTTTGCTTCTTTTTGCTCTAAAGCTTTCAGTTGTTCTGTCAATGCTCTAGTGTGACTTTTCTCCAGTTTCTTCATGTGGGCATTTAGTGCTATGAACTTTCCTCTTAGCACTGCTTTCAGAGTGTCCCATAAGTTTGGGTATGTTGTGTCTACATTCTCATTAATTCTAGGAAGTCTTTCATTTCTTTTTTTATTTCTTTTTTTCAACTTTTTTATTTGAATTAGAAACAGCATTGTTTTACATGACAATCCCAGTTCCCTTCTCCCTCTTGTTCTCCCCTACCCCAACCCCCAACTAAAACCATATCTATCACATATCCTTTCTGGTCCCCCTGGATGCTGAGGCCTTCCATAGGGTGTCATCATAGTCTATTATATCATTTGTTATAGGGCCAACGCCGACCCCTGTGTGTCTTGGCTCAGGGAGTATTCCACTATATGGAATGAGCTCCCAAAGTCCACACTTATGCTAGGGATAAGGACTGAACTACTACAGGAGGTCCCGTAGATTTCCAAGGTTTCCTCACAGAAACCATATTCCTGGGGTCTGGGTCAGTCGCATGGTATTATTCCAGATATCAGTCTGGGGATCAAGAGTTCCCTGATGGTCAGGTCAGCTGTTTCTGTGGGTTTCACCAGCCTGGTCTGGACCCCTTTGCTTTTCACTTGTCCTTCTCTGTGACTGGATTCCAGTTCAGTGCAGTGATTAGTTGTGTGGGTGTCTGCTTCTGCTTTCACCAGCTGTTGGATGAAGACTATAGAATGGCATATACGACAGTCATCAATCTCATTATCAGGGGAGGAAATTTAAGGTAGCCTCTCCTCTGTTGCTTAGATTGTTAGTTGGTGTCATCTTTGTAGATTTCCAGACCTTTCCCTAGTGCCTGATTTCTCTGTAAACCTAAAATGTCTCCTTCTATTATGGTATCTCCTTTCTTGTTTTCTTCTATTCTTCCCCCCACTCAACCTCTCTGCTCCCTCATGTCCTCTGCATCCCTCCTCTTCTCCCCTTCTCATTCTCTAGCTCTCTCCCCCACTTCCCGTGCTCCTAATTTGCTCAGGAGATCTTGACCCTTTCCTCTTCTCCAGGGGACCCTGTATGTCTCTCTTAGGATCCTCCTTGTTTATTAGCTTCTTTGGCAGTGTGGATTATAGGCTGGTAATCCTTACTCTATGTCTAAAATCCTCATATGAGTGAGTTGATATCATGTTTTTCTTTTTGTGATTGGGTTACCTCGCTCAGAATGGTTTCTTCTAGATCCATCCATATTCCTGCAAATTTCAAGATTCCATTGTTTTTTCTGCTGAGTAGTACTCCATTGTATAAATTTACCACATTTTCTCTATCCATTCTTTGGTTGAGGGGCATCTAGGCTGCTTCCAGTTTCTGGCTATTACAAATAGTGCTGCTATGAACATCATTGAACAGATGTCCTTGTTGTTTGAATGTGCTTCTTTGGGTATATGCCTAAGAGTGGAATTTTTGGATCTTGTGGTAAACTCATTCCCATTTTTTGAGGTGTCACCACACTGATTTCCAAAGTGGCTGTACAAATTGGCATGCCCACCAGCAGTGGAGGAGTGTTCCCCTTTCTCCAGCATAAAATGTCATTGGTGTTTTGATTTTGGCCATTCTGACAGGAGTAAGATGGTATCTCAGAGTTGTTTTGATTTGCATTTCCCTGATGTCTAAAGATATTGAACATTTTCTTATGTGTTTTTCAGTCATTTTAGATTCCTCTATTGAGAATTGTCTATTTAGTTCTGTACCCCACGTTTTAATTGGATTGTTTGGTGTTGTGGAGACTAGCTTCTTGAGTTCTTTGTATATTTTGGAGATCGGCCCTATGTCAGAAGTGGAGCTGGTGAATATCTTTTCCCATTCTGTGAGCTGCCATTTTGTCTTGCTGACTGTGTTCTTTGCCTTACAGAAGCTTCTTAATTTTAGGAGATCCCATTCATCAATTGTTGACCCCAGTGTCTGTGCTACTGGTGTAATATTCAGGATGCGGTCTCCTGTACCAATGAATTCAAGGGTATTTCCCAATTTGTCTTCTAATAGTTTCTAATAGTTTCAGTGTATCTGGATTTATGTTGAGATCTTTGATCCATTTTGACTTATGTTTTGTGCAAGGTGATAGGCTTGGGTCTACCTGCAGTCTTCTACATGTCCACAACCAGTTATGCCAGCACCATTTGTTGAAGATGTTCTCTTTGTTTATTTCCTCTAGTTTATCTTCAGCATCTGAGATTCTGTCTTCCATCTCTTGTATTCTGTTGGTTATGCTTGCATCTTTGGTTCTTGATTGTTTACTCAATTTTTCCACTTCCAGCATTCCCTCAGTTGTGTTTTCTTTATTGTCTCTAATTCAGTTTTCATGTCCTGAACTGTTTCCTTCAGCTGTTTAACTGTATTTTCTTGGCTTTTTTTGGCTTTCCTTGATTTCTTGCATCTTTTGGTTTGTCTTTTCTTCCATTTCTCTGAAGGATTTTCTGATTTCCTCTCTTAGGTTCTCTATCATCTGCATGAAATTGCTTTTAAGGTTGCTCTCTTCTGCTTCTTTTGTGTTGGGATGTTCATGTCTTGCTGGTGTAGAGTCCCTAGACTCTGGTGGTGTCATATTGGTTTTTCTGTTCTTGGATGTGTTCTTATATTGTCGTTTTCCCATCTCTTCTTCCAGTGGGTACAGGTAGTGTCACTTCCTTTCCTGGTGTGTATGGGACAGGTGTTCTCTCAGGTGGATGCAATTGGCTCCGATACTCTGATGGGTCTCAAGTTAGGCACAGGCAGGTCTGAGGCACTTGCTCTCCAGGTGGGTGAGAGCAGGACTGGTGCAGAGATGTCAGCAGACTATGGGTTGCTTGGTCCTCAGGTGTCGAGTCGTCCTGTCTGTAGACCTTTGGGTGGGAGTTCCCAGAGTGGGCAGGCAGAAGTTGGGCCCAAGGCAGGGGCTGAAGCAGCTCACCTCTGCACTCTCTGCACTCTGTGGGGTCTGGAATAGTCCAGCAATCTCAGCAGAGTCAGGGTCCCAAGGTCCTCAGGGACTGATTCAGTCTGCCTGCAGACCCCGGGGCAGGATATCCCAGGGTAAGCAGGTAGAAATTGTTCCCAAGGCAGAGGCCAAAGCAGCTTACTCTGCACTCTGTCTCTTTTTTTATTTCTTCCTCAACCCAGGAATGGTGCAATTGGGTGTTATTCAATTTCCACGAGTGTAGGTTTTCTGCCATTTGTATTCCTGTTGAATTCTAGCTTTAAACCATGGTGATCTGATAAGATACAGGGGGGCTATTTCAATTCTTTTTTATCTGTGGAGGTTTGCTTTGTTGCCAACTTTGTGGTCAATTTTTGAGAAGGTGCATGTGGTGCTGAGAAGAAGGTATATTCTTTTTTGTTTGGATGGAATGTTATATAGATATCTGTTAAACCCAGTTGGGTCATAAATTCTGTTAGATCCTTTGTTTCTTTGTTAAGTTTCTGTCTGGTGGTCCTGTCTAGTGGTGAAAGCAGGGTGTTGAAGTCTCCTACTGTAAGTGTGTGTGGTTGTATGTGTGGTTTGAACTTTAGTAATGTTTCCTTTACAAATGTGGGTGCCTTCATATTTGATGCATAAATGTTCGGGATTGAGAGTTTATCTTGATGAACTTTTCCTGTGATGAGTATGAAATGCCCTTCTTCACCTCTTTTGATTGATTTTAGTTTGAAGTATAATTTGTTAGATATTAGAACTGCTACCCCAGCTTGTTTCTTGGGCCCATTTGATTAGAAAATCTTTTCCAAACCCTTAACTCTGAGGCAAAGTCTCTCTTTAAAGGTGAGGTGTGTTTCTTGTATGCAGCAGAAGAATGGATTCTGTCTTCCTATCCATTCTGTTAGCCTGTATCTTTTTATGGGCAGGTTAAGTCCATTGACATTGAGGGATATTAATATCCATTGATTGTTGGTTTTTGTTTGTTTTGGATTTATTGTTGGTGGTGTCATTGTGTGTGTATTTCCCCCTCCTGTTTCTTTTCCTGTTTGGTAAAATTGGATTATCTATTGCCTATGTTTTGGTGAGTGTAGTTATCTTCCATGGATTGGAGTTTTCCTTCCAGAAATTTCTGTAGTGCTGGATTTGTGTATATGTATTGTTTAAGTCTGGTTTTGTCATGGAATATCTTGTTTTCTTCATCTATAGTGATTGAAAGTTTTGCTGGGTACAGTAGTCTGGGTTGGCATCCCTGCTCCCTTAGTGTTTGTAGGATATCTATCCAGGACCTTCTGGCTTTCAAAGTTTCCTTTGAGAAGTCGGGTATGATTCTGATAGGTCTGCCTTTATATGTTACTTGGTCTTTTCCTTTGCTGCTCTTAATATTTTCTCTTTATTCTGTAGGTTTGGTGTTTTGATTATTATGTGTCGAGTGGACTTCTTTTTGTGGTCCAGTCTGTTTGGTGTTCTTTATGCTTCTTGTACTTTCATAGGCATATCCTTCTGTAGGTTGGGGTAGTTTTCTTCTGTGATTTTGTTGAATATGTTTTCTGTACCTTTGAGCTGTATTACGTCACCTTCTTCTATACCTATTATTCTTAGGTTTAACCTTTTCACGGTGTCCCATATTTCCTGGATATTTTGTGTTAGGGATTTGTTGGACTTGAGATTTTCTTTGGTCAATGACTGTACATCCTCTATAGAGTCTTCAACAACTGAGATTCTCTCTTCCATCTCTTGTATTCTATTGGCTATACTCACATCTTTAGTTCCTGATTATTTATCCAGCCTTTCTATTGCCAGCATCCCCTCGTTCTGTGTTTTCTTTATTGTGTCAATTTCAGCTTTCATGCCTTGAACTGTTTCAAGCCCTCCCTTCACTTTTTTGGTTGTTTTTTCTTGGCTTTATTTAGATTCCTTAAGAGATTTGTTTACTTCTTTAATTTTTTGGTTTGTCTTTTCCTCCATTTCACGTAATTTTTTGCTTTTTTCTTCTGTTTCTTTAATTAATTTTCTTGTTTCCTCTTTAAAGGTCTCTATCATCTTCCTAAGATAATTTTTGAGGTCCATCTCTTCTTCATCCTCTGTATTGAGCTTTTCAGATCTTGCTGGTGTGGAGTCCCTAGATTCTGGTAGTGTCATATTGGTTTTTCTGTTGTTGAGTGTGTTCTTACTCTTCCCATCCCTTCTTCCAGTGAGTGCAGGTGGGGTCTCTCCCTCTCTCCAGTGGCAGGCTGAGGGCTCAACTTCTGGTGGCAGCTGGATGGCAGAGGGTGGTTTGTGGACAATGGTGGGGTGTGTCCAGACTCAGAGTGGGCCTTACGGTCTGGGCAGGTCCACTCTTGTCCTGGTGGGCTCAGGCAGAAGCGAGCAGGGGTTGCTGGGGGTGTTTTGCCAGGGCAGAGCAATACCCAGACTCACCTGAGGCCTGGGTGCCTGCCACAGGACAGAGGGCAGAGTGTGGACAGGTTTGAGGTGTGTCCAGATTCCCACATTTCAGACTCAGCAACACCCATGTGTCTGAGATTTCTGATCCACTAGGTAGATGATAGATAGATAGATAGATAGATAGATAGATAGATAGATAGATAATATTAAAAACTGGAATCCCTACAACTTTCTGGAATCCCTACAACCTCCTTCTTGGGTTGATTAATTTTCAAGAAGAAATTAACAAACCAGGTAAATACTCTCATTAGTTTGTCATAAAGGTACAATGATGGAGATGAGAAGATGATGAGACACAGGCTTCGTGGAGTCTTTCTCTGCTATGCATGTTTGACCCAACTAATCAGCACTGTGCTCAATTTAATTATCAACTTCTCTCCCCTTAAAGTTAGCAGTTGGAATGAAAGTTCTGAACCTTCAAATCTTGTTTTGGTTTTCCCTGGGAGCACCCTCTACTTTAATAATAGCTACCAAGGAGCAGAGGCCAGTTATCATTCCACTTATCAGCATAAAAAGGCACATATGCCTTTGAGATTGCAAGAAAGTTAGAAATTATGCACCAGGAAGAAAGAAGTCTATGAGGATTGGTGTTAATGTCAACTTGCCATAAATTAGAATCACCTAATTAGAGAGCATCACCTTAAGAACTGTCCCCACCATCTTAATTGATGTGGGAAAATCACCCTAAAGTGTGCACTGGTAGCTGCCCAGATATTTTTTTCACAGGGGACATGGCAGAAGGAAGAAGAAGGAAGATTCTTGGTCTTTTGTTTGATTGCCCTACCCTTTTACCACCTAGTCAATTTACCTTGTTGCTGCCACTGATGATTTCTTTACTTTTATCAGATGCAGCATTTCTAAACTTTTAATTCCAAACCCTTCCAGGTTTAGGGGGCATGGTGATTGATCTGGGCTGCTGAGGCACCCAAACTCAAAGACCAACCATTAACAGGTTCTCAGCTTCTTGAATATAAGTTAACTATTGTTCCTATTTAACATAAACTGATTTAATTATTTTATGAGTATATGTATCCCATTGGTTCTGTTCCCTAGAGAAACTTCACTAAAGCCAAGTGCATTAGACTAAAACTGGGCTTGTACTATGCTGAGCCTAATCATGTTGTTTTAGGGGAAGACTTTGGATGCATTTAGAACTAGCTTGATGAGCTGTTAGGGGTACTTCCAGGATAGAATATTTAGAGAGGTGTAGATGATTGAGGGCTGACTTGTGAAATATTCTGGATTGAGAAACTGTGGAAGTGAAACCTTTGCTTTGTTGAGATGGCTGGTTATGATCAGCTAGCTCTGAAGAATTCGCTATGCATAAGAAAAATCTGGCAGCATTGAGGTGAGATATTTTGGGGTGGATTTTCTAAGGGAGAGCACACAAAAGCCATGGGCCAGGGGTCCAAGATTGCATCTCAAGCAGGCAGTTGTAAAGTCTCCCACATGATACTGAATTTTGGAAGTGTGAAGGCTATAGGGTTGAATGGGTCAATTGTTGGTCAGTTTTTATCAGATTGGCAAAAATTTAGGACAGCTGGGATGATAGAACCTCAAGAGAGGAATCACCACCATTAGATTATCCTGAGGGCACATCTGTGAGGCTTTGTCTTGATCAATGATTGATGATTAATGATGCAGGAGGTCCAAGGTCATCGTGGGTTGTACCCTCTCTGAGGAAGGAGTAGTCCTTTCTTGTATGTATGAGAACTCAGTCAGTGAGCACCATTTCTCCATGGTCTCTGCTGCTGTTCAGGCCTCCATCTTTTATGCTTGACTCCCTGTCCTGACTTCCCTCCATGTTGGATTGTGACCTAGGATATGTAAGATGAAATAAGTTTTCTCCCCAAGTTGTTATTGGTATGTCATTATCAGAGCAACGTTATGAAAACTAGAACAAAGTCCAAATATATATTTCACCATGTCACAGAGATCTATTTATAAATAAAAGGAAAATGAAGGAATTATAGGATAAAAGAAATCCAAGGGAACCCACTGCCAACTGCAAGCTTTGAAATCAATGCTAAAGAAAATGAGCATGGGAGGAAAATGCATTAGAGAGAAACTTGGTATTTTAGGAATGGAAAGAAAAACTCGGAAATGTCAGACTTTGTGTAACAGACCAATCTCTCTGTGTGAATTCATTAAAACATACACTTCAGTTACAATAATAACCAGTAATGAATAAAGACATTGAATCAATACTAAAAAGACTCACCCCAAAGCAAAACTAAGGATCTAATTGAGGTTTAACTAGGAAACTCAACCAAATTTTAAAGAATGTAATATTGATCTTTCATAAACTCTTCCAAAATCTGAGAAGATGGAATACTTCTCAATTCACTTTAAGGCCATTACTACCCAGGTACTGAAGGCTGATGAGGACCCAAGGAAAGGAAATAGAGGCCAATGATTTTTATGCGCATTGATGAAGAAGTCCTCAACTAAAAGAATGTGTTAGTCACCTTTGTGATGCTGTCACACTATACCCAGAAGAAGAAACTTATGGAAAGAAACATCTGATTTTTTCTTGGTTTCGGTCCACTGTGTCAATGAGGCACAGGGATAAGTAGCAGCCTTGTCTCTGACGGTGGGAGCATGAGGTCCTACATGCCAAAGATTTCACAGCCTCTCCCAAACACTGCTACCTGTTGTGGACCAGATATTCGAACACATGAGCTGGTGGGAGACATTTCACATTCAAACCATAACAAATGAAACAAGACTTACAATAATTTCAGTGGATTCTGGAGAAGCTTCTTACAAAATCTAATGTCTTTTCAGCAATTTCAATAATTTAGTTATAGGAGGAATCTGCCATGACACAATACATGTATATATTGAACATAGATGGCACATGACTTGATGATGAAAACATTTTATATTTTCCTGTAAAGTAAGAAACAACACAAAGATGCCTATTCTTAACCTTTAAATTCAATATAATGCTGAAAGTCTTAGACTAAGTAATTAGGCAAATGAACAAATTGAAGGCACTCAGATTAAAAAGGAAGAAGCCAAACTGTCTGTGCTTGCAGATGGTGTGAAAACCCTAAAGAAATCCCTAAAAACTCTACCAAAATGATCTTAGAATTAGGAAATGAATTCAACAAAATTTCAGAAACTAAAGTCAGCATTCAAATATAAGCACTAGTGTACTAACAAAATCCTACCTGTAAAACTAGTAAATACTTTAGAAATAAATTTAATCAAGGAAGACAGATCTACATGTCAAAAGCCATAGAAGGGAGGAATTGAAGATACAAATAAATGTCAAGATGTCTTGGTTATGGAATACAAAACTTAATATCATTAAAATGCCCATATAATCCAATGTGATCAACAGATTTAGACTCTCTGAAAATTGCAATGTTACTTTTTTCATACACAAAGAAATCCTATATTTCATATGGATCAACAAATTTGTTAAGTAGCACAGCAATCATGAGCAATATTAATGAATCTGAGGATGTAATAATAACTGACTTCAAATCTACAGAAGTCATAATTTTATGGTGTTGTCATGGAAGAGACCAATAGGACAGAATCCTTATTTTGGATCAACTGGTTGAGCATAGCATGAAAAATATATGTAAGAGCTGAATATGGCAGTGTACACTTTTAAACCTAGCACTCTGGAGACAGAGACAGGCAGATCTCTGAGTTTCTTGGCTAGTCTGTTCTGCATAGTGAGTTCCTGTCCAGCCAGAGCTACAAAATGAGACATTGTCTTAAAACTACATATACGTATAAGGGGGCCAGAAAGATGGCTCCATAGTTAAGAGTGCTTGTTTCACAAGCATGAACATGTAAACTTTGATTGCATCATGTATGGTTTTTAAAAGCTAGGTACTGTTATGCAGGTACCTAGAACCCCAATGCCATGGCATGTGGAGACAAGGGGATGGGTAGGGATTATTAGCAGCTAGATTAACTCCAAGTTTATTGAGAGACCCTGCCTCAAAAAAATAAATCAGAGTGAAATAGAAATGGATGCCTGATGTCTTCTGCCTGGTGCAAATTCATAGGCATATACACCCTACACACACACACACACACACACACACACACACACACACACACACACTTAGACACACATGAAAACAAAGTTAAAAAATTATAAGAAAATAAAACTATTCTATATCAAGAAAACAAGCAACCTGGTTTACAAATTGGTAACTGATCCTAATAGACTTTTCTCAAATGAAGATGTAAAAATCTTTTTTTATAAAAAAAAAGCATGTGTTCAACTATTCATCAGGAAAATGCACATTAAAATTGAAGCAAGATAGTCCCTTACATCTCTTACATTGTCTATTATGAATAGTAAGGTCAGCAAGATGGCTTAGATGACAAAAACATGCCACATAGACCTGATGGCCCAAGGCCCATATCCTCCACCTCAATGTGGAACGAGAGAACTGACTCCCAAAAGTCATCCTCTGACCACTACAAATGTGTGCACAACCACACTCACAAACATCATACACATGTACACATATACATACAAAAGAATTATGATGACTAAGTCTTGGAGAAGACATGGAGAGAGGAACTATCTGCACTGGTGGACATATAGATGAGTGTCTCAATCACCAAAAAGAAAATGAAAGGTCACCAAAAGTTTATAATAGGAATACTATATTGTCTTGTAGTCCTATTTCTGAATATATATTCAAAGAAATTGAAACAAATGGGTAGAAGAGATGCCTTCATTAACCAGTTTTACTATTAGTAACGGTACCATTAGTAACAGTAGCTAAGATGTCGGCAGAGTGAAACTAAGATTCTATCAAGGTATGAATGGGTAAATAAAATATGTTATATTGCACAAGTGAATGCTTTTCAGGCTTTAAAAATGGTAATTTTGTCATTTGAAATGATATAGGTAAACAGAGTACAAGTAAGATAATTTAGACAAATAAAATGTTACATGAGCTCAAACATATGTAAAAGATAAAACTCAGACTCACAGAGTTAGACAGTGGTTAGCAGTAACTGGGGGAGAGAGATGTTGCTCAAAGTACGTAAAACCCCATTTAGTAAAAATAATCCAAAGAGATTTACTTTAGAACATGTTGGTGAGAGTTAATGACAGCATGTGAAATTCCTAAAAACTGCTAAGAAAGTTGATTTGGGATATTCTGTCCACAATAAATATGTGAAGTAATGCATTAAAAAACTGGATCAATTTGGCAATCCTACAGGGTATGCATATTTAAAGACATGTTTTGGGTGATAAATATATGTAATTTTCTATCAATTAAAATTAGTAAAATACACATATAACTTACAAATAAAAAATTCAGACATTTTTTAAGACAATCTTTTATTAATGTTGACAACTACAACAAAAATCTATACAGTAGCAAGACTTCAATATTCCATTTAAAGTAGTTAAATATTAATTCTGAGAGGGGTGTGAAAAGGTAAATAAGAATACTGTATCCATTGAATAACCACTGCAAAAATAGAGAGACACAATCAAAAATTCAATAAATAAAAGACAAAAACAAGTCATAAATCATACAGTATTTATTGATTGGAAAACAACATAGTAAAGATTTATTTTTCCTAAATTGATGTATAGATTTAATATGATTATAATAAAAAACTAGCAAGATTTTTGTGGGGAAATGTACTCTTCAATTCACATAGAAAGATAAATAATAGCTACAAATATTGAAAAAAACCAACAAAGTTAGCAGGAAAAATACTGCCAAACTTCATGGTTTATTATAGTTACAGATAGGAAGACACAGTAGGACTAGGGAAAGATAGACACAGATGAACTTGAATAGATCAGTTAGATCTACACACACATACACACACAGACACACACACATACATAACCACATATGTATATATGCATATAAAATGTTTGTGCATGTGAGAATGAAAGGTCAATAAAAATAGAAATACCATATGATATAGCAATCCTATTGGACAATATATATTCAAAGAAAATAAAATCAGTGGGTAAAAGAGATGACAGCTAACAAATATGGGGAGGGTGCATTGTGTATGTATGTGTTTATGTATGTATATGAGTGTGTGTGTGATTGCTAGAAGTTAGAAACAATATAAATAGGTAAATACAAAGACTGATTATATATATATATATATATATATATATCCCTTGCAAAATAACTTAATATTGATCATGCCTGATTTGTAAAGTACAAAACCCAAATCTTTCAGAAAAAAAACAAACAAACGAAGGCATCAATCAACTCACATTCTTGTTAGGCCAAGAATTCTAAAATACAATATCAAGGATAGAACCCATAAATGTAAAGCAAAAATTATAGCTCTAACTTTAGAAAGATAAAAATATGCAGGGAAAGAGACAACATATACTCTTAAAAATAAATGACATAATTACTTACCAATCAAATTTTTGATCAAGTAACTTTATCCAGAATATATAAAGGGCTTTCATGATAAGGCAGCAAGAAAACAAACCATCTAGGTTTTTTAAAGGGGCAAAATACTGATATAAGAAAATATATATGATTATATGAATGGGCAAAATCACACAGATAGATCCCTAATATCAGTTGACTTTAAAGAAATATAACTTGAAGCCCTCATGAGAAGCTATAATATTACAAGTTAGAATACGTCAAATTTATTAACAAACTGATAATACCAAGTAATGGTGATGGTTTAGGGTAATTAGAACTCTTACATTGTTAACGCAGGTGTGAAATGGTACAACCACTGGGAAAGTGATTTGGCAGTGTTTTCTACTTAAATAGGCAATTACCATATGACCTGGTATTTAGATACCTGCACATCAAGTGCAGAAAAATTAAAGCTTACAATTACATGAGAAAACTGTATGGGTAACTGAATGGTTATTCATAGTAACCAGAAGTTAGAAACGATGTAAATGTATAAACAGACAGACGGAGATCTGTTTGTAGAGGAATGCTACCCAGATATAAAAGGGAAGTAGCCATCAATGCACAAACAATTTGATGGCTCTAAGTGAGAGGATCCAATCTCATAAGTTGGGTCCTTCATGACTCTAGGAAAACATTCAGGGACAACATAGAATAAATAGTTGTCATGAGTAGGACATAGGAAGATGATCTGGTTGCAAAGGGAAAAAATACCAGGGACTGCTTTTCATTATAATTGATTGGCATATTTTATATCTTGCTTCTGGAGTGTCTGCTTACACTTATATCTGTTAAAAGTCATGAAAACTATTCCCTTATGAGTTAATTAAGCAGATTGATTATTTTTAGTGACATTTCGGTCTCTTTAAGGACTCTATTTCTTATTTTTACCTCCTAGAAACCGAACAACACGGAAGATCAGGCTAAGCAAATCTCATGTCTCTTTTTAAATTCTGAATACAGAGCCATATGAAAATGGGAACAATTAAATACATATAAACATTTTAGCAGTGTAATCAAGAAAATCCTATCAAGTAAAATTTTTAACAAAGTTAATTTAACATGCATTACTATTATGAATCATTACTGTTGGATCACATGGTATGCAGTACATTTAAATGACTATAATTAAGATTGCTTTTACAGTCAAACCATTTAAAGTTTTTTCTCTGGTACCTGTAACTTCTGCCAATGTTTTTAATCCTGATGTACAAAAATCATCATGCACAAAAATCCTTTTCTCTGACTTGATTTGCAAAAATACTCATAGATTTGGCTTACAAAAGTCAAATGCAATTCATATTTTAGGGCACAAGCAACAAGAGAAAGATTGTCTGGAAGTGGAAACAATTGCAGCATGGAGCTATACTAAATAAATATTGGATTCTGGATGAAACAAATGTAAAAACTACCTTATGAGGTAGGGGGTCTGAAACTTCAGGGATTCAATTGCAATAATCTAAGACCTCTGACCTACAAAGAGATGTCCTGAGGAGTGACAACAAATGAAGTCCATGAAATGACAAAAACAACCGTTGTGAGTTCTGCCATAGTATTTGAAGTCAATGATAATGTGCAATGAATGACTTTGGGTGGGATAACAAAAGCTGATATTTGGGTTTTTTTTTTTTTGGTTGGTTGGTTGGTTGGATTTGTTTTTAACAGAGGATTGTTGTAGAATATTATTTTAAGATGTGTTACATTAGTTTATGGTGTGGAATATTTGTTTGATGATGCAAAGATGTGTTGCATTCTTTCATGTTGCATTTGTTTAACTCTGTGAAGCTGTGTTACTTTGCCTGTCTAAACACCTGATTGGTCTAATAAAGAGCTAAATAGCCAATAGCAAGGCAGGAGAAAGGATAGGCAAGTGGGGCTGGCAGGCAGAGAGGATAAATAGAAGGAGAAATTTGGGAAGAGGAGATCAAGGAACAAGAAAAGGAAGAGGACATTGGGGGCCAGCCTTCCAGGCACATGGTCAAAAAATGTAATAAGAGTAAAGAAAATATATACAGAAATAGAAAATGATAAAAGCCCAAAGGCAAAAGATAGATTGGATAATTTAAGAAAGACTGGCAAGCAACAAGCCAAGCTAAGGCCACGCATTCATAAGAAAAAATAAGCCTTTGCATGATTTATTTGGTAGCTGGGTGCTGGGACCCCCAAAAGAGTAAAACATAAACAATAGAGGATAGCTCATTTTTAACTAAAAATTATGTACAGCCTTCTTGGGAGGTGGTGATTGAGCTGAACAATTATAGACACGGATAAGTACTTCAGGAAAAGTGGGGTCTCTACCCACAGAACTGGATTCAACTAAGAAAGGTAGAATACTTTTGGTAAGAAGTGAATAAAGACCAGAGTGAAAGTCACCAGTGAAGGCCTGGTGTGAATGATTAGCACTCATGAAGTCTAGTTAGCAGTCATCACAAGCTTGGAACGGGCAACTTGCATGCTCAAAGGATCATTCTCCAAGTGAATGTGTAGCAGTTTGAAAGAGGACTGACGCTAAAGTGAGCATCTGGGAAGTGAGGTAAGTGGTCCAGAAGAGATCAAATCAATCCTAGGCAGTCTTTGGGTGTGGACAGGAAGAAAACAGGGGACACATAGCAGAAGTGGATTTACAGGTTGTGTGTCTGCCTAGTTTATCTTGATGAGAATAAAATAAATTTAAAATGTGGTCAGAATACTAAGGCTAAGTGATGGAGACTTGCAATGTTGTCAGTTACTATGTGACTTTGTATCTGACACTGAAAAGGTGAGTTTGGTCAGGACAATTTGAATTTGAGACATAAATTCAATAGGATGCAGCCAGAAACCCACAAGTGATGTCAGAGGAGGAGGCAGGTGTAGAAAAGCTAAACTGAAAAGGTAAAGTGTCAATAGCTGAGAGCATCAACAAAATGGATGAGAAGGTACTTTGGACAAGGTTGGACAAGGTCTCAAGCAATAAGTCATACAGGGAAAGTTCACTAGAAAGCTAAGTGAGAGACTGTATTGACCCCCGAAGGATGCTGGTGGCTTCCTCTTCATTGGTTAGTTTTCATGGGAACCAAATTTAAGTTGGATGAAACAGAATGAAAAGCTATCTAGAAGTGAGGGTCATTTAGATTAAAACAAGTTAAAGAGCTTTATGCAACCACTTCACAATCTCAAAAGAATGACATGCCATCAGCCAACAGCTGAATTGCATAAAGAATTGCCCCATTTCTTCATAGAGCACATGGGTTGGGTAAGATGCTCAACTTGCAAGCATAGGGAATCTGATTCCTGTCCCAAGAACAGAAAGAGAGAAAAGGGGTGAAGAGTATCATATATCTGTAGAGCTGAAGCTGCAGAGAATGGGTATGGGTGGGGACTTGTAGATCCCCAAGACCAGCCTAACCTACTTAGTGAACTTCTAGCCAGCTAGAGATCCCCTCTCAAGGGAAAATTGAATGAGCAGGAAGGGAAGCAGGGGACAGCACCCAAAGCCTTTATGTTCACGTGCACACATGCACACAGAATTAAAAAAATAACGTATCAATACAGAGCCATTAAGTTGACATTTGTGGCTCTAACTAGACAGAAGCTCTAGGTGATCACTGGGAGGATATCTATTTTTCCTGATTATTTTCAATCTTTTGGGGAGAAATGATGGAAATAGAAGCATGAGTAGAACTTGTCTTCAGGTGTGCCTAATTTCCCTGACCCCAGTGAGGCAATATCATAATGGAACTCCTCTGTGTCTCATTGATCACCCAAGATGGAGCAAACAGGCACCTCCTCTTTCTCAGCTGACAATTTTGAGTTTTGCCTTTTAAGTAAAATTTCGAAACTATGATGTTCATAGCAGCACTATTTATAATAGCCAGAAACTGGAAGCAGCCTAGATGCCCCTCTACTGAAGAATGGATAGAGAAAATATGGTACATTTACACAATGGAGTACTACTTAGCAGAAAAATAAACAATACAATCTTGAAATTTGCAGGAAAGTGGATGGATCTAGAAGAAACCATTCTGAGTGAGGTAACCCAATCACAAAAAGACAAGCATGATATGTAATCACTCATATATGGATTTTAGACATAGAGTAAAGGATTACCAGCCTACAATACACACTGCCAGAGAAACTAGTAAACAAGGAGGATCCTAAAAGAGACAAACATTGTCCCCTGGAGAAGGGGAAAAGGTCAGGATCCCCTGAGCAAATTGAGAGCATGGGAAGAGGGGGGAGGGGGCTACAAGAATGAGAAGGGAAGACAAGGAAGGATGCAGAGGTCATGAGGGAGCAGAAAGGTTGAGTCAGGTGAAGAATAGAAGAAAGGGTATGTGATAGGTAGGGTTTTAGTTGGGAGTTGGTAGGGGAGGAAAGGAGGGAGAAGGGAACTGGGATTGTCATGTAAATCAATCTTGTTACTAATTCAAATAAAAAATGATAAAAAAAATTGACACTATCTCTAACCAATTTCTTAGAAAGTCTGTTAGCAACATTTTGATGCACATCCTCAAAATTTGACATGCTAGCCTAATGGTCATAGGGCATCTTTGATTTGCTACAAATGACACTCTTCTTAGCCAGCTCCTAGGAGCAATGACTCATTGCTGGGGAAAATATAGAATAGTCCAGCCAGTGTAGGTCTGAATTCCAGTTTTTATTTTTCTCCATTTTTATTTGAATTAGAAACAAGATTGTTTCAAATGTCAATCCCAGTTCTCTCTCTCTTACCTCCTCCTCTGCCCCCCAAACTAACACCCTACCTATTACATCTCTTTCTGTTCCCCCAAGGAGGGTGAGGCTTTCCATAGGGGTTCTACAGAGTCTGGCATATAATTTAGAACAGGGCCTAGGCCCACCCCTTGTGTCTAGGCTCAGGGAATATCCCTCTATGTGGAATGGGCTCCCAAAGTCTATTCCTATGGTAGGGATAAGTACTGATCTACTACAAAAGGCTCCATATATTTCGAGGTCTCCTCTCTGACACCCACATTCATAGGGTCTGGATCAGTTCCATGCTGGTTTCCCAGTTACTAGTCTAGGGGCCAAGAGCTCTCCCTTACTCAGGTCAACTGTTTCTGTGGGTTTCACCAGCATGGTATGGACACGTTGCTCATCACTCCTCCTTCTCTGCAACTGGATTCCAGTTCAGTGTTTAGCTGTGGGTGTCTTCTTCTACTTCCAATAGCTGCTGGATGAAGGCTATGTGATGGCATAAAAGTTAGTCATCAATCTCATTATCAGAGGAGGGCATTTAAAGTAGCCTCTCCTCTGTTGTTTAGATTGTTAGTTGATGTCATCTTTGCAGATCTTCAGACATATCCCTAGTGGCTGACTTCTCTTTAAACCTGTAATGTCTGCCTCTATTTTGGTATCTCCTATCTTGCTCTCCTATATTCTTCCACTGACTTAAAACTCAACCTTCCTGCAACCTCATGTCCTCCTCACTCCTCCTCTTCTCTTCTTGTAATTCTCCTAGCTCCCTCTCCCCTCCCCTGATGCTCCCAATTTTCTCAGAGGATCTTGTCCAATTCCCCTTCTCCCAGGGACCATGTATATCTCTCTTAGAGTCCTCCAAGCTTCCTAGATTCTCTGGCAGTGTGGATTGTAGGCTAATAATCCTTTGCGCTATGTCTAAAATCCATATATGAGTTAGTACATGTCATGTTTGTCTTTATGTGACTGCACTACCTCACTTAGAAATGGTTTCTTCTAGTTCCATCCATTTGCCTGTGAATTTCAAGATTCCATCTGTTTTTTTTTTCCTCAGTGAGTAGTAATTTATTGTGTAAATGTACCACATTTTCTCTATCCATTCTTCAGTTGAGGGGCATCTAGGTTGCTTCTAGGTTCTGGCTATTAAAAATAATTTTGCTATGAACATAGTTGAACAGAAATACTTGTTGTATGAATGTGCATCTTTTGAGTATATGCCTAAGAGTCAAATTGCTGGATCTTGTAGTAGACTGATTCCATTTTCCTGAAGAATCCCATACTGTTTTCCAAAGTGGCTGTATGAGTGGGCACTCCCACCAGCAGTGGAGGAGTGTTCCCCTTTCTCCACATCATCTTCAGCATAAGCTGTCATTGGTGTTTTTGATTTTAGCCATTTTGACAGGAGTAACGTGGTATCTCAGAGTTTTTTTGATTTGCATTTCCCTGATGGCTAAGCATGTTGAACACTTTCTTATGTTTCTTTCAGCCATTTTAGATTCCTCTATTGAGAATTGTCTATTTAGTTCTGTACCCCACTTTTTAATTGGATTATTTGGTGTTTTGGAGACTAGCTTCTTGAGTTCTCTGTAAATTTTGGATATCAGTGCTTTCTGAGATGTGGGGTTAGTGAATATATTTTCCCATTCTGTGAGCTGCCGTTTTTTCTTGCTGACTGTGTCCTTTACCTTACAGAAGCTTCTCAGTTTAAGGAGGTCCCATTTATTAATTGTCGATCTCAGTGTCTGTGCTACTGGTGTAATGTTCAGGAAGCAGTCTCCTATACCAATTCGTTGAAGGGTATCTCTCACTTTCTCTTCTAAGAGGACCAGTGTGGCTGGATTTATGTTGAGGTCTTTGATCCATTTGGACTTAACTTTTGTGCATGGTGATAGACATGGATCTATCTGCAATCTTCTACATGCCCGCATCCAGTTATGCCAGCACCATTTGTTGAAGATGCTATCTTTATTCCAATGTATAACTTTAGATTCTTAGTCAAAAATCAGGTGTTTGTAGGTGTGTGGGTTAATATCAGGGTTTCAATCTAATTCCATTGGTCCACCTGTCTATTTTTGTGCCAATACCAAGCTGTTTTCAGGACTATACCTCTAAAATAGAGCTTGAAGTGTGACGATGTTTCTCTGATTTCTTGCTCCATGCATTTATCATCTGTACATAGCAGGGCTACTGATTTTTTAAATTAACATTGTATCCTGCCACTTTGCTGAATGTGTTTATCAGCTGTAGGAGTTCCCTGGTAGAGTTTTTCGGGCACTTATGTAGACTATCATATCATCTGCAAATATTAGAAGTTTGACTTCTTCCTTTCCTATTTGTATCCACATGATCTACTTTTGTTGTCTTATTGCTCTCGTTAGAACTTCAAGGACAATATTGAAGAGGTATAGAGGGAGTGGACAACCTTGTCTTTTTCCTGATTTTAGGGGAATCTCATTGAGTTTCTCTCCATGTATTTTGATGTTGGCTGTTGACTTGCTGTATTTGGCTTTTATTATGTTGAGCTATGTTCCTGTTATCCCTTATCTCTCCAAGACCTTTATCATGAAGGGGTATTGGATTTTGTCAAAGACTTTTTCAGCATCAAGTAAGATGATCATGTGGTTTTTCTTTCGCAGACTGTTTATATGGTGGATTGCATTGATGGATTTTCATATGTTGAACCATCCTTACATCCCTGGGATAAAGCCTACATGACCATGGTGATTTCTGTGATGTGTTCTTGGATTCTATTTACCAGTATCTTATTGAGTATGTTTGCACCAATGTTCATGAGGGATATTGGTCTATAGTTCTCTTCCATAGTTGCATCTTTGTGTGGCTTGGGTACCAAGGTTTTTGAAGCCTCATAAAAAGAGTTTGGCAATAAACCTTCTGCAACTATTGTGTGGAAGACTTTGAGGAGAATTGGTATTAGCTGTTCCTTGAATTTCTGGTAGAATTCTGCACCTAAGCTATCTGGCCCTGGGCTTTTTTGGTTGGGAGACTTTGGATGACTACTTCTATTTCATTGAGGGTTATAGGTCTAATTATTTATCCATTTTCTATTTAATTTTGGTAAGTGAAATCTATCCAGAAAATTGTCCATTTCCTTAGATTTTCAAATTTTGAGGAATACAGGTTTTCAAAGTATGACCTGAAGATTCTCTGGATTTCCTCAGTGCCTGTTGTTATGTCCCCCTTTTCATTTCTGATTTTATTAATTTGCATGTTCACTCTCTGCCATTTGATAAGTTTGCATAGAGGTTTGTTTATCTTGTTGATTGTCTTTAAGAACCAACTCTTCATTATATTAATTTTTTGTATTGTTTTCCTAGTTTCCACTTTATTGATTTTAGCCCTCAATTTGATTATTTCCTGGGGTACATTGGCTTCTTTGCATTCTAGAGCTTTCAGTTTTGCTGTTAATTCTCTAGTGTGACTATTCTCCAGTTTCTTCATATGGGCACTTAGGGCTATGACCTTTCCTCTTAGCACTGCTTTCAAAGTGTCCCATAAGTTTGGGTATGTTGTTTCCACATTCTCATTGAATCTCAATGAAATCTTTAATTTCCTTTTTTTATTTCTTCCTTGACCCAGGTATAGTGCAACTGGGCATTATTCAATTTCCATGAGTATGTAGGTTTTCTGTTGTTGTTGAATTCTAACTTTAATCTATGATGACCTTGTAGGATACAGGGGTTTTTTTCCAATTGCTTTATATTTTGAGGTTTTTATGTTGCCAACTATGTGGTCAATTTTAGAGAAGGTTCCATGTGGTGCTGAGAAGGTATATTCTTTTATGTTTAGATGGAATGTTCTATAAATGTCTGTTAAACCCAGTTGGGCCATAACTTCTATTAGTTCCTTTGTTTCTTTGTTAAGTTTTTGTGTGGTGTGAGAGAGGGATGGCCAGTGGTGAGAGAGGGATGTTGAAGTCTTTCACTATAAATGTGTGAGGTTCTATGTGTGATTTGAGTTTTAGTAATATTTCTTTACAAATGTAGATGCCATTGTTTTGGGGCATAGAGGTTCAGAATTGAGACTTCATCCTGACGGATTTCTCCTGTGATGAGTATGAAGTGACCTCCTTCATCTCTTTTGATTGATTTTAGTTTAAAGTTTAATTTGTTAGATACTAGGATCGTTACCCCAGCTTGTTTCTTGGGTCCATTTGATTGAAAAATCTTTTCCCAACCCTTTACTCTGAGGTGCCATCTGTCTTTGAAGTTGAAGTGTGTTTCTTGTATGCAACAGAAGGATGAATTCTCTCTTCTTATCCATTCTGCTAGCCTGTGTCTTTTTATAGGCCAGTTAAGACCATTAATATTGAGGGATATTAATGACCATTGATTGTTCATTCTTGTTTGTTTTGGATTTGGTGGTGGTGGTGGAATTGTGTGTGGATTTCCACCCCATTTTTCTTTTGGCTGTTGGTAAAGTGGGATTATCTATTGCCTATGTTTTTCTGACTGTAATTAACTTCTTTGGGTTGGAGTTTTCCTTCCACAACTTTCTGTAGGGCTGGATTGGTAGATATGTATTGCTTAAATCTGGTTTTGTCCTGGAATATCTTGTTTTCTCCACCTATATTGATTGAAAGCTTTGCTGGGTATAGTAGTCTGGGCTGGCATCCTTGGTCTCTCAGTGTAGGTAGAATATGTATCCAGGACCTTTAGGCATTCAGAGTTTCCATGGAAATGTCAGGTGTAATTCTGGTAGGTTTGCCTTTATATTTTACTTGACATTTTTCCTTTGCTGCTCTTAATATTCTTTCTTTATTCTATATGTTTGGGGGTTTGATTATTATGTGGCAAGGAGACCTTTTCTGTGGTTCAGTCTATTTGCTGTTGTGTAGGCTTCTTATACTTTCATTGCCATGTCTTTCTTTTGGTTGGGAAAGTTTTCTTCTATGATTTTGTTGAATATTTTTTTCAGCACCTTTGAGTTGGGTTTCTTCACCTTCTTCTAAACCTATTAGTCTTAGGTTTGTTCTTTTCATAATGTCCCATATTTCCTGGATATTTTGTGTTACTGATTTGTTGAACATAAAATTTTCTTTGATCAAAGAGTCTATTTCTCCTAGTGTATCTACAATGCATGAGATGCTCTCTTCCATCTCTTGTATTATGTTGGTTATGCTTGCATCTGTAGTTCCTGATCATTTACTCAACTTTTCTGTTTCCAGAATTCCCTCACTTTATGTTTTCTTTATGGTCTCTATTTAAGTTTTCAGGTGCTGAACTGTCTGAATTTTTTTCCTCCAGCTGTGTGATTGTATTTTCTTGGTTTTCCTTATGAGATTTGTTGATTTCTTACATGTTTTTTTTTGGTTTTTTCCCTCCATTTCTTTAAGGGATTTTCTCATATCCTCTTTGAGGCCCTCTATCATTTTCATGAAGATACTTTTCACATCATTCTCTTCTGCTTCATCTGCATTGTGATGTTCAGGTCTTGCTGGTGTAGGGTTCCTAGACTCCTGTGGTATCATATTGGTTTTTTCTGTTGTTGAATGTGTTTTCAATATTTTTTCCTCCCATCCTTTCTTCCAGTGGGTGTAAAAGAAATATCTTCCTCTCTTGGTGGGTACAGGACCAAGGTTCCCTTCTGGTAGGTGCAAATGGATTTAATATTCTGATATCTCTCTTCTTCCTGTGGAAGGAGGCTGGGATGGTACTGGGACCTTGGCAGTCTCTGGGTGTGTTTGATCCTGCCAATTTGGGATCTGCTGCCATGAGCAGACCCTAGGCCTCAGGTGTCGCCAAGTACAGCAGAGGAAGATGGACCAGAAACAGCCCCAAGCCTGCCTACTCCCATGGATGGAGGCAGTACTGGTTCTGGGGCCTTGGAAGTCATTGGATGGGCTTGATCCCACCAAATTGGGACCCACTGTGAGTAGACACCAGGCCTCATGTGTCCCAGAACAGGGTAGAGGAATGAAGGCTGGAAAACAGCCCCAAGCCTACCTGTATTCCAGTTTTTCATTGGTCACATGTGGTGATAGCCATGTGTGATAAAATATGACACTTCACATTCAAGAAAGTGGATGATAAACATAGCACCTCTTTTACAATGTGTCAGCCTTCTCCTGCAGGACCTGAGTGTTCCCAGACATAAAATAACCTTGAAGACACAGGTAAGTGGGTTGTTCAGATTTGTGTTCCTATTTCATTTTCCTGAAGTTTTATTCCACTGCTGTAGAGATGTGGCTTGAGGGTATTAGATAAATGCTAAGCAATAATCAGGCTTAGAAAAATAAATGGATTTCCCAGTATAGTGGGTATAAAAGAAACAGGCTTAATTATTGATTCTCACTCATGCCTTGCTCACACCTCGGGTCACATTCTAGTAACTTGAGGGAGAAAATAGTGCAGAATCTGGTAAAGCAGAAACTATTCTGGGGTGGTTCATGTATCAATTCCACCTCTCCTTTAATTTGGAAACATATTTCTATGTCATTGTAGTAGATCAATAAAGAAAACACAGAAAGCAAACCTAGCAATGTACCACCAATCTGCTCAGATTGGAGCTTGCCAGATGGAAGCAGGTAGGGAGGAGTCTTGAGGCCTGGCTAATGGGAAGGCCTGAGGCCACTTTTCTATTGGATTTTAGCTGATTCAGTTTAGAGATTGCTATTAAGGAACAAAAAAAAAAAAAAAAAAAAACCTCAAGGAAATCTGTGAGGTAGTAGCATGGATCCTACTTTGGCTTTTTGTAACAGTGAGTTTTGAATCGAGATTTCTCTAGCTCTTTGCTAATGCACCACATTAATAATTAAAGCTTTTCCAATTTCTGAAATTAGTTTCAATCAGTCTCATGGTTTTTCAAGTCAAATCCAATGAGTAGGTTTGGATGTTGTGAAGTATCTGATAGGCCATATCACCTGGCCATATCACCTTGCCTGCTTTCAACAAGAAATGGTGAGTTTGAGCTTACTTAGTGAGTTAAAAAAAAAAAGTTTGAAAAATTCCCAGAGTCATAAGAATAACAGGAGCATGTTTGTAATTGTTCTACAATCTTGACTTTCAAGATGTTTCTACTGACACCTAATGAAACAGAGAATTGAGTCAATTATATATTCAGTCCAGGTGTCAACAGGGTCACCCTGCCCTTTTCTGACTTACATAAATTAGCTTCAGCTGACACTCTTGTCTTTAATAAGAGGCCCAATATCCTCTGGAAGAGTTTTCACACATCAAAACTGTACCTTCCCATGGCTATCTGTATTTTTAATAATATATCCCCATTAAAATTAATCTCCTGTCCAGGGGCTGCTCCCATCTCCTTACTTGGTGATAACTCAAGCACTAACCCGTCTCCTGATCCCTTTGTCTCCTAAAACTCTGTTCTCACAAGGCAATTGTGTATAGCAAGTGGTTGTGACATCACAATAGACAGATATAACTTGAATATTAAGTATGTTACACATGTGTGCCGGAAGCCATGTGACTTCTATGGGGGACAAGCCTGGGAATAGCAGGAACAAGTTCTCCTTTTGGCAAGGCTTGGGAGAATTTAACCCATTTTTGTAAATGCTGATGGACAGTTTGCTGTATAATTCTGGGCATGACCTCAGGAGTACATGTGCTACCTGCTCTCCTTGCTTTCCTCACACAAATAGTATTGCTGGCTACCTCTAGCTCCACTTTCTTAGAGCCATATATGAAATAGCTACTGCATTAGGAAAACTTTATCCTGATGACTCTCTGGGTAAGCCAGAGGGAATATTGTTAAAAGTATGCAGTGGATCTGATTCAGAGTCCAAAGCCTTGGATGGTTCAGGTGTATACATAAATTCAGGATTCTTAAGAAAAGGATGTTGCCTTTCTAACACACCTTGTGACTGGCCTGAAAGAGTCACAGAAGTTCATGATAAAATTACAAATTTGCATAATTGTATGAATGATTTTAATCACAAGAGACTAAGAGTAATGCAAATGAATAGATGATACTAAGAGTTAATGGTAACAGTCTAAGAACAGGGAATGAAGCAGACTCACAGAAACGCACGATGCCCTCATTTCTATAACTGCCAATGCTGTAGGCGCCAACACTGTAGGAAGCTGAGAGGAAGGGGACATGAGAACAAGAGACAAGCAGTGCCAACTCCTAAGAGTCAGCTTTTAAGTTACACGTGTAGTTTACAGGATGATGGGAGAAAACCTGCTATATCCACCATGGGAGATAGAGTAGTGTAGAATGAAGAATGAATCGATTCTGCTTTGGCTGATAAGTTGATTATGAGAACTTAGATTTGACCAGAAATAAATATTAACAATTAAAGCTAAAACTCTCTTCTACTTTACATGAGGTTGTAACCGAAAATGCTGCCAACTAGGTACACTGTTTAATCTGTAGGTATGCCTAGTTAGAAACTTCCTTTGTTGCTTGCTTATCCTTTTAATATTAAAACTACGAATCATAGGTAATGATTACTAGTGGGAAAGTTGGGGGACATAAAGGGAATGAGGTAAGGGAATAAACTGGCAATTATTGTAATTATTATTAGAAATGGAAGGAAAGAGATATGATTGTAAAAACAGTTCATGCAAAGTATTGAAATGGTCTAAATAAAATCAGCCCAGACTATCTGGAGCCACTTGTTTGAAACAGGTGGTCAGAGTTTTCTTCCTTTCGTTGACTTCACAATCTGCTCCAGATCACCAGACCCAATAGGAGCAAGGCTTCCTGCATATATATGTTCCTAAAATTCCTCCAACTCCTCTGAGCATAGAAAATTCTTCTTGTCAAAGAGTTCTGAGAATGGTCCCTCTACACACTTGAACTTCTGTTAAATTGTGGAGTCCTGTCTTAGCAGGTCCTGTCTCTTCTGGCTTTCTGCTTCCTGAAATAAAGCTTCCCTTTCATGTAGAAGAGCTCAACTCTCTTCTGGTATCCTGGCTTGAAGATGCAAGGGCTGATTAATGCATTTTCCTAAAGAAAAGATTTCCTTAAGAAAAAAATTCTGGCATTACCTACAAGATGAAGCATCTGTGTCAGGGATGATGTTTACTTTTTCCTACGGTACAAAAACAAACAAAAAAATAATAAAGCAGGCCATAAGCCCAAGAATACATCACTGTAGAGAAATTTGAGGGCACAGATTAAGGTATTATAGCACAAATAATAGAAACCCAGAGACGGATATTAAGGGAGAAAGCTGCAGGATCAGAGAAGCAGAGCAGCCAAGCCACTAGAGAGTTCTTACCTCTACCAAGGCTCAGACCAACAGGGGCAATCCTGTCCTTGTCATGACTACAAACTGAATACACTGCACTCCTGTCTCCACCTGTCCTATATTCCTCTGTAGTGCTGGGATTAAAGGTTTGTACCACCACCACACTGCTTCTATGGCTAATTAGAGTGGCTGCTGGGATTAAATGTATGTGCCACCAGTGTCCAGCCTCAATAGCTGACTAGTATGACTAGCTTTGCACTCTGATCTTCAGGCAAGTTTTATTTGTTAAATTCACAAACAAAATATCACCACAAGGCATAGTCTGAATTACCATCTGGCATTCTAACTAGCTGTGCATTTCATGCTATGCTCAGTCTCACACTGCCCACAGCCAACTGTGGCATCCTAACTGATGGAAAGGAGTCTTTACCTGATGGGAATTCCTGTTGTGTACATGTCACTAAGCATATGATCCAGTCTCCAAAGATAACCAGATCAAAATTATTTATGTAAGCTAGAGCAAACAGAAGAGTTTGTTTTACTAAATGAAAAGAATGCACTTCATAGCCTTGAGGGGGCTTCCAGGTCCTGCCTCAGCCTCATTCCCCCATGTAGAACTGTTGCTAACAAAGAATAAACCATATGGATAAGGAGTTGAGAGTGAGTTCATACCTTACCTCCCCTGGGAATCCTTATAAAATATGTTAGGGTGTAATTGCACCTTTAGAGGTCATCCACTACTAGAAATAAGTATATGTAATGTAAGTTTGCAGGCAGTGCCATATCTGATATATACACATTTAATAAATGAAGGGTCAAATCTTTCTCACCTTCCCCTGACCTCTGAATTGAAATGAGCATTTCTGCTTTGGAAATACATTTATTGGACCCAATCCTACCTCCAGAGGACAAAAAGAACATCTATTCTCTCTTCATGTGAAGAGAAAATACTTAAGGACAACTGTTACGATAAATCTTTCCGCCTAAGCCCCACCGCCACGTGTGAGCTTCACACCAGCCACCTGCCCGAGAGTTAGGCCCAAATGAATACATAGAAATTTGTATTAGGTTCAAAGCTGCTTGGCCAATGACTAGGATTCTCATTTGTTAGCTCAGTCTCAATTATCATAAACCTATATATTTTATAAGACTTATCTTATCAGACACCTTATTGGCGTCCCTCCTTGCCGGTGGATCACATTGTGCCGCTGGAGCAGGAGCAGAGGGGAAAAGAGGGACACTTCCTGTTTCTCCTTCTTTAAATATGAGTCTCCTTGCTATGTCACTTCCTGCCTGGATCACCACTTATCTACTACATTTCCCAGAATCCTCTTTGACTCCTAGTCCCATCTAACTTGCTGTCACATTGGCCAAACAGTATTTTATTTAACAATCAATAAGATAAGCATACACAGTACATTCCCCATCAGACAACTATGCTGTTTCAACTTTCTGCTTCACCAGACCCAATCCTCAGGGTCAACCCTAGTGCTGTGACAAAACACAAAACACGAGTTGCAGCCTTCCTTTACCCTGCCCATGTCTCCTGTGGATCCCAAAGGCCACCCCCTATCTCTGCCTCCTCATCCCTGTGTTCCATCACCCAGTTCTGTCAGATACCCCATGCTAAACCACAGGCCATGCCTGCCAGATGACCAGGTAGGTTGCATTCAGGCCTTCTCCACTTTCTGTTCCCCCAGATTCATTCCTTAGGGTATCCCCTAGTCCTGCAATAGACTATCTCCCCTAGCCTTCAACACTAACAAGCTTTCCCCATGAACATACCAGACCAACAGGCCACTAAAGCAGGAAACACACAGTCAGAAAAATTTCTAAAAATCTTGACACGAAACAGAAACCAAGGAACAAAACACCCACTCAACAAAGACAAACAGAGAAATCAGCACCTAGGCCTATAATCACCACAAATCCAGATGCCATGAGTCCAGGTTAAGAACATGGCAATATTTCTCTACCAGAGCCCAGCTATCCTACCACAGCAGGCCCTGAATATTACAACATATTGAAATACAGGTAAATATCTTAAAAACCAATGATTGATGTCTTTAAAAGGCTCTGAATAAATCCCTCAAAGAAATGACAGGAAAACACAAACAATTGGAGTAAATGAATAAATCTATTAAAGAAAGCCAAGAAAAATCAAACAAACAGTTGAAGGAAACAAATAAAACTATCAAAGAAAATGCTAGATATAAAAAGGTCCTGGGACAAAACATCAGTGAAATCTTGGACACTATAAAAAGACCAAACCTAAGAATAATAGAAATAGAAGAATCTCTTCTCAGGGCCAAAAATATTTTCAACAAAACCACAGAAGAAAATTTTCCTAACCTAAAGAAGGTGCCTATGAAGTTACAAGAAGCATACAAAACACCAAATACATTGTACCAAAAATGAAAATGCCCTCACCACATAATAATTAACAGTAAACATACAAAACCAAACAAAAGAAAAACAATATTAAAGTTCAAATAGCATACAAAGGCAAGACCTTTTAGAACTGCAATTGACTTATCAATGGAGACAGATGTGCTACAGGCTCTATGAGACCACAGATGCCAGGCCAGGTTACTATACCCAGCAAAACTTGCAATCACAGTAACTTGAATGTAAACAATATTTATCTACATATCTAGCCCTCCAAAAAATGTGTTATAAGGAAAACTCCTAACCAAGGAGATTAACTATATCCATGAAATCACAGGAAATAATCTCAAGTCAGCAAAACCAAAAGAAGGGAAACACATGCATACATACTTACCACCTGTGGTGATATCTTTTCTATTTTTTTTAATTTTAGAAGCACTCTTATTTACATATCAATCCCCCCATTCCCTCTCCCTCCCATCCTCCCATGCTCCTCACAGACCCCCTCAGCCCAGCCCCCACACATTCCCCAAGGATAGTGAGGCCTTCAACGGGGGACCATCAAATCCTTCACATCATTTTGGGGAGGGCCGAGGCCCTCCTTTCTGTATCTGGGCTGCAATAGTATCCCTCCATAGGGAATGGGCTCCCAAAGTCCATTTGTGCTCTAGGGATAAACACACTGGTTCCACTGTTAGAGGTCCCATAGACTGCCCTGACCTCCTAATTGGCACTCACATTCAGAGGGCTTGGTTTAGTCCAATGCTGGTTCTCCAGCTTTATGACTAGGGTCTCTGTGCTCTCACTAGGTCAGCTCAACTGTTTCTTCTGGTTTCTCCAGCAGTCTTGACTCCTTTTCTCATCCCTCCTAACTCTCTGCAACTGGATTCCTGGAGTATGGCTCAGTGTTTAGCTGTGGGGGCCTGTTTCTGCTTCGATCAGCTACTGGATGAAAGCTCTAGGAATGGCAACCAAGGTAGTCACTAATCTCATTATAGGAGAAGGGCATCAAAGTCAGCCTCTCCACCACTGCCTAGATTATTAGTTGTTGTCATCCCTATGGAACCCTAGATTTGGCCTGTGCCAGACCTCTCCAAACCTATACTGGTTCCCACTATCAAGGCATCTATTTTCTTGCCCTCCTCTATTCCTCCCCTGTCTCAGTCCTGTTCTCCCCCCTCTTCTTTTTCCACTCTCCCCTTCTCACTTCACTCCTCTTTCCCCCTATGCTCCCAATTTTCACAGGAGTTCTTATCCTCCTCCCCTTCTTTGGGGGACCATGCATTCTTCCCTTGGGGGATCCTCCTAGTATCCTAGTTTCTCTGGTGGTGTGTTTTTCAGGCTGGTAGCTCTTTGCTCTAGGTCTAAAATCCATATATGAGTGAGAGTACATACCCTACTTATCGTTCTGTGATTGGGTTACATCACTCAGGATGTTTTCTTCCAGTTCCATCAATTTGCATGTGAATTTCAAGATTTCATTTTTTTTTTTTTTGCTCTGAGTAATACTTCATTGTGTAAATGGACCACATTGTCTCTATCCATTCTTCAGTTGAGGGGCATCTAGGTGGCTTCCAGGTTCAAGCTATTACAAATAATGCTGATATGAACATGGTTGAACATATCCTTATTGTATGAATGTGCATTCTTCGGGAATATGCCAAAGAGAGGAACTGCTGGATCTCGTGGTAGACTGATTCCCATTTTCCTGAGGAACCTCCATATTGATTTTGAAAGTGGATGCACAAGTTTGACTCCCACCAGCAATGGAAGAGTGTTCCTCTTTCTGCACATCCTCACCAGCATAGATGGTCACTGGTGTTTTTTATTTTAGCCATTCTGGCTGGTGTAGGAAGGTATGGCAGAGATGTTCTGATTTGCATTTCCCTGATGGCTAAGGATGTTGAGCACTTTCTTAAGTGTCTTTCAGCCATTTTAGATTCCCTTATTGACAATTCTCTATTTAGTTTTGCACCCCCTTTTTAATTGGATTGTTTGGTGTTTTGGTAGCTAGCTTCTTGAGCTCATTGTATATTTTGGAAATCAGCCCTCTGTCAGATGTGGGGTTGGTGAAGATTTTTCACATTCTGTGGGCTGCTATTTTTGTCTTGTTGACTGTGTCCTTTGCCTTACAGAAGCTTCTCAGTTTCAGGAGGTCCCATTTATTAATTGTAGATCTCAATGTCTGTGCTACCAGTGTTATATTAAGGAAGGAGTCTCCTGTATCAATTCTTCCAAGGGCACCTCCCACTTTCTCTTTGAAGAGGTTCAGTGTGGCTGGATTTATGTTGAGGTCTTTGATCTATTTATACTTAAGTTTTGTGTCTGGCGATAGATATGGATCTGCAATCTTCTACATGTTGACATCCAGTTATGCCAGCACCATTTCTTGAAGATGCTTTCTATATTCCATTGTATAACTTGAGCTTCTTTATCAAAAACCAGGTGTTCATAGGTGTGTGGTTTAATATCAGGGTTTTCAATTTGATTACATTTGTCTACCTGTCTATCTTTGTCCCAAACCAAGCTGATTTCAGGACTGTGGCTCTTCAATAGAGCTTGAAGTCAGGGATGGTAATGCCTCCAGAAGTTTCTTTATTATACAGGGTTGTGTTTGTCTATCCTGTTTTTTTTTTTTTTTTGATTTCCATGTAAAATTGTGTGTTGTTCTTTCAAGGTCTGTGAAGAATTGTGTTGGGATTTTGATGGGGATTGCATTGAATCTGTGGACTGCTTTTGGCAAGATTGCCATTTTTACTATGTTGATCCTACCTATCCAAGAACATGGGAGATCTTTCCAATTTCTGGTATCTTCTTTAATTTCTTTCTTTAAAGACTCAAAGTTCTTGTTATACATGTCTTTCACTTGTTTGGTTAGCATTACTCCAAGATATTTAATGTTGTTTGTGGCTATTGTAAGTGTTGATGTTTCTCTGATTTCTTTCTCAGCCCATTCATCATCTGTATATACTAGGGATAGTGATTTTTTTTAGTTAATCTTGTATCCTCCCACTTTGCTGAAGCTGTTTATCAGCTGTAGGAGCCCCCTGGTAGAGATTTTTGGGTCTCTTATGTAAACTATCATATCATCTGCAAATAGGGAAAGTTTTATTTCTTCCTTTCCAATTTGTATCCCCTTGATCTCCTTTTCTTGTCTTATTGCTCTAGCTAGAACCCAAGTACAATATCAAAGTGATATGGAGAGAGAGGACAGCCTTGTCTTCTTTATTTTAGAGGAATCACATTGAGTTTCTCTCCATTTAGTTTGATGTTGGCTGTTTTTTTTATTGTATATTTCCTTTATTATGTTTAGGTATGTTTCTGTTATCCCTGATCTCTGCAGGACCTTTATCATGAAGGGGGGTTGGATTTTGTCAAAGGCTTTTTTAGTATCCAGTGAAATGATCATGTGTTTTTTGTTTCTCAGTTTGTTTATATGATAGAAACCACTGATGGATTTTCATGTGTTGAACCAACCTTGCATCCCTGGGGTGAAGCCTGATTTTCCTGATGTGTTCTTGGAATCAATTTGCCAGTATTTTGTTGAATATTTTTGCATCAATATTCCTGAGGGATATTGGTCTGTAGTTCTCTTTTTGAGTTGTATCTTTGTGTGTCTTGGGTACCAAGGTAATAGTAGTATCATAAAAAAGAGTTTGGCAATGACCATTGTGTTTCTATCGTGTGGAACAATTTGAGGAGTACTGGTATTGTCTCTTCTTTGAATTTCTGGTAGAATTCTGCACTGAAGCCATCTGTCCCTGGGCTGTTTTTGGTTGACTGCTTCTATTTCATTAGGGGTTATAGGTCTGTTTAAATTGATTATCTGTTCTTGATTTAATTTTAGTAATTGATAACTATCCAGAAAATTGTCCATTTCATTTAGATTTTGAATTTTGTGGAGTATAGGTTTTCAAAATATGACCTGTAGATTCTCTGGATTTCTTCAGTGTCCATTGTTATGTCCTCCTTTTCATTTCTGATTTTGTTAATTAGTGTGCTCTCTCTCTCTCTCTCTCTCTCTCTCTCTCTCTCTCTCTCTCTCTGCCTTTTGGTTAGTTTGTATAAAGGTTTGTCTATCTTGTTGATTTTCTGGAAGAACCAACTCTTTGTTTCATTGATTCTTTGTGTTGTTTTATTTGTTTCTACTTTATTGATTTCAGCCTTCAATTTGATTATTTCCTGGCTTCTGCTCCTCCGGGGTGAGTTTACTTCATTTTATTCTAGAGCTTTGATTGTGCTGTCAATTCTTTAGGGTGACTATTCTCCAGTTTCTTCATGTGGGCACTTAGTGCTATGAACTTTCCTCTTAGCACTGCTTTCAAAGTGTCTCATAAGTTTGGGTATTTTGTGTCTTCAGTCTCATTTTACTCTAGGAACACTTTAATTTCTTTCTTTATTTCTTCCTTGACCCAGGAATGATGCCATTATGCATTGTTCAATTTCCATGACTTTGTAGGTTTTCTACATTTTGTGTTGTTCTTGAATTCTAACTTTAATCCATGATGACCCAGGGGTTATTTTTTTTGTATCTGTTGAGTTATTCTTTGTTGATGAGTACGTGTTCAATTTTAGAGAAGGTTCCATGTGGTGCTGAGAAGAAGGTCAATTCTTTTGTGTTTGGATGGAATGTTTTATAGATGTCTGTTAATCCCAATTGGGTCATAACTTGTGTTACTTCCTTCATTTCTTTGTTAACTTTCTGTGTGGTGGTCCTGTTTAGTGGTATTGAAGTCTCACACTCTAAGTGTGTGAGGTTTTATGTGTGATTTGAGCTTTAGTAATATTTCTTTTACAAATGTGGATACCTTTGTATTTGGAGCAATATATATATATATATATATATATATATATATATATATATATATATATGTTCAGAATTGAGACTTCATCTTAATGGATTTCTCCTGTGGTGAGTATGAAGTGACCTCCTTCATCTCTTTTGACTGATTTTAGTTTAGAGTCTAATTTTTTAGATATTAGGATTGCTACTCCAGCTTGTTTCTTGGGTCCGTTTGATTAGCAAATCTTTTCTAAACCCTTAACTCTGAGGCAAAGTCTATCTTTAAAGGTGTGGTGTGTTTCTTGTATTCAGCAGAGGATCAATTCTGTCTTCATATCTATTCTGTATCTTTTTATAGGCAAGTTAAGGCCATTGACATTGAGGGATATTAATGACTATTAATTGTTAATTCTTGTTTGTTTTGCATTTGTTCTTGGTGGTGTTATTGTGTGGATGTCCCCCCTTTTGTTTTGGTGTTTGGTAAAGTGGGATTATCTATTGCCTATGTTTTTGTGAGTGTAGTTATCCTCATTGGGTTGGAGTTCTTCCAATACTTTCTTGTGGCTGGATTTATGGATATGTATTCTTTAAATCTGGTTTTGTCATGGAATATCTTGTTTTTTCCAACTATTGTGATTGAAAGCTTTGCTGGGTATAGTAGTCTGGGCTGGCAACCATGTTCCCTTAGTGTTTGTAGAACATCTATCCAGGATCTTCTGGCCTTTAAAGTTTCCATTCAGAAGTCAGGTGCAATTTGTATAGCTCTGCCTTTATATGTTACTTAGTCTTTTTCTTTGCTTATCTTAATAATTTTTCTTTACACTTAAGTTTGCTATTTTGATTATTATGTGAAGAGAGGACTTCTTTTTGTGGTCCAGTCTATTTGTTGTTCTGTAAGCTTCTTGTACATTCATAAGCATATCATTCTTTAGGTTGGGGAAGTTTTCTTCTATGATTTTGTTGAATATGTTTTCTGCACCTTTGAGTTAGGTTTCTTCACCTTATTCTATACCTTTTATTCTTAGGTTTGACCTTTTAATGGTGTCCCATATTTCCTGGATATTTTGTGTTAGGGATTTGTTGGACATGAGGTTTTCTTTGATCGATGACTGTATATCCTCTATAGAGTCTTCAACAACTGAGATTTTTCTCTTCCACTTCTTGTATTCTATTGGTTATACTTACATCTTTAGCTCTTGATTGTTTACCCAGCTTCTCTATTTCCAGCATACCCACATTCTGTGTTTTCTTTATTGTTTCTTTTTCAGCTTTCAAGTCTTGAACTGTTTGAATTGTTTCCCTCACTTGTTTGGTTGTTCTTTCTTGGCTTTCTTTAGATTCTTTAAAAGATTTGTTTATTTCTTGAATTTTTTGGTTTGCCTTTCATCCATTTCATGTATTTTCTTGTTTGTTTTTTCTTCTATTTCTTTAAGGGATTTTCTTGTTTCCTCCTTAAGGGTCTCTGTTAACTTAATAAAATAATTTTTAAGGTCCTTCTCTTCTGCTTCATTGCTAGTGTGGAGTCCCTGAATTCTGGTGGTGTCATATTGGTCTTTCTGTTGCTTAACATGTTCCTTGTCACGACCTGGCATGTCTCAGCTCCAAGTCATGACAGCCATAAGGTTCTGCCTGAGTGGGGGAGCATGGGCTTGGAACCTCCTAGCAACCCAGTGGCGATAAAGACCAAACACAGGCATCTTGTCATCTTTAGAGAGCTCTCAGTTCCATGCTGTAAAACCAGAGTCCCTTCTTTATTTACCATCTTTTCAACTGTTTCTTAACCATGCTTCTATCGCTATGAAGAAACAATTACTGTTTCTTCTCTCTGCTAGCTGGCTCCTTCTCCTGTCCTCACTTGTTACTTACACACCTAACCCCTCTGCCCAGGTGCAGGCCTATTCAGATACTTAGGCCCATAGATATGCAAACTAGGACACTTTCCCCCACTGAGGCCATGCCATTCAATAGCATATCAGTTAGCATCCAATATTCGATGCAGACCAGAGCTCCTGGTTCCTGGAATCAGGAAATTGCTCCCAACAGTTCCTATACTGTCTTCTTCCCATCCCTTCTTCAAGTGGGTGCAAGTGGGTTCTCACCCTCTTCTGTAGTCTCCTGGTGGTGTAGGTGGGCCACTACTTCAGTGTCTTCAATTCTGGATGGTCCTGCCTCTCCTGGTGTTCTTCTCTCTCAAGTAGAAGGCATAGGGAGACCAAGACTCAAGTGAAGGGCAGAGGGTGGTGAGTGGGACAAGACTGAGGTGTGGCCAGACTCAGGGTGGTCTGTCCTAATGGGGCGGGTTCACTCTATGCACTGAGCAGGCCCAGGAAGATACAAGAAGGGGGAGATGTTGGGAGTTTGGCCTGGAGCAGAGCCCACATTCACCTCAAGCCCTGTGGTGATATTTTGTTTGTACAAATAAAGCCTGTCTGAAGGTCAGAGAATGAATCATGCCACTAGCTATTCATGGAGGTCCAAAGGTCTGGACAGACACACAGGAAGTGAGATAGCTGAAAAGAAACAGAACTTAAGCAGGGAGAAACAGGAACTCGTTCTCTTGTCTGTGGAGATGCTAAGGAGGTAAGGTGTGGCCATGGCTTACCCCTTCTTTCTGATCTCTCAGCATTTTCCTTTATATCTGATTTTTTAATTAGGCCACTTAGAACTCCATTTATAGCCCCCACCACATCACAACAACAACATAACAGAAATTAACAATCACTGGTCATTTACATCTCTCAATAAAATTGATCTCAAAAGACACAAACTAAGCCTGGTGGTGTTGGCCCATGCCTTTAATCCCAGCATTTGGGAGACAGAGGCAGGCAGATCTCTGTGAGATGGAGCCCAGCCTGGTCTACAGTAGGAGTTCCAGGATAGGCTCCAAAGCAACACAGAGAAACCCTGAAAACAAAACAAAAATGACACAGTCTAACAGAATGGATGTAAAAACAGGATTCATTCTTCTGCTGCATCTAAGAAACTCATTTCATTATCAAATATAGACAATACCTCAGGATAAAGAGTTGGAAAAAGATGTTCCAAACAAATGAACCTAATGAACAAGGTTGTGTAATCATTTTTATATCTAATAAAAATAGGCTTCAAGCCAAAACTAATCAAAAGATATGGGGAAGGATACTACTTACTCATCAAAGAAAACAATCCACCAAGATGACATTTCAATTCTTAACATCTATGCCCCAACCACAAGGGTACCCTCTGTTGTAAAAGGAAATCTACTACAGCTGAAGACACATGTTGACACTCACACACTGAGAGTGGTAGACTCCCATACCCCACTCTCACAAATAGGTAAGACTAAACAGTTAAATACTGGAACTAACTGACATCATAAACCAAATGAACATAACAGATATTTACAGGACATTTCACATGTACCGGGTGGTTTTGTGTGCCAACTTGATACCAGATAGAGTCATCAGACAGGAAGGAGCCTCAGCTGAGGAAATGTGTCCTTGAGATCCAGCTGAAAGGCATTTTCTCAATTTCTGATCAATGAGAGAAGGCCCATCCCAGAGATGGCACTACCAACCCAGGGTGCTGGTCCTGGATTCTATAAGAAGGTGGGCTAAGCAAGCTATGGCAAACAAGTCAGTAAGTACCTGCTCTCCATGGCCTTTGCATCAGCTTCTGCCATCAGGATCCTGACCTGGTTGACTTCCTGTCCACACCTCCTTCAGTGATGAAGTTATAAGCCAAATAAACCCTTTTCTCCCCAACTTTCCTTTTAGTTATGGTGTGTAACAATAAGTCTTTGCTCCAACCGCCTGAGTCCCACTGCCATGTGGCAGCCCAAAAGTAACACAAAGTCTTATATTAGTTTGCAATGATGTTGGCCAATTGACTAGGATTTCTTATATGCTAGCTCAGTCTTAAGTATCAACCATAAAGACATCACATGCAGGTGTCTTCTCTTGCCAGGATCACATGGCAGCTGGCAGAGCAGACAGCAGAAGGAAGAGAAAAAGGAACCTTCTTGCCCTTGCTTATATATGAGTCTGCCTGCTATGTCACTTCCTGCCTGTATCACAAGACTTCTTTTTACTACATTTCCCAGAAACAACCTTAACTCCTAGTCCCACCTAACTTGCTTCTTCATTGGCCAAACAATGCTTTATTCAACAATCAATAAGAAACATACACAGAAGTCCATTCCCCATCAATGGTGTTTCATTACAGCAATAGAAACCCTATCTAAGACACCACCCACCCATCCTGCACCTCATGGAACTTTTTCTAAGATTGTCCATAGACTTGGACACAAAGCAGTCTTGATCGACAAAAGAAAACTAAAATAACTCCTTGGATTAAAGCTGGATTTTGAAAACAGAAACAACAGTAAGTTTACAAAGTCATAGAAATTGAATAAAAATGGATCAAGATAGAAAGAAATAAAGTAAAGACTTTCTAGAGTTCAAAGAAAACAAATACACAACATATCCACACTTACTAGACACAATGAAAGCAGTGCTAAAAGAAAGCCCAGAGTACTAAGTGCCTACATTAAAATAAACATGGAGAAATCTCATACTTAACAGCACACCTGAAATCTCTAGAACAAAAAGAAATAAGTACACCAAAGAGGAGTAGAGAGAAAGAAATAATCAAACTGAGGGTTTAAATCAATAAAATAGAAACAAAGAATTAAACAAATAATCAATGAAATGAAGAGTTGGCTCTTTGAGAAAATAAGAAAGATAGACAAACCCTTATCGAAACTACCCAAAAGACACAGAGAGAATATCCAAATTAACAGAATCAGAAATGAAAATGAGGCATAACAACAGACACTGAAGAAATTCAAAGAATCACTAGGTCATACTTTAAAAACCTAGACTCCACATAATTGGAAAATCTGAACTAAGTGGGTAATTTTCTCATCACTTAAGAAAGTTAAGTCAAGATCTGGTAAGCAATTTAAATAGACTTGTAACCCCTAAGGAAATAGAAGTTGTGACTAAAAATCTCCCAACCAAAAAGAAAACACAACAAAACAAAACAAAAACCACAAAAAACAAGGCCAAAGAGCTTTGTGCAGAATTCTACCAAAGTTTCAAAGAAGAACTACTACCAGGTACTCCTCAAATTGTTTCACAAAAATAGAAATGGAAGGAATATTGCTAAATTCATTTCATGAGGCTACATCACCTTGATACCAAAATCACAATAATGATTCAACATAGAAAGAGAATTGCAAACCAATTTCCTGCATGACTATAGATGTAAAAATTCTCAATAAAATATTTGTAAACCGAATTCAAGAACACATAAAAAAAGATCATCTATCATGATCAAGTTGGCTTCACCCCAGAGACACAGGGATGGTTCAACAAAGGAAAATCAGTCAATGTAATGTACCATATAAATAAAAAGAAAAAAAACCCACAATATCATCTCATTAGATGCGGAAAAAACCTTGAAAATATCCAACACTGCTTAGTGATAAATGTCTTGGAGAGATTAGGTATAAAAGGGACATAGCTAAACATAATAAAGAAAGCAAGCTTATAACCAATATCAAATTATATGGAGAAAAACTCAAAGCAATTCCTCTAAAATCGGGAGCAAGACAAGGCCATGCACTTTCTCCATATCAGTTCAATATAGTACTTGAACTTTTAGCTAGAGCAATAAGACAACTGAAGGAGAGCATGGGGACACAAATTGGAAAGGAAGAAGTCAAAATACAGTTATTTGCAGATGATTTAGTAGTATACATATAAGTGACCCTAGAAATTCCACCCCAGTAATTCCTTTAGCTGACAAACTCCTTCAGTAAAGTGACTGGATATAATACTAACTAAAAAAAAAAAAAAAAAAAAAAAAAAAATCAGTATCCCCATTAATCCCCACTATATACAAATGGCAAACAGACTGAGAAACAACAACAAAAAAAAAACAAACAAAAAAAAAACACCTTCTACAATAGCCTCAAGTAATATAAAATATTTGGGGATAATTCTAATCAAAAAAGTGAAAGCCTTGTATGACAAAAAAATGTAAGAATTTGAAGAAAGAAATTGAAGAAATTGGAAAGATCTTTCATGCTCATGGATCAGTAGGATTAACAGCATAAAAATGGCCATCCTACCACTAGCAATCTACAGATTCAATGCAATCCCAATCAAAAATTCAAGCACATTTCTTTTTTTTCCTCCATTTTTAAAATTTAAATTAGAAACAAAATTGTTTTACATGTCGATCCCAGTTCCCTCTCCTTCCCCTCCTCCCCTACCCCCCAAAACACCCTACCTATCCCATACCATTTCTGCTCCCCAGGGAGAGTGAGGTCTTCCATGGGGGTCTTTAGAGTCTGTCATATCCTTTGAGATAGGGTCTAGGCCCTCCCTCCCACCCCCTGTGTGTCTAGACTGAGGGAGTATCCCTCTATGTGAAATGGGTTCCCAAAGTCCATTCCTATGCTAGGGATAAGTACTGATCTACTACAAGAGGCCCCATAGATTTCCGAAGCCTCCTCACTGACACCCACATTCATGGGGTCTGGATCAGATCCATGCTGGTTTCCCAGTGATCAGTCTGGGGGCCAAGAGTTCCCACTTGTTCATGTCAGCTGTTTCTATGGGTTTCACCAGCCTGGTCTTGTCCTCTTTGCTCATCACTCTTCCTTCTCTACAACTGGATTCCAGTTCAGTTCAGTGTTTAGCTGTGGGTTTCTCTACAGGCCTTGAAAAGACATTTCTCAACTTCATTTAGAAAAAAAAGCAAGATAGATAAAAAACAAGACTGAAAATTAAAGAACTGGTGGAGGTATCATCATTACTGATTTCAAGTTGTACTACATAGCAATAAAAATGCTCATTAGCATAAAATTTAGAGCTATTGATCAATGGCATCAAACTGAAAACCTAGCCATAAATACATGTATCTACAGACATCTGATTTTTGGTAAAGAAGCCAGAAATACACACAGGGGAAAAGACAACATCTTCAACAAATGGTTCTGGTCAACATGGATACCTACATGTAGAAGAATTCAAATAGATCCATATTTAACACTCTACACAAAATTCAAATCCAAGTGGGTCAGACACACTCAACCTGATAGAATTAAAAATAGGGACAGCCTTGAACATGTTAGCACAGGAGATGACTTTCTGAACAGAACAGTGATAGCAGAAGCATTAAGACCAACAATTAAAAAAAATGAGACCTCATGAAACAGAAAAGCTTCTGTAAGGCAAAGGCTGCCTTCAATAGAATAAAGCAGCAGCCTATAGAATGGGAAAAGATTATCAACTCCACATCTGAGGAGGTCTAATATCCAAAATATATTTATAAAATTCGGGAGACTAGACAGCAGCAAACCAAACAATCCAATTTAAAAATGTGGAACAGGGTAATAGATATGGATCTATTTGCATTCTTCTACATGTCAACATCCAGTTATGTCAGCACCATTTGTTGAAAATGCTTTCTTTTCTCCATTGTGTAATTTTGGTTTCTATATTGTCCATGGGAATGTGGATTTATGTCTGGGTCTTGATGCAATTCCACTGATCAATGTGTCTGCTTTAATGTCAATGCATGCTGTTTTTATTACTATAGCTCTGTAGTAGAGCTTGAGTTCAGGATTTGTGAGATCAGGTATTTTGTTGTGCAGAACTGTTTTAGCTGTTCTGGTTTTTTTGTTTGTTTGTTTTTCCATATGAAGTTGAGTATTGTTCTTTCAAGGTCTCCTGAGTGAGGAAACACAAATCCAGAAAATCATGGTATATACTCACTTATAACTGGATATTAACTGAAAAGTAGTGAATACAATCTACAGACTCAGAAATGCTAGGTAACAAGGAGAGCCCAAGAGAAATGCATGGATCTCTCTGGGAATGAGAAATAGAATAGATCCTGTGTGTGTCCTGGGAACTGGAGAAGACAGGAGCAGAAGTGGTGAGGTGAGATGGCATGATAAAGGGAGAGAGTGTGGTTAAAGATAGCTAGAATTGAGGGGTCCTTGGAGGAGGTATGGAAACCTATTACAGTGGAAGCTTCCTAGAATCTATGAGGATGACCCTAGTGAGTATTAAAAATGGAGGATAAGGAGGCTGAACTGACCATCTTTTGTAACTAGACAAGACTTCCAACGGTGAGACTCGGTTACATTCTGTTGAGTTGTTAGCTAAAGTGGTCCTAGTGGAGATCCCTAAACAAACAAGACTGATGCTAGGACAGAAGGCTGCCCTCTGAAAACTGAAAGCAGAGCCCCATTGTTAAGAACAACTTCCACTCATCTCATTAAATGTGGAGAGGTTGAGCGGGTGAGGGCTACCTTCACCCTTATATTCTAGCCTCTTTGACATGTGAAGGTATTCTGCAGGCTATGGAAAGACACCAGCCCAGACATGAAATCCTCCATATACAATCCTTCCTGCCGTCATGATGTGCAGGGACAATGGTGGCCAAGAGCATATGGAAGTGACCAACCAGTGTCTGATTTAAGTTGAGGCCCACTTTACTTTAACTTGAGGGAGCCCATGCCCTACTTTGCCTAGATGGCCAAGAACCAGAAATCTAGTATAACCAAATACAACTGGCAAAAACAAATCAATGAAATTATTCCTATTGATATTCTGCTATACTCACAGATGGGTGCCTTGTCCAGTTGTCATCAGAAAGACTTCCTCTGGCATCAGATGGAATGGGAGCAGAGGCAGAGACTCACAAACAGACATTATGCAGAAACAGACTAAATTGAAGGTCTCCATTGGGTCCCTTTCCTTGGATCTCAGGGAACCCCTGTGGAAGAGATGGAGGAAAGATTGTAGGAGTCAGCGGGGATGGAGGACACCAGGAGAACATGGCTCATTGAATCAGCTAAGTAAGGCTCATATGCAAGTGGCACAGGGCCTGAATTGGTCTGCACCTGATCCTCTGGGTATAAGTTATGGCTGTTAGTTTGGTGTTTATGTGGGATTCTAAACAATGAGAGAGGGTGTGTCATTGACTATTTTGCCTGCTCTTGGAACTCTTCCTCCTACTGGGTTGCCTTGTCCTGCCTTGATATAAGGGCTTTTGCATAGTCTTATTGTGTCTTGTTTTCTCATGTTTGATTGTTATCCCTTGGAGGCCTTCTCTTTTCTAAAGGGAAACTGAGGGGTACAAGATCTGGGAGGAGAGAGGAGGTGTGGATAGAGATGGAAGGAGTAGGAGAGGGGAAACAGTGATTTAGATGTATTGTATGGGAGAAGAAGCTTTATTCTTTTTTCCTTTTTTATTTATTTATTTTCCATCTTTCACATCATGCATCTCCAACCCATTCTTTTCCCCATCACTTTGTATCTACCCTCTGCCCTTGCAACATGCCCCCCATAAAATAAAATAACATATAAAAGAAAAGAAACAAAAAAGCAATCATGGAAGCTATAGTGTGACAGCTGAGTCACACAGTAAATCCTTTTATCCATATATTTTTACTTGCCAGAGTTCATTACAAAGAATCATTGGTCTGGTTTGAGGCCTCTGATTTCTGCTACACTATTGATGCTAGGAGGCCGTCACTGGGACTACTCTTGGATATCTTGTTGTTGCCTTGTGTCATGGAGATGCAGAAGACTTGGATCTGTTGGACATCACACCCCCACACCCCCATCATCACCATTAGGGTGAGCTCTCTGTCATTGCCCTGAATAGTTCACCTCTTGCAGCAATGAACAATGGGTGGGGCCAATTCTCCTGCTATCCACCATCATGGCCAGCGCTACTGTGTTGCCTAGGTGAGGAGCACGAGCCACTCTCCTGAGTGTTGCAGCTAGTGAGGGGCAGGAGCAGCTCTCCCATTCTTATGTCCTGAGGGCCATCTCTCTGAGGGACCTCAGGCATAGAGGGGTGGGATGGGGGCATCTCCTTCCTTCCCATGCTACCATAAGTTAGATGAGTTATGGGACCAGATTTCCCAGGCTCATGTTCTCAGACCAGGTCACTGCTGCCCCTAAGGGGCCAGCTTTCCCAAGTGTTAAAGTTGGTAAAGGGGAAGGTCAGCTCTCCCTCCTCACCACTACTATGCCACAGACAAGGGAGGTGTTACCAGCTATGCCCCTCTGTAGGGAAAGCTGTAGCCACGCCTTCTTAGGGGCTGGCTACAGGTGTGCCTGACCAGGCTTGTGAGGGCGTGGTCAGAGTGACCACGCAGTGGGACTGCGTTTTTCCGTTTCGGTTTCTCTTTGCTTCTTGCTGTACAGACCTCTACCATGCCAGCTGGCTAGATTGCTCTGTAAGTAAGGCTTTTCCCTATTAAATACCCTTATATTTCTACCTGACTCCGTATTGGTAATTTCCCACTATATCTGGTTGTCAGAAGCGGGATATTGGAAACCTACACCCCATTTGGGACAGGCTGTGGGTTCCATCGGACCCACGGCCTAGGCCTAGAAAGCGCCCTATCTCCACAGGCGTTCCCTGCTAGCAGCCAACCGGCTGCAGCTGAGCTGCTCAGACCCCTCTCATGCCCTCTGGGCTGGCTCACCCATGTCCCTGTTTCAGGGTCAACTCTACTGTGGTGCCTGTTCTCCTGAGTGCTTGCTGTATCTGGCAAGGGGTTGGGTCAGGTCCCCCATCCGCTGCAGGTGGTAAGGAGCAAGGGGAGGCATCTTTCTCCCACCAAATGGCAGTCCCAACCTGCTCTCCCATTCTCACACACTCAAGGCCAGCTTGCCCTTGCCCCTGGGAGCAGGTTCAGCTACCTTGAGCGGCCCAACTGAGGTGTAGGAGCTGCCTGCTCTTCTGGGTGCTTCAGCCAGCAGTTCCACCTGGTGTTGCAGCCAGTGAGGGGCTGGGCCAACTTTTTACAGCCCTGTCTTATCGGCCTTCAATGGTAACAGGCTCCATGGACAAGACATCACCACAGACTGAGGCTGCATTAAGGCCATGAACCCGGCAGCATCCCAGACCCAGACTTCCTTACCATGGCTCTGGATGGCAATTGAGCCACCCACGCTAGCCCACTCCTCACTGCTCCCACCTCTTCAGATAGTCCTCTCTCCACAGGGCATGAACCATCTCTCTCTCTCTCTCTCTCTCTCTCTCTCTCTCTCTCTCTCTCTCTCTCTCTCTCTCTCTCTCTCTCTCTCTCTCTCTCTCTCTCTCTCTCTCTCTCTCTCTCTCTCTCTCTCTGATACCACACCATGTATTTGTTCACCGTAATAGTTCCCATCTGCCTGGTGCCACATGAGGGTCTCATTTGTCCCACTCTGTCTGCCATGGCACTGGACAGGACCCTGCTTCGAAAAATCAGAATGCTGCCCGACTGCTCAGTGCCAGAGGCTCATGGGTGAAATACTTCCCACCCCAACTCTAGAGATGTGGGACAGAGCTGTGCTTGTCCTCCGAGTTCAGCCAGGCCTAAAACCAAAAGGATCTATTTCCAATAAAAAAAGAATCTGTTTCAAAACAAAAATAACATAAATAAAAAGGAGCACACACTCATATAATCAAAAACTAGAATAAAGTTATGGATAAAGAAAATTAAAAGCTAATATACTGATAAACTGTACAAAAGGCACGTGAGGAAACTTGACAAATACTGTATATTATATGTAATGTATCTTGAAACATTGTATAAAAGATTATAAAATAATTATATATTTTAAGATTTTAATTATATGTGTTTATATACAATTTCATTGTTATGATTTGTCACCTTTGAAATTTATGTTGAGATTTGAACACGACGGTCTTGTAAAGCGGTGCCCTTAGGTGGTGAGTAAGTGGCACACGCAATTCTCAGTAACAGAGTATTGCCTAAAATGCTCAAAGCCCAAGGTTTGAGCCCTGGAACCAAAATGGAAGGGAAGGAAGGAGGGAAGGAGGGGAGAAAGGAAATGAAAAGGCAGTTAAACTATGCCTTTTCTGAATAATCCAAGCACTATGGTCGTAAGTCTCTTTTTTTATTTCACAAACTTTTATTACAAGAATCCTGGCAACTAAATATCATGTGACTCATGACCTTTTAACTTTCCACAAACTACTGTCAATAATCCGGTTCTCTAATTTGTTATCCCCTTCTTTTGCATATTACGGATTAAGACAGTCCTTGCTTGTCTCCAGCAGTCTGTGGCATGGCTGTTCCTCAAAGGTCATTACATTTGGCTCTCCACGTGTTGCCATAACCAGGGCTACAACCAGGGCTAGAAATTATTTCATGTGAATGCAGGCCCAAGTTAACCTTTTGCCAGCCATATTGACAAGGCTATTTTTCTGTCCTTTATTTTGCTTTCTGATTACAGAAAGTCAGGATTAAGTAGCATTGAAAACAGTAGACATAAGTCTGTTTTTATCAAGATTGTCTCTAGTGTATCACCATTAACCACATGACCTGTTGATTTCCAGTAGACACCCTTATGCAGTCAAAGGCTTAATCTTCTGAACCTAGTTTCCCAAAAGTGTTTGTGCTTCTTAAATACAGAGAACCAGAAAAAAGATGAAAGAGAAAAATCAGGATGCAAATTGATCATTGTCAAATGTTATCAGTGTCTTTTCTGATGACTGGTGCATTATTTTGTATAATATTCTGTGCTGCAGTGTATTATAATCATACAATAACCCAGCTCTTTCATCTCACTACTTGGTCACAGTTGGGGATTATTTGGAGACAATGCTGAATCTGATTTGGTAATGGTTTAAGTGTTTTACAACTATATCTTCCAGAAATCTCCTACATAGATACTTTCTAGTCTCTGAAAGGTGTTGCTTTCTGCTCATGTCTTTTTGGGTGGTGGGCTTTTAAAAACAATGAATCAAATAGCAGTCTTTTTTTAATGTTTCTAAAACTTGTGGGTGGCATGAGAATTATGTGCTCTGCAAGATTCTAACAGTAAAATTATTTGATTGTGGATCTGTTATTGAGATTTTTAAAAAATCATTTATTTTCTATATTTGGTCAAATCCAATTTTCTACTTTTTCTGAGCTAAATGTTGGGCATTGATTTTTTTTCCCCGGGAAATCATTTATTTAATGTAGCTTTAAAAAATATCTATTGTGTAGTGTGAGTCATGTCTTCTTGACTTAAAAATTTATCTGCTCTTATGTCCTCACATCAAAAACTATGTTTATTTCTTCTCTTTTATCTTGGCTGGCTTCACCTTTTGCCTTTTTTCACTGATATTGCTGCATTGTGTTTAAAGAAAAGCTCTTAGATTTACTGAGAAGTTACATTCTTTCATTTTTGAATCCATTAAAAATCTCTCTGTCCTTATTATATGTTCTCTTCTGTTTCCTTAGATATAGACTGTGGTTCTTTTTTTAAGTTACTCAGTTGATTGCTATATTCCTTTATTTTATTATTATTTTAATAATGAAAGCATTTAAGATTATTGCCTCTGCGAAACTTTAGCTGCTTTGCAATATAATAACGTATTTTTATTTCTATTATTTTCTAAATAGCCTATCATTATAATTTTGATTTCTTCTTGTTTGTCCTAATAGTTTTTTAAAGGATGTTTTAAATTACCAAATTGCTAGGTCTTATTTCTGTTTAATTTTTTTAAGTCTGGTTATTAATTTACAGGCATTATATGGTAACCAAGCATTTTCCTACTCAATTTCTGATATGCATTTTATTTGTGAGCTGTAACATAATCAGTTTTTATAATTATTCACTGAAACTTGAGAATGAGATCTACCATACAAAGATCAATATATTTACATTTCAAAGCCTGTTATAGTATTAAAATTGTTTTCAAGATACATGTTAATGATCTACTATAACAATGGTGTTTCAGGCATTTGCTCATTTGCCAGGTGATATGGAACAACTTTTCTGTGCCAAATTCACATGTAGGCACTGGTGACACAGCTGTGAAGTTGTATGGAGGGTGCCTTAGGCCAGTAACTAAAAACACAGACATGGATACCTGAAAGATTTCCAAGCTCACAGCCAGGGCTCCACATACAGGATATAGTCAAGCATATCACACAAACTCCCACCTTTTGAAAAACAGAGTGGCAGTGCCCTTCCTAAATATTCTGTCTTCTGTATACGTTGTTTCACAATTAGCTGGTATTTATTTTCAGTTTCACAGTTCCTTTTTGAGACAGTGTCTTATATAGCCTAAGCCTAGACTTTGAACTCTTGATCCTCTTACTTCTGTCTCTCCAGTTGTGGGATTCTAGAAGCATATTACCTTGTGTCTTAGATAAGGTTTCTATTGCAATGCAGAAAAAATAAAAAACACAACCAACCAAAAGCAACTTGGGAATAAAGGGTTTATTTGGGTTACATTTCCACAACAGACACAATAGAGTCCATCATCAGAGCAAGTCTGAGCAAGAACTCACACAGGGCAGGAACATAGAGGCAGGAGCTGATGCAGACGCCAAAGAACAGTGCTGCTAACTATGGCTTGTTCCCCAGGCTTGCTCAGCCTGCTTTCTTATCCCATCTTATACTGTCTAGGAGTAGCACCACCCACAATGGGCTGGACACTTCCATATCAATCACCAATCAAGAAAATGCATCAGAGGCTTGCAGACTAGCCAGCTTTGTGGGGTCATTTTCTCAACTGAAGATTCGCTCTTCCTAAATGACTCTGTCTTGTGTCCAGTTGACATAGAACTAGTCAGTTCACCATTCCTGCCTAGCTACTATTTTATTTTATTTTTTTAGTGTTTTCTTTTTGGATCCTTCTTGAATATCACAGTGAAATAAACTGGAATCATTTGTTAACAACACTCAGAATCTTCATGGAGTGGGAGGAATCCAGAGCTTTGTGTATTCTAGTGAATTCTAGGTAGCAGACATGGGAAAGTGGATTCTATTTTACCAAACCTATGCTTTCCACCTTTCTCTAGGAGTTGTAGGTCAGCTGTCTGACTTTCCCGTCTTGCTCTTTGTATGCATTACAAAAATGATTACAGAAGCAGGAGCCCTACACTGCCTTTGTACACATACAGACATGTGCACGTGAGCAATTGCACACACACACACACACACACACACACACACACACACACACACACACACACGGGGGGGGGGGCTTGGACAGATTCCCTAGATTGCATTCTGGCAGTAGCTGCATCAGCCAATTCCAAGATAGCTCTGACAGACTTCAGGAGTGCCTGTCAGCTATGTCCCCTCCTCCCTACTACTCAATGTCCACTATGATGGGTAGAACAGATCTGTATGCTCCTTGAGCAAGGACAAGCTACAAATATAGAAAACTGAGCTCCATGCAGGAATGCTCTCCAACACACTTGCCCACTGAACAGTCAGAATTGACAGATTAAACATCCAGCTCTCGAGTCTGGACATCCAGACAGGAGACTGGAAAGCCTCTTCCAAGGCACTATGTATGTAGTTTCCTTTAAATACTTTCATTGCCTCAGTAAATGTCATACAATATATTTGGATCATACTCAACCATAACTCCTCCTAGACTCAATCCAACTTTATGTTGTGTTTGGGTTTTTGCTTTTGTTTTTGTTACCCCTTGACTCCGATTGGGTTGCCCTGCATGTGGGGCCACTCTCTGAAGAATGGGTGGCCTATCAGCCGCCACATCCATAAAGAAGACTGACTCTTCTTCCCCCAGAAGCCACCCACACCCTCAATTTGGGATAGAGGCTCCTAAACCCCTTCAGACACCATGCTGAAACACTGAGTGGTATGTGAGCCTTTGCAGGTGACCACAGCTGCTGTGAATTCACCAGTGGAACTGTCCTGTCCTGTAAAGTCCACAAGACACTGTTTTGTTCCAGTCCTCCAACTTTAGACTTTATTCCCCCTCTTGTGAGATGGTCTCTGAGCCTTGAGAGGGTGATACAAATGTCCTATTTGTGGCTGAGCATACCGCTAACACTTAAACCTGTATCTTGACCAGCTGGGAGTTTCTGCATTAGCCATCATCTACTGCTCACAGGAAAATCTCTGATTTGACTGGGGAGTAGCATTGATCTATGAATAGAGAAACAGCAATTTAAGGGCTGTTTGATATTGTGTCATCCAGCAGAAAAATAGCAGATAGATTTGACCCTAGGGCTTGTGATCTCCCCAACTGTGGATTCTTGGCCAGATTTGCTGTACCAGCATTTCTTTTCATCATGTGGAGGCTTTGAATCCAATCAGAAAGCAGTTGGTTAACAGGAAGATTGTCATGCTACTATGCCACTGTTGCATCAAAGGTCATTATCGTAGTTCACAGTGTTCATACCTAGATAAGACTGTCTTTTGCTCCTGCCAGTAACCTTCTTAGTAACTTCCAGTACTATGAGAGTTAGCTAGCATGGAGCAAGTTTCTAAGTCAGTATTGACTTGATCTCTCCATGTCCTGTGGCCAGTTCGTGTGGTGTCCTCTGCAATAGGGTCATAATATGAAGGTCTGGTTGGCAACCTAAAACAGTGACCTACTCTACACTGCATGTTTTGTGACTTTGCCTCTCCCATGTGGTACCTCATGACTATTCTTTTGGATTGCTTGCAAATACTTTACCAGTATGCAAGCCTTCTCTCAGATGCTACTTCCTGAGAAACTCAGACTAAGACAGCTTCTTTGCCTAACACCATGTGTTGCACACAGCTTTTAAATTGCTATGTTTCAAAAAAATCATCATTCTCAAATCTTTGTCTAACAATATTTAGGCATCTGAAATTCATCCCTATGTCCTGGTTCCTAGGCTGTTCTTTTGTGTTTTTCCTTGATAGTTTTTTTCTTCCAAATCTTAGTATTTGTCCCTTTAAAAAAGGAACTTCACTTTCAGCTTGACAGTTCATTAAGATTTGTAGATCTTTTATTATCATTAGAATAATTTCCAATTTTATGAGATTATTTTCCTCCAGTTTTCTTACCATACCGTCTCTCTTAGGTCATCATCTTTCCCATCCTTTTTATGGATTACATACCCACTCATGCTTCCTGGTTATGTTATTATTATGTTCTATGTCTTTGCAAGCTCTCTGGAACAATGCAGAATCACTTTACCCAAAGTCCCTGATGTTCTACTGACAACAGCCATTTTTTCCAATAGTTAGATTTAAATTAATACAATAATTTCCTCTTCATTACTCCCTTTCTTTTTAATAACTTTAGGTGAATTTGTTTTGCTCTGTGTGTATGAATGTTTTGCCTGAATACATCTGTGTACAGCATGTGTGTGCCTGTTGGATACCCTGGAACTAGGTTATAGATGGTTGTCATCTACAGTACAGGTACTGGAAGTCAAATCCATATCCACTGCAAGAGCAGTAAGTAACCCCTGAGCCAACCCTGCAGCCCTCTATTTTCTTTTGAAATAAAAATTAAAATGATTTGTAACTTACCTTAACCAGGTGCTTCATTTTTAGAAGTGCTTGCTCAGTAATCAAAGTATCCCATGCAGTCAGCATAACCCTCTTGAGAAGTTTTATATTGTCTTACGTCCATCTCTATACTACGTTTAGTGATCTGATCATAACCTAATCATCATCAAGTTTTGATCATTTATACTACTGGATTCATACAGATGCCTTCAGAACTCCACCCTATTACAGGTGTGCCGTGTGCTAACAGATGGGCCAAATTACCTTCTTCTATTTTATTACTTTTCTTTAAATAGGTGTACTCTGCTTCTACATTGTATCCATGCTCAAAACTCAGGAAGTTTCAGTTATTGAACCAAGATCTTTTGATCCAATATAAGTGTATAATTATGTATCTATGTGTACATGCATACACACATAATATATGCAGATATACATGACATAAAGCTGTATTTTGTTATTCAGAATGTTTGGCATATGTAGATATATGATTTACATTAATACTGTTCCTTTTAATGTCATCATGTTTTCATCAGTTCTCCACCCAAGGGGTACACTTTTTATTTTCATTTCATGTGGGCATTGTTTTCATCTTTTGAAAATGCTTGTTTATTCTGATCACATTGATGGTGTATTTCCATATTCTTCTGGGTATTTGAATGGCAGCTTACACCATTTGCTCAAAGAACATCATTCTTTCATGAGTCATCATGCAGAAAAACAATTTTCCCGTTATTGTCAATGTAGTCTGCGGGTTACTTCTCACATGCTTTCCGAGTCATGATCAAAATAACAACTATGCTTAAAGGTGATTGAGTTTCTCCTATGCATAAGCCGTAATGGCTTTTGCATGCATATATCCAGCCCCCATGATGTTAAATGGGGGGACCCTAAATCTGTAACTCCAAATATTTGGTCCTTCCCATGACTGCTATAAGTTTTATAATTATACTTCAAGATGATTTTAATGTCCTTTGGTTGTTATTGTCATCAGGAAAATAGGGAAGATACACTTTTAGGGCATAGTTGTTGTTTAGTACCCATCATGTATTAAGAGGCAATAAAAGCATTTTGGTGTTATCTGTTGACCAGAATTTTTCCCTTGGTGAAATAAATAATACTCAGTTTTTGATAATTCAGGTACAAAAGAAGGTGTCATATTCCATAAGTGGCCATCTTGTGTGAATGTTGGCCATTTCTGTATTGGTCATCATAAGTATCATGTCCTCACAGACCTTCCCTATATTGCTATATTGCTCTTCATAGCACAAGATATGCTTCTGGCCATACTTTGACTTGGTTCTCTACTGAAAGACAGATAATCTCTTTGGTATCTCTCTTGCAGTTTTAATATTTACCATCTAATGGTAGAAGTAAGGACAGAAGATGCACCACCAATGTTTGAGCTAACCATAAAATTATGAACACAGTAAAGTGGTATCCAAACAGAAGAACTTTGAGTTAGATCCCTGCTGCCAGCTTGCAAATACTTACCAAAAGGATGGAGGATTCCTTTTCTTGAATGAATGTCTTTATTATTTAAAACTACTTGCGCTTCATTCTCCAATGAATTTAGGCTCTGAAACTGACCTCCACAGTCTCAAACCAAGCCATATGGAGCCAAGTTAAAGCTAAAGGCTCAATGCTCTTGACTGGTTTTGTGATGATTTTAAATCAACATCCATATGTATTTGTCAATGTCTCCAGTTTCTACAGAGCTGTATCTCAGTGTGCATGGCTATTGTCTGATATACAATGCCTTTAAGATCTCCAATGTTAATGAACCATCATTGTGTGCCTTGAAACTTTGCAGGGATTTTTGTGGATGCTCTAAATGTCCCAGTAAATTTCTGTACTCTGCTATATTGCTACTGCTGTGCTCATACAATAATTTTTTCAGCTCCACTTGCCCAGGATTGAAGTATTCTTTTGGACAAATCTAGGTGACTGTAGACCTCAGCCTCTGTGTTTGGAATGGTTTTCTATCTTGTTTTGTAGGATGTGTCTTCTTCTTCCTCAGAGAGCAGATCCTTGGTAAACACCAAACAAGCTTTTAAAACAAAGTAGATAGACTTATTTTCCAGGTATAATTAAAAATAAAATTTAAATGGGACTAAATATACTTCCTCAAGACATATGTCCAACAGGTGAGTATGTCATGGTTCACAGCAAATCCTTTAAACACATGCAAATGCCATGCCATGCCATGCCATGCCATGCCATGAACACACCAACTTTAAGAGTTTGGAATAAACCCAGAGATTTCTACATGAAATTCTACATGGGTGAGCAGAAAGGGTGCACACTGGGAACTCTGATCTGGGAAAGAAAGCTCAGAAAAGAGAACAGAACAGCAAAGAGGCAAACAACTCCTTGAGAACAAAACTAAACAATTTTACAAGTTTCCCTTAGGGTGACAGCACATACTCTTAAGTTCTTCTTGGGTCAATAACACAATTATTATCCAAGACATTACTATATAATTGAGTGCTGGTCTTAATTTGTTGAAAACAAGACATGCAAGGTGCTCAGCAACCACAATTCTTAATAAATATTAAAGAATAAGGAGTAGAGCAGAGAATAGAGATAGCAGTGCCGTTTGGCCTTGGGACATCTCACAAAACCCACCTCTTTAGTTTCAGTATCCCCAGTGGATGAGATACTAGTTTTTGCTGCATTGATTGCTGTTTCATAATATAAAATTTAATTATCTCTATTATTTTACAATAAGCCCTTCTGCCTAGGGGCCTCTGGCATGGGGTATGGTTAGTAACAAATCTAATAAATAAAGAAATAAAACACTTCATTTCCTTTTCAGAAGGAAGTTGTATTTTGCTCTGTATGTTTTGAGCTTGGGGGAATTCACGTAAGCTTTCTCAAATACACTTGTTCTTTGGCTCAGATGAGGCAGGGGCATCTTCCAGAAGAAGGGTTTCAGAAAGACAACCATCCCAGGGCTCCAGGACATTCAGCCATGGGAACCATTGTGCTGCTACTTAGCAGGAACTGGAGAAAGCACAGCTGTGTCACCGCACACTCTGGGGGACTGCTTCTTACTCTTCATGCTTCTATTATTGGATTCCCCTTCATTACATTTGTTTAGCACAGGCAGCACAGAATTAAAACCCCAACTCTGATTAATCCTACACCCACTTACACTTTTGTTTACCCAATTGTTTTCTTTAGAGCAAAGATTTCAATATTAGACAGATGCAGGTTAGCAGATACAAAACATAGCTTTGGAGAAATGAAAAATGCTATTGAGAATGTAATTGAAGTCAAACACTAAGTCGAGCGTGTACAATAGCCTAGTGAGATGAGAAATAGATGAGATGTATTTATTATTGAGCTAGCTAGACTTTGGGGAAAATGCAATAAAGGGTCTGCCATCCAAATATATACTGTAGTTCTCAACATCATGCATTTAATAAGCATTTTATAATCATAAATTATGCATATTATCTAGGTCTGGTGCTATTGAAAACAAGAAAAAAGAGATAAATAGTCTGCCTTTTAAAGACCAATAAACCAGGAGTAAATGTAAGAGAATATGAAAAATTATATTACAAGATAGAATATAGGAGTCCCTAGGAAATAAGGAAAAATGAAATTTTATTTTAAGACTATATAGAATCTAGTATAAGGATAGGAAGATGTGGGGCTTAAACTTGGCCTGAAAAAGTCCCAATGATTCACAACTGCAAGTGTCAATAAGATAGAAATGAATATTGGGCATACAACTGAGTGAAGAAACAATCCCAAAGAACATATTCAGAGACTCAGAGTCTAACTCTATATGTTTCAGATTTCCAGAAATGAAGAATGGGTCATTCAAAATATATACAAAGATGAAACCAGGAAGGAAGAAAAGAATTACTATCAATGATAATAGTAGTAGTAATTCCTTTAACTCTGGGGAAAGGCATAAATGTAACAAGATGTTTGACCTGAAGAAACAGTCTCCAGGGAACTGACAGTGATATGTTCAGTGATATGTTAATGGCTTTATAAACATTGTTATGTATAGCTAGGCAAGTTTGCATGGCATCTTCTGTGACTATGATACATTTCAAAATAAAAAAGCAAATATACAGAGCAAAACTGAATATTTTCATTAATATGGTGAAGAGGAAATGAGTTGGCTGCTGTAGAGGTCAAGCTATTTGGGGCAGTTAGATTGCATTAAAGTTCTATTAAGCCTTATGAGATTAAAGTGAGACTGTATTTCAACATGTGAAAAATAGCATTAGTATCAGAACTAATTTGCTATCAATGGAGATTTAAAAAATAAAAATGTGAAGATGATCTAAGGCTTTGGGGATGATAAGGTTTTATTGGTTAGAATTTTTAAACCACAAAATAAACACCATCACAATATAAGACCTTATAGGGTTGTAGAGGTACATCATTCTCTGTTTGGAGTACGTGTTCTGAACAGTAAATCCCTAATGTGAACATCTTTCTCCAGTCTGCACAGTGAAAGCAGAGTGAGCAGAGTAAATAGTGGAGGTAGACAAAGTCACAGTGGTAAGGGGTTCTCAGAGAAGGTGCCTCACAGTCTGAGGGAATTGCCGGGTGGTGGTGGTGAACGCCTTTAATCCCAGCACTCAGCAGGCAGAGGCGGGTGGATCTCTTTGAGTTCGAGACCAGCCTGGCCTACAAGAGCTAATTCCAGGAAAGCCTCCAAACCCACAGAGAAACCCTGTCTTGAACCACCCCCCACAAAAAAAGAGAGTTTCACTCTGAAGGAAATGGAAAATCATCTCACAGTTTTGAGGAGTTACATGATTTCTCATTGATTTTTTTTTTCTTTTTACTATCCTGGTAGCTGAGTCACAATAGGCTGTGAGAAAAGGGATCAGCCAAGTATAGACTCAAATAGTACTAGTCAGGAGCCAGCCTCAGTCAGGTGAGAGAGAAGATGGCTTGGGCCAGGAAGCTGCTATAAAATCATAGGACACAGCCATGCTCTGAAGACACTTTGAAAGTAGAATCCATGAAGTTGATGGTAAAGTTTTAGGGGGAAAAACAGGTAAAGAGAGTTTGAACAAAATGGAAAACAGTTCTCATCTGAGGTGGGGAAGACTGAGGATAAACAGTGAGTGTAGAGGGATATACATGAGTCTAGATGGGAAAGCCCTAAGTAGCAAGGAGAACTCCAGACTCCTTATTACTGATTCACCCTCTTGCCTCTCTGTGTCTGTCCTCCATCTTGAAGGTTCATAATCTTTCAAGAGTGCCTTTGCTTAGTGTTCCCAGTTTTCACCTCGTTCTGTTCTCACACACAGGATTCCTGTATTTTAACATCTCAAACTACTTCTACTTCCCCAGTGTTTTGAACTATCTCCAGGCAACCCATGTGATGGAAGTCAGTCATCACTTTGGTCCTGTAAAATTATTTGTACATTACAATGAAAACACAGTCATGGTCCAAAGCAGTTGCAATGTTATAAGTATGCAATTAATTGGTTCTTCAAAATCAACTAGAAGATTCCTGATACTTCTCTACCAGAAGAGTCTACTCTAGATACAGAAATTGCCTTTAAATGTGCCCAGTCTGTCCTCCCATAGATGTTCACATAATGTCATGTCTCAAGTCTTTTCTCAAAACAGAGAGGCTTTCTCAGTCATCCTATCTAAGCTACCAACTCTATCACTTCTCATGGCTTTAACTGCCTGTTTTCCTCCACTTGTATTCTGAATTTTTATAGTTGGATGTCAGTTTTGTTATTATTTTATGACAACTTAGAACAAGCTTTAGTTTTTTACTTGAGACCTCTTTTCAACTGAGAAGTTTTTACATGATTAAGTATAGAGGTATACTAGTTAGTTTTTAATGTTAACTTGCTATAACCAAAATTACCTGATATACTGGTTAGATTTGTAACACTAATTAGAATCACTGGGAGGACAGAACCCCAACTGAAGTATTGCCCCATCACATTGGCCTGTAGGTGTGTCTGTGGGGCATTTTTTTAGTTGATTGATTTGGGACAGTATTCCAAGGCAGGTGATTTGGGGTTTTATGAGAAAGAAAGATGAAAGAGGCAGGAAGAGCAAGTCATTCCTGACTCCAGATTCTTACTTGAGGGTCTGCATTCTGTCTCTGTCTCTGTCTCTGTCTCTGTCTCTCTCTCTCTCTCTCTCTCTCTCTCTCTCTCTCTCTCTCTCTCTCTCTCTCTCTCTCTCTCACACACACACACACACACACACACACACACACACACACAAGCACACTCACTGCCATGATAAACTATAACCTAAAGCCCTTTCCTCCCCAGGTTGTCTTTGGTCAGTGTTTTATCACAGCAACAGAAAAGCAAGCTGGAATACATAGGAAGAAAGCCTCAGTTGAAATAATTTTAAATAAGATCAGGTTGATCTATGGGCATGCTGCATGTCCGTGGAGGATTGTCTTGATTATTGATTGATGTGGGAAGAACTAAGCTACTGTGGGTGGAATCATTATTTTAGCAGTTAGTCCTAGACTATCTAAGAGAACAAAGCTCCTAAGCTACATAGAAAGCAGGGAACATGGGTTCCTTCATTTCTCCCTGCTGTTGACTATGGTTATAATGTGACTAGCACATTGAGTTCCTACAGTGATTTCTCCTCATGGATGGACTGTCACCTGGACTCATAAACCAAATAAACCTTTGATCTCATCTAAGTTGTCTTTGGTCATAGTGTTTTTACTATAACAGCAAAATGAATGGAGAACAGAAGTTATATTACTATGGAAATCAAATATTTACCAATAACCATGATATCATTTATTTTAAAATAATTCTTCCTACACATTTTTAATTTATTAAAGATGAAAGCAAGTTGCTTATGAATGAAATAGCTGTGCTGCTTATTTTTATGTAAAGAAATTAAATCATGGCTGAATATTTGACACTATACAATATAGATTATCTTCAGTGTTTTATTGAGTTGATCAATGTTTTTGCTTAATACTGTCAATGTTGAGAACACTACTTTGCACAAATATATAATATATAATGGCAGAAGTACCAATTAGGGGTATTTCAGAAAATGTTGGAAATTCCATCCTAATCCTAAGCCAAAATTCATTTAATGCTTTTTTTTTTTAAATCCAAGTTAGCAACTCAAACAAGCAATTTTTTAAATTAAGTATTCTAATTCAGTACAATCTGAAGACACTCTAATATGATACTGGAATGCTGAGAAATGATGACAGAAAAATATTCAAAAGCTTTGTTTTCCATAATTAAACCATTATGTTCCCATAAGAGCAGAAAACCTAGTGTTTACAGTAAAAAACACCACAATTGATAACATCCAATAATCTAGAGTTTGAAGTGAGGTGTTTCAGACACTATTTGTTGGTGTTTCACAGCAAGGTGCAGAATACATACCACTAGCGTTCAGGTTTAGTGATATCAGATAATACCACATGGGTGGAGTCTGCTTGAAGCACTTCAGATTTGTAATGCATTTGATTTTGAACCAATTTTTGATCATTGAACATTAAGAAGCCTTTTCTTATTGCCAAATTTTGGCTACCTCCACACTCAGTTATGGGACCCCATAATGAGATCATGACCCAGAATTTACGAAGTTCTGTTCTAGCATATAAAAACCATCAGAGAAAGGTATCATTGCTTCTCTTTGCTGCTGGCTCCCTGGCATTTCAAACAGGGCCTGGCACATAATGGGGCCCTTACAATTACTTGCTCCACGAGTATGTCTATGGTTGAGGGATCTTGATAGATTCAATAGCTCTTATGCACAAAGAACTGGCAGCAAACATGACAAACAGATGCCATGAATTTCCTCCTTCTACTCTCTGTTAGGTTGCTGCATCTGATGAGAGTTTGAATTTAAAAAATTGGGAATAGCAATGCAGCAAAAACAAAGCCTTCCTTTTCACTTCAAAGCTCATAGAGGAACCAGAATTTCTCTCATGCTCATGGTCATTCAGAGCTATGCAAATAAACCACCCGAAAGAATAGCCTCTCAGGACACCTGTGACTTCCAGCCACCTGTCCTGCCCCTGCCCTTCTACCAACAACTTAACAGTTCATGGGATGCCATCACTGACAAGACAAGTAAGAGGCATTTTGAATCCCTTGAGCACCAGGAAACGGTTTTGAGACTCACATATAATAGGAAAGGAGCCCAAGGGTTGAGGTGGCAGGGTCTTACAGAGTTTTCCTAAAAGAGAGCGTGTCAGTGAGGTTGGAGAGGACAGAAAATGAGGAGGAGAGGACAGAAGATGAGGAGGAGAGGACAGAAGATGAGGAGATGGGAGGGGAGGGGAGGGGTGGGGAGAGGAGAGGAGGATGCTCAAGGTTATCTATGAAACAGATTCTGAGAAGGCGAGGAACAAGTCTCTACATGGATTTGCTACTTTCATTCTTCAGCATTATACAAAATAAAGGCCCTCAGGGAGCCTACCCAGTGAGCCAGCTAACCTGCTCCTCGCTTCCCATCCGAGTAATAGATGAGTAACTGATGTCTGAGGGCCATTTCCTTTGAACTTTTATGTTTTGTTTTGCCTGGGAGCCCATACCAATGTGTCCATGTTCTGTTTACCTTCAACACCACTAGATGGAATTCACTAGAAGAGCATCTGAAGAGAAGGATGAAAGGGTAGGAAAGCTGGTCCTCACCTTGAGTGGCATATCAGGAGCTGAAATTAGATCCCACCTACCGGGAGGCAAGAGAGCCTGTGTCACCCAACAAAGCTTAGCTCCCTGGGCACATCCAAAGTCTCATGTCCTTGCATCCTGAGTTTGGGCACCAGGGGTTCCATGGCTGTGCCCAGGATAAAAGCACCATCCCCAGCTTGCTCTGAGTCAAAGACAGCCTGCTTTTAATTAGGTGCAGGAGCCGTTGTTGGATTTGTATTTTTCTGTCGTTTTTTTATTCTTGATGGCATGATGTGTGTTACATATTTAATTAAAGAGGATCTAATGAGTACTTCTAACAGCCCTAGGGTCAAAAGAGCCACTGCAGAGATTCATGCAAATGAGCTGGGCTTTATGGCTTCCCTAGTGAGCAGCCATGATGTGGTCCAAAATGGTAGAGTCGGTGGGAGCCATCAGCTTTCCAGTTTCTACAGAAAAAAAAAAAAAAAAACCCAAAGGGAAACAAACAAAGACCCGGGAAATTCACTTGGCAGGCTTTGTGTCTGGGCCCAGTAAATGTGTCTAAGCATAAAAAGTGAAGTCTACAATTATAAAATAAAAGATTCAAATGAGCCAATTGGGACAATAGCCTAGGCCAGAGAAAATTCAAGAGAACAAAGACTTGGGAAAATGTTTCTGGACATTAGAAGATGAATCAGGAAAGAAAAGAAGCAAGGGGAGGGGGTGATAAAGCATAGTGTACAATACATTTGGATCTCATCTTGTGGGAAATAGGTCACTGACTGTGCTTTCTTTGCCAGGAGCCACCTTGATGTCTATGCTTACTGCTCAATAGTGAAAGACACCCGGAAGGCTCAGGCCCCCAGGATCTCAGCCCAGGACCATAGCCAACCCAGTCACCATTCGGAGGCGGAAACTTGATGCAAACAGCAAGAGGCTTTATTGAAGTTGTTTAACGAGCTAAGGTTAGCTCAGGCCTTTTTTCCACCCGCCATGGCAGATGGCTAGAAAGACCTTTCGAAGCGTCTGCATAGAGATCTTATAGGGTAGCATAAGGGGAGTGTCCAGGGGTACGCACAGGCTCAGGATTGGTGTGCCTCCAAGCTTGGAGGGCTTGCCCTCTGTTGATTGGTCAACTAGTTGTTATGGCCCATAGGCCCTCCCAGGGTGGTTGCTATGCTCTGTGCATCATTGCTTCGAACTTGTCTGTAAAGCACACTCAGAGCCGTAAAGCATAGCACCACCAGCTAACTTCTGATTGGTTCCTTGCCACGAGGCAGGCATCTGACCTCCTAATGACCAAGGCAAGGTCAGAGCAAGCACGTGTTCAGCTGTTATGGCTGCCGAAATGGGGAGCTGGTCCCTTCAACAGAACCTGTCTATGATTTACCTAGACATTGACATCATACTCTGGACTGACTCCTTCACACTGAGAGCCACATAACCTCTGACCCCATGATCCCTGCTAAGCTTCTTGTATCAGAGCAGTCACTTTCCTAGATTGTACTAGCCTGTTGGGTTTTTGCTCATTCTGACTGATTTTCTATTGATTTCTATTTTCTATTTCTCTGGCACTTTGGGATTTTTTTGGTTGATTAATTATTCCTCTTTGTTTTGCTATATTTATGATCTTATGTCTGGGGCCTAAAACAGTGCCTGGAATATGCCCACCATGTTATTTTTGAAGGAGCATATCATACAAGTACAGTCAGTGTAATTTTGAGGCTTTTCTCAGTACACAGACTGAATCTACAGCAAAGGCAGGTTTTTTTGAAAGAAAGCATTGAAGAACTTCTGGAAGTCAGCTACCTAGAAAAAGAGAGATGGTTAGTATAATGCATATTATACCAGAGGTCTTCCAAAGAACCTTCCATAAAACAAGAATAAAAAAACATATTATTTGTAATAGGAACCAAGTTTTGAAGGAAAAATAAAGAAACTAACATTTAAAAGTCTGAAGTAGGAGAATCTTTTTATTTTTATTGAAAATAATTTTTCATTCAGACAATATTTTTCTGATCACTTTCCCCTCCCCCAGCTTCTCCGAAAACCTCTCTGCCTCCCCATCCACCCAAATCTACACACTTTTTTGTCATTAGAAAACAAGCAAGAAAACAACAGAAACAGAACATGACAAAACAAACAGGAAATGAAAAAGCCAAAGAAAAGCACAAGAAATGCATAGAAAGGCACAACACACACACACACACACACACACACACACACACACACACACACACGGGGGGGGGGAGAGACAGAGAGAGAGAGAGAGAGAGAGAGAGAGAGAGAGAGAGAGAGAGAGAGATCCCATCAAAACACTAAATCAGAAACCATGATACATGAGCAAAAGACCTGTAAAGTTAAAAAAAAAAAAAATGCCCAGAAAATCATTGTGAGATTAAAAACCTCAAAACAAACAAACAAAAAAACTACTGAGTTTCTTTTGTGTTGGCAATCTACTGAGCATGGCTGGAGCCTGTCCCTAAGCATTCTTTTTGTTCTCAGTAAGCATCCATTGGAGAAAATTAATCTTTCTTCTGTCAGTAGTTATCAGTTGGAGATAGATTCAAGGTTAGGGATGGAGGCTTCTGACCATTTCCCCTTTCATGTCCTAGACCCCATCTGACTTAGATCTATGTAGGTCCTATGCATACCGTCACAGTCTCTGTGAGTTCACGTGTATCAGTCCTGTTGTGTCTAGAAGGCACTGTTTCCTTGGTGTCTTCCATCCCCACTGACTCTTATACTCTTTCCACCTACTCTTTCACAAAGTTTCCTGAGCCCTAAGGGGAGGGTGTTAGTATTCAGACCTCTGTGCTGGCTTGTCCTTAGGGTTCTAAACCAGCTGGTTCTATATAGTAAGACCTTGTCTCAACAAAACAAATAAGAAAAATCAACTACTGAAAACCTTTTGCAATAACAGAAAATATTAGTATCAGACAACATACATAAATTATGTTATTGGTGTGAAAATAGCACATCTTTGTCTTTGTGATGGACTTTAAAAGCAGCTATTACTCTTTTGGTACCTCATGGAGAAGGGCACCTCTGTCTCTTCCCCATCTATATGGGCATGGTTGTTCCTACCTTTATCAGCAGAGCCAACTGAATGTGATGCTACACAGCTTCCTAGGCTGCAGGGAAAAAAGTCCATACAGATGCCTCCTGTGTCTCCTAGAACTTCATTTTCTAGAAGCTCCTTTCTTGAAATATTCCCTCACAGAACCCAGATCCCACAGTGGAAGATACCAAGACATAAGGGAGGACCTTATATATGCAAGCTGTCCAGTCTCCATATCTAATTACATCTTAACCTTGAGGCATTCCCTAGCTAATCTTCAGAAATGCCCAGATAATTCCAGCCCATAGCCATCTCATTATTCTCAGCTACAACTCCACATAATGTTTGGCAGGAACACATAATCATTCTGTGCATTCTTCACATATGGGATCAGTCAGGAAATAACACTTACAATTGATATTTTGTGCCCCTGAGTTTAGAGTGGTTTTATTAAAAAGAAAAGTCAAATTGGGCTGTCCTTGACAACTTCTGGAGATGCATACCAGGGAACTTAAAGATAAAATGCAGACTTGTAAGTGGCTTTGAATAAACATGGTGAAGATAGTCAGATAGATGGATTGAGCAGATTCAGAAAAACACTGTCAATTGTCAAGTGTAAATGCTGAATATGTTGTTATTCATTGAACAATTTTTCAACTTTACTGCAAGCTTTAAATTTTTCATAACAATTTTTAAGCAGTATTTTAAAATGTCTTTTTTCCCCAAAGTTTTGTTCACCAAAGAAACCCACATTCATTGCATATGCCTTCCATCTCCCATAAATCCCTGAAAAGGGTCTTTTTGAATGAGACCTGTTTCTTCCTCCTGCTTTCTTCAGAGTCTTTTTCTTGGTTGGCTGAAATCCTCTAATGAAAGGAGCCAAAACAGCTTCTTTAGGGGAAATCTGTCATTTTACAAGGTAGAGAAAGGGGTTAGGATGGATTGTAGTTGCCAATAAATTCATATATTTTCATTAAATTTCATGACAAGTTTAAAGGGATTTTTAAAACTACCCAAGGTGAATAAAACACAACAAGAGATTTCCATTAAATTTAATATCTGTTAGTAAAGCTAGGGCAAAATTTACAGTTCAAGACTTACATTAAAATTTTCCAGAGTAAAGCTATGAGATACTGTCATCAAACACATCCTAACCATGCAGCCAATCAAACATGGGGGGGGGGTGATCTCATAAAACATGAGGCTTCCTAGGCTTCCTTTATCATATAGTTTGTTCTCAATAGTCCTCCATGAGACCCCATTCCTCCTTTATAGGTCCCCGGTCATCTCTCCCAACAGGGTACCCTCTTTTCTTGAAGGCACTGTTACTCTAAGGGGCAGAACCCAGATATGCATGCAACCCCGATTCTATTGTAAACAAGATTCCACATGTCACTGATATTTTAAGTTACTCCTCCCCACATGACCACAGAAACTGAAACCCTCTTTTCCCCTTGAAAGCACAGTTTCCTGTATACATTCCCAATACTAATGGTAGTGGTGATGAAGGAGGAGGGAGGGAAAATCGTTTATATCAATCATTTAATGAGCTTCATGCTACTACTTTCTAAGTATTGGCAGTTAATCCTTTAGGACCATATGGGTAGATAGTATCCTCATCTTAGAGACAAGCAGACTGAGGGTCATGGGGCTTCAGTAATTTACCCATGACTACAATACTAGAAAATAGCAATAGCAGAATAGAATCAGCTGGTCTGATCAAGAAGCTGTGCTAACAACCATTCCATTCCCTTTCTCAGAGTCCTCTCTCAACAGGTTTTATTCCTGCACCTGACTCCCAATCCTTGACATCCAACCATTAGAAGTGATTAGTTTTTACACATGGCAGCACCCACAACAGTGTTCCTCACTACCCTTGGGTGTCTGCCAAGCTTTGAAGCCTACACATACTGTCCTCAGTGTCTACTATCTCCAGAACAGTCACTGGAGTTCTCTCATCAACTTGCAAATTCCAGTTTAATAAGGGTTAATATGTATGGTTATGGTCTTATAACTCTCCAGCAGCTAATCTATTCACCAGCACAGCCCTATGTCACCACCACCCACCATTTAAAGCTGAGACCTTGTAACCCTAGAGACCTAGCTTGCTGTAGTTCCTTTCCACTTCCACCCTTCTTCCCCATTTTCCTTTGCCTCCATTTCAAATAAACTGGTTCATCTAGCTCTAAGTCCTAGTAAATAACCATGTCACTCCATACTCACCTTAGTGCCATGCTGACTCATGTCACCATCCAACTGCCATACCTCCTATGTCAACCCTCTCCCTGATAGTTCTTAACTTGGGAAGACTGGCATCTACTTTTTCTATTCATTTTCCAAGGTTTAAAACACAACTGCAGACTTTGGTGTGGTAGATCGTATGTTTTGTGCATGCAAATCCATGGATTCAATTCCCAAAACATACAGAGAGAGACAGAGACACAGAGACAGAGAGAGAGCTTGGAATATACTGTTAAACTATAACTGGAGGAAGCTCATGAAAACACATTTAACTTTTGTTCACCGAAAGAGTCAATTTACCTAACTCATCTGACAATTTTGTCCTCAGGTGAAATCTTTGTACACATCAACTAGATTTCATTTTTTCTGAAAGTCATCTGAACAGTCCCCCCCACCCCCCATCCCACCTACACTTGTCTAACAGGTAATCTGGCTAATCATTCGCATCATTCATGGTGAGCACAATATGCCTTTCTTTGCTGTCTCATTCTAAGCTCTTAAACAGAACCCACTGGATTTCTTCCTGAATCAGGAAGCCCACACTTTTCTTTCCACCTTTTCCTTGCCTCTATGAAAAATTCTCCTCCTGTCTCATAACATCTATCTTTCTCTCTTCAGCTTCTGCTCTACTTTATGCATATTTTCTCTCCCCAGCCTGTAAAATCAAACATCATTCTGATGACTACCTCACCAATCTCTTATTACCCTCAAGCAGACACCCACCCTCTCGGCTGAGTTGAACCACACCCTCAGGGAAGAAAATATGCACATCCTTGCCATCCTAGTTCAGGGGTTCTTTGCAATGGCTTCCCTACCCAGCCTTTCCGAGTGGTGATTTTTAATATTTTTTAAAAAATTATTATTTTATATGTATAATGTGGGAACACAAATGTACAGAGCATTGTGGAGATAAAGGACAAGCTTGGGGAGTCAGTTCTCTCTCCAACTTTACCATGGATTCTGGGATTTAACTCAGGCCTGGTAGGCAGGTGTTTTACTCACTGAGCAGCTCACTGTCCCTCAACCGTTGTTTCTCAACCCTCCTTCCATGACTGCCCTAAAGAAGTAAAACCCTTTCATATCCTCTTTATCCTCCATATGCCTCTTCTGTACTTTTACTTTCTTCATTCTTTTTTCAGTTATGCCTTTGCCAAACCAGAGCCATGAAAAGAGAAAAGGAATCAGCGGGCATGGGAAGAGAAAATAGAGGGTAAAGGAATATGTGACAGAAACACATATACTCACATGTATACAATGCCATACTGAACTTGGTATTGTGTATAGCTAATGTGCATGCTAGTGAGAAATACTAAATGCCAGATCCCTAAGATGAAAACAGTTATCACTAGCCCAAGACCCCTCCGTTCTTTTCTAATCTCATTGGACTTTGATTTATTTTGACATCTGCTCACTTTCTATTGATGGATAATCTACAATTGCCCAAGTGTTCTCAGACATCCACATAAACTGAACATGTTATAGATCCCTCTGTAGGTGGGCCCCACACCAAATCTGTTTAGAGTACTTCATCGTTGCTTTGTGTAGTAAGGGTGTGAAGACCACTAACTTTACCTAAGTCTATCTGCTCTTCCTGAACACCTTCACTGCATGCACTTGGACATCATCAGTGCCACTGTGCGCCCTCACCTTTCTGCTGCCCGTCTCAAAAGCCTCTAGAAATTCCCTGCTGCCATGGGATCCCACGCAGCCTCTTCAGATATTTAAAATCACCAGCGCTTTAGCTTAGTTTTCAGCACCATGAATTCTTCTGGGATGTGTTTATATACTTCTCTAATAGACAATGTTTAGAAAGTGTGCGTTCTTTTTAAAATGCTATCTTATCTGTTCATTTCTTTAAAAACTCACTTTCAAAAGTATTCTCAAAAGTCCTGCTTGAGACCTACTTCTGTCTTTACAGGTCCCTAGTCACCTCTCCAACCAGTGTACTGCTATGTTCTTGAAGGTAGTGCTTCTCTGAGGGGCAGAACTATCTCAGCTTACCTCAGTTCTCTGAGGAGAGTTTTGTGATTAACAGCTTGGGTTTGATGATGAAGTTAAAGGAAATTAGAACCCACTTGGGAGTAGAACACCCAGAGAAAATTGTATAATCTCCCCAAGCTTCATCTATGAAATGAGCATTTTCAGAACCAATGAGGGGTAATGTAAATAAAATTCTGTCCATATGTGGACACACACACACACACACACATTTAAAGGACTGTTTTTGTTTTGCCAGAATGTATTATAATGGTAGATAATTTCTGCTTTAATCTGAGCTCCACTCAGTCTTTAGTCCAAGGATATTTCAATAACAGTGAAGCACAAATGAAATGAAACATTGGAGTTGGATCTCATTAGCTAGTGTCCATTGTCCTGTGTTAGAAGAACCACATGGCATATAATCTGACACTTTTGAGGAACCACATAATTTGGTCATAAAACTGCCTCAGACCAACAAAAACTAGAATTGAGCACTTGGGTTTTCCAAGCAGGAGAAGAGAGGTCCAAGGCAACATATTACCCACACACACATACACCCCTACACGCCGCACCCCACACCCAGAACCCCAGTTTCTTTGCTTGTTTTCTTAACCAGGACTCCACCCAATCAGACGGCCAAGTTCTTTCTGAACAAAGAACCAGGCCCTGGATCTACCCACTGATCTTCAGGAAAACAGGGAGAAATATTTTCCAAGCCTCCACGTTTCTCATCTGTAAAGACAACAGGAATTCTTTGCATTTTTGCCTAAGCCTAGGAAATGGCCTGCATTAAAGACTCAATGAATAATGTGCTCAATTGAAGAATAACTACTTTAAGGCCAAATAAGTGTCTGAAAAAAATAATCATTTAAATTTACATAATAGGCTGCTAAGCAGCAGATGAGTATGCCCAGACCCTGTTTAAAGGGTCTGTACCCATGCACACACTCCTCTCCGGAAAGCCCTCCACCTCTCACAGAAGATCTCCAGAAACACTGTACCACAGTCTCCATCCTTCTGAGCACTCTTCCGCCTTGCCAGCACTTAGGGCTATAACAGACATTGGTAACTCCTGCAAGATGCTTGCTACCAGCTCCTTTTAGCATTACATGAGGTCAGAGAGCTAGGGAGCCTCGAGGGCACAGCACTAGCTCCTGGCTCTTGTCACCTGGTCCATCTGCTCTTCCTGTGACCCCCCAGCCTGCTAGCAGCTCCCAGGAGTGACCCCCTTGCAGGAGAAGCCCTGTTGCTTGCTTCCATTGGCTGCCCGAGTCTTGGCTTCTCAGCTGAGAGGCAATGACTGAGGTAAACCTTGGCACCACAAACCCCACAGCCATAAATTTCACTTACATCTAGTAAAACACAGGCATCCAATTAAACCCATAATCCTATAAACTTGCCAGCAATCAAGCTCCCGGTTTAAAATGAAGACGGACAGGTGCACTCAATCAATACCATCGAGGTTACAGCCTGCATTTTGTAGGCTGTTCTTACATTGCATCTTGTGTGCTGTTCATGCTGCTGTTTGTGTTCTGCCTGAGTAGAAATAAACACTCCATTTACTCTTCCGTTACATTGTCCTGTACAGTGACATATGACGGAATCCTGAGGGCAGCCACAAGTGGGGCATGTAGAAACACAGTTTCTTCTTCGTGCAGCCCCACTCCGCATGGCAAGCTTGGAAAGTCACTGTCGAGCCAAACCCCAGGTTTAAACCATGGGGGACCTCCCCTCAAAAGCACCATACGGACTTTCCACTCATTTCTTTGGGCCTCTGGCCACCTCTAGAAGTGGCTGCCCACCCAGAAAAGTTAACAATGTATCAGGTTGCTATGGTTATCCAATTTACAGAGGATTTGGTTTAAAGGTTAAAACATCTGAGGAGTATTTGAAAATAGTTTATCAGTTAACATTTCAGCTGGCAACAGCACTCTGAAACAACAGAGACCAGTATGTGACTTACAGCACCTTCTTCCGGTTCACTAAATGCCCCACTGAGCTCCTCCTCACCCCCTTTCATTACCGGGGTTCTGCTTGCTGTCATTGCCATCATTCATCTTGTCTCCTTCTCCATATATCCCTTCCTCCATGCCAATCCATTTGACTAACCCTTAACTAAAGTCTACTGTGCATACTGTTTACACTTTTTCCTCCCAGCACCTGCCAGACAAAGCCTAAATCTATTTGATCTTTAAATGAAAGCTGAGTTGTGGTTTTAACTGTACTCTATTTTTTCCAAGAATAAAATGTCTGTAGATGCCTCTCAGTAGATTTCCTTGACTGAATTAATACCTCCCAAAGCTTTCTTCACCTCCCCTACCTGTTGAAATAAAGATTCACAAGGGGAAATTTAGGTGATTACAAAAGAGTATACATGCAAGAAACATATTAGTTGTTGGTTAGAATGGGCGGGGGCAGGGGGGATGTTGGTAGCTAATAAACTATTTTTTCCTCTGGAATTACAGTAAGAGCTTCAGGGGGGCTCATGACTAGCAGCTTCCCTGATGCAGATATCTTCTGTTGGCTCTGGAATAAGGACATGGCCATTGCCAAGTCTTGTTCATTATCCTGGGAACATGAGTCATTACAACATATAGGAGAAAAGTTCTTGGCAATATGCAGGCCTTATCCCTGCAAGTAACAACATCATAGAGACAGGAAGCTTTGGAGGCTCTGGGGTTGTTTTTTATGTAAACTGTCCATGTTCCTTTTGTCCAAGGATGACACAGTTCCTAAAGTTGGGGGTGAGGGTACACAGGTGATGGAGAATGGATTGCTAAGGGCTAGTGAATGGCTCAGTGAATAAAGGACTTGCTGACAAGCCTGTAGCTCACGTGGTAGAAGGATTCTGACCTCTGCACATGCCCACATACATACATAAACATACATGCATAATAAATTAATGGCTATTTCCATTGTGTAGGTAAGACAAAATAGCCAGAACCAAGTCATATACTCATGTCTTCTCAACCTGCAGTTTGACTCTGCTGTTGTACCATAACACCCTTGCTGGACCTGGACCACTGGACACCAGGACAACTGGTCAGTATACCACTGACAGTTGAGTAGGTGAAGACTTTGTGTCACAGACTTGGCCCCAGAAAAAACAACAACAGAGAGGCTTTTGCAGCCTGCTTCCCCAAACCAGGTGCCAGGGATAAATCGCACAAAGGGGTCGACCTCAGCTGGTAAGGATAATCTCTATCAGACACTGGTGCATGGGAATATATAGATACACATACTCTGTCATTAAAATAACCCCATTTTTCTAAGCTGTTAATAGGATTATTCAGAATGTTTAAAGCAAAATCCCAAAGCCTGTTACTGGTTTGCCAAATAACTAAGTCTTTCTTTTTTATTTTAATCTTTCTATGGATGTCAGTTCTGAGTCAGGCAAACAAATGGACATGGGTTTCTTAGCTTTGCTGGTGATTTAGCATTCGTAGATTTCTTGGGTGCAGTCTGTCTCAATCACTTCAGCTCCCTGAACATGAACCCTTGCCTATCACCCTTGCCTCCCCTGCCCATACCTCTCATTGCCAAGATCATCTTTGCTCCCTCCTTAAGCAGTAAAAAACAAGCAAACAAAAAGAAAACAAAGGAAAGAAAACAATGCTTCCAAGGTTAGCTCAGTGAACTGTCTGTGGGAGGGTCCAGTACATATGCAGGCATGCTTATCACCTCCTGAGTTATCAGCCTGGATAGGAAGACCTGTACCTGTCTATAGGATAACTTGTAAGTGTTCTTCAGTCATCTCAACTTGCTGTTTCCCCATTACTTAGATTTTAATGAACTTGAGGACTGTATTAGTGTTCTTTGTTGTGGCTGCTGTGATAAAATACCATGACAAAAGCAACTCAGGGAAGACAAATTTTATCTTGACTCACAGGTCCATGTTGCAGTCCACTTTGATGAGGAAGTCACAGCAGAAAGGGACTTGAAAGAGCTAGTCATACTGCATGTAGTCCAGAAGCAGAGAGAGAGAAACAAATACACACTGGTACTCAGGCTGCTTTCTCCATTTTATACAGTCTAGGATCCCCTGCCCAGGAAATGGCCCTGGTCTCAATTAAGATAAGTCATCTTATATGAAACAATGTGATCAAGATAATCCCTACAGGCATTCCCTGAGGCTGTCTGCCAGGTGATTCTATACCCTGTCAAGTTGACAATTATCACTGCTCATCATAATTCCACTCTCTGTCAACTTGATACCCAAACACTGCTTTTAAGCCATAACTGGCATTGAGACTGGTTCTTGATCCTCCCTCACTCCCTTCCTTCCTCCCCTATTCCTTTTTATTTTAATAAAAAGGGATTTGACAGGGTCTCACTATGTTACCTCAAGCTAGTGAACTTCCTGCTTCAGCTTTCTCAATGGGATTATAACCACGGGTGCCGCCATGCCTTTCTTGCTTTTTATTCAGGACTATTACCCTGTCTACAATTCTGTCTGCATCACCAGCACATCACAGGTGTGTATACACAACTCATGGTGGACTGATTCACTAAGAGACAAGTAAATCAGAGTTGGGGGTCAGCTTTGGCACATAGATTTGCTCTCTGCTGTTGTGATCACAAGTTCAATTAAACAGTATGGAACATATGCCTGAGTGAGATGCAGAGGGAAATAATATCCGGAGCAAACAAACACTTGTCAGCAGAGTTTACAAGGTGTTTATGGATGCCACTTATGAAATGTAAAGCAGTGAGTATTTCCAGATCAATGAATCACTTCTGTACATCCCCACACTTTCTACAACTCTGACAGGACCCTGGCCACTGGACAGCTGTCCTTTCTAAGTCCCAGTTTCCACAACATGTTTAGTTCATCTCTGCTCTTCAATGATAATTAATTCTTGTTCATTTCTTAAACTCCTGGTGTCAAGAGCATGCAGAGAGGTCACAAGCACATGCTATATGCATTATGGCTATTTGAAATACGAAAGAATTGATAAATGAATAATGGCTACAGATCAGTAAGTCTCATTTCTTTCCAACTAGGCCCTGTCCCCATGTACCACTCTTCCATATGTTTAGACTCTAAACACAGACTGCTTAAACTACAGTTCCTTATCCTTCTACCTGCTGGGACTCAAGTTTTGTAACTAATGACAGGAAATTAGTGTAATTATGGAATTACATTTATTTTTAGAATGGTACTTCCTCCTATAGCATTATGGTATAACATGTTCATTGGATCCACATGGTGTGTGTGTGTGTGTGTGTGTGTGTGTGTGTGTGTGTGTGTATACAAACCCTGCTTAACACACTGGCATTTTACATAGGTGGGTGGTAAAGTCCTCCTGGGTTGAGTTTGGAAGGTTAGGTTATTTGAGATATGTGACGAAGAGTTGACATTGTGGTAAAGGAGGCAATTAGTATAATAGCATCATTAAATTGGCAATGAAAGAAAAGCACTGTTCCACATTCCCACAGTGATTAGGGTGCCCTAAAGAGGGACACAGGCAGTGATACTAAAAGAAATTGAACATACTCTGCCTCATTTTGTGTTTCCCTTGGGTGTGGATTGCAGCAGAATGTGCAACTAGGGAGGGATCTGTGTGTGTCTGCTACACTAACATGCCTGCATTCTGAAGCTAAGTGGTTCAGAGGGCAGGAAAAGCTGGTAAACACAACTTGGAGTGGAATGGGAAGGTACGAAAGCTAACAGCATGGAAGTGAAAAGGAAAATAGTCATCAGTGAAAATGTGCATATCAAACCAAGAAATGGCAAATCCATATACTCACCCAACACTCCAGGTTATTGACTTCACATGGTCATTCCTGTACCCTTGACTGGCTGAACCACCACCAATCTCACTCATCCCTGAGCCTTCTCTGGCAACTCTAAAGTACAGTTTTCCCATGATTCTTTCTCCTAATGTTGCTCTCTTGTTTTCCATAGACTTTTTGCAACTTATAATCATTGCATTTAAGTTTGGTTTTTTAACCTCTTTTTACATCACCATTGGAATGTAGACCCTGGAGGAAAGGTACTCTGTGGTTCTGTTTTATTCAGTGTTATCTCCAGAGGCCAATGCATACTGTCTTAGTTAGGCTTTCTATTGCTGTGAAGAGACAGCATGACTACAGCAACTCTTACATAGGATAACAATTATTGTGGGGTGGCTCCCTTACAGTTCAGAGGTCCAGTCCATTATCATCATGGAAGGGAGCATGGTAGTGTGCAGAAAGACATGGTGCTGGCTAGGTCTTGATCAGAAGGCAACAGGAAGTGTCGCAAAAGAGACCTCAAAGCCTGCTCCCACAGTGAAACTTCCTTCAACAAGACCACACCTACTTCAACAAGGCCACACCTCTGAATAGTTGCTCGTCCTATGAGCATATCAGAGCCAATTACATTCAAACTATCTCACATACATTAAAGATGTGAGTGAGTTGGTAAATAAAATGAATTGATAAATGAAATGCAAAACTGATATAACTATAAAAAATGTGCTTTATGATTTGGAGGAGAGATAACATATTCTTGATGAGTGCTAATTTGTTGAATGTATAAGACTCGTTTATAGCTGGCAGCATCTATTTGTACCCATCTGCATTATACTAATTAATGCCAAGTTCTTAGAAGCAGTCTGTACCCTTAAGAAGGTAGAATCCGCATTTAAATTTAATAGCTGTGGTCCGATAATAGAGAGCTTGACTGTATTATCTTGAATTGTTCACTCATTTTTATATTTAAAAAATTTTTCAATCCAACTATAGGATCCCCAATAGGAAAGATTTTGCTCTATAATTTTGCTTTATTAAAACTGTAAAAAAAAAAAAAAAAAAAACTGTGAGCTTTTTCTTCAGCTAATCCTAAACAGACAGCGTACGCTTCACATAGAAGATGAATATTGCCTGTGTGTCACTGTGCGTGGTCATGGTAACCCATCATTGTCCCAGATTTACCTACAAATAATGGGTTAGAATGCCAGGTTATCTGTTAGTCCAGGTGATGACAATTTTTCATGTGCCTACCTGGTGTTTCCCTTTGCTATTGAGAATATAATTGGAAAGAAAATGTGCCTTAATTTCATGCAAGTAATCTAAAATACTAATTCCATGAGAGCAGAAGACAAATTTTGTTCACTATTGATTTACCTGTCTGCACAGGCACAGCAACTGGCACATTGTATTTCTTTTTCATTTCCTTTTTTTAGAAAGAAAGGGATATAATATAGTATAATATCAACATCCCCTCCTTCCTCCCTTTCCCTCTAAATCCTACCTTTTATCCTTCCTTGCTCTCTTTCAAATACATGGCCTTTTTATCGTGCATACATACATACATACATACATACATACATACATACATACATGTCACATTGTATAGACTGAGAAATATATATGCATACATATATCCTTCTCAATCTATACAACATTACTTATACCTATGGTTTCTCAGGCTATAATTTTTTGTGGATGCTGAAGAATAACTAGATGTGAATGATTGCCATGTAACTCCACCTCTGCTCTTTAGGCCAGTATGCCTCTGGACTCACAGTGGGTACTCGCAAATAAACACCTGTGGGATTCTTTTCAACAGATTTCTGCAAATTCAGGGTTTCCCTGTGACTTAGGTTCCTCTAGCTGAGCTCTCTCTGGGAACTATTTTCCTGCACCTTGAGGGCTACTTGATTTATCTGCTGGCAGCTACTTTCAAGCTTAAACAAACCAGGGGGGCCTGAACCTCAAAGGATCACTTAGCAGCATCCAGCTCACAGGGATACCACATGGGTCTGATCCCTGCAGGGTCCTCAGGGAAAGAAACTGCCCATATCATCTCCCCATGGCACTTCCAGAGTTAACACCTTAAGAGTTAGCTGGGTAAGTTTTCTGCTCTCAGATCCCTTAGATGAGCTTGGATTAAGAATGTCAAACTTGGCCTTTTGTTAATCCTCAATGCAGAAGGCAGCAGAGTTAAGTTTGAAGAAAAATAGTTAAAAAAAAAAATAAAGAGGTTCTGAGGCAGAATGAAGAGCTGACAAGTCCTCCAGGCAGGGAACATGCATACACTTCTAAATGCTTTGCATCCAGTAAATAAATGGTTTGATGATTTCTCTGTTTGCATGCCTCCTCTGGGCTGCTGGAGGAAGAAAAAGGGGGGTATCCTGGAAGATTCCTCCCATCGAGGGTCCCTCAGCAGGGAAATGGCTCCATGTTTTCATCTCTGCCTTTGTGTTCATCAATCTTGGCTCACACTCTAGTCCTGCCAGTTACAAACTGTGAGATCATAGACCAGCCACGTGACCACTGTGGATTTGTTTCTTCCTCTAAAGAAACCTTGTTCATGGTATCTTCCTTACAGAGTTGTTGTTACACATAACCTCAAACAACATTTCCTGCAAGGGCACCATGACTGCTTACTAAAGCATAAGCATGCCATCAACACCGTCATCTTCATTCCCACTGTCACTGATGTCCAACTCTCTTGCCTTCCCTCTCCAACACCATAGTGTGGTATATTAACACCATGGGGAAGGCATGCCCACTGTCTTCCCCTCCTCACTTTAATGTAATACCTTGGCAGCCAGCTCCTGGATGAGGATACCATCTCCTTTGTGTCCAGACTTCCCACCCACATTCCTCTTGCTCACTGCTACCCTTTCATAATGATTCTGGTTCTCACGATGTCAGTGTGGGTGAGCCCCTTTGTCCTCTGGATTTACACTCATCTCTGGGGTCCTTAGCCCTTTCTAATGACCTCATTTGTGTCCCCTCATATTCCAGATCTCTCTATGCACATGCAAGTCAGTGTCACTGTCTACAGGAAGCTCTCTCTGAATATCAGCTCAGCTCTCCTACTCTGAGTATCTCTGACCCTTCACAGCCATTTATCATCATTTAGAGAGCCAGCTAATCAGATCTCCTTGCTCGGGATTTATATAGAATGCTCATTTGAAGAGCAAACAAGTCTTGTTTCTGTCTGTGTGGCATTGTGGAAGTCATTAATTTCCTGGGTCACAATATCCCACATATAAAATGGAACACATTACATGTACTTTGAATGGTAATTTATAGGAGTGAATATAAGGGAAGTCAAGCTGCACAGGGTTAGGTTCAGTTCAGAGAATCAATACAAAGCTTTTGCCTTTGTCTTTAGTGTTCCTTTACATGCTCTATGCTGCATAGGGAAGAAAAGCTTGCTATACAACCTTAATCATATGCTGATTAATGCCCATCTGTGGATTTCTGTGAATGCATAGTTATGCTACACTTCTTCCAACAAATCTTTATCTGTCTAAGTTAGTGTTGGCCTAACTGCTATTGTAATGGTGGTGATGGTAGTGATGGTAGTGGTATGTCAGTTAGTGTCTGTCTGTCTAACTGCCTGCCCCTTCTGCCCGAGTGTGTGTGTGTGTATGTGTGTGTGTGTGTGTGTGTGTGTGTGTGTGTGTGTGTGTGTGTGTGTGTATGTGTGTGTGTGTATGTGTGTGTAGGGGGCATAGGCATAGAATTGGCAAACTATCTAGTAGGCTTATTATTATATGTAAAGTAAAATAATCAGAAATTTGTCAAGATCTTAAAATTGACTTCCAATATCAAGGTGTCACAGGCCCAAAGGGCTTCTATGCCCTCATGTGGGTTAAGCATTGGACGAAGGCAGTAATCTTTTGAAATATCAGGACTTAGTACAAAGATTGCTCTTCTTATGATGGGAATGCAATTCCAAGTATTTTTCCTTTCCTACAAAGGTAGGAAATGAGTTTCTTTATGTGGAGAAATGATGGGTTTCCTGATTTAGACAAACCATACCATGGCACTCTTAGTAAATTGTTTTCATTGCAAAGAGTTGTCCTTGTTGAAAGCAATATGCTTGCCAGGCATGGTGGCACACAGCGCTTGGGAGTCTGAGGCAGATAGACCAGGAATCCAAGGTCATACTACAAAACTAAGGAACAAGTTAAAGGACAGGACAGCCTGGGCTATGAGTGAGAGAGAGAGAGAGAGAGAGAGAGAGAGAGAGAGAGAGAGAGAGAGAGAGAGAGAGAGAGAGAGAGAGAAACACCATAAATTTGCACATCAGCTCATACCCAGTGTGTGAAGTTTCAAAGCTATGAGACAGGAAGCAGACTGTGGGGTCACAACTATCTACTCCATCTGGCCCATCCTGCCACAAACAGGAGTCAGAGTTCACATCTCTAGTTTTAAAACTGTAATTGTTGGCACTCAATTCTCTGTATCTTATGACTATCCAAAGCCTGGGTTACTTACACCAAGCAGAGGAAGAGAGAGGTCTCAAAAGAGAAAATAATATTCCAGAGGAATGACCAGCATTGAGCTTTCCAAACATGACCTATGTGATCCCTTGTACTTCTGTGAGTCAAGGCTAGGCTAGAGTTGTTCGATTATCATTTGTGTTTTTCTGGGAAAGTGCAAGTAAACTAGAGCCATCCCATTACCTTCTGTTGTGTTGATTTATGTAACTGATGCTATTTCAAAGGGTCTCAATTTGTTCTCTTGTTGGGTTTAGTTTCCGATAGCTTTGAAGCATATTACTGTATATTCAACAACTTAAAATTACTCAGTATTGTCATCTCGCAGCTCCAGCTCTACAGACACAGGGCCATGTTAGCTGGGGTCTCCTTACCTGGTATCATAAGACTGAAATCATGGTGATGATCATTACTAGGCCTGACTGAAGACCAGTTCTACCCTGGAGAATCTCCTTTCCAAGGGAATGCAGTAAATCCAGTTAGTAGAAATTTTCATTGCACCCACAGCCCCATGGCTTTTACCATATGTATAGATAGCACTGTGAAGGCATTGAGTGTCTTCTTATTCTCAGGTCTTGCTTCACAATGAAAGAGAGATTACAAGGTTCATATGACACAGGGCAGAAATCTCTCAGGCTATAGCTTGGGATTCCTTCCATCAAATCCTTCATTCTTGATTTATTTGCTTGATTTTGTCTCAGATCCTTAGGACAGATTCAAGTTAATACTTCTTATGTACTTACTATTACAGTGTTTCCAGCAACTCTTTTTGTTCCCCCCTCTCTCTCTCTCTTTCTTTCTCTCTCCTCTCTTTTTTTCCTAGACTTCTACTCATGCACACACTCTACTCACTCTGTCAGAGTCCCTAGGACCTTATTCAACTTCTAAGAGCAGGACAAAAGAGACAGTTGCCCACTGAGGCTCTTCCAAATTCATAAACTAAATTCCATCACCACATTACATGACTTGAATGGGTATGCCACCAGTGTCCCTCTGTCTTATTCCATTTGAGCTTCTATAAAAAACAAACCTGAGACGAATTCATTTGTAATCGATGTAAGTTTATTGCTCATGGTTCTGGAAGCTGGGAGTCTAAGGCATAGGTACCAGCTGATCGTGTGTCTGCTGAAGGCTGTTCTCTGTGTATGATATGGGCAGCCACTTTCTGTACCCTCCCCTGATAAAATAAGGGGCTGTGGAGGGCGCACATGATAGAAACAGAAAGAAATTCTCTTCAACTCTTTTATTATGCAATGTCTTTTGCTTATTCTTTGGCAATTTCACATATGCCCTCTTCAACTCTCACAAAAGTGAAATTCTCATGACTTAATCACCTTGCAAACACCCCCCATCTTAATAGTATCCTAAGATACTGTGTTCTAACATGTGACTTGAAGGGATACCAATATTTAAGGCATAGAAACCTGTTAAGAGAAAATCTGAGGTACTGATTGAGAAAGTATACCTGGAATAAGACTTCCTATATTCAAACTTTGACTTCAGCACTTACCAGCATCTGGCTCAGCTGTCTGCATGCTCATAAGCTATAGCTGTGACTGTGGCCTCATCACGCTCACCTTTGACAACTTCAGGGCTGAGGTCAAGACTACAAAGGATAGCCAATGCAAAATGTCTGCCAAATCACTGAAAAGCAAAACAGAACAAATTATTCAATAAAAATGCCCTCTCGTGCTAAATCCAATTTTATAATGGCTTCAGAACAGTGTTTTAGTTCAGAGTTCTTATACTACATGAGTTTCTTCTATCTTCTAATGTGCATGGAATACAGCCTAGGCTTCTGTTCACAGATCACTTGTCTTTTCTTCCAATCCTTGTTTCACCCCACATCACATGCTCACAGCCTAGCCCACCTTAAACTATGTCCACAGGCCACAAAGATGGACAATTTGTGAACAAGAGGCCTGAGTTGGTGCTGCAGACACCATCGACACAGGTTAGAGCAGGTGAAAAACCCACTCAGAAGCTGGGTTGAGCTTGGGATACAGGGGAAGGGAATTCCTGGGTTCAAGGAGGCTGGTGAAATACCCCATTAGCCCCAGAGAGGGGCTTCCTGCTCCACACTGAGCTCCTCACAACTGTAGAGGGACAGAATAGACTTGTCCAGACAAGGTGTCTGGTGCAGGCAACCATGGCCTAAGGACAACAGTAACCACACTCATAGGGTTGGCAGTATGAAATAAATGAGAAAATGCATGTTGAATGCACAAGCCAAGGGTTGATGTAGGACAGTGTTTTTAGAATAGTTAACTTTCAGAGTTTCTGGATCCCTGGGAATTGAAAAATGGAGAAATGCCACTTTCACTAGCATCTGGCAACATATCAAACCCTTCCTTTGCGTGCCTACATTTCCTAGCATCTTCTCAAGCCTGCAAGTAAACAGAAAAGAAAATGGGCAGACAAGTTGTTGTGTTTTCAAATCAGTTTCTGCAGGCAGGGATGACGTGTTCTAAACCATGCGAGTCAAATTAAAATCCCCACAATATGCCCTGCTTCTAATGGAGCCTGCCTGATCAAACCACAGAACAGAGACAGGGACAAAACACACATCTCACCATGTCTGACATCGCAGAACCCTTCTTCATTTGGCCTGTGTTCACTCCCTGTCTCCCTGACTCCCTCACTCTGTTTGTGAGTTATCGTTAATTACAGAATAAATCAAGAATACATGCTAATCTGGGGGATCTTGTCTTTCTGCCTTCCCAGTTTGCAGAGAGCTGTGTAGAGAAGGCAAACATCCTCAGCTGGCAGACTTTGTCTTCCTTAGAATTTAGGTGTGATCTATATTCAAATGACAGTTTAATGAGCCTTTTCCTATTTCCAGAAACCTTATCACATCATTAAAGCGTAGAAATGAATAATACATCTAGCAGTTGGATTAAGCTGAACTTGAGACCTGATGCATCTTCGGGTTGGGATGAGGGATGGGGGATGAAACAGTGGCAGAAATCAAGGGCCATTGAGCTAAAGAGAAGGGGTTAAATGAAGTGGGCAAAAGGGGCTATTTTTTATTTCAATGTATCAACATAGGTAAATGTCACTAGTATTTTTCAAAGTCTTAAAGTGCCATTCTTATTTCTTTCAGCATGGGCTAGCAGAGAATTTTGGAAATGATCTGCCAGCTGTTATGCTGAGAATAGAGAGTTTACTGGCCATAACTTTGTTGGGTGAGAGGGCAAGCTGTTGCCATGGTGTTCACCCCATTCTGTGTCTTCTACGGGTAGGACAGTTCTAGGGTCACAATTTCTGCTGTCACCAAGGAACTGTGTGTCCTTGCATTGAATGCCTTGACTTATCTGAATCCTAGTTCTCCCATCTACTAAATGAAAATAGCAAGTATACTTGCTTTGTAACACTGGGAAAGATCCAAGGAGAATTTTTAGCATGATCCAATAATGGCCTTTATCCCCCATCCAGCCTTCCATCAGGACCACTTTCCAGCCTCAGCTCTCCAGTCCCTTCATCTTCTAAAAGAGACTATTGTATTCCAAAGCTTGGTGGAGAGGGTCTCCATTATCATCCATGATACTCTGATCAGGTCGTGTGCCCTTCTGTTGACATCCTTATTGACCTTGGAATACTTCTGTGACAACATTAATACTTTACTGAGGTGTTATAGTTTAAGTATGTTGACTGAGTGAGTCCAGATTAATTTTCTTCTTCTTTCTGGTACTTAAGAATACAGAGGTGACAACACATTCCCAGGTGGCCTTGAGACTCTTCACAATGAAGACAGATGCGTAATGACACAAAGAGCCTCGGTACCCAGAGCAAAGCATTTTGAGAAGTGTAGTTGGGATGTCTTTCATTTAAATTTCTACTAGTCCTTGCTCAAAATAGGCAGGGGTGGGGAAAGGTGTATCCTCTTCCCATTTCATCAGACCCAGAGAAAGGATCATGGAGTAGTTGTTAATCTCGAAGGTATCAATGTCCCCTGCATTTCTACACATACACACATACTGGTGAAGTAGTATCTCTCTGGTCTACTCCATCACATTTCTCCCATTTTCTTTCTCTGCATTCCCTGTGCCACTTTCCTAGGAACCTATATTTAATCTCCCCCAACACATCTTATTATTTCTCTGAACTGACTGTTATCTATTTCCCTAATGAATAAATCTAACAGTGTCATTCTTTTTTTGTAACTGAATTTTGGTCTGAATTAAAACTTCAATATCGCTGTAACCCTGCAACCAGAGATCCTTCCAATGCATGAATCCAACCATGGCTCTCTTCTGCTTAAAATCTCATTGGATCACAATGGAGGACTGTCAGATCTACTACACCAGGTCTATTCCCTTGAGATTTCTCTCCTGAAATATACTGTAAACACAAAGTTGTTCACATGGCAGGTATTTGTAATTGCGCCAAACTGAAAAGGCTAAATGCCCACAACAGAATAGTGAATAAATTCTGTGATAGCCACACAGGGTAAGACTGTATAATTGATAATAAACTTTCCACATACAACAATCTCAACGAGTCTCTTAAATATAATTCTGAAGGGAAAAGCTAAGCACCAAAGTGTTGACACATATGTTTGAAACATATGATTCCAGTTGTGTGAACAAGGAAACAGCTGAAGTAGCACAATGTTAGGAATCGGAAGGAGCCTGCACCTGACTAACTTGATCCTTATCCCAAAATGGTCAAACTTTACCTCTGACACTAGTGATTGAACTTACTTAGAAAAGCTTTTGTTGTTTCTGTTTTTTTTATTATCTCTCTCAAGTTTAAATACTGAATGTCCCCTGAAGGCTTCTGCACTAAAAGCTTGGTCTCCAGCATGTAGCTGTAATGAGAAAATGTGGAACATTGAGGAGGTAGCACCAAGTGTAATGAGGTTAGGTCACTAGACACGTTCTCTTGAAAGGACTGTTGGAATCCCAGCCTTCACCCCATTCTCTCTCTCTCTCTCTCTCTCTCTCTCTCTCTCTCTCTCTCTCTCTCTCTGCTTCTTGACTTCCATGAGATAAGCTGCACCTCTTCTGTGATGTACTACCAACCTCAAGATAAAAAACCCCAAATGTGTGAGCCAAAAGGAATCTTGCCTCCTCTGTTTCTCAGGAATGTTCTCATGAAGAGATCATGTTGATCTGTTGCCTGGTGCACTTATGAAGAAGGAGGGAGAGCTGGGACACACAAGTGTACACAGAGCACAGATGGACATGTGGACTGGAGCAATGCATTCGCCAAACAGAACAGTGCTGAGGATTGATAGGAACCACCAGATGGTAAGAGGGACCTAAGACCCTCAGAGCCTCTAGCAAAAACTACCCCCACCAGAACCTTGACTGCAGATATCTGGCCTCAAGGATGCAAAGAGTAAATTTCTGTTACTTTTACTAGTTGTTATGTGAGCCATAATAAACTAATAATGTCTATTAGGGTGCAAGTAAAGTTCTGTTAAGCTTATAAAAACTCACTGAGCTGTGCAATCTATGTGAGTGTATGTTTAAGTGACTTTACAAAAGTAAGTATGCATACATACATATATGTACTATATACATACACATACATAAGTGTGTGTCAAATTTCTTTTTAGGAAACTTTGAAATAAGTTTTGTTTAATCATAGAGAAGAAGTCAGAACATGATAGGCCATTGCAAGGTAACACAGGATTTTACCCTCAACCCCATCACTATAAAGGACTATATTACACATTACCCATGTAATGTGTCTTTAGGGGATCAACCATGTCTTTGCTTCACATAATCCTCATGAAGCAGATCAAGTTGTAATTTCTACATGAAAACGTTCCAGAACTCTCCAGGCAGATAAGCGAGACAGCAGAAGTATCTTTCTCTAATTATATTACTTTTATTTTGGCCACTCGCTTGCACATTTATTTTGGGTACTAGGTGTGAATTCACAGATTGCAGGATTATCGTCTATATAATACAGCTTAATGATTGGAAGCACTAGTATATCAGACTTGGTGGTGTCCTACAGATTGGTATTTTAATTCCATCTCTAGTGACCTCAGACAACTCAATCCTGCTTACCCTCAGCTTCCTCCACTTTAAAGTATTTTAAAATATCCCAAACCTTGTATCACTGGGAGGGTTAAAGATATAACAAATAGGCAAACTTTAAAGACAACCCAAAACACATATAAACTGCTCAGCAAACATTGTCTATCCACTTACTGTTGCTGTATACACACACTGCATGCCCTACATTAATGAGGGTCTAGGTTTAGAGGTGGTAAAGATAAAGCCTAGACCCTTAGTAGAGGCAGTGATTGGGTGTTGTCACTTCTAGTCTTTATCTGTATGCTCAATAACAAAATAATAGCACTGTTGCACAAAAATACAGCACTGAACATACAGTAGACCCATCATACATCACAAGGAAGGGTGTTCATCCTTATTTGGAAATGAAAATCTATTTGGGTCTCCACTGCTTGGCCTTATCAGGTTTCCCTTAATATATTTTCTCCTTTGATTCTCATCCCCATTTTTTCATGAGTTTTCCAAAAGATTCCTTTTTGGGTAAGTGTTTGAACCTAATCATGTTTGCACTGCCTACATAATGATCATGTTAACAGACACCCTATTTATTAGGAAATGTAAAGCCATGATATGGGTAAATTATTCATCTTATGTTTTTGTTGAAGAAGCAAAACACACAGTAAATTAAGTCTGGTCTTCCAGAAATTCTGCATTTAGAGGAATTGTGATCAGAGCTGGGAAGCACGCTTTGAACACTGTGGCATTAATTATTTAGTCAGTCTGAATAGGTTTCAATTGCATTACATGAGAAAACATAAGAGCCCTCCAGTGGCCAAATAATCCCTCTCAAATCCCGAGGGTTGTTTGCTGCAGACAACATCTCCAATGGAATGATATGCCTGCTTCATCTTCTACAGGAAAAGAATGAGGGCAAGACCTATTGAAGTCCCTTGTTCCCATTTAAAAAAGGAATTTTGTCTGATCTCAGACACTCAGCTTTTGAAGCAAATTGTTTTGTCTTAAAGAAAAGATCACCCCTCCTTTTCTGAAAGCTAACCCTTGCAAATAACATTTCCCTTTTTTAAATGAGCCTTTTCTAAAGTCCCAGTGTGGTGCTGGACTTTTGGAAAAGAAAATAGTCAATTGTGGGACAGGGAGAAAGTAGAACACAGTCTCTAGCTTCAAGTGACTCATAGACTGTGGAGGAGACTAGCTTAACTCATTTGAAGAACAGTATGATCTTTTATAATGCTGGCCTTGATCTTTCTTGATAGAAGATAAAGTTTCTCATACAAACAAATACAATTCAATTTGCTGTATAGTAAGGGCAGGCACTTTATGAGGTATGTGGGTGGTAGAGCAAGATAAGCATGGTTCTTGTTTTCTTGACCCTTCTCCATATGGAAGAATAATGGTAAGTGGGAAAAAGTGTGGCTGATGCTGGGGTACAGAAAGTTTGGGAAAGAGGAGAGAGCAGAGGAGAAGTACTTAGCCCAAAACTGAGGAGGCAAAGTAGTTAAAAATGGCTTCCTAGAGGAAATTACACTTAGACTATTACTTAAACAAAGAAACAACTGACAAGTGGTGAGGATGATAGAATAATACAAATGAGAGATAAAGAGAGAAAAATGGAGAATATTTATAGGAAAGCTAGGAACTGAGATGCATTGAAAGAGAAAGGGTATGGGTAAGAAGGGCCAAGAGCCAGGCCACATCATTAGTAGCTTGATGTGGTCTGGGTACAACTGAATCCTATCATTTTATTACCTCCCACCAAATCACCATGCTGCTTAATCAGAAACTATTATTCCAATTTTAAGTCTTAATTCCATTAATACTCAATTCCCTCCTATCTTTAGTTCACATCTTTTCCTGGTGCCAGCCTGGGTTTAGTTGTGATATTCACTTGTACATTCTGTCAAGAATATTCAATACTACTTCTATTTTTACCATTATTGTTTATTGCCTTTTGAAACAGTCTCATTTTATAGCCCAAGGGGGAATGAAATTTATCATGTATCTCAGGCTGAACCCAAACTCACAATAATCCTCCTGCCTCAGCCTTTCAAGCTCTGGGATTAGAAGTGGGTATCATGCCTGGCATGGAACCAATTTTTGTTCACGAGAGTATTATACCCCACCTTTCTCTTCTTGACAGTCAGATCATACCATGGTTTGCCCCTCTGCTAAGTGCAGATAGATCCTAGAAGGAAGATCAACAGAACATGGGTCAGGTAAGAAGGCCATACCATGAAAGCTCTAGAGTCACAGGAGCAATGACATCTCTGCCATTGGGCCACATGCCTACCCAGCACAGCAAGACTTTGAAATTGAGTGACCCAATATCACAGGCTGTGGGGGGTGTGGGAGAGGATGTAAAATTTGTCATGGTGTTGAACACGGTCCTGAGGACTCCCCTTTGTTGTGAAATAACATTCCTATCCAATGCCACATTACAGAAACCTGTCAAAATGAACTGAGCCACAGGGACAATGAGAAGGAGAGATACCTTCTTCCAGAACTGTCATGGCTGTGTGTGAAACACTTCTCAGCACCCAGCTGACCTCCTCCCAGTGGCTATTAAACCTTCTCATGCTTCACTGGTGGCCAGAAAATGACCCTGGCAGTCATTATGGGGAAAAATGGATCTTGAAGAGAAATAAACATCCTGTCTTTTTCATCACAGAAGAAATTCTATTGCAGGGGTGATCAAGAAGCCTAAACCTTTGAGCCACATTGGCCTGAAAGGTCAAGATGCCAAGGTCACACATTCATACTTGTACAGAAAGTAATTTAGGCCCAACAGCATTTTTGCTCAGTAGAGGGCAAACCCAGCAATTTCCATCAGTCAGTCAGGACTACATGTTACCTGCTGCCAGATGGCTTCAGTGATTGTCACAGATCAGAAAGAGGTGGCCTCTAAAGGGAAGATGTACATAAAGTTTGTTTTGTTTTGTTTCATTTTTTTGATAGAGGAGGATTTTGAATCCACAGATAGTACCCCAGAATAACTAGATCCTTACAAGTAAACACAAGTCAGTGCAGTTTGAATTTCCATGGTCACAACTTTAGTTTCTTTTAAGATGAATGTTTAATATCAAGGCTTGTTTGATGGTAATTTTTTAAATAAAATTGGAGTGAAAATTGGAAGGTATAAAGATTATATAGATTCTACCACCCACCCACCCTGCAAAAAAAAATTTGGGTTTTACTAGGAAATAATGTCACATCAACTCCATCATTCTATTGTCCTTATCTTTTTCTCTCTATGTGTTTGTTGTTTTTAAATCATAAGAACACTTCACTTGAGATTTAGCTTCTTAACAACTTTTAAGTATACAATTCACTGTTGAGGACAGGCAGGGTATTGTACAGCCAATATTTAAACTGACTCATCTAACAGAACTGAAACTTTATACTTATTAAAAACAACTCTCGGTGTGCAATATCTCCCTCTCCAGCCCTGACAACACACATTTGACTGGTTTTGATAATTGTTGAAGAGGTGCTTAACAATTCAACATAAAAAAAAGATAACCATAAAATTAAATAATTAAAACCAGGGAAAGGAATCAGACTTTTCTCCCAAGAAGGTGGGTATATGAGAAGGCCAACATCAATAATCGGGGGGAAAAAATCTCCCTTTGTTTCTTAGAGAAAAATGAGTAGGAGTATGCTATACCTATCTCCAATCCAGGGATGACAATGGTGTGTGTGTGTGTGTGTGTGTGTGTGTGTGTGTGTGTGTGTGTGTGTAAAAGGCAGAGACACAAGCTGCGAGTAGGTTGAACCATGAATTCCTGGGGACTGTATCTTATGTATGAGAGGAGAAATGAAATGCTTTGCAGCCTACTATTCAAGGATTTGAGCTCTGTCTGTGGTGCTTAACCGTGTTTGTGACTGCAGTGTCTCCAAGTGCTCTCCACGTCTCAGCCTCTACTGTGGGCAAGGGGAGAATAGCACCTGCCCTGATGTGTGGATTCATAAACATCACAAAGGAGTCATCAGGCCCCTGTGAGAGCTGGCCTCAGACAACAGGACAAGAATAAAATCTGAAAACAAGTCTCTGGGGGGAAGTGAAGAGGTGCACAGGCCCTGCAGAAACTATCTTAAAGTCAGCTTCTCAGAATCCAATCAGTGTGTCTCTGGTAGTCAAATATGGTCCCGAACCCACATGTTTGTGTTCCTCACTACTGTGCCTGATCCTGAAAATAAGGATATAACCTTTTTGCTGCTACTTTCTCTAGTGAAGCTAGAGGAATGCCATTACAACCCCAGTACAGTAACCTTGAAAAGTTCCTGGCCTGAGTGAAGCTGCCCCAAGATAATTTCTGCTTCCCAGTTTTCACTCACCCATGCACACCTGCCAAGAAGAGCCACTGACTCACAGTTAAAATCAGACACGATCTTGATTTTCTGCTTCCTTCCATCCTTCCTAGCTCTCACTCTGCTGCTAGGCCCTATCCAGAGGCTGAGAGTTACTACCAGGGTCACCTAATCAAAGATGCTCACTTCAGCTGTCTGCAGGCCACATACCGCCTCTGAACCATGCCTTATCTCCTCTCTTTTACTGTCCAGACCATGCTATGCAAAAGAAGAGTGTGCCCACTTCTAGCCACTCGAGACCAGATAGAGGTCTCAAAACAGTAGACTGGTGACTTGTGGACCACATTGGGAACAAATTAGGTCTAATTTTACCTTGCTCCATGGGAAAACCTCCTGTCCTGCAGGCTAGAAATTGAAAATGCCCTTTGACTCATGCTGGCCACCCCTGCAGGCCAACCCATATGCAGTTCCAATATGAGAGCCAGACAAGAAACAGAAAATGAAGGAGGACACTTTAGATCTCACCTCTTGGCATGAATCCCATCATTATTCTCATAACTTTGAAGATGCCCAAGCATCTTGTGGCTGCTCTTGCCTGTTATATCTCCCATCGATCATAAAATGCAAAAGCCAGAACTGGATATTTTTCATGTAGGTTTGGTGGCTTCATATTCCTGCTGAGACATGATTGTCTTATTCTGTTTTATGTCACTATAACAGGCTAGCACAGACTGAATAACATAAAGAAAACAGTGTATTTTCCAGACTGGTGGATGAGAAGTTCAATACCAAAGCTCTAGCATCTGATGAGGACATCTATGCTGTGCCATCCCGTGGCAGAAGGGGCAAGAGAGGAACTGGGGCACAGCTCAAAAGTAGGGTTCTTACCCAGCATGCATCAAGCCCATGCTTATGATAACTAACCCACTCTGGGAACAGTGGTTTTAATCTTGTTTATGATGGCATTTTTATTTATGACCGAATCACCTTTTTTAGGGTTGATCCATCCTACTTTTTGCATAGAGAATTTGTTTCCAATATATTTTGAGGACATGTTCAAAACACAATTGTGTGTAGTAGTGTGTCCTGGGCCCTAATTCATGTCCTTCTTCACAATTCAAAGTATACTCATTGCATCCCTATAGTAACAATGGTTTTTACTTGTTCCTGCACCAAATAAAAACTATAAAGTCCCTAGTCTCATCAAAATTAAAAATGGGTAAGACTTCAGGCATGATCCATTCTGAAGAGAATTCCTCTTTAGCTGAGAATCCATGACATCAAAACAAGTTACACATTTTCAAAACACAGCGGCAGGATTGGCATAAGTCATTTGAAGGCCCAACAGGGAAAGTTAGAGGGAGGCTTTTGGGTTTTCATTTACATTATTATATATTAAGTGTAACTTATAGTGCCATTATGACATTTTATACATGCATATAATGTACTTTCATCATATCTGTTATTCATTTCTCTTTTGTGTTTACCCCCTTGCCTCTTCTTTTGCCATATCCCCGGTAGCCCTCATTTATAGTCTCATGTCCTTTTACCTCCTGTTTCTACATATGAAGGAAACTGAGTTATTCTTTTCATTGTAGACTGGCTTAGGGAATTAAATGTAATGATCTCCAGGTGCACCTGTTTTCCGCAGAACAACCTAATTTCATTCTTCTTTGTGGCTAAATGAAACTCTACTGTGTATATACTGCATTTTCTTTATTTGTTCTGTTAATTTTGATTATGTCTTTGAGTCTTATTAGTGAATATGTTCATATTTTGCCAGCTTAAGAGGGCATAAAAGCCATGCGCAAGGTCCATGTGCAAGGCATTCATTAAACTTCTAGCTTATGAAAATGTTTGGCTACGACACTTTCTGCTTAGCAGCCCGTCTGCTCCTATTGAAGCTTTTTCACTAACATCAAGGTTGCATAGGTGAGAAGTCATTATTAATATAGGTACAGAGACAACGGTACAGGGAAATAGTAATATGAAATATGAAAGACCATAGTGAAGTAATAAAGTGAAAGTTAAAGAGTTTAGAAAGACATCAATTTCTTTTACAAATTTTTAAGTTAGCACACCAAGTAATGGGTTTCGTTATGCCATGTTCATGTATGTGTATCTTAAATGGTATTCTAATGCATTCTTTCCCCCTCCTCCCTTGTGTCCTCTGAATGATTCTTCTTGGTTCTCTTCCCCACCCATAACTCCCTGCCTTTGTTATGTCCAATGTATTGTATTACCCTCAATTTTCAACACTCCTTTAACATTTCTTCCTCCCCTTTCATGATTCTTAAAACTGAAGAGTCTTCTCCTTTGACTGCTCATCCTGAACCCTGGGTGCATTTGAGTATAGGACTCTAATCTTCAAAGTCTCAGGTCAGTGCCCTGAGTCCACACCTCAACACTCTTGGTATGTGCAGCAGCTGTCCTGGCCTGGAGTTGCTCTCTGCATTATGTTACTTCCATAATACCATTGTGTATTGTTCTCATGGAGTGGCTACATGCTTAAAGAAAATTTATTTAAACTGTCTGGTACACAATTTGAGATCTAGGTGGAGGCTACTGAGGCCCTGTGTGTCTTGACTTCTGCCCATCTTAGGAGCTGGCATATATAAATGCCACCAAGTCTTGTGACATTTTCCTCCAGAGCTGGGGCTGGGCACATTTAGGGTCATGATTGTGACAGCTTGGAAATACTGGAATGAATTCAGAAACCAATGTCCAACACAGCTCTGGCCATTAAACCCAGGAATGTAGCCCTGGGCCCATCCTTTGAAACCATTCAGCCCTTTGAGAATTCTGGGTTTGTGTTAGGAGGAATAGCCTGGAAGATCTCCCAGATGTCTCCGGGGCTATTTCCCACTGTGCTGATGATCACTTGTGATCATCTGTATTAACTTGGCCACACCCTTGGGTTGTACCTCCAAGCACCTTTTGATTTTTACATGGTCAGGCTGTAAATTTTCCCATTCTGTTTCTCCTTTAATTGCAAATTCCTTATATGAACCATTTCTTTCCTCTCACATCTCACTGCATGTGGTTAAAAGTAGCCACACATCTCCATATAGATTTTTCTAAAATATGTCTCTATCAGATACCCAAGCTCTTCAAGCCAGCCTTCCTTAAAGCCAATGGGCAAAGGTGCAACCCAGCCAAGTTCTTTGCTACCTTGCCACAAGGACAGCCTTTACTTTTAGCTTCTAATACCTTATTCTATATTTCCATCTGTGACTTCACCAGAATGACCTTTGTAGTCCACATTCTTAACAACAGTCTCCTCATAGTTACTTAAGTTACTTCCAGGAAGTTACAAACTTTCCTTACATGCTTTACTTTCCCAGAATTGCCGCTAATGCTTATTTTATGGCAATCTAGATCTTTTCAAATCTGAACCTCCAAACTCTTCCAGCCTCGACTCATTACCCAATCCCAAAGATGCTTACACAGTTTCAGCTCTTTGTTGTACAACTAGCCCTACCTTCTGGTGCCAATTTCCTATCTACAACAGAATAGCACATTCTTGATAATGCATAAAGAATGTGCATTTATTTCTCAGAATTTTACAGACTGAGAAATCTGCATGTACTAAGGGCCTTTATACATCATCTCATATGGGGATGGAATGACAAGAGATCATGAAAGAAAGACAGATGGTTAGACTAAGGATCAAATACACCAACTCTTGTAAAAATTAGTCCATTTCCTCTGTAATAATGTCAGCCCTCATTCCTTTTTCTTTAAACAACACTCTGTACACTTAAGGGACAAACCATAGCAATCATCAGTTGTATCAGAAATACCCTAGATTCTTGGGTACTTCCCAGGTTAGATTAAGAAAGCAGAATGAGTTCTGCACGAGATATTTCCTCCAGACTAGCAAGAGAAGCATACCCTGCCTCCATCTAGGAACACATTGTGCCTCCACCCAGAAACACACTCTGATTTCATCCAGAAACACACCCTGCCTCCATACAGAAACACACCCTGATTTCATACAGATCTTGTACTCCTCTCTACAACATTTTCCATCTATAGTCACAACTACAAAGCCTCAAGTAACAGCAAGATTTTGCCCAGAAATTTTTATTCAGTGATATGGGTCACATTTTCAGAAAGGTCCTCTGATGTTTTGTAGTGGGAGCTACTGACCAGAAATTCAGCCTGCTAGAGGGAAATGCAGGTCTCTCCCTGTGAGCTCCAGGAACTGGGACTGTCATCTCAATATGTGAGTCATCAGAATCTGCTACAACCTGCTTCACTTGATTAGTCTTTGCATAACATTTCCCTAACATATGCATAAGCAAAATAACCAGATATGCTGATTAAATCTCCCTGGTTTTTGTGGAAATCATGGGTAGTGAGACAAGAAGGGAAGAGTTTTCCATAGGAATATGTGAGTCCAGATTTGGTTCCATCTCCACCCACCTAGGTGACCTTGAGCTAGGGAGGCAGTTAACTCCTTTCTGATATTAGCTTCTTCACCAGTAATAAGATGGGGTTGGAATAAATGATCAATAAAATGTTCCCTTCCAGAAGCAAAATTATATGATTAAGCAATTATGTAATGGACCTTTAATGAATTTAATTTTTTTCCTTTCCTTTGGAATATCAATTCTCAGTTTCATGGTCTACTAGTAGAATCATGACAGAGGCTGACTGATTAAACTCTGCCATCTGATCCCTCTGCAGCCTTTGCTGAGCCTTTTCTCAGTACTCATGAGAGGAAATTAAGGGAAGTACTGTGTGTTAGCAGAGGGCCAAAGCACCCATGGTCATGAATCGGACAGGGCAGTGTGGGCTTATCCTCTAGCATCATCAGTAATGTTCCAACTCCAGGGCAGCTTTTGCTGTAACTCACAGCCAGTCGAGGATCTTTGCCCTTGCAAAGACTTTGAAAAAAATATAAAACAAAATAAAATAAAACCAAACAAATAAGGGAGGGAAGGAAATGATTGCATTTGAAGTAGAATCATGAATCTAAGGATGGTGTTTTCAAAGATTTCTATGATGTACCAACAACTCCTTAAAAATAATAGCAAAGAGTTTAGGTCCATTATTTAGTTTCCATGGAAAACAAACAAGTTCGAGTAGAATAGTAATAGTGAATTTAGCTCTCAGTCTTCATTCATCTTCTATGCCCATGCATTTTTAAGACAGAAAGGCAATTTCCCAATCATGGGTGGAACAGGAAAGAGGAGGAAAGATAAGCAGGCTCACCAGGTGCCTTGGTACATCCACAGACCTGGGATTAAATGGATGTGATGGAGGTGACAGTAGTTAAGCACAGTCTTCAGGGCACAGGAGGGAATTCCAGGTCATTTCTTGGTAACACCAACCTATAGTGAATTCTAGGAGACTAGGGATTTGCAAAGCACTCTGGGTGTATCAGAACCATAATGGAGATAGCTTTTATTCCTATTCTGGGTATCTCACAGGGAACATCAGCCCCACCCAGTTCTGCTGCCTCCTGGAAAGCAGAGCAGACAGACTGGGTGGATCTTTGCTTTCTGAGGCAGGGAGATGCTTGGAGCACCTGATTGTAGGCTCGCAGTCTGACCACACTTCCTCACTTAAGAATAGAAATGACTTCACAAATCCAAAATAGCAGTAGCCGTGAAACCAAACCGTGAAGTTCAGGCAGTAGGAACCAAATCAAGAAATGAAAGCAAGTTAAGATGAAAATGTAAAAGACCACCAGGTATCAGGGCTGGGATTGCTGTCTTCTCTTGGGGTTCTGCTGAAGCCAACCCAGGCACTAGGGCTGCAGCTTGTCAGAATAGCTTTATTCTAATGAGAAAGCAGAGAAATTGATCTGCCCCCCCCACCCAGTATTCTGCTTTGTTTGGTCATTTTTGTCAAAGCATTTGAATGTATCAGTTTGGGCACTGGATAGAGTTGTTTATGATTTTTCTACAGTGAGGGGCATAGGGCACCTAGAATTTCAAAATTCATCCCCTCCTCCAGGTCCCAGAGTCCAATCCTCCTGTGCCTACAGACATTAACTGTGGGCCAGGAGACCAAAGCATGACGGCATCAGCCACTCCCATCTCACTTTTCAGGCTAAATTCCTGTCTAGTAATTACTGCCTGCGATTCCAGCTGTAATATGCAGTTATCAACAAGCTCTCATTGGCGGGGTTAGCAGAGCATGGCTTCCCACCACAGCCTCACAGGAGAAATTTCATTATAGGGCTTCTTCACCCCACAGCTGTGTGGAGTTATCTTCCCTCCACATCTCTGGTCTTCTGTTCACAGCCCTGATTGTACAAGGTCCCATGATCCCTATCCTACCCCACTGCAGGTAGGAAAGAATCCACGGCACTTATTCTCCCTGGGAGAAGGAAACCTTCTCCTAAACAGTCCTGGAGTAAAGGCCTGTGCTCTGGGGAGTTCTCTGAACTCTAGCCTCTAGTTGGAAACCCTGCATTTCAACTTGATCATTCCTTGGTTCAGCCAAGAAACAGGGTCAATAGTACTGACCTGTGTGATTTGTGAGACATAAGCTACATAGCACAAATAAAATAAATAACACAGAAAAATTTACATTCAGCACAGCCTCTTTTGGAAGCTGAGCACCCATTGATACTGTTGTTAGTATCAGTTATTTCCGCTGTAGTTTTGTTATGACATCTGACACTTGATAATACGAAATGCTTACAATACTCAACAGCTAACCCCCACAGCCCTTCTCTGCTAATTAGCCATTGGTCCATTCAGCAGCACACACTTTTACCTGGGTAGGTTATCTGTCTCCAGCCCCATGACTACAGGTTTGCCTCCCATGCCACTTGTTCTCTGTACCCTGTTCACAAGTTGTTGGTTTGGCATACATGTGACTCTTGGAGTGCAAAAGAAAGAACACTCCTCTCCTCAGCTTCTCCCTTCTCAGTGTTCACAAGAAGGACCTCCAAGGAGCTGATCGTTGGGTCGGTCAGAATCAATATGCTCCATTTGCAAGGCTCCATTTTGACAGGCAGTAGGATTTGAAACAGAAGGCTCTTGGGTTTCTGCATTTAACCTTGATGACAGCCCTGAAAGAAGGATATTATTAAACCCATTTTATGGGCCTCAGTCTGTTTTGTGCTGATGCATAAAGGAAAGAGACTTGCTTGGCTGATGATCCTGGTGTCTGGAGAGTCCTGAAAGCATGGGAATTCTGGTGTGTGTCCCTAGGATGCATCACATCATGGTGAAGAGACAGAGATGTAGAAAGCAAATTGGCGATATGCTGAAGAAGTGTTTCTGTGAGAAGTAAAATTGGGCTGGGTACATTCATGTGCAGCTTGTTTCTAACAACCCATGTTTTCTTTTGTTTTGTCCTGTTGCTGTTGTCGTGATGTGGAGTATCATGTAGTCCAGACTGGCTTTGAACTTCCTATGCAGCTGGAATGTCCATGAGCTCCTGACATGGAGCTCCATCTCCCACCAGACATGGCCCCATCCAGGAAGGTAGCAGTAAGTCATTCAGGAGGGTGGAGTCCTTATGACTCAATCACTGTTTGCTTGAGACCCTTCAGCTACCATCAGCCAATTTTTTTTGCATTATATGTTATTTTATCTGCTATCTAACACTAGGGATTCAACTATAGCAGAACAAAATAGACTGAGGCACATACTAAAATGGGCGTAATAATATCTTCCTTGCACCTTTAGCACAAAGGTTGAATAAAAAGAAACCATTACCTTGTAGCATGAGTTTTAGTGGGAACAAACCATAGTCCAACCAGATCATTGTGATATAAAACACATGGGAATTGTTTAGCAACTTGTCTTTATCTCATAAACCATAAACTAGAGAATGGTGTGTGATCCAGACATCTGATAGGATCCAAGCTGGTATGGGTACAATGCCCAGCACCACATCTGATCTCATTACTTCCCTTTACCAATTGACCTTCATAATTCACCATTTTGTGAGAGCATGAGGAGATGGCTCAGTGTGCAAGCATGAGGTCCTGAGTTCAGATCCCCAGAGGTCGAGTCAAAAGCTGGGTATGGTCATAGACACCTATAAACAAAGATTACCAAGGTAGGTAGGAAGATTGCTGGAGCATGCTCACAAAGCAAGCTCTGGGTTCAGTAAGAGACTGTGTCTCAAAGGAACAAGGTGGAAAAGCCTATACTGACACTGAAAGCCACTCCCCATCTCTCACAATGTATTCCTTCACACTCCAGGGGACAATCCTTTCTTCCTCTAGACACTTTACCCAGTTTCTACTTTTAAAATCTCTCTGGACACCAAACATCAGTTTCCCATGGAAGAAATGGTGGCCACTACCTGTTTACATTTTAGTAGCAAATCTCTCTCCTCCATAGCTTTGGTGACATTTTTCTGGTTAGGACTCTTTCTTCTGCTGGACATAGAATCTCATCGTTCCAGATTTGAAGGCTTATTTGTTTTTATAATTAGGGCCTCAGGTAAATGGGCTGGCACACAGTAGGCATATAATACGTATTTGCTAAATAAATTGAGGCTGTTGAATAAAACCCATGGACTCCCATTATTTGCTAAGTCCCTGCTGACTTCCCTAAACACAGATAATGTAAGTTGAATTGTTAGAGTAACAGCAATTGAGAATCTGGAAAGAAACTCAAGGAAAATTAAGAGCCTGCTTCAGGAGCTATCAGTGAGCAGACTGTCTCTATATGTCCAGGAGGGATGTCAGTGCCATAAGCTCCATGAAAACTCTTGGCTACCCCTCTATTGCTGAAAAACAATGTCACCTCTGTCTACAGCACATAGAGCAGAGTGTGGTACCTTCCAGGGCTGTCGCCATTGGCAAAGCTAAAGATGGCAATCCAGGATTCTTACATCTACAAGACAATCAACCCCTCTAGGCCTGCCTGACACTGTGATGTACTGTTATTGCAGGCACTGTGGGAAGGCACTTGGATAGTAGTCCTGGCTGGGTTTCTGGGCAACTGCAGAGAAGCTATAGCTCCATGAACGTGCACTGCTACAAACGAAGCAAATTTCCATTTCTCTTTGACTCCTTTCTGCCTATTCTATGATAGGTCTTGGATGCTCACAACTGCCCATCAACACTGTATAAAGTCAGATCAAGAAAAATGAGAATCACCAAAGGCCAGGAGATAAAAAATAGCAAAGACCTGGCCAAACAAACAAGGTTGTATGAATAGAAGAGAACAAGAATTGAAAATAGCTGGAGAGGTCTAGATTGGCAGGCCAGTAATTGTCCCCATAATGAGCCTCAATGTAGCATGTATTGATGCTCATAAAATTGAGAAGGTAGCATTTCATAATCATACCCTAAGGAACTCTGGCAATCTGTTTAAGCCTCTCCTGTAAGGACAATTAGACAAAGGCTCAGAAAAGTCAAATGTTCTTCCTGACACGGCTTATAATAATACTAGGAGGAGAAACCCAATTTCCCTCTTCATCTCCACCACCACTGCCCCTCCCAGAATCATCAAAGCTTCTTAGAAGACAGCATCCCTTGCTAAATAAACTCCCAGGCTTGTTCTGTGTCAAGCCGATGGCTGCAGGCAGGTAAGCTGCAGTTCCAGAAGACCACAGGCCTCAGGGCTCATTTGTGTAAGGTTTGTGTCCATGAATCTGTGTCTGTAGCTAGACAACACATTGAGCATGAAAGTCAGGTAGCATCTGGGAAATACAACAATCAGATATTTCTTCCCTTCTTCATGTTCTCTAACCCCAAACTTGATGAGGTCCCTAGGGAGTTTATCTCACCGTGCTTTCATTCCAAAAGCCTCTGTAATTTGACTTCCCATCAGCCCCTGCCCCGCCTGCTCTGGTTTTGCCCATGCTTGTGCACCCGCATGCCCACCCACACTTACCAGATATAAATAATTTTATTGAGCGGTCATGCTGCTCATCACTTCTACATAGCTGGGCTCAGGAAAAAGCTCTGGGGGATGTGTGCAGATCAGAAGTCATCATCCCTAACATGCTGTTTCTAGATTTGCACACACGTGGGCTGGATGTTGTAATTAGTACTATACACTGTTGTGGTCACACAATTCCCAAAGGGCTGTTGGACTCTTTGGGTGAGTGGTAGAAGTAGACTTCTCCACTGTTCTGTTTTCTAGAAAACAGCACTTGGATATCTGCATCTTGCTTGATTATTTGTGTTGAACAACAGGTTATTGAGGCTGTGAAGTTTCAGCATTTGGGCTGGACTGAGGGAATTGTAGGAGCAATAGCTATGGATCCTACACAGAGTACCTGCCCTAGGGATGTTAGGAACAGGCACCTTGTAGTAGGTTTGGACATATAATGAGTTACAGAAGACCAAAGATGGAGCAATTTGTCCAGCCCTAGATGGATACCCTGAAAAAGGGGGAGTGGGTTCCAGCACCAAGAATCAACTAAGACTTTCTGGGATAAATACCTAACCAAGTCCTAAAGATCTGGAGAGACTAATAGGTAAACAGAAGCTGGCAGAGGAATGAGAACAAAGAATTAAAGATTCAGCAGCATATTCAGATTCAGGCAGATGTAACAAGACAGGGAGCTTGATTCCAAGAGGGTAGGCCGCTGAGACTGAGAGTGCCGGAGAAATAGGGGAGAGAAAATGCAGGCAGATAACTCAATGATGACATTTATCTCTTTTCATTATCAATTGCTCTCAGGCAGATTTCTCATCCACCCCATTAAGTTTCCCTGAGGAGTTCTGGTCCTTGCTCAAGTCCACCCTTACCCACTCACTACCCAGTGAGTCCTTTTCCATGTCCATCCTGCCTTGTAACATGGGCTCCTTGCCCCTGACAGTCTCTAGAGCATCAGTCAAGTTTTATCCTCCTCCTCCTCAAACTCGGCCACTAATCTGCCTCAAAATAATCCCGAATTACACTTCCTCCTGATTTCTCCTTCACCCTCTTCCAATCCCCCTCACTCCAGCACCACACCAAATTCATACCGCAAGCTGCTGCCCTTCTGAGGTCTAGGCATGAATCGCACCTTGGTCTTCTTCAGAGAACTCCACCCTGTTCTTAGCATACCTGTCCTTCAGGATGGGAACTTATACATTTCCTCTGTGTTCTTCACCCCTAGACTTTCATCAGCCTACAAATAGTCCCTTCTAATTTGGAGCCAATTGTTAGTCCATCTCTTAACACTCCACTGTACCCTCTCACACTAATGCTCTCCTATCTGTGCCTGCTCCTCTGGGTCATTAGAGTAGCTCCCTTTACCTACTAAGGACCCCCACTGGACATCTGGCATCGCTGGTCATACTGAACTCCAAATATTCTATGATTATTTTTTACAACACATACTTACTAAAATAAAGCCATAGTTATAAAAGCTGTGCCAATGTACCTTTCTCTATCACTTACCTTCACTTGGTGATGATAATGGGATGATACTTTTTTAAAGGGGTTTTATGGGCCAGGCAGTGGTGGCTCACACCTTCTAATCCCAGCACTTTGGGAGGCAGAGGCAGGCAGATCTCTGTGAGTTTGAGACAAGCCTGATCTATAAGAGCTAGTTCCAGGACAGCCTTCAAAGCCACAGAGAAACCCTGTCTTGAAAAAAAAAAAAAAAAAGGGGGGGGGTGCTTTATGATCTCTGCTTAGTGTGTTTCAGATATTACCATCATCAATATTCTTTCACTTTGAAGCCATTATTAAGTAAAACACAGATTCCTTGAACTGAAACACTGCAGCATCTAGCTAATAACCAAGATTGGTCCCAGATTACTAAGGGGTGGGTAGTATATGTAGTCTGGATATACTGGACAAATGGTGATTTACATCCCAGACAGGAAAGAGACAAAGACCTCTTCACACTGCTCAGATCAGAACAAAATAAAAACTTGAGGATTTTGTTTTATTTCTGTGATTACTATTTAATATTTTTGTTACAAATGTGACTTATAGGAAACTGAAATTTCAGAAAAAAAGAAATGGGACAATGAGTACTGTATTTCTAGGTTCTGAGGATATTCTCCTATCTCTGTTTTAACCTTCTCTAAGCAATAATAAAAACAAAAGCCTCTCATTTGCTGTGTTTCCCTGATTAAAGTCACGCATTGTGTTCATATTAAAATCTGAACCTTTAATTAGACATATGTAAACATTTTTAGGCTGCCCCTTCAATCATTCTCCAGTCTCCACATTCTTCCTCATAAGCACAATGCTGGGCCATGCTGTGACCTCCCATGATTTATCATCTTGACACAACCTGTCCTCTCTGCTTGAAATTCTCTTTGTGTTCCAGATAGGGGTAGAGGTCCTCCTGTGTGTGCTCTTCACACCTTGTAGCATTGCATGTTGTAAATTGTGTCCTTCTCAATGAGATTAAGAATTTTAGCAATGAAAGCTATGTCTTTGTCAAAATTGCATAATCAAAACCTATCCCAGTAACTGGTACATAGTGGACAGACACACACACACACACACACACACACACACACACACACACACACACACACACACAGGGTGGGGGTGCTGAACTTAATTGCCCTTTGGTTAATTTGTACAACTCCGGATTTAAAATGTCTCCTCTTCATTGAAGCCTTTCTCGATTTCACCAGGTATCCATAACTATTTCTCCTAGTAATTTTCTCCACTTGATGCACTGATTTTATTTTTATTTTATCTGTCACAGAATTGAGTTACTGAAGGATAGATAATAATCACTCCACCTTGCAGTCAACTTAAGGTTAGGACTACTGAGATTTAGATATGTTGGGAATTTTATTAAAAGCCAAACGCTGATATGCTCAGGCCTGTGGTTTCACAAGTTGGTTTTTTGTTTGTTTTTGTTTCTGTTTTTCTTCCTTGACAGCAAAAGCTAGAATTTCTGCTTTCTCTGTTCAGGATCACCCCACTGAACTCTCCACAAGGCAGCACTCCTTTTCTCAGATATCAGGACCCCCGCCCCCAGACACACACCAGTGAGGAAGGCAGCTAACTCTGTCTAGTGAGGAACACCAGCTATTGACAGTCTTCAAAATTGAATAGTAGATTATAGTCTCAAATGACCCTTGGAAGTAGCAGGGACTCTTAGCAGATTCTAAGTCAGTCTGTCTGTGCTTCTCACTGTCACAGAACCTGCATCTGACCCTGGTCCTATGTTTCATAGCTTTGTGACCTTGAGGAAATCCTAAGTCACTCTGAGTTTCTGTATTCTCAATTATAAGAATGAAGAGAAATAGCCTTCATGATTCTCAGTAAGAAAACAGATAACAACAACTGCAATATGTACATTTTTCATATATCTTGTTATTGAATTTCTGCAAATATATTGGCATAGCAGGAGCCAAATAAACACAAACCATGAGTGGCGTCAAGCTATTCTTGGTCTGTACGACAATCTGCTCCATTTTCAACAACTTCTTGTAGCCCCGATTCCTCTTTAGCTCTCTTAGTTGGCTTCCCAGACCTCAGTAGTGCAAGGAAAAGAGAATTAAAATTCAAATTAAAAGAAATGTTTAGTGTTAACTATTATACAAAAGCACCTCCACCAGTTACCGTTGATCTATTATGACCTTGCCCTGTTTTACAGGACTTCTACAATTCATATCATGGTCAGATAGAGGATACTTTGTTACTGTCAGTTAAAAACATACACAAAAGAAATCCAAGAATAACAGCAGATAGAAGGAAATGTATGGAAGCATGTTCCTTGGGGTTCTCAGCATTTTCCCAAATGAACTGTGTAGACACTGTCTGTTTATGCTCCTCTACAGAAGGACTGAGCATCTAGCATTAGAAATTCAGCCAAATGATCTAAACATCCTGTAATTGGTTAAGTCTATTTCAGGTGAACCTTCAGAAGCTTAATCATTTCAACTTTTATATGCCCAATATTGTAAACCAAAAGTTTTTAAGTTATGAGCCAAGTGCCCTTGAACAATATGGAGCTACCGCAAAAGATTTCAGATTTTAGTGGGCATTAAGTGTCATCTCTCCCTTAGGAAAAAAAAATACAGTGGTTTGTATATAGTCACACTTGTCTTATTTTCAAGTGCATTATATATAAATAAAATATATTATCTGCAAAAATCATTACTGAATTTATAATAGATGTTTGCCATTGTGTGTTTCCCTACAATATACAAATTAAAAGGCAGTAATAATAACATAAAATTTTATGGTGGGGAAATTGGAAAGGGTTAGTTCTGAAAAATGTTTGAGTGTAGAACCAGAAAAACTATCTGGACTCTCCTGCCCCATCAGGTCACCCAGCCCCACAGTGCTTGCCAGAGACATGGGCCTCCTCTGGGATTGTCTCCCTCCCTCTGGGACTCACCAAGCCCACCCCCACCTTATTACCATGGACCCTGTAGCAATCACATGTGGCACAGACAAAGGTAGAGTTCTCCACTCCTCCCTCTGCTTTGGTCACCCAAGCCCTGAGGCTGCTTATCAGGAATCCCCACATCCTCTCTGGCTATCCCCCTCCCTCTGACACTCATAATATCACTGCCTGATTCACATCAGGCTTCCTCCATCCAGCTATCACATGTCCCAGAAACCCACAGCTCTGCCAACTGCTCTACTGGATCTTCCCATACTCTGTCTGTTCTTGAGACCCAGGAACAGTGTACAGTACCAGGGATATTTCCTCCAGCTTCCTTGACCACACTGCTAGAGACCCCAGAAAACTGAAGACACCAAACTTTTGAAGACACCAGAATGCAGCAGAGAACAGAAGACATGACTAGAGGTTATATACTCAAATAACAAACAAATTGGAGGAAATCAGTGTCCAAAACCACAATGACTTTGCTTCATTCTGAACACTGTCCATACCTCTGCAGAAAGAATAAATGTGACGTGAACAAAAAAGAAAGACTCAGCCAAAAAAAAAAAATTGTGAAAGTGAAAATTCCAACACAAAAATAAAAACATGGAAAACCAAAATAACATGTCTCCTCCAAAGGATAAGAATCCCATAGTAATGGCCACTAATAAAAATGACATGAAAGAGCTTACAAAGAGTTCAAGAGAATGATTCTAACTATGGTCAAACAACTTAAAGAGGACCAAAAACAAAGAAAGAAATGAAATTAGGAAGTTAATCAAAGACATAAAAATAGAGCTTAGATTTTTTTTAAATTTATTTTTTAATTTCATTTTACATTCCAACCACAGTTGCTTCTCACACACCTCCTCCTCCTCCTCCCACCCTGCCTTGTCTCCCTCCCAGCTCATCTCCAGTCCACTAATCATGACTAGAGGCTATATACTCAAATGAAGAATCAACATAGTCAGGCACAATAGGTTAGGGCAGGGCCAGACCCCTCTTGAGATTGGATCTTTTAAAAGAAATAATTTCTGTAAATAAATAACTTTATTAGTTATCTGGTAGGTTTGTTGATTCCTAACTTGAGCTAGCCAAAAGTGGAGTGGTGCTCTGTACCCTTCAGTAACTCAATTCTGTGGCAGATAAATTTGTAAAAAGAAGTTGGTATATTAAGTGGAGAAAATGCTATGAGAAAATGTGAGAGTTTCCTAGTGTAATCAAGAAAGGTTTCAATGAAGAAGAAACATTTGAATCAGGCCTTGAAGACTTGAAGATGTACTCTTTAACTACATGGGGTATAAAATAAAATTTAGTCTCTCTCCCTCCCACCATTCCCCATTCCCTCTCTCTCTCTCTCTCTCTGTGTGTGTGTGTGTGTGTGTGTGTGTGTGTGTGTGTGTATGTGTGTGTACTATGTACCTGTTACTATAGTAGGTCTCTCTCTTCCTTTGTGTGTGTGTGTGTGTGTGTGTGTGTGTGTGTGTGTACTATGTACTTGTTTCTATAGTAGGCTTTGATATACATAATTTGACAGAGACATAGATCTCACTGCTAAAATTCTTAAGGACACAGTTTACAACATGCATTGCTACACGATGTGATGAGCACACACGGGAGGACCTTCAACTCTAGCTGGAAAAGGGAGAGAATTTTAACTGAAAGAAGAGGTTGTGTCTGTTTGTACTTAAGAAAACCCAAATGGAAACAATACTGGAAATGAAAATCTTAATAGACCAGTTAAAATTCTCAGTGAAAAACCTTAAGAAGATATTGTATCTTCATAAATAAAAAGTCTGGGATATAAAGGAACTGAATCACTCAGTAAAGGTTAAAAAGCATAAACAGAACAGGGGAATGATTTGGGAACACCATGAAAATACCTAACTTCTGAATTATGGGCATAGAAGAATGAGACTAATACAGCAGCAGTCATAGAGAATAATATCACTGAAGTCATAGAAGAGAATTTCCCAAACTAAAGAAAGAGGTGCCTATTCATATGTAAAGAGCCTAGAAAACACTAAATAGACAATACAAGACAAAAAACCCTATTCATTCCATATTATAGTTGAAACATTTAAAATAACAGAATATAGAAAGGATATTGAAAGTCAAAGAGGAGAACACTCAAGTTACTTATCAAGGCAGGCCTATTAGAATAACTCTTAATTATTCAAAAGAATAATTTAAGAGCAGAAGAGCCTTAAAAGATTTACCCCAAATCCTGAAAGACTATATCTATCAACTGAGACTATTATACCCAGCAACAGTATCTACTAAAATTAAAGGAAAAATAAAATCTTTCCATGATAAAACAAAGATAACTGATTAAAGGAGTTTATTATTACAAAGCTAACACTACAGAGAATTCTAGATGGAATACTTCAATTTGAAGAAAAGAATAAACATACTCAAAAGGTCACTAGGAACAAGTAAACAAAAAAGGTGGTCACGATAGATCTGAAAAATCATTACCACAAAGTTAATACAATGATAGTTGTTAGCACACACTTTTTAATAATAAATGAATGCTAATGATCCCAATTCAACAATAAAAAGAAACAGAATAACAGATTGGATTAGAAAACAGAATTCATCTTCTCTATCTACAAAAAACACCTCACCAGCAATGATCAATTCCACCCTAGGCAGAAAGGATAGAAAACAGTATTCTAAACAAAGGAAACTAAGAAGCTCGCAGGTGTAGCCATTCTAATATCTGACAAAATCGACTTCAAATCAAAGCTAGTCAGAAAAAAAATATGGAAAACACATCATACCCTTTAAAGGAAAAAATCCACCTTAAGTATTAATTGTAATTAAGTATTACAATCCTTAATGCATGCATACCAAACACAGTAGCCCCTATTTTCATAAAAGAAGCACTGTTAGACCTAACATCACACATTGACCCAAAGACATGGGTAATGAGTGATTTCCATGCCCAACTCTTACCAACAGATAAGTCATCTTGAATTAAACTAAACAGAGAAATCCTGGAATTAAATGGCGTCATAAATCAAATGAACCTAATATATCTATAGAACATTGCATACAAACTCCAAAAAGTAGATGTTTTTATAGGCAGCCCACTAAGCTTTCCTCAAAATCAACATTTTAGGGAACAAAACGAGACTCAACAAATGTAGAAAATTTGAAATCACGCCCTGCATTTTATCTAGCCATAAAGAAATAAAGCTGGATAGCAACAGCAACAGAAACTACACAAATACACAAACTCACAGAAATGAAACAATACACTATTAAATGATAATTAGGTCAATATTGTATTTTTCAGAAGGAGAATAAAAATTCCTGCAACTGGATGAAAATAAAAACACAATATATCAAAATCTGTGAGACACAATAAAAGCCGTCCTCTGGACTGGGGATCTTGCATGGGACCAAAATAAGCCCTCTGAATATGGGTGACAGTTATGTGGCTTGTTCTATTGGGGGGGCCTTGCAGTTGGACCAGGACTTATCCTTGGTTCATGAATGGGCTATTTGGAGCCCATTCCCTATAGTGGGATATGTTATTCAACCTTGATACAGGGGGGAGGGGCTTGGTCCTGCCTCAACTTGGTATACCAGACTTTGTTGACTCCTCAAGGGAGGCCTTACCCCTAGGAGGATTGAGTGGGGGTGGGAAAAGGGTAGGGCGGATTGGAGGAGGGGAGGGGAGGAAACTGGGGCTGGTATGTAAAATAAAAAAAAAATTAAATAAAAAAATTTGTTTGCAAAAAAAAAAAAAAACTGATACACATGTAAACATGGGGTTTAAAGACAAGTGAGAGTACTGATACATTGGTACAAATGTAGAAATATAGATGACTATGTAGATATAGATGAAGATACAAAATATTTAATTCACATATATTTGAGTACTTAGTAAAACTCCCTAAAAAAATGAAGACAGTCCTAAGAAGACAACTTATAGCATAAAGTGTTTCCATTTAAAAAAATCAAGATATCTCAAATTAATGATTCAAATGAAAGCTTCGGGAAAACAAAAGGAAGCCAAAAAAAAAAAGTAAAAAGGAATAGGTAATCAGAATAAGGGCTGGAATTAATGAAATAGAATTTTTTTAAAAAGGTGCAACAAAGAGATGAAAGACAGATTGATAAATCTTTAACCAATTTAACCAAAAGAAAAACAGGGAGGATCCAGATTAACCAAATCAGAGATGAAGGGGTGTGGGTTATAGTTATAACAGACACCAAGGAAATTCAGAGAATCATTAGGACCTGCTTTAAAAATCTATATCCCACCAAAATGGGAAAATCTAAAAGCAATTGATGAATTTCTAGATGTATATGGACTACCAACCCATGGCATACAGTAAGGTTAATGTAATACTTAAAAAAAATCTCCCAAATAAAAAAGTCCAGGGCCAGATAGACTCAGTGTAGAATTTTACCAGACCTTCAAAGAAAAACTAACCTGGACAGTCTTAAATCAGTTCATAAAATAGAAGATGAAGAAATATTTCCAAATTATTTTTCTAAGGCCAGTATCACTCTGATACCAAAATCAAAGACCCACACAAAAAAAGGAAGTGTTAGGGCAATATCTCTGGAGAACATGGATGCCAAACTTCTCAATAAAATACTTGCAAATTAAATTCATGATTACCAAAAAATATTATCCACCATGATCAAGTCAGCTTCATTCCAGAGATCTAAGAATGGTTAAACATACATAAATCATTAAACACAACCCATCACATAAATGAACAAATATAGAAGCCATATGATCATCACATTAGATTAGGGAAAGCATTCTGGCATAACCTAACATCTCTTCATGATGAAAGTTGTAGAGTTTCCAGGAATATGGGGAACATATTTAAGCACAATAAAGGCAATACACAGCAAACCCAAAACCAGCATCTTGCTAAACAGGGGAAAACAAAACATTCTTAGTAAAATCATGAACAAGACAAGGATGTCCACTCTCCTGCAGCCTTTTGAATATAGTACTTGAAGTCTCAGTTAAGGCAATAAGACAAGTGAAAGAGATAAAGGGGATACAAAGTACTCTTATTTGTTGATTCCATGCATAAAGCACCCTAAAGACTCCATCAAAAATCCCCTACAGCTGATAAACACATTTGGCCAAGTAGCAGGATATAAACTTACACACACACACACATACACACACACACACACACACACACACACACACAGAGAGAGAGAGAGAGAGAGAGACGAGAGAGAGAGAGAGAGAGAGAGAAAAGAGACACTCACAGTCAATAGCAAATGTTGAGAAAGAAATCAGGGAAACAAATCCATTCACAGTATCATAAAAATATTAGAATAAATATAGCCAAGGACCTTAAATATTTGTACGGTGAAAACATTAAGGCATTGAAAAAAGAAACTGAGGAAGATACCAGAAGATGGAAAGACCTCTCATGTTCATGGATATGGATTTGAAAGATTAATGTTGTAGAAATGGACATCCTTCAAGAAGCAGTTTACAGATTTGATAAAATTCACACCAAAATCACAAATGCAATTCTTTATAGAAATTGGAAAATTAACATTCAGTCTCATATGGAAACACAAAAGATCAAAGGGAGTCAAAACAATTCCGAACAACGAAAGAAAACCTGGAAGCATCGCCTCCTGGATTTCAAGTTAAATTACAAAGCTATGGTAATTACAGCGTAAGTGGCATAAAAACAGACAAGTTGATCACTGGAATAGATAGAAGATCCACATCTAAGCCCACATTCATACAGCCATTTAATATTTGACAAAGAAGCCAACAATACATTTTGGGGGGAAGACGGTATTTTCAACAAATGGTGCTGCTCAAACTGGATAGCTACATGTAGAAGAGTGAAAGTTGACTCCTACTTCTCAACTGACACAAAACTCAAGTCCAAATGGATCAATGATTTGAACATAAGTGTTGAAGTCCTGACTCTGGTAGATAAAAAATAAGTAGGAAATATACTTGAACTCAATGGCATAGGAAAGGACAGCACTCCCATTATACAGCAGTAAAATCAGCAATCAGATTGTTGACATGACAGAAAATGTGAACATCACTCTTAGGGGTGCACAGTTATTGTGAAAATCACCAGAGAAAAACTCCAATGAGACTTCAATCACATCAATCTAGAGCTGAGTCTCCTTGCAAAGAAAAAGAAAAAGGCTCCAGCTTGACAAATGGTGAAGAAACAAAGGAGCTGGCTGCTGTATGAACTATCTGTAGTCGAGTTCAGAACACAAACAAGGGAGTAATATTGGCCTTCCCTTACAAGATGAGGGCTGTGTCTGCCCTCTTCCCCACCAGCATTATTATTCAGGAGAATGTGTTGAAATACAAGATTTCTTGAGTGAAAAATAAATCACAGGGTTCAGACAAGGACACGTGTTGCTTACTGTGTTTCTTAAGCCCAGAAGGATGAGATAATCCTTGAAGGACATGATATTGAACTTGTTTCAAATTCAGAAGCTTCGATTCAGCAAGCCACAACAGTTAAAAACAAGGATATCAGAAAGTTTTGGGATGGCATCTATGTGTCTGAAAAAGGAACAGTGCAGCAGGCTGATGAGTAAGACCTAAGTTACCCAGCTCAAATTCAAGATCCTGGATTTTAAGTACAATTTGGTATGCTTTTAGGGACAGGAAAGGCTTCCATAAAATTAAAAAAAAAAAAAAACCCACAGGTAAACTAGAAAGAATTTTAAACTTTAAATTTTAAAGCTAGAAAGAATCATTCTGAGTGAGGTAGCCCAGACCCAGAATTCAAATATCCTGTTTCCCCTTATTTATGTGTGTTAGCTGTGAATCTTCAGATATTTGTATTCTGTTTGGAATACCCACTGAGGTCAGTAAGGGACTATGGGGCAAATTTCAAGGGAGGGGAGATAGATCACAGTGGTATAAAGGTTTTGAGGGGAATAATGGTACAGGAAGGGTTAATGGTGAAGATGAGTGGAAGAGAAAGGAGGGGGAGAGGCATGAATACAGCCAGGGATAACTAACAGTAAAGACATTTTGAAAACTTCATATGGAAAACTACTACTATAGAAGCTTCTTAAAATATATACATCCACATGTATAAAAAGAGTTTAAATGAAGTTACCCTGTAATGGAGCAACTAAGCTCCTACCAGCTAGAGTACTCTAACAAATCCAAAGCTTAATACCAGGAATTGCTTACATCTTTTGGATTTGTGAGCAAGTGAGGTCCTAGGCTATTGCCAATACTCTTTGATACACTTCAGAACTTAAGGGTTATACCATATTGCTAAAAACACCACACATTTGAGTCATAGAGCAAGGAAATACTAAGTTGATACTCACTTGGAAGCTTCATCATTGCTGGCTAGTTTTCCTGGTGCTGGAACGTGCTATGCATGCTATTGGAGTAAAAAAAGAATCACCAAGATTGCCTAGCTGTGAACATTTCAAGCTACAAAAATGATTGCCCTGGCAAGAAATGACCACCGGTGCAATAGTGGCATAAATATTATAGGAGAAATAACTAATTTCTGCTTGAATTTAAGGTCCATTCCACAAGTTGAAAACCATAACTACCACCATTACTGGGGCCTAGAACCTATGGCTCTAAGAAGTCAGAGGCCCTACGGGAAAATCTTCTCTATTCTGTTGAATGGGCATAGAATCAAACTGGCTTCTAATTACTTATCATTACACCCATAGATTAGTGCGTCCCCCAGCCTTCTTCAGAGAAGCTCTGTTTACAGTAGATGGCAGTTAAGACAGAGACAGACAACTGGTCACCTTGAGAGAGTAAAAGACCAGAATTCTCAGCCCAAAATAAGAAGTCCACATCACATTCCCTTCTCTCAGCACTTGAGGATCATTGTGAAAGAGGGGACAGAAAGATTGTTAAGAGCCCAAAACAGTGGATGACCATAAGAAAACAGTGTTTTCTGGATACAGCTGGGAAGCCACAAGTATGAATTCACAGCTATTGAGACAGTGTGGACTAGACATATGTGAACTCAGGCCAGACAAAATCCCAAGAGGAAGAAAGGAGGTGGACATGATTTCTCACCCCTAGCTTAGGAGGCAATTGATAGCTGTTAGTAAAGGGAGACTCTGCTTTCTTTAAGGGTTCTACTCTTAATGGGTTCCCCGCCCTCCAGTGAAGGCCACATATACAGGAATCTATGGGCAGCACAGTTGGATTTGATGGGTTATAAAAATAGGTAAGAGAGAAGAGGATACAACATGGTCGGGTAGGCTTGGAAGGGTGAATGGATCTGGTTTGAGTGGGGGAGAGTGAATATGATCAAAACGTTAAAAGGTTTTGTATAAAACTCTCAAAACGTTAATTTAAAAAAAAAACGAGGGGAATGAAGAAAAATATTTGACATTTAAAACAGTGTCAATACTAAATGTGATTGGGGATCACTCTCACAGTCATAGCCAAAGCAATCAGCCAGGGTACTGACCATGGAGGCGGTGTCCCAGAGCCACCGTAAAGCATCTGCGGTTGCAGGGTGACCTTGAGAAAGACTCTCCAACTCCTGAAGATGAAGCTATTCGCGTCTCTCTGCCAGCCTAATCCACCACACAGCCCTGGCACGAGATGCAAGAAGAGCTTATCTTTCCTCCTTCCCATCTGGGGGGCCCGGCGGGAAGGGGAGGGTAAAGGCAGCTGCCAGCTGAGGGCCAACAGGAAGATGAGCAGAAAAGGGCAGTGGCACCACCCAGGCAGACACAAGCCCCTCTCCTCTGTTCCTCTCAGATCCCTTTCCATCAAGCGCAAATGACAAGGCACCAGCGACAAGTGAGTCTGGGGAGCACGAGGCCAGGAAAACACAGCAGTGCCGAGCAAGGTGACTAACCTCATCAAGCCATCACAAATTAAATACTGTCTGTGCAGGAGAGTTCATCCCAGCTTGCTCTGGGAACGGGGAAGCCCGAATTTTTCATGTTCCAGCCAGATAAGAGGCTGAAAGCCAGCCAGCCTGTGCAGGTGAGAAAGGGATGCGTGAACCACAGGCTCAGCAGGCTTTGTGTTAGGTTGGCAACTAATTGCCAGCAGAACACACTGGTCACTCAGACAGGTCACTGCCCGCCATTTCAGTGACACAAACATGGAACCTGGTAAATTGATTGAAGGCTCCTTTCTTCCCCACTGAGCAGCAATTGCAGAATAACCAGGCACTGATGAACCAGTGAGCCCCACTGGGTCTTTGTCTCAGCTCTGGGCGGGTGCTGTTAATACCTGCTTCATTCCGGAGAGAGCTGGGAACAGAGGGCTTCATTAAGTGTGGTCTGTGAAGTGCTCTGAGGTCACTCCATGAAAGCTGAGTGCTGAGTACAAACCATTATCATTAATTAATAATTGTCAACAGAATTATTTACTCTATGTTTTCAGGTCCAGGAAGCCTTGCTTACTGGTAAAATAACGAAGCCCCCTGCCCTACATTTCAATTCTGCCCTCCCACTGCCAGCTGTGGCCTACAAACAGGCACATTCTTTCTCATCTTTGTTTGTTTGTTTGTTTGTTCGTAACCCTGTTCACCTTCCTGAAGTCTCTAACTAGAGAGTGAAGTGTTTAGTCCCAGCTTTCACTATAGACACAAACAGCCTTCCATACAGAGAAGTCCTTATTAATGCAAATGTAAGCAGCAACATGAGAGAGGGAACTCAAACAAAATATCGGCTGCTTTGGCTTGGAATTAGAAACAAGAAGTCCATTGGGGAAGAAATATGCGATCACTCCTAAGCAGAACAGAAACCTGGCAAATGGAAGTATTTCTGCAGGTATGCCATTATGACCTCTGAAAAGCAATGATAGGCACCATCAGAAGGGGCATGGGGAATTCTCAGAGCTACTTAGCCTGTTGACAGGACAAGAGTCCTCTTTTTGTGTCCCCTCCAACCCCACACAAAGAAAAAGCCAGTTCCACTTGGATTTCCCCCCTTCAATTAGCTGGGTTAACATTTGTATAGAATCCTAGCAGAGAGTGTGCTTCTGAGATTAAGGAGAAGCAGTTCAGGCATTAGGGAACAAAGCAACCCTATGGAACAATGCGTACCTTCCCATCTTGGCTGCCACCTGGCGCTCACCACACTGGCATCTGAATCAAGGGCATTGTGGATGCAAGACAAGAGAATCCCTAGCGAACTGTAGCTTTTATGAATAAATTGTACTCGCCAAAATTGGCCTGTTGTTTGTGGACATTGATTTATTTTCTCTGATTCTTTTTGATTGTTAGATTTTGGCTGGTGCTTACTGATGTGAAAAAGCCATCTCATACTGCTGATAAATCTAAAGATAACGGCAGAGGTCAAACCAAAAAAAATGGGGAGAAAAGGAAAAGAGGTGTGCTTGCTGTACAATGGTAAAAATTTTTAAATGTACACAACAAGCCTCTGTGCCCATTTCAATGGCACTTCATCCCACTCTGTAATTGGGAAATTAGCTGGGCCATTTTGTTGGTATGCATTTTTCTTCTAGAGTGAAGGAGAAAATGTGGGACAGAAAGGAAGGGTTTGTTCTGTCTGAGCATGTGCTCAAGCACTCTTGCAAGACTCTCCTGTCAGCCCTTCCCATGCTTCCATGACACACTGTGTATATGTGTGTGTGTGTGTGTGTGTGTGTGTGTGTAAAATGTTAGCAAAGTATGGAAAATAGAGCATGCCCCTTGTACTTGTTTGGAGTGCACACCTAGCATGTTCAAGGTCACAGGGACTGGAACAGTCAAAACCTCTGAGGTGAACCAGATATTCTCTGATTCAGTCTGCCGCAATGATCCTCTCCACTAGGGTTCAGTGTCAAGGATTCACGATGACTCTGTGTGTGTGTGTGTGTGTGTGTGTGTGTGTGTGTGTGTAATGAACTCAATTTAACTTCTGGGTAAAAGAGTCTGGCTACAAGGGAGGAGATTCAGAGAAGTCAGGGCACGGTGGGCAGGTGTTCTTGTTTGACTCTGACTATTTCCACCTTTGGATCACAGCTCTTGGAACATTACACCTAAAATAGGTCAACAGGGATTTGGGATAAAGTGGGATAAGCTTTAGTTAATTATCCCAATGAGCAGAATGTCTGTGTTTAAACCCTGAGCTGGATTTAATCAAAGAAGATGAGGATATCTTCCAACATCCACAACCATTTGAAAATTGACCAGAGGGGCACTCTCTCCAGAGAGCTAACTTGCTCAATAATCGGAAGCAAATGCAACAATTGTATTGAGGCCTGTCTTACAGGGCTCAGCCACGTGCTGGCTCCTAGTGTCATTTTAGGTAGCAACCCAGCAGACAAAATTGTAGGAACAAGTGCAGGCTCTGATCATTTCTCCACATCCTCCCTGTCGGGTTGGGTCTGCTCAGCAGAACAAACCTCAAATCCAATACAGTAGAGACAGAAGAAGAGGCAAGAAATGTCTGTAGCGCCTGGATGGGGAGGCATGAATAATACAAGTGCTGAGATGGGCAAGAGGGATGTTCTAAAGCCTTAGCTTAAGACACACTCTGTAGTTGTGGGTAGTTTTACTCTTCAGTAACCTCGTATGAATGAGAGTGCAGTGGAGCCCACCTCCTCAGGCAAATGCTGCTAAAAGGACTAACTTTTGCCCTAAGTCAATAGCAGATTGATTTATTTCAAGAACAATTTGAAAGCTGCTAGAGAAAACAGTTTAGATTCACCCCAGCTGACAGCTCAAAAAAAAAAGAAAAAGAAAAGCTTTCTGTTACTTTAATGAAGCAAAGAGATCAGCAGAAAACTTGCCACAAATTTGTTCACAATCATCATGTACCCTCAGTCACAAAGGAGATACTGAAGGTATCAGATCTAGTGCTGAAACTCTGTCACTAATCCCATATTTGCCTGTTGCCTTAATGTTTAACTTTTTTTCATTTGCTCACTTGCCATGTAACCTACATCCTGTTTTTCAGGCCAAGAACCAGACCCACATAGGTACAGTTATTCAAAAACCTCAAAGGTACCATGATTGTTTTGAATAATGGTTGGTATGTAATAGTTGCTTAATGAATGTTGATGAGAAGGCAAATTGATCTGACAAGGATTTGCTGTCAGCCACTATCCACAAGGTATTGAAATATTTGCAAAAATTCAAGTCTGCACTCAGAAAGTCTTCAGGGTAATGAAAGATCTATGAGCTGAAGACATAGAAAGAAGTATACACAGGTGAGGTAAGTGAGTGCTGTCATGGCCCCAGAATATACACTCAGAATGCAAAGGCAGGAAGGTGTAATGAGAGGCACCATGGTGTGTGACCTGGATTTTAAAGCAAGATTGGAGCTTGGGAAAAACACAGTTAGGGTGGGATTTCAAAGAAATGACCATCATGTATTCATGACAGTAGAAATGACCAAACTGTAGCCACACACTGTTTCTAGAACTACTGACTTCACCACCATCCAGGAATCAGAGAAATAAAGTCCTGTGATGAATCACACAGTCTGTGCATGGCAGACACAGTCGCCAGATTTCAAATCCAGATACTATGTAGTTGGAGACCCTGAAATTCCCAGATCTGATTTCTACTAAGACCTACCCACTGCTTCCCGTGGAGGCCCTCCGAAAGTCTCAGAGTGACAAATGCAGAGCTTTCTGCCAGACTTTCAAAGCAAGAACTGCACTTCTAAGGTGAGAACGGATATGAAAAATTTCAGCATAAAGAGTGATTTGCCCTCAAGGCTGTCATAAGCACCTGAAAGCAGGGGTTTATAATAATGGAAGTGCCAACACAACTGCGACTACACTGTGTGAGAGTGTGACACTGTCCTCAAGTACAAGCACTATAATAAGAAGGAGCATTTAAATGCTTGGAAGGACAGCCAGGATATGTAGTCATCTCTTTCTAGATCATCACCTCTCCCAATCTGTTCCATTTCCAGCTAAAGAGATGTGCAAGGTTCAGGATTGAAGGGGGTGCATGAAAAGGAAGATTTGTGATGGGAGAAAAATCAGTTATGAAGGGCATTGGACTCTGACTCCAGGCAACTGTCACAAGGAGACTGTGGTAACCCTAGGGCTCTGGGAGAGTTAACCAGGGTTCAGTCCCCTCCTGGCCAACCCTCGGGCCTCAGAGCACAGTCCAGGTGTCACCCCAGAACCACTGTCTCACAGCTCCAGTGGCATTTAGACACGACAGACAAAAACAAACTCTCCTATTAGGCAGCATCAGCAAAAAAAAAAAAAAAAAAAAATGCAACTTTGAAAATAAGTGGTGGCTGGTGCTTGCATAAAAGGAAGGCTTCCTCCATGATTCTTATGAGCTCCTTGAGTGGTCTGCTTTCATGTGCCAAGGTCATGTGAATATTCACCAAGAATGAAGGAGGTGGAGGAGGAGGAAAAGGAGGAGAAGGAGGAGGAGGAGCAAGAGGAGGAGCAGTGGCAGCTTAAGATCCACACAGAACATGAGGTAGCAAAGGCTAATAGAAAAAAAAATTGACCTCCTTATCACAGGAAACCACACACAAACGTGCATACGCATCTATGAGTGTATATGTAGACACAAGTATATTTAATCCAAAGCTACAAGTCTCTACACTATAAATTCCTGTGTCTATACAAATAAGCTTTTTTCTATATCAGAACACTACCACAAAAAGCTATTAGTTTCAATCTTTCCCTCATGCTAAGTGGAGGCAATTTAGCTAATTCTTGCATGACTTTCTTTCCATTAGCAGAATTCCAATCCTCTTTCAATGGCTTGCCAATTTTAAGGATCACAAAACCCTGTCCTCTACTCAAAGCTGCAGAGAGCAGTTGCCAAGGTATGTCCATGTCCGATGCCCCAGGAAAGATGGCACATTCACTTAGGAAAGTGAACAATGCCTTAAATTCTTAGAGTGCATATTTATACAATACTGGCTCTGAGAAATCCTGTAGAATAGAAGACACAAAGTTTGCCAAACACTCCTATCATAGTCTTTTTAACCTCAATTTCAGTCATCTTCTTAACATTGAAATTATTTATAGGGATGTGTAGAAGATTCTGCTGTAAAGTTAACTTGTCAGCTCTATACAAGCATACCAGAGGGTTGAGGCAAAAGTTACAGAGCAAGCTTATAATACAAGAGAGGCTACATTACTCTCCTCTCCACCACTTGCCAGGTCTGCTTTCCTTCACACCCCTATAAGGAATCTGAAGAAAAGTGAAGAGACATTGGGTCTATCCAACTTTGAAACAGTTATAGTTGATGCCATTAGCAGTAAGTGAAAAGCTGCAATATCCAGTTTCCTCTCCAAAGGGATGAAGTTTTTGAATTCTGTTTCTTACTGTTATCCCTTCCAAATGGTGCCTAGTAGGTATGAGTGTGAGATAGCCTGGGCCAGGAGATGCTGTTGTGAGCTAGAGAATTCTCACCCTAAGAAGCATGACCTCAAGATAGACAGAACATTACAGTGATAGAAAATCTATGACTATGACAGTGAAGCTGCTAACAATATGTTAGGAGAGGGAGGTCACTGGATATCTCTGGGATTGAATCATCACCTCCTGCTGCCTCACAGTGGTGAGTGATCATGGGAGGTGCTAGTGTTACACTGATGTCTGACTCTCTGTTCTTGAGACTATAAAAGTTCATATAACTGCTTCCATGTTCAAATGAGTTATTCAGGGTAACTCAAACCCTTTTTTCTAGCCCATCGTCACTTGTATTTGGCTCAGAATAAACTTCCAACTACTTGCATTTGAGTAAGAGCTGTGGTTTTTAATTGTGTGTGTGTGTGTGTGTGTGTGTGTGTGTGTGTGTGTGTGTGCGCGCGCGCTCATCATCCTGAGGCTGTGGTTGTTAGAGGACAATGCAATCTTTTTTTTTTCCAAATTTTTTATTTGAATTAGGAACAGGATTGTTTTACATGACAATCCCATTTCCCTTCTCCCACCCGTCCTCCCCTACCCGCCCCCACCCCCACTGAAACCTTATCTGTCACATATCTTCTCTGCTCCCCCTGGATGGTGAGGCCTTCCATAGGGTGTCATCAGGGTCTTACGTTTCCTTTGGGGTAGGGCCTAGGCCCACCCCCATGTGTCTTGGCTCAGGGAGTATTCCTCTATATGGGCTGGGCTCCCAAAGTCCACACCTATGCTAGGGATAAGTACTGGGCTTCTACAGGAGGTCCTATAGATTTCCGAGGTTTCCTTGCAGAAACCCATGTTCCTTGGGTCTGAATCAGTCCCATGCTGGTATTCCAGCTATCTGCATCTGGGTTCCAGTTCAGATTGGTGATTAGTTATGGGTGTCTGCTTCTACTTCCACCAGCTGCTGGATGAGGGCATATAAGTCTGTCATCAATCTCATAATCAGGGGAGGGCATTTGAAGTAGCCTCTCCTCCGTTGCTGAGATAGTTAGCTGGTGTCATCTTTGTAGATCTCCAGACATTTCCCTAGTGCCTGGATTTCTCTGTAAACCAAAAGTGTCTCCTTCTTTTATGATAGCTCCATTCTTGTTATCTTGTATTCTTCCCCTGATTCATATTTTCTGCTCCCTCATGTCCTCGGCAGGGTCCTCCTGGCTAGAACAATGCAATCTTTGGTTGTCTTCTTCCACTGTATGAGTCCTGAGGCTGGAACTCAGGTCTTCAGCCTTGTTGGCAGCAAGCCTTTCCCCCTGGAGCTATCTACCTTGCTAGGCTGAGAACTGAGACACAGAAGGATCTCTAAGGCAGGACTGAAAATCCATACTTCACCGGCCTTCTTCTCCTTAAATTTGTGACTTCAAAGTACTTTTATAAATTGCCAATGCACCTATGAGGGAGGTGCACCATAGCAAGCTTGCATAGATACTCTCTGACATTAAGAATGATCATATTCTTTTCTGGTAGCTTCTAGAAGTAGGACTTGAGGATGAGCAGCAGAAAAGTATTGAGTTCCAGAAAGTTGCTAGGGAAGAGCAGATGGGAACATGCTATATGTCTGTATAATAGAGGCAAGAGTGGGACACCAGGTACTCAACATGAACAAGCCGTTTCTGAATGATGGATGTGTGTCTGAAAAATTTTGTCCCTTTGTAAAATGACTAACCATCCCTAACTACATAATAACATAGATGGCCCTTAGCTTATAATGGAGTCATACCCTAATAAAGACTTCATACATTGAAAATACTGGAAATTTGGGTTTAATGTAGCCAACTCTCAAACATCAAGGTTTACCTCAGTCTACCTTAAATATGCATGGAAACTTACATTAGCCTATAGTTAAGAAGAGCCATCTGATAATGTGGTTATTTTTGTCAACTTGACACAAATGGGAGTCACCTGGCAAGTGGACACCTCAACTGAAGAATTGCCTCCATCAGATTGGTCTGTGAACATATCTGCAGGGCATTTTCTTGATTAAAGATTGGTTTGGGAGGACCAAGCCTACTGTGGGTCATGGCACTCCAGCAGGTAGGCCTGTGTTTTATGAAAAAGCAAGCTGAGGGAGCCAGTAAACAATATTCCTCCATGACTTCTGCTTCAGCTCCTGCTTTCCAGGTTCCTGCTTTGGGATTCTGCCCTGACTTTCTCTTGATGAAGAACTGTAGCCTGTAAGCCACATGAACAACCCTTTCCTCCCCCAAGTGGCTTTTGGTCGGAATTCTTTATTCCAGTAACAGAGAAGCAAACTAATATAGACACAAAGATTATTTTCTGTCAATTTTGGATTTCTTGTGTAATTTATTGAGTGTGTGTGTCAAAACCTGCCGGAAACACATTGACCCATAAAGACTAAGCTGTTTATGCCTGTGATTACATGGCTGAGTGGAGCAGCACTCACTTCTGCTGCCCAGCATCCCAGGAGAGATCACTCCACACATCAACATCCTGGGGAAAATCAAAACTCAGAAACTGGAGCATAATTTCCACTGAAGGACTATGTGCTGTTTCTGTAAAGAAAATGTGGGTTGGGAGGGGCAGTTTTAATTTCTAATTCAACACCTCTTTTAAAGAGGACAATTGAAGAGTTTACGTGCCTACAAAACAAGAAGTTATAGCAGATATATAAGTAGCAAGTCCTTGTTAAAATACTTTGGAAAACAGGTAAAAAGTCTGGCTGTGAAAAATAGCCTCAGTGTCCAATCCTGGCTCCACTGCTTGCTTGTGTGTTACCTTGAGCAGGAAATTCATTTCAGTTTTTCCTTTTTCTTCGTATTTCTTTTTATTTTTTTGAAATGAAAATATAACTACATCATTATTCTCTTCCCCTTTCTTCCCTCCAGCCTCTGCCATATGCCCTGTCCCCTTGCTTTCTCTCAAATTCATGGCCTCTGGCTTCATTTTCCTTAATTGCTGTTACATATATTTCTTCTTAAATGTATAGATATAATATTCTCAATCAATATAATAGTATTTGTACGCATATGATTTCAGGACTAACCACTTGGTATTGGAAAGCTAACTGGTGGGGTACATCCCTGGAGAAGGCTATTTTGTTCTGCTCTCAGTATTCCTTAATTGTCTGTAGTTCTTTGTCTAGGGTTGGGTGCCCATGAGATTCCTTCTTTCCATGTCTGTTGGTGTTGTCCTTGTTCTGGTCTTGTTCAGGCAGCCCTGTTGTTGAGACTTTGTGGGTGTAGCTTCCCAGGCATTTCTAGGAGATGCACCCTCTCAGCAGATATCCTGTTCTTCTGACTCTTACAATCTTTGTGCCTTCTCTTCTGATTCGTTCTTTCAACCTTAGGTGTTTGAGATTTTTCTACTGCTACCTGTTGAACTTTGAATTTTTCCTGTCTTTACTTCTTTCATTGGCAGAGAAAACAAACCTAACCCAGACCCCTAGACTCTACAGTTTCAAGCCCCAAGACTGTATCTGTTGTTCTTTGGAACTAATGAAAAGTATTGTCCATGTTACAAGTAGGACATTTTGCAACAAGTTGCTCAATAACTATTCCAATTACTAATGTCAATAGTAGTTCTATAATTATCAACAGTATTGTTATGTCTGAACTAGACATTTAGAAAGACATTCTGCAAATGAAATATATCAGAATCATCTTTGTATTTTAAGGAATCATTATATGTATTATTCTCAATGTTCAGACTGTTGCTTAGGAGTCTGAGCAACATATCAAGGTCACTGCTACTTGGTGGGGGAGGAAGACTTAAGCTCACAGATCTGCGATTGTCATCACCCCAGCTTTTTACTCTGCTTTCCTTACTTCCACTCAGTGAAATTCATTTGCACCTGGAGACAAAATTCCCCAGGACCCTGTGAGCTGTTCACTTTGTGGAATACATTATCAGGGTCCCTTCTATGAGCACAATAGGCTCACCTGCCTGCCACATAGACTTGCAAATTGAAGAATCTGCTTTGATCTTAAAATTCTATGGTGCTTTTTGTGCTTTGCTTTACATAATCACCACATTTCTCAGTCACTTAAGAAATTTAATGAGGCCAGATAAGTTTTTAACTTGCTTTCCATTATTTTTACTGGAAATTTTTTTTCTCTTACCAACTCTTTGGGCACATTATTTTTTATCACTACAAGTTTTATTTGACAAGTCCCCACCTACTACTTGGCCTGGCTTTTGAAGTCTGGTATGACTTCTGTCCCATTAAGAAAAACACCCATCTCTCCTTCCAACTGGCCCTCCAACACAGTGATGGTTGTTTTGCACAAGAGTGACTCAGAGTTGATTCTGAACTATTATACTTTAAATGAATCTCTTCAACACATGTCTGTTGTTTTCCTTGAATGAAAGACTTGACAGCCTCTGTGATGGCTATTCTTGGTTTCAACTTGACTAGATCTGGAATTAACTGAAATGCAAATGACTGGGCCCACCTGTGAGGGATTTCTGTAAATTAAATCATTTGAAGTGAGAAGACCCACTTTTTAATCTGGATCTTTGAGTAGGGAAGACAAACCTTCAATCCAGAGCTTTTCAGGTGGGAAGAGCTACCTTTAATCTGGTCCACACCTTCTGCAGATAGTTTATATAAAAGGCATGGAAGAAGAAAGTCTCTCCTTCTCTTTATCTGCTTGTTCTTGTCTTCTTACCAAGTCCATTCCTTTACCAGCCAACTTCTCTGGGGTTCCAGCATATACTGAAGATCAGCTGAGGCATCCTGTCTTGTGGACTGAACAACTTCTGGATTCCCAAACCTTCTGTTCATAGAAACCCACCACCAGCTTAGCTGGAACACAGACTGTAAATCATTGTAATAAATGCCCTTTCTATATATACACATTCACTCTATAAAATCTGCTACTCTAGAGAACCTTGACTAAAATATATTTTGGTATCAAAAGTGGTTCTAGGACAAGAGAAGTATTAGGATGAATATTTTAAGTATCTGGAATAGGCTTTCCAATTTGCCTCCAACAGTTACTGAAGCCTCTTCTGGAAGATCATGGAGTACTGAAAGCCCATGGTGTGAACTATTTTACAAGCTTAAAAAGACAAATGTATTTGATTATCCTAATTCACCAGCTGTGAGAAGCAATGGAGGTGGTGACTCTCTAGAAAAATTTTTTGACATTTTGTGAAAAAATAATGAAAATGAGGATGATGGTCAATGATGTGTTGCTCCTAGCATCTCTGGATAGGTTAAAAAATGAAAGGAAAGATCTTGGTGAAAAAAATTAAACAACTTCTAACATCTCCATGATAACACTGATTGGTTCTAGATTCACATAAGGAGTCTAAAGGTTTCTAAGTGTGCTCTGGAAGAGAATCTTCTCTCCAGCAGCCATAGAGCTCTTTTTGGAAAATCAAACTGAAGCACCCATTATAAGGTTGGCTGAGGTGTTACTCCCACCCACAATTAGGGCATAGGTGAGCTTGGGTCCCTGTCTCAGGTCTGACTTCCGCTTGCACACTCTTGGATCTCCTGGCTAGGGACTGCAGGCAGGTCAACTCACCCTGGTGGATCAAGCAACCTCAAGTCTGCTGATATCACTGTGCTAGTCCTGCTCCCACCCACCAGGAAAGGGAGTGCCTCAGACCTGCCTGCACCCACCTTGAGATCCATCAGAGTATTGGACCTGCTTGCACCCACTGGAAGAGAACCTTGGACCCTTTCCTGCCAAGAGAGGAAAAGATGCTGCCTGCACCCTCTGGAAGAAGGGATGGGAAGACAACAATATAAGAAAGAATTCAACAACAACAACAACAACAACAAAACAATATGATGGCACCAGAGTCTAGGGACTCTACACCAGCAAGACCTGAACATCCCAACAGAGATGTAACAGAAGAGAACCACCTTAAAAACAACTTCTTTAAAATGATAGAGAGGCTAAAAGAGGAAATGAGAAAATCCTTTAAAGAAAGGGAAGAAAAGACAAAGGAAAAATTGCAAGAAACAATTCAAACAATGCAAGGTTTGAAAGCTAAATAAGAGACAATTAAAAAAAACAGTCTGAGGGAACGCTGGAATTAGAAAAGATGGGTAAATGATCAGAAACTACAGATGCAAGCTTAACCAACAGAATACAAGAGATGGAAGAGATAATCTCAGGCATTGAAGATACACTAGGAGAAACAGAATCATCGATCAAAGAAAATCTCAAGTCCAAAAACTCCCTAACACAAAATATCCAGGAAATATGAGACACCATGAAAAGGCCAAACCTAAGAATAATAGGTGTAGAAGAAGGTGAAGAAACCCAACTCAAAGGTGCAGAAAAAATATTCAACAAAATTATAGAAGAAAACTTTCCCAACCTAAAGAAAGGCATTCCAATGAAAATACAAGAAGCCTAGAGAACATCAAATAGAGTGGACCACAAAAACAAGTTCCCTTGTCACATAATAATCAAAACACCAAGCATGCAGAATAAAGAAAGAATATTAAGAGCAGCAAGGGAAAAATGACAAGTAACATATAAAGGCAGACCTATCAGAATTACACTTGACCTCTCCATGGAAACTCTGAAAGCCAGAAGGTCCTGGGTAAACATTCTACAAACACTAAGAGACCATGGATGCCAGCCCAGACTACTATACCCAGCAAAGTTTTTATTCACTATCGATGGAGAAAACAAGATATTCCATGACAAAACCAAATTTAAAGAATACATATCCACTAAACCAGCCCTACAGAAAATACTGGAAGGAAAATTCCAATGTAAGGAAGTTAACTACACTCACAAAAACATAGGTAATAGATAATCCCACTTTACCAAAAGCCAAAAGAAAAAGCAGGGTAAATCCACACACAATACCACCAACAACAACAAATACAAAACAAACAAGAATTAACACTCAGTGGTCCTTAATATCCCTCAATATTAATGGTCTTAACTTGCCTATAAAAAGACACAGGGTAACAGAATGAATATGAACACAGAATCCATCCTTCTGCCGCATACAAGAAACACACATCAACTTCAAAGACAGACAGTACCTCAGAGTAAAGGGTTGGGAAAAGATTTTCCAATCAAATGGACCCAAGAATCAAGCTGGTGTCATTATCTTATTATCTAACAAATTAGATTTCAACCTAAAATTAATCAAAAGAGATGAAGAAGGTAATTTCCTATTCATTACAGGAAAAATCCATTAGGATGAAGTCTCAATTCTGAACTTCTATGCTCCAAATACAAAGGCACCCACATTTGTACAAAAAACATTACTAAAACTCAAATGACACAGTTAAAGTGGACAACTTCAACACCCCACTCCACTAGATAGGACCACCAGACAGAAATGTAACAAAGAAACAAAAGAACTAACAGAAGTTTAGAACAAATTGGGTTTAACAGACATGTATACAACTTTTCATCCAAACAAAAAATATATATATATATATAACTTCTCAGCGCCACATAAACCTTCTCTAAAATCAACCACATACTCTGCAACATAGCAAACCTCATCAGGTACAAAAAAAATTGGAATAACCCCCTGTATCTTATCAGACTACCATGGATTAAAGTTAGAATTGAACAACAAACACAAATTGCAGAAACCCTACAAACTCAAGGAAATTGAACAACACACAATTGCACCACCATTCCTGGGTCAAGGGAGAAATAAAGAAAGAAAGTAAATATGTCCTAGAATTCAATGAAAATGAAAACACAATATACCCAAACTTATGGGACACTTTGAAATCAGTACTAAGAGGAAAGTTCATATCACTAAGTGCCCACATGAAGAATAGTCACACTAGAGAATTGACAGCACAACTGAAAGCTCTAGAACAAAAAGAAGCAAACTCACCCTGGAGGAGTAGACTCAAGAAAATAAACAAATTGAGGGCTGAAATCAGTGAAATAGAAACAAAAAAAAATCAATACATAGAATCAATGTAACAAAGAGTTGGTTCTTTGAGAAAATCAACAAGATAGACAAACCTTTATCCAAACTTACAAAAAGGCAAAGAGGAACATGCAAATAAACAAAATCAGAAATGAAAAGGGGGATATAACAATGGACACCGAGGAAATCCAGAGAATCTTCAGGTCATACTTTCAAAACCTGTACTCCACAAAATTGGAAAATTTAAAGGAAATGGACAATTTTCTGGATAGATATAAATTACCAAAAGTAAATCAAGAACAGATAAGCAATTTAAAAAGACCTATAATCCAAAATGAAATAGAAGCAGTCATCAAATTCTCTCAACCAAAAAAAAAAGCCTAGGGCCAGAAGAATTTAGTGCAGAATTCCACCAGAAATCATACCAATACTCCTCAAAGTGTTCCATGCAATAGAAGCATAAGGGTCATTGCCAAACTCATTTTACAAGGCTACAATTACCTTGGTACCCAAGCCACACAAAGACAAAACTAAGAAAGAGAACTATTAACCAATTTCCCTCATGAACACTGATACAAAAATACTCAATAAAATACTGGTAAATCAAATCCAAGAACACATCAGAAAATTCATCCAACATGATCAAGAAGGCTTCATCCCAGGGATGCAGGGATCATTCAACATACAAAAATCTATTAATGTAATCCACCATATAAACAAACTGAAGAAGAAAAACCACATGATCATCTCACTAGATGCTGGAAAAGCCTTTGACAAAATCCAATACCCCTTCATGATAAAGGTCTTGGAGAGATCAGGAATAATAGGAACATACCTCAACATAATAAAAGCAATATACAGCAAACTGACAGCCAACATCAAATTAAATGGAGAGAAATTCAATGTAATTCCTTTAAAATCATGAACAAGACAAGGCTGTTTACTCCCTCCATATCTCTTCCATATTGTACTTGAAGTTCTAACTAGAGCAATAAGAGAACAAAAGGGGATCAAGGGGATATAAATTGGAAATGAAAAAGTCAAACTCTCACTATTTGCAGATGATATAATAGTTTACATAAGTCACCCAAAAACTCTACCAGGGAACTCCTACAGATGATAAACATGTTCAGCAAAGTGGCAGGATACAAGATTAACTAAAAAAAATCAGTAGTCCTACTATATACAGACAACAAAAGGACTGAGAAAGAAATCAGAGAAACATCACTCTTTACATTAGCCACAACAACATAAAATACCTTGGGGTAACACTAACCAAACAAGTGAAAGACTTGTACAACAAGAACTTTAAGTCTTTAAAGAAAGAAATTAAAGAAGGTACCAGAAAAAGACAGATCCCCCATGCTGTTGGATAGGCAGGATCAACATAGTAAAAATGGCAATTTTGCCAAAAAGCAATCTACAGATTCAATGCAATTCCCACACAGATCCCAAAAGAACAACAATCAACTTTATATGGAAAAACAAAAGACCCAGGATAGCCAAAACAACCCTGTACAATAAAGGAAATTCTGGAGGCATCACCATCCCTAACTTCAAGCTCTATTATAAAGCTATAGTCCTGAAAACAGCTTGGCATTGCTAGGAAAATAGACAGGTACCAATGGAATCAAATTGAAAACCCTGATATGGACCCACACAACTATGAACACCTGATTTTTGACAAAGAAGCTAAAATTTTACAATGGAAAAAGAAAGAATGTATCTTCAACTAACAGTGCTGGCATAAATGGATGCTGGCATGTAGAAAACTGCAGATAGATCCATATTTATCATCATGCACAGGACTTAGGTCCAAATGGATCAAAGACATCAACATAACTCCAGCCACACTGAAACTCTTAGAAGAGAAAGTGGGAATTACTCTTAAATGAATTGTTACAGGAGAACACTTCCTGAACTTAACACCAGTAGCATACACACTGATATCGACAAATAATAAATGGGACCTCCTGAAACTGAGAAGCTTCTGTGAGGCAAAGGACATAGTCAACAAAACAGCAGCCCACAGAATGGGTAAAGATATTCATCAACCCCTCATCTGACTGAGGGCTGATCTCCAAAATTTACAAAGAACTCAAGAAGCTAGTCACCAAAACACCAAATAATCCAATTAAAAAGAGGGGCATAGAACTAAATAGAGAATTCTCAATAGAGGAGTCTAAAATGGTTGATAGACACATAAGAAACTGATCAACATCCTTAGCCATCATGGAAATGCAAATCAAAACAACTCTGATATACCTTCTTACTCCTGTTAGAATGGCTAAAATCAAAAACACCAAAGATAGTTTATGCTGGAGAGGATGTGGAGAAATGGAAACACACCTCCACTGCTGGTGGGAGTGCCAACTTGTACAGCCACTTTGGAAATCAGTATGGTGACTCCTCAGGAAAATGGGAATCAGTCTACCACAAGATCCAGCAATTCCACTCTTAGGCATATACCCAAAAGAAGCACATACATACAGCAAGGACCATGTTCATAGCAGCATTATTTATAATAGCCAGAATCTGGAAGCAACCTAGATGCCTCTCAACTGAAGAATGGATAAAGAAAATATGATACATTTACACAATGTAGTACTACTCAGTGGGGAAAAAACATGGAATCTCGAAATTTGCAGGCAAATGGATGGAATTAGAAGAAACTATCCTGAGCGAAATAACCCAGGCACAAAAAGACAAACGTGGTATGTACTCAGTTCATATATGGATTTTAGACATAGAGCAAAGGATTATCAGCCCACAATCCACACTGCCAGAGAATTGAGGAAACAAGGAGGACCCTAAGAAAGACATACATGGTTCCCAGGAGAAGGGGAAAGGGACAAGATCTCCTGAGCAAATTGGGAGCATGGGGGGAGAGGGGAGGGAACTAGGAGAATGAGAAGGGGAGAAGAGGAGGGGTGAGGAGGACATGATGGGACAGGGAATTTGAGTTGGGGGAAGAACAGAAGAGAGCAAGATAAGAGATAATATAATAGAGGGAGACATTATAGGTTTAAAGAGAAATCTGGCACTATGGAAATGTTCAGCAATCTACAGGGATGACCCCAACTAACTATCTAAGCAATAGTGGAGAGGCTACCTTAAATGCCATTCTCTGACAAGAAGATTGATGCCTACCTTATATGCCATCCTAGAGCCTTCATCCAGTAGCTGATGGAAGCAGAAGCAGACACCCACAGCTAAACACTGAAATGAACTCCTAGAATCCAGTTGCAGAGAGGAAGGAATAATGAGCAAAGGGGTGAACACCAGGCTGGTGAAACCCCCAGAAACAGCTGATCTAAACAAGGGTGAGCTCATGGACTCCAGACTGATATCTGGGAAACCAGCATAGGACTGTTTCTGATCCCCTGAACCTAGGTGTCAGTGAGGAGGCCTTGGCAGTCTATGGGGCCTCTGGTAGTAGATCAGTATTTATCCTGATATACAAATGGACTTTGGGAGCCCATTCCACATAGGGGGATACTCTCTCAGCCTAGACAAATGGGGGAGGACCTAGGCCCTGCTCCAAATGACAGACTTTGAAGATTCTCCATGGAAGGCCTCAACCTTTCTGGGGAGCAGAAAGGAAAGGGATGGGGGCGTTATTGGAGGACAGGGGAGGAGGGGAGGGAGAGGGAACTGGGACTGACATGTAAAACAAGCTTGTTTCCAATTTAAATTAAAAATATCTGGAAAAAAATAAGGTTGGCTGAGTTACTTGGAAAATTCAGTTCCAGTTTTCAGAGGGAGTCAGCAGTTGAAGTAAGAGCATTGATTGATATAGAATTGGTTCCCAAAACTTGGGATGGGGACATATTGGGGTATCCTAGAGAAGCTAAGATGGCTAAGGGTGTATCTCACCTGGGAAAGTAGTCTTTCCACCCTCAGCAAAGGATTTACTCACACCCCACCACATGAAATATTGCCCTTTTCACCTTTGACAGAGAAATTAATCCTTCATTGTCTGCTAAACCAGCAGTGATTTTCTCTGAAGGAAATGTCAGAAATACAATACTGATTTCCCTCAGGGCCCAACAATACTTGCTTGTAAACCTATAACCAGACTTAAGGCTAAGCAGGCTCCTAGAGGGGAGGTAGAAAGTGTAGTCCATGAGGAGGTACCCTACACTCTTAAAGAATTTAATGAGTTTGCAAATTAATTCAAGCAGAAATCTGGGGAATATGTGTTAGAATAGATTTTAAGGGTGAGGAAAAATGCTAGAAGGAACAAGAAACAAGTTCTGGCTGAGTTTACTGATATGGACCCTCTGGAGACTCCGTGTTTCATATGGAAGCTCGCACAGTTTAAAAAAGGTGTCAAAAATTGTTTGAATGGTTGGCTGAAGCATTTGTCAAAAGATGGCCTACTGAAAAGGAGTTGGAGATGCCTGATATCCCTTGGCTTAGTGTTCATGAAGGGATTTTAGGGCTCAGGGAAATTGCAAAGCTAGAGTGGGTATACTGTGTAAACCTAATCCTCCACAATCAAAGACCCAGAAGACATGCCCTTCACTAATCCTATAAGATGAAAAATGGTGAAAGCAGCACCAGCACATTTGAAGAGCTTTGTTGTTGCCCTTTCACTTATACCAGACCTTAGGGTTGTGGACATTGTTGCTCAGTTGGATGAATTAAATACAATGGGTTTAATAGGGCTCCTAATTACTGGGGTCAGGTGGTAACACTGAATTGCCAAATGGAAGGTGATCATAGCTATCACATTGGGAAGCATAGTCAAAGCAATGTCCATAACGTCCTGACCCATAATGATCAGCACAGGCAAAGTGAATTTTAGGGTGGCATGATTCATATGGACCTTTGGTACTGGCTAATCAATCATTGTGTTTCCAGGCATGAAACAGATAAGAACCTACCAGGCAGTGGTGACACATACCTTTAATCCCAGCACTCAGGAGGCAGAAGCAGGCAGAACTCTTTGAGTTCAAAGCCAGCCTGATCTATAGACTGAATTTCAGGAAAGCTCCAAAGCTACAGAGAAACCCTGCCTCAAAAAAAAAAAAAATTTAAAAAAAAAGATAAGAAGCCTACTGTATTTTTGTTTGATCTGTTTAAGTGAAAAATTCTCAAACAAATGCAAGACTAAATTGGATTGTGGCAAAAGGGAATCTTGGTCCATGAACCAATTTCTAGACTTTAGATAGTCTTCAGAACTTGGAGTTCTTGAATTAAGAGACAGCCAGATACCCCTGATAGGGGAACCTTGATAAAATACATAAAAGTTTTACTATTAGCTTTCCTTCCCCAGAAGGGACTACAGACTTTTACAGGATAACTATACAATGTGGGGAAGGAAACAACCAGTCTTTCTGAGATACATTGGGTACTGGTTCTGAATTGATGCTGATTCCCAAAGATACCAAGAAGCATTGCAGCCCTCCATTTGAAGTAGAGGCTTACAGAGGTCAGTTGATTAATGGAGTTTTGGTTGAAGTCCAACTCACAGGAGGTCCAGTGGGTCTCCAAACTCATCCTGTGGTTATTTCCCAAGCCCCAAAATATATAATTGGGATAGATATAATTAGAAGTTGGCAAAATTCTCACATTGGTTCCCTGACCTATGCAGTGAGGACTATTATGATTGGAAAGGCTAAATGGAACCCTTTAGACTTTCCTCTACCAAGGAAAATGGTGAATCAAAAACAGTATTGCATCCTTGGAAGAACTGCAGAAATAATGCCACAATCAAAGACTTGAAAATGCAGGAGTGGAGTGGTTCTTATCACATTTCCCTTTAACTCTCCTATCTAGGCAGTGCAGAAGACATGGATCATGGAGAATGGCAGTTAACTGTGAGAAGAAAGTAGTTACCACTTTGGACTCATGGTAACATATATGTGCATCAAAAGATGGGGAAAAATTCAACCAAAATTCAATGGCTTTCTCCCTTAGTAAAATCCTTAGGTACAGTCATGCGGGGCATGCAGATATAGTCCTTCTACGTTATTGCAGCTGACCCCTCCGACCACCAGTAAACAAGCCCAATGTTTAGTTTGTTTAAATTCTAGAGAGAGCACATTCCTCACCAAATGTATCATTCCAGCCCATATACAAAGTGACTCAGAAACATGTTAGCTTTGCATGGGGTCTGGAACAGAAGAAGGGTCTTCAACAGGTCCATGCTGCTGAGAAGGCTGCTTTACCACTTGGACCATATAACCCAGCAGACCCAATGATACTTGAGCTGTCAGTGGCAGATAGGGATGCTGTTTGGAGCCTTTGTCAGGCCCCTATAGATGAGTCACATTAGAGACCTTTGGAATTTTGGAGCAAGGCTCTACCTTCATCTGCAGACAACTCTTCTCTCTTTTAGAGAGAGCTCTTGAAATGCTAGTAGGCCTTAGTGGAAACTGAATCTTTGATAATGGACCATTAAGTTACCGTGTGACTTCACTTGCCTATCATGAGCTGGGTATTATCTGACCCAGTAAGTCATAAAATAGGATGTGCACAAGAGCAATCTATTATCAATGAAAATGGTATATATGTGATTGACCCCAAGTAGGTCCTAAAGGTACAAGCAAGTCACATCAAGAAGTTGCCTAAATGCCTTTGGATTCTACTCCTATTACAATGCCATCTGATGCCAAGCATGCACCTATAGCCTCATGGGCTATGCCCTTGGTTGACTAAAGAAGAGAAGACTAGGGCCTAGTTTACTGATGGTTGGTTCTGCATGTTATGTGGCACCACCAAGATGTGGACAGTTGTAGCATTACAACCCCTTTCTGGGTCAACCCTGAAAGAGACCCTTGAAGGGAATTCTTCACAGTAGGCAGGGCTTTGGGTAATATACATACATGGTCATACAATCTGTATGGAAGGAGAAATGGCAAGATGTGTGATTATTCACTGATTCATAGGTCATAGCCAATGAATTAGCAGGATAGTCAGGGACTTGGAAAGAATATGATTGAAAAAATGCTGAGAAGACATCTGGGGAAGATATATATGTATAGATATCTCCAAATGGGAGAATGTGAAGATACTTGTGTCCGAAAAGGTGACTTCAGCTGAAGAGTTCAATAATCAAGTAGATAAAAATGACCCATTCTGTGGACAGGGGGCCTCTTACACATTCATTTCTGTCGCTGTCCAGTGGAACCATGAACAAAGTGGCCATAGTGACAGAATGGAGTCATGTCTGGGCTCAATAACTTGGAAGTCTACTCACCAAGGATGACCTGGCTACAGCTGTTGCTGAGTGCCAAATCTACCAACAGCAGAAACAAATACTGAGTCCCAAAAATGGCAACATTTCCTGGAGTGACCAGTCAGGGACATGGTAACAACTGGACCAATTGACTACATTGGACCACTTCCCCCTTAAAATGAGTAAATATATTTTCTGGTTATTTATTTGTCTTTCCTGCACATTATGATTCTGTCAAAGACCACCATATATGAACTTACAAAATACCTCATCTGCCATCATCACATTCCACACAGTATTGTTTCTGACCAAGATCTCGATTCACAGTCAGAGAAATTAGTTGTGGGTCCATGATCATGGAATTCATTGGTCTTATCATCTTTCTCACCATCCTAAAAGCAGCTGGCCTGATAGAAAGATGGAATAGCCTATTGAAGACACAGTTACTGCACCAATTAGGTGACAGCAGTCAAAAGGGCTGGGGCAGAGTTCTCCAGAAGGCAGTATATGCTCTGAATCAGCTTCCAATATATGGTACCATTTCTCCCATAGCCAAACTCGACAGGCCCAGGAATCAAGGGGTAGAAAATGGAATAGTTCCACACACTATCACCCCTCGAGACCCATTAGGAAAACTTTTGCTTCCTGTGCCCACAACCTTAAGTTCTGCTGGCCTTGAACTTTTGGTTACACATGGGTGAAAGCTCCTGCCAGGAACTACAACAAACATTGTCTTGAGCCTTAGGCTCAGAATTCCACCTGACCACTTTGGGCTTCTGATGCCCAATGGCCTACGTAAGAAATGACAGTGTTAGGAACGGTGAAATGGAGGTAACAAAGATTATGTCAAGAATACAGAATATTCTTTAGGGTATCTCTTGGTGCTACCATGTCCTGTGATTGAAGTCAATGGGAAACTACAACAACATGATCCAGGCAGGATGACAAAGGGCATTGACCTGCCAGAAATGAGGGTGTGGGTCACTGCTCCAGGAAAAAAGCCAAGAAACGCTGAGGTGCTTACTGAGGCTGGAAGAAATACAGAATGGGTAGGTAGTGATAAATACCAGCTAAGACAATGTGACCAGTTGCAGAAATGAAGATTATAATTGAAATGAGTGCTTCTGTCTCTAATATATTTCATTAAAAATGTGTTTGTATAGATATTTGTTATGATAAATCTTTCTGCCAAATGCTGCCTGAGCCCCACCGCCACGTGTGAGCTTTTCGACAGCTGCCCACCTGAGTTAGGGCCCAAATGAATACACAGAAACTTGTATTAGTACAATGCTGCTTGGCCAATGACTAGGATTCTCATCCGTTAGCTCAGTCTCAATTATCATACATCTATATATTTTATAAGACTTATCTTATCGGATGCCTTATTGGCATCCCTCCTTGCTGGTGGCTCACATCCTGCCGCTGGAGGAGGTGAACGGGAAAAAGGGGCCCTTCCTGTTTCTCCTTCACTTAAATATGAGTCTCCTTGCTATGTCACTTCCTGCCTCGATCAGCACTTCTCTACTACATTTCCCAGAATCCTCTTTGACTCCTAGTCCCGTCTACTTGCTGTCTCATTGGCCAAACAGTATTTTATTTAACAATCAATAAGATAAACATACACAGTACATTCCCCATCATCTCCTCTTTTCTGTCTAAATAAAAAGGATGACTTATCTTTTATAATAACTGAAGAAAACTATAACCATAACTATCTGTCTTCAACTCTATCAAAGACCACAGAAGGATAATATATAAACTCTAGAATTGATAGGACATCTTGCTACCTGGACAGTCACCCAAAGCTCCTCTGTAACGTTGGGACATCCATCTTTAGCCCATAGGCCATAGTGTGTCTGGCACACTTTTCTATTTCAACAGGAACCCTTCAGTACTGTCTTGTTTTGTAAGTTCAGCAGTCACTTTCTTGTGGGTCCTGCATATCTAGTTTATACAGCAACAAACAGTCCAGGCAAGAGCAGTTTCTTGCCCAAATGGCTAGTCTTGCCATGTTGAAAGCAAACTCCATAACGAGTTTCTTTGATGCCCATCCTCCTTTCTGACGTAATTGGTGTGCCAGGAGCAGTTGTGTCTCACTGCCAAGAAAAACCCTAAACCATTTAAATGCCATATTTCTGTAGGTCTTTGAAAGGTTTGAAGAATACCTAACCATCTCAAATACATCTCTATATCTAGAAAACCTAACTAACCTAATTATAAGTTCTGACTATTATAGGTAAAAGATCTGTATAAACATAATACCTAAACAAGAGGAGACATATACATATCACAAAAGTGACCTTAAAGTTGTATCAATAAATGAAAATCTATACCAATGCAAAGTATTCATTCCTATATCTTATTCCCCTTTTCTTTCTTTAAAAAGAGATTGACTATGCTCATTACCATTTAGAACCAACCTCATTTAAATAAAACTAACATTTATAAACAATATTTGGGAATATGGATGTTGTTCTTTCTAAACTGCTTTCTGCTGATTGGGGATGACATTCATCTACCATAGGGATCATGATAAAACATAGAAATCTGACCAAGTCCTTGTTTTTGTAGTCTGTAAGGCTGTATCATCTCAGCTTTAGGGGGTCTTGTTTGATCAAACCATATTAGTCTGGAAGGAATCCACAGCTTTTCATTTTCTGTGGAAATACAAGCAAAACCATTATTTCTAAGTAGCCTGTCCGTAAACTTAAATTTTGAAGTTAGAGCATTTTTAAAATGTAAAAGTTGGATTAATTTAGCAGTATTTATAATCAAATGTATTTTAGCAGCAGTAATTCTTTCCTCAGCAATAAAACAATTTAAAGACAACAATATGGCATAAAGTATCCAGATTCTCTGTGTATTTTTCATCTCTAGGTGGCTTTTTTACTATTCTACTTTTACTTCCTTTTGTTTCTTTTCTCCTGAGACAGGGTTTCTCTGTGGAAATCCGCCTGCCTCTGCTTCCTTTAGCAAATCCTACCAGCGTTGGCCACCACAACCGGCTACTCTATTTCCTCCTGTTACTTTTTCTCTCACAGGCCTACATATATTTTTAAATGTAGTGTAAACCTTTAGAGGTTTTTCTTCATCTGGATCTGTCTTTATCATCTTGGGAGTGCCGAGTCTAAACCCCAGAAGTGCCGGGACCAGGCGAGCATATGGAAGCTGCTCCCATGCTGCTCAGCGGCCGGACAGGGCAGGCTGTGGCAGCAGTTTACCTCTTTCTCTGGGAACCTTGAGGCATGGAGTCATCCCACTCACTGACACCAGATATTCGTGTTTTCTTTTATCAATTCTTATCATGTGATGTAATATCAATTAAGAGATTATAATTAGTTATTATAATTAATTTTGAGATACTAGAAGAATGACCTGCAGGGGACATTGCCACCTATTCTAAAGTTATAATGTGTTTGTGGTTGTACAAGGGATTATTATATCATGTTAGGCATAATTATGACCTGGCTAAATATAAAATTCATTTGCAATTGTATGTGGAATAGTTGTATCATGTTTATGTCAAATTAGGACCTGGTTATTTTTTTCATTTGGAAATTAAATATGACATAAGGAGATATGGTTGTGTGTCAAGGCAACAAGGAATGGATTGTAATGGCTCTTCTTAGTTGTCAACTTTAGTACATCTGGAATTAAATAAAATGCAAAGGATTGGGCACACCTGTGAAGGATGTTTTTAAAATCATTTGAAGTGTGAAGACCCCTTTTAATCCAGATCTTTTGGGTGGGAAGATAAACCTTTAATCCATATCTTTTGATTTGTGAAGGTCCATCTTTAATCTGCACCCTGCCTCCTGCTTCTAGCCTGTATAAAAGACATGGAAGAATGAAGTTTTCGCTCTTTGCCTGCTTGCTGTCTAATCCTTCACTGGCATTAGAACCTATTTCTTTGGTATTCCAGAATATACTGAAGATAAGCTGAGACATTCAACCTCAAGGACTGAACAACTACTAAATTCTTGAACCTTCCATTCATAGGCAGACATTGATGGATTAGCTGGACCACAGTCATTCTAATAAAGTCAGAGAGAGAAAGAAAGAGAGAGAGAGAGAGAGAGAGAGAGAGAGAGAGAGAGAGAGAGAGAGAATCATTCTATAAGTTCTGTTTTTCTGGAGAGCCCTGACTAATATAGCCTCGTAAGCAAAATAGGGCCTAAGAGGCCAATCTCCTAAAATATCTGTTATTTAATCTGATGGCTTGAATGAAGAAGCTACAATGTACTCTTGTAGTGTTTCTCCACTGCACACAACTGTATCCCCAAAGGGACCTTTTACAATGTCTGGAGATGCTTTTGGTTGTTACAGTGGAAATGTTACTGGCATCTGGTTGGTTAAGGCCAGAGATGGTCTTCTAAATCCAATAACACAGAGAGAAGTTCTTCTTCCCTGAACAGAATTATCTGGCCCAAAATATCAATAGATTGAAAAACTCTGTATTAATATGGTATTCTGGAAACCATGGATATTTGCAAAGCACTTTAAAATTTACAGAAGGCTTTTGAATATGCCCTTCCACTTGATCTTATGACATTTTTCTGAAGTAAAGAGGGCAGGCTTCACAATATCCACTTAGCTGATGAAGAATAGGTTGGGATGGTGGCACTGATGCAGTGCCAATACTTGCTCCTGGGTCCAGTGCACAGTTTCTAGTTCCTATATGCTCCAGCAGCCTCCTCCCAGAAATATTTATGTGATTACAAACTCTTCCAATAGCTTATGAAAAGAACTGGAAACAAGTGTTTATTTCCATCCCAATAATATGCTAGAACCTAGTAATTTGAAGTCTGCAAGACATATCTTATATAAATTAAAGCTCTACAGTTTATGTTTTACATCTGTGAATACAACCTTATCGGCAAGCACCCACTATTTGCTGGTTGCCCCTCCCTGCTTTTGTAGCACTCATGATTGACAGGTAGGAGTAAGAATAATGAGATGGGTTCAGAGTAGCCCCCCACACTGGCCAAGCCCATAGGAACCAGATGGAAAATTTTTTCTTAGGATGCACAAAACTTAGTTTCTGGTGAATGGTTTATGGACATCAGGCCTAGGCCCCACCCATCTCTTCCACAATTCTGCCTGAGTTAATGGTTGATAGTTAAACTCCTGGGTTCTGCTTCTCCAACACTAAGGTGTTTCATGGGATTCACCAAAATCTCTGTGAAAGTAATGGGTTTAAACCCCACAGCTTTGAGCTCCAAGGTTTGTCTAAACATGACTTAAATCCAGAACCTCCTACCCAGCCCCTAAGCAAGCTTGGCAGGCCACAGGGCATTTCTGCAGACCGCCTCCCCATTGGAGACAAGGCATAATATACCTGTTAATCACTGGGATCACTTCTTGTAGAATATTTCATTCAGACTACAGCATCTGCTTTGGGCCCTTGTTAGGAATTCATAATACATATATGCAACAATTACATCTGTAAAAGAAAGGGTACTTTTGCGTTTTAGGTACAAGTAACTGTGCTTTGTGCATACAAGCATGTGTTCAAAGTGGTTTTCTTTATTTTGTGATTTGTTTTGATTTCCTCTTAATGTACATGATGCTATGTGTGGGGGACCGAATATCTCTGTTATGGAATATTTTAGGTCCCAGTCTCTGGCTGCTGTCAACAGCGGTGATGCCAGGAAGCTATGGGTCACCATTGTATTGTTAATTGCCACTAAACTACTACTGTTTACCTAACCTCAGGGTAATGTGCCTCTTATTTGCATCTGTATGTGCCTAAGCATCTGAATAGGCCCTCACCTGGGCAGAGGAGCTAGAGGTATGAGTAACTTATGAGGATAGAAAGTTAGGAGCTAAGAAGCAAGCAGCCAGGGCAGCAAGAAAACAAAGACAGAATTGGTTGCCTTGTAGTATTAGCAGGATGGTTAAGAAACAGCAGAAAAGATGGCTAATAAAGAAATGACTCTAGTTCTACAACATGGAACTGAGAGCTCTCTGAAGATGACAAGATGCCTGTGTTTGGTCTTTATCGACGTTGGGTTGCTCAGAGCTTCCAGGTCCACACACCCCCATTCAGGTAGAACCTCATGGACTGAGGCTGAGACATGTTGGGCCACAACAGCAATGTGTCACTGGTAAGTTTTTATTCAACACTCTACCACTCAATATGAATTGATCAGAAGCTGGATATAGTTGCCCACATAAGAATAAGTAGTTAACCAAGATACACTAATTAGAACCAGAACAGAATGTAGTAATCATTGTACCAGAGAGCCAAACACATAAAGTTTTACAACTGTGGTCTGATCCTTTACCTAACCTCTTCCCAGCTGTGCAATGTGTACAGTGGCTGAGGCTCTATTCTCTTTCTCCACATGACAGAAAGCACAGAAGCAGCTTTCTGAGCAGAGAGATGAGCCCAGCCAATGAGCAGCATAATGTTGGGTACACAAGCAGTACACAATCTATCACAGCTCTCACCATTAATTCTGTTTTCTCAATTGTGAAGTGGGAAGAGGGTTGACTCTTCATAAGGAATGATGTGTAAATATATCTGGCTCTCATCATCATGGGGCTATTAATCTTTATTTTTAATTCAAAAATTCTGTTCCATATATTTTTATTGTATTCTTTCCTTTCCCCTAACAACTCCCAGATTCTCTCACCTCCATACCCACCCAACTTAATATTCTCTCTGTGTCTGTCTCTCTGTTTCAAAGTCTCTCTCTTTGAAAAACAGAAAAAAAAAACAACAAAAAATGAAAATCAAAACAGACTAAAGAAGGAAAGAAAACCAATAAGACAAAATACCAAAAATAAACAAAACCAAATAACATGGAATCTGAATTTGTGTTAGTCAAATATTCTGACATTAAGCCTGCCCTGGAATGTGGTTGATATACCCAGTGACACTCCACTAAGAAAAGTGATTTTTCCTTTCACAGCAGTTATCAACTGCAAATAGCATCTTTGTTGTGGATGGGACTTTGAGTTCACTTTCCCATCTCAGTGCTGGGATTTTATTTTATGATTTGAACTATGCAGATCTTAGTCCTTGTGATTACATATGGGCATTAACCCTGTTGAGTCTGTAAGACACTGTTTTCTTGGAATTATCCACCATCTCTGATTCTTAGAATTTTTCTGTCCCCTCTTCCACATATATCCATGAGCCTTGAGGTGAGGGGTTTGATAAAGACATCCCATTTAGGGCTGAGTGCTCCAAAGCCTCTCAAATGGGAACACTGTCCAGTTTTGCATTTCTTTGTTTCTTACCATCTGCTGAAAAAAGAAACTTCTCTGAGGGTTGAGTGAGGCATTGATCTATGGATATAGAATAATGTCATTGGGGGTCATTTTGTTGATGTGTTCCTTTAGCAAAATGATAGTAGTAAGTTTTTAGGATCTCAAATCCTAAAGTGATGAACTTGAAGCTTTGAAACATGGAAATGCATTTTTTGTTTGTTTGTTTATTTGTTTTTTAGAATATTTGTATGTTTGTTTCTGTGTGTATGTGTGGAGATGTATGGACCACAATAGTGAACAAATAAGTGGTAGATTGATGGATGTATGGATGGATGGACAGACAGGTAGACAGAGAGATAGATATAGAAATATGTGATTATATAGTGAAATTGTGGGAACCATTTTAATAATGATTGCTTCTGATATTATAATTGGTAAGATGGAGAGAGAAAAAAGTTATAAAAAGAAAAGAAATCAACCTGAATAAAAGTTATTGGAAACTTTGAACACTATTTCTGAAAAGTCTAAGATTTGATATTACTGAAAGGAGATCTCTGACCCCAGCAACTAATAAGATGGGGAGGACTTTACAGAATGCTCTGAATTTATTTATATATGTCTATATGAGCTGGGCTAGACCACAAGAAAACAACTTTAAAATCCAGAAGCCAGGATTCACAACACTCAAGAATGGTTTCCTAATTTGGAAAAGCACAAATTAATTCCTACCTGCTTACAGGCAGTGGGAGAGGGGCCTGAGAATGCCTGGAAAACTAATCACATGGCCCTTGTCAGCAACAAGAGTTGGGACAAACTAGTTCAGGACAACACCTATATAGGGTCATGGATCTAGCTAATTCCATCTAAGTCCTGCAGAGCAGAAAGGTATTTACTCTCTGATAGGAATGTAAAGATCCATGACACATGCCTATACCACATGGGGTAGATTTAATGAGCTTAGCACTCTAGTTAGTTTCTTTTTGCCCATAAAAGCAAAGAAAAGGCTTCAAGACACCCGGTGAATGATAATTGCTGGCTCTCCATCCTGGAGCAGGTCAGACTCAGCACTCATAGATCTCTATTGTCCAGGAATAGGTCACAGTGAACAGTTAATGATGCTGAGCCAGTCCAAGCTCTATAGCACCTGTCAGCATACAACACCAATGGCCAGGGCATGGGAGCTCAGACAAATTATGGAGAAGAGATGTCTCTGTACCAGGATGCTACAGAGATGTTCAGATGTCTACTCAGTCCACTGCAGTAGCAAGTACACTTGACAGTGAAAAGTCAGTGATGACATTGATCCGTGTTGGCAGTGACAAGTGTTAAAGGCTCAGCATCTCCTAATCTCACTATTTATCTCTTTCCCTCCAGAGACCTGACCAAAGGAGACACACAGAATCCACTTCCCAAGTGAAGACTGTGTTCCTACTTGCTAAGCTGGGCCATTAGCCTCTAACTCCACAATGCAGGGTTCTGGGTAGACTCTTTTGTGCAGTGAAATTTCAGTGTTGGTGCTGTTGTGGAGGTCACAATAAAGCATCCTGGGTTTTGTCCTATGTTGATATGATTTATAGGTGTCTCTGCCTTGAAGTGACAAGAAACAAAACTGCCCACTCTACCTACACTCAAAGGAAGCCCACACTGAGAGGAAAGAACATTGCTGAACCTATCCCTGCACTCTAAATCTACAAATGGTAACTGGGTGGCCTCCATACCTGGGTGCTTGGCTTGACTGTTTCTCTCACTTTGGGGAGGAAGAGAGGGGACAAAACAAGAAGTGATTTCCCTAGCATGTGTCTGGTTTCTAGAAAAGGAGAGCAAGGACAGTGGGGGACCCTCTCCAACATGGTCACCACAAAGAACTGGCCATAAGGAAGAGCAGGTTTGCCTCTCCTGTGACTTCCTTCTGGGCAGCGGGAACCTGGAGAGATTTGGGACTCTTTAAGAGCTCCATTCCTTTTACCTCTATTTCTTTCTATGTGGCCTTCTCTGTGTAGAGAGGAACAATAGCACAGCAGGATTCAGAAGACTCAGTCAGAAGACCCAAGACTAATGATGCTGTTTGCTTAGGAACCAATTTGAAGCTTAATTAGTAGGAAGAATTTCCAAATATGCACATGTGGCAACATTCTAAAGCTCATGGGATCTCTTAGTGTTGTTGTTATTGTTGGACTTTAGATGAGAGAGCCATAGAAACATCTTAAAGACCCTGTAGTTCAGTAGTCATCTCTATCTTCTAAATAAAAGGAATGAATGCTCAAGAGTGGCCATTATTGCTAAGATAAAGTTAATAGCAGAGCTCAACCAGGGTGCTGACTTTTGGACTCATGTTCTTGTTGTCTATCCCCCTCTCAAATACACACACACACACACACACACACACACACACACACACACACACACACAGACACGCACGATTTCTCTCATCACCTATTTGTATATATTTTTTCATCTTTACATTGTTAAGTATCACTGTACAATGATGCTAGCTGTCACTCCATCCTTGTTTGCAGGACCCCTACTCTCTCAGGAAGGGGGTGCAGGATGTGGCCTGATTAACTCAGATTGATTGAAAGGAAGAACAAGAGATCTTAAGTATTTTGCCTCAATCACATCTTTAAATTCTAGCCGAGCTTCACAGGGACCACTATCGGGCTGGATGCTTTTTGACCGGTCCTCTTGCCTCCAGCCTCCTATACCTGCCCAGGTTCCCATGATTACTGGCTTTCAGTAGAGTTTCACTTACACTTGCATACCTGAAACTTAGTGCTCCTGATAATTAATCATATTATATTAGAGATGCTTTAAATTCCTGTCTTTCTTTCTGATGATATGAAAATGAACAGAAGCATGCTCCTGGTTGCCAGAATGGTCACCTTGCACAGGACACCTCCAGGCATTTACAGGGCTGGGGTTTGTGTTTATATTTACAACAATGACAGCCAATGACACATTGTGCCCCTCTAATCCAGAAAATCTAATGAGGAACAAATGTAGGTTGAGTAAATATATAAATTATACTTTCAGAGGGAAGGTCAAATGACCTCAGTGTTCACTGTTTGAATGACGATTTCCTCCGGAGATTGAACAGAGAGAGAGGATGGGAACATTGAGTCACTGCTCTGCAAATGGCAGCAGACATGTGTCAAACACAAGGAGCCCACAGTGTGACAATCAGCAGCTCACAAACAACAGCAATCCAGTTTAGGCAAATAACCCAGGGTACTGTACAAATGTGTGTTGCTAATTGTATTGGTTTTTAGCTTCATGTATTCTTGGTGATGCGTTGCTATTGACATTACAGTTTTACTAGGGATACAAGGGCAGCATTCCTTAATATGTCTGTCCATTCAAAGCTACCTTGCAATAAAAATAATTCATCCATATTAGACAACAAAGAGTACATAAGTCAGGATCCCCAGAGAAACAGTTGCAGGTGTAGATTTTTCCCTAAGATGAATTTAATGAAGGGGCTATTTACCAAAGAAAGCAGGGTTACAGAAATGAAGTCAGGTTGGTATAGTAAGTGAGAAGCCATGTGAGCCCTGGACTTGAAGGGCAAAGGTGGCCAGCTCAGGGGAAAAAGCTGGATTACCTGGGAGAGTGACTACTTGGCTGGTGACAGAGCCTATAAAAACAGAACACTTCCAGAACATTCCACTAAGACAAGAGGTAAATAGTGTCTATAATAGACTTTGGGAGTAACACAGCAGTACTTTTTTTAGCTGTAGATCCCAGGCTTCCTGAGTGTGAAGTGTGTCTGAATTCTCCTCTGATTCACACCAATAATACAGGCTGGCATATTCTAGGAGTCCATACCAGAAGGAAGTAAGTGGGGTGAAGAGAGAGGAGAGGCAGTAAGAGAGGGATGGAAGGTAAAAGGAAAAGACCAGATGAAGATAGATGCACACTTTGTTGTGACAAGGGCTTGCACAATTTTTAGTTTCTGTGGGTCTCAACATTCTTACAACAAAATAAAGAGAATGATACCCAGGCTCACCTGGACCTTGAGAACTAAACAGGAAACGAAAGTAAAAGCTCCTGCTCCAGTAGCTGACTTACTGACAACAAATCAAGTTTCTTGTCTTCCTATTTATTCAGTCACCATACCTAGTGTCTCTCAGGACCTGAAACATCTGACGCTCATATATGACCAGCTTTCTAGATGTCCTTCAAAACCTACTGAAACAAATGTGTGACCCCTGAAGGTAGATTTGTCAACGGATTCTTGCTGTTTCCCCCTTGGAAAGCAAATACTGTTTCCTGATTGGATGTGTAAGAAGGGAGGATGATGTTAAAGATGTGTGTTCTTCCAGCTGAAGATCCAAAGCCTAATGGATAGTCTTTCCCAAGATGATGGAATGCATGATTTTCTTCAGCAAACAAATATGCTATTTACATAACGGGTACTTACTACTACAAGCTATCTACCTTTATCCATGGAGGGAAATTTCAGGCCAGGACAGAACCCACAGGGCCCCCTAGATGTTTCTGGATGAAGTTCAAAGCCGCTGCCTGAAACCAAGTTAAATTAAGTCAGCTGTTAAGCTTTGCCTGGAAGGCCATGCATGCCTCCAAGTTTCCCAGCAACAACCTTAGAACCGAACAAAAATAAGCTTAAACAGGAATACTACAGGCCTTAAACTTTTCATGACTTTTGGCATTCCATATATATCCCCATGTACCTCTCTTCACTGATGCATGATTCCAAAAATGTCCTAAAAAAATGTCAAATGCCACTGACTAGGTGGCATTTATTCCCAGCCTCAATCTGTTGGAAAGGCTAGACCAACTCCATGAATCAGAGTTGTAATGATACAGCAGTTCTACAAATATCTGTGTTACCTTTTAGTGGAATCAACAAATTACATTGCAACTGGCCAAGTAGGGGACTTACTAGTTATACAACTTGAATTTCAAACGTGTTTACAGGGAAGCCTGCAAGTTTAACAGCAGCTCCCACTGGATAGATGTCTTACTGCAGCTTGGTTTTATGTCATGTTGTAAATGACAAGAGGATGAGGATAAAACATCTGAGGAAAGAAAGAAGCACTAAGGACTTCCCAGGTATGCAGGAAATTTCTGAGTCCAAGAATGTTGCTATTTTTTAAAATTTTCTCCAATTTTTCTATATTTCTTTTAAAATACTCTATATAAAATTTTAATAGGATAGGCCAAGCTCTTGTGGAAACATTACTTTAAAGTTTTACAGTATGTTGGTACTATTCTTTCCATCCCACTGTGGTAAACTTACTGCTGATTCATCTGAAGCTTGTAAGGTGTCCTTGCTTTCTCCTTCCTTTCACAAGGCCCCCAACCATGTTAATAGTGTCTATTCATACAAACATAGTGTTTATTCATAAAAAATAGTGTCTACTCATATTTTGGCTGTGAAGATAGAGTTGTGTCCCTATTGTATTTGGAGTTTTGCCATGGTTTTAACTTGTCAAGTTCACTTCATACTTTACCTCCTCTTTCTTAGCCACCAGATAAATTTTAGGATTGTGTCCAGGTTTTCTCACTGTTAATGTGGTGCCTGCCATGACTAAATACATTACCTCCAAGCATCTTTCTCTGAAATGTCACTTGGGATATGTCTCTCATCTGCATACAAGTTGACTGTAACCACCTATTCGGGAAGTTCTTCAGAGAATGGATTCTGTCCAGATTGCCTCAATAGTTAAAAATGTATCACACAACAAGGAAATGCAGTGAGGTTAGCAACTTTGTGTACTTCCTCTGGAGTCATAACAAAGAAATGTATTTGCTCAGAAGCTTTGCTGGTCAAAGTATCACCCATGGAAGGTCCTTAGAAAGGCAGTTTAGAGACCAACCACTTACCTAGTGACTACAGAGCCATACTCGGCAGGTGCCACATGATTCATGAGCCCACTTAAGCATGAGAACCCCTGCTCCAAGTGAGCATTTTTTTGGAAATCATTATGGTTTTTTTATCTTGAAGAACTGAAAATTAATGGGTAAATGATTTGGTTTATATTTGACAAGATGTTGACGGAAGTGTGGCTTCCAGGGTTATCATTATTTTTCAGAATGTTACCACATTTGTCCTCCCAAAGTCTCCAAATGTTTTCCTGGTCCTATATGACTTCCTTACAGAAACTCAAATTCAAGAGCACACTCTGAATATGTAACGAGTAGTTATTTAAAGAGGAAAAATAATGTTTCTGACTTAGCAAGGTACTAAGTGCAAAATTTCTTAACAGATTGATGAAAGTTAAAAGAAAACACACATAACTACACATATTCATATTCACACACACAAGATAATTTGCTCCAGAAAACTCTGCCTCTTATTATAAACTGTTCTATGACCTCATAGTCAGTCATTTCTGGTCCCAGAACCATTAACTTTTCCATGCAATGCTATAACTGTGGTCTTAGAATGAGATCTGGATTTCAGTGCTAACTCTGTTACTAATTGTGTGATATTTGGCAGGCTACTTAATCTCTCTGGGCTGCTAATTTAGCATATGAAAAAACAAAATGGTAATAGTACCTACCTCTCATACATTCATGATAATCAGATGAATAATGTATGAAAAAGCACCCCTGGATTATATAGAGCACACAAACATAATCATTTGTGTTGCTTAAAATTAACCAATAGCAAGTTAGGGATATATCTTAATGCTAAAGCACTTTCCTATAACCCACAAGGTCCTGGGTACTTCTCCCCCCCCCTTTCTCTTTAACTACACACACACACACACACACACACACACACCACACACACACACACAGAAGAGAGAGGAGAGAGAGAGAGAGAGAGAGAGAGAGAGAGAGAGAGAGAGAGAGCTCAGTAAAAATTCATCAAATATCATCAAGGTGCCTGAAGTTTGAAAAATGCCAATAATTCATCCAGATTTTATTGCCGTGCCTATCATATACTAGGGAATCATCTCACATGGCCAGAATTAATGAGTAAATAGTTTGTGGGTAGGTGGGTAGATGAGTGGAGAGATTCGTGGACGGTTGAGAATGGGATTCCTAATCTGCAAGGTAACAAGACTTAATTAAATGATTACTAAATTTTCTCTAAATTCTGACACCTACTCAACCACACTTTCTGGAATTTGAGTGAATACTCATTTTCAGAATTGTCCAAACTTTTTTCTTCTCTTGGCTGGCTGGCAAGCAGCAAGCCCCTGTCTCTGTCCCCCACAGGCTAGGGTAACAGACACACACATTACACCTGGTTTGTTGTGGGCACGGGACTTTCATTTCAGGTCCTCATGGTTGTATAACAAGCACTTATAATCACTGAGCTATCTCCCCAGAACCTGAACGTTCAAAGCAAAGAATTCATATATTTAGAAGAAAACCTATGCCATGGGTCTCTGGAAAAGTCACTGAACATTCTAGGGGAAGCAAGGGAACAAATGGTGACAGAAAGCAGGGAGCACGTTCAGCCAGTCATTCTGGCTGTGAATGTTATCCATTGTTGCTTTCAGCAAACCAGGGATCCAGAAAATAGGTAAGTGCTAATGACCCCAAGGAAAAAGCAACCTATCCATTTTCATACACACACCTGGAAGAAATCACACCTTCCTGACAACTTGATTTAGATGAAATGTCATGGGGAAAAGAATGTGATCAATTTTTCAACAGGGAGGAAAAAACCCAGTAAGGAACTGTGTCAGGTCTTGGACTTAAGACTTCCTTGGTATTAAACTGTTGATGCCCTGCATACAATCACAGCCCTTTGGCCTTCATTTATATGAAAACATATGTTTTATTTTCTTCACAATTTCCTCCTTTCAAGCTGCCATCCACACCTGAACCTGTATGGACCTGGGGCTTGGAAAAGACTCCTTCAATGCCATTATCTTATTTACTCCTCAGACTATAATTCTAAGTAATACGTGAATCTAAGTAAATATATCCTTATTTTGTAGAACATCATGTCAAAAATCAGTGAGATTCATCTCCCCCTTCATAATAAGCAACAGTAAAGCCAATGGCTTCAACCTCTAGGTTTTATACCATCTTCAGTGCACTTACCTTTGCAGCACACCACCTTCTAAAGCTTCAAAGACCAAGATTTACTGTTGCTGTTAATATTTATTCAGTACCTCTGAGGCACTGCATACCTAATGATAAATATCAAACAGAATTGCTGCCCAAGTAAAGTTGATAACAAGTCCTAAGCTGGAAAATGTCAAAGAAATGCCCCCCCCCCAATTGGTCATATTCTTGGACAATTAGGTAATCCATTTAACTATTTTAAATATTCAGTAACTCATCAAAGAGTCCAGTGACTCAGGGTGAAGTGGACTTAGGATTTGTGTTACAACAGATCCCATGCAAATCAGCCCTCCCTGCATGCAACTCCGTGGGAAAGTCAGAGGGTGCCTTTTCTGAATGCCAGTGTCGTTGTCAGAAAAGCCAAGACATAATGTACACTTGAGGAATCATCCTAATTAAATGAATTTTAATATAAGAAAGCCAGTAAGAAACTTTGCAAGAGCTCTATAAACTTCATTTTTCTGTCCTTTTTCATATTCCCCCTAAAACCAAAGGCAAGTGACTTAATTTTCTTTACACATAAACCCTATAAGTAAGCTAAAGAGAAGTGAAAGAAAAAGCAGGGTGATTGGAGAGATGCTTGGGTGGAATGTCACTCTATGTCTCAGTAGAGGATGCTGGACTGGGTGGTATCTGTTAAGAGGATCTTAGGATACCTGATAGGGTATACCTAATAGGGCTTTCCTCTCCTATGGGATCCTTAGCAGGGAGCAGCCATTGAATTCACACAGAAGGGCTTTAGCATGACTCTCTTAGACACAAGAAACAGAGTAGACAGCTGTCAATGGTCTCTGGCTCTGAGTTCCTGTGCAAAATGCCAAAGACCTTTGATGAGAGTATGCTTATTAAAAATCACTGGCGGCTTCTGTGATTGGATCCGGACCTGTCTGTCTACTCTACCCTACTCTTTTAGCTCTATTCAGTCCAAACTGGCTTACTTGATTTTCCCTCAGTTTGCCCTGATTTTTCTAAAGACTGAATCACACAGATTTCTCCCTATAGAATGACTTTTTCTCTGTGTTACTTCAAGTCATATTTATCCAACAAAAGCCAGACCAAACATCTCACTTACCCCAGACTTTCTCATGGTGAGCACCTCTCATCCGAAATTAAAGCTTCCCAGCAGCTCTGGTTTCTCATTGCATCATGTCTATTTCTTGCTACAGTCTCGTTTTCTGTCTTGTACTTATGTATTTCTGCATGATTTTTATCTCCCCTTTTAGATCAGACCCTCCCTGACACAGAGAACCACATTAGATCTCCTTTTTATGCCCTGATGGAACCAACAACAGAAAATGGCAAAGACAGAGGAACAAATCCACATGAAATGAATAGAAATGACGATGATGACCACTCTGATGAAAGGCTTGCTGTCTGTCACCACCCTGGGTTCTTTATATAGCTTGTTTCATTGAATGCACACAGTAAACCTTTGCAATAGCTACAGTCATAATCTTTGTTTGGTGGATTACAAAATTGAGGCTCAGAGATGTCAAAAAAAAAAAAAAAAACTTACCCAAAGTCTGATTGACTAGGATTCATAAGAATAAGCATTTTAAGTAGTTATACACCTTAAGAGGTACCTTTAAGGACTATAAATATTGTCTGGCTCATCCCTTTGTTGCCCTTCTAGCCTTGTAATTTTAGGAAAGCATTCTTATGATTTTAGACTTAGGTAGTCTCTGAAGAAAAATTTCAAACTCCTTTATTTCCTTTCTTCTTTATCTTCTTTGTTTCCCCACTCTCTTTCAGAAATGAGGCTTTTAACTACTACTTAATGAAAAGACATTTGTGGTTAATTCTGACCAGAACAGGACTGGAGGAGACTCCTGCTGAGCAGACACTTGGCTTTGATGTAAACCAAGAGCTGGCTGAGGGAAGTACTTTCAACTTCCTTTAAAAAAGAGCTATTCCTACTGGATTCTATTTAAGGCCCTGCAGATATTCACAAAAGCAGACAGCATGGGACAGCATTGCATCTCTTGGGGATGTCAAGAGTAAAGGGGGTCCATGAGTTCCTTCCTCACCCCACATGTCAAGTTAACATAGCAAGTCTCATAGTAGAGGGTAGACACCCAGAAAAGAAATGGGTCTACCTTCACGAGTCCAGAGTTGAAGAGTTGCCTATAAGTCAGAAGATGGTTACAATAACCTGCAGGTAGGATAATTGAGGAGAGGAAGATAAGATGACCAAAAAATTAAGGTGTGGCTTCAGTGTGTGGGGGGTGATACTGAGTGGAAAAGACCTGAGCTTCCAACAACTCAGCTTCCTCTGTGTGGATTCTTTGAAAAAGTACTCAGGGGTTCAAGGGGAAGGGGAAGAAATCCAATCTGGTGTTTGCTGAATGTGTTTCCACTATAGTTTTTCTAAGTTTTTTGTTGTATATTTACTTTCAATGCTAGGAAATTAACCCCTGGGGCTCATGTGCAAGCGGGGGAGGCAAACATCCTACCACTGAGTTGTGCATTGTCCTCTGCATTGACATTCTTACAGGATGAGTAGAGGTTGAGAATCCCAGGCATTTCTTGACTTTCCTTAGTCTTTCTTGCCCTGCCAGAAACCAGAGTCTCATTTTCACTGGGTTTGTGTAAATCCAAGCACCACTTCCCATAGATTCTGAATTTCCTCCGCTATCTCTCCTTTTATTCTCCATCCATAAACACAGACCATGGCCTCATACTTTTTGGATGTTCAGGAAACACTGATGCGGATGATTTGGCAAAGAAGTCTGGTCTGTGTATCATTGGCATGGAACACTTGATCAATAAACACTGATTGGAGTAGAATGAGGAATGTCTAGCCAGAGGATGGGTTTCTGAAACTCCGTGAGCTGGATTGCTTGATTTCAGAGAGCTATGGTGCCTTGGCAAGAAGATGGCCATTTCCAAATTTGAAACATAAATTCCATTTAATTAGTACCATGAACTAGATGGCCACAGCTGCTATTTTCTTGCAGTGTCCAATGGCCTAAAGGGAAATGGCAACAGTCAGTGTGGACTGAATCACACAAGCAAGAATGAAGAGCACGGTGGGTCCACATGGGAACTGGACACTCTCTCAGCTCAGCAGACTCTGGCCCCTAAGAAGTCAATGGATGTCGGCCTTTATATTTTGTCTAGAAGAGTCATGAGTACCCATAAATATACAAAGACATACTAATCTATGAAGCAACGCAGGTCTGGGAACTACACACCCAATTCAGAAGGACAAGGCTAAGATAAACACATGGCTCCTTCTTGGAACATGAGTCCAGTGCCCTTGAGCAGCTCTGATGCTCCTCATCTTCATACTGCTGTGACTGGCTAGTGAGATCATGTGAAGATAAATGCTTGTTAAGCAGCTGCCTGCTTATGTCACCAGATGAATTAAACACCCACAAAAGGACTTTTTCAGGACTTTATTGCACAATAATCTCCCCACACTTCTGTTAAATTACTATTTCCTAATCTGTTTTGGAAGAAACTGAAGGTATTCATTATTTGCCAGTGGTCTCACATTTCGGATTTATAAGGTCTTACAATCTGTCCACCATCCTCAGCGATTGTTCCTGTTTCTACTTCAGCATAAATGAACACATTGGTCCTGATTCTCTCTAATTCTCCCCTGGGACTCATGGGAAGGTTTGAAGCTTTAAACCACAGTGTGTTTATCATCTGGACAACGAGGCCTGCCTGAAATTCGGACTTGATTTATCCTCCCCCTCAATCCAGACACTCATACTCCATGCAAGGCATGGGTTTGGAAGATTTCAAAGTATATCAGCAGCAGCAATGTCTGCTTTCAAGGGGCTTGCATTCTAGAAAGGAAAACAACCATAAAAACTATTCAAAACACCACAAATCACAGGCAACCACCACTACCACCACCGGCTATAGGACTGAGTGTTTGCCACGTGCCAAATTGACTTCTAAGCTTTTCCAGTCACTAATTACAGGAATAAATGAAGTCCACTGGAATAAAAGCAAGCCTTTTCCTCAGTCTGCTGTAGCAGGAGTCAGCCACCATCCTTTGTGTGGGGCAGACAATCAACTATGAATACAAAAGTGGGAAAGCCTCACATATGAAATGCAGGAAGGCTCAGGAGTGCTCCAATTGGATGTTGTTGCTATGGGCAATTAGGACAAGAAGCATCTGCAGCAGGATGCTATACAATTGCATACAGGAGCATGTTTGCCTCGCTTTACTGGGTTGGAAGTTGTAGAACCAAATCGTGAGCACTGTGGCCCCATTGTTATCATGATCATGATTTTCTTGCTTCCTGGCCTTTTCCCATCACACTGTGGGTCAGAGTTTTATTTTGTCTATGGTCTAGCCATTTTCTGATTTTATGATCAGCTTCTCATCATTTATTCAAGTCTTACAACAAGATGTGGCATATATACTATGTTATCCAATGGAAACAGAGGCACGGAGGGATTAATTAGCCTGCCATGGTCACACCACAAATAGCAGGCAGAACAGTTATTCTAACTAGACTCTCCCTCAGAATCCATACCCTTCCCCACTAAACTAATATAATACAATTAAATAGAAAAGTGTCAACAATATGAAAGGAAATAAGCAGAGAGTTTACACAGAAGAAAATGCAATAACTTTTAATATAAAAATGATGTTTAAACTCAATCAAATTAAGGGAAATGGAAAATAAAATTACAATCAGATACCGCTGTTTACCTATCTGGCAAGCTTAGAACAAAAAGCTTGACGATGGGGACTGGGAGTGTACTTGTAAATTGAAAAATCATCTATGAAAGAATTTGATGACATCTACTGAAATTAAGTATGCCCCTTCTGGACCCTAAATTTTCATTCCTGATTATTTTTTTTCCACAAACATACTCCCATAGAATAGAAATGGTATGCATATGATATTCATAGTTGAATTCCCAGCAAACACTGGGATTGTACCAAATGACAAACGATGGACCATAATTCACTGTGTGTCCATAACCAACAGGAGTGCAGCCATGTCACATTGTTCCAAGTGCTTCTGGGTATTGATTTTCATCATCATTTCATTCTCAGAGCAATGCTATGAGGTGGCACTCCTGCCAGTCTAATTAACTGGATGAGTTAATTGAGGTACAGAAAGGCCAAGTTACCCAAAGTCAAATAGGACAGGATTTAAATGCAGGTGATCTGCCCCCAGGAACTACATTATTGGAAGTATGTTAAACTGACTATTCAGATGCACACAGAGACACTATTCTACATGCCTATGTTAAATACCATGATCTACGGTGTGCATTATAAAGGTAAAGGATAGGAAATCTACATAATCATGTTATTTAATTAATGGTATTGATACACATGCATAGTATCATAGTATTGTGTGTTTCTTAATGATGACTACACATACATAGCATTATGTGTTGCTTAATGATGAAGCTACATTCAGGGAAATAAGTCCTTAAGTCATTTCACCACTAAGTGAAATCAATAGGGTATTCTTACACAAGGGATAGCTAGATTGACACTACAGAATAGCCTTGTTGAGAGTACCATGTAAATGTGGTCCATCAATGACCAGATGCCATGATGCAGCATATGCCTATAAACATACATGTATTTACTATATGTATATATGTGCATAAACTAGTACATATAATGAAATATATAATATATATATGCATACATATTCAGAAGAGCATGTGCTAAACTTGCAGAACTGTTGGATTCCTGAAGGGTAAGAGTAAGTAGATCTTACCACCAATAAATTTTTACATTTTGAGCTGAGTAGTGATGGCACATGCCTTTAATCCAAGTAAGCACTTGGGAGGCAGAGGCATTCAGACCTCTATGAGTTAGAGACCAGCTTGGTCTAGAGAGTGAATTCCAAGACAGCCAGGTCTACGAAATGAAACTGTCTTAAAAATAAATGAAAGAAGTAAAAAACAAAGTCCCAGTAAGTGTGTTGGATGTCTCTACAATTTCGTTCAAATGACTACAGAACCTGGAAAAGCTGTTGCTGCTATTGATGCATAACATATTGCCATTATTGCTCTCTCTCTCTCTCTCTCTCTCTCTCTCTCTATATATATATATATATATATATATATATATATATATATATATATATATGCTAATTGAAACTCAAATATGTGATGAATCCAAGGTGTTTCAGTGAGTGCTCACCTGTGCATGCAAATTTGATTTCATCTTTAGTAAGTGGTAAAGTTATATGCTTGCCAAAAAAAAAAAAAAAATAAGTGACACACTGGAAGACAAATGTCACTCAATTTCAATTTATGTGTAACCTAAAAATGATGAACTTATGGGAATAGAGAGCAGAATTGTGGCTATTTGGCTTCAATGTGGGTCTTTTAATAATGGGGAAACTATTGGTTTAAGGATATAAAACTGCAGTTGGGCAAGAGGCATGGACTCTGTGAAGTCTTGAGGTCTACTGAGAGCATGATAAATATGGTTGATAACAATATGCTATATTTTAAAAGTTGTGAGATAGTATACTTTAAGTGTTCTCAAAACAAAAATGATGAATATGTGTGATATAACATGTTAATTGGTTTAATTTAGCCATGCCATTGTGAACATACTGTATTGTGTATCATAATTGTGCATGACTTTATTTATGAGCTAAATAAATGAATGGGAAAAAATAAATGAAAGAAGTTACGTTTTAAGATCTGGGCCAAGGACATATTTTTGTACCAACATAATTGCCAGAGTTAAAACAGCATGTGCCACTCTTCCACTGTAAATCCTTAGTCACACCCTGTCATTCTTAGCACAGATGAGTTCACCCTTCATGCCCAGCCAATGGGAGTCACTTGATAAACTTCTCATTCAAAGAAAGCAAAGCCACCGTCCGTCTGGATCCTTGGGTCTCAGCTCCATGGCCCTTCTTTTATAGCTTGAACATGACCAGCTCTTTCCCACCTCAGGGCTTCACACTTGATGCTCCAGGAGCATTTCTTCTGCCATTCTTTGCAACTGGTTGACGGTTTTCATCCTAGAAACCTTGACCTGGCTTCTTGGACATTCACTATAACTTGTTTTCCCTTTTTCTGTTGTCTAGAGCAGTTCCCTATTTGGTTTGACTCTTTTAAATAGCACTACCCATGAGATAGACACATATTTTTCAATTCTATTTTCCATGCTTTTGTGAATTTGTCACTTCCCCTTCCCAAACAGCACTTTGAGGCCTTTCACCTGTTAGTGCCGGCATCTCTCCAAGCAAATGGGAAATAGCAGGAGCCGGAAACCACATGTTTAATTGTTTAATTAATTAACTCATCCTGTCATTCACAGAGAAAGAAAACTAGCATGAAGAAAAATTTGAAGGAAGTAAAAAGGATTTTCTCTCTCAACTAATCACAAGAGACAGAAAGACAGAATGCTCTTTGCATGAAACTTTTCACTCACTTATTGACAAGGACCCTACAATCTCAAGCTGAAGTTGCACCATAGTCTGCTAAGGAAAGATAAACACGTAAGCTTTGAAGTTAGACAGGCTAGACTCATTCCTGTGCAGCTGCAAGCTGGATGGCTTTGGGTAAAAAAAAAATTGCTGGTACTTAGGAGCTCAAATTATATCCTATGCAAAAATTGGGGTGAATGGAACATTGAGAGTAAATCCTGCCTCCTGGCAGCCCCTCAGTTAATGGGAATTGTAGAGACCTCTCCCATCCCTTTCTCAGGTGTGCAGATGCCTTCAGAGGCTACGTCTCCATCTTCTGCAGGTCTGGGAAGAGACTTGTTTCCTCAGGTCATTGTGAGTCTTGTTGTCCGAGCCTGGAGATGACAAACGGAGCATTAGAAACCCCTATTCCTACTCCCATGCCCTATTGTGCTCTCCTTGCAGCAGACCTGTGCTTCTATCACAGTGCCTATCATTCCAGTAGATTGCTGCTTCATTAGCATTGCCCAAGCTGTGGAGTAGTAACAAATTTGGAGCACAACAGCGTGCTGAGTCCTTTCAAAGGCTGTGATTAAGGAGAATGTAGGGGTTCTTTTTTCTTCTCGTTATTATTCTATTTCTCCTTGCCTGTAGAATCAGAGTTAGATGAATTCTAGAAGGAGATCTGGTTATCACTAACCTACTGTCCTCTTGTCACAGAGGATCAGGTGACCTGAGTGTACTTCACAAGGTATGCTGTATGATTTCAGGCAGCTTGGGAGACAAGGCAAACTGTTCCCATTGACACTGTCTGATTGTCTCAGTGAAACCGTCAGAAGGAGCTGTCTCTACTGTGTCCTTGCAAAAGTAAAGGAAAGCCCATCAGGAAAGTGTGACAAAGGCCAAGAGGAAGAAAGGGAAGCTGAAGTTGCCCAAATGAACCTCCTCCATGCCTAACTAAGGAGGGAAGTGAAGCCCTGGTGTGCTGCTTTCCCAAGACAGTCCCCTTCAAACCACGTCCCACCATTACAAGAAGAAGAAAGATGTCAGAGGGCGAGTCAAGGAAAAAAAGAAACAACCCTGCCAGGCAAACTCATCAGTCTGTCTTCAGGCTCTGAGAGCATGAAATGGAAATGGACAGATTCCAGTGAACTTGCTCTCATTTTATTATTTCAGAGTGCTCTGGACACAGATGAACCCTCTCTGCCTAGTGTCTGGCTCTTCTTTCCTCCTTATTCTTCCTTCTTCTTGGGAACAGAAGTGGGATTTTCAGTGATAAAGTCATAAGAAGGTGGTTCGTGTTCTCCAGCACTCCTCAACATGCCTCTTTGGTCCCTTCAGGATGGAAACATTGCATCTCCTCCCAGCCATCCCCCTCACTGAATCAACCCAGACACACTCACTCAATGCCTCCCCCAGACAGCCCAGAACACTTGTCAGGAGCAGGGAGGAGGGGGTGACAGCAGGGTGGCCATCCCTTTCTGTGCAGGTCCAGCTGAACACATCAATCTCCCAGCAGTCCAGGGTTCCCATCCTATCAGCATTTCTATCCACTTTGAAGTGACACAGACGGTATTTCCCTGCCCTGTTTGACTGCTTTGCTTCCAGCACCACGAGGAACCCTGGCAGGAGGTGGGATACCTAGAATGAATGATGTTTTTGGCTTGTTTCAAACTGTAGCTAAGGGAAGCCACATTAAATACTCCAGACACCATCTGTGCAAGGGCACCGATAGCCGGAAAGTAGACAGATTCCCTGCAAAGCGCAGCCATAGTCTGTTTTTTTTTTTTTTTTTTTTTTTTTTTTTTTTTTTTTGTGTGTGTGTGTGTGTGTGTGTGAAGGGTTAATGAGGAGGCTTCACTGACCGGCATCAAAGTGCCTGAGTTTTCCTCCTAAAAAACAACCCCCTTCCACTGTTGAAAACACCTCTGTCCCAGTCTCACCTTCTGTCAAATGGACTGACTCCAATCTGGAAAAACAATCATTTTTCATGTTTCTCATACACTATTTTGGCTCCTTTGTCTTTCATTGTGAGTAGTATCTCTTGTCTAATGTTGCACAGTGTAATGAAAAGGCAGATAAGTTTTTTTGTAAAAAAAAAAAGTACCAGGGTGCAGAGAGATGGTTCAATGGCTAAGAACACTTGCAGCTCCAGAGGACATAAGCTTGGTTGTCAGAACCCACATCAGACAACTCACAACTGCCTGTAACTCCAACTCCAGGGATTCCTATGTCTTCTTCTGCCCCCTCAGGTACCACCACACATATGAACATACACCCCCACACACACACACACACTCAAACACATACACACACAAACACATGCACACACATACTCAATGTTATATACACTTTAGGAAAATGCCTCTAATTCTCTCCCACTTTGTTTTCTATTTTATAAATTAGGTTTGGCTAGCAACTCTCATAGCAAGTTGGAGTTGTCACCTTGACATATCTGGGAAGAGGGAACCTTAACTGAGGAATTGCCTCCATCAGGTTGGCCATGTCTTGAAGCATTTTATTGATTGTCATTTGAGCTCCCAACCACTGTGAATGGCACCATCTCTAGGCAAGTGGTCTTGAGCTGCATAAGAAATATCCTTTGCAGACTTTGAAGATCCCCCATGGAGGGCCTCATCCTCCCTAGGGAGCAGAAAGGAGTTGGGCTGGGGGGGTTGGTGGGAGGCAGGGGAGGAGGGGAGGGAGAGGGAACTGGGATTGACATGTAAAACAATCTTGTTTTTAATTTAAATTTTTAAAAAAGTGCCTAACCCCTGGCATTTCGTTATTACAGCAAGAGAAGACAGAGTAAGCACCCCATTCCAAGATGCTACAGTACTTTCATGAATGGAAGCTTGTTTCTAATTTAAATAAAAGACAAAAGAAAAGAAAAGAAATGCCCTTTGAACAAGCCAGAGACAGCAAGGCACCACCAGGCAGCTTCCTCCATGTTCTCTACCTCATATCCCACCTCCAGGTTCCTGCTTGAAGTCCTGCCCTTACTTCCTTCAATGTCTGACTGTCACATGGAAGCGTAAAACAAACCCTTCCCAGATTGGTTTTGGTCAGTGTTTTTTTACAGCAGAAGAAAGCAAACTATGACAGCAACCTGGGTAAAGTACAGGGAGGATTTGAAATAGCCCAACACAGTATCCCATGCTGTCATTGCCACCAACAACTTTATTTTCCACAGTCCTTTTCTGCCTAGCCCACTGATGGCATATAGTGGACACTCAGTAAATATTTGCTAATTGATATATTTCACATTTCAAGGCAAAGCAGAACTGTGTTCACTAATGGTGTCATCCTTGCTAAATGATTTTATAACCCCATTAGTTTGAGAGAGCTAAATGGAGCTAAAAATGTTCACGTCAAGAGTTGTAGCATCCAGGCCACTAAAGCATTTGATTTGTCTCTGTCTCTCCATCAAGTGCCAACATGTGAGTGAATTCATCTCCACTCTCCATTTTGATGTCTGTCTCAGTGCGAGGCTCATTCCGGAAACAAGGCAATGACACCCAAACCGTATCCTATTAACACATCCTCCTTTCTGCTGCTGCTGCTGCTATTTTATAAAATGCCTTTGGGTGTGTGGCAGAGAAAACACTGGTGACAAAGAGACCCCGGCTTTGATCAGAATTGTTTTCCTTGGCACTTCTCTTTCGGGCATTGTGGGAAGTTTTCTCTCACAACAGATTGACAGTTATCTGTGATTCTCATAAAAAACCATCACATGGAGAGATAGCTTCTGTCACCCCTATCCCTGCCTCACACTGCTCCTGGAATGGGCACAGCTCAGCTTTGCTCCCCTTGGCCCTGAGGCTCTGATTGTCTCATATCGGTTGCTTTATGTCTCAGACTCTTGAGTACCCCAGTCCTAAGAAGCTGAGGCCACTTTGCCACCATTTGCAGGTTCAGAGTTGACCCAGCCTAAGAGACCGATCCTCACCCCAGATAGGAAAAGTATCATTGGCCTTGATCCAGCACCAAGCCAGCATTCCTGCAAGCAGTCCCCCCCAGGCCACACCTACTGAATCAGATGTCCATAAATGAGCAGTCTTTTTGATGTTCACAAATGTGCCAGGGTCGGTGAGTGTGGTTCCATTTTACCTATGAAAGACTGAAGCTCAGAGAAGGAAGCATCTGGTCTAGATCCTCTACTCAGCAGGTGCTGGAGCATCCCTGTGAAAAGTGGAGCCACTGACTTTCATTCAAGTTTTGCCTGCAGCTCGCCCCTGGGCCCTGACTGGTTGTTCTTGGCAGAACTGACTGATGCTACAGAGTTCTTCCAGAATGCACGTCTCTGTTATTATCTGGAATGAGCTTTTCAAAAGAATGCTATTAAGTAATTAATTTATTTGACATATAATTGTATACACTAAGTGTGTGTATAATTTACTACCTAAAGTAGTAAAATCTCTTACTTTGATACCTGTTTTTCCTTGTGCAATGATCAAATCGGAGTACTTATCATACCCATTATCCTCAAATATTTCACCATTTCTCTGTGGTAAGAATATTTGAATTCCCTCTTCTGGCTGTTTTGGAGTGCATGCTGCATTCTTGCTGATTGCCGCACCCTACTGAATAACAGAATATGGAAACTTCCTCCTCCTGTCCAATTGCAGTTTTCACCCATTGACAAATCTTAATAACCTTTCTTCCCCTCCCGCTGCCTGTCAACACAGAACTTCTTCACCTTAAAATCTGTGTAAGGCTTCTGAGGTATGAGAGTATACAAATGACTTGGGAGGGACTTGAAAAGGGAGAAAAGTACAGGAGGGTGACCAGAGTGCTGGAGGTGACAAGTACAATCAGTGGAACACAGTCCTTGTAACTTTAAGAAGTGAGACAGTTCAGGTTTCAGTTTCCATCTTGAAAATATTTCCAGGGTTAGAGTGAAGAGACAGCCCAAAGCCAGACATGTGTTATGCAATCAACAACCATGCACAGCTAAAACAGAATACAAAGGCCCATCTGAAAGAGGGAAGATTATCATCCATAGTTTCTAGGTGAATCTAGAACCCCACATGTCCTTCCCAGCCAGAATGGGCCAGGGATAGTACTGAGAAGAACAGAGTTCTTGCCAGACATAGTACTTGGTTGAGACACTAATGATCAGTATTGGTACACAGCCTTCATCCTTTAGACTCAAAACGTGGCCTGGGTCACAACACCACTTTTCTGACAGCCCTGCCAACAGTACATACCTGAATCTAATTAAGAGGAAACATCAGACAGCCTCAAATAGAAGGACATTATATATGATCATTGTCAAGGTCAAGAAAAACATAAACAGCTAAGCAACCTTTCCAAATTACAGAAAACTCAGGGATACAAGTGCAAATTTTGACCTTGGCCTGGATCCTAGACCAAGGGGTGGGGAAAGTGCTACAAAAAGCTTGATTGGAATGAAAATGTTTACATGTGGACTTCTTGGTAGCTAATGGCACTGTACGGTGTTGGTTTTTTGATCCTAATGAATGTGGTGTCTTCATTCCTGAGGACTTTAAAGTGGAGGGAAAGAGATGAAATCAATTCTAAACAGTTTTCCTGGAATAATATCATATTTGGATATGTAGAAAAGGTGCAATAGCATGCAGAAAGTAGAAGAAAAACAACTGGTGAATTTGAATTTTCATGAAACATTAGACATTGACCATTCAATGATTTCTTGTGTTACTCTTGCAGTTTTTGTTTAGGTTGAGGATCAGTGTTAATTTTTTGTAAAGATACATAAAAGTGTTTTGTTTTTACTAAGAGACAAGGACGATAACAGGATGATTCTTTAATCGGAAATTTATTGAAAAGCTAGTCTCTCAAGCCTCATCCCAGAACCAGAGAAAAGAATCTACATTTTAAGACAAACCCCATTATTTAGCTATCAGTACATACAGGTTTGAGACTCTGATCTTTACATTTCAAGGTTAGACACCCAATCCTCGTATTAGGCATATTGATGGTAAAATAACTAATTCCATGTTGCAGACTCCCATTCGCCCCCCAAAGTATAACTCAAGTGTGTTGTTGGAGGTTGTGAATCGGCCTATCTTCTCTGTGAAATATTTCCTGTCCCTGAGTACATCTGTATTCTAAAACATTGCACTGTATTCAATGCCTTTCGTGGATATTTTAAAAAATAGTCTCCAGATTTCCACACTATATTAAAAAGCTGTTTCCTTTTCCTATTAGGCCAGAAGGGGTTGCACTGAGGGAGACAAATAGAGCTTCAGAAACATTTGAGTGAATGAATGAATGAATTAATGAATGAATGAATGAATTTAGCTCTGCTTCAAACCCCCTGGTTATATTCATAGCTCCAGGGAGATCTGCTGGAGCCTCAGAAGGAACAAGAGAACATTTCAAGTTGAACAGATACCAGCAGGGAGCAAAGTGTTGCCAGCAAGAGAAGCCTCAGTCACAGATCTCCAGCCTGTAACCAGAGTCTGCTCCAATGCACTGCAAGCCCAGCTTGTTTCCAATGTTTTCATAGTCTTAGCAGTTGTGTGCACTTGCAGTGGCTTTATGACCTAGTAAAATATTGTTATAGCAGCAATCCATCGGTAATGTCTATACCACACTAGGTAGGGGTGAGTGTGTGTGTGTGTGTGTGTGTGTGTTTGTGTCTTACAAAAATTCAATCAATAGGAAAAGATAAACTTGGCCAATACTGTGGCTAGATCAAGGTTACTAGGGGCAAAAAAAAAAAAAAAAAAAAAAAAAAAAAAAAAAAAAGAATAAGGAATAAAGCAAAAGTGGCAGATATTCGGAGCTCCTTGTTGGAAAGCATTGTCATCCTGGACCAGGTCCTTTCTCTCCATCCTGGCAGGTGCAGGTGGAAATGCAAGACAGGACATCAGAAGCTCAAAGGGCTGAAAGGATGTAGCAGCTTTGGTTCAGGAAGCATGGTCGGTCCCTCTTGTCTTCAAATGAAGGGCAAGGAATGGATTTATAATGAGCTGGTTCTGTCCAAGAAGTGAAGAGAATTTAAAAGAACATGCTAGTTAGAATCCAGCCTCCCTGGTGTTTTCAGTAAAAGATAATTTTGGGTATCAAACGGAAGCATCCATGGGCTAGGTAAGGCTGTGTGGACTCAGGGACTTTCAATACAAGGAAGGTCTGCTACTGCTGTAATTGTAAAAGATGGATTTTATTTTAACTCAATGTGGGACTTTTAAAGAATTCCCCCTAGAGACAGGGCTTTGCCAAAAATCGGAGCATAATTTAATGAGGGTGAAAAGTTTAAGAACAAAATATAAGCGGAAAGTCCTAAAAGGACAGAACAGACTCAGAGTGGGAGTCTGTGCCCAAGCAACTAGTGAAAAAATGCCAATGATGGCAGCTAGCAGATTCATGCTATGAGGAGGTGTTGAGCCTCTTCTGGGACTTGCAGCAAGATTATCTCTATCTTGCTACACATGCAGGAAACTTCTAGAATGAGCAAGGGCGAGTCCTGTAGAGTTGCTGGGGGGGAAAGTTTTCATTTGGCCCCTTCTATTTGAGTTTATGAAGTAGGGCAAAGAGACTTTGTTTCACACAAAGGGGAAAAAACCAAAACAACTGACGCACATGGACTTCAGAAATGCCCCAGACCAGCTCAAGGGAGACCACAACTGACCTTCCCCATGGTGTCTCTCTTTATAGGGCCATCCAGCCATGCTTTCCTGGCCTCCTCTGACTTACTCTCTGACTCTGCTGGTCATGACTGATTTGCAAACACTTACTGAATGGCTTCCCCTTGAACAAATTAGACATGGTCTGGTCTCACATGGATTCATCCCTTCAACCCTTCGGCTTGCTCAAAGTGCACGTACCATCCCTGCTGAAGTCCCTCCAGGTCACTCACATTCAGTCTTTGGTTTTGTGTCACTCACATTTTTCACCACTGTAACCAAATAACTGACAAGAAGCAAGTTGGAGAAGGAGAAATTCAGCTAAAGGGGATAAAGTCTGCCATGGGGCCAGAGGTATGGCAGCAGGACCAGAGGCTACTTGTTCTTATCTTATTAAAAGGGAAGCAAGGGTTTGGGCCAGAAGCAGAGTTGGACTTTGGCCCTCAAAACCCATCACCAAGTAACCAATGCCCTCTGGCCTCACCTTCTAAAGGTTCTGTAACCTCCCAAAATGTCTCCACCCATTGAGAACTAACATTCAAGTACTTAACAAGTCCCCTTAGTAAATCATCTGCCTAATCCTGGCACCCAGCCTACAACTGACAAAGCAGAGACCCTTGATCTCCAGGGAGTTGGGATTTAAATCCATAGGTGTAAATTCAGACCCGGTTTCAGCCTCTTGTTTGAAGAAGTTTTGGTACATGTGGGACTCTTGTTTCCAAACAGAGAACACTAAGTGGCTTGAAAGTGCTAAGCAAATCACTGGAGATATGGATTCTAATGAAGCATCAAGACTGTAAATTTGGACTCCACTGATTAAGAACATGTGATCATTCCAGTGTCAGCAGGTCTGAGAATTACGTTGGTACCACCTATGAAGAAAAAAATGGGTTAGGCAAATGGATAATTTAAACTGAGTGTAAAGGGGAGAGAAAGGAGGTTCAGTGAGGGCTCAGCCTGCTTTTCAGAAATGGCTGGAGAAAAACTGAATGAATGGAAGGATCCACCCTGGAGTCTGACATTATCATAGAAAGAGAAATTAGGAAGAGATCAGAAGAATCTTCTTAACTGACTTCAGACAGAATGAGAACATTGTTTGAAATATAGTACATTAGAGTTATTCAAGTGATCTTTGTATTCATTTTTTCATTCTAGCAGATCACTAGAGGTTTGGTTTGTGTGGTACTGTGGCCTGCATGTGGACAGCTTTCCGAATTTATTCATTTAAATTTGAGTTCTTAAAGTGATGGTGTTCAGAGGTAATCAGACCATGATAGTAGATTACCTTGAAAAGGCAGTCGGCACTCAAAAAAAAGGAAGCCACAAAGAACCTGATTGTGTCCAGCCACCATGTGGGGGCATGGCATGCCACCATCAAGAAACCAGGAAACAAGCTCTCCCAGAAACCTTCTCTGCCTGTGCACTAATCTCTGACTGCCAGACTAGAGGATCTTGGCAAAACTTCTGTGATTTATAAGCTATACAGCCTATAGTGTTTTGTTACCAGAACCCAGCTGGGCTATGACACAGCCATCCCCCAGTTTTGAAATAGCTGTATGCTTGCTAGACTGAGATCTCTGTGCTTGCAGCGTTCCCTAGGGTGGCACACAAGAACCACCCATGAATGTATGGAATCCTAAAGCACAGTAGTTCACCATAGTGTTTGTTTGATTTCCCTCCTCTACACATACCAAGAGCCTGGTCTCCCATGTTTAATCTCTCACAGCTGAACAGTTAGTTGCTGCATAAGGCAAAAGCTATTTGTCACACACTGTAACCTCTAATGCCACACTCTGGCCCTCAAAACTTAATAAGCTGACCCAAACCAGCCTCACTAATACAAATTCCCAGTTAACTGTTAACCAAGGACTACACTTGCTCCAACCAAATTAGTTTTATATTACCAAGCATGTCATAGACATCTATTGCACGTTTGGTCTCAGCATAAAAAGTCAATTCCTCTCTATAAGTTTTCTTTTCATCTTCTACTGTGGTATAATCAACAAAAACTGTATATACCAGTTATATACAATGTGTATAGCTTAATGTCTTGATATGTGTATGTAGACTCACATTGTGAGGTGACTACCACAATCAAACCAATTAACACATCTGACACCTCATCATGATATTTGTATGTGTGATGCAATCTACATCTATTCTTAACCTAAATTTCAAGGATACATTTTTAATAGCTACAATTACAGGCTATGCACTGGATTCTCCAGGATTCATTCACTTCACAAGTTTGTGCCCATCTACCAGCCTTACCTATCACGTTCATCTCCCACTACTAAGCCTTGGCAAGTACCAGTCTATTCTGCTCCCATGTATTTGACAATTTTTTGTAATTGGCATGCATGTGAGATCATGTATTTTTCTTTCTGTGTCTGGTTTATTTCACTCAGCATAATATCCTCCAAGTTCATTGCAAGAGACAGGATCTCTTTCTCTGTAAAAGCTGAACAACTTTCCATTGTACATACACACAATGGTTCCTTTATCGATTCATCCATCAACAGACACTTTTTTTCCATAGCTTGGCTATTGCAAACTGTACTACAATGAACATAGGAGAGAAGGCTTCTCTTTAAAGAATTGTTATCATTTTCTTGGGCTATAAACCCAGAAGAGAGATTGTCAGATCATGTGATAGTTCTATGCTTATTTTTTTTAAGTAAACCCCATTCTATTTTCTTTCACAGTCCTTTTAAAGTATTTTTGAGATTAATATAATTACATAGTTTGCCCCTTCCCTTTCTCTATTCCAAATCCATCCATGCACCTCTCTTTGCTCCCTTTCAAAGTCATTACCTCCTTTTCTTGAATTGTTGATATATGTCTGTGTGAAAAGGTTATTCCTAAATATACAAATACAACTTACTCATTCTATAGGATGTTTTCAGGGCTGCCCATTTGTTATTAGATAGTCAATTGGTGTGCCCTTTTCAGGGGAAGACTATTTCTTTGCTCTATTAATTCTTTAGTTGCCTGTAGTTCGTTGTCTAGGGTTGAGATTTCATATGTCCATTGGTGCCATCTGTGTTTAGATCATGTTTAGGCAACCATGTTGATGAGACTTCATGGGTATGGCTTCTCTCACAGCAGACACCCTGTTCCTCTGACCTTTACAATATTCCTGTCCCTCTTCTGAAATGTTCTTTTAGCCTTTTATGCAGGACATTGTGCTGTAGATGTGTCAGTTGGGACTGGGCTCTACATCTCTGCATTTTCATGGGTTGTGGCTTTCTGTAATGGTCTCAGGCTGTTGCAAAGAGAAGTTTCCTTGATGAAAACTTCAGTTATCTCTGGATTAAGAACAAATATTTAGAATGCCATTAGGGAGTGTGTTCGTTTAGTAAAGTAGCATGGATCTTCTTCAAGATCAATGACTTCACTAGTCCTAGGTAGTTGACCAGGTTTCCTGTACCAGCCATGATTTCCCTCTTGTTGATTGGGCCCCTCACAGTCATTAGTATAACATTAAGATACATCCCCACAGGCAATGTACAAAAGTTTACCTTTCTCTCCATTCTACAGAGTTATTGTCCATCTCTCCTTGAAAACATGCACCCCAAAAGAATAGCCTTGGTTTCTCATTATGATGTCAATTTGCATTTTTCTGATGATAAATTTTGAACACTTCTAATGCACTGGCTAGATGTTAGTATGTTTTTGTGTCTTTATTCGAGGCTCTTGTCTGTTTAAAAATATTTGTGGTAACGAGTTGTATGAATTCACTACATGTTTTGAATGTTAGACTCTTGTCAAATGTATAGTTTGAAACATTTTCTCAATATTCAGGTTGGTTTTTCTTTCATTTGTTTCCACTACTTTAAGTTTTATGATGTCCTATTGCTGAGTCTTTGCTTTTGCTACCAGAGAATTTGCTGTTGTGTTCAAAATACATTATTTCCAAGGCCAATATCAAGTTTCTTATAAAATTTTATTGTTTCAGCTCTTTCATTCATTTTTAGTTAACTTTTCTGTGTAATGAAGGGGTCCAATTATATTCTTTGTTCATAGATATATAGTTTTTCTTAAACCACTTATTAAAGATACTACCCTTTTTTTTCATTCTTGGTTACCTTCAAATTTTAAATGATCACATATGGTTAGAGTTAATTCTGGGCTCTCTACTGTGTTCCCTACCACCAGTAAGTATGTGTGCCAGTACTGTCCTGCTCTAATTACTACAGCTAGTTTGTTAACATAACTTAAAAGCAACAGTAGTGTACCTCTATTCTTCTTTTCATGATTGTTTTGTTTGAGGTATGCTGTAGTTCCATATGAATTTCAGAACTGTTATTTTTCACTGACTCTTTATTTCACTTGGTAGTACAGATATTTAAAAAATATACACCATCCAATACACTAGTCTGAAATAACTTACCACTTCATTGTATATTCTTCAATTATTTCCATCACTGTTCCATTGTTCTCAGTATACTCACTGTCTACTATCTTAGTTTCTTCTAAGAACTATATAATCTCACGCTGTCATCAGGTAACTTATGTTCTTAATTTCCTTTTAAAACTAATATTTATATGCTGATTTTCTACTCTACAATTTAACTGTGATAGTTATTAGTTTCCAACAGTGTGTGTGTGTGTGTGTGTGTGTGTGTGTGTGTGTGTGTGTGTGTGTGTGTGTACTAGTGTATATATAAAATCTTTAGCACTTTCCACACATAGAAGGATCCTGTCATTCAAAAACAGGCATGACTTCCTTTCTAATATGAATTCCTTTTACTTCTTTAGTTTATCCCAATATTTCCTGTCTTTCCCAGTATTCTTGCTTGATTAGACTAGATAGTTCACTTTTAAATAGATCAAAGAAAAAGCTTTTTGTTTTCTCAAAGTTGCCATCCAATTATCTATGACTCTCCAAAAAAAATGTTTTATTCTGTTGATAAAATTTCTTTCCATGCTTGTATTGTGGAGACTTTATCACAAAAGAATGGATTTTGCCAAGCCTATACCTATTGAGATGATCACGTGCTCCTTTTCTTTCATTCTTTCATAATCACCATCATTAAGTTGCAAATGAAACTAATCTTGTATCCCGGGGGTGGATCCCAATTGCTCATCTTGTACCAACTTTTGGGTGTGTGGTATATTTGTGTTTATTAAGGAGTGTTCATCTATGGACATCACAGATATTAGCCTGAACTTTTCTTTTGTAAATGTAGGATTTACTTCATCAAATTACTTTAAGTGCATTCTTGGGCTTTGTGTTTGTTTGCTTGTTTGTTACTGGATTACATGTTCTCTGAATGGTAGAATTCAGCCATACAGCCCTCTGGTCCTGCACTTTTCTTTCTCAGGAGGTCTTTGATTTCTGTTCATTTTCCCTGTCTGTTACTGGTCTATTTGATTTCTATTTGATTTTGATTTATTGATGGCCAGTTTGCATGTTTCTAGGAATGTATTTACTTAGTTATCCAATTCATGGACTTATATTTGTCCATAACAATCACTCATTACCCTTTTTATTTCTGAGGCTTCCAATATACTGACACTCCTTCCATTTCTGATTTTATTAAGCTTATCTGTTTTTCTTAATTAGCATTCATCAGTTTTGTTTATTTTATTAAAAGCCACTGTCCTTTAATAATCTCAAGCTGTAGCATGGTGCCCCATCCTGCTTGCGGTTTATGATTTGAGCACCATCTCTTGTTGGGGGTTGCTAGACCGAGTTTCCATGGGAATGCTCAAAGGTTGGCTTCCTTATGAAGCTCACTTCTCCTGAGCCACATCGAGATGCTTTTACAATTCCATCTGGCCCTGATTCTTCTTCCTTGAGCTGGCCTTCTGTGTACTGTGCCTGATTTTCACTAGATGGTAAGAAACTTGCCTGTAAGGTTCTCTCTCCTTCTCCTTCTGTCTTCACTGTTCATACATTTGAGAAAATATTTTCAACATATTCTACTCCTGGAGTTAGCCTCAGGAATGAAGACATAATGAGATTCTGCATTGAAGAAACTCAGTTGTCATGAGGGAAGTGAGTATTATGCATAGGAAATTACAACACAATGTGTTTGCTTAAGATGGATATTGATTTGAATTTTATCATCTTTTATGACAAGATGCTTCATCCATATAATGGGGCTCAATATAGAGGGAAAGAATTCACCTTCACCACCATAGACCCCACCAAACAACTTAGGGTTTTAAAATAAAATAAACCATAAAAAACCTTTTCACTTTTTGGGTATGATTTTATTTCCATTTGTCTGAAGATACTTTTAATTCCCTTTTGATGTCCTATTCAATGTTTCCTTTGTCTTCAGACTAATGAAGCCCTCCTCTTCAAGTTCATCCCCCATTAGCCTTTGCTGGACCTTCTTAAAACTTTTATAGATAAAATCTATTGCCATGTAATTTAACCTGCCTTCCAAATTCTTTTTATCTATTTTTAGTGCATGCCTGATCTTTCCAATGCTATGGAAAGAAATATGGCAGGAAAATATCATACCATGTATTTCTTTATACATGGCTGTACCTGAAATAGAATTAAGCAAACAGTCATATTTCAGTAATTTTGGAGGGTTAGAGAATAATAGGGAAATTACATTTATGCTCCAGTAAGTTCTGACTGTATTGCATATAAATGCATAAGCCAGGGTACCTACGTTATTAAAAATTGGCCCATGGTTCTGAAGAAGGAATGGCAGTTAAAATAGACAAGTTGATTTACAATGTTATTGTATAATTGTTTAAATATGCTTTTTGCTAGTATTGCTTAAGTTTCTCCCTCTCCTTCCCAATGTCAATAAAATCATCCTGTGCCTGCTGTTGTCTGAGGCCAGATAGTCTTATCACTAGCCAAGTCATTTAACAATTTGGAGGAGGGGATTCAGACATTTTAAAATAAAATAATAATCTAACACAATATAAACCAAAAATAACCTAATTTGGGACTTCCATGATGAGGAATGACAATATAGAAATCTTGTAAGAATTTGCTTCCATCACTAAACTACTATGTTTCTATAAGTGCAGAAGACTTTGCCACAGTGAAAGTGCTACAATTCATAGCACATAGTAGCATCTGCGCATGGCTGAGACATTGCAGGCAATATCCTATGGTGTTATATGGCATGATGGCAAATTCAGTGAAAAATGCTGGTGCAGTGTGTAAAGAAGCAAGTCTATAACAAAGTCACGTGTAAAGTATGGGCAAGCTCTGCCAGATACATCTAGAATTTATTACACATTCATTTTGAATTAATTTTTGGTCATTGTGCATTCAATGAACTTTTGCTGTTGCCATATTTATGACCTCCATGATTTATGGGGTGACAACCCACAGTTTAAGAAGCCACAATCTAGGGTTCTCCTTGGTTCCTGCTGCTGGTGAGTTTCCAAGGAGATGGTTGGTAAAGAATCTGTTCTTACACTGTTCACTGTAACAGTAGAAGACTGGCCTGACTTCACAGCAACAGAGCTACCCAGAGCCTCCCTCCCATTTTACTTGAAGGTTTCTCAGGGCTGGAACCCGAGCTTTCATAGGGATGGGGACTCTGTTAGAGACCCTGCTGATGTCTAACAAATGTCACTCAGAGGCCCTTATGTCCCTAAGCAATTGGAAGTATGCACATGCTGTGATCAGACAGAACCATCCTGGGCACATTTTTAACTCTTGACCTTATTCTGGGGACAGCTGTTAGTGAGTTCCATCATCAAACCAGCAAGGGCAGTGATGCTTAGAGTCTGAACACAAAATCTCCTGTCACTTCAGAGAGAACCTTGGCTGTGACTATCACAGGCCAGGTTTTGTTTTCCTTTCCCGGGTTTCGGCAAGCCCACACACAGGTTGACTGGAGCTCTGATGTGGCTCTGTACCGTGTGGCTCAGATCACTCCCAACTGACCCCACAGCCTCATCTTCCTGGTGGCCTGATGGAGTAATTTGCAGGGAAGCCCTTTCCCTGTCCTCTCCTGAGTGTTCTCCCATTTGTTCTGTGGCCATTACTCCATTTTTCTATGAAACAGCAGAGTATAGAAAGAAATATATTCAAAACAAAGAAAAACATATCCACATTTAATATACTTTTGCTTACACCCGCAAAGACTTTCTTCCTGGCATTCATCTTCCAGAGATATTGTTTTGCTCACTGTAGGAGTTGGTGCCCACATGTTCCTCCTTAGATCATCTGTCATCTTCATCTAAGCTCTAGCCAGCTCCAATCCATTTCAGACTTGTCCCCAGGTTCACAGAACTCCCCATACATGTACTCATCCTAGCATTTGTCTCTAGGCCAAAATGCTTCTAAGCTTCAGCTCCTAGGTTGCTTCACTCCTCCCTCTCCTTTTCCCTTTGTCTTTAGTACGATGTATATACTTAGTATATCCCTGCTCTCAGTTATTGAAGCCAATAATGAATGTAAAAATCTCTTATAACCCGTGTTGCTTCCAGATAAAGCTATATAACCAATATATTGTTAATATGCAGACTATTAGGCAGGATAAGATTCTTTTTTAAATAGCTTTACTGCGAATAATACCCACGGAAGTTCAGAGGCCAGCCACATGTCCCGCTCAAATAGTAGTGTTAGTAGCTATTGGGGTAGGCTGCATTCCTGACAATGGCATAATGGTTAAGACATTGCTGGCCCAGTTTACAAAGGTGTTACATTGACTTCATTAATAGTCACAATTAATGGTCTCTTTGAATCTATACCCTTTGCAATGTATAACTTTGTCACTTTTTCCATTAAAAGGTGGAGACCACTTTCTGACCTTTGGCCCTTAAGTGACCTTTGTGATAGTGGTAGGACTGCTGCAAGCTGGTCAATCATTAAGTTTTCATGAGGTCCTCTGCTCTTTGGCTTGCTTTACAATAAGACATTTTTGCCTTTTCTGCCCTGAGAATAATCTTGAACTAGCAAAAGACCAGCCATACACATGCATTACTCAGACCCATGATCAAGCCCAGTGGAGACAAGCAGAATTTTATGCTCAGTGCAAGTAGGGGGGGGTTTCAGCTGAAACCCACAGAATGACCCACATAACTCTGTGTATTAGCTAGATATTCATATATGCCATACATGTGTATATATACAATATCATTTAGACTATGCATGCAATTCACTCAATTTAGGGAGGTGGCATGCATAACATTTAATATGCCAAGTTAGTAGGTAGAGAGCATAGGCAAAGTCTCTAATATTATTTTCTTCAAATAGAACTCTTCAGAAAATGTCAGTGTTTGTTCTTACAGCCATCAAAAGATTTCAAATGATGAGCCCAACTTACATTATGTAGGCTGATGTACTTAAAACCTAATGATTACACATGCTAATCACATCTATAAACAAAACCTTTACTGTGACATCTAGACTGGCATTTAACTAAACAACTGGGCATTGTGGCCTAGACAAATTGATGCACAAAATTAAGCATCACACCATGTACCTGTGAACAATGATGAAAGTTTATTTTTATGTCTCTGAATTCGTTATATAACATTATTGTGATAAGAGATACACTAAGCCAAAATGCACTCCTAATGACCTGATTTTGTTTTCATTAAAAGGCTTAAGGCTTAGTGTAAAATTCCACTCCTACCTAAGTTGGATATCTTGAAACTATTATATGCTAAAAATGAGTCACATTGCTTGGTAATATTTGCTTATTTTAATTTCCAGAAAAAGGTCTAGACATGCAAAGGAATGTTTTTGTGTTCGGCCAGGCTAGTTGCAGCTGCAAGAACCCAGATTAGGGCTGGCCCAGTCTTCTTCTCTTTTGCTTTTCTGAAGAAGAGGATATAACAGCATTCTTCATGATTTCCATTTGGTCCCCCGCATCTGACATTTCTATTTTACACCTTGTTTTCCATCAGACACGATTAGCTTAGTCTTTATTGTAAGCTCCTTTGTCTTATTCCAAAGATTATGAGTTTAAAATCATATTCTTAAATACGAATTAAAACATTGTTCTTTATTTTAAAAAATATAAAAACCATGTGGAGGTAGAGGTAATCTTTCTATGAAGGTGAAGGTGAAGAAGACATTAGTTGGCCCTTCTGAATTCATGAAGTTTTTCTTTCATAAGTCTTGAAGGGACAATGCCCTCTAATAAGTTGGGTGACATTCTCTGTCCAACCTGTTATCATCTGAATTCCATTTCCTCTTGGAGGTTGCTGGGTAGAATTTCAATGGGAAAACTGAAAGGTGGACTTTCTTATGAAGCTTAATCTAATTCTCTCCAAAAGAATAACCCACTTCTTCTGAGCAATGAGAAATGATACTATAATACCATGTGGCCCTGACTCTTCTGTCTTGAGCTGGATGTAAACAGAAGTTTCTGTCCCACCTGGTCCCACAGCTATTTGGTCCCAAGTGAACACACAGAGGCTCATATTAATTATTAACTGTTTGGCCAATGACTCAGTCTTCTTATTGGCTAGATCTTTCTTAATTATTAACCAATGTCTATTAAACTATGTATTGCAACAAGGCTGTGGCTTACCTGCATGTTCCAGCACATTTTCTCCCTCTGTGGCTACAGGGTGTCTAGCTGGAGACTCCCTGTGTTTCTCTTCCCAGCATTCTCCTAGTTTGGTATCCCCACCTATACTTCATGCCTGGCTACATCCTGCCTGTCTGTTGATCAAAACAGTTTTATTCATCAATCAGTAAGAAAAACATATACTCACAGCAAACAAAAGGACATTCCCCATCAGCTGGATTTTTTTTGTTTGTATCATGAATCATATCTCACCTCTGGATGGGGAGAAACATGCACCACACAAGGATCCTTTTTCTTCTCTTCCTTTTTCTCTTCCCTGTTCACAGGATTGGGGAAATTTTTCTGCTGCATTCTAGTGCTGAATTTGGCCTCAGAACTAAAGATATAATTGCTTTCTGTGCTTAAAGAGCTCCACAGTCTCGGAGAAAATGTGTCTTGTGTATAGAAAATCATAATGCAATGTGATGGTGCCTTGGCGGTTATTGATTTGAGTTTTATCATCTGTTACAACAAAGTGTATCATCCTTACAGTGGGGCTAACTATAGGAAAGAAAAGTATTCACTATTATAAAACATTTTCTTCATTGTTAGTAATTTTTCCATCCTAACTAGAATATTTCATTTATTAAAAAGAGAAATTTTTCTCTCTGTTATGTATATTGGAGGGGAGGTGCTTTTTGTTTTGTTTTGTTTTGCTTTCTACAGTTTTTTCTATTCCTCTGATGGGACTGCTTGGAAACTCCACCCCTGGCTGACTATGCTCTTAGATGCTCAGGGCCACAGAGTTGATGATGTGACCCAAGCCAAGCCAATCAGAATCTTTCTTTGGGGCCTTTGGAAATTAATTTAAGGAAAGAGACTGTCTTCAAGTCTGGCAGTGAAGATAAGAAGACAGGAGCATTAGCAGTGCCCGTGGCCATGGCTCTGGCCTCATGGAGAAAGCTAGTATGAAAAATTGGAAGTGACATTCATAAAGAAGCATGATGAAAGGAAGAGCCCAGTCAGCATCTAGTCTTTGGCATGTGATGTCCATAGTCTCATAATGATCAAGTGACTTTCCCATACTGCCCAAGCTTGTTTAAATGGAATTCCTTGGGAAACATAAGACTTTGACTCATATGAGGTCTGACATCTATATTATCTTCAAACCCCACCCTTGTATAATTCCCACCTGACAATGCTCAATTTTGAAGAACCCACTATACACCTTGGGTCTCATTAAACTTGCATTTTAAAATAAGATATATCTAATTGTTTTTAATTATATGTATATGTATACTATGGGTTTGTATGTGGTTATGTCCACATGAATGCTAGTGCCTGCCAAGCCAGAGAAGTCGGATTCTCCTGGTCCTGGAATTGCAGGCTTTTGTGAGCTAGTTAGTGTGGGTGATAGGAACTGAATTTTGAGTTTCTGCAGAGCTGTTGACTGCTGATCTATCTCTCCAGCCCCCTTGTTCTTTTAACTAAAGTGAATGAATAGCAGCAAATGACATTGTACATCTTTTCCCACAGTTTTGGGTCATTTCAGATAGTAGAATGCTCATGTTGTCAAATTAGCATCTAAATATTTAAGGTTTTTACCCATAGATCTGGGCTGTTTTCAGCCTTGGTAAGAGAAACTTCTTTATTTTATTTATTTATTTATTTATTTATTTTTGCAATGGACAGAAATTAAAAAGGTCAAGATGCTTACAATAAGAACTGGGAGCGCAGCCTCAAATGGGACTTCTGTATTACCCCCATCCTTGCCCCAGGCTCAGGGGATATCTTTGAAAAGGAGGCAAAAAAGTATCTAAGAGCTGGAGAATGGAGGCTCTTTAGTCATGAAATGTTATCTTCTGGACATGGCATATCTATTGCACTCATGAACTACACAAGACCAAACCAGCCAAAATCTTAACATAGATGGGGTAGGTGACTTCTAGGGCCATCCATCCTGCGGAGGATAGTTGCTGGAGAAAGGAGAAATGTTTTGTTTTGGTTTTTTGAGTTTTTGTTTTGTTTTATTTTTAAAGTATGTAGCCACTGGGGTTTCCCATGTTCCAATTGATCATCCATAGCAATGTACATATAAGAAGCAACAACTGGACTTACTTGATTTTAAAAAGACATGAAGCTGAGAGGAAGCATGTGTGGAGGAAAGGGGATGAGTTAGAGAGAGCATATGTATTGAACTGATGTGCTTCAAATTATAAAATCCTAATATCAGGGCTGAAGAGATAGTTCAGAAATTAAGAGCATTCCTTGCTCTTGCAAAGGACCTAAGTTCAGTTCCCAGAAACCACACAGCAGCAGCACTTAATCCCACTCATAACCTATAATTTCACTTCAATGAATATATAATGCCTTTTACTGGCCTCTGAGGGCAAAACACACACACACACACACACACACACACACACACACAGAGAGAGAGAGAGAGAGAGAGAGAACATATATACATGCAGGCAAAGAATTCATACACATGAAGTAAAATAAGCAAATAAATGAAATCAAATATTCATCAACATTGAAAATATTAAAGATGCTATACATTCTGCAATGTCAGACATTAAGCCAAGATTTAACTCTTTCTATAAAAATAAACAAGCATTGATTGAACATGGAGACACCTTTAATCCCAGCCCTTGGAAAGTAGAAAGAGGCATATTTCTGTGAGTTCAAATCTAGCCTGGCCTACATAGCTAGTTTAAGGTAGCCAAGTGAGGCTCTGTCTCAAAAAGAAAATTAGCTAATTTTTTAAAGTTTAAAAAAGGAATAAAAATATAAGTACAACAAACTCATTCACATGCAAATCAGCTTTCATCATTCATAAATGGTAAAATTATATGCATACTAAGTAATTGGTTTAGAATAAAATTCTTTAAGGATTGTTATCAGTGCTTTATTTACATGCCTGTTTTGTGTATATTAATATCCATGATCATACAAAAATTTTCTTGGGTGAAAAGGGATTAGGAGTGGGAAAATAGAAAACCTAAGAATTCCTGCTCCAGACAACCAGGAAAGAAAGGACTATTTTAGAGTGGAGAGTATGAAAAGAAATTGAAAATTAATGATGTTAGAAAGTGGTAACAGCCACCATCCACCCATTGCAGTCATCTTGGCCGTCATGAGCATTAGGGAAAGCTGCTAGGCTAGAGAGTATGGCCAGGGGCAAATGGAAACTAAAAATAGATGAAGGAATAGAAGAAGTGTACATGAGAAAGTCTGATGAATGAGAAATGAGTCGTAACTATATATCTAATACTAAAGACCTTGTGATACTGGGAAGGACACAAAGCTAGACATTAAATAAGTCCATCCCAGCTCTCATTTTCATGCCTATTAGTTATCACTTAATCCCACTTTATGTGTTTGTGGTGTTGGGGGATGAATCCAGGGTCTCAGGAATGTTTACGCAAGCACTTGACCACTCTGTTACACAAGGCCCTACTTAATCTCCTTGAGTCTCAGTTTCCCACTAGAAAATGGAACAATAATTCTAACTTGCATGACTTGTATGAGCATCAAAAGAGAGATGATACGCAGATATGCCCACTAACTACAGGTATACTTATTGAAATGTTAATGTCTGTGATTGGCATTACCATCACTTTTGATAAAACAGTGATTCCAGTACACATTTGAGCGTGCTCATTAAAAGCTAGGAGAATGCTCATGTTTTAACTGTAGGCTCCACCGAGGAACCTGTAGCCGTCTAGATCTGTCAAAAAGAAAATTAGAGAAACATGACTTAAGCAGACCTGCCCTCCTTGCAAAGCTGATAAGAAAAATGGAAAACGAAACTGTGTCCTTAGCAGAATGTCCCTTTTACTGTCTTCAAACTAAATATTCATTCTTGCCTACTCTCAAAGCTATTCTGAGACAAAGTAGAGATCACCCTTTATCTCTTGGGCTTTTAATATCCCCCATTTGTATGGACTGAAAAATTGAGGTGGGTACAACATAAAGCCGTTTGCACCAAACCTGCCTCTGCTGCAAACAGCCAAGGCTTTCTACCCAAAAGAATACCCCTTCAGAAAGCCCAAGTTCAGGAAACACAGAAAAGATGTAAAATATTAAACAAATAAAGACTGAGTAGGGAAAAGAAAAGACTATATTCTGAGACATATTTTCCAAATAAGAGAGATAAATTCTGAGAATGAAACATGTTGGGACAACAAGACAAATGCTAGAATAAATATAAAAAGAAGATAAATTTCCTCATATAGGAATACAGAAAGTCAAACTCTAAAATGTTAGACCATAGCTGAAGGAAAGGTAAAACTGGGAGGGTAAGATAAACACCATGGGACAATAAATCACAGAAATAACACTTTGGAGAATTACTGTGAATAAAACACGTCCCACAAAGCACACTTGCAGGAGGAAGACAAATGCAATGTGACTAACAAATACAGATATCCTGGTGAAGATGGAGACCACTCTTAGGAAGATAAATACCCAGGGCATCTCTGACCGCCCTGGCCTTCCCCAAGGAATACCATTTACATGTACTTCCCTAAACTTTTCCTCCTGGTTTGTGCCAGTCTCTTCCTTTTTATGCAGGAGTGGAGGTCACCTCTCTCACACCTGATACTTGCTCTTCTTTTTCTTGTAAGTGACAGCTGGCACAATTCCCCTAAGGGGACCCACTGCTCTCCTTCTGTCACTGAATGACTTAGCCTTCCATAAAAGTGGGAAACCTGATCTCATTGCTCAGATTTAAACCTCATGATATGGAGGTGAGCATCCCCAAACCTTCAAAACCAAGCCACCTGTCCTCAAATGCTTTGTCCCATGTGGTCCTCAGAAGCAAGGATTCTTTCTAGTCATAGTGCCTCACCAGAATTCCATAGATGTAATACTAGAACATGAAAGATAGGTAACAATTTGTCGTAGTGAAATCCAGGCATGCTTAGAAGCCAGGTGTAATGAGTTCTGTGGAAGTGCTCATTAGCTGTGGCAACTGGACTAGTGATGTAAGCGCTCAACTCGGAAATGCAAGTGATGCTTAATATTCTGACATTGTCAGGAAACACTTAACTGTTCTCAGGATTCAAATAGGATAGCTCACCCAGCAGGAATCATTCAACACAATTTAACCTTCCCTGAGTGTGGGTGCAAGTGATGCACTGTGAGCTCACAGCAAAAGGTCAGAACAACAGAGGTCGAGACGGGAGAGAAGAGTAATGAGGCTGGTCATTAAGGGAACACAAGCATGCCAGCACACAGTGACAAGCATTCTTCCTAATACTGGCATAACACAATACCAATGCAATACCATCACAAATCCACCGTTTTCTTTCAAGATGGAGCCTCAACTTTCAATACTGACTGCAGATAGCACGAGGATGAGGCTATTGTATTTGAAAGACATATTTTGTAGTTTACAATATATCCATCAACTAATATAATCTCCACTACTCCGTCTCATAAATAGGGCAAGGATTACTCATCTCTTTCCTATCTTGAAAACCTGAGGAACAGAAAGGATATGACCTTTCTGAAGGTCATGACACCACTAGGTGGAATCGGGTAAAAGGCCAGGGGTTTCTGGAAGGGATGTGATCCCTGGAAACCAGTGCCATCCCTTGGAAAAATGAACTGTTCCTACTTAATGCTTCATCAAGAGGACCCTTACAGCTAAAAATACCTCATGCAAATGAATTCTGCTTGAGAGAAGATAATGTACAACCAAACAATCAGTAGGGGAGGAAATTGAATTAACACAACAATGTAGAGCTAGGCAATTGCTTCTCCTCCAGCCCTCAAAGTGTGGTCTTCAAAGCATACCACATTCACCTGCTTGCTTACAAAAACACAGAACCCCCTGAATCACAATCTGCATTTTAACCAAAACCCCAAGTGATTCACACACAGATTAACATTAGAGGAACGAACGTTTCTCTTAGGTAATTTGGGAAGGAAATCATTTTGCCACTGATAATAAAGTTCTGAATTCACCTTGTCAGAAATGAACTCTACTGTGCACTGTGAGGCCAAGATGATGACTTTAAGGCTCGCCCCTGAATCACGACCTCCTGCTCTTTCTCTGCCCAGCCACCTAGTGGCCTATATTGATTTGTCCACATGCCAGCAGTCTCTTAGGGACCATACCTGGGAGAAACTGCTTCAGAAACAGATTCCAAAACTCTGAAAGGGGAATAATCCAGACCTAAGTTGAGTTGCCTAAAGGCTGTTTTGCTCACCACAGATTCTATATTACATTTTTAAGCAGCTATCTTGCTTGAGATCCGTGTTCAAAGTCCCTTTCAGAAGATTTCAGAAGATACGGATTTCAGCACTTCGTTTCTCTTTTTAGTGTTTACCATGTCACCCCACATTCTTTGAGAGCTCAGTTGTAACTCAATATCTACCCTTGTCTCTGTCTCTGATATCTCTCTGCTCAGTTAACCTATTCCTTGGAAACAGATTTGCATGCGTAGCCAAGTGCTCTCCTGACTACTTCTGCCCTCTGAAGGGAAGGGTTGCCCAACAGCTTATATCTACATGGTCACTCACTTCCATGGCTATTTCTGGAGTCTAGAGGCAGGTATCTTTCAAAATATTCTTGGGAAAAGCATGTTAACTCTAGGAGCTATTTCCATTCACTTAGCAAGACGGAGCAGATCCACCTGGCTCAGTTTGGGAGCCATGTGGGAACACATTGCATCATGCATGGGGAGGTCTCCAAGTGTCTCATACAAAGGCGCATCATTATTGCACAGTGTTATTATCCTATTGCCCCCTCAATTAAAATAAGTGGCTCTTTAAAATGCAGTAACAGCTGCTCCCAGCAGCGTCTCCTTGAAATACATTTGCGTTCGCAGTTTTCCCTTTTCTGTGCAGCCTTTTACATCTCTGTTGAAGCTGTGCTTCACACTCACCATCGTGAAATCCACAGTGCTCTTATATAGGAAATATCCAGTTCAAAATGGACCAAAAAAGAAAAAAAAAAGTTTTTTAAAAAGAGTGAGAACCAAGCAAATGTTATACAGTTCCCACACCCAGACCCCAGAGGCCCTTTGTCCTAAGAGCATTCTGCAGCAGTAGCTTTTGGTGCCCTCCTGTGATGCAATCAAACCCATAGGTTTCACACTTGGGTCCTATAAGAAGCCAATGGCACAGAGTGAAAGGCAACACAATATGTCAGCTGCATATGCTTCCCATTGGGGAAGAATCCAAACTGCATCTGACTAAACAGAGAAGATCATCACACTTGTTTTTCATGGTATATTCTATGCCATAAAATAATTAGTGTCTGTGAGATTGTGATTTATAAGTAAAATATATCTTGTTCTTTGCTTCATTCCTGGCATACATCTCTTAAAAAGCTTAGGAGTCTCTGAAGTGCTAACATGACTTCTCGTATGCTAGTTGACATAGCTGATGGTGAGGGTTTCTGGACAGCCTCAGAATGGGGGCAGGTTACCAGCAGGACTAGCTATGTCATTAGAACATTGATAGTTTCCATCCTGTGACCCTGGGGGGGACAGGGGCTAAAAGTTGAGTTGCTCATCAATGGCCAATGATTTCATTAATCATGTCTACATAATAAGCCTCTGTAAAATAAAGTAAAAAGTAAAAGAGACATAGTTTGGAGAATTTCCCCTTTGCTTGAACAGGTAGAAAGCATAGAAGTCATTCCCTTGAGAGTTTGCAAGCTTTACCACTGCCTGCTTAATCCCCATTGTACCCAATGCATCTCTTCCATTTTGCCTTTCATCCATATCCTTTGGAATATCTTTTATAATAAACTGCTGAACATAAGTCAAGATCCTTTGAATTTATAGAACCAAGTCAGCAAATGGCAGAACCTGATCCAGTTGGTATAATCCATAACAATCAATTGCTAGAGATGTGGCTAGAAAGGTTTTCTGTTAAATAGGAAAAGTTATACTGTACCCAATGTCCACAAAATGGCCTGGTAGAAGAGATGAGTGAAGAAGAGTAGAGAGAATTTCCATTTAGACATCCCTCCAATTTTCAGTCACTCCCTTAGTTGAAAAGCCCCAACTTAGTGACTGGCATCTGAAGGGGGATAATGTGTGATGGCATTGAGCCCTAACATTTGGACTTTTGATTCTAACTTTAAGCAAACAGTACCAGAATTGAATCTGAATGCAGGACACTTCATAGGCACCCACCTGAGAACTGCTTGGAGTATGAGAAAAAGGGAAGATTTGACTGATGGTGTTGTAGACAGAGAAAACTGAGTTTGGTGTGATTTTCTAGTATGTACTACCAAATACAGAAATAAAAATCCTAAGTTAGCATTATAACTTTTATTCTCTAGCAATTCCTTACCATGCCTAATTCTTAGTTGACAAGCTTGGTTTGTACTTCTCTAAAAGAGACCAGAGAACTTTCATAACCTGTTTCTCTCCACTTCTTAGCCCTCATCACTGACTCCCTTCTGTCAGCCATTGATAAGCTGCTATAGTAGAAGCCAAAAGCTGCCCTTTACATACTCACCAAACTTCAGCACTTGTCTCAACTCAGAGATGTCTCAATGGAAATTCTCTCTACTCTTCTTCACTCTTCTCTTCTACCAGGCCATTTTGTGGACATTGGGCATAGTATAACTTTTCCTATTTAACAGAAAACCTTTCTAGCCACATCTCTCTCAATTTGCTGCTTCTTTTGAACACCATTTTATGTTGCAATGCTCTGAAAGAATGTCTTGTGTTTCCCATCTCCAATTCTTTCTTCTATTCTTTCTGGAATCAGAATTTACATCTTCTCTGCAGCTCTAATAAAAGTGCTCTTGTCAAGATGACTAATGATAAGTATTTGGTTGAATTCACCTTACAATGTGATCCCCTTGCAGCATTCTTTAGAGCCAACCACATATTCTCCTTTGATAACTTTCTTCACTGACCTCAAGGACTCTAAGTTGTTGATGTTCTTCTGACCTCAGTGGTGGGTCTTCTTCTCTGGCTCCTCTTCAGATCTTTGGCCTCAAAACATTTGAGTGTTTGAAGACCCAGAATTCTGTCTTTGGTTCTCTCTATTCTCCCTTAGTAACCTAATCTCATGACCTGAAGTATATTCATATGATGACTTCCAAGTCTATATAGCTGGACCAGAAATTAACACTAAATGCTACATTATGGATATTTCATAAACACCTTCATATAATGTATTCACAGCTAACATCTTTATAGTCCTCAAAGATGTTCTGCTCACAATATATATATATATATATATATATATATATATATATATATATATATATGATTTTTTATACTCTTTTAGGGGCTCACCACCCAGCTCCCAAATTACTACATGGAGGCTTTTCCTGCTTAGAAATGCCCCACTTTAGCTTGGCTTGTTTCTAGCCACCTTTTCTAACTTCAATTATCCCATTTCTCTTTAACTACATTTTTCCTCTGGGCTTTTTGCCTTTCTTTATTCTATATGTCTTTCTTCCTTTCTCTGTGGCTGGCTGTGTACCTGGGTGGCTAGACCCTGGAGTCCTCCCCTCTTTTCTTGCTCCTTCCTCTTCTATTTATTCTCTCTGCCTGGCAGCCTTGCCTATTTCTCTCTCATGACTACCTATTGGCTGTTCAGCTTTTCATTAGACCAATCAGGTGCTTTAGACAAGCAAAGTAACACAACTTTACAGAGTTACACAAGCACGACATAAAAGAATACAACACATCTTTGCATCATTAAACCAATACTCCAGAGCATAAACAAATGTAACACATCTTAAACTAATATTCCACAACAATGTGACTTTTTCTTACCTTTTATCTTCTCAGATCCAATCTTCTCAGGTTTGTATCCCTGACTTCCTTTTTTCCTTTCCGCCTTACAGCCAATCAACCAGAATTTTATTTACCATTGAACTATTGAGATTTGGAGCACTTTTCATCATCCACTATACTGCTTCCACCTTGATTCAAGCCACTGTAAGTTCTCACCTCCTTTATCACTTCTACATTTCTGTCCTTGACCACCACATTGCACATCACACCAAGCTACCCTTTAATAAACATTAGATCTTGTTGCTATCCTTCTCAGACTCTTAATGGCTTCTAGCATTGCTTAGAAACTGGATCAAATTACCACTTCCAGAATTTCACTGATGCACTCATGAAACAATGGCAACAGGGCATATAGCTCATAGGACAATTGTGAAAAATAAATCAAATATTGCCTGAAACATGTTTAGGAGAGTTCCTGGCACATTCAGAGAACTGAGACATAAATTATTATCATCATTATGATCATGCATACACTGATGGCAGATTATAACAACAAGATTAATTATGTTGTGTCCATAAACTCTTATATATAAAAAGAAAGCTTATAATTTTGATTTACTCTTTGTTGATTTATTTTCAGAGAGATACACTGTAACATGAAGCAAAGCACATTATCCTCTTGGGCCTGGGCATCCTTCAAAACATTCTTAGCTTTTGTGTGTGTATGTTTGTGGTGTTGGTGGTTGGACTCTGATCTCTTACAGATATGAGGCATATTGAGAGAAGCATAAGATTGCTTAGCAGGTAAAGTACCTAGCAGTGGACACAAAAAGATAATGACAACATTATTAACAGCAGAGACAACAGGGAGGAGAAATGGGTGACTACAAGCCAAAATTCCAATAGTAAGACCCTCCTGGGTTAGTTAGTTAGTAAGTGGCATTCTGCCTCCCCGGCTCCTCTCCCACACCAGCTCTCCTCATGGGGAGCTGAAGGCTGGTAGATGTTTTTAGTCAGCTGTAACTGGCTTCTTCAATCTAAAAGGATGTTTTATATCCTCCTTGGCTTCTGGCTCCTCACTTCTGGCCCTCCCCCAGGACTTCCAATTGGGTTCTCTTCTCCTGCTGCACTGAGCCTGATCTTGAAGAAGAGCTGGGTCAGCTCTGGTCCAACTGGCAGAGAGGCCCACATGAAAAGGTATGTGTTTGCATCTGTGCTGATGTCGGGCAATCTCTCTCTCTCTCTCTCTCTCTCTCTCTCTCTCTCTCTCTCTCTCTCTGTGTGTGTGTGTGGGGGGGGTTCTTTTCCCTCTAAATTAACTATTACCATTTTTTCTTTTTTTCTCATATGAATGGTACCACTAATGCAATGAGAAAGAAAGAAAAAGAGCCAAATCCCATTAAAATATAACAACAAAATAACCTACAGCTCAGAATGCTGAGGTAGCTCAGAGCAGCTCTCCTCCTCTTTCTCATTATCTCTCTTTGCCAGCCACCTCTCCACCCCCACATTGGTCTCTTTCTTAGTTTTTTATTTCTGCTATTTTGGCTCCCCTCTTCTTGTCATCCTGCCCCTGTATTCTCCTACCTCCTCTGAGCCATTTCCCTTCACAGCCACCATTCTCTGTTCTGTTCTACCACCCATTGGCCATTTCTTGGTGCTGTGAATTTTTAGAAGGAGCAACCAGGAAGTGAAAGACAATACGGATATTGAGAATGGAAACCAAAGGAAATAGGAGACAGCCATTCCCCCTCAATGCAGCCCAGCAGCTAGAGGCAAGCAAAAATGAAAGTTAAGCAGAAATTAGGAATCAACCTACCATGCAGGGGATACCAGGATAGTAAGGCAAGTGGATTCTGAGACAGGAAGATGTAGGTGAAAACCCTGACTGGGAGAGAAAAAAACAACTCTGTCATTGAGTGAATTAAATAGTTAATTACATACAGATGTTTAAACACTGTTGAGCCTAATCTATAAAATAGACATTAAAACAACAGCACCTACTTCTAACATCTGTGAGGACCAAATAGATGAGGGTGGCTCCCATATGACTGCAAGCCACTGTCATCACTTCTGAACTCTTTTGAGGAATGTTTACAGATTGCCCCAGAATTAACAGATGACCTCACATGTGGTAGGCAGTAAACATATTTAATTAATTTCTGTTCTCTGGCGCATCCTAGCATCCTACATGGCTTGGTCCTGAAAACCTGACTGGGATGATGTGGGAATGAAAAAATAACAAACACACATACACAAAACCTGGGATTTGATGGGTTGTGCTTGCACTGATGTAGGACACCTACTACAAAACCCAAAAACTCAAAACTTGAAGCATTTACTATGTACAGCACAAAGAGAAGGGGTTAGCGAGTCTCTGTGGGACATCTCTGTAGGAAGGCAGTCTTAGATTACAGTCATTCAAGAGGAGGAAGCTCTGCATGCTAGTTTTTGCATAGCCAGTCAATCACTGGACCAAATTCCCCCAAGTCAGACCCAAGGAAGGGCATTGCCATCCCCATGGGTCTAAGGCATTGGGGTCCTTGACATGACTGTGCCCATGTCAACAACACACATTCACTCATGACTTCATCTGCTCCCCACACTTCTCACACACTCCAGAACCTCCTACTTTATTCCAACAATAGCCACTTTTTCTACCTCTCAAGATTAGCTGGGACTAAATAAAAAATGCAAATGCTTCTGTCCTGTAATAACCGCCCTCCCCTGCAGCCCTTAACAATGATTTTGCTAATGAGTTAGAATAAACTGACAAAATGTTCCTGTTGTATTAGTGCCTTCAAAGATAGAAGACACAAAACTGTCTTTAGAGTTTGAATCCAATTATTTGTGCTATAAATGTTCATACTTCAAAACTAATATTAACAACTAAATACTATTACTCTAAAACATTGATATTCATTATTTCTAGATTGTAAGGTTATGATTGATTTTAATATTCTGGTCTTTTAGGAGATTTAACATTAAGAAATATATTCATAATTAAAGAAAATATCAAAGGCAATTTTGAACAATGACTAAGAACAACTATATGCTTGTTTTTCAAGTTTTACTTTATCGACGGTGCTGCGTTCTCAAGAAGATAGATGAATATAGGGACAGAAAACCTATAGAGGACCCATGAGCATGATTTATTTCATCTCTAGGATAGCATGCTTAAATCATAATACCTTCATTCTCTCAGCTTACTGACAACATTATCACTCCATATAGACAATTGGATCTGGAATTTCATGTTAGTGGCCATGCTTCCAAAGACAGAAGAAGAAGGATGTGGCCACATTCATAACTCACATGATGTCCTCTTTCAATCACCTGACAGCTACCATCTATAGGCAATGCACTTCTGATTGTCCTTGAAGGAGTCATGCTCGGTAATCCCTGAGGGAGGTTCAGCCAGCGTTTCTACCAGCATGCAATTGACAGAGTTAGCATATCAAGAACCTGACAGAGGTATGTGAAATATAAATATATGATATATACATAATCACAAGATATATATATATGTATGTATATATATATATCAGAAGATATATATATCAGAATATATATGAATATATATCAAAAGATAAATGAATATATATCAGAAGATATATATATCAGAAGATATGTATATATGTGTGTATGTATGTATTATTATGTATCCCAGCTGAAATATGATACCTGGTCATGAACAAGGAGGGGAATCTCTGAAATGTTTTCTGTGCATAACACATCCTTTGATGTGCTCACTGCTCTTCCGAAAGACACAACTTCTACCCAAACACACTCATTCACTCCCAAGTTCTCAACTATGGAAAGATTGAAAATAGCTATCTTATACTCACTTGTAGATTTTTATATACTTAAAGTTAGCAGTCTTAACAAGCAAGGCTTCTTGGTCCCACTCTCTGCTGAAGAGGGCTTCTGTCTGCTTCTCTGGGAGTGCAACTGTATTAAAAGAGGTATACCAAGGGACCCTGCTTCAGCCAAGGTAAACAAAGATATCCTCCCAAAATGAAAGGTTAAGCATGGCAAACTTTGCAGACATGCTGAACTGCACCCAGAACCCACCGCAGTATAAAAACAGAGTCATAAAGGAGGTCTCTGACGAAGTCAGGACTTGTAATTTAATTCAGCTTCTTTGGGGAAAGCCAACTATTGGCAAAGCTAGGCTAAGCAAGAGCTCTGGGCATCAGGAGCCCAGAGGACACACTGGGAAATACCCTGTTCCTCGGAGACGAGATCTGTGCACAGAAATGCCATTCCCTAGACCTGCTTTAAAAAACCAAAAAATACTCTGTCCCTGAAATATATTTTTAAGCATTTCAATAAAAAATGTGCATAATTTTAAGGAGCAGTTTTAGCCCATGTTTTGAATCATAATAGCTACAAACAACAACAACAACAAAAAACTTTTAGGTAATACTCTTTGGTGTTTTTCTGAAGAGCTTAGGGAAAGGAATATTGTTTTGTTGTATGGGCCCAGGATTTATTCTTAAAATTCTTTGTGTGTAGGACAAGCCTTTTGTTTCACATAAAAGCAGGTTTGCTGAATGTATTCCGTTGAGCGCCTTACCTAACCCCCTCTTCCACTCATACTCAATTTAAGAAGTTACACAGAATCCCAGCCCTGGTATGCCTTCCCTGATGGTGAAAGATGTGATGGCGATCTTCCCTGAGGAAATGCATGCACACAGAGGGGTGTGTGCATACACACAAATATACACACAAAAGCAAGCACAAACATACACAAATGTGCACGTACACAGAGAGACACATGTTTTTACACATGGAGAGAGAAAGAGTGAGACATATCGCTCATGTGCTATTTTGATTTTAAATATTTACCTAGACTTAATCTACCCTATCTAATGCTTGAGCCATTTATTTTAACTTGGACTCCAAAACCAGAATTTATTTTAAGCTAAAAAATTTGAAAGTTTGGCTGAACAATGTTCCTTAAACAGGCCTCAACCTTCAGAATAAATTTTTCTTTTTGATATTGGGTCATTAGTGCTTAGTACCTTCCCAAAATTCCATTTATCTTTACCAATGTACTTTCTCATTGGTTGTAAATACATAGATTTGCATTGTTTGTTTGTTTGTTGTTTTGAACCTGGCAGTAGAGCAGGGAAATAGAACCTTGGCAACAAAACTTACTATTCCTCTTCTGGAGTCACAGGATGAAAAAGTCACAGGGAATGTCAAAACCCAGAGATCACCCAAAGTGCAAAGTCTTTTGTAACTAGATTTCACAACATAAACCACTTTGAGAAGCTTCCAGAATGGCAGGCACAATAGTAAATCGACGATGCCATCTGCCAAATGGCCTGGAGAGGCTGAGAACCGTCGGACTCATTAATTATTGATGACAATCAGAGTCAATTTGACTTCATTATAGGCCAAGAAGAGGAAATCATTGAGGATCCTGGTCTTAATGGACCTAAGCGTAATGGGGAAGCTATGGGGAGGGAGAGTCCAGTTCCCCATCTCCTGTCTTCAATCTCTTTGAGAGCAACATTGTGACCAGAACAAGACGACGTGTCTAAATAATTTAGGCAAACGTCAATCGGTGGGAAGCCCTGAATTTCAAACATGTAATATGTGTCTACATGGGTCATGGTTCACCAGATTTCTGTACTATCATCTTATAAGAATGGTGATTGTTTAACCAAAAAATTGCTTCCTTCAAGGATCTTTACCCCTGATTTTTTTCTCTCTCTTCGGGGACTGACATATAACTTTGGAGGTGGGGAAGGAGGGAGCTGAAGGTAAGTGCTGAGGTTCTCTGTCCCTTCTTCAGCTACCTGGCCCTTTATCCACTCCTTAAATGCAGCCTCTGCTAGTCAGTGCAACGACTTTAGGAAAGAAATGGAGCTGAGCATCTTATCTGATTGGAACTGCAGGGGGCTTTCCATAGACAGGATGCAATTATTCAACTTGGACAGCAGCCAGAGCCAGCACTCCTGTGATCGCTCAGCTCCTTTTGTATTTCTCTAGTACCTTCTCTAGCCTGGCACACTGCAGTTCCCTCCTTTGAGTAAGAAGAGGGCCTGCTTTCCTTTTAAACATCTCTCTTCAACTGAAGAGCACTGAGCCTATGACAGCCCAAATGTTGTATGATGCACATGAGCCATTGCAAGCAAAATTAGAATACATGAGCTACACAATCAAGAAATCCAGTTGATGTAAAAAAAAAAAAAAAAAGAAAGAAAAAGTATAGATCCAAGACATATTTGAAAGCAATGAGAAGCAAAGCAAGGGGAAAAGTAGGGGGCCCCAGCTACAGTATTCATTTTAGAGGGAGAAGGGAAGTGTGCACTCTATTCCTGGCTAGAAAGGCTATATATAGAATGAATCCTTAATTCTCTTATTTTATTTTTGAACATAGGCATATATTGAGGAATTGACTGCAAGAGGATCAGTGGAGTTTGATCAGCTACACTCAGGGTATGAAGTCAGTCTTTGCATGGTAAATTTGAGTCTTCCAAAACATACCACAAGGCTGGGGAGATGGCTCAGTCTGAAAAATACTGTGAAGTACAAGAACCTGAATTTAGTTCTAGAATTCACTTAAAAAGCCAGGTACAGATATACACATCTGTAAATTCAGCACTGGAAGGCAGAGACAAGAGGATGCTAAGATCTTGCAGGCCAGCCATCCTAGCTGAAAAAGCAAGCACTGGATTCAATGAGGACCTTGTTTCAAAGAATAAGGATGAGAATGACAGACAAAGATATTGTCATCAACCTCCAACTGTTGACCTCTGGGTCCTACATCCATGTATATGTGCACGCACACTCATATATATATATATATATATATATATATATATATATATATATATATATATATATTTGTGGACATGCACACACACCACAAGAATCCTCCTCCTCTCTGATCTCTATGTAACACAGCTTGATCAATGCCATACCCAACATTTCACTCAAATGTGGACATTCTGAGCCTCTGAGCACTATGTGTCCCTTTGAGCTTGGTGACACTTCACTCTTCCAGCCTGACATAGTCTCATGATCTTTCCTCATTAGGAGCTCTAAGCAATTAAATCACAAAAATCTCTTCTGTTCAATTTTGAAGTATTCTGTGCAACCCACTTATATTTATTCTTTGAAATCATTATTTCAAAACTTTAATGGACACAGAATTAATTGGACATTATTGTTAAATTTAATAAGAAGCAAACCAAACGGCAATAATGAGAGCTCCTCATTAGAGCCCACTATGCGGCCAGTGTGGTCCTTTTCCAAATCTCACTAGAAAGAGCTTGCTGCCTTGCAGAGTGCTAAGAAGACTACTGGTTTTTGCTCTAATAAAGTGCTCTCATTCGTTAATATTCAAGGTATTTGCACATGGATGACTGTGTTTGATTCTCCAAGAGACACAGAGTCAAATAAGGCAAGTTCTACTGCTTGCCAGGTGTGATAAAGACACCTAAGTTCCACATACTTATTATGGCTTTTCCAAGGTCACACTGCCAGTTAAGTGTTGCAGCCCATGATGCTGACTTCTGGGTCTAGTGCTCTCTCTACCACAAATTCTCCCAACACTCCTTAAGGCTAGGAACAAGAACTAAGAAATTACCAGGCATGATGATACACACCTATAATTCCTACATCCATGTACGTGGAGGCTGGAGCAGCCTAAGCTACATAGTAAGAATACTCCATGAACAACAACAATAAATAGTAAATTGGACAGACTTACCTTGCAGGTTAGCTGCTGGCACAAGAAAGGAAACTTCTGGTTCAATGACAAAGTGGTATGGACAATCACTCACAGGATAGTCATGGCCAGAGAAACAACATTCCACCCTACACTTTGCCCAAGAGAGTTCCTGAACATGCAATAAGTTAAGTCACAGGAGAGAAACTTGAATGTAAACAATCTAGGTCTTTTAGAATGGGCATTACACAAAGTTGCCTTTACCTTTCTCTGAAGTGAAACATGGTCATTATTACAGTGATGGGAAGAAACATACTTTTTTTTACAGAGATGTGTTTCTACCCAACATTCTTTGACAGATATCACAAAAAAAGAAAAAGCAATCCATATCTACAAAATGGGTAGAGTCACGGGAACCTGGTAGAGAATCATCTTTAAGTACTAAATGGAACATGAATTGTAGTCTGCTTGACTTGACATAGCCCATGTGACAGAAATTAGTAAGTGGCTGAGTGAGGACTTGACCCTGGGTCTGTTCTGTAAATCCTATACTATGGAATACTATGCTGCCTCTCCAAGACTGGGACAGTATCTGGAGACACTGCGTGTTTCTACACCCAGTAAATCATGCTTCTGCTCAGAAATCTCTGAGCTCTGGTGTGCACAACTAGTAATAGCAAATAGAAAATTCTCGAGAAAATATGCTATGCCCACAAGTGGCAGGAAAATGCAATCTCAAGAGAGTAGATCTTGCCCACAGATGGACCTTGGATCTGCTGAGCTATTAATATTTGTCGTCAGTATCGCCAAACTTGGAGATAGAAAAAGAGGGTTTCAGGAAATAGAAGAAGCAGATACTAAAGTAGGGAGAAGGAAGTACACAGGGTGGATAACTACCATGGAGCCTCTGGCTGAGGGAAGTCAAGGCAGGTATTTAGGGGAACAGGCTTATCTAACAGGCAGTTTATTTTCATCTTACACTTTAGTGCTTTTGTGCAAATAGATTTTTGCAAGAACTGGCAAAAGCGCCAGTTTTTCTATCTGGGATTCTATGGTTTACAGACAATAAAAAGCAAAGGTTTGAAGAAAAGGAATCCAATGACCATCCCCTCCAGAAAGTCACCTGGGTCTCAGGAAGGCCAGGATGTGGTATGAGATGCTTCTCTGTTAACAATCACACTGCCAGGCTTCGGTTGGTTGCCCTCTTCATTACCAGCATTGAGTAGTGTATGGCCAGTGAGAGAAACAAAAGGACCCAGAGCAGAAGTAGATGCATTTGGACTATTTTCCCCCAACAACTATGGGCAGCTGTACTACCACCCTCTACCCGGGGCCAGGGTCACAGTTTTTGGTAGCCAATCCCAGATAGTCACCACTGTGTCAAGCTTTAAATCTAGACCTCAAAAGACTCCTCAAGAGTAGATGGACACCAAAAGAGCTTAGAGTAAAGCTCCAGCTTGAGGTGCCTGATCACATGTCCCAGTTGATATGCTTGTGACCTTGGGTAATTAAAGATCTTTTGTGCACCTCAAATGTGTGTAAAATGGTACTACTAATAATACCTGCATTTAGAAGGGTGTGGGGGGATTAAGTGGGAAAATACCTAACACACTGCCCAGCATGGGAAGAGTCAGCAAGCTCTAAATGTCACTCATATTGTTGCTACTGTTATTTTTCAACATCAACAGTGTAGAAAAAGAAGGAAGGTTTGCTCTCAAAGGCCCATTAACTTTTAAAGCTAAAAGACCTTGCCGGAGACCCAGTAAATGTCAGTGAACATATGGCCCTCCTAAACTGGAAAAATGTCTAGGATGTCTCTCTTCCTAGCACACTCAGAGAGCATGGGCTCCGAGCCTTGCAATTGCCGTGTCAAATATTAATAGCCCATGTTTGAATATGTGCACTCAGTTCTAGAAAAGATGTCATCTCCATATCAAGGGATTAATATCATTGCTTGAATGTTTCCTCTAAGCTGAGATTTCTTTCGTATTATAGGATTTTCTATTATTAATCGTTTTCTTTAATATCTTAATAATGTGATAGGAAAATCAAATTAGCCTGGTAGGAATTTCCCATCAAACTATATTAACTTGGTCTAGTAAAGACTGCAGTTTTCTTCTTAATGAGAGTGCTAACAGCCATCTCAGTCTGCACACTGCCCAGGACACACAAGCTCCCACCCCACCCTTTTTTATGGTGAATGTAGAAGAGTTGTCATGACTCTTTCGCCTTGTTGCCAGTTACAACCAATCTATTTCCAATGCTGGTCAACTCTTCTTCTAAGTCATTTTCTATGATCTTTCCTCAAAGCCATCAATTCCCCACCAACCCTTACAATCATGATTCTAGCAATGGGCTCTGCCAGATCTTCTAGCACTCTATTTCTCCCCCATAGCCACAGAGAGGCCATACTGATTGTCAGTTACCATGCATTCAAGAGATTGAAAGTGTCCCCTAACGTTCTAGTATTGGAAACCTAGTCTCCAAAGTCATATGGTTAATGGTGTTTATAGACCAGGCCTTCAGGAGGTGATCAGTCAAATATGAGGTCACAGGAGGGGCCCCAGGGCATTATCTTCTTTAAAGATGGGAAGAGGAACAAAAGCTAGACACTTGATCTGTCTGTCTCACACAGCACAGCACAGCACAGCAAGACCACTCTGGCCAAATGTTCTCATACTTCCCAGTCTCCAAAATCATAAGCCAAGTAGTTTTCCAACCATTAAAACTTACCCAGTATTCAATATTTTGTTATAGTAACAGAAAGTGAACTATGGAAACCCATCACCTGCTGAAGCCGGTGGTAAGGACATAAGTTCTTGGCAGTTATAGGGCTTTCAATACTGGTCTCGAATTACTTTACTGATCTTAGCCTGAAAGGTTCCCCTCCTGACTTTTTCTGCTCAAAGTGGATTTTTCAGTTGTTCAGAAAATATCCCTTTATATATGTGTATGGTATTTCCAAATTGGCCCTCTATCCTCTCTACTGTATGAATAACAGAATACTAAACTGTAGGTAGGACTCTTAAGGACACATTCATAGAAAACTATTAAATTATACTCATTTACACAGAACTTGCACAATTCTTGCCTCTTCTTGGTCCCATGGCTGGTAGAGTAGCTCTAGGAGTCATTGTAAAAAACTGATCCTCATTGGTGTTTCTGGGCATGGAATTGAAGACCTCAGGCAAACTTTAAAAGAGAGAAAATGAGCTGAGGGGTACCTGACGTGCCATGCCATGAAGATTAATCATATTAACAATGACAGTGACACAGCACAGATGGAGATCAAGTTGCTTTGGGACCACAGTGACAACAGGGATTCTCAAACTGGGAGATCAGATGACACTGCTTTTGACAGCCAGAGACTGAACACAGAAGAAGAGCCACTAAACTCCTCCAACTCTGGGCTCCATATGCATCTGGGCAATCTAAAGTCTCCATGGCATCTTTGAAGGAGGCCCCATTCCTATAGCTCTAGGAAGATATGGCTGAGCAAAGTCACGGTGGCAATCCAACATCAAAATTCCCGATGTCTTCTGCAAGGTAGGGACCAAGTGGGACCCTGTGATATGAAATGGGACTTTAGACAGAAGGATCCAAAATCCGCAAATGAATGTGCGGCTCCTACCAGCTTATTATTTTTAGGGCAAGCTGCTGTCCCTCATCCCATCCTCCTCAGAGGGTCAAATATTCCAGATCTTATACAAGGGAGTATTTTATAATCCAATACAAAAGCGCTACCTCCCATCACTGCCACCTGAACTGCCTCCAGGTTCTCATGAAGAATTAGATCCTAAAGAGGCACCAAGCATGATATAAAAGTCCTCTTTTGCCTGTAGACAGAGCTGATGGTACTTCCTGCTTTCAGTATACACTATGGAAATAGTACATAAGTGTGGATTCATGACCATTATTATCCCCATGGAAACATCTAGCGTTCTGAGGGAGTCCTCATCCTTATCCTCCTCTCTATAGAGCTAATGTCCACTAGTTGTTCACTCACCTATACCACTTAGCTGAGAGGTGACTTTGACTCCTCATTGTCATTTGCCCTAAAACATTGCATCAACCTTTGATGGTTTCCCTCAGGCCCACTTACTAAGCCATAACTTTGAACTTACCCTAATTGTCCTGTCTAAGGATGTTTCCTCTCCTTCTTTTTCCTCCTGCCATTCTATGGAACAGGAAAGCCCAGCTGCTTTTCTTCTCCATTCACACTCAATTCCGAGTACTTCACCTCGGGTCATCAAAAGATGTCTGGAGCTTTCCTCACACTGACCAGTTCTCTGGTCCTATAATTCAATTCTATATTCACACCACCAACCTGCAAATAGTGTGAGACCCCATAAATAGAGGGTTTAAGTCCACAGACCACACATATGCTAGATGTCAATCAAAAGCAGTAAACTTTATACTTCTGAACAGCCAGCTGTAAATGAATCGTTCCACAGTCTCCTCCCTGTGTTTGATGACTTTAGAGGACAGCTCACAGAACTCAAAAAAACCAAATGTTTAAACTTGTTGACTTATGATAAGATAAACAATGTTATGAAGACAGGAGACAGTACAGAGGAAAGTATAAGGGGTTCCCAGACCTTCTCCAGGTGTACCACCTCCAGAAAACCCAGCTATTCTGCTATCCATCATGTCTCCAAATTGGGAGACATGTTCATTTGGATGTTTGTAGCAGCTCATCACCTCACACATGATCAGTTACACCACTGCTCTCTCTCTCTTTCTGGCCCCTCCTTCCTGGAGCTGTAGGTAAGAGTAAAGGTTGCAGCCTTTTAGTTATTGGTTGCTTTTTCTGGAAGCCAGTTACCAGCTGAGTCCATTCAGGAGCCATCAATAATCACCAGCTAGAACAAAAGATGCCCTAGAATGCAGGAAATGCCAGGGGACATGGGAGTTCTGTGTCAGGATGCATAATCAGACAGCAAATGTTAGGGGAAAAAACCTCCCTGTGCTCAGCACTAAATTGTACATTCATATCACATCCCCCCTAAAGGTTCAGGGATCCTCTCAGAAGGAGGGGCACAAAGATTGTAAGAGCCAGAGGTGGTTGCCAATATCAAGGAAACAATATTCTCCAGACGTGAGGCAGATACACATATGATTTCATAGCATTTGTGCAGAATACACAACACCTGGATAAGATTTAGCCAGACAAAGTCACAGCATAGAGGAGAGAAGGTAGACAGGAGATTCTACCACCAGCTGAGGAGCTACTGCTATTTTATAACCACTGTGAGGAGGATCAGTTTCCTTTAATGATGTGACACCTGACAGGCTGACGGTATTGGGGAGTGGAACAGGCTTCATCCCTAAGACAAGCTGGGCAACATGAATTGGACGTGACTGGGAAAGAAGAGGAAAGAAAAGTGAAGTGTTCATCTCCAAATTAGAGGGGAAGGAATGGGAGGCAGTGAGGGTGATAAAGGTATGGGGAACTGTCAATATGCTCAAAATACATGGATGAAAATCCCAACAACAGCAATGGACACCCTGTTTTGTAGGTGATGTTGACCTCCTATATACTTCTCTCACATATTTTTTATCATTTATATATATATATATATACCATATATATATATATATATATATATATAATTGCTATTTTTAAATACACTGTTTTTTCTTTCTCAAGCTGTAGTCTTTCTGAGGGAACTATTCATGTTTGATTGTTATTTTAATCTTTGACGGACATTGTTAAACTATCAGGTAAATAAGAATAACAACTTTATTTTTCCTCTATTACGAGTATTATTTCATGATCTTTGCATTGATTAAATTATTCTATGTGATGATAAACTCTAGAAATGACTGTTACTGTAATAGCTAGTTGCAGGGAAGGAACCAGGCCCTAACTACTTGCTCAAGGTCACACAGCTAGTAAATGAACGAACAGGAACAGAGCTCAGCATTCTGGCCCCAGAGTATAAACTCTCAATGAGTGTCATAAGCAGACCTTGTTAAATGAACAGAAACAAGAGCAAAGGAAATTGTGACTCTCATGCCACAGTGCGGACAAACATCTCTCACAGAAGCTGGTGACATAAGCCAGTCATGAAAGGACAAGCTCTGTGTGACTCCATTTATGTGAGGTCCAGTGCAGACAGTGAGAGGAGAATGGTTATAGCCAGAGGCTAATAGAGAAGACTGGAGCTTGTGCACACTGGTTCAGATTCCTTTTCAGGAAGGTAACATTCTGGACTGACAGCTGTCCTAATGTGTGGGTAGAGAGATGTGTACTTTGAAGGTAGTTTGGTGCTATGTTTATTATATAGCAAAATAATAGAAGCTTCACCTCTAGGGTTTATGAACTCCCTGGCCTTAGTCAGAGAAGTTTCTTTGTTTATCAGATTGTGACGAACACAAAGACTCATAGTTGGCTGAACAATGAAGAGTATCTATGGTCAGGAAGGACTGAAGCAAAGCATGGCTTCTGGACATGACAGGACCACTACACTCATGAACTGATAGCAGCAGCGGTTGCCTGTGTAAAATTTGCTCAGTAGCAAGCCAATCAGCATTCTAGCTGGGGAGGAAAAGGGCTACACAAGCTGCCACCCCCTGCTGAGGAGGTATTGACACTGAATGGCTGATAGTGGAGGGAAACCCAAGGTTGATTAAGCTCCCATACTCACACCCATACCCACACAAGCAACACTAATTAGACCTAGGGGTTTATTGAGAGAGGGGGGTGTGGGGGACTTGGGGACTCTTAAGACTTAAATTGCAAGTCCTGACTTTGTAAGAGACCTCCTTTTTGACCATGCTTTTGTACTGCAGTTGTTCCTGGGGCAGTTCAGAATGTCTCGAAGAGTAAAAGAGTCAGTCCAATCATATTGGACTTTTCTGAGGACAGTGCTATGTCCAAGACCATGGTGACTGGCAAAGGGTTTTGTGACTTCCTGGGAGTAATTTCTCTTGAGGAAAAAGCATGATGGAAGCAGCTGCCCCGTTACTTCCAACATCTGCCTGCTCTTTCCACAAGTCCCATGACTCTCTAGCTGCATCTATAACCTTGACCTCTTCCTGGAAGTTCAGACTATGAGTTTATACTGCCTACCAGATGTCATCTCACTTCGGCCTAAAAGCTGTCTTAAACAGAAAATTGTGCCCTGAATTTTCCTGTGTAGAAATCTCTAGTTCACCCCAGTCCTTTCCAGCAAAATACATGGAACCAGTCTCTACTGTACAGCCTAATCCTTAAAACAAGTTAGACTTAGTTCTTTCATCCAGGGAATCCTGACACACATTCTCCCTACTTTTGCATAAGAGTACATGAAATTTTACCATGTTCAGGGCCCCTTTCCTCTCCCTGGTGAGTGACTCCTCACCAGGCTTCCTGTGTCACTCCTGACTCCCACAGTCCATTCCTACCATGGAAGCCAAGTATGAAATCTTTTTATTGCTGTTATTTTTATTATACTTATTTTTATTCTTGAGATTTTTATACACATATTTAATGAAATATTATCATATCCAGAACCCCTAATCTTCCCACTACAATTTTCCCTGCACTCTTCCTGACAAACATCATGCCTTCTTGTTTTCATAACCTATTAAGTACCATTACTACTTCCTATATGTTCATGGACCAGGGGTCATCCACTAGAGCATGGGAATCTTACCAGGCAGACTAGTCCGCCACCCCCCCCGACCCCTACCCCCGATAAAGAATGATACTCCCTCCTTAGTTATCAACTACCAACAGCTCCTCAGTAGTGGGTGGAGGTCTAAAGACCACCTTCCCCATCTATTCGGAATTAAAGCTGTGCAGGTCTTGTGGAGGTAACCATAACTACATGAGTTCATGAGTATGATAGCCATGACATGTCTAGAAAATAGCATTTCTCGGCACTTTGCCTCATCATACAGCTATTCCACTATTTCTACCTCTCCTTCTTAAATGTTCCCTAAACTGTGGAGAGGGAGATAATACAGATGTCCTATTTAGGACTGGGTATTAAGTCTCTATTCTCAGCATTTATGTATGTCAGCATTGACTGCTACGTGCTGTGGACACAAGTTTATCTGAACACTGTTGAGAGCAGTCCAAGTCTACAGGTGTAAAGTAAAATGCTTAGATGAAATTTGCCGAATGATTGTTGAGCAAAGTAAGAATAGCAGGTCTATTACATCCCCAACCTGAGCTTTGGGCCAGGATTACAGTATCACCCATGAAACTGTCTCCTGATCATCAATCTCCAGTTTAATCAGAAAGTTATTATTGCCCCCATAACAGTCATGCCACTATTGCACCAATGGGCATATCTTGCCTGACAATCAATGTTGCAGCATGCAGGTTCTAGCACTAAGTGAGAATAACAATGTGTTTTTTTTTCCCCAACAGCCTACATAGCACCAATAGGGAGAGTTTCCTAGTAGGTTTCAGATTGGTGTTTCTTTGTCCTACTGCCAAAGAATGTGGTGTATTCTGTAGTAGGGTCTTACCATGTGTTTATGATGTGTAACCAAGGGAAATGGCAATAACCTGTGTTGTTTTAGAGACATTTAGGGACTTCCTGACCATGCCTTGCACTATTATTCTCATTTAATACCCATTTCTTCTGGGAGCAGCATTGTTTAGCCATGTGGGGTAATTATGGGAGAGTGGATAATTGCTTGTAGGTAAGTAGAAAAGTAGAACACTGAAAGGAGACAGACTTAAGCAGAGACAGGCTCAAAAATACTAGGAAAATCAGATGCTAGCTAGGATGGCACAACAGGAGGAGCCTATTGCCCCAGAACCCAATTAAGGCCTGATTGGTGGGATAGTAAAATACATATGATAAATGGAGTATTTTGTGGGTTAAAGGATTAAGTGGGGATGGGTTGGGGTGGCTGTGAGTGAGTTAAACAAAATTAAGGATTTATGAAAGAGCCTTATGGGAACTCACTAGTTTGAAAAGAAATAGAAAAAAAAAACTAACTAGAGAAAATCATGCTGCTCTCCAGTACACACACACACACACACACACACACACACACACACACACACAGAGAGAGAGAGAGAGAGAGAGAGAGAGAGAGAGAGAGAGAGAGAGAGAGTTCCTGATGCTCTTTACAGATGAGGTTGCTCACTTCTCCTATCTATCCTTTACACTTCAGCCCTTAGTTGTGCCTGAAGGAGGGAGATCTTGTTCTAACAAGGAGACACTCATACTCTTGCTGTAGGCCCTTTGCACTAAATGTCCCAAGTTCTGTGTGCTGTCCAGTTACAACAGGCTACCTCTGTACAATATCGAAACTTCAGTAGAAACAATACGTCTCCAAAGAGGTTCCCTTCACCTCTTTAAATCTAAAATAGCCATCTGATTACCCATTACTTTATTCTTTCCTCCTTTTATCCTCTCCCTTCTCTTTGCTTGTTGTTTGTTTCTTCCAAACAGAAAAGAAGTACTATAAGAATAAACACCATCTCTGTGCTAAGTGTATTGGCTAATCAAATAGTATTTAGTACACAGCAACTACTAACATGTGCAAGTTGTACTCAACATATATTGTAAGTAAATACTTTTATTTCTGGAAGATGACTTCTCTAGTAGATTACACAGCCAGTTATATTTAAATTAATATTTGAGCTGGGCATGGTAATTCACATTTCTAATCCCAGCACTTGTCGGTGGGGAGTTAGGAGGATTATAAATTCAAGGCCATCCTCAGCTAAAAAATGAGTTCACAACCAGCCTGGGATATATGAGACTCTTGTCTTTAAAAACAGTGTATTTACATCTAAATATATATGTGCAGCCTGAGAAATAAACAAGAAGTTAAATTTCAGTGTAAAAAAATGATTCAAAATTACTTAACCAAATGTGAAAATAAATGCCCCCCAATTTTAAGAAACACTAAATGGATGAATAAAATGTGATATTTTTATAAGGTGGAATACCATGCAGTAACAAAGAGAAATGGAAGATGGCTACATACTATGACATAAATGAACCTTTTTTTTTTTTAAAGAAAAAACCTTTACAGTCCAGGTATTTTATTTCTTTTTGTACATTAGGCCATGAATTCATATGAGATGGGCTCCAGCAGCTCAGGCTCCTTCCTGTTAGTCCTCACAAAGTGTGCTCTCTGGGTGGCTGCAGGCTGGTGCTTCAGCTGAACCCAGGTGCCCTTCTCCTTGGCTTCCTTCTTCTTCTGGTCGTTTTCCTTCACCCGCTTCAGGAAGCTGTCTCTGCTTTTAGAGTGCTTGATGTGTTCGATCCGAACATTAATCCTATTGGCAAGAATCTTGCCCTTAACTTTCTTGTTTACAATGATGCCCACGGCATGCTGGGTGACATTGTAGACTCTTCCTGTTTGCCATGGTAACATTTATGGGGCATTCCTTTTTGAACAGTGCCCATTCCCTTGATGTCTACAATGTCACCCTTCTTGTAGATTCGCATGTACGTGGCCAAAGGAACAACTCCATGCTTCCTAAAGGGCCTAGAGAACATGTAGCGAGTGCCCCTCCTCTTGCCCTTTGTGTTCGTCATTTTGGCGAGTCACTGGAAGATGGCTGCCGCGGCCGGACATAAATGAACCTTTAAAAACTATTGTGAAGTAAAAGACACTAAGCACAAAAATGCCGCATACTGTATGATTCTATTTGTATTAAATGTTTCAGATAGATGAATAAATCTGTAGAGGCAGAAAATGGTTCAGCAGCTGCTTGGGGGCAGAGGTGAGGAAGAGAATTGACTGTAAATGGGCACAAGAGCCTTTATCAAATGAGGGTGTTATGAAAGTGGAATGTTGCTGATAGGTGCCAACCAGATAAACGTATAGAAAACCATTGAATTGCAGAGGTAAGTGAATTTCATGGTATATAATTTTTTTCCTCAATAGAAACAAAAGGAAAAGAAAGCATTACTCTCCTCCTTACTCCACACCCCATTCCCCACCAAGAAAAATTTAGACACTAAAATCACTTGAAGGCCACTCCAAGTGTTTTGCCTGTTTGTGGATATGGTTTAACTAAGTAAGTTTTTCATCAGCCTGGAACCTAGTTACTCTGCTTCCAGTAATGACTGGCTTGGCTCATCAACTTTTCAGCTTTTCCCTCTGTCTGACACTTGGCACCTCTGTGGCTGTCACAAAAACACAGACTAAATAAGTTGTACATGCAAGTCCTTGGGTCCCAGGAGTAGTAAGGGCCTCGAGAAGAAGTTAGATGCAATCACATGGAGACACATCTCTTATTCTAGCAAATGGCATGTTTCTAATCTAATGTGACATTGTATGTTTTCAACGACTTTAGCAAGAGCTGTGTTTCTGTCACCTTTTGGACCTTAAATGACATGGTTTTGATTAGATGCACTCACTGTTACCATGACATAAACACCCTTCCCAAGACTGAACTCCATAACTAGATAAGATTCTTGGTTGTTTGTTGTTCAGACAGGGTATCACCCTGTAGACAAAGTTGACCTTGAACTCTATATGTAGTCAAGATGACATCATACTCTGAGACTGCAGATGTGTATCACCATACCCAGCCTTAGATAGCTCCCTTAAATTGGCTTCCACTGTATGAGAAAAGAAATGAGGGTTTGGAAGCACAAGGAGTCCTGCAACCCTGCATTCCAGGAGCATTCTTAAGTCTGAGCCTCACAAGATAGAAGAACAAAAAGCATCTTTAGTACACAGCAAGATGACTAGAAATGACTTCAGGATTCCAAGAGGGAAGAGGTAGGCACATAAGGCAATTCATCCCAAAGCAATTACTAGGTATTAACAGTCTTGGGATTGTCTCATTTTAACTCAAGAGAAAATGTATTTACTTACCAAAATAATTCATTCATGCTCTTGTTAAGTCACACCACAATATCTGCTGGATAGTGTATGTTAGACAATATATGATTACATCATACACAGTTAGACATAATGAGAAGACAAAGTGCAATCAGCATGCCCTGCTTCTTTCTGGACTATTCCCTTTACTGGCTGTGCATCTTGAAATAGAATCTTCTCCAAGCCTCTTTCCACACATATAAAATGGAAAGGAATTATGCTCTTCCTCACAGGTGTTCCTGAAGCATAGGATAATGAATGTGAAATTCTTAGCTTGGTGCTTAGTTAATCAGCACACAATCAAACTTACCTTGTATCAATGAAAGTTATATGTTATTTCCTGGAAGAGTTTGTGAAGATTTACGTTATTATTTTCTTAAATGCTGAGAGAAATTATCAGTGAAGCAATTTGGGCCTGGAGTTTTCCACAGGAGGTAATGATTTAACTTCTATAGTCAATAGATATACAGGGCAGGCATGATTTCATACCCCATCTTATACCAGAGTTGGTAATTGCATCTTCCAAAGTGTTTATGTCAACTAACTTGTTGAATATATTGATATTGGGTTGTTAATAATGTAGCACAGTATCTTATGTATGAATATAATGTATGACTATCATGGTTCCATTATTATTCCTGGTGCTACAAACATCTCCCAGAAGTCTCTCAACTTTGCTGGTTTTCTTTATCAAACCAACGTTGGGTTTTGTTCATTTTGTATTGGTCAACTTTCTTTTTTGGTAAGTTCTGCTCTTATCTATTGCTTCCTTCTGCTTATTCTGGATTCTCCTGATTTTGTCTAGCTTCTTAAGGTGGCCATAGATTCTTAATGTTACACTCCCCTTCTTTGCTACCAAAGGCATTTTCATGTTATAAATTTCTTTCTGATTACTGCTTTAACAAAAAACAAGTTTAACATATTGTATTTTTATTACACTGAGTTATGTTTTTTAACAGTTTTCAGTGATTTCATCCCTGACCATGGATTATTTAGAAATACATTGCTTAATTTTCAAATTGTCAAGTTTTCCAGACAGCTTATTACTTATTTATAATTTAATTCTGCTGTAATCAGAGAACATGATCTGTATAATTCCAATCCTTTTAAATTACCAAGGCTTGATTTATCGCCCAACATATGGTCTATCTTGGGGAACACATCATCTGTGCTTGGAAAGAATGTTCTCCACAGTTATTGGGCATAAAGTCTAAGAATATTAATTATATCAAGGTGGATGGTTGTATTGTTCAGATATGCTGAATCTTTAGCAATTTTTTAAAAAAAATAATTCTATAGTAACAGAGGAGAGAGGTAATATTATGGTGAAAAATATGCATTTTATTTGTTTTTGTAATTCTATTCATACTGTTCATCTTTTAAAGCTCCAGTATCCACTAATGGCTTTTAAACTTGTCGTGGATTGTGCTGTGTGTGAAGAGGCCCTTTTATTATTGGAGAATGTGTTGTTTCATCTCTCAGAACACTCTCATACTGAAATTCTCTATCTGGCAATAGTGGGGGCAGGGTAAACTTCCTGGGACTGCCCTTATTATGTTACACCTTTACCATACATTTCCTCTCATGGCATCCCTATCTTTGCACTTAAATCTCTGACAAAGAGACCAAAAATGTGCTTATTTATCATTATCACCCCAACTTTAGTGTGGAGTCTATTTATATTTAATGCAATGCTAATAGGCTGGATTTAAGTCCATTATGTTGTTATCATTATTCCAGTCTCTTATTTTCCTTTTGTCCCCAGATCTTTTTCTTAAGTGGACCAAACCCTGGGCCTCATACCTGCCAGGTATGTGTTCTCACACTAAGCTGTATCCTCAGGCCCTTGTCTTCTTGTCCTTATAGCAACACTTCTCATTTTTGGTCACTTAGGAATTACAATTTACCTTTCATTTTTTTTCATGGTATACTTATACTTAGTACCAGACCACATCAAATAAAATATAAGAATTTAGCAATTATATTAATCTATTCACAAACCCTTGCTTTGGTTGCCACATATGTGGCATAGGCATCTATTATAAACTCCAATATAACATTATATTTTGGCTTAGGTAGTAACTGTATAGACAAATATCAAACATTAATTTGCTTATTTTATGCGTGCATGCAGTTGTACATATAAGCTTGTGTGGGTGTATGTGTGGATGGATATATGTACAAAGGCTAGAAGTCAATATTTGGAGTTTTTCTCAATCATTCTTCACCTTATTCTTAGAGGTAGAGTCTCTCACTTAAATACAAAGCTCATTGGGCTAGATGGGCTCACCAAGGTGCTTCCTGATCTGCCTGCCTCCAACTCTCAGTTCTGGGGATCCAAATTCAAGTTTTAGGCCTGTACAACAAGCACTTGCTCCACTGAGCCATCTCCCTAGCCCCTAACACCAAACTTTTCTCTATGTTCATCTATTTACTATTTCTAGTGTTTCTTGTTCCTTCCTAAAAACCCAAATTTCCCTGAAGTAATTCTCTTGTAGCCTGAGAGAATGTCATATTTCTTGTCATGCAGACCAGGTGGCCATTTGTCTTCTTGTTTTGTCTTCATTTTAGAAGCTGCTTTTAGCACAATTCCAACTGGTGGGTTTTGCCTTGGCATTTTAAGATGCCAGTCCTCAGCCTTCTGGTACCCACTGTACCCAATGACAACTTTGCATTTACCTTGTCACTGTCCTCAACTCTGCTGTCACTTTCCTCTGGCCACTGTAAAGGCTCAACCTGTGTTTTTCAATAATTGGACTTGCCCTATGTAATTTTCTTGGTCATTTTTCTCCATAGGGTTTTCAGAGCTTTTGGAATCTATGAATTTGTGTTTTACCAAACACAAAAAAATTATTTTATTCTTTGTTTATTTAAATAACTTTCCACTGAGTCCTTCAAGATGTGGTCCCAGAAACCTGAGTGGGGCAATAGGGTGGTAAAGAAAGGGCGGACATACAGAGATCAGGTGGCTGTGCACTCTGATGGAGATGTACCAAGAACAGCGACTCACAACCTCAGCAGGTTCATTTTATAGGGCAGTATAAGGAGGCAGGTTCAGGGTATACAGCTAAACCTGGAGGGAGAGTTTACCCATGGGAGGTTTCTGGAGAGCAGCAGTAACAGACTGCAGTCTTCCTAGAGGAAGGAAATGTGGTTGGTAGTATCTGTTATGCTATCAACTTTTGTACTCAGGCCAGAGGAAGACTTTGCCAATTTCCTGAGTCAGACCCTGGGAAGGCTTTGCCAATTCCCATGTGTCTGAGGACTTAGGGTCTTTGGCATGGGTATGTTCATGTCAATAACACATATTAACTCAGGACTTCATCACTCCCCCACAAATTCCATTCCACGTTCACTCTCTCTCTCTCTCTGGAACTTTCATTAAATGTGTGTTAGACTTTTGCTATTAGCTATCAAGTGTCTGAACATTTTTTTTCCTTTGAAACAAATTTTCTCTGGTATTCAACATGGATAGCTTTTTATTGTATTTTTAAGTAAAATATTTCTTTCATCTTTCATTTATTATCCCTAATATGCTATTAAGCTAATCAGAAATTGTTTTAAAATTTTGTGGAATTAATTTTAGACATTCCATTTGATTCTTCCCTCATTTCTATTTATCTGCTACAAGCTTCCTTTATTATTTTATAAGCCACAGTAGCTGCTTTCAAGTCCTTACCTGCTCAATCCAGCCTCAGATTCTGGTTCTACTTATTCTTTCCTATCTTAAATATAGGTTGCCACACTTTTCCTAGCTTGATTTTTTTCTTGCATACTAAGATTGTGTTGTCCTTTAAATACTACACAGGAGACTAGAACCTACAGATGTATTGCTGCAGTAGGTTTATTTTTATTTTAGTAAGCCTTAACTTAACTGGACACGTACTACAAACTCGATATACTTTTGGTTGGAGGTAGCTAGCATCTCTGCTACTTCTTTTTATGGTAACTGTGCTGTTATAATGCTGTGTGTGTATATCTCTTCTGTTCTACCCTGTTTGTATGGTGTTCTGTTTTATTTTGATTGTGAATGCTGGGTATCAAATCCAGGGTATTGTATTGTGTGTGCTAGGCAAGTACTCTACCACCAAGCAACACACTGCTCTGTGTGTGTGTGTGTGTGTGTGTGTGTGTGTGTGTGTGTGTGTGTGGTATGTATGGTGTGTGTATGGTTTGTGTGTGTGTGTGGTGTGGTGTGTATGGTGTGTGTGTGTGTGTGTGTGTGTGTGTGTGTGTGTGTGTGTGATGTGTGGTGTGTGTGTGTGTGTGTGTGTGTGTGTGTGTGTGTGGTGTGTGTATGATGTGTGGTGTGTGTGTGTGTGTGTGTACGTGTGTGTACTTCAGAGGCCAGGCAGCCGTATGAGCAGGGAAAAGTTTGTTACTGCATAGATTTCAGAGCTCTGCTCTGGCTCTCTCCTTCCATGCTTTCTTTTGTCTTTCTATCCCAGCTGCTGCAATGCCATGAGCTCCATCCTCTTCAGGATAGGATGATAATTCCCAAGTCTGCCCAACTTTTCCAGGAATGTGCTGGTGTCTTCACATGTAAAAAAAAATAAGTTAAAACAAAGAAAGCCCAAAATTATATCTGCTATGGTCAGTTGAGGAACAACATGAGAAAGAAAGTTGCAAACCTGTAAGTGAACTCACCATGTGGAGAAGACAAGAACTGGAATATAGCATTTTGTCCCCTTCACTCATTCTAGAAGCTCAGTGTGTTGGTTTAGTTTCTGTTGCTGTGTTAAGCACTATGACTGAAAGTAACTTGTGAAGAAAGGGTTTCTTTTATTTTACTTGTTATTGTCCATTCATTGTTGAGAGAAGGCAAGGCAGAAACTGAAGCTGGAGCAGAGGCAGGAATCATGGACTAAAGCTGATTGCTGGTGTGTGCCCAGCCTCTTGTTCAGTGACCTTCTCTATACACCCCAGGCCCAACTGCCCAGGGATGGCACTGCCCAAAATGGGATGGGCCTGTACATCAACTTACAATCAAGAAAATCTCTATAGATATGTCCACAACCCAATCGGATGGAGGCAATTGCCCAGGTGAGATTCCCCCAGGTAAACAGGGACTGTATCGAGTTGAGAGCTGAATCTAACAAGGATCCTCTTTGCTCAATCTCCCTACATTTTCCAGTGTTTCTCGGGCTCACTGAGCATCAAGCTGCATTGATTTCCGTGGTGAAATCCTGGTTAGGCTGAGACTTTTGGGCACTGTGGCTCCGTTAGTAGAGATCCTGTGGGATGAGACCCACAACAAAGTAGTTCACTTGTGATGACCAGATTCCCTCACTGGTCTTACAGAATTTCACAGAATTTGCAAGACACCCTTTCAGGGGACACTCTAGTTTGCTTTTAATTCCTGTAATAAATAGCATGACCAAATGTAATTTGGGAAGTGAAGGGTTTAATTGAATTACACATCCTCATCACAGTCCATCATCATTCAGGGAAGTCAGGGAAGGAACTCAAGCAAGAGCAGAGACATGAAACCATAGAAGGGTGCTGCTTCCTGGCTTGCTCGTCATGGCTCAGTCTGCTTGCTTTTCTATACAACCACAGCCACCTGCATAGGGGTGGTATTGCCTACAGTGGCCTGGGCCTTTCCACATCATTCATTAATCAAGAAGATGCTCCACAGACTTGCCTACCGATCAATCGGATAGGGGCATCTTCTTAATTGAGTTTCCCTCTTCCCAGGTGACTCTATCTCGTGTCAGGTTGACAAAAACTAACCAGGGCAGGAAGCATTCCCACTCTTTTGTTTTCCAAGTTTGCTGGTCAGTTTAAGGTACCAGGTTTTGTCGAAGTTGCTCATTTAAAGGGACAGAATAAATGCTGCAGGGACTTATTCTGCAGAGGGAACTAGTCTTTCTGTGGGAAGAAACCCAAAAAGGAATACACTGGGTCAGTGACTACATCCCTGGCAAGCCCTTGCCTGCTTCCAACTGGGAAATGGAAAACCAAGGAAAAATATTTTCTGTGACCACCAGGGAGTCCTTCATCTTCGCCTACCTCAACTACCAGTGCATCTCAACTACCAGTGCACTGCAAATCCTGATCAGTTCTTAAAAAAAATGTTGATGCATGACATTGCAGGCATAATGAATGTTAATCTACAGCTGCTCTCACCCAAAGGCTTCTTAGGATAAATAAGAAAATGCAAAATTATAATAAATGGAGGCTCTGGGCCTCTGCAAAGTTCAAGGAAGGAAGCAAATTGAATCAGCATGAAACCCCAAAGCAACAGTAATGGATAGGGAATTCAAGGTGCCTTGGAGTTCCAGGAAGCCAGTGAGAGACCAGCTGGGGTCTCCTCCAGGAAAACCCTGCGTAGCTGACAATGTGGTGGAGCCTGTTTAAAAGCAGTCCACATTCTCCATCTACAATTGCAAGGAATGGAAAGAAGCAAGTTTAAAACAGAAGGTTTCAGTGCTCTAAGTGTCACAGTGATTTCCTCTCCTTGAAAGACCAAGGGCTGCACTGATGAAAACAAAGATAGACTTTCAGTGAACATCTTGTAAACTAAGTATGAACTAGTAGTCAAAACAGGCAATGTTAGTGTGGGATAGGGGTAGAACTAAAGCAGAGTACCCTCCTGAGTCCACACTCACTACTGATGGGGGAGGTCCTTCTGTTTATATGTTGATCTTATTGGTTGATAAATATAGTACTCTTGGCCAATAGGAAAGCAAGATAGGTGGGACTAGGAGTAGAGGAGGATTCTGGGAAATGTAGTAAAAAGAAGTCTTGTGATACAGGCAGAAAGTGACATAGCAGGCCTACTCATTTATAAGCAGAGACAAACAGGAAGTCATCCTCTCTTGCTCTTGCTCTTCCTTCTGCTCTCTGCTATGGAGCCACCATATGATCCCCGAAAGAGAAGATGCCAGCTGCTGATGTCCATTAAGATATGATAATTAAGACTGAGCTAGCATATAAGAAATCCTAGTCATGGCCAGCAGCATTGTAAACTAATATAAGACTGTGTGTTATTCTGGGCGCCCACGTGGTGGCGGGACTCAGGTGGCTTGGAGGAAAGACTTATCTTTACACACTACTCTGCCCTGTCACCTTTTCTGACAATGTAGTGGAATTCCCTTGCCAGCCAGGCCAGGAATGAGATGAGTGACAGTGTGTTCAGTCGATGTTGAACGGTACTTGAAAAAAGAATGGTGGCACTTCTGGCCTCTCTTTCTCACTTAACACCCACCCTGAAAAGCTTCCTTGACCCTAAGGTGGGAAAAGTTCAATGCTGGGATCATGACTTGTTTCTTGGTCTCCTGTTCCCTTGCTGGATGGTATGCTCTGTGAAGGTGAGGGCCGAACCTGAGCCCTCCTGGTTGCCATTGTGACTCTTAGTACCTAGCTTGGTAGAGTCTATACAGAAGGCTAGTGTTGTGTCTTGAGCCCTTCATCTTTAAATATGGACAATTAAAGCATTTAGTTCATACTACCTTACTGTTGTGATTTACTAAGTAAGTTCAGCATTCAAAACCTTAAATCAATGCTAGGATCTAGTCAATGTCCCTTAAGTTTATTTTACACTGTTTGATATTAATAATATTAAATTGGATCACCATAGCTCATCTTTCATGAAATAAAAAAAAATGATTGAAAATGTTCAGCACACCTGGAAAGACCCTCTGTCTAAATATCTCCATCACTGAAATCAAAATTTCATATAAAAAATTAAAGATCTTTTGTTAAGAAATTTTTCCCTTCACTTACTGTTCCTTTCAAGTAAAAAACCTCTTGACTACATCCTTTTGCCTGAATAGAAGGGAAAAAAACAGGACTCTTGCAGGGAAAGATATAGGGACTCAAAGCTAAGGGAATGTAGTGACAAAAGGACAGAGACAAACTTCTCGGTGTCATATTTTATATACATAAATGAACATCTGGATTATTTGTGTATGTATGCAATAAGGTCTCTCTATGCAGTCCAGGTAACCTATATCACTTGAGTGCTGGAATTACAGACATGTGTCTTGGTGAGACTAAGTGGTTTCTAATGTGCTTTTGCTTCTATTAAGCCATGAGCCCATATCACCTAAATTTTGAATTTAGATTTCTATCTAAGGTCAGACTTGCTAGGTGTTGGGTTATAGTACAGACAACTGTCATGATTTTCTTTGGTTCTAGCATTCTGATTAGCGAAGGTTCGACTCTCTTATGTGATGCATGGGTTAAACAAAGATGTCAAGGAACTCTCAGTCTTCAGGGAGGTCAGAAATCTTTACAGTGTAGCAAAGGAAATCTCCCTCATCTTCAGAGTAGGTGAACAAAGCAAGTCCCAGGCCAGGAAGTTAAGATGCAACTAATAGACTCAACAGCTTACAGCCTCTTTCCTCATCCTGACTGCTCTAATGACTCTGTACCAGTTTTCTACTCAGGCAAGTTCTTCACCAAGCAGTTTCTTTGTCTGTGCCCTAGTTTGGAGTGGGAATGGCTCGTGTATATAGGAAATACGTAGAATAATGTTGTCCTAGAATATTCTTCCAGTCACTTTGTATACACGTAATTTATTATGCCCATTTTGCAGGGAGAAAAAAATATTCTACCTGCAGGTTTCTACATGAGTCAGCCTGAGTACCCTTCCTTTGACCTGCACACTTGTGACTGGGCTCTTTGCACTTTTGTAAGAGAACTTCCATTCCCCAAAAGCACACAACATCCTGAAAACCAAGTAATTCGTTCTACAAGGAACAGTTGTAGAACCAACTCAAAATTATCAGCTTCTACTTTCAACAACTCCAGAGAAAACCCACCCTAAGCTATAAATGGTATACAATGAGCACTTTGGCAGTAAAGTCTAGAAATCCTCAAAGTAGCAAAGATTGTTGATGAAAAGCCTTAGAGATGCAAATGAGAACTCAAGGGGCACCATGACTGGCTTTGTGTGGCTCCTGGATTCCTCTGTGGCTCATCCTTACCTGTCTAGGACCAGCCTCTGCTCTGGCTGGGCTCTACTTTTTATTCCTGCTGTTAAGATGAAGATGCCCAAGGGCTATGTTCAGTCACTCAGCCTCTTCACCTCCAAACTTACGAAAGAGAAGTAGGGGCAGCAAGAAGGGTAAAATGTCAACCTTTTCCTCCCGCCTATTTGAGCACAAATGGCATGAAAGGTGAAAAGTGAGATGTTTTGGCCAATTTCCAAGCCCAGAAAAAGAAAGATCTGAAGCCTGCCAGGAAGAGTAAAGAAAAGGGTCTCTTACATCCAGAGGTGAGTCAAGAAGCAGGTCTGTTTGCAGGGAGAATGAACAAAGTATTTATTTACTGAGAAGCTGTCTAGACTCTAGGATTCTCAGATGGGAGAAAAGAGTTCAACAACCTCCCAAAGGCTGCTCTGAGAAATCCCAATAATTCTGAACTTATAGAACCAAACTCTGCCTACATAGGTAGTAGACAGGCAATGGCAGATGACTGCTTGCTGCGGGTGTGTGAAGCTCTGTGTCTCATCATGGAGGATGAGCAGCCACTAAGGCTATTAATGGGAGCTTTAGAGAACCAGGTGACCTGTTGGAGGCCTCGAGGGATGTCCTGTTATAGGCTACAAGAGCCAAAGTAGCTAATGAAGAAGTTCAATTATTCACTCTGGGATGAAAGAGGGGTGATGTTACTGCTCACTTCTCAGAAAGATGTCCAGTGTTGGTCTAGGAAGACACACATACAGCCTTAAGGGAAGGCACATATGTGGGGACAAAGCCCCTGTCACTGGATGGACTGGATGGAAGTAACATCTGGCAATGGGGCTACTGTGGGAAGCAGAAGTCCCAGACAGTGGCTTCTGGGTAAGAACTGAACCCCAGTATCTTAGAAGTTTCGAGCCACCAAATGCCACCAAGAGAGTGTTCATTAACTGGGTCTCTAGCTAAAGGCTTCCTTGGGGTCATTGGGCCAGGAAATGGAAAGCACTGGAAGTGCAGAATGACTTTCCTAGTGAAAGCCTCTGCAGGGATATGATTGGAGGCCTATAAAGTCTGATGCTGGTCTGCAGACTATTAACAGTATTAGGGAGACAAAACATGCGTTGTGAAATCTAAGATTTGATGAATGTCTGGTGACCAAAAACTAGAGGTAATAAAAGGGAAGCATATAGATAGAAATGATTATTAAATAATAGAGCACAGGGGTTGTTAATGATCCAGTTCTTACAATAAAACTCTCTCCAAGGACACAGTTAGCTGTCCTTAGAAGAGCAGCATCCACAAATACTTCACCACTTCCTACGGCAACGCATCGTACCTGCTCAACATCCCAGCTATGTGAGGCACTGACCATCTTGGTTTAACTCTTATTCCTTTTACTTTAACTAATAGGAAAATCTGCAGCCAAGGAGTTGGGGGCACAGATGCTTTGACATTAGGGAACATTCTATTTTGTCATAACCCTTTCCTCCATGGCATCTGACACCCGCTGCCCCACACACCTTATATTTCCTAGAGCTCTCCAAACTGTTCAGGTCTATGTTGAGGATTGATTCATTTTCTGCCTAAAAACTCAGACAGCCTCATTCCATCCTCCATGTTGGCTTTGAGAGGACATTGTTCCTGTAGACCCAGCCCAGAGTAAATGTGCTCGACCCGAGTGAACTTTTGCAGCTGGGTCCTTCTGACCTTTCCAGCATTCATCACATTCTGCTGGGCTGTAAGAAAGGTAATAACTTCGTTTTGCTCCTCTTTTCTCCCAATCCATCACCCGGATTCTCAATTCAAGTCCATTACCTTTGAAAGGATCATGAAGAATTGTTTTTCTTTTGTCGAATCTGAGTTGAAGCAAATACTCTTTCTGAAACCCAGGCCTGAGACTTAGCTGGCTTCATCCCCAGCATCACCTGCTAGATGCTTATATTGACAACTACATTCTTGACAATTTATTGAGGATCCAGGGGCTTTGTTGCTGTTACTTAAGCGATCTTTACCTTGATACCCCTTACTACTCAAAAGTGAAGTGTATTCAGACGAAATATTTCATGGATGGATCTTCCCAGAGGGCCTGAAGGCATGTGTCCACAAGACTAAGAACCACACTCAATACTGCTTCCAAAAAAAAGCTGGACATTTGCTCAAGTTTCCAACCTCCCTGTTTTCCTTCTGCAACAGCCTCCATTATTTGATTTTAGACAAACATGAAAACATTTATCAGCAATCCTTTTTCACCTAAACTAATGAAAAGCTGAAGGAATAAGTACATATGTGAATGGATTGGCTGAAGAGATGATGGTTCAGTAGTTAGAGGACTTCTACAGAGGTTTGGCTTCCTGCACTACATGGAAGCTTACAGCTGCCTGTACCTTCAGTTCCATGGCAGCCAAGGCTGTCTTCTTACCTCTTTGGTCATGCACAAGGTGCACAGACATACATGCAGTAAGTAAGCATATATATATATATATATATATATATATATGTGTGTGTGTGTGTGTGTGTGTGTGTGTGTGTGTGTGTGTGTGTGTATCTTTTAAAAATACATGTTTTAGATGATTTTTTTAAGTTGCAAAGTAGGACAGTCTCATTCATAGGCTGAATAGTTCAAACTCTCATCTTTAAACTACTAGTGTTTAGAGAAAGGGCTAGAAGTAATAAGGAGTGTCTAGAGTAGTACAAGTTTTGGTGTGGGGAGAAACTTAGAATCCAATCCCCCCTTTTTCCCATTTACCATGATATCACTCCTTTTCCCACAAATTCCAAATTTGTGTCTCCAATCAAAGAAGAGAGTGAGGCAGATCCCAAGCCTCTGGCACAGAGGCCCAAGAGTTTGTAGCACCCAGCCTCTGCCTAAGGGGAAATGTCTAGGAACTTCAGAATTAAGCAAGGGAGCATCCAACAACAGCCCACAGCCTTCTTATTTAATAACAAAGTACTTTCTTCTTTGTTTCTTTCTGTAGATGCCAATCTATGAAGGATAATGCATCTTTTAAACAAACAAACAAAAATGTCAGATATTCTATTCTTAAAGATTAGTCAATAAACACACATTTCCCTGAAACACACATAAAACATCAGAGAAATGGTTATCTATCTAGCTGCCTCAAAAGGTCAAAGGAAGGTTTCTGTTAGGCCTAAGGGTTAATGGCCTGGGGTCATTAAAATATCTGAAACCTTGACCTGAAAGCTATGTTCTTTTTCCAGGACAAAAGACTGTTTAAACCAAAGGACAGGCAGCAAGGTGGCTGCAGATGAAGGGTGGAGGAGCCAGAGTGCTCCAGGGTAGAGGGAGGGGTGGAGTTAAACAGAGGAAGGCTATGGGCCATTTGACAGGACAGGAAGGAAAGTTAAAGTGATCAAGGTCATCTGCTCTGTGATTGCCGAGGGCAATTACTCCCACTGCCCACCAACTCCAGACAGGCCACTGTGCACATTAGGCCTTCGATCCAGTCCAGACACACTCCTGCAGTACCTTCACCAGGGCTGACAGCTTGACAGACAGATGGCTTGCATATTGACAGCCCAGACACCCAGCCCTGCCGCCTGGCTGGTCATCCGTCAGCACTTTCGAAAGTGCACCAAATATCTCTCAAAGGAAACAAAGGCAAGAAGAGAAGGGAACATTTTGCCTGAAAAATTGTCAGACAATTTTCTCAGGTCATAGCTCTGTCCCTGTATGATTGATTCCCTATAATGTCATTTAGGTATAGGTTTTAATGCTGGTATGACCTTGACCCTAGAGTGGACAACTTGCAGACCAGTATGGGCTGCTGGTCATGTAATCAGTCACCTGTGGCTAATTCAGGCCTTGATCCCTCCCAGCCTTTTCCTCGCTAACCCAAGTGTGGCCAAGAAGCCTGAACTTCACCAAGAATTTATATCCTACTTTACTGAGCAGTGTTTTCCCGGGCAGAGTCTCCTAACTACATCCTGGGACAACGGGTGCTGAAATCTCAAGAAGCAATGAGTCTGTGGCTTGTTCAGTTATGACATGTGGAAACAGACTACAAACACAGGCTAGACACTCAAATATTTACAGACTGAATGAGCAAGCGGATAAGAAACTGAACAAAGCTATCCCTGTGACATTGAAGGGACCAGCTCCCTATTTCGGCAGCCATAACAGCCGGACATGTACTTTTCTGACCTTGCCTTGGTCACTAGAGGTTAGGTGCCTGCCTCGTGGCAAGGAACCAATCAGAAGTTAGTTGGTGGTGGTATGCTTTACGGCTCTGAGTGTGCACAGCAATCACACGAAGAGTATAGCAACCACCCTGAGAGGGCCTATGGGCCATAACAACCAGTTGACCAATCAACACAGGGCAAGCCCTCCAAGCCTGGAGGCACACCAATCCTGAGCTTGTGCGTGCCCCTAGACACTCTTCTTACGCTGCCCTATAAGTCTCTATGCAGCCGCTTCGAACTGTCTTTTGTAGGCATCCACCATGGTGGATGGATGAAAGACCCGAGCTAACATGGGGTTAGCTGGTTAAACAAAAATAAAGCCTCATGCAGTTTGTATCAAGCTTTCGACTCCGCATGGGGATTGGGGTGGCCGCGGTCCTGGGCTGAGATTCTGGAGGCCTGAGCTTTCCACAGGTCTTACAACATTCACTGATCACTGTAGGAATCCTGAACTCTCCATCTCACACTAATGAGGGTTAGCTGGAAGAGCCTTCTTTTGGGTCAGAACTCTGTCAGTATTTTCATTAGACTCTATTACAGTTGTTTTGTTTTGTTTTTAATTTAGTTAATGAGCTCTTGAGAGCCAAACCTGTGCTTGTTCCATCTTTATGTCAGTCATGGGACATATGTTCCTTGAATACTAAAGGTTCAAAAGTTTTAGACAATGAAGAGGTAAACAAGGTCTCTGTTACCTCTGCTGCAGGTATTGGCAGGGGTGTAGGAATGGGAGAGTGTGTACCTAGATTGAAGTTGTCAGAGTGAGTAGAAGAGGCTGGAAAGCAATCTTGCTGGTATCCTATGTCTGTTGAGTCTTTACTGTGCTTACAAGTCATTAGTGAATGATCTACAAGCATTAATATCAGCTGTTTCAAGACTCTGCTACAACTGTGTGAATTACCAGATAAAGAGACTCATGCAGTCTCAGAACCGTTAGATAATTTGGAAGGCCTAAGAATCACAGAGCATCTATGATTCTAGAACTAATCTCTCTCCCAACACTCCACCTATCACATAAACACACTGTATCACATCAATTACTGACTGATTTTGTTCTTAGTGATGGTATTTCCACTTTATCAATAGTATTACACACATGGGTATTTTTATTAAATAAACTGGATTTGTCAAACTGCAACCAAAAGAGTTAAAGAGCCTTTAACTCTTCCACTAGCCTTCTAAAATCATCCTAAATTAATCTTCTCTATTTCTGGGCTAAATTTCCAAGAAAGTTTCAGAGTGGCTTGATTTGGTTGGTAAAATATCCTGTCCACTGTTATCAAACCTGACCTCATCCAACTTAAAGGTGTGCCTTGGGCCCAAGTGTTAGCCCTCTGGGTCAGAAGGCAGGAGGAAGGGAAGGGCATGGAAAGATGCTTCTTACTCTCCCATCTGCTTTCCTTTCCTGCATCCTGTGCCTGTCCAGGATGAGGAGGGAAACACATTTTGTTTTGTTTTTTCAAGAAAATACAGTTGCAATACCACAGATAACCTTCAGGTAACAAGCACACTGGTTTAGTTAGTCAAGTTCTGGTTTTTAAAGTTTCTGCTGAGTTCACTAACTGCATCTCTCTTGGTGGTAGCAACAGCTATGCTATCATGGCCTCCCAGATCTCCATAAATCCAAGGTAGTCTCCCTTCAGCATTCCTGGGCTGTCTTCCCATATAGACCATTTTGGGGCTCCAAGAATGGTTAATTGTATTGGGAGGAGGGAGGTCACTCCCTAAAGCCTCTTTGTACTTTACTCTTACTCAGTCAGAAATGAAACACTAAACCTTGCTTTCCCCTGCTCTAGATATCTGGAGGACTCCTGACAGGCTCTCAACAGAGCCCCAAGGAAGATTTTTTTCTGGTCAACTTTGCAAGCAGAAAGAAATGTTCAGTGCTCAGAAGCCCCCTACTAGCCTCTCCACCCAGGACTGCTCCTATAGACTGAAGTGATCCCCACCAGTATTGAACCCCTCTACGCAGGTTTTCTTCATAGGTGGGTGCTCAGTGTTCCCTTTAAAAGCAGCACGACTTGGCTCTAGGCTTCAGCCTCATAGCCTCAGGGAAAATGAAGCCGGAAGGAGTCCCACTCTTTGGAACTGTGTATGAATCCCCTGCCCTGAACTGGTGTGTAAGCAGTAGCAATACCCCCACACTCCTGCACATTTGTGTCCAGAGAAGCTATGGCGGGCACTTGCTTTTCAAATTCTTACTTGCTCTGCAGAAATGTCCACTGGTTGCAAAGGTTCTCCCTGAATGCTAACTCCAGGTAAAGACCTTCCTCTGAGACCCTGTCAGGCATAGTGGGCAGCCTGCTACTTCATGCTTCTCCCTACCAGTCAGGTGGGTTCGAGGAGTTACTCACTTCCAGTTCTAGAATCTGAAAAGCAAAGGGAAATGAGAAAGAAGAGAACCATTAACAGAGTCCCTGGGGAAGAGAACCAACAGAGGAAGAATATTTTAATAGGACCTTAAGACGTGGTTCTGATCAAACACTCACCTGCCAGGCACTGCTCAGAGCAGGCAACAAGGGTCAACCATGCTCACTCCTGTAGCACTCCTAGGTCTCTACTGCCAGCTCTGTCTTACAGGTGGTAATGCAGAGGTACAGAGTCTACTGAATTCATTCAAACTCATTAGGCAAAAGCAACAGTGGGCCTTCCCAAAGGCTATGAACTTCACTCACTAACCTCTCACAGAGAAAGAAGTGGGAGTTCAGAGGTGGACTATACCAGCCTTTTGTATTGTAGTGAATTTAGAACTATCATTCCGGGGCTTGGCAAGCTATGGCCTATTTTTGAATGGACCATGAATTCAGAATGGTTCTCACATTTTTAGTAGTTGTTTGGATATAAAGCAGTGCATGGAAATAGGTTTGGAGTATGGCCGACAAAGTCTAAATAACACACTATGCTCTACATACATAGGTGAGTTCAAAACCATCCTGGTCTACAAGAGCTCCAGGACAGGCTCCAAAGCTACACAGAGAAACCCTGTCTTGAAAAACAAACAAACAAAGATGAATATTTATGAAAAGAGAGACAGTAAAAGATGTCACGACATACATGTAATGATATGTGAAGGCCTCAAAATGAAACCTATCACTTTGTATCCTAATCTAGAATTTTAATTAAAATAATAATTTTGGGGCTAGAGAGATGGCTTAGTGGTTAAGAGCACTCACTGCTCTTCCAAAAGTCCTGAGTTCAATTCCCAGCACCCACATGGCAGCTCACAACTGTCTGATGCTGTCTTCTGGTGTGCAAATGTACACACAGACAAGGTACTCATATACATACATATTTATAGTATGTAAATAAAATAAATCTTAAAGAAAAAAGAAATGATTTTAAGAGCAATTTAGGGTAAAGACTACCAAAGGTTTCCCTGAATTGACATCTCCAAATTCTCTAAACAGAACACTTCTGCATTTTTACATTTTATTTGGCTTAACCACTGATGTTTTGGTTCAAAAAAGTGTGGGATCAGGTGGAAATCTGTGCTATAGTGTAATAGTTAGTGTTAGTTTCATACAGACAAACTGAGTGTTACCTAAGTTATCAGCTTCTTGGTATGTCTATGCAGCTATCTTGATTAGGTCAGTTGAGGTGGGAAGATTGCCCTCGGTGGGTATTCCTAGGGATCCTGGATTGTATAAGAAGGAGAATGTAAGCAGAATGCAAACCTTGGTCTCACTCTGCTGTTTTTTAACTGAAGAAGTAATGTAACTGCTAAAACTCTTATCACTGTGACTCCCAACCCTGGTAAACTATAACCTTGAACTATGACTCAGAACAAATGTTTTCTCCCCTAAGTTGAGAGTATTTTAAAACAGAAACAATAAAAGAAACTAAAGCATAAGGGTTCTAAGAAACCATAATGCTCCCATAATTAGTGAACTGGTTTACAAAGTAAAGACAAAGAAAAGGAACTGCAAGAGGAGAAACTCAAAATGAGGGAGTAAGTCTTAGCTTGAGATTCTGAGGGTAGGGATGGGAGAGATAACAGAAACAGAGGTCTGATGGGGAGGGTGCTTCACCCAGGAAAAACTCATGGCCCCTCATAAATGGCTGAAAATTGGAAATCTAAAGGATAATTCAAAAATTTCACATGGTGGGAGCTTAGTGATGAAGGAATCTGGTAGGATAAAATAGTAGAATGCCATGTGGACAATATCAGGCAAGAAGACTCCATTTGGAAGAAAAGATGCTGAGGCAAATTGCATCTCCTCAGTTCCTTCCTATAAACCCCCAGGAAAGAACATGAATGTTTTCTCCTCCATCACCTAGCCAAGCACCAGAGGACAGCAAGGAGCAGGGCCACAGAACAAAAGCCTTTACATTCAAATCCAGCAGCACGGCAGAGTAGCCTGATAACTACAGTCCCAAGATGGTACCCTTAAATTTATCTTTTGAGGTAGAAAACCCAGGGCTTGGGCGTTAGGGTTTTCTTTCATCTCTTTCTCTTTTTTCTGTTTCAAAAGCTATTTTATCAACAGATAGTAACAGCGATGACAAGGAGATCAGATGTTTAATTTGCATAACTGAAATAATGTTCAGTGTGTTTTTATCTTTTCCCTCCTGCCCCTAGACAATAAACCTTAGAACTTTGTCTTTCTTCCAGAGACAATTGAAAGCAACAATAGGTCCCTGGTACTGTATTCGACTTCTAGAGAAGCATATAAAACCTTCAGCCATGAGACTTTAATTCTCTCCATTCCTTTCAGATCCCTGTCCATGTCAGCAGGGTGCTATTACAACAAGGAACTTTATTACATCTTACCCAACTGTTGGCAAGTCCTGAATCTTAAAGAGCCCTGTTTTGTAATATAAAGAGTAGAGTGAGCCACAGAATACTGAGAAGGAAAAGGGAAGAAATGATGTCATCAAGGAAAGTTTTTAAAACCCTCTCTAGGTACTCTTATTTGAAGAGTCTGTATTATGCATTTGGAATTTACTTTAATTATTAACAGTGAAAGAAAACGTACCTTTTAAGCATAGAAACTTCAAAGGGTAAATAGTCACCAGGGTTTGGCATCTTCTGCTTGAAGCACTGTCATAATAGCTGTGGCAGCCTCATTTGGTTATTGTTTTCTCTTTGGGTTTCATTCAATAATAATTTTTAAAAAAATGCTTTTTAGGTAAAAAAAAAAAAAGTCAGTAAAGCTGTTACCTGTATGGGGCAAACTAAGGCACTAACTCTGACTTAGTCAAAGGTCATGATGTCAAAAAAGAAGTGCCCTGTGTGTGGCAGCTTGCTATATGAATATCTGAGCCATGTGAAGGATGCCAATGCCAGGGGAAAAGGGATGAGATCCCCCAAAATGCAGGGTACAATGTCTCAACAGAAAGCACTCACAGTCCAGTTAAGTACAGCCTGTGACTTTAGATACCCTGTAATCGGCCTGTGGCTTCCCAAAGCAGAATCCATTGTCAGTGTGATTTAAACCTAAGCCGATGAACATACCAGCCCTCCTTCCTCAGGGACCAGACAGTAACCCACCAGCTATTTACCAATTTTACATCTTCACATCTACTTCATGGTGAGCTAGAAAGAGACCTTCTAGTGTGTAACAATGGCTCAGAGGTCACAGAAGCAGCCTCAGCTGGCACTGACCTCTCTAAACAGGTCTGCATCTATTTTCAAGTTATGGGTAATTATTTTCCCATCTAGCTTCCATTGGGTCCATTTCCTTGCACCCCCTTAACATCCATAACATCCATCTTCACCTGCCCTGTCCTTCGCCCTATTCCCTGCAGTTGGAGTTTCCTCTCCACAATAGTCCTACGACCTTGTTTCTATCAATTAGATTCTGTCCGTGTCACCCAGTGTCACCTCCACAGGAGAATGTAAACAGTTATGCTCATATATCCCAGCAGCTTACCAATAGCCCTGTCACGAGGAAGTCACCCATGAGGTTCCATTGGGAGGCAAACACATCCATGAAAGAACAGGACACTTTTGCCGTATTTGATGGTGTCCTTGATTCAATTATTAGCTGGCTATTTCAAAGGTAACAAGAGAACAGAGACAAAAACATGAGCTATGGACAACAGTGAGCATTTATTCACTAATTAATTCAGTCAACAGATATTTATTGAAGCTGTAAATTCAAACTATTCACACATCCAGCTTTGTTCTTCAATGAGCTTGATTCTCCACAGAATTTTCTAATCAAGTAGTTAACTAATGAATTTACCCTTCATCCACTGACAATTTCAGGTAAGCAAACTCTGTAACCTCTCTTCCATTTAATTTTTGCCTTAATGTTTAGATAAATTCAGCAAAGAATTCTGAGCCCAGTTCCCCATCCATTGTCACACACAGTGACTTTGCAGCCTTCTTAACAATGCCACTTAATGGTTATCATCATTACTATTGTTAGTGCCAGTTACTATTATGGAGCAAGCATAGGTATGCTTATAATGAACCTACACCCTCAAGGATTTTATAACATCAAGGAGTGTGGCCCCTTCTTGTCTAGCAGCTTAAAGGGGCAGCTGATACTGAGCCTTGGAGTTGACCAAACCTGGATAAATGTGTTCTGTATAATCAGCTATTTTTGATTTGTGGAAAATACACTCTCTTCTCTAATAACAACCAGGAAAATAGCTATTTTCTTTTTTGCCCATAGGGACCTCTGCATACAAATAATTCAAACAAAACTAAACTTTCAAACTTCACGCTTTCCCAAGGGAACTATCTTTTATTAGAAATAGTCACTTCAAAGGTTTGAATAAATGTGAGAGGGTTTAAAAAAAAACACTGGAAGCAATTTACATTCTTGTGTGTACATTCTCTAAATGATTCTGATCAGATTCAGGGAAACTATCCTGCCAGAAATGTTATGAAAGTGTGAAACTTCATAGCATAGTGACATCAACCAATTAGTGATAGAAGTTGGCTGCGTGTTCAAACCCCCAAATAAGCCAGATCACATGAATTCCTGACCCAAGCTAGGAGTTGCTGTGTACTTGGAGCCTGTCTTCTGTGATATCAAAGTCTTTTGAAGCCGTACTTGGCTGACTAATGTCATTTACAACAATAACCCAACATTTTCTTTATCACTGTACCAAAGTTTGCAAAATACTTCCTCACCCTATGTATTTTATTTCTGTCTTCTCTAAATGATTGTATAAACTTGATCTTCTTATTCTTCTTGTGTGATCAGAAAACTAAAGATCAGGCTAAACAAAATTGCATAGCTAAAATATGGAGAAAAAATGGGATTCTGAAGCCAGATTTTATTTTAATATATTGGAATTTATCCTAAACTGTTTTGGCCTGATTTTTTTCATGTATCAAACTGTGTAAGGAAGATGGTAATAATGGGGAGAGGACCAAAATTATTCAGAGTGACAGCATGTGCCTAGCAGCCATTCTGGATTAATGGTGTCCTCTACATATTCCTAGACGTTAAGCTTAAATATGTCAATGAAAGACTTATATCGAACTGCTAACTAGTCCTGTCTGGTTTTAACAATCAAAACTGCATAACATGAATAATCTAGCAAAGGCCTGCGACTCACTGATATTCAGGGCCAATCATCATGGATATGCATTAGCATAGCAATGCTCATCATTAGTTATGACTAACACCCCTTCTGATTCAAGAACACTTACAATTAGAAAGTAAATTATGGCTTCCATACACCTTGACACTAAGCTGGACAGCTTCTGATATTTTGGCTCACAAAATCCACTCTGATAAGCATCAGCTAATTATTTATTCATTATGATATATATAGTAAAGGAATTGCAAAATTTGCAACCACAGGTAACACAGGCTCTAGCTGTAGGAGCACAAACTAGGAAAGCAAAGCTGCTATATTTAGAAGCAGGGGAGGAGCAGTAAGTATTTCATAGTCGAAGCAATTATAACCTATTGTGTAGCCATTGTAAGAGAGTTTTCTTTTTTAATCTGCTTATCTTCCATTTAGGATTTATTTGCTTTTGACAAGGCCTCTCTCACACATAGTCTTGCATAATACACAACAGAATGTCAATGAAGCAGGATAGCTCTTGGTCCTAGAAATACTTTGGAAATCATCAATTCCCCACAGGGACTGGAGCCATTGATTCCCTCCTGGGAACTGCCTTTAGAAAGAATGATCTCAGAGGAATTTAGAAGCATTAGTTCTGTCAGTAAGCCCAGAGCAGAAAAGTAGAAACAAATTCTCCTCTCAACTCAACTCAATTCTGTGAGTATTTATTGAGCCTAATATGGTCTTCAGGGTATAAAAGTAGGAAGTAGTCCCTGTCACCATGGAGCTTGCCTTCGTAGCCTGGGGAAAGGGAGACTGAGCCTTGAAAGGTCCTCTCCCTGAGGGTACTTTGCCTGATGAACACAACATAGGGTACTCTGCCTGATGAACACAACATAGGGTATCTACACAAAAACACTTTGCGTGGTGTACTCTACCTAAGGTACTCTCCCCTAAGATAATCCACCTAAAGGTATTCCCGGAAATGCTTGAGCTGAAGGTGCTCTCTTTGAACCACTCTAACACACCCTACTCAAGGTATGCTATCTGTTCCAGTTTGATCTGTTGCAGTGATAAACCCATGGCCAAAGGCAACTCAGAGGAGAAGGGTGTATTTGGCTTACACTTCAAGGTCACAGTCCATCAGAGTAGGAATTTGGGCAGGAACTGAAGCAAAAACCTTGGAGGAATGTTATTTAATGGCTTGCTTCCTGGCTTATAGACCCCAGAACCACAGGTCTACTAATGATGCCACCCATTGTGCATTGGACCCTCTTCCATCAATTAGCAATCAGGACAATGCCACAGGGACATTCCCACAAGCCAATCTAATGGAAGCAATTCTTCTTCTTCTTTTTTTTTTTTCATTTTTTAAAATTTAAGTTAGAAACCAGATTGTTTTACATGTCAGTCCCAGTTCCCTCTCCCTCCTCTCCTCCCCTGCCCCCCACTAACACCCTACCTATACCATACCCTTTCCGCTTCCCAAGGAGGGTGAGGCCTTGCATGGGGGATCTTAAGAGTCTGTCATATCATTTGGGATAGGGCCTAGGCCCTCCCCTGTGTGTCTAGGCTGAGAGAGTATTCCATGCTATCCTAGAGCCTTCATCCAGCAGCTGATGGAAATAGAAGCAGACACCCACAGCTAAACACTGAACTGAACTGGAATCCAGCTGCTGAGAGGGAGGAGTGATGAGCAAAGGGGTCAAGACTGGTGAATCCCACAGAAACACCTGACCTGAACAAGGGGAGCTCATGGACCCCAGACTGATAGCTGGGAAACCAGCATAGGACTGACCCAGACCCCATAAATGTGGGTGTCAGTGAGGAGGCCTCCGAAATCTATGGTGTCTCTGGTAGTAGATCAATACTTATCCCTAGTACACGAATAAACTTTGAGAGCCCATCCCACATAATGGAAGCAATACTTGAGTTGAGAGTCCCTTTTCCAGGGTGACTATAGGTTGTTTGCAATTAACAGTTGAAACTAACCTGGACACTGCCTAAAGACACTTAACGTCCATATTTTCAATCAGAAGTACTCTACTTGGGTGCACTGCCTGGAGTTTTCCTACCAGAATAAGCCTGTTTCCTGCATGAACACAAAATACCAGCTCCCAAAATCCTGCTGAGGTAAATGCACAATCCCCACAACTCCCTGATAACCTGGGATCACAAGCAACGGTTGTGCTCATCATGTGGCACCAAAATGTTGCTGCTTTACTAACTTACTAAACTCTTTATGAAACAGAAATTCTGCCATATTTACAAGAACCCAAATAAAGTAGTGATATGGTGATTCCACATGCTTCTAGCTTAACTTTCAAACTAGCAAATAGCTACATGCAGAGTAGTCATAAGTAGGTATGTGTACCAAAGATGAACAAGGCACATCCCTAAGGGTTTGGGGTATGTCTCAACATGGTCCATTGATGTTTTCCAGTGATCCTCTGCCACATTAATAATAAGTTAGCTCTCTCTTATTTATTATGCAAACGTGCTTAGCTTCACAAACACAGGTAACAAACCACAGGAGTCTTTTGATACTACTCTATTTCCTAATACATCAATAAAGATTCTCTCTCTGTCTGTCTCTGTGTCTCTGTCTCTGTCTCTCTCTATCTCTCTCTCTTTCTCTATCCCCCACTACCGCCTCCCCCTCTTGGCACACACATGCCCATGCACCTTCCCTAGAAAGTAAAGAGAATCTGGATTTGTATTTCCCTTTGAAGTTGTTTTAATGGATTTGTGTTGTGCCTACACATAAATCAAATTTCCTAATAAAGTTAATGAAGAATGAGGTTCAAAGGGGGCCTGTCATCTTGGGACAGTGACTTGGAAAAGAGGCTTATGAGCTAGTTATAATGATGATTTTTGAACAAAACTAAGAATTGGAACTTATTTTCAACCAAATAGATGATGTGTGTGTGTTCAGGTCAGAAAATACCAACTGGGTTTATATGCTTTTCTGGATTTATATGCTTTTCTTGAGTTGAAAAAATGCTAGTTAATATATGTAAACTGCACTCGAGCAGTACACACACACACACACACACACACACACACACCACACCACACCACAAATTGTATCAGACAGATATTGTTTTGCCTACAAATATTGTGGGACCTAACTCAAGAGGACATTACATATCTGATATTCTCAGTACTTAAAAACATTAAACCAATTAGTGTAACAAAATGGATTTACCAAATTTTGAATAAAGTATATTTGTTTTAGGTTCTGAATTTCCAGCCTCTTCTGAGTTCTAGAGACCACTAACCAGCATCCTTTCTCTAGCCACTTCTGACTCTGGTGAACAGGATGAAGTATCTCTGATTTGATGAGGATGCAGGAGTCTACAGAGTCAATCCCACACATTCCAGCTCTTGACATACCTACTGCCCACAGTCACCTGCAGACCCAGTGCTGTGTACATAATGGTATGGTACACCCTCCAAAAACAGGCCCTTTGGGATATCATCAGTAAACTGATATAACACATGACTGAAAATTTATAGGAATCTGAGTACCCATAGAATGACCCAAAAGGAGATTCAGGCACAAGTTAATCTGTCTCTTGGCTACACAGACCTCTTGCCCCATGGGGTGAGTCATAGCTCTCAAGTTATCAAAACATAGGCAACCAGCTTAGCATCAACATGACCATAGAGATGGAGAATTTGTATTTTAACAAGGTCCCCAAGTAGAGTGAATACACAGTAATGATGAGGAGCTGCTCTGGAGACCAGAGCTCAGCAGTAGTCTCTCTTGCTGAGTCAAGTGCTTCACTGGCCATGGCAGCATGCATTCTGTACCCATACCTGAAAGATGTATATAGAGGCCTAGCAAGTTGGCTCAGCTGATAAGGGTGCTTGCTGCCAACCATTAGGACATGAGTTTGATCCCAGAAACCCACACAGTAGAAGAAGAGAACTGACTTCCATAAGGTAGCCTCTGACCATAGGCATACTGTGGCATGTGCACGCCCACAGACACACCCATAGAAATAAACTAATAGAGTACAAAGTCAGCAATCTGGAATTCTTTCCTTATTTCCTAACCATCCACTGCTATTAATTGATGACTAATGACCACTTTGATTTCAGCTGTGAGTCATCGATCCCCAAGTAAATCTGCTCAGATATTCTAAGCCCACCTTCCTGTTCCTTGAATAATATGGGAGAAACTCAGACAAGCACAGTAAGCATAATTTCAATACCTAAGATCATACTCTCCTTGCTATGAGTTTTGTGACTCCCCCTAATACAAAGTAGGTCAAGAAACTCAAGGACAATCAATGTATCTTAAATTGGGAATCTGTTCCCAGTTATCCCATAATGATTTGCAAGTGCAAGCTTCTCACTCTTGTGTTTAATTGCTTCCAGTAGGTGTAGGTAGAGAGGGGCCCACTTCATTCCAAAATATCCCTGAGTCATACCCCAAGATTGCATTCTGAAAGCATTACCGAATTGATCAGGGCTATGATTCTGAGCTTAAAGGGTGTCTATTATTGGAGGACCATGCTGCTAGGCAACATTAAGAGTGCTAGAGGGACTTTAAATGGATATTAAGAGGCCCTAAGATATGAAATAGCTCCCCTGACTGTCATGACTCTGATGCACAGATCCAAAAAGGAATGGCAGAGAAGTAAACACCCAGAATGAAGAAGAAGACAGACACATAGAAGATTCCATATTCTAGACAGATTTCCTCCAGCTACTGACTCCTGGATGCTGAGGATTTGGGCAGGATGCAAAGGAATTGAATAACGTTCTTCTCTTCAGTTCTGGTGAAGTCAGGAAGACTATGAATGTGGCATCTCAGCAGTGTATTTCTTTGTCAGAACTTTATGTACACACGTTTCCCAGGGAACAGGATTTGTCACCGTCATTTTCCAATTCATAACCAAATAGAGACATTTGGGAGGTTGAGTTTTTGTTTTGCTATTGAGAGTGGGAAGGCATGTTCCAGAAAGTCCATTTTTAGGAAAATGACTAATTATTTGCTAGAGTTGCTGCTAATAGAACAGGTTGATATAACTTAAAGTAGAAAGGAAAGAGTCAGCAAGATGATTTATAATTTAGCCCAAATGCTCATCAGAATAACTGCCTTCAAACTCTAGCCCACCAAATCAGTGGCTCTCAAAGTGTGGACACAGACCCATAGCAGCAGCAGCAGCAGCAGCAGCAGCAGCAGCAGCAGCAGCAGCAGCAGTGCTCAGTCCCCAATCCTTATGCACAGAGTCAGCATTTCACAATTTGTTGTCAGGGTTCCTCCAGATGATTTGAGTGCACAGTAAATTTAAGTGCTTCACTCTCACTGGTTATCAGCTCCTGATCTTGATACTCATCAGAATTTTGTGGGGGACACTAAACAAATACCACGGCAGTACCCTATATAGACCACTTAAGTCTTAGTCCTTAGGAGTGAGCCCCAAGTGGCTGCATAATTTTCAGATCTCCCCAGATGTCTCTCACATACACACAATGGCTGAGAATTCCCATGTTGGATGCATTTAGCTTGCCAGGCCCAGGTCTCATTTACTTCTAAGAAAACTTTCATCCACAAATCAGTAAGCCCTACAAACAAGGGCATGCTGTCAAATGCCTCTACCACCAAGGTATGGTCTAAAAGTCTCCCCAGGCTTTAGACATAACCTCACTCAAAACCCCTGTATTCTAGGCTACCAAGATCCATTTGTATAGCTACAATTATTCCAACCATGGTTTAAAATGAGATAGGAATTAAATTAGCTTGCAATCTTTTTACATGTTTCTAGAGAACATGTCACCTGTCACTCGGAATGAGATGTGCTTCTCCCTCTTTCAGGATGTGGTATAATGAAGTCTCTCTCTCTCTCTCTCTCCCTCTTTCTCTCTCTCTCAGCTATGAATGCAGAAATGTATTTATGGCACAAAAGGAGATTTATGTATTTTCTAAAAATCCTGGCAGCCAATAATAGCCTTGACTGACTCTCTAGGGCTCCAAATGCAACTAGATTGTATTTGGATATAAATCTAGATGCATTGTAATCTTAGTTCTGTTTCCTTCCATTAAAGGCCAGATGGGGCAAAGGGGCTTGGAGGGGAAAAGTAATAAAATTATTGACAAAACACATAAAAATAAAATAGTAAGCCAGGGAAGACCATTTCAGTATAATTTGTGCAAATTCTCAGAGACATGTATATCCCCAATTCTGGTGACTATGCTAATGAATTCTGAGATAACAAGGATTCCATACAATCACAGCTTGGTGATAACTTATATTTTCTCCCATAGTGTCATGGAAGTTTGTAATGTAAATATATTCAGAAAAGGATTTGTCCCAGGGTAAGAAATTCTAAAACACCTGCAATCTGATATTTCCCCTCACCTCTGTTATTTTAGCATTCCAGAAGGTAACAAGAGAATGGATGGTGAGTTCCAACACACTTCACCCTGGAGTCTGCAATTCATGGGATGATCTTGGTTTCTTCAAAAGACTAGGAAGGAAGTCAGTGGCAAACAATTTGTGAATCCCTTTGGCTCTGGGTAAGGCACAGATTATACAAATTAAATAATAATAATAACATTATTATTATTATACATATTTCTATAACATTATACAAAGAAGAAGAAGAAGAAGAAGAAGAAGAAGAAGAAGAAGAAGAAGAAGAAGAAGAAGAAGAAGAAGAAGAAGAAGAAGAAGAAGCAGTAGTAGTAGTTGTTGTTGTTTTGAGGCAAGGTCTAGCAATGTAGCCTTGGCTGGCCTGAAACTCACTGTGTAGACCAGACTGGCCTCAATCTCATACAAACCCACCTGTCTCTGCCTCCTAATTGCTGGGGTTTAAGGTGTGTGTCACCATGCCCTGCTGAGTTAAATTATTTTAAGTGCTAAATAGGAGAACAAAAAAAAATGTTGGCACACAGCAAAATACATGACAATGTGCTAAATAGGTAGCATAACCACTTTAGTAACTTAGAGGAGGGATACACATTCGAAGACAGAAGCAAAAGTGGAGTTCAAACTACATCCTAAAAGGTGCCAGTAAATCCGTGTATCATGAAGCCGCTATCCCTACTCCTGTCATTCTTGGACATGACTTGGTTTTGAAATTAAGCATCTTCTTGCATTGTTTGATCTTGACAAAGTGTACTCATCACTCACCGATTAAAACCAATAGCAGATTCTTGACCACAGAGGAGGACATCAGCAAAGGATCAAGACTGTGGAAGCTGAGTGACAGAGAGCCAAGGGCCAAGTGTCCTGGCAGAGGACAGCAGACAGCACTGCTATAAATTCCTATCCTTTTGGATGATAGTGACCTATATTAGTTTTGGCCACTTCCATGTGGGGACTTGATTTTTTTAAAGTGTCCTGTAGAGCAAATCCAAGAGCAGCAAAAATGCCCTAAAGACATTTTTCTTCAACTAAATTACATGCATTTATTTTGCACCATAGGGGTCAGAATCGAAAAGCTAACAGGCTCCGGAGGGACAGTGCATGCTAATTCCACTCATGGTAAAGGTCCTTTAAAATGCCACTCATGCCCGAAGCACTGATGAGTTTGCAGGTTGCCAGGCACAAGGTATGCTGTGCACACTCCCATTGGAACCCATTAGACAGCCTATAGATAGATGGGCACTGAACAGCCACACATGCATACACGCCATTCAAAAGTTTAAAAAAAGTTACTCAGCAATTACACAGATTCCCCAGCTCTAACAACAAGGCTAATGGCAGCCCATTTGCAATCAAGTACAGTAGATTAGTGTGGCACAAAGAGAGCTAAACTGTTTAGCATCAGGCTCAAAAGCTCCCATAGAAATTACATTCAATTGGAATTTATAGAAAATGATGGGGAGGGCTTGTGGCTTACGCAGCATTCTCTGCGTAGCACACTCATCCTTTGGGAGTGCAGATCAAACTCAACCCCTGCCAGCATATATGCTCAGAAAACTGTACAGATGCTTTCCCGAGGGTATGCATGCTCTTACATACTAACTTCAGGTACTGCTAATAAATCAGAGACATGGGTACAGGTAACAGGCTTAGTCTTCCTATCTACTATGTTCCGTATAAGGAAACAGATTCTTCCCAGTTCATGCATGAAGAAAATAAACATACATGGGTTTATGGGTTTGTGCATGCACACACATCACACACCATGTTAGTGTTAACCCAACTGTCTGGGATTGGCACTTTCAGAACTCAACGTTCCTTGTTGCTGAACTCTCTCAGACCTGGGAAAAGCAGAATACCCAGGCACCACAGCATACCTGGACCTGCAATGGAAATAATCTAGAATACTGAAAGCCTATGGCATGAAGAATTATCCGACAAATTATTTGAGGAAAATCTAATCCAATTACCCAGATTAAGTTCCTTTTGGAACCAAAAGCAAAAAGTTCTTGTCTAAATCAGGGCAGCACTATCAAAGTGATGGTAAGTAGTCTGTTTGCACAATTATTTCTTCCATATCTCACTTGCAGTCTTAACCTTCAAGAGGACAAGGTTGTGGTTACAAATGCTCACTGTTTTATTCCCAATGCCTGGAACAGTGCCTGACCTATAGTAGACACTCCATAAATATTTGTTGAATTGAAGGAACAAATTAAGAAGAGAAGTCTGTGGGTGCTGTGGTGTGGGAGGAGGTTTAAATGGTGCCACGCTGGCGAAGCACTCCACTCTACAAATAGGAAGCCCAGAGAATACATAGTTGCTGCTTTGCAGGCAAAAGCCGAACAGATTGTACTGTCCCATCCCCTCTCGATCTTTGTTTAATATGTGCATTATTAATCTGGTTTTCATAGATACAACAAAATACTTGAGGCTAAGTATCTATAAAGAAAAGAGCTGAGCCAGGAGTGGTGACACATGCTATAATCCTAATATTTATAGCACAGGGGCAGATTGAAGGAGGGAGATTAGAAATTCAAGGCAGGGGTGGCGGTATCAACAAACCAAGTCCCTGACTCAAAAGGAGTGGGGTGGGGAGAAGACAAGAAGAGAGGAGAGGAGAGAAAAGGAAGGCATGGTAATCGAGGGAAAGGAGAGCAGAAGAGAGATGAGTGGAAGGAAGAGAGGAGGGGAGAGGAAATGAGAGAAGAATGGGGAAGGAAGAGAGGAGGGAAGAAGTGAAAAGATGGGAAGGGGAAGAGAAGAAAAGGAAGAAAGGAAGGGAGGAAGGAGAGAGGGGTGGGAAGGAGTAGGAGAAAGGGAGGAAGATTTATGTAGTTCACAGTTTTAGAGGCCTAAGTGCATGTCACTGGAATCTGTTTGACTATAATGAGTGCCCCCTTACATATATCATCATCAGGACAGATAGCATCATAGCCTAAGACCAGGGAGAAAGAATTTGAGATGAGGTTAAGGTCATTCTATGTCAATTCTCTCTTTAAAACTAATTTTAAGGTCATAGAAAAGCTAGTAATTCCTTCCGAGGGCTGTGTACCAATGACCTCCTCCCTAAAGGTCCTACTACCTCCCAACATCACCACAAATGAACTCTAAGTGGCCACATTCACACCATAGTCTCACTGCTGCTCCAAATATCAAGGATAGATGCAGGAAGAGAGCTTAGAGTTATTATCTGGCAATAAAGTAAAGGCAGAGCCCTCATCCATCTCAGGACAGAACTGTCACTGTCACATAGGCTATGTATGTAGGGCACACTTATCACATTTCCACTATGCTCTGTCTCAAGAACAGGGTCAACCTCCTTTAAGAGGGTAGAGTCCCACCACTACCCTTGCATGGCATGTAAGGGCAGCCTTGGCTTTGACCCAAGAAGCTGTGTGCTTCTCAACTAGCACCTTCTGTGGCCAGCAAGCCCAAGGCCTAGAATCATAGCCAGCGCTGAGAGTGAATTCGATGCTGCTTGTCGGTAGTAACTAACTGAGAGGAGGTAAGAAAAGTGTGATCAGACAAAGAAGCTAATGAGTGGTGAAAGAAACATCACTTTACTTACTGTTTGTTTCCAGTCTTGGTAAGGACATAGAACATGGCCAAGAGTGATATGACACAAATGGACAATGCAGGTCCCCATTCTATACTCAGCCACCTTCTCTAAGTCTGACAGGAAAGATCCAGAGCAATGTTTTGCAGTTTCCGTGCATAAATGAAGAAATACTACCTAGCCCTATTAGTTCAGCAAATCAGCCAATGCCTTATGGCATGATATAAGTTACACATTTGACACAGCCTGCTCCCTCCATCCCCTCTCCAAGAAACTCCAACAGCCAGTAGCAGCCCCTCCATATCTATTCCCCCCGCCTCTATTTAATTTCCCCATGCACGACCAGCTGCAGCTCAATTGTGGACGACGTAATTCAATAGATTTGCAGATACGTCTTGAGTCAATCTTAATTCTATTTAAAGGACAGTCGATAGAGTCATCTCTGGGGCTTTCTGAGATGAATTTCATATACCATGAACTGAACAGAGTGGAAAGAGAAATGTACTTCTCTTCAAAGATATAATGAGTTCACTTTTTAAAGCTTTCTGTCTCTCCCACTTCTCCATTACAACAAGATTTGGGATCACACTTGGGAGATTATTTGGGAAATCTGAATGGATGGTAAAGGGGACATGCATTTATATATAAAATAGTGTAAGTGAGTTTGTTGTTGTGTCCCCAGCAATGCTTTATCCCTGTGAATGCTATGTCCTCCAATAGGAGCCATTCCTTGCCTTTCCATAAGGTATCCTTCCATGAGAATTAAGAACCATGGAGCTTCATGAGCAGCTCAGATGCCAATGCCACCACAATGCCTTCTCTTCTGTTCTTTCTTCCTCAAAGCCCAACACCCAGTTTTAGGTGAGTTCCCAACAATATCACTTACCTTTGGGCATTCACCCTTTTCTTTTTCTTATTTCTGCTATTGAGTTTGTTTTATTTCCCGAGCTCATCTGGGATTTCCTTTAAGGGCAAGGTATATCCACCTCATTTATTTTAGAGTCTTCTTATAATAAACAGTCAGATGTCCAAGTTATTGACTGTAGAACAAGTATGCCCAAAGTTTCTAATGGCATACATTAACCATGCCCACATTTTCAGTGGCTCACCACAGTGATTCTTCATTTGTCAGGATGACAAGAAGCTGATACTCACTGTCACCCTGAGACCCGGGCTGAAGATGCAGCAGGTTTCTGGAGCCAGTCCTTCCTGTGGTAAATAGCAGGACAGCAAGAAGTCATAGCAAGGCAAGTGACATATCTAAGGCCTCTATTCTGTCACAACCCATGCCATTTTACAGAACATGGCACAAGATCAAGTCCAAAGGCAGTAGGAAAAAAGTAAACACTCGGCCATACTAAGGCATAGTTCTCCCTCACTCTGTCTGCCTGCATGGGGTTAGCTCTGTGAGGAGTTTGACCTCCTTGGGGGTCTAGTGGAGGCTCCACCCCTCCTCAAGGAGCTGCAGCATGCCATCCATTGCTTGTTCTTGGCTCAGTACAGCTCTGCAAGCTATCCAAAAGCACAGCACACAACCTAACAGGCACAGCCAAGTAAATACTATGTTTGTAATACAGGATAGCTCTGTATTCCCCTAGCTCAGTGGGCAGGTACATATGGCAGGAGGTGGGGAGGAATGGAAGGGAGAGCAAACAGCCATTGCTGAAATCTGCTTGTAAAATTCAGAGGAAAATAATCCACTGCAATTGCAACACATCAGTACTAGCAAGAGAATTGCCAGTGGCCTTTAGAACCGGAGTTCTGGAGATGAAAACAAGATGTTTGCCGCTTAAGATTTTCATCTGCTCATGCTGCTTTTTCCCACCTAAAGCGCTAATCCTCTGCTGGCCACGTCATAACTGCCTCTGTGGCAGGACCCACTGCAGCTTCCAAATACCCACTTGTGGATTCAGGTGGTGAATGGCCAGCAGGTGTGTCTGAAACAGAAAAACAACTATAATCCAGATTTCTCTGGGACTATAAACAAGAAGAAATGGGAAAGGAAAACGAATGCTCTAAGGATGGTGCTCCAGCATGTGATTGACTTGGCCAAATCCAAGGATTTCTCTCTACAGGAGGACTGTACCATTGGTATAGTGGAAAGACAGTCACATTTCTGCTCTCCCTCGAAGGGCACACAGAGGAGGCCAGAAGAGGCAAGCCATCGATGGTCAGTCAGCAGGGACTCAACAACCAGGCATGCCCAGATGCTGCTTCCCAAAGGTCCAATGCTTGTCGTCAGCCCACAATCTGCAAAGTGTTATTATTAAAGTACTTACTCCACTATTGGATTTCATTCCAGCCAGCTTTCAAGTAGTTTTTTAATTGTACAATAAAGTCCATTTGTTTGATGCACAGTCCTAGCTTTCTAAATTGTGTCTATTCCCACTCACTCTCATGTACACTGCTCAGTAATTAGTCAAGTCGATCCCAGCCTTTAGTGCAAATTAACAAGGTTCTACCAGAATGGGTTTCTGAGGTTTTGATGAGACACAAGAATAGTTATCTCTCCCTTTGCCCACTCCCATGATATATGATGAATTTCTTTAACTCGAAATGCATTTTCAATAGCCCTCTCTTTCCCGAATCAGCATGTCTGCTGTAACTTAGACTTCAGAAAGGGAGTCAGTGCCAGGGTAGTGTGACTGGGGAAAAAATGGGTGGAAATGGAAGTCTTTTATTTTATGCTGCTTTGAGTAAGAATGGTAACATCCTGAGCAAAGGCAACAGTGTTGGTGGGATCCCCAGTCCTCCTTAGGCAGCAACAATTATCCTATCATAGGAGTGTGGGTGTCCCTTACTTCCCTGATTACTCCTGACATGACACTGTGGCATAATTAATGTATCAAAATGGAACCCCATCTCGCTGACTGTTCAAACAGTATATAGTATGCCCTTGTCAAATGGTTTCTTTTTAACCACATAGAAAGCCCAAGTGAACATTTACTTTCCTATTATGTCTTAGAAATGAATTTCGACAGCCCTAATAATAGCATTATTTTAAAATATATAGTCAAGGGGACATATTCTCCAGTGTCACCAGGATGGTATATTTCTCTTCTGCTTAATTTGCCCTCACTGTGTATTATTAGGAGTTAACACCGTAGTTTTGTTTAATAACTGGCTTCACCGCCCATGGCTGACTCCAAACTGATCACTCAGGCCTGCTGATGAAAGTCCTAATTCATCCTTGTTACAGCAATTAGAGGGAAATTGGATAACCGTGCCACTTCTTGCAGAGGTCTATGTGTAGCTATAGCCTATCCCCCAAGAGGTTAAACAAACGCTCACTTTAGCTGCAAGTGAAATAGATACTTTCCCTGTAAGTGAGATGGGACCAAATTAATTTAGACTTCAAGAAGTTTTTAAGTGGGAGCTGCAACCAGGCTTTCTTTCTCCTTGTCCCATGCCTTAGTCTGCACACTGCTAGGTTAAGCATTGTCTGCCATTGGAAATCAATTATGGTTCTTGACATCCACCATGGTGATGTGAGGTATACTTCAACATGCTAGCTTCAGAGGTCTTTCCACCTTGCCCTTGACAATGGCAATTTGAACATAGAATACCCATAGGATTACCAGGAGCACTTATTGATTACCTTTACCTGGTGAGGATTTATGGCTTGGCTGATACATCTGAAGATGGCATTCTTCTGTAAGTAGATTTTTAACCAGCTTGGGAAGGTATAAGGGGTAAGGGAGAAAGTTATGATGGACCAGGAGGTTAGGAATGCAAGGAAAAATGCAAATATTAGGTGAAAGATAAGGATGATCTGTTGAGGCTAGAGTTGGTTTGGACCCAGAAACAAAAAACAAACAAGCAAACAAAACTCCAGGAGGTAGTGCTCATGCCTTCAATCCCAGCACTTGGGAGACAGAGGCAGATGGATCTCTGAGTTCCACGACAGCCTGGTCTACAGAGCTAGTTCTAGGACAGGCCGGACTGTTTCACAGAGAAACCCTGTCTCAAAAAATCAAAAACCAGAAGAAGAAGAAGAAGAAGAAGAAGAAGAAGAAGAAGAAGAAGAAGAAGAAGAAGAAGAAGAAGAAGAAGAAGAAGAAGAAGAAATGACATCTATCAAAGAATCCCAAAGTTTCCGATTCCTAGTCAGACATTTGTGCTAATTTTTCTTAGTCTTGGGTGTGTTATTTAACTTGTTGGGTCTGAATTTTCTTATCTGGGCAATAAGAGCCTTGTAATCTCTAAATACCAGCTGACTCCACAACTAGAATGCTCTCCACAGCAAGGAACAGACTAAATGGGATCCTTTATGTCAAAACACAGGAAATGTGTGGATAAGTGGCTGTCAACCCTAGCTCCGTTTGAAGTCACCAGTGTCGGCATGTCTGCAATTCCTTTGGACTTTTTCTTATCCTGATCAACAAGGTGGCCTCTGCCTCTCAGCTGTGATGTGCATGCTCCAAATTAAAGCAAAAGGATAGATTGGGAAACATCACCTTCTCAAGCTTTCCTGTGAGATTTCTTCCTACATCCCATTTCTCTAGATCTTGAACAAAGTAGCCGGGAATCCAGCAGTTTTCCAGCATTTGTAGGAAAGGGAGACCAAAGCTGAGTCAGCCTGTAACAGCTACCACACAGTCTCTGTGCCCTGGTGTTAAACACTGCCCAACTCTACCTGGACTTGCTGTCACTTTATGTGCCTTCAGCTTGCAGCAGTATGAGATGAGTCTGCCTTGTTACTCCTATAGTCACAGAGGAAAGGAAATATCCCTACCACATGAAGCCAGTACAGATAGGGTAATTTATTTTGCCCAGTCACTTATATGCAGAGGTGCTACATGTCTCCTACAGATGTGTTTACATGTCAATGTGCTATTATTGATATCTCCTCACCTTTATCTTGTCATCTAGAAAGGTCCCAATTTCCCCCATGGAGTACTAAGTATAAATAACATAAGATGCTCAAATCTTTTCTTCATTGATGTAAAGAAATTCTACAGAGTGGCTCAACTTGCTCAAGCCAAATATAATGATGTGTTCAAGAGCCAGATATTGACCTTCATCCTCTCAGGTCTGCTTGGCAAGAGGATGAATTGACCAGAGTCTTCACTGACACATTCTGGACATAGACCATGAGTTGCTTGCTATTATCATATGCCTTGGAACACTCTCACTAAAAAAGTTGTTATTGTTAAAAATCTGATGACTAATTTCAGGCCCCAATCTAGCATCTACCATCTCCACCATTTTCCTGAAGGAGGCCATTTCCTTCCTACATTATTGACCTATAGTCTGAAGAGCTTCTCAAATGGCCAAGTCCTACGAGGCCTTGAAGACACAGTGGCAGTGGAGATTTGCTGAAATGCGTGGCTGTTAGGGCTTGGTCACTCTGTGTTGTGATGTTGGACCACATAAAGGGGTTCCTTTCAACAACCTTTTGTTACATTTCTCTCTGGTGCTTCAAATTAGGAAGAGAATAGAGATCTTTCTGGCCTGCAGCACTTGCAATCACTTTTGTGCTGTGGCAAATGTGATAATAATAATGGTGATGGTTTTGCAACAACACTCTGTGGGCATTATTATCACCATCATCATTATCCCCACCACCACCACCATTATCATTATTCTTACTGTTGCCACTAATAGCACTTAACATCTAGGGAGCACTACCAAGGGGCTGGACCCTGAAATATATAATCTCTTCCTACTGAACATGTATCTTTGAAAAGTCACTGGGATAAGCAATTCATAGAAATCTCAGGAGAAATGGAAAATTCTACCCCAAGAAAGGTAGAGTTGGGGATATGAAAATGGAAGGATTAGACACTCAGGAAATCTAAAACCCTGGATCAGGTTCCTCACTTTAGGGTTTCAATTCCCCCAGTGCTCTGTTAGCTATAAAGAACATAGGGTTAGCATGTTCCTTCTGCATTTTACCATGATTAAATCACTGATCTTAGAAAATCTACACAGTGATCAACTTGCCAAAGCCAAGTCTGGGGTGTGGTCTGGAGCAACATTTTCTCTAAAGCAAAGGGGATCCCGGGCTGTGAACATGGGTTTTGTTTTTGTTTTTTCTGCCCCATAAGAACTACATTCTCCTTTAGAAAAAGACAAATCAAGCAATATAAAAGACCAATGCATCAGGGCTGGCCACAGCTGCTCATGGGCTAGAATATCTCCCTTGTAGCTGCACACTTTCAGTCACCACTCAGACACATGGCCATTTCATGTCCTTCTCTGTCTGAGCTTGGCGAGGAGACTGGTCCTTTCTTGTATGAAGCAGTCTTGGTTTTCTAAGGAGCGTGCCTCTTCCCTATCCAAGGGATGAGGTAGCAACATAATATGTTTTCTGTTAAACAGAGCACCAAGGTGTTTGGCCCCTTGGTAATCAGGTGTAGGTCTATTTCCCTTTGCCAGGAAATCTGAGCAGTGGGAATCCATCCTAAAATGCTTCTCTTTCTTAGTCTGTTGGGGGTTCATACACACACCATTAACTAAGCTATAGATTTTGTTTTTGTTTCCCCAGATTTCTCATTCATATTCTTTTTCTGTTGAAGACACCAAACTGAAGATGGAATTTCTGTTCTGCCTAGTCCCACAGCCATTTTAGTCCCCAATAAGCACAGAGAGACATATTAATTATAAGCTGTTTGGCTGATGGTTCAGGTTTCTTATTGGCTAGCTCTCTCTTAATTATTAACTCATTTCTATTAATCTAAGTATTTCCACATGGTCTTGTCTTACCAGAAAAGGGTCTGGACCTGTTACTCCTTCCTCGGCTACATGGCTTCTCTTGGCAGCCTCTGCCTGTGCCCTCTCCCCAGCATTCTCCTTGTCTGGTAGCCCTGCCTATACTTCCTGTCAGGCTAATGGCCAATCAGTCTTTTATTCATCAACCAATATATACAGAAGGACTTCTCCCATTACCAAACTGCATTCAGTTGTCATAGCTCTTCAGTCTCCACCAATCTGTACATTTCTCTTCCTTTGCCCAGTTTTCAAGATGCTGACCATTTTAAGGAATGTTAACTGGACATTTTATAGAGTGTCCCTTGGTTTGAAGATTTATCCTGCAGGGTTTTTAAAATTTTGTTTCTCATATTTTCATTAGAGTTGTAGATTCGGGGATAAATATCTCAGTCAGGGGAAACTCTCTCTTTGTTTTGAAGGAATACATAGTGTCATTATGACTTCTAACAGATCCTGTCAGAGACAATCACCTGAGTTGGCAATGTATCACTTCCAACCTTAACACACTGTGAGTTACAACTGTTCCCTTTCCATATTCTGTTCCTTACAATACATCTCTAGGTCCAATCCTCAATTGAAAGGATGGGCTCCTGTAGGGGCTATCTGCATACACTATGCAGAATTCTTCTGAAAGGAATGCTTGTCTCCACCTTCCACTCTTTTCTATCAATGTGGGCCACTAATTAATGGTGCTTATTTTTCTTACTTGGTGCATTTCCATTACAGCTATTGGGAGCACTTTGAGGCTGACTCCTGTGTCCTTTTGATGTGTTTCCAGTTTTCTCTCCCCTTCCGTTTTCCCCCTTCCTTACCTCTTTTATAAATTATTTAGTACTTCTTGGCTTTCTAGCACTATGATATGCTCCAAGTTTCTATTTTCCACTCTTGCCCCTACACAGTTCTCCAAATCCCTCTGTTTTGTTCACTTAAGAATGTGATATACAGAAAACAAGAGCTGGGTGCACTCCTTGCTACTGAACTGTCCTTGTTTCTAGGCCATGTAAACAGATTATGCTAGGAAGTATATTGGAAACTATTAGTTAGCGTTCCATCACTGAGACAATATCTGAGGGTAATCAAGTGACAGAAGAGAAAAGGTTTGGTTTGGACCCATAGTGTTAGAGGTTTCTGTCTGAGTGCTTGGCTTTGTTGGGTGGGGCATTGTAGCACCTCACAGAAGGAGTGCATAGAACAGAACAGTTCACTTTGTGGCCAGGATACACAAGAAAGAGGAAGTGAAAAGGACAGGGTGTCTAACTTTACCCTTTAATGGCACACCCCAATGATCTAAGACTTCCCATTAAGCCCTACTCCCTAAAGGGTCTACTGGATCCCAGTAGAACCAAGCTGGGACCTAGCCTTTATTACATGGGACTTCAAGGGATGTTTCAAATCCAACAGCAAGAAGTAACCCATGCACACAGCTGTATCTGCCTACCTGAATGTGGGTCTGTGCATTCATACATGTATCTATACCCACACAATGAACCTTAGTGTCTCTTGGGTATGGCATGAATCCAGCACCCCAGGGCTTCTAGTTTTGTTTGTTTCTATCTTTGCTACCAATTCCTACCATCTTTCTCTGACTGTAGAAAATCTGACTTCTATTATCCAAAGACCATTATTGGTTCAATTTTAACCTCATTTGAAGCCCCCTAATTCTGTAGACTCAACTGGGTTTCTGTGCTCTATCCTCTCAGTATGGCATACACATGATATTTGAGAAAATATCAAAATGTCTGTCTGCTCAGTTTGCCTGTCACCCTGACATTGAAAGTCACCCTGTGGTGATTTGTTCACTGCTATCCATAGTGCAAGTGTTTCCTGAATAAATGAATGACAGAATAGGGCTAACGGAAGCCCTGGCTGCCTCTATGCAAGTCCTTCCCTCTCTGTGTGTGCTCTTCCCTGACTTCTCAGCACCCAAGCACTGTGTTCTTTTGTCCTTGAAAGTGTTCAACATCACTAGTTGTTCACGTTCTATCTTCCTCACAAGCTGGAGGGACAATACAGGAAGAGAACAGAGGAAAATTTGCCTGGTTTGGGTTTGGGGATTTTTTTTGTTTGCTATGGAGTTTGTGGTTCTGTTTTGTTAGTTTGTTTAATGGCATCTCTTTGCCAATTGGATATACTGTAAAGGAGACACTTGTTTTTTGTTTTTTGTTTTTGTTTTTTTTTAAAAAAAGCACATATAAGCAGTGATTTATTAGAATGTTGTTAATTTTCTTATGTGTATAGATTTATGCGGCATGTGACTCGTGAGGTTAGTTTTGATCTATCTTGGTGACCTACCATACAAGTGGGAACAAAGGAACAAACACAAAGGACATGGGGGAGGAGAAAAGGAAAGGAAAAAGGACAAGGGATAGGGAAGGAAAGCATGAAGGGGAGAAGGGGAAGGAAGAGAAGAGAAGGGAAAAGGATGCAAGAAAAAACTAAACAGCTGAAATAGTCTGTGTTGGACTTCTATAAGAAAGTATCTTTTCGGGGCTAGAGAGATGATAGCTCAGAAGCCAAGAGCACTTGCTGAGCCTGCAGAGGACAGAAGCCTGGCTGCCAGCACCCATCTGCAGAAGCTCACAATTATCTATAGTTCTAGTTCCACAGAACCCAACCCCTTCTTCTGCCCTCTGTCAGCACCAGCACACATGCTGACACACATCCACAAGATACATACATAAGCATAAATAACTTTTAAAGATTTTTGTATGCCTGCTGAAAACAAAGAGAAAGTGTCTATTAAAGGGTGTAGGCTGAAGAATGCAAAGAGGTCAGAGCTGGATCCCAACCAGCCTAATTGAAGCATTCTGCCATTCGAGGGCAAGGCTTCCCCACCTTGCCCACAGCACTGACTGGACCGATGGATGTTTTGCACCCTTTCACATTCCCTGCTCTTCATCCATGTTTCTTACAAAACCTTTGAAAGAGTATAAATCTTCCAAAATGCAACTAGCCGGAGACTTATTTTCTACCATAAAACAGGAGGACATCTGTCAAGGGTGGAGACATATGTAGGTTGCATAGAATTCTGGGATTAACAGGAAACCCTGTTCCTGGTCCCAAGTCCTCCACCTTTTTCACTTTGCTCCATGTATTTGTAAATGGCACCATTTGTAGAACTGAAGCTTTTTTCTTTAGGAAGTCTTCAATCAGGTTTAAGGGAATTTTTGAAAGTACCATAACATGGTTTCTGTTAGACCCCCCGGAAAACTCGGGTATCCAGGGTCCCAGGCAACGACCTCGGTCACCCCAATCACCAGGTGGATTCGAGAGCTTGATGCAAACTGCACAAGGCTTTATTGTAATTTAATGAGCTAACCCCATGTTAGCTCGGGTCTTTCATCCACCGGCCATGGTGGATGGCTAGCAAAGACAACTCCTAAGGCCTCCCAAGAGATCTTGTAGGGCAGTGTAAGGGGAGTGTCTAGGGGTAAGCACAGGCTCACTATTGGTGTGCCTCCAGGCTTGGAGGGCTTGCCCTGTGTTGATTGGTCAACTGGTTGTTATGGCCCATGGGCCCTCCCAGGGTGGTTGCTATGCTCTTCCTCATTGCTGTGCGCTTGTCCGTAAAGTACACCCAGGGTCGTAAAGCATAGCACCACCAGCTAACTTCTGATTGGTTCCTTGACACGAGGCAGGCTCCTAACTTCTAGTGACTAAGACAAGGTCATAGAGCACGTGTTACTGTCATGGCTGCCGAAATAGGGAGCTGGTCCCTTCAGTTTCTACTCCCTGCCCTGGTGATACCCCACCCAAACGATAGTTAATATCACCTGGGGTAATGTGTTTTAAAGGCATGGATTCCTGGAACTCACTCCAGGGATCCTACACTATGGACTTTCTTTCCTAGACCAGGTCCATGGCCAGCAGACCCACCAAATACATATAGCAGAAGTGTAAACAGGCTGTGTTGGCACTGTTTAAACAATACAGACTATTTTTGAGAATTGGATATGTATTTTTATAAACCAATGATAATTTGATTTTTTAAAAGTGCCAGTGACTGAAGCCAAGGACCTCATGAAAGATAAGCACATATTCTGTAATACCTCCGAATTACACTCCCAGCTGAGTCATTCATAAAGTAATTTTTAGATATTCTTTTTTAAAGTTTTTTTTAAAATTTATTTATTAGTTCTAGTTAGGGAACAAGCTTGTTTCAAGTCCCTTCTCCCTCTCCCTCCCCTCACCCCCATCTCTGCTCCCCCACCCCCAGCCCACCCCCCACCCCATCCACCCACCACTCCCCAGGCAGGGTAGGGCCCTCAACTGGGGCTCTGCAAAGTCCACCAAATCTTCCTGTGCTGGTCCTGGGCCCTTCCCCATGTGTCCAGGGCCAGAGTGTAACCCTTCACGTGGGATGGGCTCTCAAAGTCCCTTCTTGCACCAGGGAAAAATACTAATCCACCACCAGAGACTCCCTGGAGTGCAGAGGCCTCCTTATTGACATCCATGTTCAGGGATCTGGATCAGTCTTGTACTTGCCTCCCCAACAGCATCTGGGGTCGATGTGCTCTCCCTTGTTCAGGCCAACTGTTGATGGAAGCAGAGACAGACATCCACAGATATACACTGAGCGGAAATAAGGAAGAGTTGAAGAGTTGAAGAGAGGGTGGAATGAAGAACGAAGGGGTCTGTACCAGGTTGGAGAAACCCACAGAAAGATTTATTTTTAATTACATGTTTTCATGTGTGCATATGAGTGTAACCCCCACAGAGGCAAAAAGAGGATGTTCGGTCCACTAGAATTGTAGTTATAGGCTGTTGACAGCCTCCCATGTGGGAGCTTGAAACTGAACTTGAGTCCCCTGAATAGTTGGTATGCACTCTTACATACTGAGCCATCTCTCCAGCTGTTATCCTTAAATATTCCTGTTAAACAGAGGAAATCAAACTTCTTTCCTACCAGTAAAAAACACAGCACATTTACAATGTATTCTAGTATATTCAGACTGCATGCAAACATATGTGAATATGTGTGTCTATAAAGTAAGAAAAATTCACAAATAATACAGATAATAAAAGAAAATTCAATGCATATTTAAGGTGATCTTAGATGAGCAAATATGAAATTAACCATGGAAGTAGTCACAAATAAACAATAAAAATTAGCCTTGTGAAAATGCATCCTTCTATGTCTGTGACCAATGAATGCAATGCAGTCTGTCATTTTGAGAATACTCCCTAAGCCATTCTGATGTTCCTACCCAGATCCCAAGCAATTGAAAAAGAAAGAAAAACCCAAACCAAACAAAAACCCTTCATTAAAAAAAAAAAATCTAAAATCTAGAAAGTGCCCAAATGATGAGGTTCTAGTGACTTTTATGAAACTATTTCAAGCTCTTTGGATAAAAAGAAATATGCTAGCCATGGTGCTTGACTGTTTGGAGTGCCATTAACTTAAAACCTCACAATTTTCTCCTTCACACCATGATTTTCTTACTGCTGACTATGTTTCATCCCTCAATTGAACTCAAGGTTATCTGGTATTATTTCCTCCAGAAAGACCAGGGTGGGACTGATTATGACCATGAATTGTAGACATATGCTATAATCAAGTATTCATGTTCTCTCCACACTGCAAGTCATTTCTGCTAGATGGGCAGCAATACCCCTTCTCATGTCACTTGTCTCCAGAAGCCTACTTATATTTTAGCTGGACAAACTCTAACCACCTGACTTGACCACAGTCTCTTTCTCAAGTCCTGTTCAAATGCTCCCTGTACCACCTGCCTGTACCACCAATGTTAAACCCATCTGGCTGTTCATATTACTTCTTCCTCTTGCCATTCTTAATGTGAAGATCTAAAACAACCTCACCTTGAAGAATAGTAATTCTATTTCAGAATACTGAAGACAATGACCACAAATTGAATTGTTTTAACCCTCCTCTCCAGCACTTTGGAACACCCCAAGGTTACAAAATACCAGGAGTTTAAAATTCCTTTTAGACTAGAGGAAGTGGGCTAACAAATTAAACATTCTTTAAAATCTGACATAATAAATTCATGAATCATTAAAATTTGGACAAGTTTTATTCATTTTTAATACAATGAATAAGAAAACCTGGGTATGGTCATTTGAATGAGAATGACCGCATAAGTGAACATGCTTGAATTTTTGGTCTCTAGTTGGTGGAACTGTTTGGAAAGGATTCGGAGTTGTGGCCTTGTTGGAGGCATGCTACTGGGGACTTTGAGGTTTTAAACACCCCTGACAGGCCCCATGATTCTCTTTCTGCCTCATGGTTGTATCTCAAGACGTTAATTTCTCCAGTATGCCTGTTGCCATGCTCTGCATGGCAGATGGTCATGACTTTAGCCCTCTGGAATAGTAAATCCCAATAACCTCTTCCTTCTATAAGTTGCTTTGGCCATGGTATTTCTTCACAGCAATAGAAAAGTAAATAAGACACTGGCTTTAATAACTGTTAAATGAGAACTCTTGTGAGATCTATGATAATATCAACAAACACTATATACCCAGTGTTTCATTGTTGATCCCAAACCAGTTTCAAGTCCTGGTTATTATTGATGACATAGCATTAGTTCAGACACTTATTATCATTATCAGACACTTATTAATGCTGTCTCATTTGAGCCTAATCACAGGGTGTAATGACTGACCTATTTAAAAAAACAAAAATCAAGTGACTGAGTCTTAGAAAGGCCACCTAGCCAGAAAAGGACAGTCAGTGACCTTAGGACACAGACATTCCAAAGCCCATATCCCTAGAGCTCACTTTCTGAATCATTTTGTTAATATGCTTTGAAGCCCATCTAAGAGTAAACTTAACTCCAACCATTCATGTAAATTCTCAGGAATTTGGAAGTAGAGTGGCCAGAGTCGGTAGAATAGTATTATAACTGCCCTGGGATGTTGGAAATAAAGAAATGAATTGCCCAAAACACCACCATGGCTTTAGGCTTTGAGAGCAATTCCCCTAAGGACCTTTGTGTTCAACCCTTATAAATATTCCCAGGCCAATTCTTTAGGGACACCACTTGCTCACACCTTCCTTTCATTCAGAAGAGGGTCATTTTGAAAGTTCCAGCCAAAGTGGAGGTGCCCTTTGTGAGTTACAGGTCTGAGAAAAATGAACATGTTTTGGAGTGCTGGGGTATTTGTTTGGTTTGGTTTTTAAAAAGTCAAGACCTTTTCCCCCCAGCTCCCCCATAAGTCACAAATAGCTTTTCTTTCAAAGTTCAACCTTGTCAGGCCGTTAATCCTCCATGAGGAAAAACACACTGTGATAGGTTTAGAAAGGTTTAGCTTTCAAATAAGGAAGTTATTAACTTTTACATTCCTGTTTTCCTGTTCTTCTGTGGTTTTGGAACTCTCCTGGGAATTACACACCTGGCCAGAGCTCACTCTGAGGCAAGACAGCCATTTCCCAAGTGAGCTTTTGCTGACAGCAATATACATACCCCAGAGAAAAGATATCCAGGTCATGAGAAGTCACCACAGACAGCTGGGCAGGATAGGAAAGAAAGGTGAGCTTCAGGATGGCCTTTTCCAGCCGATCAGATTCCCAGGGTGTGGTCTAGCCTGCAAGTTGTGGGGATCTTGTGGAAGATTGCTAAGAAATACTTTTCTTTAGTAGCAAATTGCCCCCTAAGTTCTTATCTTCATACCCATAGATCTGTGTAACTGTCAACTCTCATTAGAGCAAGTTCTTTTTTTTAATGTATATAGCAATTAATACAGAAACCCACAACTGATTAACATGCAGAAAACAAGATACTGTAAGTGGAACATGTATATGATGCCTCAACCTCCCAAGGCTTGGGATTAGGTCTGAAGATTGGGCAAAAACATTGTAATAGCTGTAGTGGACATCTGCAGCAAAACCCTATCTGCCAGACATGACAGACTATTGCATGCATGAGCTCACATCAGCTATGACATCATGCACAAGACCTACCACAAGATCAAGTCAACCAAAATACCAGAATGGATAGAGAAGGGGCTCATGAAGTCCCATCCCTAGCTGAGGGACTATTGACAACGGATGCTTCGGGGGTAGGAAGAATTTATTCTTCTCTAGGATGGAGACTTCTGAAAGGCTACCCGTGCTTCTGCATATGGTCATACACCCATGCACAAATAGGTAGCACTAAATAGACAATAGATTTTTTTTTAAGAGCACAGGAAATTATGAGGGAGAAGTGGGGGGAACCATAGGGAAGGCAGTGAGGGGGGCAGTCCTGGATTTGACCAAAGCACATTATATGTACATATGAAATTATCAAACCATAAAACAAATAAATTCCATCAATGAAGATAGTGATCACCCTCACTATTGGAAAGTGTCACAGCCCAGCCCTTTCAGAATTGCACCTTAAACAGAACCTGACCACAGAACACAACTGTGATCTCAAATATTCCTTGAGCACGTATCTCATATCTCTTGATCGTCACTTTCCATCAGTTAACAAGATGTTACCAGCAGATTTTTCAAGGTAGTTTTAAGAAGAGCACAAAGAAGGAAAACAATTTCAAGTTAGAAGACCTGATGTGAAATCTTCAGCATTCCTGACTGGGTGTTACCTTAAGTGATGCTGAGTAGAAGGGGATTAGCTCACCCCATGTTGAGAACAGAACCCAGGAACCCGATAGTCACATGTTCAAGTAAGAACACAAAGGAGCAGGCACCCCACCTGCAATGAGAGGGAGGCCATAGTCTTTTCCTGGCCTAATTCGCATGTTTGGAATTTCATCATTTGGGATCACAATTAGAAATGCAGAGACCTGACCCCATCTAGTCTTTACCAAGCAATCTGCATTTTCTGGGGAGAGGCACTGGGCTGGTTTTCCATAACCTACTTACACATAAGACAATGTAATGCCTGTAGGGATTGTGTGACCTATATGAAGAGTGTCTCTGAAATACCATGCTGTGACCTCTCAGGATTTTCCTTCCAAGCCATTTACATAGATGTCCATCCAGGAGGAAGACCTCCACTTCAGGGCATCCCAACTGTAGTTGTGAGGAATGTTCCAGCGTACTGCCAGGGATGTTCCAGAGCAAGTTAGCTGCCTGTATTCATTTGTGCAGACCCCCTGCTAAAATCTCCATGATCTTTGAGAAGGTCATGGAAATGTTACAGAACAATGATCACATGCAGCCAGAGGGTACAATTAACACAGCTATCCACCCCCCCACCATGGAATCCTTCCAGCAGTTTCCCTATACTTTATTTCATTTCTACCACCAGGCTTTTCTTCAAGTAGGAGTCCTGCAGGCTTGACATGCATTCCATGGGTCTTTATTCATATTTGTAGGATTGCTTTAATATTAAAAGAGGAGAGATAGAGAGATTGACATCAAGATTGTAGACTCATAAAACATTCAAGGGAACTTGGAGATTGTCTGGTTCACCCTTCATATTACTTTATTTTTAAAATTTTATTTGATTGCTTTTATGCTAAAGGGTGTTAAGTTCAGTCTGGCCATATTAAAGCACCTCAGAAAATGAAGAAAATAAAAAGGAAAAAAAAATCACTCATCATCTCAATGTCCTATTGTAACTGACATTACCAATTACCATATTCATATTTTACTGTCTTGTAATTATAGTAAACCTAGAAAGTTGTTTTTAAAGTTAAAAGGACAGATGAAGTCACAGAAGCACTAACCCAAAATCTTTGCAATATCCACCATTCCGGGTATTTATTTATTCTAAAGCTGACTGAGACTGTGTTTCATTTTCTTCTCTTTCTCTCTGGAGGTATTCCACAATGTGCTAGCTCAGAACCAGGTTCTAGAATGAGACTACTTGGGCTTGATACCTACCCATCATGAAATTGTTAACACTGTTTCTAAACTCAGGTTGGCCTGCTTTCTCATCTGTAAACCACATTATGAGCCTTGTCAGCATATATGATATGTTGAATTCATCCTTGATCCCCATGCCTTCTGGCTTACAGATGTTGTCATTATAGAGTCTTACAGATTACAGGGGTAAGGCAGTCAATGAGGCCGGGATAGTAATTCTCCAGATTCTCTTCCTGCCAGCTAAGCTAGAGCTCATTGTGTCCTTTGATCAAAGATCTCTACTTCTTTGCTTTCTCACCAGACAGCATGGTTACTTCTCCTCTGCCCCTTCATTCTGTCTATGAAGGAATTAGTTAAACGATTATTAAATTGCAGGTTGCTGGACCAGCCTTCTGGTTCCCCCACTGCACACACATTGGAAGAGTCTCATTGTAAATAAGCCCTTGTAAAAGTTTTGGTATAACATCTACTTTCTGGTGAGACCCTGACATATCGATACCACATGCCTTACCTTGCCCCCCCCCATTTCATTGTTATGAAATTATGGGTTTTGAAAGGCTCACTATCAGCATTATCTCTTGAATGCTCCCAGGTTTTGATAATAAGCTCTTCTCGGGATGAAGAATGTGTCAACTTTAAACAGGATGTCCAGCACACACATGAAGCTCACCCTCCCAGAGATGGAATTAAGGGCTACTTGGAGTATAAAGTGTATTTGTAGTTTTCTAAACCTCATAAGTGCTAACTTATGATTTGCAAAGGACAACACTGAGATTTGAACAATCTCCTGAATTTGGCAAGGGCAGAGAAGATGTCCCCACCCCACACTGTGCTTTCAACCACTGCACCTGTGGTTCCCAGATGGGTCCTGGCCAGCACCAGCTTCAACTGGAAAGTAATCAGAAATGCAGGTTCCCAAGCCAGGCACAGACCCCCTGAATCAGAAGAAACTTTAAGTAACCTGTATTTGAGGAACCATGCTGGGTGAGCTGGACAACACCTAAGCTTGGGGAACCCTACTTTATACAAAAATGCCAGTCCATGACTGGTGATCCCTTACTCAGTCTTCAGGTCACTTTAAGAGACTGGAATTATACTCAGGATGCCATATTTTGATAAAGACAATATTAAGAAGAAACCCAAACCCCACAGCTTAGTATTCATCAAATGTGTTCATATCCCTTGCCTGATTCAAGTTGCTGTGTCCCATAGGGAAATAAGAAGGGTTCTTATGAACTGCAGTGAATCCTGTCTTTTTGGAAGTCAGTTAACTAATAGCTAAAAGCCACAGATTCCTTGTTCATAAAATGAAGTTAGTAATACTATGTCTTCCCTACAATTACTGGGGGATTAAAAGAGAACCACATGTGTACATGATATTTACACATACAAGTTGCTTAATAAATGTCAACTATTATGTTTATAAAACCTTAAGAGGTAGATATTAGGATGACAGTTGATCATCCATATATCTATCTTTAGCTCTGTCGCCAATCCATGTTTGCATAGGAACAGTATGTCCATTCAGGACAGGGGAAGGATCTGCTGCTTCTTAGAACTCTACAGAGTCCCTAGCATTAGACTTTGTATTTGGGACAGATGGAGTTCAATGTACTGAAAAGCCTCAGTACCTATGTCTGGTAAAAACCTATTCCTAGGCTCTCTGGCTAATTTTGCTAGTGATTTTTGCGTTCATTGTTTTGTAGGGGGATCTTATTAATTGTATATATTTCAGATATCATGAAACTTGCACCTACTCTGTGGATCAATGCATGGATTTTAGACAACTCTGTCAGTGTATAATTTAACTTTGTTTAAGTTATAATCCCAGTATACAGGACAGATGTAGTCTATCAGGCTGTTATACCAAATTCCATAGGCTGGGCTGCTTATAGAAAACAGAAATCCACTCTTCAGTGTAGGCAGATGGCTCTGTGGTGAAGCATTTGCTTAGCAAGCTCAAAGTCCTAAGTTCAATCTCCAATACTAGGGTAGCTGTCAGGAGCAGTTCATTTCTCAGTCTGGAGGCCAGAAGCCCAACATCAAAATTCTGGGAGGTTCAGCATCTGGTCAGTCCCTGAAGGTACCCACTCAGTGTCGTTGCACAGTGGAATACAGAGTCTACCTTATAAGGGAACTAATTCAATTTGTATTGGCACTACCATGTGGCCTAATCACCTCTCGAAGGCCCTCCTTATCATCCAAATGGGAGTTACGTTTTTATATTCAAACTTGAGAGGGACATAGACAAACAACTCATTGCAAGGACTGATGTTTCACAGTGTGTGTCTAATGCTTAACTCTTCCCCATTATCTTACCAATTAGTTGTAAAAAGAAGGTGAAATGGGACATTTACCTAAAATGTTTAAAGGTAGAAAGTGCCTTGCTACACCAACAGAATGTATGTCAGTATCCCCATGAGAAATTGTCTTCAATTGTACAAGAGGAACAGTGAAGAATGAGGACAGGGCACAGATGAGTTCCAGTTCATGACCAGTGCAGGCAGTAAGTCTAGCATGGTAGGTGAAAATATGCATTTAAGAGGACAGGAGAGTTGGTTTGTTAATAGGTTAATAATTCTTGTATCTTTCAAAAGACCTGAGATAAATTCCTAGTACCCACACAGGGCACCTTATGATTACCTGTAACTTTCATCTCAAGAGCAACCAGTGCCTTCTCTTGGCTCCTATAAACACCCACATGTATATATACATACAGAGAAATAAATAAAATATTTTTGAAGTAAAGTTGATTTGGGAGGTGGAATAAGGTCTACTTCTAATTTTATGGTCTCTGCCCTTCTTAATAAGGGCTCCGTTTAGCATGGGCTGAAGGTGTAGCTTGGTGAAAGAGCATCTGCTTACTGTATTCAAGGTTCTGGGTTAATCTCCAGCACAGAAACAAACAAAGTAAGTAAATATGAATGGCAATGCCCATTTTGTTGGGTTTTGAAATGACAAAGTAAAATAACATGTACACCACACTGCTCCAACTTCACATCATCATTACTTACTCTGAAAACAGTATCCATTGATGTCAATCACTGGACCAGAAAGACATCAGATCATTCCAGTGATGTGGGATATGTTTTAGTCAACTTCTCATGTTACTCCTTTACCCCAGCCCTTCTCTTGGCTGTTTTCAATATTCCACTGATAACTATTATAACCCCACCACTGTCTAAATGTAGAAAACATGCCCTAGAACAAAGGACAAAAATTTAAAATTACTTTAAGTTGGAAACAAATATGTCTCACAATTGGAATTAGGAAATCTATCTTAGAGAGCCCAAATAGTTCATGATGGCAATGAAAATTATACCACCTTATATTTACTTGTGCCTACTATATACAGGTGCATGCTCAAAACACTCAGGATGTCAAAGATGAGAGATTCCCCACTCTCAAAGAACTTGCAGATTTCCACAGTTGAGTTCTTGCTGCGGAATGTTAGTCAGCAGGTGTTAGAGGGAAAGGGTACTGTGCAAACCAATACATTTCAGAAACATCAGATTTTATGCACAGATTTCCTGACAATGCATCTTTGTGATGCTATGCTGTGCAGAACACTCAGAGAAAAAAAAATATCTGCACTGCTGTCCTAGCTTATGGAATAACTAGCACTTTACCTTGTGGATCTGGAGATGTAAGAAGACATTCTGAGAATAAGGACACAATAAACTGTTCTTGATGCATAAAGGAGGAAGGAAGGGAAAAAGAAAAGAAAAAAGGTATGAAAGGGAGGATGGATCTAGGAGGATTGGAGGAGGGTAAAAATCATCAAAATACATTGTATGAAATTCTCAAAGAACTAATAAAAGAACTGAGGGGGGGGGAGAAAACATTCTGGAAAACACTGGAGCAGAGAACCTCACTAGACACACCAGAGAATCTCAGATGCAGCTACATCCAGCATGTTGGAGAAGCTAGTGACAGATGGTAAGTATCCTAGTTAGGAAGTGTCTGGAAAGGTGTTAGGAGAGGTATAGTTAGACAGATCAAATGGTGTGTGATTATTGATACACAGACAAGAAGATCCCATGAAACAGCTATAGAACTACCAGGAGAGGAACAAGGCCAAGAGTATGTAACAGTGAACTCGATCAGCTGTACAAACATAGAGACTTGGAAAATAGGAGAAAGAGCTTGGGCAAAGGCAGAGGGTAGCAATAAACCAGACTAAGAGGCACAGGAGGTAACCAAACAGAGGCGAATGTGTTCTTTAGGAAGAAGCTTGACAAAAATGTGAAGACTGGATTGGAGCCTGGGAATTTAGGAAATGGAGAGCATGCAAAGGTATCTCGTTAATCTCAGCAAGAAGCAATCTGTCCTGAATGGAGGAGGTGGCAACTAGGATGCTGGAGCTGAAACATTTTAGAGTGAGACATTTTAGCGATAAAGTGGAGGTGACTTGACAGCTTCTGTGTATTTCCCCACATTGAGTGACATCTTTTAATGCTTGCAAGTGGTCATGTTGTGAATATTGAGTTGAGAGACTGAACCAAGCTTAAGTTGATATGGATAAAAGAAGACTGTGGAATCACTAAAGGACAGGGATGCAAATTTTCACAGTGAAAGATTTCAAAGGAGGTGCCTGTGAGACAGTGTCAGGCCAGATGGCAGATTCCAGCAAGGGCCCAAGGAGATTCTGGGGTAGAACTAACCAAGAGATAGACCTGAAATCCAGCATGCCTATTCCCTGACATTTGGCTGTCAGTGGTTTCCCCAAACAGTACTCACTCTGAATTCACAGCTTTGCTATCCAAAATTCAAACTTAAAACTGCCCCCCATGGTGTAGTCTCTGATGTCTTATGGACTAATTGGACAAAATCAAGCATGTGCTGTTTGGTGTCTAATTGTTCAGAGGGGCATCAAACTCTATGGAGTCTCCTGACCTGGATGCGGCAGTCCCAAGGTGGCTCACTCACTGCTGTTCACAGGAGTGAGCCTGAACCAAAAGGCTGCCCAGCATCAGTCACAAGCAGCCCTTTCTGCCCCATCTGGTGAGCAGCAGATGTTTTCCTCCTTAATTGTTGAATATTTGCAAAGTAAAATGTAAAATCACTTCCCCCACACAATTATAGCCAATCAAACCACAGGCCTTGGGAAGAAAGATGATAGTTGCCACATCCAGCCCTTTTTTTTATGTATTGCCATTCCCTGAGTTTATTTGGTCACACATTTATTTGAGTCACCTTCTAAGGCCATGTTCTCTTTTGAGACACTTCTTTTCTAAGGACAACTGGATCGCCATGCACCTATTACCGAGAACTCTCTTCCCTTTCCTCCTTTCTTTCCTCTACCTACATCTATCTATCTATCTATCATCTATCTATCATCTGTCTAACTATCTACCATCAGTATGCTTAATTTCAATGTCCTAATGCAAAACAACAGCAATGAAAGACAAAAGCAGAAATTGGTGTGTTTAAACAATTGTACCTAAATGAGAGAGATCACAGAAGCACCCTTCAGGCTGTGCTTGAAGATGACGAGGAAGGATCTCGATACACAAACTTGAAAGATGACAAAAATAGTATAGAAAGCAATTGTCAAGAAATTAAAAGTCCTATTCAAGATCCAGGCTAGTAAATCAGATTGAAGGCATCAAATGAGTAATTATATGCCATTTATGCCTGAATTATGTGAACAGATAAATAAACGGGTCTTGGATTATTTGCATGACTGATAAAACAGCAATAACCCTATTTATATTTTATGGAAAATTTGCACCATCTAAAAAGCTTCAAAGAATTAGTTTGCTTGCAGAACAATGTGCAAAATCAAATTAGAATTTAAAACACACCCACATACAGAAACTCTAATTGTCCTATGAAAGGGAAAAATTGATGCATCAGTGATCGTTCCTCATTAGACAAGTCCACTCTGCTGTCTGGCTACCCAGCTGGCAGACACAGTAATCTTTACACATCTAGACTCAGCCAAAATGAACTCTGGCTCATTTTAAGTCTCTAAGTTTGCTTTGGAAGCAGAGATACACACCCATTTGGATGTAATGAGATCCATTCTATCAGTTCTATAAGTGATAAATATCAGTTAATTAATATATGCAGAGCTTCCATTTAATAACTGTTTAACAAAAAATTATTTGGCTACTGTTAAAGCTTAATAAATCTTTTAAATAATAAATCGTCCTGTATTTATGGCTAGTTATTAGCTGTCTTACATGTTGTTATCTGCTAACATAACTCTTTAGATTTAATATGGAATTTATCATTGTTGATTTCCACAGTTGTTGCTTAGGCATAGCTCTGTGTTTTATTCCTTTAGAGTCTCCAAGTTCATTGCTAATATTAACAATGGCTTGTCTCTTCCAGAAGCTCAAATGACCTCCGCCCAAACACAATTGCACCACTGGGCTTCTTCAAGGAATAGCTAATCACATGCAGAAATTACTTCCTGGAGTCTTCCCTGGTGTCTGTGCCTTTCACCCAACCCCAAACCCCAAACCTCCACCCCTGGCAAGGATTAACTTATTTCCATTTCAACCATACTCCAGAGAGCATTGATGCCTGTGAGTCCTGGGGGTGGGAGGAAGGTCATCTGTTGAAGAGACTTTCTGCATGGCACTCATCAAAAGTATGAGCCTGTCTCCAGTACTTCTCTAAGCATGAGGAAGTTGTTCATTTTATAAGGAAGAATCTGAGGTATCACAGCACACCATGGGATAACAGTACTTGTGTCCCTGGATGCTAGCTCCTACCCACTTATGGAGCATTTCCCCCCCACTTGAATCCTCAGAGCAGATCTTGGCTCCTTTAAGAACCTCCAGTGAAAATTCAATAATTGTCTCTGTGGAAAGTATGAGTTCCCCCTAGTGCAGCGTGATAAATCATGGATAATAATAGCTCTTTCCAAAATAATCTTTAGGCAGAAGTGAAACCCAACTGAGAAGGTTGTTCTGAGTCAAAACGAGGACCTGGATCTGTCTCTTATCCTACACTGGAAATGCAAGCACTGAGCCTTCCTTTGTCACCACTGTTGACATAATGCATTCTTATTACTGTTATTCCCTGAATGTCTATATTCCTCTCTTTATTTCTTGCCATGCTTCCAGTCAATAGACCAACTCTCCACTGTCCACATTTAACTGCTGCCCAGATTACAGTTCCAAGTCTTGCCCCACTGTCACCACCAAAAATCAATCAGAACCAGGCTTGAGAGAGATGCCTCAAAACGATATCTTAGTATGAGTGAAGCAGATGCAAGTTTCTAAATCACCCTCATTTTCTCTCCATGGTTGCTGGAATTGCTAGAGATGAGTTTTTTTCCCCCAGACATAATCCTCATAATATTTGTTTTGTCATTTTCACAGTATAAAAACAAATTGAACTTTTTATGTCTAGACACAAGGACCCTCAAAACAACCACTGTTCTAACCACAGCTCATCATGTTGTACTGTCTGTGACTGTGATTTAATTGCCAGAGATGTGGAAATCTTTCCAGGAACATGTATCAATGGCATAACATATTATCGTAGTAATATTTCTGATTCTTCATAAAGGCCATAACACTCTCTGGAGGGTCTGTTTCCCACCCTTGGGTTACTTGGATCTTGTACATTTCTGCCTACAAAATTCTGCCTGTTCTCTTGGGAACAGCTTCCTGTAATGGAACAAGTCATGCCCCAGCATGAAGCATCCCAATCATTAAACTAAGTTTCTCAGACCCCAAGTCATCGTCTTACCCACAAGTCTGTGCTTTGCTTCCTTTTGATTTATGGTGCAAACCAAAATCATAATTCTATTTTAAAAGATCATAAGGCAGATTGTTTCATTTCCTCCTTTAGAGTATAATTATTCCTAATTCCACAATTATTTTGCAAAGTGACAGCACAGTGATTAAGATCGCTCGCTTTTAGCGAATTTTCTTATCACTAAACTCTATAAAAAATTTAACTTCCTCCAAAAATTATGACGTTGCTGGGTAGTTTTTATTGGACAATCTTGGGGACTAGAAAATTCTTTGTGACTAGTTCCCTCATACTCTAGCATGTATATAATTATAATTAATTGCTTCTCTGCATATTTCCCTTTTCTATGGGAGAAAAGAAATAGTTTGGGGAAAAATAAGAACAGTGAGAAAAGCAGGGAAGGGCCCTTTTCTTTGTTAATTACACAGAGCTCGTGCCTGTCTAGTGTACAGTCAGCATTTAAATCAGTCATTTTTTCAAAGCCTGGCTCTGAACAGCTGGAATGTGCTATGAGACGTAGGCCACGGTACAAAACCATGGAATGGCATGGTTTCAAAGCCAGCAATCCAACACTACTCTCTCTCTCTCTCTCTCTCTCTCTCTCTCTCTCTCTCTCTCTCTCTCAGGGGCTATTTTTAAAATCCATGGTTTCCAAGCAAGTGTTGGCAAACCAATGCTCTGGGCCTTCTCTAAGCCTCAAGTCATGTCCGAAACCTCCAAAATCAGAAAAACAAGTAGTTCAACCAGTGAGTCAATGAATCTACTAGGGACTCCATCACTGTTTATATACACTTAGCAGTTGTAATCAAGCTGCAAGGCTCAGGAGCCTCACTTGCCTCTAAGTCCATGATTGAGGATGAGAGAAGAAGTTCAGAGCACAAGGCTGTGTCCAATGAACATGTGGCTATCAGAAGAACAGATTGCTCTGGTCATTAGGGTCTTCTAAGCACCACAGCCAAATGAGCTCCCATTAGGAGACAATTGTTTCAGGTTAAAACGAGATCCATACTTGCTTAGCAAATCACAAAGGAAGGCTTACAGAAAAATAAGCACCCAGCATTTGATGGAGATGAGCAAGATGAATAATTCCTCATACTTGGGTCTCTTAATTATCTGAGATTCAACACACTCTGCTTGACCTTTCCTTCATTATTTCTGACCCTTGCTTCCTGACTTTCGACAACAGAATTTGAAGCTAAATGCTGGATGGAGGGCAAAGAACAAGGCCATAAGCTATTTCTGAGAGGAAGTGCCAGTGATTTCCCAAAACTCTAACAAGTCATTGATGTGGAAATCAATGTCCACTTCTCATTGTGGGAGAGCGCAACTTAAAATCTTCTCATGGGCATTGAACATCAATCGTTAAAATGTGTCCAACTAAATCTTGAGTCCGGGGACAACATGCTGAGAGATGCCTTGACAGGTGACCATTTTACTGAGGAGAATGGACAAAATCCCTACTATGTGCCTCAAATTCCTCTCCATGAAATACCAGGGAGAAGGAGACATATGGCCACTTTTCCTGAGTATTAGAGACTTTTAGGTCAAGATATAAAGCACTATACAAGATATATAAAGGAATAGGGAGAGAAAATAGGGCCATATACCCCTGTGCTCATCAGAGTTGGGGGATGGACGATAGCTGCTATTGAGCTCTTTGTGCTCCTGTCCCTAAACCAGGCCTAGTAGGAAACAACTGTGGCCCTCTTTTCAATGCCACAAATAAACCGCTGAAAGTGTGCAATAGCTCTTTAGGACTCTGCTGTGACTTCTTTTGAGCACAAGTCTTCCCGAATGCTTTTTCTAAAATGTATTCTTCAGATTTGATCTCTCTTAGAGTCCTCAAGCCCAAACTTCACAAGGACAAACATATGTCCTGGGAATGGCTGGTGACCCATCTGAGACGCAGGTTGCACCCATGATGTTCTGGAATGGGCAGACTGTGGCCTGTGGTAGTGAGGGCACCCATCTTCTCCAGAAATTGATTGCTGCAATTCTTCCATTAATGAGCCCCAGGATCAAACCGAGATGCAAAGGTGCAGTGCACGACTCCCCGGCTGCCCTCGGCCTCTCACCTCAAGGTTTCGGAGAGGAGCCCCAATGGCCCAGCTGGGCGGGGAGAGGCGTTCCCCCCTGTCTCTCTGTCAAAAAATAAAATAATAATAATAATGGTGGTGATAGAAAGCCTATTATGGCCGAAGGGTGAAAATAACATTTCCATTCTAAAGCCCATATGAGACATCAAGACATCTTCCCATAGAAAATGATGAACCTGCACATTGGAAAGTGCAAAGACTATTTAATCAAAGCCTTTAAGAAGATCAAACCTAATCATACGATGTTAAAAAATATATATAAAAGCAGATAAGAAGAGCTTTTGGCTGCATGACCAGAATCTAAAACTCAGGAAAGTGCCTTTGAGATTCTTCCACAGCAAAAGAAATGTGCCATTTTTTTTCTTCCTCGGCAATTCAATTTATTCACTACAGTGGGTTAGAGATAGAATTTAAACAGCATGGCCAGTCAAACAACCTGGAGGACCAGGGTGTCCTGGCCAATATATATTCTTCAGCTAGTTTGTTATTGACTGTCCCTGCTTTCTTGTTTTGATTCATTTTGTATGGAATGTTGAAGAGAGAAGGAGAGTAGATTCCACAGTATGTGAGTAGATGTCATAGGAAAAAGTAAAGTCTGAGGAAGACACAGGGACCATTGGTCCCTCCATGAACTGTAGGTTTGGATATTTATTGTGTTCTTTTTTCTTCTTTTAGCATGTATTAACTTATTTGTGTGTTTGTGTGCATGTGTACAAACACACATGCAGGCATGCCAGGGCACAGACAAGCAGATCAGAGGTCAGCCTTCAGGAGTCCATTTTCTCCTTCTACTTTGTGTGTACTGGGAATGAAACTCAGCCAGCCGCGGTGGCAAGCCTTTTTACTCTCTGAGCCATCCTACCAGCCTGTTTCTTCATTGTTTTTGAATGAGCAAGAATAAGGATCACTACATAGAAAGTGGGACACAAAGGGAGCCTTTGGATAGGACCAGGTGAAAACAACAAAAAAAAGGAAAGACCAAAGACTTAGTGGAGCAAGGATTTACCCAGGAATGTGGGCATGTTTTTGTTAGTATTAATATGTCAGACTCATTAAATCCTCTATACAATTTGTGTGCACTGTAGGAAATATACAATTGGGATACACTAACATCATTAGCTATAACCAAACATGCCTGTACACCACATATAAGCTAGGTGCTTTTATATTGTATCTAGTTCTCTCAACCCCTTATGGCAGACATTACTTCAGCTCATTCTGCCTCATTTGTTTAAAAGTTCAAATAATCCACTCTGTGCCATGGAATTAAGATAAACAAGAATCCATGTCAGGAAAACAAAAATTCTATTCTTTCCATTTCCTTATATTCAATAGAAATTGTACAGTAGTTGCATTTCCATGTACCTGCTTGTATTTCTTGTGTATGCTTGGTAGGTGTTTACATTCATAGACCCTTAGCAATCTTTCTACAGTGTCTCTTCATATTTGCTATCCCTCATAAAATAATAATAATAATAATAATAATAATAATAATAATAATGAACTGCCATCCACAAACATCAGTGATGGTCACATTCTTACTCCCAGGGCACTCCTAAAGAAAGGGCCAGGGACCAAAAAGTAGCCCCAGAGGCTTTTCAATTTTTCTCTACATCTTAGTGCCCTTTTGTAATGTCTTCTTCTTCCAGCTTGTTGCCAGAAGACTGCTTCTCAGGCTCCTTTGATAAAGGCCACTGATGTTGCTACTAAGAAGTCCATGAGATAATTTTCTGAGCCTCTTACACCCAACTAAGAATGGATCTGTATACAGTGGAATGGATAGAAAAATTGGTAAAACACAATGGAGCATATGTAAAGAACATACATTTTCCACATACATAGAATCTATGTTAATAGAACTAAAAACCATATCCTAAAATGTAAAGCTTGTGGTAAGGAAAATAGCAACACAAACAAAGAAAAACAAACTACAGTTCTATGAAGTTATTTAAAGACATTTTCCTACCAAGTGATAAAGAAGAGAGATGCCAGAATGAGCACTCACACAATGGAGATACTCACCAAGTTTTAGTGAATTGGGCTGTATATAGAACATAGATTTTGATGTGTTTACAATTTAACTGAGGAAGAATCAATAATCCATTGTTAAACAAAAAGGAAAACATCAGCACAAACAACAGAAGAACTCTTATATAAAGTACCACCAAGTTTCAAACTTCATGTAACTTTTCCACCTCTCTGGAGAAGGGACTGCTCTGCAGTGCAAGACAAAGAACCTAGAACAAAGCCCAACAGACACACTGGCCATTGCTCAGGAAGGCAGAAGTGTACCAGCGCCCCTGCTTATGCTTCAGAGTGTTGACCTTTCTGCAGCTCAAGACTCCAAAGAAAGCCATGAAAACAGGTAGTGGGGAGCCTGTGAAGGGGAGTATGGGTGCTGAAGTGGTACTGCACTCTGTGAGTAGCAATGTTTGTCCTGATGGCTGGGTCCCTGGGAGGATGCAGATCTGAGTAACCCTGGGATCACTGTTCTCTCTCAGTCTCTTGAGAAGCACTCATTTTTATAAGAAAGCACATCTGAGAACTCAGGATGCATTAAAACTTTCAAGAACTCTGGTTATTTTAGGGAAGTCAGAAGTCACCTTTAATCTTCCCTTCTCATATACACATAACCAAAAGTACTCAGAGATTACAGATCCAAATCCCACAGGAAGCAATCAGCACACTAAAGACCAGGATAGACAGGGAGAGTTCTGGATTCCAGCATATTCAGATGCAGCAGTCATTTTAATGCTTCTTGCTACTGTGTTACCTCGGCTTCGAGGTCTGGTTTGGGGAGAGAAGGATATCCAGGTTTTCTGAGTAGCCTTTATGCTTTAAATCCATCCACACCCATGGCTTAATGTAATCCCTGTAGCAAGAATTCAGTGTTGATAGCATTACTACAGTTCCTTTGTCAAATCAAGATGGCCAATAGGAGATTTGATTTAAGGACAGGTGGGTCTAATCTCTTCCCATGAAATCATGCTCTGAAATCTAGACTGCAGGTCTTCAGATGGAATTGACATAAGGAAAGTATGCAAGTTACCTGGCAGAAAACACTTAGAAAGCAAACGCCTGGAAAGTCCAGATTCGATGTCAAACACTCAACATAGACATAATTTTAGCAACCTTCCAATGGCCTATTGGGTCACATTGGCACCTACTTGGCTCAGGACCCATTTGTTGTTTTTTCATCAGGGGAAAAAACAACAGTGAAGCAGGATAGCTTGGTATATGCTCACAGCCCCTTCATTATCAGTCTTTTTTTTTTTTAATTATTGGTAATCTTTCTCCTTGCCATTGTTTTAGAGATTCAGTCCCAAGAAGGTCTGCATCTGTGTCCTTTGCTGATATTTAATTCTGTTGGATACTCACTCATTGTTTTTGCTCACCTCTGACTTTGGATCTTGTTTTCATCACCCTCATCATTGCCCCCTTTGCTCTCTCCGATATCTTCCCGTTCTTGCTCTGATTTTCTGTCTGCTTTCCTTTCCTAAGATAGGAGAAGAAAAGACTGAAAATGGGAGCAGCCCCTTTGCATCTCCCTGAATGAGATTCATTATCTGATTTTTTTCATTATACTCTTTAAATGAAACTTCACAAAATCTATAGTAACTAGGCACCCCACTTGTGTCAAATGTTCTTTTGATACGCTGGCACTGCCTAAATAAGCATTTCAGAGCATTGTCACTCTGCTGCAGATCACAAATCTAGTGGTTGGGGTTTTCGATGAAGAAAGGAGAAGAAACAGCAGGTCTGCAGTAAGGGAAGGCACACAGAGAGCTAGCCATTGCCTAATTTTTTCAGACCTTTGTTTCTTAGGGAAGAAGTAGATAACAATTTGGTATTATGTACACACACACACACACACAGAGAGAGAGAGAGAGAGAGAGAGAGAGAGAGAGAGAGAGAGAGAGAGAGAGAGTCATAGTAGTATAGATGGAAAATCACATTCAATCACTTTAGTGACCAGAAGCCAAGACCCAGAAATGCAAAGTGTTAAGAACATAAAAGCAACCCATAGTTAACCTAGGCCTGGAATCCTGGCATCCTGATATTTGTTCTGCTGTGTTCTTTCTACTGACCCATCGAAAGATGGAGCTGTGAGTCTTCATACTTCCATTTTTCTAGCCATTTTTGATTCTATTGTCTGTGAACTTGTCTGAAGTCTTCTTGTAGCTATTTCTGTCTTCAGTGTCATGCTCCCAAGCAGAGTCTGAAGCCACTGGGATAGAGGTAAATGGGGATGAGGTGGGTTTATTTTTGTGCTCTCTCAGATCTCTGACCTCTTTCCTGCAGAGGGAGTCAGAGACCTTAGGGCTTAGGAGAAAGATCTTGAGGAGAAGTAGTCTTGGAGCAGGGCTTTTGTTGGAATTTCCCAAGAAATGAATTATCATTCCTTCCAGAGGAAGAGGTTGGCAGCAGACACCAATGGCAAAGCTACTCCAGTCCCACTCTGGTCAGTGACACCCATGCAGCTCTCACATCACAGTGGAGACAAGCCATTGGGTTGTTTTAGCCAAGAGTTCCACCTGCCTCAGAGTTCTGATTCAACCCTGGCAGACCTGGGGACAAACTGCTCAATGAGCTCTGAAATGCGAAGGAAACTAGCCAATTCCTTGTACATGTCCAGATCCGGAGATTCAAGACACAGCCCCAAGGGTCCTGACTCAGGCAATCAGGGCAAGTTCTGGCATTGTTCTGGGAGTGATTTTCTCTGCCTTGGCCAGCTGTTCACAACAGAGAGATTTTCAAATTTCTCTTGAAAATCCAAAGTTGGGAAAGGTCTTCTTTTTAATGATCTTGGCCCCCTCCTGTTAATTTCTCAGCAATAGTGATTTTTTTTCTTCTCACCTCAGGCTTAGTATGAAAGAGCCTGGCTCTGGTGGAGAAATAGACAGGAGGAAGCAGATACAATCACAGGCCCTCATGCAGGATTCTTCCTACTTAAACTACAAGATACTAGCTGCTGGAGGGATTTGCATAATTAAAGGAGTCTACCAATACAAAAACTGGGGTGACTGTAGATCAGAAAGGCCCTCTAAGGGGTGGAATGGGGGAAGCAGAGAAGGTGAGGAGTGCTGCCACAAAGAGAAAGTGACAGTTGGTGCCATGGGGAAATGAACTAAACTGTTCCCTTTCTTCTTAAGGAAATTATCATTTCAACTTTGCTCTGTCTTCTCTGTGACCACTTAAGGAAGGAAGGCTCCAATCTGCATTTAAATGGAATGATTTCAGGAAGCATAGAATAGGGCAAGGGCTTTCCAACACCCCACCCCAGGCCCTTTAGGAGAAGGCCTTAGATGCATTAAAATTGACAGCTGCTCTCTGTGAATGCAAAGGGCTACATTACACCCCCACCCACCCAATTCTTGTGGCCCTGGCGAGCCATAGGCTTCTGTGGTTTGGCTTTGCGGCTAGAGAATATCCCCTACTCAAAATAAAGGATCGCATGCTACCATCTGGATTTCCACTCTTCAATTTAATAAAACTCTTTTCTATGTCATTTTGACTTTTTTGGGGGGGGGATACAGATATCCTGGGAAAAGGGGTAAAGCTATAAGCTGCTGTTGTTCATTTACATCTAGATGGGACTAGAAGCTTGAGGAAGAGATTCTCATCCCTTGAACTAATATATCAAACACAGCAGCTGCCAAGCATGCACTGTGCTAGTTGTAGGGACTGCCCATTGAGCAAGGGAATTAGGAAGTTTCCTGGTTTAAAGATGTTCACAGGGGAATAACCATTGAGAGTACTAGCTGCTCATCCAGATGACCTGAGTTCCACTCCTATCATCCATTGCAGGTGGCTCTTGACTGCCTGCGACTTAAGCCCCAGGGACCCTGACACCCCTTTCTGGACCCTAATGGATGCCCCCATTCATGTGAACATATCCACACAAAGACAAACATATACACATAAATAATGAAGTAAACCCTTTTTAGTTTTAAATGTTCACAACTTCATTTAGGGAAAGGGAAGAAGACTTGAAGTGGGGGAGGGGCAGGCAGAGGGAGTCATCAGGTCAGAGGAGTGATGGGATCCGTGGAAGAGTGGGAGGAGCTTGAAAAGGATGCCCAGGAGCTCTGAAAATATGCTTTCATGGCAGTTTTATGATTTTCCATTTTTGTCGCAGGCAGGTCCTGTCTCTGATGGATGGCTCCCACTTGACTTCTGGGGATAGAAGGTGCCTCCGCACTTATCCTTGCTGTCATTGAAAAGAGCAAGGAAGGGGGGAAGGAAGCATTAACCTATAGGAGGATGCTTTTCCTTAGAACCAGATGTTCTGCTGCTAAGAGCAGAATTGAGTCAAGTGGGCCCCTCTATTAAGATCTTCACTGCATGATGCTTAGTCAGCATGAGAAGGACCAAGGAATGCACCTTTTTATTCACACTATTTCTATTTCTGGCAGGCCCTCAGGTGGGTCAAGGGACAGATATCCCTGGCCAAGGACTACTGATAGACCACCAGCTTGGTTTGTTCTGGTAATTACTTTGGGATCTTGATGGTGCCAGCAACATGTGGCATGAATTTCCATGTAAATCTGACAAAAGCTTAAAAAGGGATTTTAGAAACAAAAGAACAGAGACAAGCACAGCTTCTTGGCAGCAGCATTTTCTTGGGTGGGCTCTGTTTTACTAGAGACAAACAGAGGGAGTCTTCCTGACTCAGCATAAGCAGAAAAACCTGAAAGGCTCTTTTAAGAGGCCCTGATAACAACTGAATGGTGTATACGAGCAGCTGGCAGTGGCAGTGACCACATCTTCAAGCCGGCAGCATGCTGTTTCATGGCAGCATAGACCAAGGCAGTGAGCACAGCTCTCAGTGCTGGCGATAAATGTACCCTGCCATCGTGGAAAGACAGTGGCTAAAACAGCTGTGGCTTTAATTTTAGTAATGTTGTTTAGCAGATAAAAGACACATGGCCAGAAAAAGGTAAAAATTTACAGTAAAGACAGATTCAAATGAAGAAAAACCTCTAAAAGGTTTAAAGTGTGTTTAAAAATATGTGTAGGCTTGTAAGAAAAAAAGAAACAGGATAACGTAAGAAAGAAGGAAAGAAATAGAGTAGTTGGGAGTGGTGGCACATGCCTTTAATCCCAGCACTCAGGAGGCAGAGGAAAGCAGATCTCTGTGATTTCAAGGCCAGCCTGGTGAACAGAGTAAGTTCAAGGGCAGCCAAAGTTACACAGAGAAAACCTGTCTCAAAAAATGAAAAAAGTAAAAGAAATAGAGTTATAATAATAAATAGATAGATAAATAAATAAGTCACATAAAGATGGAAAATACACAGTCTGGATACTTACTGCATGCTATTGTGTTGTCTTTGAATTGTTTGACTGCTGAGGAAATAGCAACAACTGCTAAAAGAAATGCTGCTGGATTAATCCAACATATATATTTTTAAAATGCTTTGACTTCTAAGTTTAAGTATAAGGACATGCTACTTTGGAAAAGAGATGTTATTTGTGTTTTCACAGAAGATGAAAAGCTGTGGATTCCTTCCAGACTAATGTGGTTTGATCAAGGAAGACCCCCTGAAGCAGGGGCCCAGGTGATACAACATCCAAGACACCTGGGATGATGCAGCCTTAAAGACTACTACAGCTAGGATTTGGCCTGGCCAGTTTCTGTTTGCTGATGATCCCCATGGTTTACAGTGTTCCAAAACAGCAGGAAGCAGTTCAGGGCAGACGATGCCCATATTCCCAAATATTGTTTATAAATGTTTGTTTTCATTTAAAAGGGGTTGATTATAAATGGTTAATGATCACAGTCAATCTCCTTCTAAAGAAAAAAGGGGGAATGATATAGAAATTAATACTTTGCATTGGTATGGCTTTTCATTTATTGATACAAATTTAAGGTCAATTTTGTTATATGTATATTTCTCCTCTTGTTTAGGTATTGTGTTTATACAGATCTTTTAAAATGTAATGGATAATTAAATACAGATTGCATATAGTCAGTCAAAACTTATAGTTGGGTTAATTAGGTTTTCTAGATATACAGAGATATATTTGAGATGGATAGATATTCTTCAAGCCTTTCAAAGGCCTACAGAAAATAGCATTTAAAATGGTTTAGAGTTTTTTATGACAGTGAGACACAACTGATCCTGGCAGTACCAATTATGTCTGAGAGGAAGATGGGCATCAAAGAAACTCTCTATGGATTTTTCTTTCAAGACTAGCCATTTGGGCTCCTACCTGAACTTTTTGACTGTTGCTGTATAAACTGGACATGCAGGACCCACAGGAAAGTGACTGCTGAACTTGCAAAACAAGATGGACAGTCCTGAAGGGTTTCTGCTTCACTGAGAAGTCTGCCAGATACACTGTGACCTATGGGCTGAAGATGGAAGTCCCAACATTTCAGAACTTAGAGTGACTGTCCAGGTATTGAGATGTCTCTGTCAATTCCATAGTTTATATACTATCCTCCTGTGGTCTTTGATGGAGTTGAAGACAGATATGGTTATGTTTTTCATTAAGTATAAGAAAAGATAAGTTACATATAAGACTTTAGACTCATAAAGATAGGATAGATGATAGAATATTTTCTTTAAATCTCACTAAATGTTAATAGACTAAATATTGTAACTATATTTCTTACTTGATAACTGTTTTGTTATGTATTTTACTATATTAAAGTTAAAACTTTTCTTTTTATTTAGACAGAAAAGAGGAGATGGTGGGGAATGTTTTTCTGTGTATAGGTTTGTCTTATTGGTTGATGAATAAAGCCCTGTTGGCCAGATATAGGGAAGCAAGATAGGTGGGGCTAGGAGAGGTGGAGGATTCTGGGAAGTATAGGCACAGAGGGGTCATCATGTTATCTCAGGAAGTGACATAGCTGGGCAGAAACTGCCACTAGCTAACCATAGAGGTCTGGAGGTCTGTACAGACAGGCAGGAAGTGACATAGCTGGACAGAATCAGAATATAAGCAGGGACAAATAGGAAATCACTTTCTTCTCTGCTGAGACGCTGAGCCAGCCATCATCATATAGCAGGCAAAGGAGTTGCTGGTCTGGGAAGCTGAGTCCACGTGGAAATACATGGATTAGTAGTTAATAGTTAAGTCAGAGCTAGCCAAATAAGAAACACTAGTCACCAGTCAACAGTTTCATAACTAATATAGCATCTGTGTGCTTATTTGGGGCAGAGAAGGGCAGTGGGACCTAGCCGGGTCAAGAAACATCACATTACAGGATTTGGCACATAACTACCTGCATTACCTGGGGGCAGGAGCAGCCCTGCAAACCCCTCTGAAGGTCAGCTGGATGCAGTTAAGGTGAAGGGTGAGTGATGGGCATATGGAGAGAGGTGACTGAGCAGAGTGAGGCTGTGACAAAGGATCCTCACTAGCACCCATGATGGCTTCTAGAGAGATGAAAGACTTGCCAGGAGGGTTGGGCTGATGTTTCCCACAGCGGGCCATTGACCAGAGTTAATTGTGACCTTCCACAACACATGTTCATTGCATGTATCCCATAGGAAAAGTCTTTATTTGGATATTTGAAGACTCTAATGCTAGACTCTGGCTTTGCTGTACAGGTCTTAGAAACTTTTATTGGTGTCACAGTCTTCCACATGGGAAATTCTGTCTGTCAGGGAACTGTTGGTAGTGAGTGTTATAATCCAGGCAAACCTGGCCCTGCTCCTTGGGCAACTGGCAAAGTGTGCCACCTCTGTGCATGGCCATGCAGTACCCTGGCTCTGTACATAAGTGTGAAGGTCCCTTTAAGAGGAAAACTCTGCCCACTTCCACTCTTTCAGCTGTTTCTCTGAGGAGGCAGTTTGCTGTCTCTGTCTTTCTGTATGTCTCTTTTTCTATCTCTCTCTCTCCTCTCTTCACCCAATAAACTTTCCACATAAGCTTTGTTTGCAGTACTCTGCCTATCTCTCACCTGCTGTTTGTTCCTCACCCACCATGGGATCCACCAAGTGCCCCACATCAGGCCCCATACTCATAACAATGTTGAGGCCATTTAGGATAGCCCCAAGAGGTGGCCATCCTTGTCCTGACCCCCTGGTGAGGCCTGGCAAGAGCTGACCATTTTCCAGTGGAATCAAAGAGAAAGATGGTGATGCTCAGTATCTAGGAGAGCAGCTGCCTGTGAGATAAGACAGAAAGATGGGGAATTACAGGTACAGGTGAAGGGAAAGGGTCTCCTCATTACCAAGTCTGGTTGAAGCCCATTGGTTGAAACCAACTGAGAAGCAGGAATTCAGTAAGTACAGTTAACATTTGCTATGAAGGTTCTCAGCAAATATATCCATTTCTTATATGGACATTTAATGTTCACATAGCAATAAAACAGGCATAATGCCTGAATGTATATGGTCTTGGTTAGGGCCCCATTCTTTCACCCAGACATTTTTTGGCTCACAAACAAGACTGATACAGTCTAGGGATCTTGATTAGGTTTATTTTCTCTGCCAGTTAAAGAGCTGAAAGGCAGGGAAATTTTGAGCATGAAAGGTAGCAGTGGAGAAATCCTACACAACACAAACAGGAGTACACAGAATCAGCAGTTGAAGAAAGGTGTTTACTGGGGGAGAGGAGACACACACATGCAGCAGACAGACTGAGAACATGACCCCCTGTAAAGCAGATGGAGGACTCAGGAATCCAAAATTACCAATCATTTCTTAAGGGCTAAGGTTTAAGTTCCCGAAGAGTTTTCCTTCCCTTTAGGATTAGTCAGTTTGAAGAGACATGGGATGGTTGGCGGAACCACGACTGTCCTGATCAGGCCTTGCTGAGAAAGTCCATCAAAAAGGGGGGCTGCTGGCCTTTGCCTTTGTCTTTTGTCCCAGTTCAAGGAGGTGAGGAAGAAGCAGGCTGTCTTAGAAGTTCACCACCTTTACTACCTAACCATTCCCCCCTCTCCCTATCTATCTGCCTACTAGGGAAACTGTCTATCTCCTGGTCTCTCAAAGACTTTGTCTATGGGGAAGAAGCCCTATCTCCCTCTATCCCCTGAATCCTGACTTTCACTTTATCAACTGGGATACTACCAGGTGCCTCCCAGGGGTCTGGTCTCATTTAGGTTCCTTAGCAACCCTTTGAAGACAAAAACTTCAAAACCCAGCCCTATCCATGGCTGCTGTGAGGATGAGGAAGTGTGGGAGTGGGAGTGGTCTTTGAGAAGCTCACACCCATGCTCCTGGGTGAGGCTTACATTTTCTGAGCACTTTCTTTCTTTCCAGCCATGTGCTTAGGAATCTAAGCTATCCTTAATAACCCCAACCCTACTTCATACTGGCCTTCCCTAAAAGCCCTTTCTCCATCAAAGCCCAGGATCTGCTTTTACCAGCTATTAGGTACCTAAAAGATTAAGGGTACTCCACAGCTGGCAGTGACAATGTGAAGTTATGTCTTCTCTCTGTCACCACTGACACCTGGAATAGACCTTCAGGCAGGCAAAGAAGAACCATGAGATAATTGTTTTGTAATTTGTGGATTTTTTTTTTTTTTATCATTGGGACAAATCAGATTGAAAGATCCCCCAGGAACAGAAGGGAACAGAGCCTTGGTCTCCTGGCCCCTCCTGCAGATACCTTTGGAATTGTCACCCAGTATAGGACTGGAGGGCTAGAGGTGATCCAAGATTTGATAGTCTGTGCAGAAGCCACCCTCCATGTCTGGGAAAAGGGAAGCAGATAAGATCCTCTTAAGAGTCCACAGTGGCTGCCCTGTGTTTTCCTTACTCTTGGAGGACAAAGGCAAGTTCAGGTTCTGCCCGAAGCACAGTGCTGGGTGGGGAAGGGGAGGCATTAGGGAGCAAGCCCTAGGGAAAATGGAACGTCCGGGACTACTTTCCTTGGAGAACTGAATGTTTCTAAGGGTGCTTCTTGCATGCATCATATATACCTTGAGACAGATATTGGAAGCCCTTCCCCTGGGTCAGTGAACAGACCCACTAGGTTGACTCATTTAGTTAGTCATTTGTGCTGGGCTGACCTCATGGGTAGGTTGATGCAGCCATACTGAGGCGGGCGGGGGGGGGGTGTTAAAGGAAGACTTGTCTGCTGAACCATTAGTTCATGATTACAAAGCAAACTCCTGGAGTTCCTGTTCCTTGCCATCCTAACACAGAGCAAACACACAAGGCAGGGACCCAGTGGCCCAAGGTCACAAGGATTGCCAAAGCTGAGATTTGAAGCTGGCTCTCTGCCTGCAGAGAGTTCTCAGCTACCTCCTGAATGTGGGCAGATAAGCAGCCGTGGGTGGAAGGTAGAATCCAGGTGTCAGAAATCTCAGTAGGCAAAAAAAAGAGCTGTCCCTCCTGCTGCCACCAACACTGCCAGGTGACTCTAGAGCTGCTTCCCATGTTGCATCAAAAGTCCTGGCAGCTTTGCTGATCGGCTTATAGTCAGGGACAAAGGACCTTCTGCGGGATCAGCCCCTAGAACCCAAACAACAAATTTTCCATCTCTGGCTTCTCAGACACAATACTTGGCACCTCTGCCTCCTAGAGGTCTGATAAAAGTTTGAACTTGGAAGGACTGTAAGGAAAATCTAGTCAAGGGGTCCAGTCCCAAGCCCAGATGCCCAGTATAAAGGAAGGGAAACTGAGGTTCAGGAACCAGGGGTAAAGCAGAGCATCTGGCCCTAGCCCCTAACTTCCCAACCCAAAGCTATTCAGCACCTGGAGAATCCCTAGATAACTGTGAAGCCTTTCTTCAGGAGGGAAGTGTTTGGCTTTAGGACATAGCATCTATTAGGTCAAACTGAGCCTAAAGAGCTAGATATTGTGAACCTGGAGGATTCTTCACAACTGTCAATCTTACCTTTCCCTTGCCTGGCATTTGCTAAATATTCTGAAGATTCACATTTAGAAGAATCCTCTTCACTGATTGGCTCTCTGTGTTATGCCACCCAGCAGCCTTTATTGCACACACCTTGCGGAAGACGGACATCTCTAAAGAATGAATTGTACTGTCCTTGCACTCCTCTCTTAGGACTGTGTCTCATCTCGGGAAATACCTAGACAGAATTCCTCTCCCTGTCCTGGTTTTCACCTTGACTCTCCTCAGCCCTATCCAGAAGATGTAGCCAGGAGCAGTCTGTGTTGAGAGTAGAAGATCTGCCTATGTGGGCTATATGCAGCCCTTAGATGCAGATTTAGTGTGGACTCCCTGCAGCCCATAGATGTTGTGACTGGGGACCCAGAGCCAGCTGGAGAAGAATGCATAACTAGGGTCATCTCCTTAATAGACCGGGTTCTGTAAACAGTAGTGGGAGCATAAGAGAGAAGGCTGTGGGACTGATAACATCTCCAGCTGAGGAGCCATGGTGATGATTTACAGGCCTGGAGTCTAGGCCCTGACTCAGCACCAGCTTTGTTTTATTGTACCCAGTGAAACTTGATCATCCCCAGTGGGGCTTTGCCAGAGAATGGGGAGGCTTCAGGCTCTGGTTAGGTTAGGATTAAATTGCTTACTTCAGCAAAGAGAAGTAATGAGCCCAGCTGGTCTCCCATTTATGAAAGGTAAAGGTCTCACCAGCAAGGGGGATTGAGTGGGATGAGGAGTTAGATAAGGTTCTTGGCTACCAATGCTTGTTAGACACTTAAGGGCAAGTGCCCTTACCTCTAGGGCTGTGACATTCAAAGGACAGAGCATAGTGTCTTGCTGGGGCTCATTTTCTTTTTGTATCATCACAGCGGGAGGGCTGGAGTGGAGAGGAGAGCTGGGGTTTCCAGGAATCTTTCTCAGGTATCTTGTGGGCTCTTATTTAGGCGGCAAGTCACTCAATGCTGGCTCCATGCAGTGTCACATTCCTAGGGACATCTCTACCTCTCTTCAGGTAACCCTCTGCTAGAGATTATCTAATCTTTGCTCACACTCAGGGCTGGGAAGATGCTGGCTGCTCGCCTTAGGGCACATAAATTCTCTTCTTCAAGTATCTCCATCTGAAATGCAAATACAACTAAGGGCAATGCCTCATCAGGCAACACATTAGCCTGGCTTAATAACAATCAACTGAGAGGGGAAAAAATGAGACTTAGCATCCACAATAATGATATTATCTATCATTTATTGAATAATTATTATGAACTAGATACTATGCTAAGCTCTCTCTCTCTCTAAAAGAAAATCCTTTGTTTCTTTTTTTAATCTTCATACAGCCAAGAGACTGGTATTCCATGTGTCATTCAGTGAGGCCCAGCTGTGCCTGGGTACACCACAGGTTAAAGAAGTGTTAAGAGTCCAGCCCAGGTGGCCAGGCCACCTCTTCTTAGGTACAGGTGCTGAGGGAGTCAGCACAATTCCTCAAAAGGGGAACACATACATAAGAAGTGCATATTATTGGTCAGTTGTCCTTAGAGTCCCATAGACCCCAATGCCAGCCTAGATGCTGACAAACTCTACTCTGCTTTGTGAGATCTCAGGTGACTTGCTTGTCACTGATTGTGACTCAGATGATGGCAAAGATTCATAAGTTCCTTCTCCCTCTTATCCTCATGACCCTTCCTCTTGGGAGCTTCCCTGAGCTTTCCCTTCACACCTGTTTAGCCACCTTAGATAAGTGTCCTCTTGAAGGCAGGACATGTGCCCCTCCACTGTTACACATTCACAAACTCAAGTGGAATTACTGGCTTAGAAATGAGGCCCCAAGTCCTGTGGAACCCAGGACTTGAGGTGAGCTGCAATTTGCACCTCACAGGACCTTGCCTCAGGATAAAGTCCAGAATCACATTCAGTGCCTCATAAGCTAAGAAAGCCACTGGGACAAAGAAACATTTGAAAGCAAAGTGTAGTCACTCTGGCTTACATTTAGAATGGAGTTGCCTTTTGATCACATGCTGCTCATGTGGTCCACCTTCCAGGAGGCTGAAAAGCTGTTTTGGGCCTCACCTTGACCAGTTGTGCAATGAATGCTAACAGGGTGAGAGTGGGTGGCAATCCTTCTGGAGAGGACACAGATTCATTCTGATCAGTTCCAAAGCAAGTGAGTCACCATGCCTGTCCCAGGATGGTGCTCATAGTCTAGCGAGCTAGTCAAGAGCAGATGAGTTTAGGTGAAGAACCCAATCGTTAGAACCATCCACTTAGATCCTGACCCTTTCTGCAAAGTAAGAGCCTACCAACAGCACCCCAGGAAGTTATGGGACAGGAGGGTGGACACAGATAGAAGTGGCTTATCACTGCCCTAATACAATCATCCCTCTAAACAGAGATAGTATTTGTGTGGACTTTTTTCTTTTGGGCTAACCAAAGCATGTGTGTGATTTCACCCATTCAGATTACTCTTTTAATTTCACTCCAAGACCCTACTTTGATGCTGTAAAGCAAAAATGGTAGGTTTTCTTTCCATAGTTGAAATTTTGACACCTACCTGGGCTCATTACCAGGAAGGGAATACAAGAGGCATACTGATGTATAAATGAACTTGAGACAGTATTCAGCAGTGGCAGGCCTTGTTGCTCCTCCAGGTTCATCTCTATCTGTCTTTGTTGGTATTTTATACCAGCTGTATTGAAATACAATAGAAAAGTAAAACTTGCATATTTTAAATCGTGTGGTGTGATAAATTTGATTTACATGCATCTGTCAGTCAAGCAAAATATATATATATATATATATATATATATATATATATATATATATGGTCTAAAAATGATTTCCATCATCAAGTTTACCAAAACACCATCCTTATGCACAGTTACCCTCTCACCTGTGGGCCGATGGGTATGATAAGGACTTTTAAAATCCAATGTGTGAAGACTAAATATGTATTCTCTTCCTGTACAAAGTGATACTAGGGTGTACAATGGTCATATGAGGAAAGAACCTGCAATTCTTATGGATATCACAGTATTATAATTTAAATAGTGAGGCATTCACCTTAGAAAGAAATCACCAAATAAAAACTTAATTGACAAAAAAAAAATAAAATCCAATGTGTGAACAGATGTCAAATGAACAATATAGCATTGGTGTATGTGTGTGTGTGTGTGTGTGTGTGTGTGTGTGTGTGTGTGTGTGTTACAACAGATGCATGCAGAGGCCAGAAACTGACATCAGATGTTTTTCTAAATCACTATTTTATTTTTGATATGAGGTTTTTCACTGAACCTAGAGATTATCAACTTGGCTTCCTGGCCAAAAATCCTCCTGCCTCTGCCTCCCCAGTGCTGGGATTACAAGTGCACACGTTCATATCTGGCTCTTACACGTGTGCTGATGTTTAACTCGGGAAATCATGCTTGCATGGCAATCACTTTACAGGCTGAGCCACCTCTCTAGCCCCAAATACAGCATTACCAGTGATAGACTCCAGACCCTATCTGAGATCCACAGAAATTACCTTTTCCCCAGCTCCAGCCCCTGACATCTACCATTCTATTCTCTGCTACTGTGAGTCAATTACTTTAGGTTCTTTGTGTGTCAATCTGGCTGGTCTACAGACTGTCCAATGATCTGGTGACACATTATTTCTACATGTATGTGTGTGACAGTATCTCCAGAAACATTAACATTGAAGTCAATGGTTTAGATATACAGTATCTCCAAAAGACTTGTTTGTTCAAGATTGGGCCCCCATTTGGTCCCTCTAGTTCCTGGTACTACATCCATCCCCAGCATCACACCAGTCAAGTTCTCTCCACCTGGAAGGCACAGATGATCTGTCCATCCTCCTGATGAGGGGTATCAACATACTCCTTCATTTTCTAACACCAGTGGGTAAAGACACCCATCTGACAATCGGTACATGGATTCTGCAAGATATGCTCACTAAACTCCCCAAGACCCACCTTTCTTCTCTCTCTCTCTCTCTCTCTCTCTCTCTCTCTCTCTCTCTCTCTCTCCCATAAACACACACACACACACACACACACACACACACACACACACACACATACACCCCTTAGGCCCTGCCACAATACTAGCTGCCACCCTCACCACCAAGTTAACTGGGTCCCCTTATGCTGATGGGACATCTCTTCTTCCTGAGTGTCTTCATCACCTGAATTGGCTCTTGACAAGTAGGCAGATATTTTTCAAAGTGCTTTTGGTTTTTACTGAACAAAGAAAAAAAATGTTCCTGTCATTGTTCACTGTGCTGTTCCTTCCTCCTATTAGCTCTGCAAGATGCACCCAAAGAAAAGAAAATACAATTGCATACAATTAGCAATGGAAATTATTAATAGGAGCAAGAGATTCAATCCATTCTACAAGTAATTCTGCAGTGATTTTAGTAATTGATAGTAATTAAACACTAATTAATTCATTTCCCAAGTAATGTATTTACTTTGTTTATGGGTATTCACTTTAATTACACTTGTTTGCATTCCTTGGGTTAAGTAATACAAATTTGCTCTATTTTCTGAAAATGTTTGTTTGGGCTTCTTTAAGCCATTCTTTGAGAACCTGTGGGAACAGAGACTAATTGCTTTCCATTGCGGTTGGGCACATTGATTTCTCAGTTTGGAATGCAATGCTAATGGAAGGTGAGGCTCCGATGTCCTCCCAGTATGGTGCTTGGCTCCTCACTCCTAGTTTTCGGTTCATGTCTGGCAAATGCTCTTTCTGGGTTCAAACTGGAAAACAATCCAACCCCTGGTTTTGGGAATGTGGACTTTCTGGGCCTTCTTTAGGAATGTGTACGGTGATCCTAGAGAGACATTTCAGGCTTCTTTGTTCTTGGGACTGAGAATTTGTGGATGATTCATTTAGACTTACAGATATGGAAGAGAAATGCAAAAGCCATCTACTCCAGCCCTTCCCTGGAAACTCACTTGTCTCTGCCCCTCTGGAAGTGCAGCCAATCTTTACACAAAGCCCAAGGGACCCTATCCTTGGAATGCGACCTCTAAGCAACTCATTCTTTCGCTAAGCCTAAATCATTCCCTTTGAGAAGATCTTTCTCCTTGACCCCACCTCCCTGAAATTGCTCTGTGAACAGTGTCATGGAGTCCAGGGGTGCTTTCCTATCCACTGGTCAGCCTGTTTCATCTGTTCTTCATCTCTCCTAGAAGATGTGAAAGGCCTTGGTGTGACTACCATAATGATAAGTGGAGGTGATCTCTCAGTCAAGGTTCTGTATTTCTGGCGGTGTGGATTGTAGGCTGGTAATCCTTTGCTCTAGGTCTAAAATCCATATATGAGTGAGTACATACCATGTTTGTCTTTTTGTGACTGGGTTATCTCACTCAGGATGGTTTCTTCTAGTGTCATCCATTTGCCTGAGAATTTCCAGATTCCGTTGTTTTTTTCCCCTCTGAGTAGTACTCCATTGTGTAAATGCACCACATTTTCTCTATCCATTCTTCAGCTGAGGGGCATCTAGATTGCTTCCAGGTTCTGGCTATCACAAATAATGCTGCTATTGAACATAGTTGAACAGATATGTTGTATGAATGTGCATCTTTTGGGTATATGCCTAAGAGTACTCCCTGGGAAACAGGGAGTACCCTAAGAGAGACCCTAAAGAAGGGTAAGGGGACAGGATCTCCTGAGTGGATTGGGAGCATGGGGGAGGGGAGAGGGAGCGGGAGAAAGAGAGGGGGAGAAGAGGAAGGGAGAGGAGAAAATGGGGGAACAGGAAGGTTGAGTCTGGGGAAAAATAGAGGACAGCAGGATAAGAGATACCATAAAAGAGGGAGCCATTAAGGATTTGAGGAGAGATCTGGCACTAGGAAGATGTCCAGAGATCTACAGGGATGACACCAACTGGCAATCTAAGCAATAGTGGAGAGACTGCCTTAAATGCCCTCCTCTGATAATGATATTGATATGCCATCCTAGAGCCTTCACCCAGTGGCTGATGGAAGCAGAGGCAGACACCCACAGCTAAATACTGAACTGAGCTCCTGGAACCCAGTTGCAAAGAGGGAGGAGTGAAGAGCAAAGGGGTCAAGACAAAGCTGCTGAAACCCACATAAACAACTGACCTGAACAAGGGAAAGCTCATGGACCCCAAACTGATGACTGGGAGGCCAGCATGGGACTGACCCAGACCCCCTGAACGTGGGTATCAGTGAGGAGGCCTCGACAATCTATGGAGCCTCTGGTAGTAGATCAGTATTTATCCCTGGTGTACGAATGGACTTTAGGAACCCATTCCACGTGGAGGGATACTCTCTCAGCCTGGACACATGGGTGAGGGCCTAGGCCTTGTCCCAGATGGTATGACAGACTTTGGGGATACCCCATGGAGGACCTCACCCTCCCTGGTAGGGAGTTGTTAGGTTCTGGGGAGGAGGGGAGGGAGAGGGAGCTGGGATTGACATGTGAAGCAGGCTTGTTTCTAATTTAAATAAAATAAATACAAAAGAATGAGATCTACCTAAAAAAAAGATTCTGTATTTCTACTAATAATTGAATTAATGTGGATTGAACACATGACAATAATGACTCATTTTGAACAGTTGGGCACTGCTTGAACCAACAGGCACTGTGCTGGATGTCTCAGAGATCTGTTTTGCGTTATAGGGAGGTCAAAAGTAGGAAAGAGACTTAAAGTCATGAAGGAGTTTAGAAAATCCCAGCCAGACATCAACTGTCTAAGCTATGGAGTTTTCTTAGTCTAGTTTATCATGCTTCTCTTTATTTCTTCTTTATTTCCTTTTAAAATTATGTGTATGTATGTTCCTGTCTAGGTGTGTACATATGAGTGCTCATCCCCAAAAAGGCCAGAAGAGGGCATCAGATCCCCTGGAGTTTCGAACCATCCAACATGGATGCAGGGATTTCAACTCTGGTCTTCTGCCAGAGTTGTTCTTAACAGCCAAGTGTTCTTAACAGTCAAGCCACCTCTCCAGTCCCACGTCTTCCTCTTCCAGTCTTAAAATATGTCATTGTCAAGTAAAGACTGAAAATATTCCAGGTATACAAGATGATGATTTCATATGCATATAGCTTATTTAATGATTTCAAAACTCAAGCTAATTATCATATTCATTACTGATCGTCAATCTCTACATCAATCCTCTGGACATTTCTATATTATAACCAACTGTGCTTGTCTTTTGTCCAGCATCTCCCTATGTCTACCATTCTCCAGCCACTAAAACCATCATTTGTTCTCTACTTCTCTAAGTTTTTTTAATCAATTACTTATTTTATGTGTATGAATATTTTGCATGTATGTATATTTATGAACCACTTGAGTGCCTGAAGAAGGCATCAGATCCTCTGCAACCAGAGCTATAGGTGGTTGTGAGCCACCATATGGGTGCTGGGAATCAAACCCAGCTCCTTTTGGAAAGGCAGCAAGTGCTCTTAACCAGTGAGCTATCTCTCAAGCCCCTAAAAGTTTGCTTTTTTAAAAAATTAGATTCCATATAATTGAAGTCTTGTATAACATTTCTTGTCATTTTATGTCTGGTTATTTATTCAATATCCTCCAGGTTCATTGGTGTCATAATAAATGGAGAGTTTCTTCTTTTTAAGGCTGAACAACACTCTATGAAATAGAGAGACAATTCCTTTATTTATTCATATTTTGGTGGTCACAGATTTTTCTGGACCTTTGTTATTGTGAATGAAGTTTCAATAAACTAGAGGATGCAGGTACCTCTTTCAGGTACTGATTTCGTTTCCTTTGTGCATACATACGAGTCTAAAAGTTATGTTTATTTTGAGGAATCTCTTTTTTTCCATCACAGCTGCAGCAATTTATAACCCTGCCCCCAGTGTAAAAAGGTCCCTCATAAGCACTTCTTAGCTTTTTTTGATTAGGTCTCTCTAACAGGTACAAGGTGATATCCCATAGAAGTTTTGACTTGCATTTCCCTGATGGCAAGTGCAATTGAACACTTTTTCATATAAACCATTTTTTTTTTTTACTCAAGACAACCCTGGAGCAAATTGGTCAGGGATCAACAACAGACATACACATGCAAAATTTGGATAAACCTTCAGTCAAGATAAGTTGTCTTGACAGCATATATTGTCTGTGGTGTCTCTGTTTTTCCAGTATCAAGTCCTCTCATTGTCCTGTGAAAAGTAGACCAGGGTAAGAGAGCAATGACTTGAGTAAGAAGGGCCAGAGAAGGGAAGAAGTTACTGTCCTTTGGGAAGTCCTCATACTAACTCCTGTGAAAAGTAGATGACAACTGTACAAGATAGAATCTCATGTAGAATGGTCCCTGCACTTGAGGGGCTTCCCATCATACTAAGACAAAAGTGTCAACTTTCCCATTCTGGAATAGAGGCATGGCCAACCAGACTAGATGAAGGCAGACCCAGAAGCTAATTCTCTGCAGCAGGCCCCTGGTTCCTTTCCTGGACCTTGTAACTATGGATACCTGATCCCAAGTCTGGAGCCTCCCCAGAGGAAAAGGTAGGGCACAGACAAAGGTAAGGTCATGGGCACCAGTCCAGAGCTTTCCAGAAGGGCAGGTGCCAATCAGACCTCACCTCTTGGCATCTCTGGGTATAGAAGCTGCAGCCAGGCCTGACTTCTGGTACTTCACCTCTCCAAAGAGGGCACAAAGTAGTGGAAACAGCCCAAGTCTAAACGTCACAAGATTGGAGTTTCAGATGTCCAGATCAGTGTTGGAAAATGGGGTGACTGAAAGTCATGGAAGAAATCCATGCCAGTCCTAGTGGATCAGACACATGTAGGAGACAGCTGATATCCAAAAGAGAAAGACAGTCACTCCTTTCCATGATTGATGGGGCCTGGTGTCTCTTGGATTGCTAACCCTTGACTTCCAATCTCCTGTTTTATTGTTTGCTGCCTTAGACACTCCTGCTGTTCCATGAAATCACTCCTGCCTGGCTGTCTTTTGAAACTGCATAAAGGAATCCCAACTCTGCAGAAGTGAATGTAACAGCAACAGCAACGTGTTTGCATCTTAATGAAAATCGTGTCCACGTGTCTGTGCGCACCCGCCATCTAGAGATGACGGGCATGTGTGGCTTGCTGTCATCTGCACTCGGTGCAGCATTTGCATCTGCTCATCAGTTCGGGATCCAGAAAAGGAGCTTTTGATAGAAGAATCCTATTACTAGTCAGCCGGCTGTGAAATACTGTACCTGTGCCATACCTTGTAAATAAAAGCCTGTTTTCATTCTCTATATGTACACACCCCACCCCCTTGCTGGCTGCCACAAGGGAAATCAGCTAAGAATTCCTCCAAAAGCCACAGGGGAGGGGCAGAACCCATGATTCTTTGAATTTAGTTTCTCTATGAACTGGAATAAGATTCGGGAGCAGAAGGTTTCACATGTTTTGTAATTAAGGAAGGAAAGAAGGAAGACAAGGAAGGAAGGAAGAAGTGACTACAACAGATGTGAAGGAGTGTGATCCCAGGGAGTCATGCTAACCAAAAAATAACAATGGTGCATGTAAGTACACATGACCACAGGGAAAGCTGGCTGTCTTCCTCTCATCTCGTATCCCACAGTGTTTGAAGGATTGGCATTTGGGTACTAACTAGATTTGGCCCTAGAGTGAAATGTTAACTACACTTTAAGAAAATGAGACTCTAAAAGAGAAGTGAATCCTACTGGCTACAATGGGAGAAGAGTTATGGGTGATATTGAAAAATTAAGCATGTTAATGTATTTGTTGCTTATGATGAGTCTCTGCCTGTGTTACAGGTAGATCCTGTCCACCTTTAATGGTAGTTAAGTTTAGATAAGGAGATTGCTGACCTAGAAAACAATGGGTGGAATGAATATAGACTATTGAAAGGGAATAATTCAAATTAGCAACTGAGTGACATTTCCACCATTTAGTCTAGGGAGCAAGCCAAAAATTCTGACCAGCTTTCTGACCAAATTAAATGTTGTAAGCAGGAGCCTAATTACTGAAAGGCTCTCATTGTCAAGAGAGAGAACTGGGCAAGCACATGCATGACCCACTAATTTCCCCACCCAGTGAAAGACCACAGCCCTACAGTGAAACAAACAGCTGAGAAGTCCAGGTTCAGATTCAATAAATCAATGTAAAAACCAAGAAAACATTTACTTCAATATGCATCTGTTCTAATGCATGGTGATTCTGTTCTCGCTGTCTCAGTATAAATGTCCTTATTGAATTTCTTTCATCTCTACTGCTTCCATAATTCCTGTTCCTCCAAACACCTAGATGAGAATCAAGTGCATGTGAGCGTACATGCTCACACACCAGTATCCGTATGAATATGCCACTCCCAACACAAAGCCAGCTACCTGTAGTGCTTGTGCCTGCTATGGATACCACACTTCCTCCATCGGTCACTGAGGCCCACACTCTATTTCTTTTGTCTTCTCCCAACTATGGGGAATTGTGTGTGCTAGCAGTCTAGATTTGTGTCTCTTTCCATCTAAATGATATGTGCTTGCCCTGACCTGAGCTGCTGACAATAGGTGGGTGTCTCTGTTCTCCTTCTTTCTTTGTCTTAACTGAACATACACAGTTACCATCCTACCAGCTCATCAGTCTTCTCTCTGGATGTTCCCTGGGATGCATTCACTTAGAAGATGTCAACTACCTCTCTATAAATATGGTCATCAGGTTTGACTTCAGTCATGTGGTCATTCCCGAGTATTACTTAGAGATACCCAATGTCTTGCTCAACTTCTCTATCTAAAAGTTCCAACCAGCATTGTCAACTTGAGATAGTGCATGGTTAGAGGTTAGAGGGCTGATTTCTTTCTTTCTTTCTTTCTTTCTTTCTTTCTTTCTTTCTTTCTTTCTTTCTCTTTCTTTCTTTTTTTTTTTTTTTTTTGGTTTTTTTGAGACAGGGTTTCTCTGTATTGCTTTTGGAGCCTGTCCTGCAACTCTCCGTAGACCAGGCTGGCTTCAAAATCACAGAGATCTGCCTGCCTCTGCCTCCTGAATGCTGGGATTAAAGGCATGTGCCACCAATGCCCAGCTTAGAGGGGTAATTTCTTAGCATGAAAAAGGATCCAGAGCACCGGGCCAGTGGTGCAATGGATAACGTGTCTGACTATGGATCAGAAAAAGGATCCAGGTGCCAGGGCCAACATCATATGCAAACAAAATCCCTCCTATTTCCCATCAAATAAAATGAACTTTGCAGCATATTATTTCCCCCATATGCTATGATACTTCTATGGTTCTGTCCCCAAATCATGATCCTTCTCCATGCCCCAGCAACAGATTCATTGTGACTGTTATGATGTTGACTTCATGATATTTTCTTTATCTATTCTTGCTATCACCTGAATTCAGACTCTCATTATGTTAGCTATTGGTTATTATGACAAAATACCTGAGACAAATAACTTAAAAGGAAGGAAGGAAGGTTTATTTTTGCTCACAGTTCAAAAAAAAAAAAAGCCATAGGTAAATTTACCCCATAAGTTAACCCATTCACTTACTATTTGATCGGAATAAGACCAGTGTGCTTTTGATTGCATGCTCCTGTGTGCCCATGCTGAAAAAGACAGTAAAATGAACACTTTGAATATATGCTCAGTGACTTCCTCTGCCTCCTTGAGTACTTTAAAACACCCTGAGCCTACAGACTTGCCTCATGCTGCTCACAAAATGCTTGGCCACAGGAAAGGACTGCTGAGGCCAAAAGAAATTCATATATAGCTGATAGATATGAAAAGCAAGACCAGGGCCAACCCAGGCTGCCACTGGTGGTATTAAGCAATCCCACCCAAGAATATACTTAGAGTGAAGAGAATAAAACTGCAGAATCCCAAAATGTTTCATACACACACACACACACACACACACACACACACACACACACACACACACACAGAAATCATCTTCCCAGACACACAGCAACCAGCATTGACATGGCATGGCTGACATGTAGAGCATGTGCTCTCTCGCTCTCTCGCTCTCTCGCTCTCTTGCTCTCTCTCTCTCTCTGTGTGTGTGTGTGTGTGTGTGTGTGTGTGTGTGTGTGTGTGTGTGTGTTTGGGGCCAAGAGGAATATGAGAATGAATGAATGAATGAATTCCAGGCGCCCTGATAAATTCCCCCAGGGATAAAATCCAAAGCATCTGCTTCTCAGAGATAAACAGAAAGCTTTGCTCCTCAGAGGCATGGCCAGTGGCTGAGCACCATGCTAATCTTCTCTGCACCAGGTCCCAGGCACCACAGCAAATGTGTATCAAAAAAAATTTTTTTTAATGGAGGCAGAAAAGAGAGATTCTTTCTCACTAAAGGCAGTAATGTGAATTCAAATGTTCTTTGCCGTCTGGATGAAAGCAACCAAAATTGATGTTGTTTCAAAGAGGGTGTAGGAGAACTAGCAGAGGAATAGATTAATTTGGTTGTGCAGATGAAGCCCACTCCCTAGGTAACAGGGTGGGGCTGGGCCAGCTGCCAGTGAGCCTGAAATGCCACACACTCCCCCTGAGTCACGTGCCTGCCTCTAGGAGTGCTTTCCTAGCCAGCATGTCATTTGATCTTCCAAGCACTGCGGTGAGCTACAGTAGAGAAGCTATTATTTCACATCCAGAGAAGAAGTTAACTGGGGCCCAAGAGATCCCCAGACAGGCATCCATTTCTGTTACACCAAAAAAAGGGCCCTGGGCCAATGTTACCTGGCTTATAGACAAACATCACCCAAGAATGTATGGGAAGTCAGAGGCCCACTCTTCAAGTGTGGGGTGGCCCAGAGCTTCTGCCTTTGAACTGGTTCACAGGTGAGCCCAGTGCCACAAGTCTGGGAGCACCCATCTTTAGAACCCCTACCTATTGGTCCTGCGTTTGAAAGACATGTCCAAAATATCCAATAACAAACTCTTTCTTTGATAGGACACTATTTAAACCATTAAGCTCAAGAACCAATGTCACACATGGAGCTCAGCTAGGAGTGGTTTTCAGTTCTCAGAAATATAAGGAACCAGAGAAAATACCACCCAGTGGTCAACTCAGTGACCCTGACAAGACTTTATCCCCTCCTCAGGCTTCTGATACTATATCTGTGCACAAACCAAACACCCACCGCTCCCTGGGAACCAGCTGCTCCCCACCCCCAGATAGAAGTCTAGATGAGATTGCCTTACTTAGGCTCCTTTGGTTCTAGTGAAGCCATGTCTCCACAAAAGAGCCTCAGTAACCCATCCAGGGCTTAGTACCAAAAGAATCTCCTTTATGCCTTCATGCCCAGATTTTAGTTTTCTTCAAGATCTCAGCCCACAGGACCTGGGGAGGGAGAACAACTGGTAAAGTGCTTGTGTTGAAAGCATAAAGTCTTGAATTTGAGCCCCAGAACCCACATAAAAAAATCTAGTTATGGTGGTTTGTGCTTGTGAGCCAATCCCAGGCCAGTGACACAAATGTGGCCTGCACCTGAGGAAGAGCACCTGAGGTCACACACACACACACACACACACACACACACACACACACACACACACACACAGAATCTCAACATACTTCATCTCAACCTTCACTCCCTCCTAGATTAAGAGCTTTGGCAAGTGTCCTTCCTCTGGTCTCTGCTTTGGGTGTGGGGATGCCTGAGGAAGAAGAGCTTTTTGCTCAGCAGTCTAGAACAGGCTGAAGACTAGATCCCAGGTGTCATGGCCTCTGACCTCTCACTTTGGTATTGGAGTGTACTGTAGAGGCCTGTCTCCTGGTCCTTCCTCATTAACCAAACATGCCACCTTCATTCCATTACCTAAAGAAGAGTCCTTTGGTATTATAGGTCCTTTCTAGCTTCAAAAACCGCCTTTTAGCAACTGTACACATTCCTGAGACCAGTGTTTAACACCTTTGAGCTCAAATTGTCTCTCACCATTGAGGGAATTTGTAGTCTGTGACAGCCAGATGACACAAAGAAAGTGCAACTGCTATATGGTGATGGGAAGACACCGGAGGTCAGAGAAGATCCCCAAGGCAACAGTGAGGAGTCCCAGATGATCGTTGACTGCTACCAGTTTTGCCAGAGCCAAACCTGTCCACTTGTTTTCTCCAACACCCTTGGACCTAATCTGAGACCTTGTCCTGACCTCAGAACCCCAATGTCCTCAGAAGGCTACTCGGCTACTTAGTAGCCCTCCCTCCACACTCTTGCCTTACTGGGAAATTATTGCCAAGGCTGTGGAACCACTATGAGGCCATCTCAAAGAAGGCCAAGTCAAGCCAAGAGGACTCAGCCAACTGCTTTCAGAGCCCTCGGTGGCCCCCCTCATGCAGCATGTCCTCAGCAGGCTCCAGGAGGCCAGGACACCAGTACCCTGATCTCCACTCTAAAGCCTGTACCTTGGCCCCTAAGCCAGCCCTAACTGCTCTTCAGAGATTACAAACCTCCATGAAAAATTAAACCCTCACCAAACAACCTTTAATTTTATCCACTTGCTTTAATGAAGGTTCCGGTGTTAATGACCTCAGAGGCTTTAGTCTGACAGTTCTCCTGCTAACTAAACCCTGAGCTACACCCCCCAAACGCTGCAGCCTGGAATCTTGAGTGTTGCCTCTAATCTTATTTTCTATTTCTGGGCTATATTGCATTAGCACCTTTTTATTTCTCCTGGCATGTTTGACAGTGAGTTCAGGCTAGTGAGAATCATCTCTTTGTGCTGGCAAATGGGAATTGCCTTGGTTGTTTTAGAATAATGACTTATAGTTAAAATTACCCCCGGGATGTCATAATTACATGGTCTCAGCTTTCTTCTCTGACTAGGTAGAGAGGCAGCGCTCAGGTGCTCTGCAGGAAGTTGCTTAGAGCGGAGGAGAGAGGGGGAATGTACAGGTGTGGAGGCTGTGTCCTCTAGAAAAGCAGGAAGATGGGGAATGGAACTAAGTGGCATGCTGTGATGAGACAGGAAAGATTCCCTCACCCTCCTTGATGTTCCTCTATCCACCAGGTATATGCTCCTCTGGAGGGCCAAGGCACTAGCCTAGCCAAGGGTGGGATGATTTTCAGGATTCCCGACATGTTCTGGGATTTATCAGCATCTGAAATTCACAGATGAGGCTCACACCTCTGACCTCACCCATTAAACATATGGTCTCTACTAAAAGGCAAACATTATTTGGAAGGGCTTTGAATAACAGGAGCTGGGTTAATTTGTGGGTGATCTGTTGCAATTTGTTTTACATTCACTTTAGTGATTGGATCTCTGTAGAAGTAGATACATGGTACTGTGGCGGGAATCTGCCCACTTGGTCTGTGGCCCTCCCACCCCCAGCATGTACTTCCACTCTGCTCTGGCATCATCACAATTCTGAACTTCCCACAAGGGACTACTGTCCAGAGCCTGAGACAAAAGAAGGGAGAAAATGCTGATTCCTGCCAAGGCAGAAGGGCAAGGGCAAGATCCTGTCATCAGGCAGAGGATGAGGGCACTTATCAAAGAGGGAAGTGATGATGGTCAGAGAAGGACAGAAGTAGACTTGGGATGAGGTCCATATTTGACAAAACAAATCCCACCAAGAGCCGTAGACTCAGCGCATGTGAACCAGCTTTGGGGAATCCCAGCTTTGTCACCACCACCGGTGTTTGACTTCTCAGTGAGTCCATTTCTTCATTCTAAAAAAATGGGAACCAATGCATAGTCAAACTTCAACTTTCTGCAGGATCTAAATGTAAAATTTAGCACTCAGAACAGTGTTGGCATAGGGCTGGCCTTTAAAGGACAAATGGTTTTCATGGGACATACAGTCTCTCTCTCCATCCCCAACTGCTATTTTCTTGTTCTTTTTCTTTAGAAGTGTCTAAAATTCCACATTCATCCCTGGGGAAGAGGGTCAGGGCAAAGAATTGTAGGTGGTTTGATTGGGTCCCAAAAAATGTCAAGTATGATGGGTGAATCTGGGAGAGTCCCCAGCCTGTAGTATTTGTCAAGAAGGTGAACAGGAGACCGGCCAATGCCAGGAAAAGAGGCCAGATGTGTGCAGAAGATGATTTAAAAAAAGAAAAAAAAAAAACCCTTCTAATCTGTTTAATTACTGCCGCTGGGCCCCAGCACAAGAGAGGAGGCATATTGAAGACCATCTTCTCTTTGTTTTTCTCTCCATCAGAGAGATCTAAGACTTCCCCAAGGTTTTTAAAACAAAATTACATTTTTCCCCGAAGCAGGGCAGACTCAGCCCACAGGGATGAGCTGCCTCCTTGCCTCCCAGGATTGCAGTGAGGCTGGAGCAGAAGCCAGGGTGCAGCGGGCCCTCTCTGCAAATGACACTAATTAAGATGGGGATTGCTGGTAGAGTGAATCTGTTCCAACTATTTTGTAAAAACCCTGAATGTTCCTCCAGAGGCTCCCCATATGCGCACGTGGGCTTTGGAACTACCATGGCAGCTGTCTGGGGAAAGAAGCACCTTGCATGATCTATTGACCCCATCCCAGATCTGTCACCACAGCTAATGTGTCACCTGAGAGCCTGACTCAGGTTTCACATGGCTTCAGGACTGCAATAAGCACCCAAGAGGTGGGCAAAGAGGCCAATGTGATCTCATGCAGATACATAGAGGGAAAGGGCTATGCAGGGCACCTTTACTTCCAGGAGTCAGGCTTCCGACCTTACTTTGTCGGCTGTGCTGAAATTCTGTTTGTGCACCTTACAATCTTGGCATGGGGGAAGAACTACTGAAAAGGATGTTAAAGAACCACACAGACATTATCACTAGGCTGGACACAGGATGGGAAAGTCTGCCTAGCAACACCAGCAGGTCAATAGAAGTCTTGGTAGAGTTGGGAAGTGTATCCACATGGCCAGGAAGGAGGTCAGATTCACAACAAATTTTTCCAGTGACACTGGATGGACAAGCATGTTACTAGAGAAGGTTCTGGATCAGGCTCCTGAGTCTATTGCTTTTTAAAAAAATATTTTAGTTGACACATGAAAATTTTATCCACTGATGGAGCATGCACATGTGTATATTGTTTTCTGTTTCGGTCACAGAAAACCTCTATCTTCAAGCATTTATCATTTCTTTGTAGGAAAAACATCCAAAATTCTTTTTCATAGCTCTTTTGGAGTACACAACACCCTGTCACTATCTGTTGTCACCCTTGTCATAGCACAGCTGAATTCCTATGTGACAGTAGTATACCATGGCCCAATCATTCGCCCTTTCCTCTCTCCCCACTTGTTATCATGACTTATGGCAGTCACTCATCTCAGCTTCAGGATCTACTTTTTATACTCCACATGTACATGATTTTCTGGCTTAATGCAGGAAGCATAATGACCCTGAGGATGGTATCCCTGTGAGGGACTTCAGAAGTCCTACCTCTCTATGATGCCACCCCAATAGACACAGTCCACAGGGAGTTCTGCCTCTCTCCAAAGTTGCTGGGGAAGTCCCTCTGCATCACTAATGACCTGACAGTATCTTTTTCATGCACATAGATGTCTCATTGTCTCTTGTAAGATCTTTAGGGCTCTGTATTGTATACCATGGATTTCTTGGAGTATGAATGCTTTTGCAGCCCCTAGCTAGGTGCCTGACACATTTTCTAGGCTATAATTCAGTTTTCCCCCAATGCTTGAGTTGTATTCTCCCTTGTCGTCTCAATCTCTGGCTATGTGAAGACCCTTGGCATCTTTATTTCCCAAGATTGCTTCTCCCTGACTCCCTTCCTATAGATATTGCACTTTTTGCAATATCACTTTGCAGTTCATGGAAGGGCCTGAGCAGGAAACTCTGACTATTCCCTATTCCCTTGCCATTTATAGTTCTGAAGTAAGTTGCATGTTACTTTGATAAAAGACAAAGGCAGGAGGGACTAAGCCCTTTTAGGATTGACAGCTAGTGTTCATATCCTGATTTGGCTCTTTTCACCAGCTGTCTGATTCAGGACAAGTAATTAGTGCCCTGATCTTCAGTTTAAGCATCTGTTACCTGGATGAGGGACATCTGTACCTGTTGAATCCTTGGTGAAGATACACTAAGTGCTGTGCTTAGCTGCTGGCACACTTTCAGTGCTCCGTAGGTGATAGAATAGGGATAAAAGCAGAGGTCAGGATTGCATATGTGAGTTGCATGGGAGCCACAAAGAGGTATAGCTAGTTCTTGTGAAGCTGTTTAAGCCAGTGTGTCTTAAATAGAAGGAATTTTAGAAATTACCCCTCAGGTCCCCAAGTCATGAGAGATCTAATGACAGCTATACCAGTGTCAAGCCTGATGTCCTAGAGCTTCTTTGGGTTCATTTTGCTCTGTAACATGAACTCCCAGCCCTCCTGTATTTTGAAAGTATGATCTTACCCCCAGCCACACCTCTCTGGAAATGCCCTTCAGGGCTATGATCCCTCCTAGGTACCCATTCTAGGCTGGGACCCCCCCCCATGCAGGAGAATTCTGTCTGCCTTCTTGACATCTGGAAGCTGTGTCTTGCCTCTCTCTTGAGATGACAATTTCTTTGTGTTACACTGCTGAATGTGTTTTTAAAGAAGACTCCCTCGGCCGCTGCTGCCTCACTTTTCTTTGTGGTTAGATGCAATGACTAGAATCTTGCACGTCCTTACAAGTCAATTTTCCTTTAATGATGATTTTACTTGCTCTGAAGCTTATCAGAAGGAGGGTTCACGCACCCGGGGTCTCGGCTTGCAGCTTTCAGTGGGCCGAGGCAGCTGTTCTATAGGCAGTTGCACCTGTTTTGAATGTCATCACTGTAGTGCTAATATGCAAAGCGATTCCTGAAGCAGGAAACCGGAACCAACAGTGAAAGAAACTGCATTCTGGATTATAAATCACTTTCCATCCAGCCAGGCACTTTCTTTGGGATTCCACAGAGGAAGTTGTACAGGCAAAGGGACGATGCAGAACTTCTGTTCTTGTGTGGAGAGAGAGGAGGGGTTCCAGAGGGACACTGCTATGTCTGGGCAAGGAATTAGATGGAGCTGAAGTGACAGAGAGGGCATAGGCCCAAAAGAGGGGGAGGGAAAGAGGGCACATATTAGACAAGAGCTCTGAGAAAAACATGCATTTGCTTCTACAGCCATGTCTCAATCACATTTTCAAGGGTTTAGTGGAAAGTTCTGGAAGGGCTCCAACCGGGCTCACCTGAAAGTAAATCTAAAATCCGAACCTTCTCTTTCAAAACCCTGCAGACTTTTTTTTTTTATTCTTCCAGAGCTAAGATTAGAACCCTTGCCCTATGCATGTGAGGTAAGTGCCCTGAGCTAAGCTATAATCCCAGTCCCGATGCATGTTTCTATCACTTTGAATTAACCCACTCCCTTTAGAAAAAACATGAAGGGTAAAAGCTTAGGGTCCAGAAAGGAACAGTGAGCACCTCCCTGGTTTTGAAGCTGGGTTCCTTGGTTTCTACAATCCAGAGGACAGGCTGCCTCAATTATGACACTTATAAAATGGGTCCAAGCTATTTGATGAGGTTCCAGGCCCTGTGAATTTCTCCCTAAGAAGAGATTTGCCACTTGTTAGAGCGGTGCTCACTTCTGTGCTTTCACACAAGTGGCTAGATTTAGTGTAAAGCAATGAACAAGGACATACCTCTGAAGACAATGTCATCAGTGTCACTGAGTCTGCAAGCCCACCTCTATTTAAGATAGGGCTCAGACTAGACTGGAACCTGTAGGCCAAAACAGAGAGCTTATTTTGTTTGGCTGTGATGTTATCTAAGAATTTTATGGAAAGTTGGTAGAGAATATAGAGAATATTAGATTTAGGCTGAATGGAGACAGCACGAGGTCAAACAAGGAGAGAGAGAGAGAGAGAGAGAGAGAGAGAGAGAGAGAGAGAGAGAGCCCTTCAATATAGTATTGCTCTATGGCAAGGGTTAACAATTCAGGTTGTTGCAAGCCGTAAGTTCCTGTGATAGATGAGGTTAGACATTTCCTATGTGTGAAACTCCTGTCAACATCTCACCCACAGAGATATTATTGTAGTCTTACAAAGTTAAATACAGGCTGGGAGGCCGAGACTGAGAGGCAGGGGTTGGGAGATGCCTCCGTGAGTAACTTGTTTGCTATGTAAGGATGAGGGCCCAAGTACTGATCTCCATGTGAAAATACAGGCACAACAGCACATACCTGAAATCCCAGTGATGGGGAGGTAGAGGCAGGGGAATTCTTTGAGTGGGGCTTGATGGATCTGTAAGAGAATTTGTCACAAAATAGTGAGATGAACCGTGATAGAGACATTGACCACTGACCTCCACACTTACACAAATGCAAGCCGTAAGTTGCTGTGATAGATGAGGTTAGACATTTCCTATGTGTGAAACTCCTGGCAACATACCCCCAACATACATATATGCAAACATACATCACACACACACACACACACACACACACACACACACACACGAAGTAAAGCTAAGTGAAAGCATGCATGCCTAGGTAACATGCCAAAAATTTAAGATGTCAGTGCCCTAAATGCTAGAGGATTTGAAGGCAAGAGAGCTCATTACGGTGTGAGACAAAGAAAAGAGGAAAATCGACCTGGAACATGAAGAATTGGAGAGGAAGAAGAAGGAATCTAGAAGAATGAATGGTAGAGTCAAGTGTAGTGACAAGAGTAAGCCTCACAGCATCAGAGTATGGGGAGAGTGGGGAGGCAGACAGTTGAGGATACATGCAGACACCTTGAGTATAGCAGCAGAATAATCAGGGGCAGATAACCAAAGCAGTGATGGTGTCACCTTGGAACCCCAGATTTAAAAATCTCTAGAACCCTGGTAGCATCCCTGTGTGTCTGAGGCACAGGGGAGGAACCGGAAACAGAACCCACTTAGAGCTTTCCCCTCCACACCTGCAGGTCTGGTCTCTTGTGGCAACATGTACTTAAATCAACACTAGAGGGGGTTAGTTGCCAGCGTGTGAACCCACAAGTGTCTGGGGGTAGGAAGGTCCCAGCGGTGTGTGTCCCACTGGTGATTCGTGCTTGGTGACAACTGAGTTTCTTCTGTCCTGAGAGTCCCATTAGAATCCACCTGAAAGTCCAGGTGTGTGAAGGTTTTCTATCTTCATTCCCCACATCCCTGTTTCAAACAGCATAGGATTCCCTCTGGATTTCCCAGGGAGAGAATACAGTTATTTACTTATTGGCTTTATTAAAAATGCACCCATTACCTGAATGCCTCTAGGCAACAGCACAAAAATATACTTTTTGAAAAGATGAGAATTCAATTAGGCAGAGATGCATATCCACCTTCAGCAAGTAGGCCAGCAGAGAAGTCCTCCCCAGAATGTATGGGAGACTGCAAAAAGATGTGTTTGCCTGCAGGTCAGAATATCAGGTTCTCCGAAGCCAAGAAGAGAGGAGCCAGGAGATATGAGAAGCAACTACCTGGTTTCCTCTGTCCCATTCTTCCCCAGTCCAGCCCAGAGCTCCAAAAGTGGCACTCACATTGGGCATTGAGTCTATGATGAGGTTGGGAAATGGGGCTGGGTTTCAGGTAGCAGAGACAGAAACATTCAAATAGGGACTTTGGAGATACTTTTAATTAGCTGTCGTGTGTGCTATTTTGACTTCATGCTTAGCTACAATCTGTAACGGTTTTATGAGTCGGCTGAGCCTGTTTCCTGCAAAAATCTTATGAGACAGGCAGTGATTTTTCTAAAACTCAAATCTAATGATGTCACTCCCTACTAAGAATATCCATAGCTCCTTATTGCCTTAGGATCTAGAGTATGCCTGTGGGAGACTTCGAGGTCAGATTCCAGGCTATTTTTTCTATTACCCCTCACCCGATGCCCACTCAGTCACACACAACACTATGTAAGTCCTCAAACTATGATGACCTAATCCACATCCCCTAGTTTTTTAAACTGTCTTATGTGTAGGTGTCTACAGTACCATTCAACGTAAGGCTTTCTGTCACTGGGGAGCTACTGTGGCTCACCCAAGTCACAAAGACCTCTCCTCCCAGAAGACTTTGCTGCTTTTCCATTTGTAGACAAGTGAGCTTTGCCAAGTTCTCAAGAGCCCAATCGCAGGCTATCACAACCCTCTGCTGATCTCTGTATCTCTAGCTAGATATATGTACTCAAAACAGAGCCGTAGAACAAAAAGGCCAGGGCAGCAGTTGGAAGGCAGTCTCTCTAAGATTCAGCTCTGAACTGAAAGCTCTCGAAGCCACGGACTCTCCTTGGCTGAACACTGGAGCTTCTAACCAGGCCTGTCTTGTTGATTTTATTTAAAGACTGTGAAGGTACAATAAGACCATATGTGGAAACATCCCAGCTCAGTGTCTCATGCTAGGTCCTTTCCTGTTGTTGACTGAACTAAGGAAAGGTGACATAGCAGGTGTACTTGACATTTTACAAAGACCCTAAGGCCAGAAACAAACATAATTGTCCAGGGATACGCTATAGGTAAGGAAATGGTGGCCCCATTACCTTCTATCCTTCAGTGTCATCAGGGCTAAGGAGAGGAGAGACCCCACTCGCTGGCTAGTACTCTATTCAGGTAGCAAATCCAAGGTAAAGTGACTACAGAAAATCACAGAATTCTGGGTCCTTCTGGCTTTCTCCACACCGAAGGCAGTGATATCCAAATAAAGTCAACTACTAGAAATATGAGGTGTTTTTTGTTTGTTTGTTTGGTTGGTTGGTTCCAGGATGCAAAATGCTATCTTGAAATAAGCAACAGACAGGAACAGCATGGTGACATGGTGCTGTCTAGCCAGTTCTCAAATTCTCTTTTTCTAGTTTAAAGCTTTTGGAACAAATCATCTTGCAAGTCCATCCATCTCTAGTGCTCTGTGCCCACCTGTGAAATGAAACAGCCAATGCACCCTAGTGCAAAAGTGGGCCTGTGTTGCCAGCTCTTCAGGAGCACACACAGCTTCCTTGCTTAGCCATGACTTTAAAAGGATCTAGGTGCACTGCACTGCTGCAGTCCCTCTGGGTGAGGTCAAGGTACTGATGTCAGGGGCAGAGAGAAATCACTCATGCCAAACAAAGGCAGTCAAAGCCTCCTCAGGCTCTGCCACACTCTTGGGGAAGATACAAAGTCTGCAGCTTCTCAACACCCTGATCAGATGTCAGCCTTGCTGCTCACCAGGCCTAGGGAGGCACTTGTCCTGGAGTAGTAAGTCCAGGAGAGAAGTGAGACTCTCACTTAGCTGCCTGCCAATAATGCTACTAAGAGACCATTTCCCAGTGGGGATCGCAGCTGTGCTAGCACTAACTGTCTAGGGTGATCTGCCCTCCTCTGAGGCTCCAGCACACAATCAACCCCAGAGCTCAGCTCAGACAGGGCCTTGCTTTCAAGGAAAGAAGTGATGTTTACTGTGGACCATGTCGGTGAGAAACTGAGACTCACTTGGTTTGGCTGCTGCTGTGTGCATTACAGCCGTAAACTCCTGAGCAGACTGGTAGATAACCCACCCTTCTTAGCACATGGCAGAAATCGGAAAACGACCATACGAGTGATATCTCTGCCATAGGCTACCCTGTCAGAACCCAGAAGAAAGCCCCAGGGGCCAGCACATCACAACCCAAGGTGCAGAGATGCTCAGTGGGTTTCATGTCTGTCATCCTTGCCGCCATGCACTGCAGTGCCTAGCTCATGGGCTTGCTGTGGACACTCACTGAATCACCATAGAAAAAGCTCTCAGACAGTATCTGATACCCAGGAAGCTATACAGGTGCTACAGCTGCTACAGCTGCTGCTTTCATTCCTTCAACCCAATGAGCATTTGAGGGGTATCCACCAAGAACTATTGGGGTATTGACAACCTGTGAGTGCCTGAGAATCTGCTTCTTCCTTGCCCTTGAGGAAGTTCATCTCTTTGGGCAGAATCCTCAAGTGTCGGGGAGGCCTCCTCCATAGCATAGAGAATTGTTTTGGTGTGTGTGGCAGAAGGCTGGTGGTAGAAGACAGCAGTCTCTCAAATCCCCACATTCCAAAGTGAAAGGCCAGAAATTCAGTGGCTGCTTCTACCTGCAAGGTGGCTGCAGTGGGTCCTCCCTCCAGCTTCCAAGGTCACAGTGTCAAAGTTGGTCCCTAAGACTGACAGCCCATCTCCTTTTATTTCAACCAGAACATTGCATCTCCCAAGAGGTCTTTTAGCCAGGCCTCAGACTCAATTTGCTCACATAGCTATTTCAATACAGATAAACCCCAAACCAGCCCTTTGAGAAAAGTTACCTTTGCCTGGGATAAAATAACACTGAGAACATGATCCCATCACCTCCCTCGGTCTCCCCAGATTGGCACCGCTAAGACCTTGGGGCTAGGTTGACAATAAGAATATGTCCCCTCTGAAGCCAGTGTCTTGTCCTAGCCTCCTTTTTTATCAGACCCGAGAACGTTCACTCAGTATCCCCCAGGGAAAGACTCCAGTGTGGAAGGTGCAGTGTGCCCTCAGCAAAGTCCAGGCTCCTCAGGGAATGGATCCCAATCACTCATCATTCAGCAGATATTGAGTACGTAGTGTTTGCCAGGCACTAGGGTAAAAAGAATAATAGGAGACACCTCTTCATCCAAAGAGCTTATGATCCTGCAGGGAGACAAATGTAGATGGCTTACAATACAGTTGGATGAGTCTGATAATAGGAATATGCAGCCGGTGGCTCCTCACTGTGGGTAATTTGTTTAAAATGTTATTCCATTGCTGACAACCTTTTCATCCTCAACAATTGCCACTCCATCTTCTTATCTATTCTCTAGCAATTCCCTGGCTATTTCATGTTGATCAATTCCTTTATTGCTGTGTCCTTCCCTCTTGCCCCCTTTCCCACTATAAACTCCTATTCATCCTCTAAAACCCTTTTTTACAACTATCCCAACTCTTATAAGCATTCCTTATTCTCCACTATATTTTTCAGTTTTTATATTTTTACTTTTGCACATGTAGTTCTATACTTAAGAAAGTGTTTCTTGCTGCCCTGTGGTGACACACATCTTTAATCCCAGCACTAGGGGGGGGGGGGGAGAGTCAAATAGGCCTTTGTGAGTTCCAGGACAGCCTTGTCTACACACTGAGTTCATGCTAGAAGTGTCCTGCACCAGGTAGGTTATTTAGATAGCAAATCTTCCCCATAGAACCCAAATGCTCTTCGTCCAGGCCAAGAAAATGCAGCTAGATCAGTGAGCATGCCACATTGTGTATGTCAAGCACCTCACTTCCTAGCCCTTTACTTGAATGCTTACACCCACTGCTGTCTGCAGCCAGTTGCACTGATCTCCTGTGCTCTACATTCTCAAACAACCATAGGTAGGACCCATGGAAACATTTATTTAATCAGGTCTCTCCCCCTCGGTTTTGTGATGGATACACCACCAGGCTCTAAGGACATGGGCTCTGTCCTCTTTGAATTGGTGCTTTTGTAGTTTCAATTAGTGAATTTAAAACAGGCAACAGGGGCCTCATCTTCACACATCCTACAACTCGCTCTATCCCAAGTCGTGTGCTCAAGCCAACAAAGCTTTTAGCTCCACATTGGGACCAAGGAAAGGGAAAAGCTAAACCCCAGAAATTGAATTGGTCTGTGACTTTGGCCTGTGAACTAGAGTGACTGGGGTTAGAGTGTACAGAGAAAGCATGTAGGAAATGTGTGTTTCCCTGAATTGTATTTAACAATCATGATAAAAAAAAACTCTCTAGAAAAAGGTCTCCAGATTTATTAGGAGCTACCTAGAGTGTGAAGCCTAGCAACCTGTATCCCCTCCAGTTATAACTTGCTGGCTGGCTTAAAGATCCCATGGCAGGTAGTAGTGGCCCTGTGACAAAACTCATCCTCCTGAAACTCAGGAGTGTTGGGCTGTGGGATGTGCAGCAGGGCTTGTGTTACCCTGTATCTCTGGCCCCATGTGCCCCTCTGACAGGCACAGTGTGGTGGGTACATCCCTCCCCTACTTCTCAGCTTCTCTGTTAGATAATTACATAGGCCATCGCACTCACCAAAGGGTCCTGCAGCCTCCTAGCTGGGCTAATTGCTGAACCTCAAGTGCCAGGTGACAGTGGCCTAAGAAGAAACTCAGCTCCCTCTCCCCTGGTGAAGAGAGCCAGCACTTCTCACATCCAAAGCTGACTGCTCCCCTCTTTTCTCATCCTGTGACACACCTGTGGCCACAAGACCCCAGGAGAGTATTCTCCTGTCACTTTCTGCTTTGATGCCCTAAGTGTTCCCACCCACTGGGGCTCCTTAGCCAGCAGGAAAGCGATTAGAACCTGTAATTTCTCATAGCCGTTAGCAGGTGACAGGCTCCCATAGCATGGCATCCATATGGCGTCACCCCTTCTGTTGAGCACAATTTTAGGGCAAGATTCATACCGCTTTTCTCTGTGCTCAAAATAGACGCCCAAAATTGGGATAGAATTTACATAAGTTGGCTGGAGAGACTGTGTTCAATTAAAAAGCTTTTGTTGCCAAGAAATTTTTTTAGTTGATACATATGCTCCTTTATTGCAGTCCTCTGAGATTCTCTCTCTCTCTCTCTCTCTCTCTCTCTCTCTCTCTCTCTCTCTCTCTCTCTCTCTCTCTCATACCTGCCCTGCAGGTTGAGTCAGCAGCCAAGCCAGGACGCCCCCTCACCACACAGAAGTAACAGGTCCCCACGCTGTGAGAAATGGAAGCTGAGGTGCCGGCCCTCTTGCCTAGCCTGGACAGACAAGCCATGAAGTTTCTCTCTGAGTCTGTTCCGGGCTCGGCCCCGAAGAAGACAGACCATCCCACTTTGCAATCACCATAAATTCAATGCAATGTGTTTCTAGTTGCCCAGATGCAGAAGCATGCATATAAAAACTACAAAATGTGTTTTGAAATAATACCATCCTTAGGGGAAAATATTTGGGAAACAGAAAAATATACAGGCAGGAAAAATTCATTGGTACTTTTACCACTCCTGAACTTTTAACATTTCTGAGTGTTTCTTCCCAGCCTTTACTAAAGCTATGTATATTCACACAAATTTGGAATTACAGCATATAAATGCTTTGCATTTCTCTTTAACATCATACCATAATTCCCTGAGCATTTTTTCTATATCAAGTACATTTCAGGAGCATCATTTTTAATGACTGCACTACAAGGTGTCTAACACAAACTCTATTTGGGATAGTCATTTGTTATTTTAGAATTTGTTGCTCTTCTTAGATAGATGCTGCAATTAACATCCTTGACTCCTTGCACATGCCTCAACGACTTCTTTAGGATAAATTTGCATGGGTTGTGAGTTGAGGTGTGTATTCCATAGACAAGCTACCCTGAGCTATTCACAAGCTTTGGGAATGGCTTATCTTATGATTAATGCATGCATTTTTTTTTGTACAATGCCTGTTTAGCATCAGAAATGAAATCAGTGTTAAAGAACATAATTTGGTGGTGGAGTATTTTCCCAGGAAAAGTTAAACAACCCTGGCTTGGGCATCTGCTGTTTGTGCCTGCGTAGCATCCACCCGCCTTCTCTCTGCATGAGAGTCTACACCTGTTCCCTCTCCCTGGTTCAAGTAAGGGCTCGTGACCTTTCAATTCAGAAGTAGCTAATCACATTCATGACAAATGGTTGGCCTTGAATTTGTGTCAGAATTTCTAGGAAAGGAGTTCTCTTTCTTCTGAGGTGTCTGAGCAACGTGGGGCATGAGCCCAGGGGTGTTGAACACCATTTCTGATCTCCAGTGCAAAAGGCAGCCTACCTAAGAATGGAGTCAGGGTGGTAAGGAAGCAGATCTAGGAGACACGGATGGATGAGTTCCTAGCAACAATTCCAAACTCTGATCTTCATGGACTTGAGGTCACAAAAATGCACCCCCCCACCCCGCCACCTTGAATTTAATGTCATCTGACCTCAAGTGTCCAGTGAAGGCAGGCCACTTACTTGGAGGATCAGAGCCTGGGCCTTAAACCATGTTCTCCACAAACAAGTTCCTGTTACACTATATGGTTGTCTACTACATCCTGCCAGTGAACTCTGCTCTGAAATCTATAGGTCCTGGCTTTGAGACACTTAGATCCCAGTAAGGTAACAGGAAAAGAACACACAGTACTGTGAAACATGACATGGGAGCAAAGAACTTAGAGATGTTTCAGAGGGTGGGCCTGTCTGGATTTCTGAAAAGAAGAGGGACTAGTTTCACTTAATGTGAACTTTACTCCAAGATAGAGACAGAAGCTAGAGGACAAAGCCACACAGCGTGAGCCAAAGGGCAGAAGCTGAAAGTATCTTGGCAGGTCAGGGTGAGTGCAGAGAATCCCACAAAAAGTGTCAATAAGACTAACTGATGAGCCAAATGTAACCTGCAGTGCTACAGTTGTGAGATTGTTATTGTCCTGAGTTACATCTCCCAGGCTTCTATCCAGCTGTTAGTCTCACCCCCTCAAATGATGGCTTCCTGAGGCTGGGCACAAGCTCTATACTTCGGACTTTCAGCATTTTACCCCATCTTCTTTAGATGTTCCCAAAGAATTCCATTGACCAATGTTAACTTTACGGCTACTTGAAGTGTTGGACTGAACAGGATCTGACCGGCAATGAGAAATAACATCCCCACCTGGCATTAGCATTTTAACTTTGGAAGTAGGGCAGTTGAGCAAGCTCCATCAGTGATTTGAAACCCCTAAATGCTCCAAGGCTTTCATCATTGGCTGCCTCTTATTTTCCCAGAAGGCATTGCTGACTTACCATGCAAAACTGGACAAGGTACCTTGTTTGTAAATATGTACCTGCTGACAAATTTTTAGTCCTGTGAATTGGCCACCACACCTTGCGCCAGCCTCCTCCTGATCTTATTAGATGTGCCTAAGGCAGCTAACACAAGCTCTGAGTGTAAAGCTAGGTTCTCTGGGCCAGCATTCCCCAGCTCGTCCTGATTCACAGAATCTTCTGGAATTCTTGGGAAATATACAAATTATGGGGTCTTTCTTCTGGAAATCCTGATTTAGGAAGTTTGGATTCTGTCCCAGAAATCAGTGTTAAGGCAAACACCTGAAGTTATAGCATGAATAAATTTAGGAAGCCCAAAACTCAACAGTTATTCTGGCTGGAGCATGTTAATTATCCACAATCATAAGCAACAATTTCCCATGAGGAAAAGTAACTCCATCAAGCAGAAAGACCACTGTCAAGGGAACTGAATATCTTAGACATGAACACTTGCCAGCTGGGTGACTTGGAACAAATTATATAACCTCCTTGAAGTCATACTTCTGCCTTTGTGAAATAAGGAAGGCTCTGCTTGCCTCTTTCCCTCTGAGGGATCCAATTAGATGATGTGTGTAAAAGAGTATCATCTATGCGAGGAATTTTCAGTGTGCCATCTTGGCTGCAAGCAAAAGCCATATGACAATGTGCTCAGTGGAGGAGATCGGCCTTGTGAAGCTTGCCAGCAGTTTGTAAATATTAGCACCACAAACCCCCTCCATTATGACGTGCTTCTCCTGCCTTGTGCCCATACACCATCACCAAGGCTGGAAGGTCATCTCCATAAAGAGCAATTAGCATTTATTGAATGCTCACTCTACATAAGGCATGATTCAGGATTAATTATTCAGACCCATTCATTTAGTCCTCACTGACTCTCTGAACTCAGTATTATTTGCATTGCCAGTTTGTGGTGGGGGAAACTGAGATGCCAGAAACGCATAATTAAATTAACCTAATCAAGATATAAAAGGAGTTTGGTTAAATAACATAAGACGGGTCTCACAGCTAAGAAAGGCACAGTTGGCTTTATACCCCACAAGCTTGTAGGCAGACCACAGGGTTTTCCATGGTAATGAGAAGTCCATAATACATAGATCATCCAGTCCTCCAGTTGTTTATTTCTTTACCCTTAGAAGAATGCAAAAGCTAGCAGTTTCCTATTGACCACTGCATGGTGGAAATGGCTTTCCATGGATTTCCACCTCACCCTCTATACCTCTCCACGGTTAGTGCAGGAATTAGAGCCAGGTGCAACACTAGCAGGCATTTCATCTCTGAGGCCTCAAACTAGAAGTTTCCACTGAACCCCACACTTTTCACGAGTTCCTGTAGGAATACTAACATACCTGCCTTCAAAAAAGGCACACAGTAGGCACATTCAGAAAAGGCACACATTGCGTGCCTTGGTCTGGTTTACCTTCCCAATCCCAAAAGAGACTAGAGCTTGCTTTTTTTAATCCAATATCACCCTTTTCAAGAGTAAATAGGACCCAAACCAATGAGGTGGATCTACCCAAGTTCAAAGTAAATGAGTAGCAGAGCCTGGAATAGTCCCACACAACAGCCCAACACTTAGGCCAGAGCTCTTCAAAGCCACCACGAGGGGGACCACAGCAACCCCAAAACCCCACAAGAAAGAGAGTGACAAGAGAGCTAGGGACAGGGGATTCCTCAGAGTCTTCCTCTTTCTGGTCAAAGCCTTGTCTATCACCCAACAGTGGCCCTGTCATAGCCAGCCCATTATCATTATTTGTCACAGCCCCTGAGAATGCAAGTACATGGGAGAGTCAGGCTGCCGGTGCAATTGTAGTGTTTTAATGGGAGGCAGCTAAGAAGAATGCTGGAGACAACTGTTTTCTCTTTGGCCTGGGAAGAGATGGGGAGAAGAGCCACACAAAGCCATGCCTCCTGGTCTACACTCAGGTTGCTGCCTCAGAGTGCCTAGAGCTCTGGGGAACTTTTAATAGAAATCTGCAGAATGAAATGGGCTACAGCTGTTTGCCTTGATAAATATATTTTATGCTACATGCCTCAGCCGCCATCTGTTTGCTGATACGAGCACTTCTTCGTGGCAACTAAGGAGAAGTCATCAAAAGGCATAGCAGGAGAGAGCTTCGGAGCAGGTAGAGGGCCTGAGGAGGGCAGGGCCATGGATTGTGTGCAGGCTGAAAGCCGTCAGCCAGCAGACAAAGAAGGTGTGGTCAGGTGCAGAATAAGGAAGCCCAAAGCACAAGTCAGATAACCCAGCTGCCCAGGAAATCCTCCACACCTCTCTTGGAGTCTTCTTTGCATATTAGGCCATCCATTCTCCTTCTGGATTTCTCTGGCCTCTATAGTTTAAGGCAAAGTGAGGATCCAGATTGCATCAGTGACCACATCCTAGCCTGAGCTCACCAGCAAGCATGCCCTGGGCCAGTGAAAAAGCAGCTGCCCCCTTACTTCAAGCCAGACTGCTTCCCTATGCTGATCACACTGTCTACTCCCTCACCTTCAACTCCTCTGATCTGAGCTGAGTGCCCAATGGACACAGAGATGCTCAGTGGCTGGTGGTCCCACAGGTAATGGGTCCTAGTCATGGGCCAAAGCAACGATTAGCTTCAAAGCTGTTGCTGAGCAATGTGGCAATGCAACTCCCCAACACTACTGGTGCTAGAAAAGTGGTTCATACTTGTGTAGGATAGATATGACTAGGTAAGATGTGCCCATTGTTACAGAGTGGGTAAGGTGAAGTGCATATCTGAAAGGAACATGCATTAGAAAATTGGCTCTTAGTGTGGTGGTTTTGAGAGACAATGGAATCCTGAAGAGGTGGGGTCTAGTGGAAGACAAGTAGATTGATGAGGGTAGTCCTTTCAGAAGAGATTGATAGAGTTCTCACAAAATCTAAGTTAGTTTTTATGGTGGTGAATTACTGGCAGCAACAAAAGAAGTGGGCAAGGCCCCAAATCCCCTGGCTTCCAGGATTTTACTCACTCCTACTACAATGCCATCAACCATGTCATGATGGTGCCAGAAGGCCCTCACCATAACCAAGCAGACACCAGCATCATGCTCTTCACTCTATACCTGTGGACTCAGCCATTTGCTTTAAAAAGTGTCTAACCCCTGGCATTTTGTTATTACAGCAATAGAAGACAGAGTAAGAACCCCATTCCAAGATGCTACAGTACTTTAATGAGTGGAAACATTTTCTTGAATCCTAGGCGGTCATAGCAAGAAAACACTGTGCTTGCCTTAGAAGAAGCCAGCCTCCTCAGGGAATGGCTCAGGTATCTGAAGATTTCTGCTGATTCCAGAGTTTGTGTGAATTAATCTTGCTACCTACCTTAGGGAAAAATGTGTGAGGCCTGTGTGACTCACCACTGTCCTGAATGGATCCTATTTTCTGCCATCCCTTGAGCATAGCTGGTCCTTTTCCCTTCTCTCTGCAGCTCTCCTGCCACGTCACCTTGAGAACACAGTTTGCCTGGAAATGGTAAAAAGCAAGGCAGATCCCCAAAAGCATTGCACGAGAGCAGAGGAGTACCCAAAGCATCGCCTCCGTACCTACCTTAGCTGCTGCATCTAAGGAAAGGGAGGCGGCAGCTAAAGCTGGCCCTCTTGGCAACACAGGGGCTGCCTGTATCTTAGCACCTCCTTCCGTATCCTAATGGAGCTATGAACCTCCACCCTGGCTGGGTAAGCAGAGAGTTACAATAAGGGGAGTCAGAAAGAAGCACCCCCTCCCAATATTCCTGACCATGAAGAGAAAATGGGCACTGCAAACACCAAAGCAAAAGAACCATGGGGAAGCTGAAGAGACTATGTGTGCCCAAGGACATAGGATTCAGAAGCAAACTGACCAAGCACCTACTTCTCAGTGCCACCTCTCCCAAGGATGCCAGCCGGGTGACGGCTGGTAACATGTTTTGAGATGCTTCAACAGAAGGCACCGAATCACTGTGTACTGAGGATTGTGATCTTGGGTCCAAGAAACCAAGTACTTTGGACAAGCATCAGAACTGCTGGCTGCTACTCAGAGCTGAGCATGCTGCCAGCTCCACTGGAGGTGCAGCCCTGGTAGTAATAAGGTTTCCATGGCACTTGATAGTTTACAATTACCCTTCCCAATACAACTATCCTGGAAGTGGCAGGACACGTATAAAGCCTTCTGCCTGCCCCCATTTGAGGCAGGAGTCCTGGTCCCCCATGCACCTAGAGAGCTGGAGTCCCTCCATATTGAAAAGGTCCACACTCACCTTTTCTGCTACACTCCCATCCTGTTCATGGGATGGGAGAGCTTGCTCACGACAACCTCCATCTGTTCATCCACTTAATCATTCGGCAAGCACGTGTTGAGCACCGACTGTGTGCATTACTTTTGGCACCAAGATATAGCAGTGACTAAAACAGAAACAAAGATCTCCCTCCCCATGGGACTGCACTGAGATCAGGAGTTAGATAAGCAGACAAACATTTAATACTATAAATAAAAGCAGCGCCGAATGACTGGCAGAGAGTGAAGAGTGGATTTGGCTTTAGATCTGGAAGACAAAGGGTCTTATCTGGGCAGGAGTCTGAGTGGAAGGGGTCATGTTGGCCATGCAAAGGCCCTGAGGTGGGATCATGGTGCCTGTGGAGAAACACCAAGTCCAACTGGGACAGGCAGGAACCAGGGAGGGAGTGTTGTCATAGCAACGCACAGTCAAGAGCCAGACTAGACCCCTTCCTGGATACCTGCAATAGGCAGGAGTCATGTGGTTCATTTGACCTTGTCCAGCAGCTGCTCTGTTCAACCAACCAAGTTCTCGACAGCCCTTGCTTTACTTTCTGTTGGTGGTCTAGCGATTGGATCAGTCTTCCCCACTAACCCATCTTTAAGGAAGGCACTCCACATTCATTGATCTAGTCATTTAACGTTTTCTAAATTCCCACTGTGGTGTGTGTGTGTGTGTGTGTGTGTGTGTGTGTGTATGGTATGTATGTGTGTGTGTTGTGTGTGTGTGTGCATATAGTATGTGTGTGATGTATGTGTGTGTATGATATGTGTGGGTGTATAGTGTATGTGTACAGTGTGTGTATGGTATGTGTGTGTGGTGTGTATGGTATGTGTGGGTGTATAACGCAGGTGTATGTATGCAGCATGTGTATGTATGGTGTGTGTGTAATGTATGTGTATATGGTATGTGTGTACAGTGTGTGTGGGGGGGTGAGGGTTCAAGTGCTGGATGCCAATATCCCCTGTTGTTCTTCAGGAGCCACCCCCTTCTGTTTTCAGAAAGTGTCTCTCGCTGAGACCCAGAGCTCACCAATTTGTCTAGAACAGCTGGCCAGTGAGCCTCAGGGATCTTCCTGTCTCCACCTTCCCAGAGCAAGAATAAGCCTATGCTACCATACACAGCTTTTTATATGTGTGCTGAAGACAAACTCAAGTCCATGTGCTTGGAGAGCAGGCATTTTACCAACTGGCCATCTCCCTAGCCACTATTTATCTTTCTAAAAGAGTTATAATCTACTCCATGCTAGACATTGGCTTGGAAAGTGGGGATTAAAAAGAACAACAAAGACGTTGCAAGTCTGTGGGCACAAAGACTGTGATATGGAGAGGAAGTGTCACACAAAAGCAAAGTACCATGAAAGCAAAAGCAAAGCAACAGACATTAGATTCTTGGTGGAGAAGGAGGGTAGGCTTTCCAGTGGGAACTGACACTGCCAGTGGGCGCTGAAGTATATGTAGGAGTTTACTAGAGATAGAGAGAAGGACATAAAATAATGTTTTGCAACTTGGGAAATTTTACCACCACAGGACATTTGGCAATGCACGAGATGTTTTGATTGATGTGACCACAGGCAAGAGAGTACTAGCTTCCAGTAGGCAAAGTTCAAAGGTGGCGTTCAACATCTTACAATGCACAGAATAGTCCCCCAGGTGGGGAAGCCCCACATGGTTTAATACATAGACAGAAATAGAGACCCTACTAGGAATAAAGATTATACAAAGGCATCAAGTTGTGCATGGATCTGGTAGGTCCAGAGAGCAGAAGTACTGGTGTGAAACAGATACAGAAGAAATGAAAGCAGACGAGCAGATGAGGCTGTAGGCATGAGCAGCCAGGAAGCTTGCTCTCAGACAACAGAGCCAATTAAAGAGAGGCTCAGGTAGTTGGAAATAACAGCTGCCAATTACTGAGCCTCCGCCCTGCTCAGGGCTACTGCTTTATGAAACTTCCGGGGTGGAGGAGAATGAGAGCATAGATAGATAGATAGATAGATAGATAAATAGATAGATAGATAGATAGATATAGATAGATAGATAGATAGATAGATAGATAATGGAGAGAGGGAGAAGAGAAGAGGAAAAAGAGAGAGGGGAGAGAGGGGGAGGGAGATTATTTTTGCATTTTAGATCAGAAAATAGAGTTGAATTTCAGGAGAGGCAAGATGTCTGTCTGCTCAAGGTCATCCAGGGAAACAATTCCACTTGAAGTTGGGACTGTCTGACCCCTGAGCCAGAAACCTGGAGTAGACAGATCAGCTTCTCTCAGCCTGACCTCAGGTGGGGCTGTGGACATACCCTGGCTGCCACACAATGTCACAGTGATCTGAGCACAGCAGGTGTCTAGTGGGGAAAAAGGTAGATGGTGGTGACACACAAAGCCAGCCCAGAATCAGGTGACACTGGTTCTGTGCTTCCACTGCCTGGCAGGGTCTGTGTCTCAGAATACATGATCTCTATCTCCAGATGTAGGAGCAGTGCTTGTCTTTCCCTCCTCCTTCCCCTTCCCTGCCCTCCTATCTCCTTCTCTCCCCTTCCCCCCTTTCCTCTCCTCTCCACTCCTTTTCCATCCCAATCCTTCCCTTTCTTCATTTCCCTTTCTTTCTTCCCTTTCCTTCTCTTTTCTCTTCTCCCTTGCCTTCCCCCTTCCCTTTTCCCCTTCTTTCTTTTCTTTTCTTTTCTTTTCTTTTCTTTCTTTTTCTCTATTCTTGTTTTGCAAATTCGGATACACTTACCAAAACTGTCTCCTTTGCTCCCACACATAAGCAGAGCTCACTTTCCAGCTGCCTTTGAAGCCCGGAGACTGAACCTGGGCAATAAACCTTGAAGAAAGCAGCATCCATTTCAAAGGAGACTGGCCAGAAACAAACTATCCAATGCTCTTCCTGCTCTGTTTTCTCATCCTGTGCCTGCCAGATGACCCTGTGGATTTTACTCAGGGGAGGTCCAGGACATGGGAAGCACAGACTATTGTGTCCCAGGAAGGTAACAGCAAACTCATTCCTTCTGTACTAGATGTGGGGTGGGAATGACCCAGTGTTATTGGGTTAAACGCTTGAGTCTTCCAAGTTGACTTAGAACAGCTGAGGAACTTGCCTGCCAACCTAATGTGGAAAGCAGGGAGAAGGCATGTATGTCCCTGAGACTTGGGGGCCACTGCATACACCAAAGATTCAAGGAAATGGCTTTGTAGACAGAAATTCTAAACAGATTCAGCCGTCCTCTGGACAGCTTAATGTTCCATTGTATTGTGCAGTTCTGTTACTAACCAACTGAGGATCACACACACACACACACACACATACACACACACACACACACACACACACACACACACACACACACCAATGGACAGACAGACATACATACAGAAGGGCATATGGGAAGAGGCCTTGGCTGTCTGACCCCCAAAGACTTTCCTAGCAGTCATGCCTGATGACTTCTTGTGGCTGACTTGCAAGGAAGACTGTCAAGCCGAACCTTCCATTTTGGTGTCTTTCTAACCAAGATCTAATCTGGTTTGTTAGCAGAGAAGGAAGATTGAATATTGAGTGGGAAAATGTGAGTCTATTCAAGGGAGAGAAGGTGTGGCTTTGTCTGGGAAGAACAGCTCAGATTTGTGATGTCCTGGCCAGCTCTTCCTCTCTGTGCAGGGCTTATTTCTGACTTCCATGTTCCAAGGGGTGCAGGCAGAGGGTAATTAGCACTGTCCCACCCAGGGAGGAGGACCAAAGGTCAGAGCACAGCCAACTATCTCAATTCAAGTTCAGACCTATCTAAGAAGCAAGCATCTCACTCACTGAGAAGGAGCCATGCTTGCACCCTGAGCACCTGCGGCTTTTCCCTTCTTCACAGTTAACACCATAAAAACACACATCTCCTTCCCTCAACTCAGCCAATTTCCATGCGGAGTTAACACTGCTCTCTCTGCCTCTCCTGCTTGGCATTGCTAAATGCCATTCCCTGTGGCACTCAGTACAGGCCTGTGGGGAGAAAATAACACAGCATTAACCTTGAACATAGGTGTGGGGGTGAACAAAACAGCCTTACCAAGACAAGAATAATAAAGAGCCAGTAATCACCCCCTTAATGTTACCTCTTTGGGGGGCCGTGTGGGAAAAGAGAAAAAAAAACAGTGCTGGATTTTTGCCTTTGATAATAGAACGTAGTTTCTAGATTAGTCCCTCTTCTTCCCACCCTTGTGTCCAGGCAGTGCTGGCTGGCAAACGTGCCAGCTAAGAAACAGAAATAAGCAGCTCTGGCATCTGTCCCACAGAAGCCAGGCATAGGAGGACAGCCTAGCTGAACAGAGCCCCAGTCAAGAGCCAAAGCTAGCTCTTGTAGCCTGAGCCCTTGCCACCTTTCCATTGAGATTTCAAGGATAGACTACACGGTTCTGCATAATTTAGTGATTCCCAGCAGGTTAGACTGCCTCCCTTTGCTTCTCCAACTTCTAATTCATAAATCTGATTCTGGAAAACCATCTTATTTACCACAAGGATACTTATTTATCACAAGGATACTGGGAAAGTCTGGGTGGTGGTACTCAAATAGTAATGCACTTCAATGTCCCTCAGTGGAATGGGATGGGAGGTTTTGCAAAATATAGTTACCAGTGCACTGGTCTGGTATGGGTCTAGAATGTAAATTCTATCTAGCCCCCAGGGAATATCAATGCTGCTGATCTCTGGGTCATACCTTCCTTTGGTTGGCATCTGTGGCACGTGAACTTTTATTGAGTTAGGCAGCCTGGAGGTGTATTTGTTAAAGCAGGACTAAGAATGTATTTAGGACCCTGAGTGGGAAATCCTGCATCTTTCGGAACTGCTGATCTCTGCACCTTGAAAGGTCATGAGTCTAAACCTTAGAGGAACTTTAAAGTCAGACACCCTGATTAATGAGACAGTCATGCAACATCAGATAGGAGAATGGGCTAATTTCCAGGAGGCACAGGATCTGTACACAGGCTATAAACAGTGAGTGTCTCTTAACTCTATGGTCAACTTGTCATGACTTTGCCCTTTAAGTTGCCTCTCAAAAAGAGGTGCCAAAGAATCATAAGCTTCCTTCCTCTCCAATATCACCAAGTGACTGTCAGAAACATCCCAGAGAACTTGGAAGGAGGACAGGGTCCAAGGTGCTCATCAAAAGGTGCTTTCCTTTTAAGACAGCTTCACAAGGATTCCCAGACAATACTGGAGTAACTGCTTAACCAGTTTTGTGCTCTTTGAAGGGCATGGTGGCTTTCAGATAAGCACCAGACATCACCAGGCAAGATCTCTCAATACTGGAGAGAGATTCTCCAACGACAATGGGCTGAGTCACTCCATCCACAATTCTCTACCCTCCCTTAATCTGCTCCTCATCCCCTAGCTCTTTCTTTCTTAGAGTTACCACTTCTCTTAGTTTTGTCCTAGTTTCTTGCTTTTGTATTGGACACACCCCATTGCCTTCCCAATTACAACTGTGGAAATTCACTTTTTCCTGTGTGTTTTTCTAACTTTAGAATAAGCTAGGCATCATCAGCCACTTCAAGTAAGTCTCTTTTCTTGTTGAGCTTTCCCTCACGATCCCATGCAATCCACAGTGTCAATCAATGGTCATGTGTTCTGAGAGCCACCACATCTCTACTGCAGATATTCCAGGTTCAAATACCCGAAGACTCCTCAAATCCCAGGTGTTCAGAAGAATCCTGCCTGTCAACCTGAAAGAAGAAAGTGGACAGAGGAAAGAAAGAAGAAAAGAGTTTGCTTTTGAGTCCCATGAAATAACATAGTCATCTACCAAGAAGCTTCAGCCAGACACCTACCAGTGGTTTCACTCCCTTCCCTCCTGCAACCCAACATCTCCCAGCTCCATCAGTTTTAAGTCTTAAAAGTTCCTATTGTGAATTTCTATGGAACAAAGACTTCATTTTTGATCACTGCTGCCTCTTCATACAGCTTCTTCACCTACTTTAGGTACATTCCTCCTTTTTAGTAATCAAATTAAATTTTTATTTAAAAATAAAACTTTATTAAATTTAACTTATTAAAATTTATTTAAAATTCAATTAGGATACATTGTATTAGATCCATTTTGTAATTTTCAAATAAAATTTGGTTTTGTTGATTGTTTTTTCTTCTGTCTTCTCTCCCAAGCCCCTATCTCCTCCCTGTACACACCCTACCATGGCATCCTTTCCACTTTCAGGTATCTTGTGTCCTGTTGCCCTCTCCCTCTTCAACACCTCTTTTTTCCCATCTCTTTGTCCTTTTCTAGTTTTATAGCCTGTTCCCACATGTACCCCCACTCACACACACACAAACATACACACAAAAATAAATAAATAAATAAATAAATAAATAAATAAATAAACACTGAAAACTATGATCTCCATAAGAGAAAGAACATGTGATTTTTGTCTTTCTGAGTCTGGTTCTGAGCTTCCAACTCCTTACATTTTTTTTTCACAAACTTAGTGTTTATTTCTCTTTTATTAAAGATTTGTTTTTTTTTTCTTTTGTGGGAGTATTTTGTTTTGGGTTATTTGTTTTGCATGTGCTTTTTTTTTTTTTTTTGTGTGTGTGTGTGTGTATACACGTGCATGCATGTTGCACTGTATATTTGCCTATTACCTTAGAAGGCTAGAGAGAAAGTCACATGACCCAGAAACTGGAGTTGCTGAGGTCTCTGACCTGTCACATGGATGCTGGGAACCCAACCTAAGTTATCTGCAAGAGCAGCAGTGCTCAAAACCAACTGTCAATTTTTCTTTAGTGCTAAACAAAATTCCTCCTGTTTTTTTCAGTACTAGTGATGGAACCCAAGACCTTGCTAGTGCCTCCTCTTTTACAGTGACTCCCATTAACCACCTCTAGGGTTATTTCCCAGTCTTCCTTGACCTCCTACAGGATGTTACTTCTTGTTGCTAAGTGGCATGAGAAAGCAATGAAGGAATGATTATGTCTGCCTGGACAGGCATTTAGCACATTGGGTGTTTTTGTTTGTTTATTTGTTTGTTTGTTTTTATGATCTTTGTGTTCTATTTTTTATTCCCTTTTTTTATTATTAATAAAGTTAGGGAACAGGCTTGTTTCACATGTAAGTCCCCTCTCCCTCTCCCTCCCCTCACCCCCATCCCTCTCCCTCCCCTCACCCCCATCCCTCCTCCCCTCTCCAACCTACCCCCCACCCCATCCACCCACCACTCCCCAGGCAGGGTAGGGTCCCCAACAGGGGCTCCACAAAGTCCACCAAATCTTCCTGTGCTGGGCCTAGGCCCCTCCCACATTGGGTGTTTTAACTAGAGCCATATTAGCCTTGGTATTCACGTCATTTAGGCAACGCTAATATTTTACCCAGGAGAGTGACGGTTCCAATTACCATGAGAAAGAACTGCCCCCCCATGACTCAGCAGTCAAGAGCAAACTCCACCCACCAGTGATTTTTTTTCTCTCTCTCCAGGGATAGGATCCCTGAAGGTGGAAGTTTACCACACAAACCTCCTCTGACTTATTTCTGGTCCACTGGGGAGACAGGAGCAATAAAAGATTGTTTAGAAAGTCTTAATGAGCCCTTGTGCTGGTGGTTCAAGGGGATTGTTTTTCTGCTTTCTCTTTGCCTCTCCTCCATCTGCCTGGAAACATTTCCCATGAAGCCTTTCTAGTCCCTACAATGAACCATTTTTCACAGAACCTTAACCTAAATATCAAAACAATTTACAGCAGCCAAGAAAAAAGTCCATGTAGTCTACATGATTGTGTGACACACTGAAATATGAGATTTCCAAAACTGACTTCTTGCTCATGACAAGAAAGTGATTTGAGTGTCTTAGCATCTCAAAGCCTTAAAGCCTTCATTAATAAAACTGACCTCTGTCCATCACAGCTATCATATTGTAATTGGAGATAATTCTGAATTTTAAGAACTCTAGGTCATGTTGTAAAAATAAAGGTTATTATAACTGATGATAGTAATGTTATAGATTTTTTAAATTGGTTGCAATGAACCCAAATTATGAAACATAATCACTAAAAAGTAAGAAGGAGGGAGAAATTGTCAATGGATCATAGGAAGAGGAAAAAGACCCCAAGCTGAGTTTGGTGGAATCAGGGGACTGGATTTCAGAGGGTAAGAATGTTAAGTGACAATGTTAGGGAATAAACAGTCTCAACTCATGCAGACCTTGTAGGACACCCTAGGGAGTTTGGATATTTTCTGCAGATCATTGGAACAAGTAAAGTGTTTTAAAGCAGAGGAGGATCATGGTAACATTTTTTTTCACTCAAGAAAATCTTTTAAATGCAGTATGGAGCTTAGACCCAAGACAGAAAGAGAGACACTAGCTAAACACTGTGGCTGTAGGAATCCAGGCTGATATGATTTCAGCCATCTTCATCATGACTACTGTTTGGCCACTTTGATGGCCCCAGCATGCATTCCAAACCACATCGAGTCAACAAAATAAACAAATAGTCATCTGAACACTTAGTGCTGGATGCAAGCCCAGATTGTGTCTTGAGATGTGCTCTACATGTTAGTAGTTCCTGAGGAAGCTGAGGTGCATTTTGGTGGTTATGAGTCAGTGTTATCTGGTTTAGCATAGAAGCCCCTCCCTCCCGTCTTGGGGAAAGGAGATTCTCTTGACTTGTTACCATTCAGTACACATTTTCATCTATCCTTCCATCCATTATAAATTACACTCTATATCCTTGTGTTTCTCTGCCTTTCTTTGGTCTCTCAGTACCTTCAGTCTTTCTTGGCTGATTCTTAGACACTGTGACTTCTCAAGATTGAAAGTGATCCATGTGGGAGAGGGCAATGACCAAAGCTGAGAGGACAGTAGTGGGGTGAAGAGAGGTGGCTGGACTTAAAAAAATGGACACTGGAACCCAGGGGTCCTCATCTCATCTGAAAAACAAGAAAGCAACCTAGATGAACAGAAGACATGGAATTCCAACCAGAAGATCTCTGGTTGATTTGTAGCCTTGAAATTTATCAGTTAATTAGTTATGATTGTCTTCATGGATTGGGTACACCACTTAACCTTTCCAAATCCCAGTTTCCTCATCAGTAAGATGGAGAATAAGCACTTGTTTTGTTGAGTAGTTGCAGGCTCAAGTCAAATACAACATACAGAATGTATGTAAATTGCCAAATAATGTATAATTGTGGAACAATGGTACCATTATTCAGAGAGCCCATCACATCAGATGCAAAAGAAACAAAGAGACAGTCATCCAGACTTTTGTTCAGGCTCCAGCCTGGTGCTTCCCAGGCCTACCTAGATTTGTAACCAGCCAGGGCTTTATTTCCATGCTTCCTTAAATTTTATAAAGCTTTCGTTGTGAGAAAACTTCACAAGAATCTTATTAGACACAGCAAAGACCCAAATCAGCACAAAGCTTACATATAAAAGCTTTAGCCAAAAAATAAGGATTTCTCTGGAGGCTCTATATGTGCTTAAATGGTGCGGAGAGCTAAATTGTAAAATTACAAATGAGATGTGGAATGGCATATTTGATTATACAGAGTCATCTGCAATGCCTCATAACATGGAAGGAATCTGAGAGGCCGTTTATCTAGCAGCAAGCCCTGCCAGGGTCTGCAGAAGAACTCAGGGAGTTTTAACGGGACCATCATGCATGTAGCCTGTGTCTCATTCTCACTCAATTCTAAAGGCTCATGGAGACATTCGACTTGATTTATGTGAAAAGATCAGTGTTGTTTCATAGGCACGAAATAGTGTAATGCAGCAACGAGAAGGTGTGGACTCTATTCTCATGCAGTTTACGAAGGGCCTAGGGCCACCACATACAGCCCACTGTTGACAGGGACTTCCTTGCATGCTGAAAACAAATACCACAGACAACTCTGGAAATAAATCATGGTTCTGCTGCTTACCATCTTTGAGAACCTTACGATTCCATCTGCTTTAAAGCAAAGTTGGTGTCACCTAGTGAAATGGCACAGGTACATAGACAGCAACTCCACACAGCAACCATTCCACAGTTAGTCGGGTACCCTGTGCTTTGTAGGTAGCATTGTGATTAAAGATGTGGTGGAAAGACACTCAGTGACTCTTCATCTCCTGTGAGCCCCAGATGGAGTCCAAGTTCTTGGTACAGTGTCCTAAGATACATACAAGCAGAAACACCTTAACAACCTACGAGTTAGTTTTGCAAGAGTGAAGGCAGTAGCTCATCTCAGCATATCTCCCACTGAAGCCTCCAAATCCAGTCTTCTTTCCTCATCCCTTCTCTGGTGCCATGGGCCTGCACCAGCTCTTCCTTCTGAAGTTGCACTCCTGCAACTGAGAGCAGACTGAGGGGTGTGTCAGGGATGTGACAACTGAACAGAAGCTTGAGAAATTCCAGAAAAGGAGCAGGGAAATCCACATAAGGGCTGTGTCTTGCTTCTCCTTCTCCTCCTAACTAGGCCACTGAGGCTGTATCCCTGGAGGTCAATGTCAAGGCATATTTAAAGCCATATGCAGGGGTCCAAAGCAGCCCTAACTACAAGGATTTATAACCTGAATATAGAGAACCCAGACAAATCCATCACAGAGGACAAAACACAATAAATCTGTGTGTGTTTGTGTGTGTGTGTGTGTGTGTGTGTGTGTGTGTGTGTGTGTGTGTGTTAGTGCAAAGGTGCGCAAAACAAGCTGAATAGAGAAGATAGGGAAGCAGGTGTTGGTGCATTTTAACTTAATTGCATTCCTTGATCACTGTTAAGTGGATAGGGTGGGCACAAGGCATAAAGAAAACACTCTCTCTATGTGGACCCTTTTCTTATTTCCCTCCTGCTATAAACCCTCCCCAAGATGACTCTATGCAGTATTTCTGGAAATATGTTCCATTTTCTAATTCTTTTACATGTGTGTGTATGCATGTACACACACACACACACACACACACACACACACACACACACACACACACACACACCACTTTAGGGAAACACAGTTTATCTACTGTTTTATTGTAGTACTTTTGGCAGAAATATACTTCAGGAAACCTCGGTTATAAGATCCCTTGGATAATCTGAGTTGTTTTAGGTTCTGCCCAATCTCTTATCTAACTCCTTTAGTGTACAGATGCTGAATGAAGATCAAGGGAGCACACTGTACAGCACTTCCTAGAAGACTCCAGAAAATAAAACTGCATGCACCCTGCATCTATATACAACCATGAGGCCCTACTGACATGCTCTGCTAAATTTACCTGCAGTGCACCAGTCTTTCTTGATGAGTCCCTTGCCTTCAGCCTCTTTCTCACAGACCTCCAACTAGTCATCCAGGTGCCTTGTCTTCTGGAATCCTGACTCAACCAGCAGCCTTGTAGCGTGTGTTTGGGGATCTGTCTTTGACATCGAATTGAGAGCAGGGCTTTGTCACCCTTAAGAGCCTAGTGTGTGTCTACCACTCTCAAGGTGCTCAAGAGTCACTGCTGGCCTGCCATGGCATATTTTGCCAGGCTAGCTGCCATGTATCTGCCTTTCTCACCTGGTAGGAGGTGGGTAAGTGGGCTCAAGGTCAAGATGACCTCGCTTGGTTACTCTAGTGTCTGGCACAGATCTTGACACTCTGTTATGAACAGACCAAAAAAAAAAACAACATGAATGAATTTGTGCATGAATAAGCCTTCAGTTTTCCTCCGCATTCTTGAAGGCGTTTCCTAATTCTAAAATAATTCTGGTTGTAATTCTTATTGTCTGCTCCATGTGTGCACACAGACAATAAGAGCTAGTTCATTTGGCTAGGGGAATGTGGTTTTCCTGTAGAACAGATGGGAAGAGCTTTAAAAGACAAAAGAAGATTTCACCTGGGCCTGGAGCATGGCCATGTGTCTTAGTCAGGGTTTCTATTACGGTGATAAAACACCATGACTAAATGCAACTTGATGTGGAAAGGGTCTGTTTCATCTTTCAGCTTGTAGGCCATCATCCAAGGAAGGTATGACAGGAACTCAGTTCAGGAGTCTGGACACGGGATCTGATGCAGAGACCATGGAAGAGTGCTGCTCATGGCTTACTTGGCACCCAGCACCACCAATCCAGGAATAGCACTGCCCACAGTGATCTGTGCCATCCCACACCGATCATCAATCAAGAAAATGCACCACAGGTTTTGCCATAGGGTAATCTGATGGAAGCATCCTCTCAATTGAAGTACCTTCTTCTACAATGTCTCTAGCCTGTGTCAAGTTGACATAAAACTAGTTAAGAACACCATGAATCATTGAGACTTGTAGAGAGGGAAGGACAGCCCAGAAGGAAGGAACAGTGGTGGGAAAGGGTAGCTACTCTGGCCCTAGGACATATTTTCTGGTTCTGATCTGTATGGAAGGTAGACAATGGGCTTGGCCCCTTTCTCTCTGCTCTTTTCTCTGCACCCACTTCAGACTGTCAGAGCAAGTGCTTCACCTGAATTGTTCTTCATGTAGAATCTGTCACAGGTGAAAATGCTAGGGTAGAGGTCAGAGGGCCAGCGAGTGAACAACTGTTTGCCCTGGACTAAGATTTTTTCCCTAGGACTCAAGACTTTCAATGCAAAAGTTAGGAGAGTGTCAGACAAACAAGGATGGAGTGGTCTCTTTAATGCTATTAATGAAATGAAGAAAAAGGAAAACAAGCAACTTAGGACAACTGTCAGAAAACTCACCCCCTATTGTACTACCAGGTTTCTGATTTATTTTCAACTTTGGAAACAAAGTGAAACAAATTTATAACTGAAAAACAGGTTTCTACTACAAAGGAGTTTCTTTCCATGAGTCCCCTCTCAGTTCAGGTTATGTATGCCATACCTTCCCACTGCAAAAGGACAGTCACCATCATGGATTTGCAAGCTGTTGCATAGCCATGTTCAGCAGTCAGACCTTCCCAAAAATACAACATTGCTCTTCACTGGAACTAGCCCTACAGCCCTAACTACAAAACAAGAATCTGGCACATACATGATGCCTATTCTTGGTTGTCAGCTTGACACACTTGGAGAAAAGGAACCTCAAACGGGGGATTACCTCCATTATATTACCCTATGTATGTATGAGGGATTTTCTTGACTGCTAGTTGACATGGGAGGGCCTAATTTGCTGTAGACAGGGCAAGCATAAGGAGTCGTAGTCCTAGACTGTATAATGCCGCAGGGCCTCTGCTTCTATATGATAGCTTCCAGTGTAGTGTTTTTATGGGACTCTTGACTGTGTGAATGAGTGGGTCTCTGATTCTTGTGCCTTCTTGTGGGCTCTTCCCCTCCTATTGGTTTGTCTTGATAGTTTGTGTTTTATTTTATTATATTTCATTTTGTTATAAAAAACCAAATAGATTACTAAGGTAAAGGTTAACAATTGAATTATCACATATAAATCAGTTTTCTCCAATAGACTGACATTGGTTATGCCAACCAATCCAGGCAGGACAGGTCTGACGCTCAGGAGTAGTTGACCAACATATAATGGACTCCACAGTTTGTGTGGTATGTGTGTGGGGTGTATGTGTGTGTGTGTGTGTGTGTGTGTGTGTGTGTGTGTGTGTGTGTGTGTGTTTGGTTACAATTTATTTTTCTGTCTTTTGCAAGGTGTTTATTTGTTTTGTTTTGTTTTTGGTTGGGGGATTGTTGTATTAGGTTTTTGTTTTTTCAAGAAAGAAATTAAAGTTGTGGGGAGGAATGGAGATGGGATTTGGAAGGACTTGGGAGAGGTGAAGAATATGACTAAAATACATCTTAATTTAAAAATGTTTTAAATAAATAGAAAATAAATAATAAAGCTCCTTTCTGCTTGTAAACAAAATAATAATAAAAACTAAGTGTAATTTCAGCCCTGGTGTAAGGGTGTCCAAAGCTGCTCCAGAACCCAACCCTGCCATGCCCTTTTGATGCAGAGATGCAGGTACTCACTCTGTAATCCCAAAGGCTCAGCAACTTGAGTCCAGATGATCTCAGACACACTTTTAGGCTCATTGACAAGCCAAGGAGGTTCCACTAACAATCTTTCTGGTTTAGCAATTCAGTCCTGCAGCAACAGGGTGTGGCAAGCCCTCTCTGTTGATTTTGTAGGCCCTGCCTGGCACCATCTTGCCATTAGGCCTCAAGTAACTCTAGCTATGTTCTACTGAGATCAAAATGAGGCATGAGATTTAAGAGGGATTTCAACTTGGATTTAAGATAAAGAAATAAATTATAGATAAACTGATTACAAATTTTTATGTTTTCCCCAAGATTTTACTTAAAAAGTCCAAACCCATAAAAATGTAAAAAAATAAAAATGGAGTGAAAGCTTGCACACCTTTCTTTCATCCTGATTGCTAAAATGCTGCCCTACGAGCATGAGATTCTCCCTCGACTCAACCATCCAAATTGAGTTGGGTATATCTTGACACTTAACCCCTGCAACTTTCACTGTTTTTTCTAAGATCATTCACATAAGCACAGTGATTTTTGTGTTCTCAGGCTTGTTAGATCCCAAGATATTAACGCAATAACACTATCTAATGTATTGTTCATATGCAAATTTCCCCAAGTGCATTAATAATGTTCTTTGTAGCACTGTTTAATCCAGGGTCCAATAAAAAAATCATCTACTGCATGCAATTGTCATCCTCATTAGTGTCTTTAATATAAAAGAATCTCTCTGTTGGGTTTTTAAGTTGTTCCTTTGCTTGCATTATATTTTTCTTTGTTTTTAAGAAATTTATTTTTTATTATTTTTAATCATGTGTCTCTGCACATGGGTATGTCCATATTTGTGTATGAATCCTTAAGGACAGAGGTATAGGAATTCCCTGGAGTTGGAATTACAAGCAGTTATGGGCTGCCTAGTGTGGGTGCTGGGAACTGAACTTGGGTCCCCTTAAGACCAGTATTGTGCTCTTAATGGCTGAGCCATCTCTCCAACTCATGTTCCCCCCCCCCTTTTTTTTTAATTGTAGACAGTACTGGATTGCATAGAGCACTTAAGCAATTAAAGCATTCATTTGGCTTCTTGATCTTTCATGGAGCTGATAGTTCTGAATTTGGGGCTGGTTTTGTTATAGAATTCCAGTATTCTAAATTTACAAATACATTTCTTCATCAATTTCCACTTCATACTTCCTGGGTAAGTATTGCCTCAATGACATCTTCTATAGCAGCTTATCAAGAGGTTCCAAATATCATTTTGTTTCCATATTGGTACATCTCTATGATCTGATGAAGAGTCAGTATCCAGAAAGTATGAAGCAATTATTTTCTTCAGTAATCGTACAGGGTGAGAGCTGTACTGTTCTTCCCTAAGAGCTTTCTCCCAGTGGTGTTATCATCTATTGGTGATCTTTATCTGGGTCAGCTAGTACGATGTGATTGCAAATGATTTTTCTAATAATATTATATTTTCATATGTAGAAAATGACATTCTATAAAGAATACCTTTCCACCTTACACACACTTACACTCTATTTTATTAATATTTTTCTTTGATCTTGCAATGATTATGGGCCCACAAAACATTGCAAAACCAACAGGGTAAAGTGTCCACAAAACCTGGCTTTCACACAGAACAGTATGAAACCAGGAAATTGACTTTAGCATAATAAGATTAATTGGACTACAGACCTGGCTTGAATTATACACTTTTACATTCCTAGTATCATTTTAACTCTCACCTTTTCCATTGTATTATAATCTGTTGTCATTACTATTCTTTTTGTTGCTCACATTATCTCAAATTTAGCCAGTGGGAACCCCTTTAAGCCAGTTCATGACTTCTTTTATCAAGCCACTCAAGAAAACTTTACTAGTAGTTTTTCTTCACTATTACTTACTACGGATGCACAATCGGAATACTGCACTCACAAGGTTTGGAAGTTATTTATTTTCCCTAGAGTTATGCTGTAAATTCAATGTGTGGTTGGCTTCTTTCATTTTATCTTGTGTGCAGTGTTATGATAATTCTTTCCGACAAAAGCCACCTAGTCCCACTGCCACATGTGTGCTTTACGCCAGCTGCCCACCCGAGTTAGGGCCCAAATTAATACACAGAGAGACTTGTATTAGGTACAAAGCTGCTTGGCCAATGACTAGGATTCTCATCTGTTAGCTCAGTCTCAATTATCATAAATCTATATATTTTATAAGACTTATCTTATCGGACGCCTTATTGGTGTCCCTCCTTGCCGGTGGCTCACGTCGCGCTGCTGGAGGAAGAGTGAAGGGGAAAAGAAGGGACATTTCCTGTTTCTCCTTGCTAAATATGAGTCTCCTTGCTATGTCACTTCCGGACTGGACCACCACTTCTCTAATACATTTCCCAGAATCCTCTTTGACTCCTAGTCTAACTTGCTGCCATTGGCCAAACAGTATTTTATTCAACAATCTACAAGATAAACATACACAGAAGTACTTTCCCCATCGGTGCAGCTTTAAGATCTGTTTTGTATTCAGTCCCCTTGATTTGATTTAATTTTGTTTTAACATGTGTAAGTCAGACAATTTCTAAGTCAAAAGTGTTTTAAAAGGGTTACTCAGAGCAGCCCATCCCTATCCCTGTAATCCTACTCCACAGCCCTGATAGGCAAGCATTCCAAATAGCTTCCAAGTCATGCTTTATACCTTTGTGTGTGTGTGTGTGTGTGTGTGTGTGTAAAAATAAGCAAACAAATATATGTCTGGAGGTGTTTCTTTGTTTTTTCCACACACACGCACACACAAATGTAGCAGGCTACCTGTATTCTTTCATACGTTGCTGTTTCCCTTAATAACACTTGCTAGAAATCATTGCATATCAATTCACAGAGAGCTTCCTCATTCATTTTTACATTGTGTGCATGCTGTTTCAAGAATGTACCAAAACTTATTCAGCAGATCTATTATAGAGGGAATTTAAGCTGATGTCAATGCTTTGTTAGAGTAAATAATGTCTCTATTTTTTTAAAAAAAAATCTGTCATGAGTAGTTCACATCTGTGGAGTCCTATCACAGGGTATGTCTCATCAAGGAAAATTGCAAGATTCTCAGGAGAAATGCATAATTTTGCTAGATATTTTCCTCAATGGAGACTGACTATTCTACTTACCAAGTGATTTCTAGGGGCACCTATTTCTCTGAAACTTCAGGGAAGCTGAATTCTGCCAATGCAACAAGTAAAAATGAGTTTCTAATGTGCAGTTTTAGTTTGCATTTCATGAGCAAGTATAATTTGTATGTTGTTTCAGGCCTATTGGCATGTATTTTTCTGTGAAGTGCCTATGTTCTTCTTTGGCTCATGTTTCTTTCAGGTTTGGGTGCTTTAATTTATTGATTCTTTAATGACTGTAGGTATTAAGAAAATAGCAACCTTTATAAGTATAAAGTATACTACATGCTTTCTCTAAATTTGACACTTGTGTTTTGATTTTGTGATTTTTCTCACCATGCTTTCAAAAGGGCTGGATTGTTATCAGATTCAAATTTAGATGAATTGGGAAGTGTGGGGAGATGGAAGAGGAAATGGGTGAGCAGATATGATTATGATACCCTGTATATATGTGTGAAATTCTCAGAAAATAATTTTAAAAGTAAAAAAACAACAAAGCAAAAGAAATGATTGCTGTAATTTTAAAAGGGGGGAGGAACACAAGAGAAAGACAACATGTGATAGAGCTTGGGTGGAGGGGTTTTACTGGGGGAATAGGGGTGAGAAAAGGGGGTATGGGAGAGGGGAGACAGGTCTCTGGAGGAAAGAGTGGCAGAAGAGAAGAGAGAGGCAGAGAGGAGTGACAGGAAGACAGGCAGAAAAGCAGAAAGAGATAAAGAGAGGAAGATGGGAGATGGGCAGGGATCTTTTAAAAGAAAACTAGTGAATGTGTACAGGTGTTGCTACTAGTGGCTGCAGCTAATGACATACCCTGTCAGAACCCCAAGGACAGGAGAGTACAGATGCCTGGGTACTAAGAAAACTCATCTGTCTTTTCTCATATTAGATGTGGGTCTTATCTTCTTCTACTACTTGTGTGTGGGGTTTTTGTTATTTTTTATTTTGTTTGTACATATGTTTACATTTTTATTAAATTCTATGGTCCATTCAATGTTATTTTAGAGTCGGGGTGTGACATATTTTTCAAATGACTGTGCAGGTATTCAACCAAGCCATTAGCACTTGAAGTCCATCTATGACCTAGAGCTTCAATTCATGCTACACCAAATGAGTTCTAAGATCAATATTGGGCATGTCAAAATAGAACCCAACACACACACACAAAATTCTCTTTCTGTACATGTTCAGTATAAACTGCCAAACTGTGAAAGGAAAACACTGGAGGGAACAGGGCAGAAATCAGGAAATCAGAATTTCTAGGCTTGTATGCTTTGTTTAATTTTGTTTTATTTTGCTCCAAGTCAATGTCATGTGGTCCAAGCTAGCCTTCTATTCATTTTGTAGTAGAGACTAGCACTGGATCCTTTTATTGTTAGCTCTGAAGTCCTGAAATGATAACCAAGTGCCACCATACCCAAAATGTTTTGCTTAATATTTTTAATCAACACATGCTAATTGGCTTCAAATGAAAAACTATATATTGAAAAATAGAACCACAGTCCTATATCAGATTATAGCCTCTCTAGAAGCAACGAAGCACTACCCAGAGGACTCAACAAGTAAAAGTGTATGTCTCCAAGCCAAATGATCTGTGTTTCATCCCTGGAACCCACATGGTGGGATGAGAGAACCAACTCCTTCAAGTTGTTCTCTAAACTCCACACATGCACTGTGGCATTCCCATGCCATCATAAATAAATAAATAAATAAATAAATAAATAAATAAATAAATAAATGCAACTAATGTCATTAGTTTTATAGGTATGGATCCATAGGTAGAGTATGATTCCTGTACAGGTGGGAGTGGGGGCAGGGAGACAAAGAAGGGGAGGAGCTAAAAACAAAAGAGACGGAATATTAATTCATCTGTCGAAAGACTGCTAGTGCATACATGCAACCATTATCACAATTTAACCTCACATACTCTTCCAGGTTTACTATGTTTATCATATTGTATAAATGAAAAGCTGAGGTTCAGAGGTGGCAAAGCAACTTTTCCAAAGATGTCAGCCAGAATCTGGCTCTGAATCCCTACTCTCCCCTCTATACCACAAGGTACACATTCAGGAAGTGAATGGTCACCTTGTACAAATGGCCATTGAGAACACAGGAAACACTCTAAGAAGAGAAATGATTGGCCCCAAATGGCCTGACAGCAGAAACAAAGGAATGTCAAAGCCCTGAATAAGAAGTTAAAATACCCTGTCAAGTTCACAAGCTGCCCTGACAGGAAGCCATGATGGTAAGGGCAGTTCATGCATGGGGGGTGAACTAGCCCATCCCCAAACCATCGACAAAGCTTCCTTAAGCCATACTAGCAGAAGAAAAAATATCAAAAGAAGAACTGAATTGTGTCAAGAAATGTTAACAGCTATGACTCAAAGATGCATGGGAGGGGCAGATCTGGTGACTCAGAAGGGTCCATTTCTTAGTCACTTAGCAATTTCTACTGCACTTTAATCTTTTAGAAAGAGAAAGATTTGCAAAGCAGAGTGGGGAGGTAAAAATAAAGGACAGCAACAGAAGGATTTTGCTTCGCAACAGCAGCTCTCCTGGCAGCATGCAAGAAAAATATAGAGGGGAAAGCATTGTTATGCTATTCCAGAGAGAGGGCTTTTGAATAGGGAAGTAGATGGGTGTCAATTTCTGTGTATTAAAACATTCAAAACACAGCTCCCTTCTAACAGAAGTTCCCTCTATTGTAGTGGAAATGTGTTTTTTCTCTCTCTCATCTCCACGTATCATAGACTGTAGAGGTGCACATGTTAAAATAGGAGAGTGTAGCTCCCCTGGAAATGTCATATGCTGTTTTGGTTCTGGTAGAGGGGTAGGTACTGCTTTAGGACTTGAATGCCTCCATTTCTTGATTTGGAGTGTTTGATTGGGATGGGGCCCTTCAATGGATGCTTTATTAAGAAATGGCATAAATCAAGTTCATGAGCAACCCAATGATTCTCATCCCACACCCTTTTCACTATTGCCCAGTTTTCATCACACCACTATTGGAGGTTCTGAGATTTAAGATTTCCTATCTGAGCTTGACTTGAGTGTGTTCCTTCTGCTCTGTTCACTGATTGCATCTGCATGTCTCTTGGTTTGCAAGTCTTCTTATCCTTACCCAGATTCCTAGATATTCAGGAATGCTCATCTTTAGCCAGGGGATCACATGTGCATGGGTACACATCTTTGCACCAGAGTTGATCCTGGTATGAATTCTCATCCTAGTATTAATGCCCACCTTTGCAGGGGTGCCAATTCTTTCATGAATGTCCACCTTTGCACAGATACCTATCTTGCATGAAAGCTCATCTTTGCATGAATGCACATCCCTGCATGGTTGCACAAATTTGCACCCATGACCATCTTTAAATACATGGCCAGTCTTGCATAGATGTCCATCTTTATGTGGCTCTCAGTGTGAACAAACTCTTTCACAGATGCTTCTTTGCAAGAATGCCCAACTTTGTTTGGATGCCCACCCTGCCATAAATGTCCACCCTTGTGTCAATTATATCTTTACAAGAATGCTTTTGTGTGGATATCATATTGCATGAATGCCTGTTGTGTATACATGTTCATCCTTACATTGATGCTCAACGTTGCATGTTTGTATGTATGCCCACCCTTGAATTGCACAGAAATCCATCTTTATATGGTTTCCCATATTTATGGACATGTCCAGTCTTTCACAGATGCACATCTTTATGTGTATATCGCCTTAATATAAATGCCCATTGCACAGATGCTCATCTTCTGAATACCCACTTTGCATGTATGCCCAACTTTGCATGTATGTCTATCCTTGCATGAGTGACTGTCTTCACATATACACTAGCCTGTCATGCATGTTCATCTTTGTGTGGAAACCATCATTGTATAACGCCCCTGTGCATGTAAATACTTGGTCAGACATCTATGCAAGACTGGCCATATATTTAAAGATGGTTGTGGATGCAAATCTGTGCAACCATGCAGGGATGTGCATTCATGCAAAGATGAGCTTTCATGCAAGAATATCTATCCATGTAAAGGTAGAGATTCATGAAAGCCATCAGATATTTCCTGAAGGAAAATCTCTACCCAAGCATTCAACCTCTGCCTTCTCATTAATCATTCCATTAATCCTCATTTCTCCATCATTTACTTTATTTAGTATAACTGTGACTTTCAGAGTCTAGCCATGGAACTAAGCCACTCCCCCCACATTTCCTCTTCTCTATAGTGAAGAACATCCCTTTGCTTTTCCCTGCACAGACACACCCTCCCTTCTTTAAAAATTCAACTAAAAGTCCATGATTCAATTGTTTACATTTATTAATGTGTACTGGTGTGTGTATGTTTCAGAGAGAGAGAAAGAAAAAGAGAGAGAGAGAGAGAGAGAGAGAGAGAGAGAGAGAGAGCACAAGTCAGAGAACAATTTGTGGGAATCTGTTTTTTCTGGTCTTTCTCTTTCCAACATATACACTCCAGAAATCAAATTCAAGTCATCAGAATTGGTGGCAAGTGCCTTTACTCACTGAGGCATCTTGCTGGCCCCATAAATGTCCATGATTTATAGTAAATATCCCTTGAGTTCTCCAAATGTTGAAATGACTCTGTTTTCATTCCATAGCATCTGCCTACTGATCCATCAGCTAGCAGATTTAGTAGATACCTTGCTATGTGCTAGACACAGCTAATAGCAGAACAAGTGACACTTACACAATATATTCCAATTTTGAAGGCATTTCTACATGATTACTTCTTATGAGCCGAAAGGGGTAAAATACTTATTAGCCCAGCTGCAGATTTAAAAACGGGGGCTCAGAAAGTCAGCTGTCTGCTAAGAAGAGGCAGGGCAAACAATTCAAACAGCATTTATTTCAAAGTTTGAGCACTGTGTATTTACCATATAGCTCTGTGCGTGTTCACACTTGTACCATCTCCCCCATCACCTTCCCCTCCCCTCTAGCTATAACTGTAATTATGCGTAAGCATGGTTTTCTGTGTTTGTTCTATCTTCCCTTTAATCAACAAGGTCCCTGTGGACCAGAGCCCAGGGTGGCTCTGTTGGTTTGATGCTGAAAGAGGTAAGGAAAGTCAAGTACAGGCACAGACCACACTGGTGAAGCTGGCGAAGGGTTTCAACAGGTGTAGCTTTTCGAGACCAGAGCAGGGAGGTGGTGGGAGCTGAGGCAGGTGGACGCCTTGGTTCTTTATCCATTTTATATGCATTAGCAGGTTTGGAGCTTCCATCCAGTCAACACAGTACTGAATGAATCAGTTCAGCGCTCTCTAATCCAGCCCCACTCCCTCCCCTCCACACAAAAGCCAGTATACACGAAAAGCCCACATAGTGGGCATATAATTATCATCAAACTGCAAACCCATTTCTCAAGGATCCTTCCCCATTGCTAGAGAGCTGGATTAATCAGCACGGCTCACAGTGGTTTTGCATCTCTTAATTTACTACCAAACACTCCTTCTCTCCTGAGAGGAGATGTTTTGTTACGTGTAATTAGACCATGTACGCAATCCTATGTGGGCCTTGTTATTTTTGCACAGGAGGATTACGGAGCTGTCTCCGGGTGGGGAATGGTGCCATGCTGCAGGAACAAAGGTATGCTGTGTGTTCATTTGCAAACCTCCACCAGCCTGGCGCAAGCTCAGTTGGAGAAGATATTAGGACTGGAGGCACACACTTGGGCTCAGCTCCTGCGCCTAATTGTCTGGGGCCTGGAGGTTCAGAACATAATGGCTGAAACATATGCTCTCTACGGCTTCTAAGGTTTTGTGTCTCCTGAGAGCAAGGCCGGCAGCAGCTACCACAGAGCGCAATGGCTTGACAGTAACTTCACTGCCTATCCCTCCTAGAACACAGTTTCTATGTGGGACTGGCTCTCAATTTAAGGAAGACTAGGGTAGTTGGACTTCGGAAAATGAGCATCCTGGAGGGCCTTGATCCTTGATCCCAGGGGTTTCCTTGTGAGCATCTGACCCCCTCCTAACAGGCAGCAACAACTGAGATGAAACTCTTGAAGTGCTTGACTGTACCAGAAGCAAAACGAAAATACACTACCGAAGCACCGACTCTCCTGTTTCAAATGCTCTTCACCAACAGCCTCAGAATGTCTCTCACAACTCAGATGGCTCTAGAAAAGCTGTTTAGCTTCAGAATTGGTTGGTGAAAAGGACCCAACTCTTACATTTTTTCCTAAAGTGTCTCGACAGTCACAAAAGATACAGCAGTGAGAACTCCCTGGGATAGCGCTGGTTTCGTGGAGGCCCAAAGGATGCTGGCTAGCCAGGAGGAAAGATACCTGACACCAACCACCAGGCCACAGTGAGGAGGCACTGGGTGCAGACTGTGTTCTGCATTAGAGATGCCAGGTTTCTGCTTATCACCCACTGCCGTGTGACCTTGGGCAAGTCACTCAGCTGTCTGAGTATTCATCCTCCTATGAATCTGAGGGTGATAATAGCAATACTATATCTGACCCAGCCCCCTGGGCCTCGGTTGAGGATCAGATGGGCTAATGGAAGTGAAAGCTGTGTAAACCGCATTCCAATGTACAAAGAACAGTCCTTGTTATTGATAATAATGGTTCTTCCTGCTGATAATAGCTTCCACCTGCGAGTTGGGTGGGGTTGCTTTTCTCTGATGCCACAGCTCTTTGTGAAGAATCAGCACCGAGGAGCTGCCAGCCTGTGCCCTGTCACTTGCCTCGGACATCTCAGGAGACAGCAGTTGAAGGTGCTGGAGGAGAGGTGCCACGACATCCTGTCCCTCAGGTTTGACACAGCATAATTGTTTTGACATATGATGGAATTTGTCCTCTCGAGGGTCAGAAAAAAAGCCCAATAGTGATGCTTTTCATCTAATTTCAATTACAGTCATTAAAACCCTTACTCCAGAGTCAAACCTTTCCAAAAAGCCATCAACGACAGCCCATTACACATGAGTTATTTATAGCGGCGCATGTTAATTTTACAGTACCACAGACCAATGATTCATGGCTTGGCATTAGGGAGAGACATCATTCATGGGCTGAGTGATCCCTGACATAACAAGCACCACGCTGTATCTCTGAAAGGACAATTCAAGGCCTCAGAGGCCAGACCCCACCTAGGACTGCAGTGAAGCAGCTGGGTCCCATCCCATCCCATCCAAGAAGTGCAATGCTGAGTGGGGAAGAAGCTGCCACTTGCTATTGGATTGGCTAGAGACATCCAGAGCATTTCTGAAACAATACCTGGCATGGGCCGGAGGTTCAGCTTCTCTTCTCATATTTATAACTGTGAGTGTGGGCAGCCAGTTGACCTCATAGCACTTGCTCCTCCTGCTCAATAACTAGGAGGGGATGTCTGATATTCACCTGGACTTGATGGAGGGAAAAACGAAGTCTCTGGAGCCATAGAAAGCCCAGCATCCTTTTATCCAAACTGCTTCAACCTCAAGTTCCTAAGTGCCACTTTGACCGATCAATATTGGGCCTCTTGATTCTTGGTCTATTTGCAGCTGAAATTCTCCCCCTTGATTAAAAATTCACCAGGAGGCAGCCTGATGTGACATTTATGAGTTCCTGGAAGTCCATAAATGTTGAATGTTAGAAATTAGCACCAAGTTGTTTAGATGATAAAAAAGCAATAAGCAAGCAAGCAAGCAAGAGGGCTAATATTCAACACTCGTGTGTTTTTATAGCCTATCTGTGTGACCCAATGGCAAAATGGAAGTAAAACTTCATGCCATGAACCTTCGACTGAACTTCACCATCACACCAATCCCTTCTTCCTCCTTTAATTAGGTCCAATGAAACTGTCTGGCCATCCTACTTCCTTCCAGCTTTGCAGCACTTTGTCAGTTGGCAGATTGTTCATGGTCCTGTCTCTATTTTAATGCTGGCCTGATAACAAAGTGAAAGTGTTCGGCTCTTTTATCAAACAGCAACAGCTCTCCCAAAGCAGGGCCTGTGGGTCATTGGTAGAAAAGGAGTTTGCAATGATAGGATTGGTTCATGTTGAACCCATGGATATTCATTTTTAAATTAGTTTCCACCCACATTCTAGCCCCTTTCTGAGCATTCCATCCCTTATTTTAGTGATTTCTTTAGACATTTTTGCCATGATCTTCCTGTAGATGAGATAGACAACTGACTATGGTTTTGGGAGCTTTACACACTTCTGGACTTTTTCTAGTCTAAGCTGACACCACTGAAGAAACGAGATTAAATGACTAAATCTCCAATCAGTCAGCCTGATGTCTATTCTCCCTCCTCTGCTAGTGTCCACACAGCTTGTGGCTTATATATGGAATGTCAATGCTGTCAGGTTGCTGATACATTTTACAGAATACAGTGAAACATTCTTTATGACTCTTACATGGGAAAACCAAGAACTCTGTTATTATAGTGTGCACAAATGAAGGGAAGTGCAGGGAGAGAGCCAAAGCCAAGCTCCTTGGGTTGACTCCAAGCTTTGCTGTCTGCTAGGTGTCTGACCTCTTTCCTCCACCTCTTTGTATACCAATGTCATCTTCTGTGAAAGAGAGTTAATGAGAGTGCCTTTTTCACAAGAATGTGATGAGACAGTAAATGAGCCACTCTTTGAGGGCATTGCCTCAGTAAATAGTTACAAGGATTTATTAGATACAGGATTTTTTTTTACCTTAAGAACTCCTATGGAATATTCACTGTCTACTTTAAGACATGTGTAGGACATTGTAGAATTAAAGAAAACTAGCAAAATATCATGTCAACCTTTAAGGATTGTTTCCAGGAGGAGCTAGAATTCTCCTTAGATAACTGGAGTATTCAGGCTGGTAACCACTGCATGCAGGCCTCTTGGAAACATGTGCATAGGAGACACAGAGAAAGGCAGAAAGGATACTGGGATGCTCCCACAAGAAGCCTCTTAAAGAATGCACAGCAGATAGCTGGGCAGTTGGCAGAAGGCAATTGTACCCTGAAGGAAGCAAACTGTTTCCTTCTACTCACCAATCCCACCCAGTATCCTCCCCTCCCCTCATGCCTCCGCCCTCCTCCTCCTTTACCTGCCTTTCTTCCTCCTTATATATTCCTTCTTCCATTTTGCAAATTGCACTATTGCCCTTTCCCCTCAATTGAATTCCTTTTATCTTTCTTGAACTCTCCAAAGCAATGTAAGAATTTTAAAAATAAATCAAACAGTGTAGAAGGTTATAAAGTAAAAAAAAAAAAAAAAAAAAAAAAGCAGAGTCTTCCTCCTTTACCTCCAATGCTTTAGAAATCCAGTCTGTGTGATAGTTATAAAACATGGCCACAAACTCTTGACACCTCTCTCCAAATGGTGGAGTTTATATCCTTCCCCATGACTCTGAGCAAGCTTCTGACTATGCCAATCCATATAGTGATGTAGAAAGGGTGCTATAACTTCCAAGAATATGTCATAATAGGCCATGAAGCCGTTTTGTCATTCACATGGAACTCTTTCTGGGAGTCCCAATTTGGTAGCTATAAAGTCAGCTTCCCTAACACAATTTTTCTGGAAAAGCCATGCTGTGGAACTCTGAACTCAGTTGGCTGCCTTCATCTAGTCCTTTGAAACATACTCATGCTTCTGCAACATTGTACGAGTACACCACAATTCACTTGTCCACTCTTTTAATAATAGGTATTATAGACTCTTCCAGTTCTGGCATTATAAACAATACAGCTATACCCATTCTTTTCCATCTACCATTATGTGTTGCAGGGGGATTTCGCAAGATAAATGCTGGAAATAAAACTACAAGCCAAAGAGCAGGTATTTTTTTAAACATTACCAAGCACTACAAATATATTCTATCAATTTATGCTTCTAGTGATCCCTAAGAGTGAAGTCTTCCCTCCAACATCACCAACACTGAGTATTATCAATCTTTTTAATATTTACCATTCTAACATTATCTCTGCCTTTGCGATGATGAGCCCCACTGTTCCTGAATATTAGAAAGTTAGCCTAAATAAGTACTAGAATAAGGCCAGGTAAGTTTACCCTGGCCTCAAATTCAAAGCTGGAGTACACATGGAAATGAGAAGGCGTTGCTGAGTAGAGGGCAGAGATAATACCAAAGGCCAAGCTACTAATAGCACAGGTGTCTGAGAACTCATTTAACATAAAGGTGAGCCACAGCACATAACAGAATTGCCAACCAAATGTGTCAGGACATAGTGACATTCTTAGAGTAGTTGGTGTTATCTGAAGTCCAGAATAACTCAGTTGGAAGAAGATGGTTGGGGATATAAAAATGGGGGAGAGAAAGAGTGAAGGAGTGGAAAAGAAGCTCTCTCAGCTGGTAAGATGCTAGATGGACAGTTGGATATAAACTGGACATTTTTGCAATGATTCATTTCAACCTAGATGGTTTCAGGAGATGGTCAAGAATAGTGGTTCTCAAACCTAGCTGTTTAGCAACACTATCTGGAGCATTCTTTTAGAAAATAGAGCTACATCAACCCCTCCTCATCCCACCCAGGTTAGCACACACGCAGTCACTATATAGACTCAGTCGCTTTGCAATTTCCAGTCCATCCAATGATTCTGAGACAGACCAAAGCAAATGAACATTTCCCAGAACAGAAAAGGTAAATTTGCAAGAGAAGCTCACTGAAGACTTATAAATACAGACTCCGGGCTCCACCACCAGAAAAAACGTTTCAGAAAGTTTGTGGCTACAGGTGGGAAGTGTTGCCTTTCCAACAAGCTCTCAGGTGATAGAGACCCCCCCACACACGTTAAGTACCTTTGTCATAGCAACAGCAGCAGCAACATCTGGGAACTTTCTGGAAATGCAAAACGAATAGCCTATCTCAGGCCTAATGGAACCTCATCTGTATCTAACAAGATATCAGGTGATCTGTATGTTCTTTTAAGTGTAAGAAAGAAGTGCTGCCTGCCAGTTCTGAAGGAGGCTGCTGTGGGCTGGGAGTGGGGGGCTGCTGGAGTGGTGAGTTGCAGGAATGCCCTCCTATCTAGTGTCAGCAGGATCACTGATGGCCTTTGTGCTAATAATAAATCCCTCTACTTTGGGTGGTTTCACATTCCTTGCTTTAAAAGCAAATAGATGCTGGGTAAAAAGAAATTGCTGTTTTTAGGTGTATATCCTCTGATGAGCCCACTGGGCTCCAATGGATAGTGAAATACCCATTGTCCTGATTAATCTTGATGGGTCATGGTATAAAATGAATAGACATGAAGCTGAGAGAGAGATTTATGAGGAGTAGGGGATGGTTAGAAATGTGGGAGGCAAGAATGGTCAGAGTACATGGGTGTTCTCATACATAATTTTACACATGTGAAATTACAAAATTATTATTTGTTGTTATTAAATTTTTTAAAAAACTGGACTAAATTTGCTTGTTTGCTTGCTTGCATTTGAAACAAAGTCTCACTACGTAGCTCAAAGCATGCCTTGAACTCATTGTAGCCCAGGCTGGCCTCCAACTTTGAACATCCTCTTGCCTTAATCTTGAGCGCCAGGATTTTAGGGTGTTACCACCACAGTGGTTAAGCTTGTTTTTGAAATAGAGGAGTCTTGCTATCCAGCTTAGGCTAGCCCTCCATCCTCAGCCTCTGCTAGAGTTATAGCCATGTGCTACCAGACTCTACCTGAGTAATGATTTCATTCCTCCCTTCTTTCTGCTACAGACTGAATTATATGCATCCACATCTGTATGTTGATGGCCTAACTCCCGATATCTCAGAATGTGATTATATGTTTAGATAAGACTTTTAATGGGGAGATTAAAGTTGAAATGTGAATTCAAATGGGGTAGTTCTTACTCCATGCTGATGGCTGTTTTACAAGAATGGGAGATTAGAGGTTCAGTAAGATGGCTCATCAGGTAAATACTCCTGCCACCACTCCTGAAGACCTGTATTAACTTCCTAGGACCCCTAATGTGGGAGGACAGGACTCTCACAAGTTGTCCTTTGACCTTCACTTGTATTTTAAGGCATGCCCCCCACAAATATACATACAAAAATGGATGGATGGATGGATAATGTAAATTAGAATAAAAACAAAAAGAACAGATTAGGAACAGGCTTCCACAGTGCAAGGGAAACATCAAGTGTGGACATGGTGACACAGCAGCCATCTACAAAGCAAGAAGAAAAGCCACAAAAGAGTCCAAACCCCATCTTTTTTGGACTTCTAACTCCTGAAATTGTGAAAGCATAAAATCCTGTTTTTTAGGTGAACCAGTCTGCTGCATTCAACAAGACAGCCTGAGATGACTCATGCATGCCTACTGAGCTTTAGGACTAAATCCAGATTAAATGCTAACTCACGTTTTATCACAGAACATCCCATCATCGGACCATCCTTCTACTACAGCAAGCTTCTCCTATGACCAGACTTTCCTTACTGCTTTGCTCACTATCTCTAGGCAATACCCATAAATGCTGGCCATTTATTCTCTCGCTTGGAAATCCTTGCTCCTCACTCAGCACCCCTCCCTTCTTCCCATCTCTGAGCTCCACTCCCACTCCTCTGTTCCCATCTTCCCTTTTCACTCCTCCAGGACTGGGCTTTAAAATTTGACCTCCAGTCCCTTCTTTTATAAAGCTAGCCAATTATATTTCTGTTCCTTGGTTCTGATTGCTTCAACCCCCTCTACCTGAGAACAGACAGACATTTCTTGTGTTTTTATTTGAATTTTTCCCCTTACCTATGCAGGGAACCCGTACAAATACAAGAAGGGTAAGAAAGGCATGGCCCTTCCACTGCAGTCACCTGCTGAGTCTCTGCAACTCCTAGTGTGAAGAAACCAGAAATCAAGATCTGAGAATCCCTGGGGGAAATGCAGAGACTCAGTCATCAAAACAGAAACACAAGGGTAATTACTGTTTTAAAAGCCCTAAAATGGAAATACTTTTCTTTTTTTAACAATCAATAGGATTTAGATAGTGGAGCATTTTTTTTTATTATTATTTCGGTTGAGACATGAAGCAATCAAGATAACACCAAATCAACAGAGTTTTGAGAATTTCTCTGATCTATAAGAATATTTTTTTTCCACTTCAAGATGGTCTAAGGCAGTGGTACTCAACCTTCCTAATGCTGTGACCCTTTAATACAGTCCCTCATTTTGTGTTAACCTCAACCATAAAAATTATTTCTTTGCTACTTCATAACCATAATTTTGCTGCTGTTATGAATCATAATGTAAATATCTGAAATGGGACCCCTGTGGGGGTCTTGGCCCACAGTGGTCTAAGGCCTTGTTTCTTGGCTTTAAATGTGCCATCATGACAACAAAGGTCTTTGTAATGGGAGGGTCAGAATCAGTGGGCCATCGGGGGAGCATGAAAATCTGCATTCTCCAAAAAGTTCCTAGTGGAAGCCTACCACTACATTTTGAATGAGAAAGATTTAGTGCTGTAAGACTGAACACATGGTTTCTAAAGATTCATTGGTAATAGAAGTTTGAACACTGGCTGTGATAGCTGATCGCCATTGTAACCCTGACTGGATAAAAGGACCACCCACCACAAACATCTGTCTGTTAGGACATTTATAGAGCAGTTTAGAGGAAGAGGAAGAGGCACCATGGGCTGGCACCCTACCATAGACTAGGTTAACTGACTGAATACAAAATGAAAAGAAAAGCTGAGCATCAACATTCACCTCTCTCTTCTTCCTGACTGTGGATGTTTCCAGCTGCTTCAGGCTCCTGGCTGCCACCATTAGAGCCACTGGCAGTCCCATGAGGGCCTGTATCCTATGGAACTGTGAGTCAACATGGACCTTCCTTCCTGAAGTTACTTTTGTCAGATATTTTGTTACAGCACTGAGGACAGTAACAGATGTGCAGGTATTTGTTTTGACTAGGTTGTAGGCCAGCACCCTCTGTGCTGAGGAGAATTTGAGAGACCAGCACTGAACTACATTCACTCAGAATTGACCACCACTTGATCTTAGAATAGGCCAATGTCTCTAACCAAAGCCTCCCAATTTGTTGGTCGTTATAATAATAGTTCAGCTCCCTTTCTTACACCAATATCAATAAAGGGAAACAGATAACTAAGACAGCCACATGCAGAAATTTTAGAGCATGACACTTTCCCAAATCCATAGGGACATACTTGAAATCTGGGTAGAAAAACTCAAGAAGTTGCCTGCTGGCTCCCAGAGGGTGCATGGTGGACACTTCTGCTACCTGTGGCACTCATCAGGAGAGCCATAGTGGTATCACTTTTATTTCACTGTATTTCATAGTAAAGCTACAAAGCAGTGTTCTCCAACATTATCTGTGCACCTGGAGAGCTTAGAAAAAAATCATTGATGTCTAGTCCACAAAATATTGTGATTTAATCAGTCTGGGCTGTGTCCTGGGCTTTGTAAAGACAATCCCTCAGGTGATTCCAATGTGCAAACAAGTCTGAGAATAACTGTTACAGTATATTGATTAAGTGAAAGCAATGAGATAGGAGAAAACTGGTATTCCGAAGAGCTCAAGAGAGCTGCCTCTCAATTGATCGTTAATTTAGTTATTTATTCATGCGTGCACGAAACAAATAATTACCGAGGACAGAGTTTGCACCATTGCTGTGTTTGGATCTTTAAGATTTAAAGAGGAAAAGACATAGCCACTATCCTCCCAGGCTTTTGAGTATAGCAGAAGTGGTTCAGAGGAATGACAGACAAGCAGAACAATCATACATTGCTTGATGACATACATGTTCTGAAGAATGTGTTTGTTGGTTGATTTTGTCCTCGTGAGCACATCACAGTGTACACTTAAACAAAGGGGCTACTATGATGTCACAAGTAGTGAAATAATCTCACAGGATGTTGATTGCATATGTGGTCCTTAGTTGACCAAAATGTCCTCTGATAGCAGCATTTTCTAAGAGTATTGTAGAATACACGGAGGACACACACAGAGCCACGTGACTCCTGGGCAATCACGTCTCTCAGATTCCAGAAAGGAGGCAGCAATGCTGGTGCATGGCATTCCTGCACTCTGATCTTCATTTTTCTCATTCAACACATACTTAGTGTTCAGGTACCCTGCCTCAATCACTGAGATGGCTGCTGAGTGGCTTACTAATGAATCAGTAGAATCAATAACTCCGGTCTCCTGCTCCTTTCAGAATTTTTGAATTGGTTAATAAGAGCAGATGTTGCTTATCTTTACCTGCTTGTCATCCATCCTCACTCTGGGCATCTGTATTCTAAATTTCCTTAGGGAAACAGCATCTCTCTCAGTACATGTTGTCTGGGGGACTCTCCTGGCCATCTCTGGAGTACCGAATCTTCCTGACTCTGTTTTGAGTATGGGGATTGAGTCTAGGTGCATAGAGAGGCATGAAATGACTAACTACCATCCCAACTGACAAACAGAAGCTAAGGATGAAGCCACTCAGGAGAAGAATGACAGGAAGCAGAGACTATATCTCACATTGTGAACTCACTGGACCAAGCTGTGTTATGTTCTTCTCTATGCTACATAGACAAATAAATCCTCTTTGTAGTCTCATCAATTTAAGGTCCTCCCCTGTTTATTGCAACCTAACTAAGAAATTTAAGATGGATTTATCTGGACTGTTTCCTTTGTGATTTAAATAAATAAATCCACTGGCATCTGCCCATGCACTGCCCAGCTTCCCGTTTTGTAAGATTACATTTAAAATCCACCCTGTGTTAATATGTCTTCAGGCATATCAATGGGATTCTGTAACCTAAGGTGTAGTAAGAGCTCAAGATGTTCTGCAGGAAAGGATTTACATGATTCTCCACCTAGTTAGCAGATGTCAGGCAAAGGCTGGAGAGCAGATGGGAAGAATCATTCCAGGTTGTTCAACTTGCCTTCTAGCAAGTGTCTGAGGAAACTTCCAGGTTTGAAGAGACTGGTTGTGGCTCTTGACTTTCTGGGTTATATTGTTGCAGGATTGGAAGAGGAAGCAACAGATATTTCGAAGGTTGTAAGGTGAGCTGGAGACAGTTAAGCTAAGGCTATCTCTTCGCAGGATATTATTGGTCTTTCTACTAAAGGACTTCTGAAATGTCCTCTTGTTTCCAGGTGTCCTAGCATGTTTGTCCAAATTCTTGACATGTGCAACCTCAAAGAATACAATGACTTCTTAACTACCCCTGACATCTTGATCCGAAGCATCCCCACCTCCAGTCACTGGCCAAGCAAAGTACAGATGTGTAACGAACAACCACAAGATGTTCCATGGACAGAAGTGATTGCCTTCATCCCAAGGTCAGTGCTAAAGGTCACCTGGGAAGGAGTGTTCTAGAAATGTAGGGCAAGATGAAAACTAGGTTATGATGGCAAAGATAGTAGCTCAGAATTTGTGATGAATTTTTTCCATGTGTGATCTTCTCTACAAGACTATTTGATTTAGTATGTAAGCCTTCCCACATTTATCTTTTGTATTAGAATTAATATATTCTAACTAATATTTAAAAGCCATGTATTTATAAAGTATGTAGATTTGAGCTGAAATTTCCATAAAAATTTTAAAAATGCATGCCTACTTCCATCCAAACACCTTCTCATTTACTCTTAGAGGAAATGGGGGGATTCTAATTACCTGCCATAATTAAAATGTAAAAGAGTAAATATAAATTATTTTTAAAGGGGAGAAAGAAAAAAAACACCACCTCAATCCTAAATATACAAAGCTAAAATTAACTCCCTGTGACCACAAGCTGAATCCAAAAGGGTCAATGTGAATCAAGGAAGGGACTGAACCTTCATCTCTATTCTGCCTGATTCTGGTGATTTTCCTTCCTGAGCAAACACTTCAAACAATCCTGTCCAGACACAGACATGGATCAGGTGGTCAGCCAGTATTTCTTCTGCTTCTATGCTTACCCTTGTTGGACAAGTCTTACTATCTCTGGGCTGTGTTCCTTCCTAGCAACAGAGCTATGAAATCACGGTAAATTGTCTGCAGTATAGGAGAAGACACATACATACTCTCTCTCTCTCTCTCTCTCTCTCTCTCTCTCTCTCTCTCTCTCTCTCTCTCTCTCTCTCACACACACACACACACACACACAGAGAGAGAGAGAGAGAGAGAGAGAGAGAGAGAGAGAGAGAGAGAGAGAGAGAAATTGCTTTGTAAATTGGCAAAGACTTTTGCTTGCTTTTTCGCTGCTGCTTTTAAATTCAAGGCTGATTTTTAATGGTCCACGAGCTCTATTCTCTACTAACTGACACTCAGTGAGGAAAGTAGAGCATTTAAGGGCAATCTTTTCCCATTTCACCTCTTGTTTAGCATTACAATTTCCTTGTAAACATAACAAGATTAGCTGCAGTGAGTGTGCAGCCTCCCCCATGCCAAGACCACCAGAATGTTCATAAGCACAATAAATAGGGTTTTTTTTTTTTAAAAAAAAAAAAGAACCAGCAATCAAAAGACAAATGTAACAACCTGGAATTTCTGGATTTTCTAGCAATCTAATTACAATAGCAGCAAAAGGACATGTACCTAATTAAACTGCCAATCACATCAAAATGATATGCATCCTATTTATACAAATATTTATTCTCCTGGCTAGAACCAGACATTTTGGCAGAGAAAGAAGCAAATGGCAATTAAAAAGCAAGTAGATCACATGTCTCTCCAGCCAAATAAACCAACTTTTTCTTACCTGGAAGCTAAAATGCATCTTAGTCCTTTCCCTCCCTATCTTTACTTTTTAAAATCTTCTTGAGGTAAATTAACGTAATAAATATGTAGTTCAGTTTCCCCAAATGGAATACCCCCATTTGCCCAACAAATCCATCTGTTCCCTTCCTTATAAGCTGGATATCTCCTTCCAAAGGTTTTAGCTATCGTAGTTTCTATCAGCATTGCTTGAACCTGTCTGGTTTTCCTTCATAAAAATAGAAGGCAGCAGAAGGTATTTTTCAGGTGTGTGCCTTATTTCACTCAACAGCAGAATTCACCTCGTCAACTTCCTTCACCTTACCCATTCTTTCCATTCTTTGAAGCTTCTCAACTCAAGCACAAAAGCTTCTTTGACTTCCAAAAATTGAATGTTCCCTGTTCTCCTCCTCAATCTCTGAATGTACAGTTGCCTACCCTCACCCCTGGTGATTGTGGTCATCATTATTGCTCCATATTTCAAATACACCTGTTCTTTGGCTTCCAGAAACATGGTGGGGCTCAGATACCCATACTTCTTGATGCTCTTGTACTTGTATGGGGCTATCAGACTAGATACGGTCAATGATTTCTGGTAGCTGTGTTTCTCCTGAGCTGGGATATGCCATTGTGGATATCAACCCTCCAGAATTCTCTTTTCCTACTGCCTGCTTCATCAAGACTGGATCCTTGAGTGAGAAAAGTAGGACCAGAGTCTCAGGCAACTCATGTGGACACACAGCATAAACAGGAAGCAAAAATACTCAAGTTATAAGCCTATAATACCTGTATGTGGAGCATATTGCTTGCCTTAAATGACCAAGCCAATTGCAACTGTCACAATTGACATTTAATTTAGATATACTAATCTATATTTTGACAACACCCAGATTTTATTTCTCACCTAGTCTTGAGCTCCTATTATTCACAACAAATCCATTCTCAAAAATAATTGCTTGGGGTATAGTTCAGTTGATGGAGGGTTGACTTATTATGCACAAAGCCCTGGGTTAAGTATGCAGACCTGCATGAAACTAGGTGTGATGGTTCATGCCTGTAATCCCAAAACTCAGGAAGCAGAGGCAGGCGAATCAGATTCAAGGTATTTCTCCATCCGAGGCTAAGTAGCGTTTAGGTTGAGTGAGAATTTGTCTCACAAGAAATAGACAAATAAGCAAACCAGTGAATAGTAAGTACATATCATAAAGTGGACAAATTTGGAATCATGATCAGAATTCTCAAACTTACTCTCAATTTAGACAGTGGGTTGTCCACATCTCAGTTAATACCCAAGCTTAACATTCCTCTTGCTCAGGCTCAAAGCACAGTGCTTTATTTTCTCTTCTTTATCCCTATCATCACACATCACATCCAGAAGTAAACTATGTGTCCTGGCTTACTTTGAAAACACAAGCCCAGTATGACCCACCTTACTACCCACCTTGGTAGATACTATGGTTCTAGACAGTATGGTTTTAACAATGACCCCTCTCACCCTGCCTTATATTCTTAAGTGACAATATGCCTTCATGTCTCTCCTAGACTCCTTTTCTTTTCATCCTCTGATACCTTTCTCATGTACTGTACTTTAGCTTCCTGGTCTCATTATTCTGTTTCCATGAGAAAAATCAGGGCTCCATGTGGCTTTAAATTTCATTTGTATTCCTGCTTCACAAGATGCATGTATAACAGTGGTGGTATCGGGGATGATTTCAGAAGGTACATGACTGAGTATTTCTATTTTAACAGTTGTGAGTCTGTTTTAATATATATTAGAGAAACCCTAACTACCACATAAAGCCCGAGAGATGCTACAGCTTAGATGAAGGCAATCAAATCAGTTTAAGTCAAAATAAAGCAAAACACTTAATAAGCATTGCCACAGTCTCTAAAACAGGTAGAGATGTACATGGTAAGCAAACGACATGTAAGAAACACAGGATGTAGTTAATTTTCCTTAGTAGGTGGCTAGTTCTAATGGCCACCTAAGAAGTCCACTTGGGTGGACTACCCTACCCTCAACATCAGTAAACTAACCTCTAAGCCAATTCCTACATAGATTCAATACGTGCTTACTAAAGTAGGCAAGTCCAACAATTCCCCATCCTTTTTGACTCATACCACCCTTTGTCCTTTTCACTCATGAAAGTTTTTAATTCTGAAATGTCTATCACTTTTACTCTTCCCTCTTATTCTCATTAACATCATCCCAAGCCATGACCCAATTACCTCATACCCAGATCATCATAATGACCTCCCAACTGTTCTCCTGACTCCATTAGAACTCAGTTGCATCTTGCCAGTGCCCCCAAAACACCATTACCATGTTCAAAACCTTCATTAGCTTCCTCCGAACATAATGTTCATGATCCCTAACCCGAGGCCAATAATAACAAGCTTTTACTGAGTGCTGTAAGCTCAAAGATGTAGGGCTTTTCTTATTTATGCCTCATGACAACACTATGAGGCAAATACTATAGATGAGGAGCTAGACTTTAGGAGTCAAATGATTTGCCAATAACTGTAACCATGAGAAGTAGATTTCTGAATGTGTAGCCACAGGTCAACACTTCCTCTCTTAAATTACCATCCTCTCCACTGCCTATTGGCAAGCTTGTGCGTGTTCTCATCACAGACCATTCTGTGTCTTCTATTCTATTCCCTTGCCTTCATTCAAGTGAGTCTCATTTCCATATCTTGGGGCCTTTATCAAAATCCACTGGGTCTTGAAGTTCTAGCTCTTTTGAAGTTCTAATTCTCAACCATAGATAACTCAAACTCTCAACCACCAGCATCTGATCGGATGTCCAGATTGCACTTATCCTTCAGGACACCATCTAGAGTCACCACTGGAGCAAACAGATACCTTGTCTTCAGGTTGAAATTGTATTTGTCACAGACTCTGGCTTGCTCAGATGCAATGTTGATAGCAGCTTGACCCTGGGCAAATTGCTTGAAAGAAAAAAGCCCACCACAACCCTGTTTTATAGAAGGTCCTTTCATGTCTGATGTAAGGTCTTGGAGTCATGCAGGTACCATAATTTGAGACATTGCTTGTCAACTTCTGACAGTGAATGGGGTCTTTTTTGGCTTTGATTTTTTTTTTTTTTTGGTATGTACTTGTTGGGCATTTGGTAACAGTAATAAACAGGCTGACTTCCAATTGCACTGTTACTTACAAACTAGGCCCACCCATTAGAGCATTTGATTGACTCTGGAACATTTGGCTTGTTGATTCTTTTTTCCTCAATTGATCAACTCATCCCTCAAGTCATTGCCTACAGAGAAAAGAAAGAAAGGTGGTGAGCATGGTATATACTGTCTGTTCTCTTCTTTTGTGTCATGAATTAAGAGGAAATTTGACCATGATCTTGTCTCTTCCTTTCAGGGATGAGAAAACCAAGATGCTGATTGGTGAAGTAATCTACTCAGGGTTGTGTAATTCACAACTGACTGATCACGAATTAGAACTCAGAACTTTAGCAAGACCACTAGACATTTGACTTTTCTGGAGTTTAGATTTCTTTATCTGTTAGGGGGGTAAAATCAATGATAGCACCCACTGCATCAGAATAAGATAAAAACTCATTAAAGTCTAGCCCAGAAAATAGTGAGACAGCATCTCACACATAGTGAATGCTTTCTAGGTGTCACAAAGGATGTAGAAGAGACATAATACTAGGAAGACAACTGAAGTGTTGACCGTCATACACATTTCCTGAAAGCTTGCAGGAATCTAGAAATTAGAGTGAGGAAACAGGCAGCAGCAGCTATGGGGAAGGTATTCAGTGGAAAGGCTGTCTTAGGTGCTTGCTTCTAAAAGGAAAAAGTATATGTCAGCTGTGTGGATCAGGAAAACACTAATTACATTTTTATTCTTTGTCTCCCCATAAAACAAGCATGCCACTTCTAACAATACAGAGTTATCTTAGACCCAGGGAAATAATTGATCGAGTTTCACATTAATTGCTTTTAAAAGTTCATTTTAGGCCGGGCGTTGGTGGTGCATGCCTTTAATCTTAGTACTTGGGAGGCAGAGGCAGGTGGATGTCTGTGAGTTCCAGGCCAGCCTGGTCTCCAGAGCAAGTGCCAGGCAGGATAGGCTCCAAAGCTACACAGAGAAACCCTGTCTCAAAAACCAAAAAAAAAAAAAAAAGAAAGTTCATTTTAAATTCGAAGTTTGGGGGTCTGTGTTTCAAGATGTTAAGTGAGTGTTAAAGCCAAATCATAAGTCATGTGGTGACTTCTATCCAAAGCCAAGGTATTGGGGGGGCGGAGTTGCTCCCAGTCTTTCTATACCTTTGTAAGTTAAGATCTCATACTTCCTTCTGCCTATCTCTTTAGCTCAGTGTCTTCATGGTGCCTGATCCCAGGTAGGATATCACCCCCCCCACCCTACCCTCATCTACTGGAACTCTCAGGAAGGCAGTTTTTCTGAGTGCCTCTTTCTGCCCACATGCTAGAATCTGGCTGTGGATACTCCATGGTCTTTGTAACACTGGCCTGGCAGAATGTTTAAAGATCTTTGCATAGACTAGGTATATATAAAAATACCAAAGTGATTCAACAAAGACCCTTAATCTGCCTAGACTTCCTATGTCAAGAGTTCTTTTTCTATCAATTTTGGAAAATAATTAATTTTCCTAAATGTAATTGAGGGGTTGGAGAGATGGCATGAGAACCTATGTTCAACACTCATGTATGTAAAAAGTCAGTACAGGGAGGCAGAGACAAGAGGATGCCTTCTAGAGCTCACTGGCTAAACAGTTTAGAAAACCAGTGAACTCCAGGTTCAATGACAGACTTGGTCTCACAAAGTAAGATGGAGAGCAATAGAGGAAGGTACCTGATATCCACCTCTGTCACATGCATGGATGAGTGTACTAGTGTGCTCGTGCACAAACAGACACACACACACACACACACACACACACAGAGAGAGAGAGAGAGAGAGAGAGAGAGAGAGAGAGAGACAGAGACAGAGACAGAGACAGAGACAGAGAATATAGTCAAGCCCTTCCCTGTACCATTTACTGCTCACTTTTCCTCAAAGGTAGTCACCACATTGAAGTCTGCTCAAATGGCTATAACAAAATCCTCCAAACTAGATGATGTTAAACAACGATCAGCTCATCAACTGGGGGACAGATAGAAGGATGCCAGCATGATTAGTGTCTAGCAAAGGGCTCTTCCCCTGGCTCAGAGCCAGCCAGCTGCCTTCTCCCTGGTTCATGCAACCTTGAAAAGAGCTTTATTTATACCTATATGTTATTTTTTACTATTTCTGTATTCACAAAGATATGTAATAGTAATTTTGACTTAAGTGTTTTATATGTATATGTATGTATGTATGTATGTATTATATTTTCAAATTTTCCCTTTTCACTCAGCATCATGATCTTGAGATGTATTTATATTGATGAACTTAAGTCGAAATCATTTGATTAAACTACTAATGAGTAATTCTTTACATGAAAGAATATATTCGCTCTATTAATTTACTGATAGACTTTTAGCTTTTATGTAATTTTTTGTGAAACAGTAATAAGACTGCAATGAACATCTCTGATCAAATACAAGTGCAATATTTTCTTAGACTGCCCATCTTGAAGTCAGTTCCTGGACTATAGTGGTAGATGTTGAACTCTAGTAGATACTGATGAACTATTCTCTGCATCAATGAATGCTCCTACCCCCAACTTGTCACAGTTCCTGGTCCCCTCCTCAGCACTTGATATTCCAAGACTTTTAAATGTTGTGCCTAATTGGAAAGCAATGCAAATGACCTTTCTTTGTTTTAAACATGCATTTTCTTTTTTACCAACAAATTTTCACATTTAAAAATAATTTCTTGGCTGTTTGAATCCCTTCTAGATTTCTTTTCATGTCCTTTTCCAATTGCTCTTTTCTCACTTTGTTTTTAAAATGCATTTGTAGAAAAATGTTCCTAAAATCTGGAAACAGCTCTCCAGTTGAGTGTGAGATATTGATTTCCTTGTTTCTGAATTCTCAGTTTCTATTGGGCAGGCTCCAGTGTGAGAGTATCCAGGGATAAAGCCTGTATTCAGAGTTTCAGGCTCAGTCTGAACAGAGCAATCATAGGCCTCTAAAGCAATATGGAGTCAGGCCCAGAACTTATGCTCTGGAGCTCCAGGTTCTAGTGTCAGCATGACCTCTGATTAGCTGAATGCTCTCAGACTTCCCTTTTCTCATCCACAAAGATCTGAGAATTCACAACAGACTTAAGGGCTTTTTTGAAAAGAATGCAAGATGCATAAAATCATCATACAAAATGTTACACTCAAACACTAGCTGTATTAGTAGCAACAGCCCAGATACAAGTTCCTTGTATTCATCTGCTCAGGTGGCTATAACAAAATACCATAAACTAGCAGAAACCAGCATATCCACTGGAAGTCATATAAAAAGGTGCCAGCATGAGTGGTTTCTGGAAGAAGACTCTCTAACTGGCTAACAGCCAGCTAACTACCTTCTCCTTATATGTTCACATACCCTCTTACTTGTGCCCAAGGAGAGAAAGAAAGAAATAGAAAGGGAGAGCTCTCTGGAGTCCCTTTGTCCCTAAGTACCACTCTTGTGGCCTCATTTAACCTTTATCACATTTTACAAGACAGATCTCAAATGCAGTCACATTATGCAACAGGAACTCAACACAAACACTAGGGAGGACACAATGCAGTCCACAGCAGCTGGGTCAGTCTGTCATTTATTTTCAAACAGACTTAAGTTTTCTAATCCTCTATTTGTGCTTAGAGACATAAGCAGTAGTGTCATTAACTCTGTTATTTCTGACTCACTCCATTTAAAGATACTATTGTTATCAAACCAAGGCTTGGCCATTCCTATGACTGTCACTCATAAGACAGAAACCCTAAGTGTCCACCATTATCCCTGACAGCACCAGCTTAAACCTGATTGTGTTGTGGAATATTATTTTTAAGATTTATTACATTTGTTTATGCTGTGAAACATTTGTTTTAATGATGCAAAGATGTGTTGCATTCTTTTATTCTTTTATGTTGCACTTGTTTAACTCTGGAAAGCTTTGATTCTTTGTCTAAAATACATGATAGTCTAATAAAGAGCTGAACAGCCAATAGCAAGGCAGGAGAAAGGACAGGTGAAGATGGCAGGCAGAGAGAGTAAATAGAATGGGAAATTTGGGAGGAGAGAGAGGAAGCAGCAAGATGGAACAAAGAGAGGATGATGCTAGGGGCCAGCCACCCAGCCAGTCATGGAGTAAGAGTGAAAGTAAGAAGTAAGAAAAGGAAAAAGCCCAGAGGCAAAAGATAAATGGGATAATTTAAGTTAAGAAAGGCTGGAAAGAAACAAGCCAAGAAAAGGCCAGGCATTCATAAGAAAGAATTAGCCTCTGTGTGATTTATTTGGGAGCTACTTGGAGGGCCTTCCAAAAAAGCCAATGAATAAAACAACAACATTTTGGTCATCCAACATGGAGCTAGAATAAAAGAAAAACTAACAACATGATTGTGGGAAGAAAGTAGATGAGCTCTGCCCAACAGAACTCTTTGTGATGATGGAAATGATCTATAAAACAGATTATACAATCTACCTACCCAGTATGGTCCTCACTAGCCAGATGTGGTCACTGGGCACTTAACCAGTGGCCAGTATGACTGATTGTTGTGAATTTTATTTCACAACATAGTGGATAAAGTTATTGCCTCTGCAATGGGGTCAGACAACTGTGCTCCCCAACCAGGAAGTGACTGCTCTCAAAGCTAATCTCTCCCTTTTTATTTCAGTCTTTATTCATGGGATGTATGCAAGATGTTGCTGGTGCTGCCCTCACAAACAATGAAACAGATGGCTTGTGAAAGCCATGACTCCATCACAGAGGAAAGGGAAAAGACTTGTGGAGATGGCATGGGAATTCCAAGCCCATGTCATGAAGGAGTAAAGTTTTTAGAAGTCACACAATAGAATGATAAAGGGTTGGCATTGAGGAAAGAAGTCCAAGGAAGTAAGTCCAGAGTGGCAAGAAATGGCCCTGCCCTAGATAGCTTCAGCTGTCAGCTTGACACACCTATAGTCACCTGCGAAGGGAAGAACCTCAGCTAAAGAATTGCCTAGATCAGCTTGGTCAGTGAGCATGTCAGTAGAGCATTATCTTAATTGATGATTGCTGTGGGTAGTGCCATTCCCAGATTGTGGACCTCGGATGTCTAAGAAAGCTAGTTGAGCATACGTCTGTGAACAAGCCAGTGAGACAGTATAAGTAGTGTGCTTCCATAGTTTCTATTTTAGTTCCTGCTCTGTTTTCCCTCAATGATGCGTTGTGACCTGGAAATGTAAGTCAAATAAACCCTTTCCTATCCAAGTTGCTTCTGGTCAGAACGTTTTATTGCAACAGCAGGAAAGCAAACTGGAAGAGGCTCTAAGAAAGCGCAATGCTGGCATGTGCCTCAAAGGTCAAGTACTCGGAAAACATCAAGTTTTTACCCTTCCTATTTCTCCTTTACTTTCAAAAAATCTATGAAATATTCCTTAAGTATAGAGGGCTTCCAGCCTTATGTTAGAGAGGTCCCTCTGCAACCAATGTGAAGTAAAACTCAGCATGCCTGAAATGAGAAGGAAAAAAAGAAAAAGCAGCCACTTGTTACTTCAAAGGTTTTCAGCTTTTAAAATGATTTTCCCTGGGTCCAAACAGCAGCAAGTCATAGTGGGAGATGACGAGACTTGGGGCATTCAATCACCAGTCAGACCACGTTGGTCCCCTCCTAGGCTTGCCATTTGCCCTCAGATACTTTAACGGTAACCAAGGACGATGGAGAAATGCAAACTACCAGAGCATCTGAAGCCCAGTTCAAATGAGGAGGGGACCCCAGGCTCCTTAATAGGATGGGTATTTGTGGAAGCCATGACTCCAAGTTATTGGTCAAAGTAGAAAAGAGGGCTCCAAATCATCCCTGGAAAATTGGGCTTGAAAAACTACTAGCTTTTTGATAGGGCTTGAAAAACTACCTGCTTTTTGATAATATACAGAAACTTTTTCTTTTTCATACAGAATATTTAACAGCAGAAGTAATAGTATATACTAAAGTCATTTCTTAACTAATATTGAAAACTTCACATAGGAAAATATTAGGATATATTAACATTCTAAGCAGTTATGTTATGTTATTTTCAACTATCTTTAAAGTGAGCTTTGTTTGTGGAGGGGGTTTTGACTTTCCTAAAGTGTACATTTATTTATATGATGACAAAAATAAATATTATAAAAATATGACATCATTATATATTCTGCTTACATTTTGCAAAATAGTTCAATTTCCATTTTGAGATAGTTTTCCTTTTCTCTTTTATGGCATTTTATGAAAATGGCAGTTTTCTGAGAGCTGATTACATAAAGAAGATAATGGGAAGTTTAATTTTTATTCTTAGTTGACAAATAAAATTGCATATATTTATGGTATATAGCAATATGCTTTGAAATACATACATTTGTAATGTGGCTGACTTAAGCCAATTAACATATGCATTACATCATATGCTTATCAATTTTCTGTGCTGAAAACACTGAAAGTCAATTATCTTAGCACACAATGTCTTGTCATCAACCACGGTCACAGGCTGTGCAGAATCTTGAGAGCTACTTCTCTATGCTCTGAACCTCAATTCCCTCCCCCTGTCCTTACTCCTTCTCTCACCCCCACCACAAACACTCCCAAATTGTACTTACTGTGCTCATGATGGAGCGAATGCTTTTGTGTATCTGACAAAATAGGAGTCGAATTATAAAAAACTGTCTATTGTGGTCAGATCAATGGGCCAAACCCACGCTTACTTTTCATCTTCTGTAACAGCTTCCTATTGTCCCTCTCCTGATGGCCTTTAACACCTGTGCCAAAAGCCACCAAGCCAGGACTAATGCTACAGAGCATGAACAAGGGACTGGGCATGTCTTCATACAACTCCTTAGTCTTAGACATTGGAGATCTCTCAAGAGACTCCCTCTTCAGAGGCTTCATTCAAAATAAAATAAAATAAAATAAAATGAAACCACCACTCCACCACCCTGCTTCTCTCTGCAGACACTTATGCCCAGGACCCTCTGAAAACCATTGGCCTTCGATGCATCTTATAGGTCACTGAAGCTTACAAGACACTATTCAGATTCAGATTTACTGCACTGACATAGTCAGGGAACACACCACAGAGGCATGGAAGCCACAGTGTCCAAGTGACTTCTGCAAAGTCTTGTTCTCAATCCTACCATTCACTTAACAGACCCAACCCAGTGGTTATCCTCCTCTACACATCCTGACTTCCAGTTTAAAAATAGCAAGAAGAAGCAAAGTTCACAGAATGATTGTCAATTGGCCATGCACTTCCTTGCGAGCATGGATTGCAGTAGCCATCACACCCCGAGTTCCTTGGGAAAATCCCTTAACCTCTCAAAGTCTGTTCCTTTGCTATCCAATAGATACCATGAGAGAAACTGACCAGACCTCATATTGATAGTGGGATGTTTAACAGAGGTGGTGAATATGTTGAATCCTAAACTAAAGGAGCCACCTGCAGGCTCAGGTGTTTGCTGAATTTGATTCCTTGTCTTTGTTAAAACTTGCCGCAAGGCGTGAGCTAAAACTGTTTTCTCACCCCCTCATCTTCTCACCTAGTCCCAAGAACAACAAATCATAGCAGGCCTAACACCATTCATGGTGCCATTTGGGCATGTCTTGCACCTACAAATTTGAAAGAAAAGAAAAGAAAGTGTCACTTGGCCAGCAACCCTGAAAGAACAGAGCAGAGCCCAGCAGCACAGCTCAGGCACCTTCCACCTGTCTCCTTTCCCAATAGATTCCTTCTGATTGCTTTTCAGGCTCACCTGCATGGCAGTGGGTCCCTCCAGGAGTCCACCCTTGTGAGACCCCTGTTTCCTTGCATGCTTTCCAAGAATTCTAATCTCTCCTCTGTTCTTCACAAAACTGCAGGCAGACCCACAAGCCTTTCCAAGTTTTGGCGTGTAGCCCTCAGCAATCTTGTAGCAATAAGCAGAGACAGCTGGAGTCACCAGGCCTTACTTTTAAAATCATGTCACTGTGGAGTAAGCAGCTGGATTGCTTTATCTTTGGAAGGTGCAGTACTTGTCCTTTTCCACCTCTCACCCTTATGGGCCTGGTGGGCGACCCACCAATGACATTCTTGTGAACTTCGGCCCATTTCAAAACCTACACGGGGCCTAAAGGTGAAAATGCCAGAAGCCCTGCCTGTGCTGAGCAGAGCTACATCCACCTACTGGTAAAAAACAGGAAGAGACCCTCAAACAGAGCACAGTGGGGGGGAGGGGGGCTGGCCCAAGCAGCCGGGACACCTGCTCCATCATCTAAAGCAAAATAACCAAAGAAAGACCCTTTCATGGCCAAAGACAGTTGTTCAGGGGTAGAATTCCTTTGGATTCACCTGTGAATGTGGATATTTTAGAGAATTTTCTTCCCCAAAAGAGCTAAATTTAAAACATATGGAAAGTGGGAAGATCAACCCCCCCCAAAAAATAAGCATGTACTATAAAACTAACCCATCATATGATCTTTTTAGATTCTTTTAAATTGATGAAAATTGAAGGAAAGTGTGTTTTTATAGATATTTGCCCCCAGAGTATCTCCCTGTGTGCATCTGACCCAGTGGTTATATACCTACAGCATATAGACAAGGCCATTCCTGATCCTAGATAAGTAAGGGGAAGAGGGAGCTTTTTCTCAGCACATATGTTGAGATGCAGAAAAGAGGACAGCTCTACTCGCTGCAAGCTGTCCTATTGAAGCCCTGCTTCCTGTCAATCTTGCTTTTTTTCTTCCCCCATGAAGCTTTAATTTTTTTTGCCACAGCGCTTTCTACATTTGAGTTTCCTGCAAACCTCAGGAAATAGACTGAAATTAATATCGTCAGATGCTTCTGAAAGTGCTGGCTTGGCGGCATTGCAGAACGCTTTCCGATGCCATTTTGGGATTAAAATATACCACTCTGCCCCATTGTTTGTAAGAGAAATCTGGGGGAAGGATTGTGTCGGAGATTGAAGTGCAGTGAAATGTAGGTTAACAAACAATTGGAAATGGAGAGCTGACCTTTCCCAATACATGAAATCAGCAGGTAAGCAAACCAGGAGGGCAAGCCAGAAAACCACCGCCTCCATGGTACCCCATCAGTGTGGGGAACTGAGGCAGGGGGCCTCGCTCTTGTTCTCTACGTAGGAATTTAAAGCTTTGGGTAAGACAAGAGACTAAAGGTCTCAACTCCAGTGAGAAACCTGATGAATCAAAAGAAAGGAAGAGGTAGGGAGAATTAGCTAGAATATGCATTCAGAATCATTACTATCTAACAAGGGAACAGTCAAATCTTAGCTTTTCTCAGATCTCATGGTTCCAGAGGATCCCCAGGTCAGGAGTGAGACTGGCTTATTTTCTAGTGCCAGCACTGCGTTGTCCCTGCCTGGCCTTGGTACCATCTGCAGATTCCCTGCTCCTTCAGACAACAGTCTGTCACTCTAGAGAGATGACACTCGCCTCACTTCCCCTTTCTGCAAATGCACAGGACTGATAAACTTGTAACAACTATATAAACTTGCCTTGGGCTCTTGGAAGGGGATGGGAAGTGGACGTGTGACATGAATCAAAGTTATTTTTGTTATTGTTGCCCTCTGCATCCCTGACTTGCCAAGAGTGAGAAATAAGGCCTCACACTATTTCTGCAGCTGATAAAAAATCTATTCTAAATTTTTGTAATATTGAAGAATAATCAGTCTTTTGACATTCTTTGTGTTTTATTCACCTTTTGAGTCAGTCATCTACAACTTATCTACACAACACAGCTTCCATCCAATTGATCTGAGAGACCCATTGATTTCACAACCAGCTCTGTTTTCGACATCCACACTCCTCTGGTTCATTTCACTGTTTTCTGCCTTTCCGGACAGAATAACCATGTGGCTGCCTGGTTTGTTTTGTACTCTCACTTTGTAACCAGCCCCTACATTTCCATCTACCACCCTTCTAATACATTGGTCAAGTCAAGCCCATGGAGTTGGATGGTCCTTCTGAGACCTCCTACAAAAACCATGTTTTCAACATGAGGATGCTAAGTGAGGACATAGATTCACCTGGCCAGCCCAGGGAAAGAGAAACTTGGAGTAGCCAGCTCCTCCAATGCCAACTCTAGACTAAAGATAGATGCACATTAGAGGTAAAAATCCATTCATGTCAGGTCTGCTTGGATTAATATATCCCAGCATAGCAGGAGTGCCTGGCAGAACAAAATCATTCACTTCATGAGCCAGGAAGAAAAGAGGAAATGACCAAAAGTTCCCCTAATTCCCTTCAAGGACACTGTCCCAACAACTTAAGGACTTTTCATAATGACACCCCACCCCTTAAGACTCAGGCACATCGGCCTTTAGAGAACATGTCTCCAAAAACTGCAATAATAATGAAGAAGAGAAAAATACTGAACTGACTGTCTCAGTCCCAGACAGCTCAAAATACAAGACTTTGTGGTCCAGCCTCAACTGACTTTTTGAGTCCCATTCTCACAGCACCCAGCCACTCCCTTGCATCTCAGCCTCTCCATACCCTCCCACACATGAACTACAGAGGAATCTCCACCTCTCTGTGGTCACATCATGGCCCTCTGCTTCTGAAACTTTTATGTTTTCTTTAATGTCCGAAGTCAGAATTAGCTTTCCAACTTTGCTATTCTCCTGGAATATGTTGCATTTGCCTCCGCTGGATCACTCATCATTACACTCTGCGTTGTAATCCCCCACCATACCTGACTTATCCGGAACAATAAGCTCCAGAAGAAAAAGCAAGGATCACATTGTGTCTGTCACTGTATCCAGGACAAAGTTGAAAACTCGGCATGCCAGAGTAAATGCTTAAGTGCTTGTAATTGCATTCATTCCTCTCTACTTTGCTTATATGGCTGATAATGTATCAAAATGCACATCCTCCTGTGTGTCAGTAAAACTGCTGACATTTCCTAGCTCCCTAGAGTAGTCTAGCTTCATCCTTGGGGGCAGGGGCCTTGTCTCAGGAATTCCCTGTCAGCCTGTGTTGTGTATAAAGGATCAGGGCTCTGAAGATTCAGTGACAGGTGGCTTACTCTGTACCCTTCAGGCTCCTGCGACACTGGGTAAAACAGAGAGCATCTTCTCTGCCATTTTTATTTGAACTCTAGCTTCATGAAAGTCAGCCAAATTTCTCCACCTTGACCAATCTTACACTCCAGTCTGAATCTCCCCACAAAATGATTAGTATCCTGTCTGCTCCACCGTCATCACTAAAGTTCATTCTCTTACTTTCTTCATTTTCCTCCGTGCCCTGAGGCACTCACTATAGAATTCAGCTTTGAGCTCCTTCTCTCCCTGCCATGGATTCAGCCATGGGCACCCGAGAGAAGGGAGTATGACAAGAGTGGCAAGTGTCCCCCACATATTCCTTCCCTGCTGTTGGTCACACCTCAGTGGACCTGTTCTTAAAAGATGTGATAACTCTGGTCCCTCCCTATCCCACTCTAGGGCATGGAGTGATAACAGCTTGTCATTGGTTCTGCACCTCTGAAAGTGTTCATATCACCTGCCACTGGTTCTTTTAACTCTACACAATGGTCTACAGCAGTGGTCTTCAACCTTCCTAATGCTGGGACCCTGTAATGCAGTTCCTCATGTTGTGGTGACCTTCAACCATAAAATTATTTTTGTTGCTACTTAAAACTGTAGTTTTGCTAGTGTTATGAATGGAAATGTAAGTATCTATGTTTTCCTATGGTCATAGGCACCCCTGTGATAATGTTGTTTGACTCCCCAAAGGGGTCTCCACCCACAGTTTGAGAACCACTGCTCTATGGAGTCATTTATGAAATTTCATTTAGAGTCCCATTTGAGTGCACTTTATCTTTAATAATTATTTATTTATATTGTATGTGAATCTGTGTGAATATGTGTGTTTGTGTGTGTGTGTGTGCCACATGTATACATGAGGCCACAGAGGTCAGCAGCTGATATTGGATACTCTGGAACTGTAGTTACAGGCAGTTGTGAGTGACCATGTGGGTACTGGGAACTCAACCCCTGTCTCTTGCAAGAGCAGGAAGTGTTCTTAACAGCGGAGCCACCATCCCACCAGATCCCACCCAAGTGTCAAGTGTACCTTATCTTAGGCCAGTCACAACATCAACATTAATTTCTTCCCCATGCAAAGACCATCATGATTTTCCAGCTGTTCCCCCCATGTGTATTCTCTCTGATCACTTCCCTAAAGCCCTGGGTGGCATTTCCTCTGTGCTCTCCAAGACTTAGTGACTCTTCTTCAAATCGTCAAGCACTCAGATATTCTACTTGTTTCTGCAGCTACACTAAGAAGAAAAGTAAACAACATTTTTATATGAATCCTCTCTCTCTCTCTCTCTCTCTCTCTCTCTCTCTCTCTCTCTCTCGCTTGCTCACTCTCTCTCTCTCTCTGTCTCGTGTGTGTGTGTGTGTGTGTGTGTGTGTGTGTGTGTGTGTGTGTGTGTGTGTGTGTGTGTGTGTATCATGGCAAGTATGGATGTCTGAGGACAACTTTGGGGAGTTGGCTCTCTCCTTCCACCATGAGTGTCCTAGGAATCAAGTTCAGGCCATCAGACTTGGCAGTAAGTGCCTCTACCCACTGAACTATATCTCCCTAGTCCCCACACCGAGATATTTTATATTTTGGCATTCAAGAACTCATCTCCTTTACCGCTATAAAATCAATGCTTCTGTAGAGCTGATTGCTTATGTTTTGGTAGATAAGGAAGGGGCAAGATGTCAGGGCCCAGTGGATCAAGTCCTCTGGTTAATTGATTCTAAAACCAAATAAATAAGAATGCTCCCCAAGACTCAGCCCTCTCCACAGAGGATAGGTTTGAGTATGGGGAGAATAGGTTTGAGTATGTTCTGGCTGGCTGAGAAAATGAGGTCTCCAATCACTACATAAGAGAAATACCTGAAACTCACTGCATGCCTGCAGATGGCAGGGCCTCCCCACTCTCCCTCCTCCCAACCCACCTCCACCTCCACTCTCTCCCCTCATCTCCTTCTTCAACTCCTGCCTCCCTTCCTGTCTTTTTCTCTTTTCCCCTCAGTGGAAGGGCAGTGCTGGGAAGAATAGCACTAAAACACTTGCACGTTTTTTTGCACATAGAAAACAATCAACAAATGTGGGCTTGTCAGTGAATAGTTTGAAATCAGGACTATCTAACTCCCCAAGGCCAGGCAATTATTGTTTGTCTAAAAGTCTCAAAAAATAATTTTCAATCCACTTTCCACTCCCTGTATTTGGACTAGATTTTAAAACCTGGAGACCCTTTGTGGCTCATATTATCTCCTACCTTCACCTTCTCTTCCCTGGTCCCTTTCCCTGACCTGGCCAGCAATTTCTGCTTCATTGGGAGGCTGGATCAGATATGTGTGGAAGAAGTTAGTCTTCCCTGGGAAAGCAGAGAACAAAAGGAAATGAATGCTTCAATTTCTGTTTCCTCCAGGCATATTAAAGCAGAATATCATTGGAAAAAATCTATGAGATGCATTGTTAAATTCAAAGAAAATGTAATTGCAAAATAATACCTATTATGTGTGACTCCCTTTATGTGAGTGTGTATAGGAACTTATTTTTATGTGTGTACAAAAAATGCCTAGCAAACGACTAGAACGGTCCATACCAAATTACTAGTAGTGGTTTTCTCTGCAGTTGGATGTAGGGAGAGGGTAGGTTTAAAAAGACATTCTCATTGTAACCAATATGCTCCCATAATATTTGATTTTTAAGAAGTGAAAGTATCTTTACTACATTTTGTTTATATAAAAATATTATATAGATGCTAGCACTGGTAGTAAATTCCTCAACAACTTTTTTAGACCATTTCTTTCCAGTAGTTTCTACAAGGGGAAAAAAGCAATTATTCAAAAGAAGAAAGTTTAAAAAAATAAGATTTCTTCTCTTGAAATACATTCCCTGTCATTTTGGGGTGTCACTGTGCTTCCTGATCATGATTTAAAATAGATGGTAATGAATCATCTTCCACAGCATATTTGACTCAGGCAAGTAAAAACGCTTCAAAGTAAATCAAAATTAGGAATTAATCTCCTCTGCTACATGATGACTCTCCTGCTCTGCTTTATCACTGTGCTCTGGGAGAATGAGAGGGCAAAGGGTACCAGGGTCTCTGACTCAGGTGGGACAAGCTCAGGCTTCAATCCTGTCCTTTCCCGCTTCAAAAGCCCAGCCGAGGGGCTTGCTTTCCAGAGTACCTGCCTCTCGGGATCCTCTTTGGCTTTCTGCTGAAGTTTATGCTGTTCCCCTTTACCTCACCCAGACTGTGATGGATCTCTAAGGACACGTGTGTACTGTTTACATCTCTGTATTGCCAGTGGCCACACATAGTGCCTGATGCAAATTTGGTGCTCAGGTGCTCCATAAATATTTATAGCAGAAACATTTGAATGAAGGCATAAATAGCAGCCAAATCAAATAATGCCTCTGTTTTTATAGCTTCATACTGGTTTGGAAAGTACTTCAGGACAGCAGGTTGTACTTTTTGGTTTCTTTTCTTTCTTTATTTATTTAGATGACAGGATCTTACATAGCCAAAGATGACCTCAAACTTGCTAGGTAGCAGAGGATGACCTTCAACTTCCTATCTTCCTGCCTCCACCTCCCAAGTGCTAGGATTACAGGCACACATCACCATGCCCCAATTATAAGATATGGGCAAGTAGTCTACCAGCTACAACCCTTTGCATCCCCTGTAATGTATTTCAAAAGGAAGCCCACAACAAATATCTATTGACTGTTTTGAACAGATGATTAAAAAACCTTCCCACACTTACACATACTCACACACACACACATACATGCATACACACACTCATACATATACGCATACACACACTTACACATATATACACATATACACATACACACACATCCTCATACATGCACACATACACACACATACACATACCACACACACATACACACACATACACATACCACATACACATATACACACACTCACACACATATACATACACACACCACAAAAGCATACACAATGCACATACACACATACATACATACACTCACACACATATATTCACACACACATATGCACACACATGCACACATACCACACACACACATACACTCACACACACACATATATGCTCACACTCACATACACATTCACATACATACATACACACACTCACACACATACACACACTCACACACATACACACACTCACACACATACACACACTCTCTCACACACACATCCTGATTTATTTATCAGTCTGCTGACAAGCAGGATGAAATTTTTCATCTTTTATTATAGATAATTCTAATGAAACCCACAAAGGTAAAATTTTTGGTGATGAAGAATGACCACTTTCTCCCGAACATTCCAGGCTGCTCTCTAAGGAACTTTCTGGACTCTTAAGAGTCCACTATTTTCTTGCCATGACCTTTCCCCCACTTCAGGAAGCATCCAAAGCTCACTAGAGTCTGTGTCAAGGCTATCTCTGAATTTCAGGTAGTTAAAGTAGAAAGTGGCATTTCTTAATTAGATGGCAATAGCATAATTATTTGAAGGCACCTTATAATTACACTCCTCCCTGCCCTGAGCTTCTTTAGCCACTTCAAATGGAATCTCTAGTCCCGGTCCCCTTCCTGTCCTCTGCCAACACAATGCCACTGGCTAGCATTAAGCATCCATCAGAGCTGGTTGTGTCTTATTAAGGTAGAAGCCTCCAGTGGATTCTTTCTCAAAAGCTGAACTCTCTGAGGTGACCGCTGCTACCATATGCCAGACTCTCCTTCAAATCATTTTTCCCAGATGTGTGAGCATCAGATCTTTGAGACGGAAAGCTGAGAAATCACTGCACAGCCATTTAAACTTCATTATAGTCTCTTGAGTATTTATCTGAAAGGGACTCATTGACCTTAGTAGACCACTCCAAAGATCTCTTTCACTGCCATGAGCAATTATTCCTTATTTCCAACATCCAGTCCCCTGAAAAACAGCTTTACTACTGCTTCAGCCTTCAAAGGAAAGAAAAATCACCACTCATTCCCAACACAGAAAGATTCTGTGTACTCTTCTTGCCTCTTGAGGTGTAATGAACCTCCCAAACCAACAGCCACAGAGCAAGCATCACACCCATCTGTAAGAGAAGAGCAAAAACAGCTGGCTCTGGTGGAAGTAGCATGAGAACCTTCAGTCAATAGAATACATCCTCTCTTTGAAAAATGGCTGACTGAATGAGCATCCCATCTCAAGAAAGGCAGGGGAGCTATTAGTGAAAGCAAGAAACTCAGCTTTACATCTCATTGGAAAGATGGATTCACTGCCTTCCTCCCAGTCCAGGTGGGTGAGTTAGTTTAGAGTAGAATTTGTCTGCCCTCACTGAAAACTCCAGTTAGGCAATGAATTATTCCAAGTAAATTAAGTGTATCGATCCCCTCCCCTTTCTGACACTTTGCAGATATTGCTATCAAATCATGCTCCATGCAAGTGTCAGTTTATGCCACAGACATCTGAAGAGGGGATCAAATATTCACTTGATTTTTCGGCATCTAATAAAAACTCACAGGCATAGCAGGACTTGGAGAGAGCAGACAACACAGCTCTGTGATGAGTTGTCTACTGAGGAAATGGCACATGATGCTGATGAAAACTCGGTACTGTGTTGGCACCTCTTCATCAGATAACAACTAGTCAAGCTTATGGTTTTTGTCAACTTTAGCCAATTTTCATACACGAAAACACATCAAAACAAAGACCAGGTAAAGGAACAAGGATATCTAGTGTGAATATGTCACAATTCTGCCAAACCATCGAGGCACATTCCACAACACTTTTATCAACTGCCCTGATTCAGTCTCTTCCAAACAAAAGACATGCATCATTCTAATGGGACCCGATTATTTGATGTTCATGTTCTTCCCTCCTCAATATGGACTGAGTGTTTGTATTCTCCCCACCCATAAGAAATCTAACTGAAATTCTAGTCTCCAATCAGATGGTAGAAGGGCACAGGGCCTTACCCATATGAAGTACTAGTAAGTCATCAGTGTGGAGGCCTGGTGAATGGGATTAATGAGATGACTATTGTCAAGAGAGGAAACAAGGCCTCAGCAGACAACAACTATACAGCATTTTGATGTTGGACATGCACACAGTGCCAGTCTCCTAAACCATATATTTCTGTTGTTTAAAACACTAGTCTATGGTAATCTGTAATAGTGCACCAAATTGACTGAGATACCCACCATAAAGATCAGACATCCATCTCTAGGTAATAAATTCTTTTTATTTTTTGGGCAGGGTTTCTCTATGTAGCTCTAACTATCCTGGAACTCACTCTGTAGTCAGGGATGACCTCCAACTCAGAGATATACCTGACTCTACCTCCCAAGTGCTGTGGTTACAGGCATGACCCCCTGCATTTAATTTACTACCTAGAGGTAATTAATTCTTAATCCTCAAAAGTAAAATAATATTTTCCTGCCTTACATAGTTGAGCTGATATTTTACCAATAACCATTATATTAAAACTGTTGAGTATATTCTAAGAATGGATCATCTAAGAATAAAGGGTCTGTGGATTCAGGTCCATATCTAACAAATGTAAACAATAAAGTATTGTTTTACCTGGATATGCTTACCTAACTGTATAGGAATGTACTTGTGGATGAAAGCATGTGATATCTGAATTGAATTTGCTTAAGAACAATCCAGTGGGATGGAGGGAAGGAAGATAGGTAGAACTGGTTTAAATATAGCTTCGTTATTATTGTACTAGGTGATGGTACACAGGAGTGCTCATCGCAATAGGTCCCTAATGCATCAAAATTATCTGAAAGGATTTTTAAAACATCAGGAATTATGATTCTGGCAGGTTAGGGGAGGGCTTTGGGATTTATATGGCAACAAGTTCTCAGGGTGTTAGTCAGGAATGTTTTTGGTCTTTTGTTTCGGTCCCTGTGACAAACACCCTAGAACAATAATCTATGGCAGGAAAGGTTTATTTGGGCTTACAGTTTCAGGGGTTTTAGTCCATGCTGGCCAACTCCATTGTTTCTGAGCTGTGGTGAGGCAGAACAACATTGTGCAAGGTCATTAGGAGAGCAGAGATGCTCTCTCATAGCAACAGGAAAAGAGTGAGGAGGGGGCCAGGATAAGACATGCCCTTTATAGGCATGCTTCCAGTGACCTATTTCCTTGAGCAAAGCTTTGTGCCCTAAAGCCCATCTCCAAAATGGTACCACAAACTGGGGACCAGGATAAGAAAACACAAGCCTGAGGGGAAGCATCCTATATTCAAAGCATAACACAGGGATGCAGATGCTATAGCCCAAGATTCACTGCATTATTATTTACCCTCTATTTTTATATGATAAAAAAAGTCAAAATCAAGTGGAGCTTTACTGAGCTGGCACAGAAAAGCAAGATGCAGAAGGAATTGTCTCTGCAACTGCCTACTACCAATCTCAGCCAGTCAGCAGCTGAAAAGATGAACAGACACAGACTTCAGGAAAACACTGAACCATCAACTCTATTCAAATTGGCTCTAGTGTGGGGAAAATTAATGTTGGTTTTCCTCATTTACTTTGAACCTGTGTCTGCATAATTGTTATAGAGTGAGACAGCTTCTGAGCTGGTTTGGGGATGTGTGGTTAAGCAATATGAACAAGCAGAGATTCTGACTCTTCTATGTGAGTGCTAGAGATAGGTGGTGATTTATACAGACTGATGACTTCACTCTTCCCACATTTACCTGAGACTCAGGTTGGGTTCAAAAATAGTCAGGAATTTTTCTCTCCAACCTTCAGGTGCATCCTGTTCAGGAAGATGATTGTGGATTTTAGGGCTCCAGTTGAGTCTAAAGCCACTGGGCGATGAACAAAGCACAGGTATCAATGAGGTAGGTATACAAAGGACAGTTGGAGTTTTAACTGAATTTTATTTCCTTTCATACCACCTAGCAAACAATTACCATATGCCAGATGTTGACTTTTATATACTCTTGGGGGGATATACAAATATATAGTCAAAAGAAATGGTCTTGAGCCTTGAAGATCTCACATCTAGTTTTGAAAATAAATAAGTACAAATTGTAAAATAACAGTTGTGTAACAAGAGATTGTTAAGGACATTATGAAGAAACCTAGATGAAGAAGCTCTTCTTAACATACATACAAGTGACATTTTATACACTGAGCAGGCTACGTTTATGTACTTAGTTATATATACATATATGCAATAAAAATAAAAAAGAGGTCATGAATTTGAAAAACGAACAAGGAGGTGTATATGGGAAAATTTAGAGGGAAAAAGGAAATGGAAATGGTGTAATTATCATCTTAATAAAACATAATTTTTACAAAAAAGCTATTAATTTTTGGCCAAGGGGGAGAAGCAGAAAAGAGACCTCCACCACACCCCCAAGTGACATGTGGCAATGGCCCATGTGGTAAAGGTTTGGTGTCCAGTACATGGTGCTAGTGAGAGCTTGTGGCACCTTTGAGTGGTGGGTCACTGAATCTTGGGGGTACACTTTTCTAAGGGACACTGGTCTTTCCTTTCTCTTTGTTTCCTGGCTCATGATTTGAGCAGTTTTGCCATGACACATGCTTCAGCCATGATGTGCAGCTCACCACTGGTCCAAAACAGTGAAGCATTTAACCACGGAACATAGCCTCCAAGACTGTGAGCCAAAATAATCGCTTTGTCTTTGTAAGTTGATTATTTCAGGGTTTTAATACAATAACAGAAAGTAGACCAGCACAGCATTCCCCCTGATTCTTGAACAAGGAACATCTGACATTTGTTAAAGTGACAGAATAAAGTGAAGGGGAGAAAGCCAGGAAGAAGAAACAGGATGACTCTACAGTATGGATGAGTTCATTGTTGACTGGAACCAGTGAAGTGATTTGGTACAATTAAAGTTCAGGTTACAAAGGAGAAAGTTGCTGAGACCAGAAAGGTATGTTGGCTTGACATGACCTATACAATGTGATAGAATAATGTGTGCTCAGTTTTAAAGCTGTGGTGGACTGAATTATGTTCCCTCAAATATTTATGTATTTAGAGATAGAACCTTTGGGTAGCAAAAAAGATTAAAAAGTACAGGTAACAAAACAGTAAGATTAGTGGCAACATAAGAACAAAGAAGAATGCCCCAAATCCAAAGAAACGCCAAGTGAGCACATAACAATAAAATGGGTAGCTACAGTGCAGGAAAGAGACATTTTACCAGAACCCAACCATGTTGGTGCCTTGATGTTGGTCTTCCAGCCCTTCAGAACTGTGAGGGAGGACTTCCTGGTGTTTAAGTCATCAGGCTGCATAATATTGTTATAGCCTCCTAAGCAGACTAAGATGGCTGTTTTTAAGCATGAGGAGACATTACAGAAATTAATTTCAAACAGATTTTTCTGTGGTAGGACTGCAGGTTAGAGAGGGGAGGGGGCATGTTTGTCTGGGGACTGCACCACAAGGAGAGGATGTATGGATTCGATGGATATGAAGGAAGCAGGGCCTTGTGTTGAGGACTTTAGAATGCTGTAATAGGAGGCTCATTGCTAGCATGGAAACAGTAAAGTTAGGTGTGTGTTTAAAGTTTTATATTCACATAAATTCATGCAACTTTGCAGATTATCATTTGTATATCTTGTTTGTGGAGATATATCACTTCATTTTATTATGTGAAGATGGAAAAGAGGAAAGAGGGAGGAGGGGAAGGGAGAAAGAGAGGAAGGAAGGAAGGATTGTGTGTGTGTGTGTGTGTGTGTGTGTGTGTGTGTGTGTGTGTGTTATAGTAAGAAATCTCAAGGGGACTTCATGTGAAATGCAGCTATTTCCTTAGCTGCATGAAAGTTGACTAATTTATAACATAGGCTTAGGTGGGGAGGGAATGAAATTAATAGAGAAAAAGAATAAATGCGGTATTTCTCTGACTTTGAATACCAAAAATTAGTCATATAACAGGAATTTCATTTTGTCTTCCAATATTTTCTACATAATTAGCCTGTTCACATACACAGAAAGAACACATGGCATATTCCAAAATGACACTAGACCTGTTCTAAGCTCTGAATAAGGATGCTGAGGTTTTCCTCACTGCTGTCCCTGGAGCTTGGATGCAGGTCTTGGCCTGTGCACTCAGCTAGCAATGAGAGATAGGATGGGCACTACCACGTCCTTTTGTAACATTCCCTATCTTTTCTTCCCTGTAAAGTGTCTACTCTTTGTGCCTTTACTGAGAGAGATAATGCCTCTCCCATGTGAACTGAATACCCAGTGCCCTGAATGTGTGAGTGTGTCAAGGCTAAACAGGTCTATTGTTCTTAAACAGCACTGCCAGAGAATCATATTCTTGTGCAGAATGATGCTGAAGAGATAAAAATATCTTTCATTTCTATAGTGCCATGCATCTTAAAGTGTGTTCCACATTTCACAAACTATATATAGGCTCAATTCATTACCCATCCCCATAAAATACAGGCACATGCCAGATGTTTGACAATGGTCTAATAACAGAGTGAGGAGCAAGTTAAATTGGATTTAGAAAACAGGAAGCAAGATGTGGGCCACTAGGTAAAGCTTTGTTATTCATTCCACAGTGTGTTTGGTGTTTCTTGCCTAACAGAATGAGAGCAGAGACACAAGACAACTAGAATGACACTCTTCCTGCACTCATGGAGCAATTGGGGTATCAGAGAAAATATAGTTTACAGTGAAATGCCATCTGTGTTAAGATGAAGTGCAAAGTTCTATGTTCTTCACAGACTTTAAAGGAATTCTTTCCACATCAGCCACACTGCCATCATCATTCTCTCATGTTAATAAAGGGTTTGCATTCAACATAATGATAGGATTTATGGTGAAGAAAATCTATTCTGGAATCCAGAACCTAGACTGCATGTGAGCATGGTTCGGGGGGAAATAAGGTGATGAGGGAAACACATAAGCAAGTTTCGGGCCCAGAACAGAATGAACACGAAGCAGTGAGGGAAGGTTGAAAGGCGTGACATCAGAGGGGTCCCGAGAGATTTCAGAGTTGCTGCCGATTTCTCAGGGATGGACCCCTGAAAATAGTCTACCCAGACACTGATAGCACTGAAGAGACTGTTTAAATCTATGGTAAAAGCTGTGGCCTCTCAAAAACAGAAGGGTTTTAGGTTTGAGTGGGATCTCAAAGATCTGTGGACTCAGACTAGTCATTTTATAAATGAAGAAGACACACCCATGTTCATTAAATATGTACAGCAGTTAGCAGTGTCCAGGTCAGAGGCTGGGCCAGCAGCCGACCATGACCCACCCAGCTGGACCTGATCTCGGATGAATCAGGGAGGCAGACACTCTGCTTTGGAAGATACTCTGAAGAGCTGAACACCTGGTTCCTCTGGCCCTTTCCACAGCAACAGAGAGACCAGCCACAGTGAACAGGGGTTAAGGTCTTATAATCCACCTACACCAATGTGAACAAGAAATGTGGCTGAGAGAAATGAAAAAGAAATAGGCTAGAAGATTGTCCCGCCAGGGTCAGATAGCTGCCACCCAGAGAAGGCCTCTGCAAACCATTTGGTTTCTGGGAGAGTATGTAGTTTCCAGCCCTTATTAACTCCACTAAGCATGGAGAGTCAGCTCACTCTGAACTCCCATTAGGGACCCTCTCAAAATGTGTTAAATCTCTAGTCAAGAAGGTCTCCACCAGAACAGGCAGAAAGTGTGAAAATCAAAAGAATGTGGTTTATCATGTCATCTGCACAACTGCCACAAAGAAATTGTGAGCTGGGAATTCTGTGTGGGTGCTGACTGTCCACTCATAAAGAAGCCACTCCTTCCCCGTAGGGGTCCTGAAGGTGCACAAGGGCACATCAAGACAGCATGAGGTGGCGGGGAGCCAGAAGGGCAGAACAGCAGAGGCTCTGGGCTAGAAGATGCCCTGTCGTGGCATCTTGCAGTTCTGCTGCTTCCCGCATGGCCTCAAGCAAGAAAAACTGACCCCATCTAGAAAAGATGGTCCGTGATAGATGACCTTCAGGGAAATTCCTGTCTTATTAAAAAGCCAGTAAGGTGTTTTATGGTTTTCCGTTGGTGTGCACCTGTGTATACCTCTCCCCAAGTAAAGGACAAACTTTCCAAGAAGATGGATATTTATTTACTCTTTCTGAATGTCTTTGAATACTCCAAACTAGCCTTGCAGGGGAAAAAAACAGGCAATAATAAGTGTTATTGACAATTGACTGAGATCCACAAACATCACTGAAAGGTGGGCCCTGGGGTCGGGATAGGCAGACTGGAGGGGGCTGCTTGAAGGCCAGCTTGTTGAGGACCTAGAACAATAGTACTCTCCTTTAATTTCAGAAAGAAAGAAAGGAAGAGAGAGAGAGACAGAGAGGGACATGTCTACTGCCAGATAGCAGGGATTGGAAGCTATCTAGTAGGGCTTGGTCCTTCTGCAACTTCTTGGGCGCAGGCAGCAAGTAAAACAACCAGGGTTCTCTGTGAGCGCCCAGCTGTGCGGCTCTCTGGAGATCTCCTCCCGCCTGCTTGCCCAGCAGGCAAGTAAGTGGAGGTGGCATGTGGGTGGCAGTTCAAATGACAGAGCACTCGACCCTAAAGGCCTGGGGAAGGGGTCTGGGCCTGATGAAGTCCCCCTCCCAGGCTATAGGCCTGGAGAAGAAAGACTGGAGAGGGTGCCACCTGCTGGTGAGGGACTGAACCTTGCACAGTGGACGCCAAGGAGACCTGGAGTCTGCACGTGCGTTGAAAGCTGAATTTGGGTAGCTTCTCAAGTTGCTAGTTTTCTGCTGTCTCTGGATGGCTAGTAGCTCTGTAGGCTGTGTGCTCTGAGAGCCTGTCCCCTGCGCGTCACCCTCTTAGATGGTGAGGTTGCCTGCAGGGATGGTGCTCCTTCTCTCTGCTTCCCTTAGACCCACACTCCGGGTCTAAGGACTCTCCAAGCTTCTCCATCAGGTGGAGCCGTCCTCTCGCAGCCTGCCTCCCTCCTCTCTTGCAGAGAACTGTGAGCAGGCCATCCTGCATCGCCGGGAGGTTAATCGAGCCCGGGGAGGAGGTGAGGCTGCCAGCCCGCGTGGGCGGAGATGGCCGGGCTGCCCTCCGGGCCGGCGCCAGAGCCCGGCAGCCTGTGGGTCCTGCAGGTACCGCTTGCGTTCTCTCTGCCCCACGTGGTGGCCGCGGAAGATTGCCGTTGGTTTTCCGGCACTCAGGGTTGAAACGCCTCCTGCTCCTTTTAGAGGCAGGCAGCTCATTACTTAGTCCAAACCCCTTTTCTATCTGCGGGAGACTGAGGGCTGCGGGGGGGGGGGGGGAGGAAGGGGGACTGACCCGACCGGCTGGAAAAACGCGAGGTCTGGAATAGCTTAGGGGTCATGAGGCGGATCTTGGGGACTAGCGCAAAAGCAAAACATGATCCTCCCAACCTTGGACTCCCACTCCTCTCTTCCCAAGAGTGAGCCTTCCTTGCCAGTGTGGTGCGCATACACTGCTGTGTGTGTCTGATGACCGGCCCTGTAGTGCACACTTCACTGGCCTCATGACCCTGTTTTTGTAATATCCCCTAGAGGGGCTGAATTAAGCAAATTTGGGCCTCGGGCCATTTAGAAGCTTGCAGTGAAAATTAACCAACAGCTGAGAGGATAAATCTTTAGTTAAAATATCAGATGCTGCCTGGGCAGGTACATTCCTTCTACATCCTAACGGTTTCCTTCGCTGCATGGTTTGGCCTTTGAAGTAGGACTCAGATCTTTCATCTCCCCTGGCCCTGAACATGTAGTGGAAAATGACTACTGATGTACAGCACTATACACACCAAAATTTCACCCTCAATATATTATATGGAATATACTACTTGGGATTTGTATTCATCTTTTGTGTGTTTCTGATTTACCTCTTGTGTTTCATTGAATTATCTCTTGTGCCAACCTAATGGACCAAGGCCATGCTAATGTTGCTTCTGTGGCTTGCTAATTTAGATGCTGGTATTGCACGTTATTCAGCATGCTCCCCTACCCACACACGTGCATGTTAGCACACACACACACACACACACACACACACACACACACACACACACTCTTTTCTAAAGAGTTCCCTTTGATATGTTTAACACCTCTAAGAGATGTGGTTAAATAAACTATCATGTTAAGAATGGAAAAGTCAACAAAGCTTACACCTACTAATTTATAGATCTTTGATGTCAGCCTCTGGGTGTCAGCGCCTACCAGTACACACTTTATGCCTGTGCCCCTGTTTCTTTCTTTGTTGCTCATAATTCTAAGATATGTATTTTTTGAGTTAACATATGCATGGAATCTCAGAGTTGGAATGTGCCTTGCTGTCAGCAAAGTCCTCCACAACCTCCCAGATCTGTAATACTGATGGAAGGGTAAGAGATTCCTAAAAGGACTCCCTAAGGTCCAAAAACTGCAAAAAGTAATGATTGATTTTATAATTGAATGTTAAATGGCATGCATTGAGAGAGCATCTTTCATTTTCCTCTTCTCTCCCTTCAGTTCCCCTTCTCCCACTCCATCATGTAATGCTACATATTTTTATGAGTTGCTTTGTAAGATACTTATAGTTTGTGCTTTGTGTGTACTTCACTTCTACTTTGGAGTATAAGCTCCTGGAGACATGGTCTATTTTACTTCCCCTCGTGGCCTGCTTATTCTAGGCATGCCTAAATGTCTACCAAGTAAATAGTCCTAGATAAATTCATGTTGATATCCTGGAGGAAAATGGGGTTTGATCTGAGTGTGGATTTCATGACAGGTAACAGACTTGCAGGTTCGCAAGAAACGGTTGCCTGTGACCTTGGCCTCTCCTTCGCAATCAGACTCACAGCACCTTTTGCAGAAAAGGCATGCTTAGAGTGATGGAGTGCTCATTAGGGGAGAGGCTCCAAATGCAAAGATGGACTGCTCCCTGTCCTTGTTAGGAAAGGCACAGACCGGGATAATAATAATAAATAGGTATCTGTCACAAACCTGCCTGCGTTTGCTCTTGCTACTGCATTTTGTTTTCTAGGAGCAGTGCAAAGGAAACTAAGATCCCTCCACTTGAAGCTTATCAACTCCCACCCCCCAACACACACACTACCACCAACACCACCACTAAACACACACACACACACACACACACACACACACACACACACACACCAGGAAAGTCCCCCAAATGCAAAGCATGCTTATCTCTTTAACTCCCTAGCCTCCCGGCACACACATTGGCCAAGTCCTTTCTGGGGAAAGATGTTACCTCCCGCCCCCCGCCCGGCCTCTCCCTACTCCCTTTTAGCCCAGTTGCGGGTCCCTAGTGCAACAGCAAAGCAGGCACATTTTGATGCATGTGCATAAGTCTAATCACCAGTAACTTCACTCCCGTTTAACAACATTACATCGTGTGAACAAAAAGTCACAGCTCCGCTCAGTGCTCACTATGCGTTCTGGTCAATAATGGTAACAAAAGCTGAATATTCCCTGTTTAGGGGAAAAGAAGGAAAGCACAACCTTCCTGCAACCCTTCCGTTTTGCAAAGCGGTCCCCTTTCCAAGTGTTTCCTCTTTAATTATGACCTGTTTCCCCTCCCTCTTCCCCCCGCCCCAGCTTCTGTGAAAGGAGCCCTTCTGTCACTCGTCACTCGCTAGCTCGCTCTCTGTGGGAGGAGCCCGCCAGAGGAAGCCGTGTGCTTGGGATGCCAAGAGCCAGAGAATGGATCTGCTCCGAGTGGGGACATTGCTGAGGATCCTGGCTTCCCGAGGCGGCTGAAAACAGGCATTTGGTTTCGACTGCCTGCAGATACCCGGAGACCGAAGCGGACCGGAGGAGGGACGGACCGACGGACAGATCGATGGTCGGCGCGAACCCGGGAGGACCGGCGGCGGAGGCTGAGCACCGCGAGCCCAGCCGCCGCGCTTGAAGAGAACTAACTGCACGCCCAAGTTGCCCCGCCGGCTGCCCGCGCACAGAGGAATGAGACCTTTCCAGCTGGATTTGCTCTTCCTCTGCTTCTTCCTCTTCAGTCAAGGTAGGAACCGGGCGCGCCGGAGTTGGAGCAAAGTCAGCAGCGGCGGAGGGCGCGGGAGGCTGAGGGCTAGGAGGTGGGCAGGCTTGGGAGCTCGCACTGGCCGTGGGTCTTCGTGCCGGCCCAGAGGCAGTAAGAAGCGTCTCTTCTTTGCGTTTGCAAATGCAACAAAATGGTACTGGTGGTTTCCCTTCATAAGGAAGGGGCTGGGAGGACAGGGAGGCTTCACTTTCTCCTCTCTCTTATCCACGTCTAACTCAAACTCTCAGATGCAGATGCAGAGTTCTTTATGCACCCGGTATGTTAATTAGATAGTAGCCTGTGGCCAGGCCATTCGGAACTTCTGGGCACCTGCTCGCCTTTCAAGCCAGGTTAGAGAAGGGGAGCCTGGCGTAGCTGGAGATTTCGGCTCCAATAGGTCTAACTTGCGGGAGTCTGTTTAAAGCAACCGTGCGAGGTTTGCACAGTTGCAGAAAGGGATGCGATTAAGGAACGTACTGAGGAGGGTATTTGCAGTGACTGGGGAAAGAAAGCTTGTAAAGAGTTTCATTGAATGCTACCCGTTTGCCTGAGCGAGGCTGAATCCTGAATCCTCCCCAGCACTAGATTTTGTTGGGAAATGGAATTTCGCCCCTGGTGCTGATGGCTTCCTTTCTGCAGCCTAGCAGGTGGATTCTCCAGACAGAACTTTGCTACCTCTGGGCTCCCTGTCCCTGAGAGTCAAGGGACTGGTCATGGTGGAGGGAGAGAAGAACCAAGTGCCTACTTAGCTAAAGGCATCAACAGTCACCTGTGGAATTGAATTTGAAGGGGCCAAGTAAACCGGTTCCTTCCCACTCTTTTGGAATGCCAATGCTGCCTCTGCCATCTGAGCAGCATTTGTGCCAGCCAGCACAGCTCTTGGAGGGACAGGACTCTCAGAAAAATCCACAACAGAGAAGTCCATCTGTTGATTAATTGAAGGGTAAAAGTTTTCGAGAAAGCAGAACGCCACCATGGGTGGCTGCCTTTGCAAGCAAACAACATTCATTCCTTGCTTCTCTCCTCAGGAGAAGCCAAATATAAATAAAAGCAGGCTTCCTTCTCTCTTTTCCTGGTCCTTGTTGCCACTGTAGATTTCCCCTTTATTCATGCAAGTCAAACTTTGCAGTAATCCCTCCTGATTAAACTTGAGGGATCCCTCCCCCTAGAAGTATGTGTAAAGCGTGCCTATGAAGATTTATAATGAGTTCATGCACACATTCATATGATTGTGTGCATCTCCCCAGGACTCCCTACAGCAGCATGAAGATAAATAGCCTTTCCCAAGTTTTCAGGATGGATGATTACGAGCCATCCCAGAATCCTGGGATTGAGACAGGTTCGGTTATATTATCACTGGGATGTGTGCATGCTTGCATATGGACACTCCACACACATACACACATACACTGACTCCCATTCTCCTTGCCTCTTAACTAATTCACCTGGGAAGTTTCCTGTAGAATTCCTGAGAAGACAAAGGACCTTACATCACACACACACACACACACACACACACACACACACACACACAGAGGCATGTACACACAGGCACCCACACACACTACATGGAACTCAGGCAAGTTTTTGTCAGTCTTTTGTATTTTTAGAAGCTTCAGTACTTCCTCAGGTTGGCATAAGAAGTCTATAGGTGTCTAAATGCTTCCCTGCCTGTCTGAATCATTACAGAACGTATTTTCTACTGTGTTTATTCCTTTCTTAGTACCAAGCTATTTCTTGACTGCCTCATATGAATCTTTAAATATTTAACTACTGAGGGCAAATGCTTTGTTTTGTCCATTCTTTGCCCTGAGGGCAGTAGAAAGAAACCACAGCCTCACATACTTTGTATCATCTCCTTATTCTTGGTCTTCCGAGCTTGGCTTGCAATGTGCAACAGTGGGTGTCTAGTCCACAGAATCCAACACATTCTCAAGAAAATTCTGAGAACAAAGTGAACCTAGGCAATCTGAGTATCCTCTTGCTCTGAACCCCAGGGATCATGAATATAAGAACATCACTGTAGCAGCTAAGAGGGAAGATGTTTGATTGGTTCGTTGTAATGTGATATCAGGATCTTTTGACTTGATTCCTGAACATTTAAATTTTCTTCATATTGCATTTGTCTATTTATTTGTGTGTGCCTGCTCTCAGGCAGGGGTATGCAGTGGTGTATGTGCAGATGTCAGAGGACAACTTGCAGAGCTACTTACCTCCTTCCACCATGTAGATCTTGGGGGTGAAATTCAGTTCATCATCCTTGGTGACAAGCATGTTTGCCCACTGAGCCATGTCTCTGGCCCTAATGGACATTTTAAAAATATGAGTGTTGTTTGGAGTATTCTAAATTCGCAAGAAGATCCTATTTGACTCTTAATATATATCCTAGCACCATATTGTACCTACTGTCATCTACTGGTCAAATTATTATGTAGTTCAGGCCCATCTTCAATGGGACGCAGAAGGACTAGCCCATGTGGTTCCAGACAGCCCCTACTGTGATTTCCTAACCCAGGAGTGAGGTTGCAACCACATTGGCACCCCTGCCCACACAGAGAGAACAACTTGCCTGGACACTGCCTCCTACACTCTCGGCTTTCTGGATGCTTTCCCACAGAAATGCATAAAGGGTCAGGATGGTCCTTCGCTCAGAAAGAACAAGGAGCCAGGGGTCTTGTTAGGGCCTTATGTAGCATGCTGATGACACAGCCATCTGCTACCCAGCTCTTCTCCCAGTAGGAACCCATGTGTCTTCTTGGAGTTCTGGGGATGCAGTTCTCACACTCATTCCCAGGATCCAGAGCATCCCCAATGTTGTGAAGTTTTCATTAGCATGTGGGTAAATTCCTAAAGTACATCTCAGCCATCATTCCCCTCCTGACTTGTTGACTATGACTCACCTTTGCTTTATTCCACAACTCTTGAGAGAAGGTAGAAACTAACATATAGTTAAGTTAATGTCAGTAATGTTCTGCCTCTTTCTCTTAAAGTTTGGTTTGTTTTTCTTTTCTTTTTCTTTTTTTTTAGACTGATACCACCTATTCTTTCTTTCTTAAAGTGGCAGTAGAGGGGGACAGAACCCTGTTCCTGCCCTGCCAATGTCTTGGGGCTTGGCTCCTGATAGGGTATGGAAAGCTGCCAGTATATGTTGTTGGTGGGTTTCTCTCTTGCTGTAGATGCCTCTTCCCTCAGCTATCAGGATGGTCGTGCTTGGTATAGAGAAGGATAATGTCACAGCACAATTTGCCTCCTGCAGAGAAACGGTATGTTCTGCCCCTGGGTGAAGAAGAATCGATTCCCTTGTCATCCATAAACTTAGAACTTGATATATTTTTCCCTTTATCATTTCAGTTCACCGCAACTATTTCCTTCTACGCTCTCCTTAATCTTCCAGCCTCATTTCATCTACCCTGCGCATGCCCATCTTAGGCGACTTTGAAGGAACAGGGTCTCAGCAGGACGGAAGACTCCCTGCTTCTCTTGCTTCTTAAGTTCTGAGACAGATTGGGCAACATGCAGTGGAGCAGACATGGTGGCTTCCACTGCACAAGCTCTAGGAAAAGTATTTTCCCCCAAGCAATGGCATTCCCTAAGTGTCCTGTCCAATGATGGGATGTTCACAGGATTCCAAAGCTGCCCAAACCCAAAGGTGTATTTGCTTTGTGTGCCCCTTTATGTTTAGAATAAAAAGAAACTTACATTTTAGCAGTGAGTGGCATCCCCTAGCTGAAGATCAATCTAGGATCCATTTCCTTAATAGACCTTGCTCTCCTGATTACCTGGACACATCAGAAGGAGAACCTGGTAGCCATTGGATGGCAGAGTTGCAAACCAACCTGAATCTCCAAAGAAACAGAAGGTCTTAAGACAGACACAGGGTGAACAGAGTGGGTGGGTAGAACTGGCCATGGTGCAGAAGCCATAGGGGTGACAGGAAGCATGGAGGAGAGGGGCCACCACAAGAAGCTTGAGTTTGCCAAGAGCTCTCTTGGGGAAGAGAGAGAAGAGGAGGAGCTGGGGTAAAGAGCATTAACATGTCAGAGAGTACCCCCAAGGTGGAAAGGGGGGTTCAGGCAGAAAAGGATCAGAAAAAGAAAATGGGTATAAATAACCCTAGGAGTACCAGTCCTCACCCAGAAATGTTGTAGAACAACGAGGCAAGTGATGGGCATGAGTCCTGCTGCTGGCACCCCAGTGGCACCCCAGTGACATCCAGGGGAGGAAGAATTATTTCTTTTATCTTGGAATGTCAGAGCACCACTGCCAAGGATGTGGGACCACTCCTTTGGCAAACCTTCTTGGTGGGGGAGTGGGGCATGCCTGTAGGGGATGTGGATGGCTTCAGAGCTGTTAAGGATGAAAAAGAAGCTCCCCAGGGACACAAGGGTGTGGGTGGGGTCAGCATCGGAGCATGGCACTGAGAGGATGCCATGGGTACAGGAAGGAAGATCTGGCTCATAATAGCAGCAGTGAGCTAGGCATAGTACCAAGGAGCAGCCTTGCCTGGTGTGTGTGTGCCTCTGTTGGTGGAAGCCAGGGCCAGCAGGAGATGGGGTGGAGCCAGGGATTAGGCCTGAAGATGCAATTTTTCATTTTTGTTTGGCCCAGTGGGGGTGACTTAGGCAGTATTATATTGCAGACCCAAAAAAGCACATGAATAATCCAGAGTGAATTCAAGAGATTTCAATAGCAAAATAATAACAATACTAATGATACCTTTGATTTGTGGAGTACTTTTCTTCCAAGGAGATAAAAAAGATAAACTGTTTTGGAAACAAGAATGAGAAAAATAAAATTGCCTTTAATGGAGGAGTAGAGGGAAAGGCCAAGAATACTTGTTTTAGGGTCTTAACAGAGATGGGGATGGTGGGAGGAGTGGGGTGGGCATACACATGTTCTCTCAGCTGCAACTAGTTCTTATCCTTAGAAGATGTAGAGATGATTTCTAGTTAGAAAAACAGTTCATAGCTTTAAAATTGGTGTAAGTCAAGAGACAGAAAGGCCCCAAAGGTGACTGGTGCCTGTTCCTAGTCACGTTCTAATTCAACAGAAGAGGAGGTGGGTGAGATCACGAACACATCTTTATCCATGCTTAATTCACCATAGCAGCAATCCTCACTTCAGTGGTGGTTCTTGCAGCCATGGGTCCTCACTTCAGTGGTGGTTCTTGCAGCCATGGGAGCTCCAATTTTCCTTTAAGGCCAATGAGCATCCCAAAGTCCTTAGACCCTTAGGATTCAGAGGGGACTACTTTGCTGGGGGTTGTCCATTCCATGGACTTTAGAGAGCAATCACTGCTGCCTACAAGCCAGAAGGAGCAAAGTGCCAGCCAGTGCCCTGTGCCCGATTCACCTGTATTGCAAATAGAATAGGACTTTATTTCCAGTTAAAGGGATGAAGTGAGAGCCGACTTCACAGGCACATAGCATCGTTCCATATGTCATTGTGTGGCATTTTCTTTTCCTAAGGGGAAATCAGAATTTACCCAGTTAGGTATGCACATCAAATGAGACTATAGATACCTTCTATACCTTCTAGATCATTAAAATGCTTCTCTCCCAGGCACACAAGGGATGATGTGCCCTGCTTTCTGCCAGAGTTTTAGTATTAAGCATGACAGAGCTTTGACCCCCCAACCCACACTATGCTACAGAATGAAAGGTCACAGGAGGATCTTAGTGAAGACACCAGCACGAACTTTCATTCACTTTCTGCTTTTCGGAGCTTAGCATCAAACACCATGCTTATCCTTGCCCCTTTCTCCTCTCCCAGAGGCAAAAGAATGAGTATTCTGTCTGAATACTTCCAGAAGTCAGTAAATGTCAATATTGGGTAAGTGTTTCCTTTATATCATGGCAATTTAGCATAAGCTGCTCGGAAACAAATATCTTCCGTAAGCATACAGTGTTTCAGTGAGTACACAGTCAACACCACTATGAGGATTAAATAAATGTCAGCATTCTCTGGGTACACTTGGTAACAAGCTAAGGCCTTGGAATGATGGCCAGTATGGGTGGATTGTGTGCCTTACATAGTTCTTTTGTTGGGGCCCATGTGGGCTGTGCTGAGTGGGAGGTAGACAATCATCTAACTCCTTCCTGGGAATACCAGCAAAGACTGTGGCCACACCGACACTTCCTACATATGCTGGGAGGTTTCTCTTGGCAACCTAGAAGCCTTTCCATGCCTACTGCATCCCCCCCCCCCCCGACACACACACACATGTACACACAGACCTGCCTGTGTCACTAATGGCAAGGTCAAGAAAATTTGCCCAATCCTGAGTTTTGGATGGTTGAAATTGAATGACCAGAGTTTGCATGAGTCTGACTTAAATACACCAGGCTGAACAGTCTAGGTGGTCTGCTCCCTTGAGAAAAAGCACTGGACAGCTGTGGCAAGTTCAGGCTCTTCCCAACTGATGCTGACATGATGAGAATTAAAAACAAGTGGCCAGCATTGCAGTGAAAATAAAGGCACATGGTTTTCACCCTTCCACATTTCTACCCAGGAGCTCCGTAGAGTTGGATGTCTCAGTGGGCAAATTTGATTGCTCTTTATTTTGTGAGAAAATTGTAATTTTTGACATGGAGCTCATCTATTGGCCACTCAGGCAGTACTTATTGCAGACCTACTGTATGGTAGGTGTGATGTCAGAGGTAGTTGTGGATATGGGTGAAACCTCATTTCTAGATAGGAAGCCAACACTTCCATGAAGGCTATGGACTGGTGCTCACAAAACAGCAGGGACAGCCCAGGGCTTCAGAAAAGGGTATCCAGAGGAGATACTCTTAAAGGATGTGTAGCAGTGCTCCAGCTAAAGTGTGAAGAAAGTAGTCCAGGCTGTACCTGGGAGTGTACACTGACAATAGATAGACTAGCTAGACAGACATATAGACTAGAATGTGGCATACTCAGCATCAGGGGCTAGAATGGGTGTGTTTGAAGTGTGAAGAGGAACTTTGGGAAGGACAAAGCTGGGTGGCTTGTGGTTGTGAATAACATGATAACCCTTTTAAGGATGGACTGATAGAATGAAGTCAGCATCTTAAAAAGATGGTTAGTATCTTAGGGTCTATGGTCTTCTCCAAATCAGAGCTTTGGGGATTCACTTGTTACTCTTGGTATTCCCTGTACCTCACAGGAGGCTGAAAACTAGATCTGAGCAGAGTACACTTACCTTTTCCTAGCTCATTTTCCTTTATGATTGGTATGTTCAGATATGGAAAAGCGGGCAATGAGAAAACTAGTTAACTATTGGTTCCCACACACACATCTCCACCACTGAGAGAGAAGGCAGAGAAGGGTTCTTAAAGAGAACTCAAAACGCTGGAGGCATGGAAGGCCAAGGACACCTGGATCGTGGCTGATTGGATGGCATGGGGAATGGGAGTTGGCTGTGAAGCCACCTGAAGGCTACAGGGACAGAGGGAGTACCACACTAAGAGGAAGAATAAACCAGAAAGGGAATAGGGAGCAAGATGCCTGGGGTCATTTTCCTGGCAATTCTGTCCTTGTTCTCAAGGGGAAGTAAACTGTACTGGCTTTGGAGAAAACAAGGTTACAAGCTAGATGGCTCTACCTAGACATTAGAAATGCCTCACAAGTCTCCCATGGCAAAGAACCTTTTACTCGGGAATAGACACAGGTTTGCCTGTGTCTTCTGGGTCCTGTTCTTATAAGGAACTGATGGCAGCTGGCAGGAAGTTCAATGGGGGACAAAACCCTCAAATGTCCTATAAGAAGTAGTCAGTGACATTTGCAATGAAGTAGATATCTGAGTGCCCTGCCTGAGGCTGACTGTTGATCAGGACTCTGTTGCAAATGTTCTCATAAAAGAATTCAGGTCATCAGAAATGCCGAGGCCAGTGTAAAAGAAAGGGGATGAGAATGGACAAGGAGACAAGTCAACGCATCCAACTCTACAGTTCTCTGGATCTCTTAGTGCTCCTGGTACGTAGATCATGCATTCTAGATCTCTTTGGTACCCAGCAAATTCCTGTGGCCATTGTTGACCACAGTAGTAACAATAACTGTTTTCACTGAGATGACTATAATTAGCATCTATGTAAATCATCAGAAATTGCAGAGCACAATTTGCACAAACAATACCTCATTTTATCACAGTATCAATGTAGGCAGGTTGGATGCTGTCAGATCCCTAGAGAGGTGATATCTGACCAAAGCTTTTTTCAGTCCAGTTCACTGTTTTTGTGTGGCTGATGCTTCTCAGAGAAGCTGGTGGCTTCCAACTACTTTAGGTCATCCACATCAACTATGCATGAAAATATCAGTTGCTGGAAGGGAAGGAAAAACATGTTCACACACCCCACCCCAACTCTCACCCCTCTCAGCACTGGAGATAGAATCCAGGTCCTCACTACACAAATGCCCTGCTACTGTGCTCCATCCCCTTGGTGTTCACATAATTCATGCTAATCATCCATGTCCAAGCATAAAAAAAGGATTTTAGCTGTTCCTTATAAAGATCAGGGAGCTGAGTCTCAGAGTTGACCTTCAGAAGGGAACCCAGTCTCGTAGCTCTATCTCTATGATTCCAGACTCTTGCTGAGCTGTCTGTCACATTTCTGAACTTCACCTTTACCCAGAAGGCTCAAGGTTTCCAAGCCATTGGGGTCTGGGAGAGGGCAGGGCTGAAAAGTAAGTCATTTTGTCTCTGCCCCATTCCCTCCTTTAGATATCTGTAAATCAAGGAATTGAGGGATTTTTTTTTTCAGAATTGGTTGGTTAAAATACTCTACCTTTTAACAACATGGTGTCTAGAACTCTATGAATCTGGAAGTCTATGAACAAATGCAGAACTATCAGATGAAATATAAAGACTAATGAGAAGGGAGAGTCAAACAGAAGCTGCGGTGTCAGGGCACACAAAGATGTTGAGGCGCCCAGGCTAGAGTCATGGGGAGGCTTAAAGTTTATTTAAAGTCATTCTCCAAGGAAGGCCTTGAATGCTCACCAGGTCACCAGGGACACTGCCAAGAGAAACATCCCCTGGCAAGCCACTCACTCCTGAGCTTCGGCAAGAAACCATTGTGCCCTTCTGTTCTTCAGTGCATGTCAGTGCCCATTTCTGTCAGTCACCTGCAAGTGTCACAGGTGACTCCACTCTGGTGCAGTGTGACAGTCCACCTGTCACCCTTGGCAATGCTGGGAGCTATGACAGCTTCGGAGTCACACTGGGGCTTAGTTGGCTCTTTGGGCAAGCAAGCATTCTGGGAACAGAGAGTTAAGTATGCGTCGGAGTGCTATACAGGAAGGTTCCCATCCTCTGCTGCCCCACTGCCCTGATGACTAAGGTGAAACCACCTCTTAATCCCCTGTGGCTCTGTTTCCTATATTGTGGGACTTGCACTTTCTCGTGCCTCGGCTGTAGATGCAGGAGTTCGTCCCACGTTTGCATTGGACTGCAACTCGTAGGAAAGCTGCCTTCTGGACCCATTTTCTTACACAGGGTGCTGAGCATGTGTGAGGGGCAACTGAGGAGACAGCAGTTGGCAAAAATGTTTGGGGAATCAGATGGACGTCGAAGATTGCAGTCCCGAAGTAAGCCTGATGGTGGCAGCAGCCGCGCTTGCAAAGTCCAGGAGTGAGCCCAGAGCAGACTGCGGAGGGATGCCTAGTGGTTTTAGGCACAGCAGGGCTGCCTGAAGCTTGGGCCCAGAAGCACGAAGGAGGAGGGGGATGAGACAAAGCTTCTGATAGCCACAGTTCTCCCTCCCAGGGAGAGGCTGGGCTCTACTCTCTGGAGCCCACTGGGTTGTGAAGGTAGAATGTTCAGAGGAATTCCTACACAGGAAGGCTAGAGCTAGGTGGGTTCAATTAATAACGACAAAGGAGGTTGGAAGAGCTGCACAAAGAGGAGTGAGCAATCTCAGTTCACCAGCATTTTCCTGCAGCAAGGGCTGATGCTTCTCCTGAATGTATTGAATCTCAGACCTCCCCAAGAGAGGGCTGACCACAGAAGCTCCGCCTTCCCCTAAACAGCACTCTCCTCTGGGTCCTATGCCCTGGCTTCCCCGGGGTGCCACCTGCTTCACATCCAAGAATCAGTCCTGGTACACTATTTCCATGCTGCAAGGAAGTGTCCTTATCCCTGGTGTCCCCAGCAGACTGTTGCGGTGATGATATCTGTTTACACCTCTGGGAAGAGATACTAAATTCTAATGGCACTGTTAGGGGAAACTTGTCACTAACTGCAGTTATTTAATAGGTGCCCTTCCAAACAACGAAACAAGATGTCAGTGCCAGGTGCTAGAAGCAGGTGTCCTGTGCTCTGCAGGATGGATGTGGGGGAGTGTTGATGGCCCCAAGAACCCCTTGACATTCTTCTTTCTATTAATCTCCAATGTGTCAGCTAGCCCCTCAGAGTTACGACACTTATCTGAGCCCCTTGGAGTTGATCCATGCAACATCAGTTGAAGTCTTGGAGACGGGATGAAGGAAGGATGGGGCCCCATCAGTGGCATACCACAATCTTTCCTTGTCTGTGTGGCCCATGTTGCTGGTAGCACTGGCCACTGATGTTGCCTGAAGTCATCAGATGCTATGTGACCATCCTGTAAATTCAGGCTATTAGTGGAATTCTGTGAGGTTTGCATAAATCCAAACCACACTCCTCACCTGGCTCCACATTATAGTCCGTAACTGGTTTCACTGCTGCCAGCTCACTGTGTCTCTACAACCACTGTCTCTGGGGATGGGAGGCAGTAGAGTTAGAGAGAAGATACTTAGTCTTCAGAGAACTGGCAAAGCTAGTGGTGAATGACAGAGAACCTCTAAGCATCTCATGTCAAAGCAGAAAGGCTTTCACAGAAAAATGTAAAAGCCTTAATCCAGAACACAGAACATTCTAATCATAGGGTATAATTTAAGAACCCGATGAAAACATTAGGGACACCTCCTAAATTAAGCCTTGCTGTACCAATAAGACATGTGACCTTGGCCTTGCCCCATCACCACCGCCAGTTTGGTCACCTACCACTCTTTTCACAAGAAAGTGTTCCACTAGTGCCTTGAAATTTCACCCTGAAAAGGTAGACTGGGAAGGGAGAAGCGGTGGGAAAATCAACCAGACTGTCTAGTGTTTTGTTGTGCTCTGGAGCCTGTAACTACTAAATCAACAGGACCAGCTGTGGAAAGGTATCCTTGAGGTCTGGGGACAGGTCCTTTGTTGACCCTTTCACACATTCTTCTATTTAGTCCCATAGCAACAGAATGAAGCAGGGATGGCTAGACCGATTTGCCAGAGAAAACAACTGAGGTTTTGCCTGAAGGTCACACAACTGCCACATGACAGGATGGCAAAATGGCAACTAAGTTCCTGTATGCAAGAACCCAAGGTCCTTTTCTGCCAGGCTGTGCTGCCTTGGCAGCTGTGTGAGTGTCGGCAAGCCAGAAAGCCTAGTGGGGCTGGTGATTCTCCTTTGTAACTTCCACATGGAGTGGAAGAGCTGCAAAAGTAAAAGGAAACCTCTTCCCCAACAATGAAGACAATTTGAGGAGTTTTCCCTATGGCTCTTTCCCCACCAGCCAACTTGTGTTTAGCTTAATGTTTGGCCTGCCTAATTCTTACTTCTCAACAAGACTCTATGCCACCTAACTCCCAACAGTAGATTTTTAAAAATTAAGGCCCAGTCAGCTCAAGAAGAGGTTAATCTCCTGTTGGCCATGTGCTGTGAGATTGGAACTATTCTACATAAAAAGGCATTTCAGGACATCATAACCCTCCTCCCTTTTTTCTTTCTTTTTTTTTTTTTTTGTAAAGTCTGGAATAGTAAAAATGTCAGGAGACTACATGGTTCTGAAATGATTAATAATGGTCGTTAAGAAGAAATAAAAAAAGAGTCTTGGAATGCAGGAGAGCCTGAATGTCGTTCAGCTTACGATTCTCCATGCTTTGGTGTCAGAAATTGCTTTGGAAGGTGGCACGTATCTACCTAGGCCATGCTTAAAATCATAATATTGGCTTAAGATAGACACTTATGATAAACTAGCAAAACATGAAAGTTTAAAAGCACCTTTAAGATAGAATCAGAGGCATACAGAGGAAGAATGCATGGCAGATAGATGTTGGTGTGGAAGACATCAAATTCTGTCTACTTATTCCACAGCTCGAGCCCTTCCCTGGGCCACACAAATCGTATCAGGGATGCACTGTCAGCCGATGGCTACCAGGGCTCCAAATCCTTGGACAGTCCATTTCCAGGCTCAAGTTGTGCTTTGCATTTTCTCTTCACCAAACTGAGGCAGAATTCACAGATAGAAAACCATGCACTAGAGGCAAAAATCAGTGTTAGAGCTGGTCAGAATAAAAAAAATTCAGAAATCTTTATTACTTTCCTCTCCTGGTCTCCTGCTAAAATAATATGAAACCTACATTTCTTTATCAGAATCAGAAGACAATCTAAGATGAATACAGCAAATTCATGCCAAGGAAAATGTTTAACATTTTTGTACTGTTATTTATTTATGATTCAGTTAGATCCCCTTTCTCTCCTGTCATTGACTTTGAGCTGATAAGAAATCTATTGGCTTTGCTCATTCACAATTGCAGAGAAAAGGGGATCTGGGGGTGTGGCCACCCATGCTTCTTTATATAGATATCCCTCTGTTTATAGATAGCTAGGAACTCTGTCTTATTATCAGGGGAATATTAAGGCCTTTTTAGGGATCCCAGGTTCTCTGTAACAGTACATTTCAACATGTAATCTACAGGTCAACTGGTCAACCAGTAGCAATATCCCATGGTTAGAGTAAAGAGTTCTCAGGCCTAAAACCTTATCCTAGCATGCTGGGTCTTAACAACACACACACACACACACACACACACACACACACACACACCTGATATGGATACACTTGAGGATGCTTCTCTATTGTTTTGAATCTGGCTTCTGTACCTTCCCCCTCACTGGCCTTCACATGAACATTGCTGACATTGAGCCCACAGAGGTTTGAGAGATGTTTCTAACCAGAGGATTTAAGGTGACTCAAGGGAGCTACCGCTAATGGTTCTCATATTACATTACCCTCAGGTGATTTGTAGCTGGAGCAAATGAAACCAAGAATTACACTCAGTCTTGAGTCTAAGAAACCAAGACACACAATGAGATCAAACCCAGAGGACTGGGGACATGGCCAGGCTGTCATTAGCATCACTGCCTTCCTTACAACTTAGAAGAGCGAAGAGCCCTTCCTCTCAGTATGACTTTCAGCTCTGCCCGACCTGCAGCAGGGAAGCTGCGTGATGGTCTGTGCTGACGGGGAAGAATGCAGCTAAGCACAGACATAGATTTTCTTCACCTGCACTTTTGAATGTTTATTTTAAACTCAGCACTGTACACTAGAGATGCCCAGGTCCATAAAGGGAGATTTTCTGCTTTGTATAGTGAAGAGATTCAGAATGTCTATCATAATGCACCATGAGAGTTCTCATGCTATTTTTTAGAAAAAAAAGTCTTCAAGGTCAATACCACCATAGACATTGATATTCATTTCATTGTGAACTGGGATCTGCTTGCTGCTTACTGTCATTTTATTTTTCAATTCATAAAAAAAGATGTTCTCATCACTAGGCCTCTGGGCCTCTTTCTTCAATCCAAATCACCAAAGGGAAGCCACATGGCCTGGCTGCTGAATCCAACAGCCACTAGGAGGGCAAGGTGAGCCCGTGGTGCTCAAAGGCACTCTTAGCCGACACTGCAGTGTGGATTTCGACTGCCTCTCAAAGACCCGCGTATGAAAGTCAGAGTCTCCAGGGCACTGCCATAGGGTGGATCTCTTGGGGTGTCCTTGAGGGACATCACAGGATGATGGCCCCTTTCGGCTCTCTTCTTTTACTTCCCAGTGAGGAGGTGAGTGGTTTTGTTCTACAGCCAATGCCACATCACAGTGTGCTGCCTTGCTCCGGACCCCAAAACAAAGGCTTTACTCAGCCATGGACAGGATCCCCCAGACCTGTAGGTGGAAATCTTTTCCCACCACAAGTTGCTTATCTCAGGTATTTGTCATAGTGACTGAAAGATGAGAAAAACACTCGAGGATGGCTGGGAGAGACAGAAAGACATGATAAAAAGTGAGCAGGCACATGTGACAGACAGTATGGCCTCCATATCTTGAGACTATAGTGTTAAAAAATCACAATACTACTTCTCCAGATCCATGAGGGTTCATGAAGTACTCCTTACACTCAAAGAAGTGTGGAAGGTTCTGTAGCCAAAGTGTACAGACACAGAGACACACAAGGGGTCTGGCTTCTGAACAGGTGCATGGTGTCCCTAAGCCAGCACCCCAACACCTTTTAGGGGCAGAGTTTATCAAAATTAACCTGGAATTACCTAACTCCCCTCCCTGACTCTCCCACATCTCTCCAGGACAGCCATTCAGAGCTCCTGAAGTCCTGTTGCTTCTTTTTTCCCCTGTAACCAGACATTTCTTAGATGTGTAGTATTTCCTCTGAAGTTGTCGATTGCTAATGGACATTGTTGATGTATGTGTTGCCTGTATATATTGTATATAGTTATTGTACTTATTGTACATAGTTTTGCTTATGTTAGTTATAACCTTCTTTTTAAATTTCAGACAAAAAGGGGAAATGTGGTGATATCTTGTTTGTACTCTAAAAGTAAGGCTTGCCTGAAGATCAGAGGGTGAGGCTAGCCACTAGTTAACCATACTTCCCCTTTTGAATGTCTCCTCCTCCAGGTAGCACTGGCTAACTCCTATGCTAAACACTCAGTTCTCTCCACCAAGATGGAAGTTTCCTACATCCTCTCCCATAAGCTCAAGTAAGCATATCCCTCCATCCCACAGCCCACTGTGGAATCCTCTTAGGAAACTTGTTACAACATGTCCAAGTAGCTCATTTCCTTCCTCACTTCCCTTCTGGAACCCTCAGAAGGCAAGGCCAGTCTTCTAGAGTTTCTTGGACTATGCCTGTGTTGGACTAGAATGCATAGTAAGCACTCTGTGAATATTTCCTAGGCAGGAAATGAATCTCACACATTACATGTCCATCACTACAGATAATCTCTACCTTCCAATCCATATTTCATTTACCAGTCAATGGAAGTGTCTGACAGACTCCCTGCCCTATTTGTTATTGTTATTGCCTTGTGCTCCTAGAGTACCAGTGAGAACCAAGTACTCCCTGGGGATGGGTGGTAATTTAATTCCTTCTTGTATTCATACAGTATATACAGTCTCTAGAACACATGCACAACTTTCATTCTTGCTCTAAGAGATAAGGAAAATGAGCCCAAGTTATTCTGTGGCCTTTAGGAGATGACACAAGGTATTAAGTGTGACAGTTTTCATGAAAACCTAGGGACTCCAAATCTGAGCCCCATGCATGGCCCCTGCATCCCACTTCTTCCAGGTTTCCTCTCTAGGTTCCTCCACATAGAATGATAAACTCAAAGTGCTTGGGGAACTAGGAACCCAGGGAATTTCCTATGTCATCACATAGAGGTAATGGGCTGAGTCCTTCTCTGTGAGCAGAAAGGAAACTTGAACCTGAGTTCCATCATGATTCTTGGCAACAGTATTCATCATTGATGACCACCAAGGCACAAGGGTTTGAGAATACTGTTGGCTGTGGAGAACCACTCTTGACTATAGATGGGTGTTATAAATGAGGCAAAATACTACAAACACTGTAGCCCATTATCTTAGGGTTTTTATTGCTGTGAAGAGACACCATGACCACTACAACTCTTGTAAAGGAAAAGCATTTAATTTGGGTAGTTTATATTTTCAGAGGTTCAATCTATTATCATCATGGCAGGGAGCATAACTGCATACAGGTAGACATGATGGTGGCTACATCTTGATCAGAAGGCTACAGGAAGCGGACTGAGTGTCACACTGAGTGAAGTTTGAGCAAAAGAGACCTCAAAGCACACTTTACAGTGACACACTTCCTACAGCAAAGCCACACCTACTTCAACAAGGACTCACCTCCAAGTAGTGCCACTCACCTGGGGGCCATTTTCTTTCAAACCATTAAGTCTATTGTCTAAACAATTAATACCAATGTCAAGCAAGAAGAGCTAGGAAGCTCCTCCCAGGGAAGAATTTGAGTGAGCATCTGGCCATGGCTCTCTGTCATACACAGTTTCTATGTAGTATCAATCTATCAACTGGCATAAAGCTTTCTGAAGGTCTAAAGCTCCCAGTTCAAAACATCATTCTCCAAGTATGTAACCCTGGCCTTACACCAATGGCCAGGAGGCCCCTGACTCTGCCAAGTATGGGACTTTGGGTCTGATCATCCTAGAATCATGGCTTCTCTCTTGCTTGCCTCAAATAGTTCTTGTGGCTCTCTGAAAATACTTTAGGGGTGGTGATTTGACATGTGTAAAGGGCACTTGCCAGAGGAGAGATATTTGGTACCCCCTTCTTCCATATTTTCAGATGTTAAGTTAAGATGGAACCTAAGATGAGCATGGACCTGCTCAGAGTATTAGTCTCTTTTAAAGGCTAGATTCCGTGTGGCTTTAGGGGAAGCAAGGCCTTAATGGAAAGGTGGGGTGGTTTGCCAAAGCCAACTTCCTAGTGATATAAAGGCATCTGTTCTCTGTAAAGAATTAATTTATTTCCTGTGCTTCTGAAACAGCCCCAGTAGCTCAGGATCTTCAGGGGAAGTGAGAAAAAGTTACTCATAATATTTGCTAAATCCCCTGCTTGAGAAGAGGAAGCCCAGCTGAGAGAAGATGTATAGTAGTGGGTTTAGTTTCCTTCTATTTCCTGCCTTAACAAGTCATTGAAAAGTAACTGCCTTAAAATGGCACAAATTATTAGCTGACATTTCTGGAGGTGAGCAGTCTAGAATGGGGCCTGTGGGGCTAGGGTCCAGGTGTTGGCAGGGCTCTTTCTGAGTGCTGCAGAGAAAGAAAAGAAATCCAATTTCCTGACTTTTCCAGGAGACGATCTGCATTCTTTGACCCACAGCCTTCCCTCCATCCCCCTAACTTCCAGCTTGCACTTTCATATCATCCATCTCTCCTGCCTCTCATCCCTGTGCCTCTCTCTCTCTCTCTCTCTCTCTCTCTCACAGGAACCTTATGTCTATATCAGGCCCAACAGTTTTATATAATCACAGCAATTTTCTCTACATCTTGAACTTAATGATGACCACCAAAATCTATTTTGTCACACAAGCTAACCTATTCAGGGATTAGGCATGGACATCTTTGGGGTTCATTCTTCTGCCTACTATAGGGGACTCAAGACATAAAGCTGGATGGACTCTCCCACTCAGGAAAACAAAACAAAACAAAACATCCTGACCATGTGGGTACTCTGCCTCAATCTCCCTCTCTGTAAGGCAGAGAGAATAACACCCCTACTCTGTCATTTATATCCATAAATAAAATACTTTGGGATTATTAAATAAAGGTTGCTGAGTAGAAAATGGTTATTATACTATGAATTGACATAAATTACGCCTGCATTATTCAATGGAGTCACTGCTATCATTGGGTTCCATAGGGGAGAGATTAGGAGCGCATCTATTAGATTCTGTAGTTAAATCGCACTAAATGGTTCTTAATAGCAATTGACTTGGTCTTCATTAGCATAGAGCAAGAGAACTCCCCTTTAAAACACCATATAGCCGGGGCCTCCTCCTGTCTTCGGGGTAATTGAAATGAAATAGAGACCCAGTAGCAACAACAGTGCAAGCAAGAGAAAGGACAGATGCTTGCTGCGGTTTTCTGTGTTTGGTCTGCTACAGGTAGGAAGAGGTTTGCAGCCTGCACTTGCATTTTTCTCCCCTGGCTTCTGTATGAAGGTCTGGATTTTGACTGCAGATCTAGTGAGAGGAGGGAGGAAACTGTATGGATGTGAAGACTGAAAATTGGAGGATGGGTCTGTTTGTCTGTCTTTACTCTGTATGGAGCAGAGGCGAGCATCACATGTCACCCGGCATCATTTTGTTCTTCGAATTCAGTGTCCTTTAAAGGTTTTATGAAGTCTGTTTCTCATTAGGGGATACTTTAGAAAGTTTAGTTCTCCCCATTCAGGTGTCCAACAGGTGCATCAAGACTCCTGGGAGGTTTGGGACTGTGAAACCGGTTTTCTGGACTCTTGTAAATCAATTCTGGATGCTCTGCTAAGGGCCAGAGGGATCAACTCTGTCTAAAGCCAGCTCTGGAACCTCTCAGAGTGGGCCTACACCTACCTACAGCCCCCCAACTCTGCCTGAAGATCCAGAGAGAGAAACAACCAGTACCTCACTATAATGTCTTTAAATAGGTTTATAAGGGATTCAGCCCTCAACCTATGCCCTAAACAGTCCCAGGTGGGAATATCAAGAACAACTCCAGGCCTTGGAGCTTGGGGAATTAAAGGAGGGAGACAAACTCTGAGAATGATTATAATCCCATTATGCACAGCTTCCCCTATTTATTTCTTCATATGGATGAATTTGTATATATTTGCATTTTGTTCTATCTGATAATATGCATAGAATTCAAATTGAAATGACTTGAATAGATTTGAATATTAATGAGGCGTTTAAAGGCTGCCATCCCTGGCTGAGTCCCCAGCAAGGGAATGTGCCAGGCAGAAGCTCAGATCTGTCCTCCAGCACTGCCACCAGGGGCCTGCAGGCACAGGGCTGGGAGGCACCCTGAGGACAGACTGCCTCTGGGGTGGAGCTGGAGAGCACCCCAGCTCCACTGGCCTGGACTCCTGCCACACTGAAGGGACCATTGAAAAAAGGCCCTGGAGCATGTGAGCCCCAAGGCCTTAGACAACTAGACATACAGGTTTAACAGCACTGTAAAAGACAAGCTATTTTCCAGACAAGCTTCACCGCTCTCCCCTCAGGGAGTCGGGTGGTAGAGGACAAGTTCTTTTCAGAGGGTCTTTCCTCAGGGCCTGTAAAGGTGCACCCTCTTCGGCCTACATCTAGGACGCACGTGACTCTTCTTTGCTACTTTCCAATTGAAAATGGCCATTAGGCTATAGCTCACGAGGGGTCTGAAAGCCAGGAAGTTCCCATAGGAAGACAGTCTATGTCCATGCTATGTCATGAGAACATGTCAGCATTATTCAGTGGCCTGCTTCAGTCAAGAGCTAAACCTGAAGAATAAGTAAGAGGATACTTGTGAAAATAAAGCTACCACTGCAATTCAACTGGCCATTTTCTTCTCCCTTTGTTAAAAAGTAAATAAATCTGGGTAATAGGTCATTCCAAGATGTAGGCCTGTGGTACCAGGCTTCAAATACTACAGTCAGCATAAAAAATGCCAGGCCAATCATTGAAGTATATAGTACCATGTGGCAATTTAAATAGTATTAATGGTAGCCTATAGAGAGTTAAATATGCCACATTCATTTCTAAAATTTATAATTTATTGGAAACCCCTAAATTATGCTATTTTATCCTAACTGACTTGTCTAGTTCCATTTTCACACTCCTAACAATACACTGATAGAAAACTTTAAGAGTAACAACTTTAAGAGGTCATTCTGGAGGTCATTCTGTTTCCTGCTCTATGATGCTTTCTTGGATACATCTTGATGGCTTCGTTGTAGTATTCTGAAAGTCAAATTCATGATTTCTTTTCTCATTGTCCTAATTCTGTCAGGGGACATCATGGTATTCCTAATACTCAGCTCTTGTATTAGAGTCTCTCTTGCCTCCCATACTCAGTCATCCATCTATTGTGCCACTGTTTCTCTTGGTTTCTTCATGTTTTCTTGCATTGTCTTCCACTGCCCAAATAGGTGTCTCTCTCCCCAAGCTGCTATGACATCTCATCCAGTCCCCCACTTTCCCCAAAGTCACCCAGGACCATGGTCATTCTCCACTACTTGTGTCTTCCAAGAACACAAGTCAGAGTCGACATCGTCTTAGGAAGTTCACTTTCCACTTTTTGCAATCCACACAGAGCCCCACATGGGGAACCTCAGATCACTTCTTCACCCCACAAAGAAGGTCTTCAGTCTTTACCATCAACTACTTCCAGCAGCTCTGCTTCCTTCTTGTGCTCAAAACTCTATCCATAGGAAAGAAAAACAAGGAATCTGTTGTTCCTCAGATGTTCTATGTGCAGTGTCTTTGTTTATGCACTTCAGTCCCAAACTGCTTTTCCTCATCCTTTGTTGAAGCACTGGCTCTGCTTAGACGTCACTTCTTCCATAAAGCTGTCTCCTGATTCCCGTTCCGTTATTTTGTTCCTTCTTCTCCCTGGACAGGTTGTATCTGGTCTGCTGAATCATGTGTTCAGTTCCATCTAGCTTGTTTACTTGATATCTCTCCAACTCACCTGAGAGCCCTCTAAGGAGAGAAACTGTTTTAATGTGGATTGTAGCTCCCATCATCTCTGACAATGTTCAACATTGATGAATGAGTAAACAAATGAGCAGACTGTTCAGAGTGTTGTTTGTGGCTCCTCCAGCATCCTTTCTCCTTTCTATGCAGCTCTCAGCCCCTGAATCAGTTACTTCACTTTTTGTTGTGTTAAAAATCTTTGACTAAAGCAACCTAAGGAAGAAAGGGTTTTGTTTGGGTCACAGTTCAAAGGTGCAGTCCATGATGGTGGGGAAGTCACAAATAGCCTTGGGATCTGCGGGCAGCTGGTCACATTGTCTCTACAGTCAGAAGGAAAATGTGTTGAATGCTGATGCTTCATCCCCTTGACCCTTTTCAATATTCAGTTCATGACCCTAACCCACAGAATGGTGACTCATATTTAGAGTAGGTCTCCCCACCTCGACTCACCTAATCTGGAAAAATCTCTTACAGACATACCCAGAGCTATGTTTCCATGGTGATTCTAAATCCTGTCAAGTTGGCAATCAAGATTAACCAGCCTACCCCGGTAGCACCTGACAGCCTTGGAAATACACCAGCATCGCTAAGCAACCACTAGCCTCTCAGATACCTTCTTATGCTGGCGAAAATGTCCTTAACTCCATTTCATAGCTGAGGAACTGGAGTCTCAATGAGGTTAATTTATTTGCCCCACATTTAGATAATAGAGGAAAAATTAAAGTGAGAGCCTTCCGTCTCCAGCCAAGATCTCCCCAGCCCCCAGGGCTGTTCTGAGTCAGCCAACAACAGCCAGACTCTCACCTTCCCCAGACTCCCAGTCAGGCTTCAGTGCTCCGGGAGAATGAATTTCCTGTGAATCAATCCTGGATGCAGTTATTATTTTATAGGGATGCTGTAAGTTGATAAGGTAGCTGTTATATGCTAATAGCTATTGTAATGTTGTTCTTAAGGCCTATTACTTGTGCTGGTTTGTATTTTAATGTGTGCAAAGGTGATTACAACTTTAATATGAATGTTAAACAGATTAGCTGATTTATATGTAAAATAAATAAATAAATGGAAACTCATACTCTCATTTCTATTCATTTCTGTCTCCCTTTCTTTCTTCCCACTCCATCCAAAGGCAGATGTGGTCTGTGGGGCATTGACAATGGGACAGAAAGAGAGTGTTTGCTGGGTGATAAATAATGGTTCTACACGAGTCTTTTGTAACTGGAAAATTCAGACTTTGTGTTCTTAATAGCTGCTTTTCTGAGAGTTTGTGCTTTTGACTGGATTTGAGGACTGCAGTTGTGTTTAAGCATTGTTCACTATCCCCTCCCCACCACTGTGAAATTGTGTTTCCCGCCTCTGGTAATCTGTTGTTTGCTTGGTGTACTCAAGAAAGTTTACCAAACTTTCTGAAAGGCAGGCATAGGCTGGTGTATCCAGAAGCGCAGGACATAACCCGATAAGCAAGTGAGCAATTCAAGAAAGGCAGGCACTAAGGGACACGGTCGATGTGCGCAGTCACTTCTGTGGGCGCAGACAGTGGGGATGACGGCAAAAGATCTTGAGGTGAGCATCCTTGTAAGGTAAAGCTCCAAGGATAAATTGGAGTTAGCTAAGCAAGTGGACAAGTAGTGGGATGTGAGAGCATGGAAGGAGCATATGGAATACCATGTGCTGGAGTCTGGAAGCAGGAGAGAATGAGGTTAGTATGTCCCTACCAAGGGACTGGAAGGTCATTGGCAGCACCAGGATTTAATGTACTGTGCCTAGAACCCAAGGCCAGGAAGCTTCCTGGAAAAGTAATAACGCCCTGGATAGACAGACAAGGAAGCCTTACAAGATCACTGGCAGGCTTTTCCTTAGAGGGTCATTGCTGCAAAGGACCAAGGGGGAGAATAGAATGAATGTGGGCTATTTGCAGAGATTACACAGGTAAGGATAGAAGGATTTTAACTAATAGTGCTTTAAAGTTAATTTTGAAAAGGAGGAAGAAAAACACACACACCTGACAGTACAAGATATGACACACACATGAGTGGAGGAAGACATATACGTGACCTTCCAAGAAAGTGTTGGGCAAGAGGAAGAGGATTCGAAGAAACTGCCTGAAAGAATTGTGTGATTTATTATCTACACTTGGTGAACAATAATAAATTGATGTAGTATGAAAGTCTATTGCTGCAGAGTGTCAACTACAGTTACTTGGACTTAGTGTCTGAGTTGGTAGGAGGCACTTCTGATGGGCAAAGATGTTTGTTCATAGACATACCAGAGCACCATAGTCCTAGTATAGGAACTCCACAGGATGGGATACATCATGGGTAGAAACTGAGTGTACACACACACACACACACACACACACACACACACACACACACACACACACGGATGGAGGTAGACATTGAAGTGATTTCTCCCTGATTGTGTCCTAGACTGGTTGTGGATGCTCTGTCCTAATCCAAAGAATCAATTGGCCCCAGGAGCCAGTTACAGCAGGGAGGTCCTTAGCTCTGGATGCAGGCTGGAAGGCTTGTCCTGTTAACATAGAATTCCTGACATATTCTTTAATTGCTTTACAGGCAGGTTGATAGCTTGGAAAGTTGGGGAAAAAAATCAATGAGTGACTCTGTTACTCTGGGCTTAAGCCTAACTCTTTTATACACTTTTTCAGCAAATATTTATCAAACACCCAATATGTGCCAGGCATTGTGCCAACAAGGCATAAACCTCTCCACAAACTTACAGGCATTTAATAGACATTGAGAGATGTATATTGAAAGAAAGTAGGGATAAATGAATAAATTATAAAGCTATCCTTAGAAAACACATAAAATCCCAGGTATTTGAAAAAGAACAATGTACTGGGTGTGGCCGGCTACTTGGCCTAGCTGTATGACTATCACTGAAGTCCACACAAAAAAAAAAAAGGACAAAGGAAAAAGACAGGTTATAAAAAGAAAACAATGTTCTAGCAATATGACAACACAAAAAATAAACCCTGTTTACATGACACCACATACATTCTGATGCAGAAAGCAATAGTGTGGCCTCTGGAAAAACCAAAATGGCTTCATGGATTCCCCAGGAACTGAGATATGAAGGCTGCATCACAAAAGATGAAAGACAAGGTACCTAGCAACAGATGAGGACAAAAGAGGAGCAGGTGCCTGTGACAATGGTGCCCAGTGACACGAAGAACCAGAATGAGCTGATGTTAGCAGAAGAAAGAAAAAGGAAAAGGAGAATCATGGGAAGTGATGAAAGGGAAATTTGGGGGTTCCAAGAAAGGAAAATAATGCAGTCCTCCCTCCATGCAAACTACTTGCGGAGAAACTTCTAATCTCCTCTGCTACTGTTTATTTTTGGTTTTTCTACAAATGCTTTTTTGTAGTTGAGTGAGAATACACTTGGCACACTCAAACTCATGCACATATCACACACACACACACACACACACACACACACACACACACACACACAATAACAACAGCAATAATAAATATTTTCAAATAAAAATATATTATTAATTAGAACAACAAATCTGAGTACTAGACCCAATGAAATTAGCTGCTAGGATTCTGAAACAATTTGAAGACATGATCTTAGAATTATAGAATCTGAAAAGGTACTGGAATGTTTTCTTTTAAGTGAAAGCAACTAAAGGCAGTCATGGTGGTACAAGCCTGTAGTCCCAGCACTAGGGAGGCAAAGGCACCCAAAACTCTGAGTTTGAGACCAGTCTGGTCTACAGAGCTAGTTCCAGGACAGCCAGGACAACACAGTGAAACTCTATCTTGGAAACAAAACAAACAAAAGTAAAAAAGGGAAGTAGACTCTAGAGATAGCAGACCAGTGAACTTCATACACAACTCTGGAAAAGGATTCTGAAAGAGTTTGATGGGTCCTAACTACTCAGACAATCACCTATGATCATTAGAAGCTAACTTGGACTCACAAGATATGAGAACATTATCTCAAAAAGAAAAAAAAAGCATACCATTAGAATTTCATAATCTGCCTCCCTTTTGTGATATTGTTCTGCTCTCGCATTTGATAAAAACACCCCCTGTCAAGTGTATTTCAGAGTCCTGATGGTGAAGTCATTCTATTGAAACCTTAACACAAGCCAAAAGTGTGACATAGTTACACACAATGCCCCGTTTGACTTCCTCTATAGCAGATAAGGCATTCACACTGAAGAGGCTCACCAATCTGTGGTGCCCTCTGATGATGTGCCCACATCTGGAATGGCTTTGCTCCACACTGAGAGTAACATCTTAAGAGCCACTTACAAATAAGGGCAACCTGGGAATTATGTCATAGGAGGAAGGATGAAAGAACTGGAGACTCATTCAGCAGCAAAGACAGGACATATGCCCCCTTCTCCCCACAGAGTTTGAGGATGTGCACAAGAATCACTTGGGGTGTTTGTTTAAACTGAAGATTCCAGGAATTTCAGTTCCTACAACTATTGATAGCCTGAGCCAGTAATTCCAGTAGGAAATTGTACTGGAAGAAACATCTCAGGGATTCTAATATCAATGGTACAAGGACTTATACCATTGGTTTAGAAGAAAGTGGCATAGTTGTCCAATGATATAAAGCTTGATTCCCCATTCGGCTTACAGGACAGACTCCTCATTCACAAGTCCTGAACTTGATCATTCACTATTAGAGGGTGGGAATGCTGCATCCTCATTTCTATATCCCTTAGTTCTGAATACACTACATGTATGAAACACAGTAGGTAGTTGGTGGAAGTCAGTCTGGTGAAAGTACAAGGTCAGAAAAGCAAGCTGGCAAGAACAAAGACTTCCTAAAGATACCACGGGCTGCCTTGTTAAGCAGCCAGTCTGCCATCCATGCCATCCGTCTTCTTGGGGAGATTGGATAACAAGGTGGCAGAGATGGCAGAAAGGAGCTTGCTTTCTGGAAGAGAGGTTCAGCGAAGGTGACCTCCAGGACATTACCCATTCTTAAAACTCAACCGAAGACACACAAATATATTGAAAAATTCTTTGACTAAAGCCCAGAAGTAAGAGAACCAAAGAGAAGTAGATAGGAATGGAATAATGAAGAGCGTGAGCGCTACAGAGAAGAACATGGAACAAAGATCAGAACACAAGGAGATGGTCTTGTAGGAGTAATCACACGATACAGAGCTGTTTAGGTTATAATAGACACAGCACCTGCCGTGTGTCACACTGTCATTTATCCAGCTGCACATGGGCACGAAGCACCCACCTCCAACAGGCAGGGAGCAGAGTCTGACTGTCCTGACCCCTGAGAAGTTCATGGGTCTCATTCTTCTAGTTAGGGGATGTGTGAGGGTAGCTCAGGGAGGGACATTGTCTGTCACATACGTCACTATTCTCCTAATGTGTTGAATGAAGGCCAGCACCATGGAATGATGGCTCCACAAGAATCTGAGTTAGCAAATGAATGAAAGGAGGAAACTGGCACATATTGAGGCCCTCTTTGCTAGATACTGCTCTACAAACTTGGCATACTTGTTACTTTCTGTTCTTCTTAACTCTGAAAAAGTATCGGTTCTTATTTACAGATGCTTAAACAAAAATGCTATTGAATCATTAGCCCAAAGTCATAAACACTCATAAATGGTAAAAGCTGAGTTGTTTCTTTTTTTTAACTCAAGCCATCTGCCTCCTAAGTTCACATCATTTCACAACACATGAGTGTCAATAGCTTCATTTCCAGACAATTCCCTTAAGACCAGAGAGGTGAAATGACCTCCTCAAGGCCACCATGGAGTAGTTGGTAACAGACAGGGGTCTAAACCCAAGCTCTGAACAGTGGAGTTAAGCAGTGGCCAGAATCCTTCATCAGATCAAAGTGCTGACCTTGTCCATCCAGTGACTACTCTCTGCTGACCCTCTCATACTGACTATCCTTGAGGAAGGTCATATTCCCTGTGCAGCTCTGGATAACTGAATGGTGGCACCTGAGGCTAGGTCTGTGCTGCCTGGGTCAGTTTGAACATGACAATGTGAGACACACAATCTCAGTGACACTGAGGCCCTATCAAGACCCCTCCACCATGAAAATGAGCAGAGTATATACCGCAGGACATTCAGCCTGCCACTCAGAGTGCTATGACTAAGGTGCAGATGACCCCAGTATTCAATTTCTGTCCTCTCTATTTATTCCTTTTCAAAACCTAGATCTGGCAGCGGAATAAGTTATAGGTTGTATGCTAAGTTGTTCTCCACTCTGTCTGGGTTGAGCAATGCCTTTAGTTATACAAATACAATTCCCATTGACTTTGGCCAGTGTCCTGCTTCAGTGAAAGGGCAAGTAGAATTTAAAGCTATCAACACCATCAGAGCAGAATATTGCTCCTTCTTCTTTTCTGTCAGATTTTATGTGGATGATGAAGGAAAATGAAAAGGAGGCTATTTTCTTAAGTCTTTGTAGTTGTTTGTAGCTCTGCACAAAATTCTGTTCGAGGGAAGGCAAGAATACATATAACAGGAAGGGGAGCGGTCTTAAGCGTGTAGTGCATGGATGCACTCAGGTGGGTGGGCACTATTTCATCCAGGGACCTTAATGGCAAGCAAAAGAAGCTACCTAACTGATATAAATGGAAATGAATATGGGGCAGACCACAGAGTTCCTAAAAGAGCTGAGAGACCAGGCTCTGTGGTAGTATCCCAAACAATTGTCAGGAGGACAGTTTCTGCCAGCTAACTCAGGCATTAGTCTGGTCTTAGCCACCAGTATTGCTAGCAGTGATTCTGTGACTGCCCTCTCTTAACACTACATATTCCTATAGATGTGTCTGGGAAGAAGGACAGATTAATGAAGGAAATTTTCAGTTTCTACATAGAGGAGAAAGGAGCTTGCATTCCTCCAAGATGGATAGACTGAAGGGTTTCTCCCAAGCGTCAGAAGAATGACTGTTGTTAAACAGTCAAAGGGAATAATGAATGTCCACCACTAGCACACCCAGAGAACTTGGCATCTTTGGGGGACCTTCTTGTAGAGAGGACACCTGTCTTCTGTGTGCTAGGTTTTCTGCACAATCAGCCATCTGGAGAGGAGGTACATATTTATTATACCTGGGGTATTCTTCAGTGAAATAGGTACCAAAGCATCATGCCCACCAGCTCAGCTAGAGTTCTCAACTGCCCAGATGTGAGAAGACAGGAATTTCCACATCACTTTGGTGCCATTTCTGCAGCAATGGTTGTGACGACAAGTGGAAGGAAGGGCTGTGCAAGGACAACACCATTAATCTGTCTGTCTTGGGCTGATTTTTTCTTGGGCTTTTCTCTGACTTCACATAGTTCAGTTGCTGGCCATGTTGTCTATAGCAGGTACTCAGCCAAAGTCACCTGCAGCAGGCATTTTTGTGAATGCCTTGCAAGTGAATCACTGGAATCTTTAAAAGCAAATGATGATAACTTGGGAGATACTTTAGCTGCTAAAGCATTTGCCAAGAACCTATGTAAAAATTTCCAGGTGGGGTAGTAGATGCTTAAAATGTCAGTGCTGGGAAGATGGAGACAGAGGGGTTCCTGAGGCTTTTTGTCCAGTTAAACTAGCCACTGAGAGACTCTGTTTCAAAAATACAACAAAAAGGTGGAAGGCATCTGAAGAAAATGACTTCCAAGATTGTCCTATGGCCTACACACACACATACACACACACACACATACACACACACACAAGCACGTGCGTACACATGCATATACACATGTACACACAAACCCCTGCACACATATGAACATGTGCATACCATACACACCATTAATTAATTAGCTAATTAATTAATTAAAGACACCGAGAATAATCTTGGTGTCCCTGGGTCATCCTGGTTAGGCATGTTGATATGTGACAAGTGTCCTCCCTTACAAGCCCCAAGCCTCTTCCTGAATAACTCCCCTCTTTATGGCAGTATGGTCCTACTTTTATGGTTGCAAACCTCAGTAAGAAAAGGACTCAATGATGCCAAAGTTCAAATGACAGCCTGGGAAAAGAGTACCCAGAACAGAACATAAAATCCTGTCCAGTCCCCAGCAGCTTTGACACGTCTCATTTTCAGACCTAATTGTTATCACCTGAGAATTTCCAAGCACTTTGTAATGATTGCAATCCTTTAGATAGAGACCAGTATTCTGAGGTGACAGCCAGGGAAACTGGGGCACCGGAAGCTGCCTCAGCAACCCCTCTACACTCAAGAATCAGACATGTATCTTAGTGATTTTCTGCTAACAGCTTAACCTTCAAAACACTGCACTTCCTAATGTTTATTCAGTTTTTTTCTGAAATTTATCTCACAAGAAATGCAAACAATCTTCTCTATTCACAAGTAGTCAAAAATCACCTAAATAAAAATCTGCTTTGTAAAGGAAGATGACAATAAGGAGTCACTAAGGCAGACAAATGCTGACATGCTGTGTGGGGTAGGTAACACGCAAAAGGAAAATTAAAAGTGATGCTTAATGAATGTGTCAAATCCCACATCCACCCAAACCCTTTGCTACCATGGTCAGATAGTTGACCTCCTTGGACTGGAAACAACATCAGGGACCACAGGAACACCAAGAATTTCGGACTGTAGGTTGTCCTCAAAACATTGACACCTGGTGGCCAATGGACCACATCAGAGCATCACTTGCAAAGTTCCTACAGTTCCTTGGTTACCATTTGGAATACAGAAAACCTTGTTTTCCTGGCAGCAGTGCTTTGAGATAAGTTGGGTCCCTTTGCCAGTTCATATAATTTTATACAACTCGGGGGTGTGGCCAGAATATTCTCTGTCATTTTACGTGTTGGAGAAAGTAGTCGTGTTACACAATCTGTAGCACATGTTCTAAGAGGCCTTAGTAATAAAAACCCAGAGTCAGATATGGAGGTAAATGCTAAAAGATCAGAGAAGTAAAGGAGCCAGCCACAAGAGAGACCTCTTACCTCTACTAAATCCTCAGACAATAGGGGCAATCCTGTCTCTAAGAATCCTAAGACTGAATACCATGACTGCATCCTCAGACTGCTTCAGACTGACTGCCTAGACTGTCCTGAGCTCCTGTCTCCTCCTGCCTTATATTCCTCTCTCTGCCCAGCCTTATCCTTTCCTGTCTCCACCTCCTTAATGTTGGGATTAAAGGTGTGGGATCCCAAGTGCTGGGATCATCTTTGTTTTCTCTTTTAGACTGGATCAATTTCATGTAGCCCAGGGTGGCCTTGAGCTAACAGAGGTCTGTCTGCCTCTGTCTCTCAAGTGCTGGGATTAAAGACCTGTACCACAACTGTCTGGTATCTATGGCTAACTAGTGTCACTAGCTTTGCACTCTGATCTTCAGGCAAGCTTTATTTGTTAGACTGTAAACAAAATATCACCACAACAATAGGTGAACTTGGTGGCAATTTAGCAAGTAACTGAATGGACAAAGGAAAAAAAATCACACTTTTCTATAATTTGATGGCTAACAGAAATCCTATTTATTTGCATGGCAGCGTATCTGTACTACTACGCAGGCTTTTCTAAACTCTGGGGGTGGGAGGAAAGGTAAAGGATAAAGATTTCTCCTACCGGTTACTTTATGTTTGTTTTCATTCCAAATCTGTAGCTTCCGACTAGCTGATACAGCTGTATTCTGTAACCTCATACTCACCTGTCAGTAATCGTCAGAATACTGTCTGGTAAGGAGAAGAGGAGAGAAGCAAAGCCAGTAAATCCCCCACAACCCTCAGTCATATGAAGAGGAGTAAACAAGGTGTGGACATGGTAGTTGGAGTATCTGGAGTATCTGGAGCAGAGTATCTGGAACAGAATTACCTTGTTATTAATGCTGAAAATTTTGAAGAGGGGATTTTCCTGAAGGGACATGGGTAGAGTCAAGGAGACTATATTTTCCAGTTATAACTGTAGGTGGCAGTGCCAACTTGGAGCAGCTTGACTTCTCAGTGCCAAGTTGGTAAGGGTGGAGGTGGGGTTAAAGATTAATTCTGCCAACCCTTTTGTGTTTGCATTGTGTTATCTTATCTCAGGTGGCGTCCCACATTTATCACGTCAATAGGTGTTCAGCTATCCTATTGGCTTTGCTAGAACTGCCAGCCATATTGGCTTTGCTAGAACTGCCTACCCATCAGTGTGTGTGTCAGACTCAGCACCTTGTGATGGCATGTAGTATGAAGAAGGCTGAGGAGGGAGGAGCAAACACTGAGAGACCCTGAACTGCATGCTAGTCTCAGCTCATGGAGGTGCTTTTAAAACTACTCATAGGTCTTTCTTCCCTGGCTTTGTCTTTCTCAAACATGCCCCTTGTGAACATTTCTTGTAATGCTATGAGCCCACTTGATTTACCTGAAACAGTCCATTGTTACCATCCTAGTCTCTACCCAGTCAGAGTCCCTGTCCCTCATCCACCTGGCACACCTACCCAGTTCTCCATGCTTTGCTTGCTCCTCTCCCCGTTTTCTGTAGTTTCCTCTCCCTCTCCTGGAGTTTCTCTACTGTCATACATTTACCTCTACCTTATTACCCACCACACCACACAGATCTGCCGAGACATTCTCCCTACAGACACTCCTATCATGGAAGAGAAACAGACTCGAAACTTGCCCCTTATTGTACTTGGTGGCCACGGGAGACATTTAGTGCATGCTTATGGGGTTATTTAGTACAAATTATGGGGTAATGAATGAAACAAACTCCTTAGTCCTTGCCTCTTGACCCCCAACCTTTATAGTTCTTCACTGAAGATGCCTAGGGCACTGGATCACTTCTCTTCTGAGGTCTACTCAGAGTGAAAGCATGGTTTCACAATCTGAAATTATTGACAGAAACATCTGAAAGGATTTTGCAGGTGGGGGAACCAAATATGAGAGGTTCAATCTCTCCCAGTGTCACAGCAAACTTGGTGTCAGGTTAGGGATGGGACCTTCCATCTTCTGTCCCAACTCCCATTTCCATCATAAGATTCTTACTGTGTGTGTGTGTGTGTGTGTGTGTGTGTGTGTGTGTGTGTGTGTGTGTGTGTGTGTGTGTGTCTGTGTGTGTAGTTCTTGGTTTGTAGGCTCCCCGAAAAGCCCACTCTAGGAATATGTGACATAAGGGGGGGGCAGGGTAATTGATGGGCTGAATAAATGAATACTGCCATGGCTTCATCCCAGAGAAGCATTTTTCGGGAGGGACTTTAGAGTTCCATGGGGTGCTTGTAAACAGCAGCAATTTGAATAGTTTCTCCAGCACACTGTTAACTTTTATATGTGCCCCATTTCATCTGTAATCTGCTTTTACAAGGCGCTGGTGAGCCTTTGATGGCAGCAGGGAATGACCCAGGCGGCTTTCTCCCACATGTTCAAACTGAGAAGAAAATTTGGAGAACCTAAGGTTCTCATCTATGCAGATGACCCAAACCCATCAACTGAAATGGCCCATCTCCACCCAGACACGGGAACTTCCGCTGCTGCTGATCTCCACTCTCCTCCTTTCATGGTTGCCATTACCCTGCTCTGGTTATTGCCCACATCTGGAGTATGGCAGCTGTCCTGTAATGTGCAAGCTGCGGTATGTAATTTGGAGAACTTGAATACAAATATCTGTTAATTAAAAAAAATACAGACTCGTGTTTGTCAGCTTGTAATTATGTAAAGAGGAGCACCAGCTCCCAAACTAATTTTAAAAACAAAAATAACTTTACAGTGGCTTTACAAAAGATTCCACAACTCTACATGTAGCTGTTAACTTTCTGCAGAGTATCCCAAAGTCCTTTGCAAATGCCTGGGACGTGTCTTTAGGGGTAGCAAGTTGGGTTAGTAGCATAAACAAGAAAGCAGGACTGGGGTGACTGTTTAGTGATCTGTTTCTCTTATATACCTTCTTGTGATAAGAGTGGCAGGCTTCCCAGCCCAAGCACTGGTGACATGGCAGGATAATTCTGTTATGAAAGGTATGGGAGAGGCAGCCTGTCCAACCTCTCCCATTACATGACAGCAGTGCCCACTCCCTCCCCAGTTGTGACACACAAAAATGCCCCACAGGGTTAAATTGCCGCCAGTGAGAACCCTTGTCATTTTTATTTGTGTGTAACATGCATGGGTATGAGAGGACATTTTCTCATTCTGAGTAAATGACCCTGGCTGGGTAACTGCCATGATGGCATTTCACAGGGTTGCCATGAAGATCATATAAAATGTGGAAGATTTTCAAGCCTGGGAAAGGGCATTTGGAAGGTGAGGTTTTATCACGGTTATTGTTGCAAGATGGCCCCTGAAGTGCAAGGCTGCCCAGCTCCTGGAAAGCAGCCTGGGCACTTTGACCTTGGTAGCACAGTGTTCTCTGGCTCCCTGGAGAGATAGGTAGAACTACTTTTACACATGGCCAAAGAGCACAGAGGGAAGCATGCTGCAGAGGAAAAGCTACAGGGGAGGGGATATTCTACAAACACAAAGGACAAGTCTGGATGAGGGGCTCCCTCCAGCAACTCATGGGATCCAAGCTACTTGGTCATTGTTGGCTTGTATAAAGTATGGGGTCCAGGCTCAGTTTTCATAATCTTTCCTAATTTTAATTTAATTGCATCAAAATGGTACATTGTACACAATAAATGCAAGTAATAATAAATAAATGTAAATGGTAATTATTATTACTAATAAAAAGTCTAGGGCTGGACAGATGGTTCATCAGTTGAGAGCACTGATTGCTCTTCCAGAGGACCTAGATTTGGTTTCCAGCCCTATGATATGGTGACTCACAATCATCTTTAAGTCCAGTTCCAGGGGATCCTCATGCCCTCTCCTGGTCTCTGCAAGCACCAAGCATGCAGGTGGAACACACACACACACACACACACACACACACACACACACACACAGGCAAGACACCTATATACATAATAAAATAAAATTATTTTTACTAAGCAGTAATTGTTAGCTGTCTTGGAAGGCAGGTTATAGAAAAGATGAACTTCTCAATGATCTTCTAGCTCAAGAATTCTGGGGTTTCAAGCCAGATCTTGCCCTTAGCTATCAGATTTTGGTGCCCAACATTCAATGGTGCCCAACACTGAATTTGGTGCCCAAATTCAGTGATAACCATAGCTATCACTTTTTGAGAACTCTTCTATACAGAACATAAGCTGATTGCTTCCCACTTATTATCCCAATCTCCCCCACAGTTCTATAAAGTATGTATGTTCCTATTTTACAGATTGGGAAAGTTGAGGTACACATAGCTTATGTAACCTGCCTCAGAGCACATCTGTCAGTATGTCAGAAAAGCAGATAAAGAGAAGGGTCTGAGGCTTGTCTCTAGACTCAGTGACTCCAGGGTTATGGAGAACAGCCCTCTCACCAGTATATCCTAAGGCCACTGAGATGCCATTTAGTAGAGACTGAGCCCTCCTGTTGGGTGCACACTTGGGATTTCCTACTCCATGGTCACTCAGCCTCAAATGTTGTGAAGGCCAAGAGGTATGAGAAGGTTTGGGGGATTCCCACAGTGTAGACAATAAAAAATAAAGACAGGCAGGTGAAGCTGACAGACTGGGGGTTGCAAATACAATCAATACACCTAAGATAACAATTTCTGCAGAACGGAACCTAGGTTATTCGGGTCCCCTGGAGACACACACTGCTCTGGCAGTCGCAGAAATCATGACTTGATACAGATCTCTCATCTCCAGCCTGCTTCCCAGCTCTTTCATTTTATGTTATTAAATATTAAACCCTGTAAACACGTTCATTTGGCCATACTATTTTGTCAGTCAGATTACCCGTTTGGAACTATTCAAGTGGTATTGGCATCACATGCTTCCCTGGGCAATAAATGCAAGCCCCAAGTCCTACCGTAGAATGAAACCAGGTCTTACCAAAGTAGGATTCCTGGGTCCCCTTTTCAGAACCCGGCATTGGCTTGGCACTTACACCTCTCCAAGTCAAACTGTTTCCTTTGAAAGTGAACCTGATAGTCATGCTATTAAGAAAACTCCTTCAGATTAAAGTCTGTTGAAATTATTTCTAAAATTCTCAAATTCTGAAAGGTGAACCCTATCCACTCAAGACTCCTGTGTGGATTTCATAAAGCACACATCTCAGCTTCTGGCTTGATATCCAGCATATATCCAATTCTTCCTCCCTTCCCTCCTGTCATTTGCTGTTTCTCTGGAATTGCCCATTATTTCCTAATATTAAATATCCAGAGAAAAACATAATGAGACCAGCATGATACACGGAAAAATAATGTATTCTGAAATCAGAAGGAAATAAGACCATTGAGCTGCTGGTGTTTTCTCTGTCCAGGACTCTGTCCTCTCCAATAGCAAAGACAATAGAAACTTGGGAAGACCTAAAGGAAGCATAATTGCATCAATGCATCCAACTGTGAACGACTTGAGTGTTTTTATTTCAAAATGTTTTTAAGTCTCAGCACTCCAGGACTCCATAGTAAAAGACAAGGAATTCCTGAGAATTGGAATCTAATAACTATTGTTCAGACAGGACAATGGACCAGGAACAGTGGCCTCCCAGTGACTTTGAGCTAACCATTGATGTACTGTCACTTGATAAAGTTGAGTGCTAATGTCCAAAAGTAAAATTTATGACGTGTGAATACTCAAATCCCTCTGGATAATCAATACAGTTGACCAGTCCAAGTGGGTTTCTTGACAATGGGAAATAAATTAACTAAATTAAAGCAACTCAATCAAGTGGGCTTATCATTTTACCAGAGAATTTAATCAAGGCACTCAACTGGTAGATCTTTGCTGGCTTCCATGAAACCCATCCCAAATCATCTCTAAGGCCTAGGCTGTGCTTACTGTAGTCTGGGGAAAATTATTAACCTTTTCTTGACTCCCAGGATACAGATGTTGAGTGGGGAGAGGAACACTTTCATACATCTGGCGGAGGGTGATGCCCTTTAATGAGGGTTTGGAAAGGACTTTGAACATGTAGTGTATATATTAATATTGCTTTCCAATGCCCTAGACAGTCAAACAAAATGATATCTTAATCTATGTCACAGCTAATTCATTTTGGGACTGAGTCTACTGCATACAGATTTCAGTTTGGGGGTCACCATGAAGGTTTCTTTGCCTTGGGGGCAAATATTGACCTCCTGAGCTTCCATCAATATTTACCTCTTGAGTCAATAAATCTGTATTGACCTTGATAAAAAGTCAACATTGCCACTGAATCTCAGGGTCTTCCTCATCTGTGCTGCCTTGATACTGAGTCTGTCACTGAACTCTACTCTAATAAGTCCTTATTTACAGGAGTTATGACACAGCTGTTGGCATGCACTTAGGGGCCAAGTTGCAGGGTGTGGCCCTAGGCATTTGTGTAGAAATGCTGGAGAGAGAATGTCATAGTGGGTCTCATCCTATGTTCTTACATTTATTTTGGGGGGCTTTCTCAAAGATTCTTTTTATTCCTCATAGCATAAAAGGCAAGTAGGTAAGGAAAACTAAAATGCTAATAGAACTGTCAAATTGGACAGAGTCAAAAAGGACGTGCTGCCCAACTTGTGTGTGTAGAAACCAGACATGGCACCTCTCTCTGGCACCCTGAGGTTCATCAATAATAATCTTAATAGATAGACCATACATGGTTCCAAACCACAAATGTCTAATGGACTCTGCTGGTTTAGAGGCCCAGATTGTGTCACTTGATAATTGTCTATTCATTGAATAGTTATTGAGAAACTGCTGTCTGTGTGACCTTGACATCCATTGGTTTCCTTCTGCACAAATGAAATTCTTCTCTCTGTAGAATCTTATCACTGTCCAAATACTTGTTAGGAGATGAGAATCCAAAAAAGGTATAGTAAGGCCCCTAGTCCCGAGGGAACATCCTATATTATATAGACATAGTTAAGTGGCTTCCTCACTTTTTCTGTATCTCTGCACATTTGAAACATTATAAATTGTATTTTCATACGCACAAGGGCAGATTGGGAAATGGCCCATGTGAGTCACTTCCAACCATCTGGGAACATGCAACAAGAAAAATCATTTGTGACTATCAGGGAGATTGTATTGGTGGAAGATACTTGTACTCAGTAGTGAGAACTACCCACCTTGGGGGACATATGGAGAAGAAGAGGGACAAGGACAGTTGGGAAATACCAAATCAATAGCACAGCTGCTGTGTTCATCATCTTTTGTCTTTGGGGTTTGAATTTAATTGCTCTCCATATAGATTCTAGTAGAAAGAATGGTTCATCACAAAACATTCTGCTTAGAAATGTTGCTCAGATAAACAGATTTCTAGAATAAATGTATGTAAAACTCAAACCCCTGTCTAACACACCTATGATAAATGAGACTTTTTTATGTATATTCCATTGATTTATCTGCTTTTAATGGGCCCATCTGCAAGCAGTAGTGCATCCAAATTCTCAAGAATTGTGTGTGTGTGTGTGTGTGTGTGTGTGTGTGTGTGTGTGTGCACATGCACACATGCATGCACGCACACACATGCACGCATGCACGTGCACAAGCATACAAGCACGCGCATGTGTTTCTGTTTGGTGAAGGATGATAAAGAGAAGGCTAGTACTTCAGTTTTTTTCAGGAAACTGTTAGATGGCTGGCTCTGTCCAACAACTTACTATTATTTTATCAGCACTATCAGCAATTCAAGCCATAAAAACCTATGTTAAATTTGTTTAGATATTTTCAAACAGTTCAGAAAAAAATACACAGATAAGACAAAAAGGAAGGGGCTGGCTCTACAGTGGCACTCAAATTGGGTCCATTCTGTCTGAACTTTTAGCTTCATCGTCAGATTTCTGTGCACATTTTACAGGGCATTGTGGGAAGCATCCTTTCCAACCCACAGCCAGCTCAGCAGTTCAGGCCTAGACTGTTGGCAGCTGCCTGGAACCACGATTCCAATCAAATCCATCTTGATGACTTAGATTAATTGAGCTTCAGGAGTTTTGCTCTGTTCTGTTCCTTTGACCCAAAGCCTTGAGATCCCAGGCAGCGATCCGACAGAGAAGAACTTAACTACACCCACGGGAATCTTTAGAAAGACTGGGCTTGGCTGGATTTCTGAAAACAACAAACAAAACAAAACAAAAACAGACAAACACACCAACAGGAACCGCTTACACTAGTTCATCCTGGCCCACAGGGGGTAATTAGATGTTCGCTACCCTGCTCTGTATAAACTTGGTTGTTTCTGTTTTCCTCACTTCAAATTTAATCAAAGAGAATTTGCCTTTTATTTATTTCTTTAAAAACCAAATTCACTTCTCTTTCTGTTTCTTGTCTCCTGAGTCAGTCTAAGGTATCCTTATAGGCTCTGCCTCCTTACAGACACCCCACAGATTCCCAAGCAAAGTCATTCATTCATGAATTCATTCCTTCAGAAATCAGCTATTTATTAAGTATTTGCTGTTTGCCAATGTCACAAACTGAAAGTGAGGGGTTGGAAATTGGCTATTACTATGAAGAGCTAATATTGAAACTGACCTCAACAGGCAGGCAGCTGCCAACCTGGACAATTAACACCCACAGGAGAAAGTCAAGAATGGCCTAAGGCTGTGAGAGTGGATGTAGTAAGGAAGGTGTAGACTTGAGAGAAGTTAAAAGTGGTGGTGTGGTGGTTATGGGTCATCTGTTCTAGAACTCCAGAACTCTAGAGGGCTTAGCAATAGCAGGAGGAATGACCCAACACTGGTACCAGAGAGGGAAATGGGACATTCTCTTCTGGGATGGTAACAAGAAACAGCTGGGTATTGATGATGTCATTGTCTTCTTCAGACCAGAAGAGTGAGGAAGACTTCTGAGCTACCCAAGAAGGGCTACCAAGATAATGGTTGACTATGAGACTGGCATGTCTGGAGTGATCTGAAACTAAAGAGAAAGGTTTAGGATTTTGTGACATAAAGAGTGGTTATTGGAGGGCTGGAGAGATGCCTCAGCTATCAAATGCTAACGAAGGCTCAGAACCAAGGAGATAAGAACAGTTATTAGAGTCATTAAGGCCAGTGACATTACTCGTATACAGCGTGAAGAGTAAAGAGAATTCCAAAAGAAAGCCACAATAAAAAAAAAAATAACATTTAGGAGTACATTCATTAGGGATATCCAAAAAGATAGAACCAATAGTGTGTGTGTGTGTGTGTGTGTGTGTGTGTGTGTGTGTGTGTGTGTGTGTATGCATGTGTAAGACAAAGGGGGTATATAAGATAGATTGGCATGTTGGCAGATAGACAGACACACAGACAGAGGTTAGAGATCTATTATAAGAGTATGACTCATGACTTATGTGATTATAGAAGCTAAAATATCCTAAACCCAGTTTACCCAGGACATCCCATCTACTTCCTCTTCCCAGGGAGATCCATGTGTCCCTCTCAGGATCCTCCTTGTTACCTGGCTTCTCTGTAACTGATTATTGTAGCCTGGTTATCCTTTGCTTTACATCTAATACCCCAGGGAGGGGGAGTAGAAGGTAGGGAATGGGGGGATGGGAACATGAGGGCTCAGGATGGTCAAGATGTGGACGGGACTGATGGGGAGAGTTTGGGGGGAAGTATCTTGATAGAGGGGACCATTGTGGGGTTAGGGTGAAACCTGGTGCCAGGAAGGCTCCCAGGAACCCACAAGGATGACCCCAGCTAAGACTCCTAGCAATAGTGGAGAGGGTGACTGAACTGCCCTCCCCTGTAATCAGGTTGGTGACTGCCCTAGTTGTCATCATAAAGCCTTTATCCAGTACCTCATGGAAGTAGATACAGAGATCCACAGCCAAGCACTGGGCCACGTTCTAGGAGTCCAATTGCAGAGAAGGTGATGGGATTGTTTGAGCGAGGAGAGAGGGGGCAGTCGAGATCATGATGGAGAAACCCGCAGAGACAGCTGAACTGAACTTGTGGGAGCTCACAGACTCTGAACAGACAGCTAGGGAGCCTTCATGGGACCGACCTAGGCCCTCTGCATCTAGGTGACAATTGTGTAGCTTGGTTTTTTGTGGGGCCCCTAGAAATGGGACCAGGACCTGTTACTGATGCATGAGATGGCTCTTTGGAGTCCATTTCCTATGGTCAGATGCCTTCTTCAGCTTTGATGCAGTGGGGAGGAGCTTGGTCCTGCCTCAATTTGATGTGCCATGCTTTGCTGATTCCCAAGGGAGGGAGGTCTTACCCCATCTGAGTGGAGATGGAGGAAGAGTGAATGGGGGGGGTAGAGGATAGTTGGGGGAGGGAGCTGGAGGAAAGGAGAGGGGAAACTGTGGTTTGTATGTAAAATAAAATTTTAAAAATGATGAAAAAATCCAAAACCCTGCATAACTGGAAACTAGAGACCCAGGAGAGCTGATGATGCAATTCTGTTCTCTGAGCCTCTATTTGAACCCCAAGAGCATCTAATATTTACCATTAAGGAAAGCTTAGACTCCATGCTCAAGGCAGTCAGACAGGAGGCCTTCTATCCAAATGAAGACAAGGAAAGATTGGGAGAAAGGGCTCAGTCTTTTTGTCCCATCCAAGCCTTCACCTGTTTGGACACAGCTCATCCACACTGGAGAAGACAATCTCATTAAGTCTAATGATTCAAATGTCAATCTCATTCAAGTGCTAGTCTATCTAGATACCTCTGGCCTATTCAAGTTGACACATAAAATTAAGCACCACAAAGTCTGGGCAGAGGAGAAAGAAGAGATGCAGAAGGAAGTTAAAAAAGTAGAAGTATCTCACTTTTATAGATAACTATATAAGCCATCTTATCCTCAGTTTTCTAGGGAAGGTGTGTGTGTGTGTGTGTGTGTGTGTGTGTGTGTGTGTGTGTGTAGTTTTGTATGTTTTTTTTAACATGATGGAGCAGAAAAACTGTGGAAGAACCCCTGCATGAAGCACTGTAGATATGTATTCTCTTATACTATCAAGTCCAGGGATTAAACTGGAAAGAGTGTGGACATGCTTTGGGGGAAGGAAAAAGGACTGGTAAGTCCTGAGTATAGCTAAGCAAGTCCTCAGGATTCTGTCTGTGTGCCTTTGTTAAATGCCATCACTTCTAAGAGCAGGGGAGAAGGATCCATCTCTTCCATGAGATGGGAGGTAGGGCCAGATGGAAGAGATTCCTACAGACGCTAACCCAAAGTCAGATGGATAGTGTCCCCAGATTTCTTTGTGTTTGATCAATGTTCACAATCACACAATTGTTTTCTCCTAGCCACACTCCCAGATGCCTCTTGACTTCATTTTTTTAAAAAAATCCCAAACTGCAGCCACTAGAAGGAGTCAGCTCATATTTACTGATTATGTGCCACCATGTTCTCCACACACACTGTCTGTCTCCTGCCATCTGGCCTTTGAGATGCACCAACAGAGCCACAGTGTCGAGCCACATGAGACCAAAAGAAGCTACCAGACTTCAGTGAAAGTAAAAGCCCCCCAGTCTTCATTGTCTTGTGTACTGCAAAGTCACACACAAGCGAACAGTACTGCTGCTGAGTGGGAGAGCAGCCCCCGGGACATGTGACAATGCCCATTGAACAAAGAAGGAAGCTGAAATTCTTTGAGATTTTTTTTTTCTGGAAAGCAATAATGGCTGATACCAAACCCAGGTCTCTGGACATTGATCTAATGATGCCAGGTCCTCTACATACTCATCTCCATGGGCATATGTCAAGGTAGCTTGACTTCTGACCTCCTTCCTATCCTGGCATAAGTCAACACCACTCATCCAGCAGTTGACCCTGCCCCCACCAGGGTCAACTAGGTTTTCTGCTCCTTAGAGATATCTTTTATCCAAGAGCTTATGAAGTTGTCAGTGTCCCAACCTTTCTCTGCAGCCTGAGCCCTTCTTTAGACTTCAAAATTGCAAGCTGGCAAGGCTAGAGGCTCTATTCTTAAGTATGCTGATCACCAGGTAGGCCCAATCTGAGTTCTCACCTTCCCCTAGCAATGTTTGATAAAAAATTTAAATATTATTACTTGACAATTAATCTCTGTTTTGAAAGAACCATATATACCATATGTGTAACTTCTAGACATTTCAATCTCCAAGCTATGCAAGTAAGATAACATCCTGAAAATGGAATGCAATCATCAATTAGCAGTGTTCTCAGGACACATAGATCTGCAGTGGTGAGCACTTTTCCCACCCCAAGCAATGGATGATTCTAAACAGCAGGACCATCATGAGAAGAAAGAAGAGATGTCCAGCTTCCTAATAAGTAGCTGAGGCTGGAAGTTGAAAGGCCAGTGTCCATGAGTAACTTCTGCCCTCACTCTGTCTTCATGGTACTGAGCTCTGCGAACCCTTTAGTCATTGTTTATTTGACATGGGCTCTGGCATGAAAGTTTCAACTAAAGCCCAGTGGGGACATGCCACAAAAAAATGACGACTAAACAAAGTATGTCCTAAGTAAAAGGGTGGCTTTATCTCTTTCTATGTAGACTTGGGAAGCTGGAAAAAGTGGTGGATAGAATACTTGCTTGGCATGCACAAAGCCCTGGGTTTGGTCCCTAGCACCACCAAGAAACAGAAACTGACTTTATGTGGTACTGTCCAGTAATAAGTGAAGAACATACCTAAGAGGTGTGCTCACAAGTACAGATTCTTATAGTGCTGCATGGTCCTAGGCCTGCTTTTCTGTCTTTGTGTCACCAATAGGGTAGCAACTGGAAGTGCCTGGCAGCAGTTGTAAAAAGTGCTTGTAGATCCTTGGTGAGAGGTCGTTGGACCAGAACAGTGCTTTGTGATTTCTTATTATATTTAATGGAAAATTGAAGCACTCGGATATTTCCAAAGTGTAATTTGTTCTGATGGGTAGGCCGACAGTGGATTGGGCTGCTTCACCACGGAAGAGGCAAAAAATAAATTAAACAAATTAATGACTGTGACGCATTCCAGGGGAAAGAAAATGCAGTTGATAATCTACCCCTGCTCTGGTCCCGAACAAAAATCATCATTTTTATTGCAGTCACATCTCTTTGGGCTGCTGCTTCTTGTGAGTATTTTTAAAGAAAACTTCCCCTCCAGTCGTTTTCTTTAGCCCAATAAGCACAGTTGCTAATTTTCTCTCATTTGGAGATTTCCCCCCTGGAACCATATGCCATTAAAATGCTTAGACATGTGGAAACGGACTGATGAAGATATGAGGAGACAGGGAGTTTCAGATGAGGAGAGACTTTGTCAGATGGATGACTCTGACATCAGATTCCCTAACTGAAAGAGAAAGACCCTGCCACAATGGACGACAGAAAGAGGGAAGGATCTGGGGTGATACAGCAGTCAGTGCAAGAGAGCAATAGAAGGAGAATGGCTCTGTGTCCTCATGCACCATGCTATACCTGGTTTTTAGCAAGTGTGTATAGGTTGAGTGGGCAAATGACTGAGTGAGCAAGATGGTCAAGTGACTGAAGCAGAGGCTAGGGAAGAGTAAGACAGGGACTTGCACACTGGTGGCTGCACATAGCCCCTGACAGCAGAGTGTTCAGCAGCTGGGCTCTGGTGTGAATTTCGGGTGGCAGTATGATCTCAGAGCTCCTTGGTCCTTTCTTTGTAAGGCATGTCCAATTCACATTTATTTGTGCAGTTACTCCATTCATACTCCCATGGTGATATTCAGCATATTTAAGAACTGGTATTTCTAACAGCCATATTGGTCTAGAAATGTTGAACTTAATTTTTTCCATTTGTACAGGGGTAACGCATTGTATTAAATATGTAAGGTCTTATCTACGTGGATTTGATTACAAAAACTAATAAAGTATTCTATAAATAAAAAAGAACTGGTATTTCTGTAGCTTGCACTAATCAGGACAGACAACATCTGATAGAGAAGCCTAGAACCATTGTCCAGAAGAGCAGCCATGATGGATTCTCTCAGAAGAGTGAAGCATTCTGGGAGTGCATGTCATCTTTGTCTTTATACCTTGTTAAAGCAACTAACTAAGGGTTATGGGTTAAATCCAGCTCTTTGCTTGGTCACTGTGAAGAGTCCTTTACACCTCCATACCTTTGCATTCTGCATCCACGGACTCAGCCAACCATGGCTAGAAAATGTTTGTGAGAAAACAATTCTGTCTGTAATGAATATGTATGGATGTTTTCTTCTTGGTCATTATCCCATAAACAATATAATATAATGATTTCACTAGGATTTAGATTGCATTAGGTATTATCAGCAGCCTAGTCATGATTCCAAGTGAGTATGGAGGTGTTTATAAGCTATAAATGAACACTAGCATTTCATATGAGACATAAGCATTGTGGGAGTCCTAAAGCCAGCCAGCTTAAGAAATTCTGATATGCAGAATGGGGAACAAATGATGTAAAGAAGGAATGATTGGGAGTGGGGTGAAATTCAATGTATCAGGGAATGTTGTTGTACCCAGATAGTATCTTACCCAAACTATAGGGTGATTTGCACTCCCTCTGGGGACAGATGGGTCTCTCCTAGGACTTTGGTGTGATAGAGAGGGAGGGCCAGTTCAGACACTGGGTCTACAGGCATCCAGGGCACTTCCTCCAGAGCCTTCTCTGGCTTGGCAAAGTCAATCTGTTAATGCACTCCAGCCTCCTTCCCTTTGTTAGGGAGCCCAGTGTATTAATTAAAAACTGCAGGCAGCTGTAAGTATCTCCAGAACGAGGATTAAGCCAGCTTTCTGTCAATTGCTTTCAAAGCCACTGCTATTTGCTAGAGCAATGCTTTCTTCAGGGGTTAAAGCAACTTGCTTTTCACTTTTCTATCTCCTCCATTACCACATCACCCCACTGGCCTCTTCCCCTGATCTGTGCTTCAAACCAACTGTAGTAAGAAGGCCATGTGCAAAAGACACAGTTGTCCACTTCAGATAGACACACATGTCCTCAAGCAGAGCCAATGCAAGAGAGGCCCAGTCCCCGCTATTTTTTACAATGTCTCAGCATCAGCGGTGTTAGCCAATGCTCAGGTGTTCCAATGACAGAGAGGGAGGCAGAGCGTTGCCCTGCATAACCCATTTTTCTTCATTTTCCCCCCGCTTCTGTGACCTAAGAGTTACTCCCTCTCTAGTAGTCAATGAGCACTCCAGGAGAGAAAGGTATGCTTTCCGTGACAGGAACAACAATAGTTGTCCTTCAGGAGTAAGCTGGGCATCTACAGAGGTGGAGCCTGCCATGGTTGATCTTCAATACACCATGACTGTTAAGATGAACTGCCTGCCAAGTTCTGGCAGGGGACTTTTAAGGACTCTGCCTAGGATAGAAGACAATACTGTGAATCAAAGCATGCTGTTTTCAAGAGTTGTAAAGGTTGCCTTGAGGCCTGGGTCGTGAACAAGCAGAGCTGTGCATGCTGTGTCATTCTCAGTACATATATCAGCTGGAGGAGGACATGGGGCAGGAGTTGGATGTCTACAAAGGCAGGGCATAATTAAACATCTCAGAGCCCCCAGACAATTTTGTAATTTACAGATCTTTCATGTTATCAGCAATGAATGTTAAGTAAATCAATAAATTCTCCATTGAAGTAATAAATAATCAACAATAATAGCACAAAATCAGTCTGAACTCAACTCTAATATGACTATAAAATAAAATGTCAAATCTAAAACAGGCTTTATTTATTTATTCATTTTTGATGCCTAATGGGAACTGCCTAGAATTTCTCCCTAATGGGTGGGCTATTGCTAACTCCACATCCTTCCTTGCCTTCAGTGATGTCCTCACTGCCTCACAGCGCCCTCATCTGGAAGCTCATGGAACTAGCCGGGTATGAAATACCCGTATCCGGAGCCCTGTGTGCACACACATGCACATAAGCACACCACCTGGCAAATGTGTGTCTTGCTGCTGTGCCACTCAGCAGAGTTTCTTGTGAAGCCAGCTCCAGCAAAGAAGGAAAGGGGAAGAGAACAGATCTAAATCAGGATAACATAAATAAGCCTGTGGCAGGCGGAGAAACCCAGACATTTAATAACACCAGGGAAAAGTCACTGCAGAATTTATATAAAAACAGTATATCAGAAAAGCCATTTGAGAGACCTTGGAGAGGCAGAAATCACACACACACACACACACACACACACACACACACACACACTTCTGTTTACTAGTGTGTGGTTTAAATGTGTAAGAATTACTCTTTTGTGAAGAATTGGAGGCCAATTTGATTATTTGCTGCCAGCAATCAGCCCTTTTTATCTCACCACATTTGTGCGCTCTCTCTTTCTGTGTCCCACACTTGTAACTGTACAAAATTGTGAGTTTCACTGTGAGGTGCTCACACTTGACTCTTTCCTTTTCTTTTCTAGATTTTACTGTCTACATGTTCAAGTCATAACCATGGAGCTGGGGAATGACTCAGTCAGTGAAGATCTTTATGTTTCAGCTTGAGGACTTGAGTTTGATTCTTGGCACTCATGTAAAAGCCGGGGATGGCAGTGTATGTCTATGAGCCCAGCCCTGGGGAGGCAGTGACAGGAGCATCCCTAGGGCTTGCTAGCCAGCCACTCTATCTGAGACATTAAACCCGAGGAAAGTAATGGAGAACACCCAGTGCTAATCTTGAGCCTCAACAACATACACAGTTGCACACAGAGAGATGTACACATACATATAAACATGTACACACTTGTAGCTTAAATAATTCTTAAACAAAACTCCATTTATTCTTAAATCCTTGTATATCCTTTACTTCCTCATGATCACACCCAGGATATATAGGATAAGTAAACATGTATTTGTTCTAGCAATGTTTATTCATGGTTGGCCTGTTTTGAAGTACAATTTCCACACTTCCTTCACTTTCCTAGGTCAGCTGCTCCTTTCTTCCATGTAAGCCCAATGCTGAAGGTTGCAGTAGCATGGCAAGAATGTCAGGGAATTTTAGCCAGTCATCCTGGCTCTATGCAGGAAAAGCTGAACCAGGAGCTCTGTGGCTAGAAGGTTTGCTTCTCCTTTGATTATGCTGACTCACTGTCCCTCTGGCTGATGACTGTGTAGCTGTTTTGACATAATGCTTGACCCTAGAGGGCATTTAATCATTCTGTAAGGAGAGGAATACAAGCATGGATTTCACACTGGGGCCTCTGCCGCATGTCCTAGTCTCCTTCATCTGGTTACATCCTCTTCAGCATAGTCTACTATCCTGTCTCATTCCTGAAAAGATTGCACCCAACTTCTAGAAGCAGCTGGTCCCATGGCATCCTAGAGGCTCAGCACTCACCCTGCTCAGTAAGACATCACTGTGCATCCACTGTGTGTCCTTCAGTGAGCCAGATGCTATGGACAATAAACTGGAAAATGTAAAACATGGTTTCTTCCCCTCTGCAGCTTATGTTCTCATTAGAGAGAATTCAGAATTATGAAAAGCTATTATTGAACACCCAGAGTATCCCTCTTAATGCACCACTTTTGTTTTCCATCTCAGCTCTCTTCTGTTTTGACTGAAAGTAAAGGGCACCTGTGATTCCTCCAAGATGGTCCTTGACATGGGTGTTTTACATCTGTGGTAGGCAGCCAGCAATCTGTTTCCAGAGAGATGCTAATATTTGGATCTTGAATGGCCTTCAAAGACCCACATGCTAAAGGTGTGGTTCCCAAGGAGGTTTTTATTGGGATGTAGTAGAATATTTGAGCTGGGGCTGGGGTAGGGGGGTCATTGGAAGCAGGCTTTTGACAGGGATTATTATATAACCCCAAGCTCCTTCCCCACCCACTTTTATTTCTGGGCAATGTTGATGGGCAGTCTTTTTCTGCCATACCAGCCAGCACTCTCCTCAGAGACCTAAAAGCAATGTGTCCACCCAACCATAGACTGGAACTTTCAAGGCATGGACCAATGTAGACCTTTTCCTCATAAGTTTATCACAGGTCTATTGTTATAGTGATAGAAAACTGACAAACACACAAGGAAAGAAACTTTGCCAACTCAATTTGCTTCAAAACCTGAGAACATTTCTCTCTGTTGCCCACATCAAGAAACTTTAATTTTTGAACTAGCCATGTGTCTTTTAATTTTCTCCTACCTGAGAAAGTTCTCTGGACTCCTGGGCCATGAATCTTTCCTCTAACTGGGCTAATATGGGCAATGCCCCTTCTTTTGTGAAGGTCAGTCTTTGTTCCTAAGTAGACCTGACTTTCAATCTCTTTAGTCACCCTTTAGGTAAAGAAGTTCGAGCGCTAAATACAAATGAGATTATTGATAGAACACCCTAGCATCCCAGAATTCCTAAGGCCAGCATACAGACAAGACTCATGGTTTCCCACCTAAGCCTCATTCTGTGAGGTGAGGTGGGAAGAGGGAGAGAGAGGGAGTCATGGTTCCCCACCCAACCCTCCCTCTGTGAGGTGAGATGCGAAGGAAGTGGAGGGGGATGAGAGTGACATGGTAGCACAGAGCAGCATTGCTTGGCCAAAGTGTTCCCAGCTGTGCCTTGCAGAAGGCTGTATCTTCTACGTGTGGGAGGAAAGTGAAAGTGTCTTGAATTATGCCAAGCATGAGTAAGGGCCTGAAGGCAGAAACAAGAATGAGTGATGAGAAAAATCATAGTGAGGAGACAAGCCTGGTCTGAGCTGGACCAATCATGAGTTGTGAAATTTGGTAAATAAATGGGGCCAATTTTTTAAAAAACCTTAACCACCAAACAATGCAAACAATGGAGATCAGCATTGTTGTTATGGACATTAGATGTCCTTTTATATTTTAAAGCTGAGAAATAAACTACCACTTGGGATGGAGAATTATGGCCAGATGCCTTCCATTCCTCTTGGGCCCATTGCCTGGTCTGTCTTGGACCCCAAACACACTGACATGCAGATTTTCTTGGACTCTTTATTTTGCTTTGAATGTACACAGTGGAGAACTCGATGCGAGCTTGGCTGGTTGCTCTAAAGGAAAGGCCTGTGTTGTGTATGCATCTGTTGATGCAACTGGTATCCAGACCATCTGTGGGTGGTTCCTACCATTCTTAGCAGCCTTCCTCTCTTGGAGAATGAAGGCTGCTACATTGAGTCACTTGGTGGCCACCGAATTTTATTTTAGGAATGTGTCCTAGATACAAGAGGCTTCCCACTCACCATGCAGAAGAAAATGCCCTTTTAGAAGAGGATCCTTATTTGTCTGACAACAGCATTCTGCTATTGCAATCTCTCTCTTTTGTCAGAGGCTGAATGGGGAGACAGTCAGCCTTTGATCTCTGGCTGCCGGAGCCCAGGAAAAGCCTATGCATCTAGAGATCACCCAGTCAGACTTGCACCTTCCTGTCACTAAAACTTAAGAACTAAAAGGAAGCAGAGATTCCAACAAAGCACACCACCACCACCCTCTATAGCATTTCCAATAAAGAGCCATTCTTGCAGATTCTTGCTAGCTTCCCCCACAGAAGCCTCACCACCTCACAAAGATTTCTAATCCATGATGCCCAGGGAACTCATCTTGCTTGTGGAAACACTGAACCATTTCTAGAGCTCACCAAAAATATCCCTGAAGGTCCAGCCCATTCATGTCTAGGAACTTGTTTAAAGGAACAAATAGATGAGTGAATATGGATAAATAAAATGTGTGGTATTCTTCCCCATTGGGCACTGATAGAGGATCATTCAGTAGGTTGAAAGCCTGTTGGAGAATGATAACTGTTACTATAGAGAACAAAGAACAGCCAACAGTCTGGGCCCTTACTGTGTACCAGGCATTTTCCTGAAAGTCTTACACATATTATTTCATATATTCTTCACTCGGCCCTGTGTGCTTTGTGAGGTATGCATTTGTGTGCTTGGAACACTAGGGATGGAGTTATTTTGATGATCAGCTGAAGGTGCATGCTCCCTTCTCACACCCATTCCACAAGACACCTGGTTCTCTTCCTTTCTGTCTCATGCTGTTGAACCAACTTGTTGACCCAACTGAGTCACCTTTTCCTCCCATCCAGGCAAGGACAGACTGCCAGAGGAGGTGGGAGTCTTAGGGAGCTTGGGAAGAAGGTGGAGAAGCACAGGGAAAGCATGGAGGGAGGAAACTGAATCTTGCTGGTCTGTCAAATGTGTCTCTATCAAATGCATTTACTTGGTTAATTGTTTCCCATGTCTGGGGAAATCTGAGTCCTCCAGAGCTGTCTTCTTCTCTCAGCCCTGAGGAGGAGCTAGCCCACCTCTCAACACACTGTGCTGAGATCCAGAATCTCTACATGGAGTTTGTATTCTCCTTTCTTCTAACTTTCAGCTTAGTGCTCGACTTTCCTGGACCCTGGCTAATTTCTGTGGTTTGGATAGGCCTGAGAATGTTGGGGTTCTCATTTACACTAATCACCTTCTATAAAGAAGGATACATTAAGGGGCTTTTTGCTTTATTCTGATCTTGAAACTTGACCATTTTTTACTATCAAGTATAATTTCAATAATATAGAATTGGTTTCTTATTAAATCATAGGAGAAAGATATCAAGCGTGGTAGGTATTGTACTTTCAGTTGATTGCAAAAAGCATTTATTGAGGTTTAACCACTAGGAAGTGGATAGAAAATCAATTACACGCTAGTTAAGCATCCAATAATATGTGTTTTAATGAACAATTCATATTTAATACCTCTTATGAAATAATGAGCTGTGTTGGAGTTTGGGGGCAGCCAAGCAGCACTTGGGATATCTGGGCTAACTCTCAAGGAACACAGAGCCATGTTTGACCAAAAAGCATCTTAAAGCTTTGGGGCAGCAGATGTGAGGGCTGGTTCACACAGCCCAAGCCACAACCATGCCTCAGGACTGACTACAAAAATAGGCACACAATTTCTAGAAGTTTCCCCATGTAGATTGAGAAAAGACATTGCAGATATCACACTGTTCTGAAGAACTAATCAGAGCCCTCGCATGGGTGGTGCTCTGCCCTGAGACATTAATATTCTAGATTTCCTGGATCTGTGAAAACAGTGGAATTCGTCTCTAACCCCATTCAGTCTGTAACAGGTACTGAGACCCAACCTCCATCGCTGGCCACAATGTCTCCTACATGATATGTCAGAGTCAAATCCAGGACTCTCCACATGGAAACTGTGTCTGCCTGTTGTGTGTGCATATGTAATGTGGCTCAATATAAGTTAGTGTTTCCCTTTAAAGCTGCCCTGACAAATAAAATGTGAATTTAAGATCAGAAGGAGCTTCTGAGTTTCAAAGCCTGCCAAGATATTTGCATTTCCAGCTTCACTGAGAGTTGATCTGGAATTCTCTGTCTCTGCTTCCATTCTGGACTCCATACCTGTGGCTAAATACATGTGAAGGAGTCCACAGGGTTTTGTTGTTGTTGTCGTGTGTGTGTGTGTGTGTGTGTGTGTGTGTGTGTGTGTGTGTGTGTGTGTGTGTGTGTGTGTGTGCGCCGCGCGTGTGTGTGTGTGTGCGTGTGCGTGTGCGTGTGCACGTGTGCGTGTGCGTGTGCATGTGCGTGTGCGTGTGTGTGTGTGTGCTGTGTATGTATGTATGCTGTATGCATGTGTATGTAGTATATGCATGAGTGTGTATGTGTGTGCAGATGTACAGACAGACATGTGTGTCCTTGAGCTTGTGAAAGCCAAAGTTTGACATTGAGTATCTTCCTCGGTCATTCTCCACCTTATCCATTGAGAAAAAGTCTCCTACTGAACTTGGAGCTCTGCTGCTTGGCTGAACTAACTGGCCAGCGAACTCTGGAGATCTGTCTACCTCCAATCCAGCCCCAGGACTGAGACTGCAGATGTGTGCTGCCATGTGGGCCTTTTTACATGGGTGTTGGGAAGTCTGAACTCAGGTCCTCCTGCTTAAACTGCCAGCACTTAACTTGGTTAGCAATCTCCTAGCCCCTACAAGTTCACAGTTTGTTTCTCTCAAATCCCACTGTAGTAGAGCCCTTCAGTTGACCCAATTCTCAGATATTTGGCAGAGTTAGAGCCAGGGTGAGGGAGAGCAGAAAAGTGGAAGACAAGAAGAAAATAACTGTGTTCAAGATGGCCATCAAAAAAATGAGACCCAGCAAACACAGAGAATACAAATGCCCATTTAAAAGGGAAAAGGACCTCCATGGGGAAGGTTGGCCCTTGAGTGGGAGAAGCTGAGTGGGAAAAGGACTTGAAAAGTGAATGAGCTATTGATTTAGAAACACTGGTTTTGGCTGGCAGGAAGACCATGGACCGTGCCACCAAGCTTTGGTGTGTCTGAGAATTGGACATGGGATTGGGCAGACTGGCTTTTAGGTTCTTTCTACCACTTGCTAGCTATATAGCTAAGAGGTCAATCAGCCTCTCTGTATCTGGTGGTGTCATATTCAAGTTGCTATACCAACTACCTAGTATAAACCCCGGATATTCTAGTCAACAGGAAATACTGATTGATCGGTGTGTGTGTATGTGTGTGTGTGTGTGTGTGTGTGTGTGTGTGTGAGAGAGAGAGAGAGAGAGAGAGAGAGAGAGAGAGAGAGATGGCATTTACCCTATATGGTCAATTTGTGAGGATAAATTGAAAAACCTCATGTAGGACATTTCATGTATTGACTGGTATATAATCAGTACAAATTAATAACAGCAGCAGTTATTATTAATACCTTTATTATTAGAATATATAATAACCTGATTTCTGCAGCCATTCAATCTTATTATCTAAGTAATATCCTTCCCATTATAGATATTGGGGCATATTTTATGACCTCTTATCATAGTGACTGACATAAAATATGTTCTCAAGGTGTGTCAAGTAAATGAATCAATTAATTCATAGAATTTTATTGTTGGGAAAAACCTGTTGAGTGTCTTACTCTAACTGTAGATTATGTGGACACAGTCCATTATCCCCTTCATGACCATGTATAAATAAGTAAGGTAGAATAAAATTTTATTAATGAAGAACCTGGACCCAGAAATTTTAGGTACTTTGGGCAAGATGACGCGGCCCATGAATACAAAACAGGTGTATAGCCCAGTTCTTGAAATCCCAATTTGGTGACATGTTGTATCAACCAAATCCTCCCTTTCCGTGGACTAAGGTGGCTAGCTAGTTTCAAAGCCTCGATGCCACAGTCTGGACTGTACCCAGTCATTTTGCAGATTCAGGGAGCTTCAGGCTATGAATTACAACTTGAGTTCTGACACCTATGCTCAAAGTTGTTATCATTAGTGGGTTAAAACACCTATTGTAGAATTCCATTTCAGCTTGGAAACTTCAACAATTATGGTTATGGTTTGTAAACTATCTGAGTTTCCCAGTAATCAACTTCGAGGGGACTAATAGATGCCATAGGCTGTAGGAATGGCTCATGGAGGTACCAGGCAGAAGATGGAGAAGGGCCACCACTACTACCATGCCTGGATGTTTTTGTTTTTAAGACAGGGTTTCCCTACATATCTCTGGAACTCACTATGTAGGCCAGACTGGCCTCAAACTCACAGAGATTCACCTGCCTCTCCCTCCTGAGTGCTGGGATTAAAGAAATGTGCTAGTTCATGTGGCCAATGTCACTGGGAAAGGACATGGTAGCTCTGCTTAAATCATGGATCCTTGCAACTATGGGTTCTATAATATGTTAGCCAAAGGAAATGGTGTTTCTGTAATAGTTTAGCCAAAGGGAATGGGTTGTGTATGTGTGTGTAAGCAACAAGACAGAATAACCATGGGAAAGGGACAAAACAAAACCATGAATGAAGTAAGAAGGATGCCTGGAGACCTGCATTCTGCCTCATCCAGAACTCAGTTCAGAAGCTCTTACCAGAGATGGCTTGACCCATGGTAAGTACTTGATAAATGGATAAATAAACCAATGAAGGAATAACTAAAGAGACCTTAACAGGCTACGAGTAATGAATACAGCCGTACAGTTGCAGTTACTAATCCCAACAAAGAGATTCTTGAAGTACTAACAGAGGTTTGGAAGGCAGAGTGCATGGTCATCGGCATGCTTAGGTTGTCACATCATGATGTGGTGGTCCATTGGTATGTTTCTCCTGTGTTTACCAGCCATCCTAAGGACACCTGGAGACATAAGGACAGGAACCTATGTGGAAGAGGGAACATCTGTTGGGTCTAATGAGGCCATTAGGGTAGAGGTAGTTCAGCAGCACCCCCTGAAGGCACCAAGGGAAACCTGAGATCTGTTTGCTCACAGCCTAGAGGGACATCTCTAAAGATTTGCTAAATTGCAAGCAGATTCAAATAGTACTGAACGGCTCCAGGCCACATTCTTCTAGGAACCTTGAGGAGACAGGGGAAGGGAGAATGGCATCTTTGAAAGGCAGTGATGCCGGGCCTGGAAGAAGGGTGAGGAAAGAAGCTTCCAGACATCCACAGTCTGGTAGGTGGAAGCATTTCCTCCTCTGTGACAGAACCATTGGGTGACTTTGTGGTGACTGCTGCTTTTAGGCAGCTCAGCATCCAGCCACAGGTGCCAGGATACCAGAGAAGGGTGGCGATAGCTTTACCATTGCAAGAATCACAGTGGACAGCAGAGGAGGTTAGGAATGTGGGTAGGGTCAAGAATACAGGCTGAGAATCCATGCACATGTCAAAGCAGTTTTGTCATGGCTGAAGCAAACCCAAAGCAAAGCATAATGGAGAACTCAAGGCAGATAGAGTCTGTCAGTGAGATTTAATTTGTTTCAGAACTGAGAGAGTTGTGGGGGCCATGACTCTTGATTGGAGTGGACAGCAGAGAGGTAGACGCATGCTGCACAGGAGTGATTCATTCCAGATAGGACTTGGGTAAACCAATCCGATAAATCTCTTCATTAGGGTCTTGAATAAAAGGCAAGTGAAAAGAGGGCAGAGCACAGCCTGCAGATTAAATTTGGTCAGAGCCAATATCTGACAATCCCCCATGCTGTTATCCAAATGAAAGCTAATGCAACTATGAATTAGCAGCCCCAGGAGCCATGGAAGAGGGAATTCAATTCACTAAACTCAGTGCTAGCCTAGACTGAGAGAGCAGCCACAGGAGGCTGTGTGACTCTCCAAGTACACAGGTATTGCGAAGGGGCTGCAGGGTGCGGAGCCCCGTGTGAATAACAGCTTAAGTCTCAGGGCATGGGCTGCATGCCTTGTCTTGAGTTGACCTGTGGAATAGAAAAGCAGACCTTTAGTAGCCAAGAGCTTGGGAAGCCTACACTCAGTGTCAGCAGCCAAGAACCCATCCCCATCTTCTCACCTTCACCCAGCCAACTTTGAGGGTTACTTTCTTCACACTGAGCCCAGGATAAAGCTCCCAGCCTCAATTAAGGCTCTACCACTTTGAATCAAATAACAAGGAGCCCCAAACCTTGAGACCAGCTGCTCCTTTACTTTGTTCTAATTTATTCAAATCATACAGTATTGGAAATAAGGGGACATGGAGAGTATGTGTGACCTTCCATCACTTAAGGAGATCATCTCTAATGCTTTTCTTATAGCATATGCCTGCCCTTGACTTCTGCATCTGTCATTCTGAGCCCAGTGACCTTGAAGTCCTACCCTTTCCCCTGTTCTCCTGTCCAGATGACATACTCTGTGATGGGCTTGATATGAATGCATTACATCCATTTATGTCTGTCTCTGCTGACTTAATGGTGCCCTGAGCACATCCGTCCTTTACTGGTACCCCGTGCTATGATGTAAGTATGCCTAAATGTTCTCATAGTCAAAGTCAGGCATGTCTAGGCTATTCCATTTCTACAGTGGAAAATGGGAGCTTTCTTCCAATGTTGTGGGTAATAAGAATATCACATTATAGGCAGGTAGGCAGAGGAAATCTGTGATTCATTCCAGGAGCCAGGCATCCCAAGCAGAGATGGCCTCTTCCTGCCGTCCCCAGCCTCAATCCCAACCTCAACAGAGTTTTAGCTACAAGTCAGTTAATGGAAGGCAAGAAAGGATGAAGATGAACGTTTGAGCACAGAAGCTGTTCAAGGCCCAGAAGCATCAGAAAATAATTCTGAGACTCCAAAGGGAGTGGACTATCAGACCAGCACTGGGTCCTCTCACCCCAGAAAGAACATCCATCATTGAAATCTGTGCTAGCCTGAGCTCTGGAGCAGAGTCTGGTCCCAAGAGACTTGGTCTGCTAGTGGGTTGGAGGTGGAAGTAATATCTCGAAGGTCTTTTAATGCTATTCTCCACAGCTATATTGCCTCCTTAACATGACAAATTGGAGATCCCTCCTTACTTTACTGTCTGCATGTTAATGAGCCAAGCTTTGTAGCCAGGGTACAGGGAGTTAACAAACAACATGGCTTTGAGGTACTTAGAGAAGAAAGTGAAATTGCATCCAAAAGCAGCCTGAAGGGGGAAGACAACTTCTGCAAGCCTTGGATTCAAGGGGAACTCTAAAAGGAAAGTGTCCACAGAGTGCTGCCAGGAAGTACAGGGTGAAGGTCAAGGCGTTCATACCTCTGAGATCTCATTATACTCAAGGATTTCATTTATTAAAATAACACACGATAACCCTTTCAACACAGTGACACTCCAGACGAATGTCACGCCACAGTGTTTGAGTGGCTCTCTCCAGCTTGGAGTACAGATCTAGCCAGTGGGTGGGGCTTTAAAGAAGGGAACCCCAGTGTTCTGAATCTGGGGTTGGGATAATGGCCTGATTTTTTTTTCTTGCAGTTTTCTATGACCATTTTGAGACATGTGGCTCCTGAAAATTAGGCCCTTGGGACACAAGAGATGATGATGGGGATGACACCACATTAAAAGTACCTGGCTTACCATGTACCAGGTATGATGCTAGGAGTATTGGATGCATTTCTCACAATATCCTTACTCCAGTATGGGCTTGAGAATACTATTATTCCAATTAAAGAGAAAATCAAGACTGAGAAATTAATAAACTGATCACAGTTACAACGCTCTTCAGTGACCCACAGCATGAGTATATGATTCAATAGGAAAGCATGTATGGACTCCACTGGAGCCTGCTATTCTCCAGAGTATTTGAACCAATGGGGTGCTTAAGTATGGACTGACTAAACCTTCCTTAGCAATTGAAGGCCTAAAAATGGCATGCCACAGCGTTGTGGTAAAGCTGGTGTTAAAGTCTGGCTCTCCTGAGTTGTAGTTCTCTGTTCCTTTCCCCTTGGCCCACTTACCACCTCTTTGAATTTCACTTTGAAGTATTGCAGTATTTTAATTTTTAAGGAATTTGTTGATGACTTCCGGTGAATGAAGTATTCATTGGAAATAGAATATCTAAAAGCTGGAAACTAACCAAGAAAGAAACCTTGTGTCCAATAAATGATTACACTCATAATAGCAGAGATAGGTGCCTGGGAGGCCAGCTCTCTTTCTCTGGTAACATCACCTGCCGTGGGGCCAGCCAGCTACCTTGGAGAAGACAGTAAGAGACAGAAGTACCTTGTTCTACTCCTGAGAGCTTTGCTCACCCAAGAGCTTTTGCCTAAGAACCAAGAAAGAATGATGGGGAAAAGGATTCCTCTCTAGTTTCCTTCCATCAGGCCATGGTCTGGGCTAGAGTGCTATCAATGCCAGTGAATGCTCCAATGCCAGGCTGCATGGGTGTCATTCTGTAGTCCAGGTTGCTCCAGACTAGCCTGGAATGAGGTGGAAGTGACTTCCCCCAAGCCCAGTGATAGGATTGCCAGCATAAAGTTCCACACCTGGACCTAGAGACAGATTTAAATGCGTATTTTTGAAAACTCTGCTTCCAGAATTTCTGGTTTCATTCATATGGTTGCTTCCCAGATGATCCTGATATTGGCCCTAAACATTCCCAGAGTTTCTGATACTCTCAGGAAATGCAGTGAGGCTTCGGAGGAGGAACTAGCCATGACCAATCAAGTGAAAGCTCTTGTAGCAGATCCATCTGCTTGCTTGTTTTTCCATAGGGGACTCTGGAGATGATTCCATCACTGAGGGACAGGGGAGAAGGGATGTGTGTCCAAGAGTCACTTCTTTCATGCAGATGAAATGTTCAGTAATTACAACTGCTTGTCATACATGAAGGCTCAATTGAGAAGAATCATGAGCTGTGTTAGGATTATCTAGATCAATTGATCCTGATAGCAAGAAGATTAGGTTTCCATCAAGCTAGGCAATTATCTGGATAAATGAAGCAACTAACTGAAAGCCAAAGCCAACGTCTCGGTAAAACAGATACACATGAATTGGCTGGGACAACTGGAGCTGAAGGGACTGGGGGAGATGAAGGAGCCAGAACCCAAAGAGTTTCATGACTAGGATGGCCTCCTCTGGCCTATTTTGACACTAAGTAACTCAGTCACTTCCTTATAGAAAGAAGCAAAGAGGTAGACACAGGCTAAGGTAGTGGTGGTAGCAGGCTCTGAAAGTGAACCATCCAAAGCCACATGGTTGGAGAGAATATGACAAGTTCAGTACCAAGAGCATACCTTGGAATGTCACACGAATGTCTGGTCACTTGTAGAAGACAACAGTAAACGTGCAGATTCTCGTGGGTACACGTGCATACTCACACACAAAACTTACATGGAAATGGAGAGAAGTTCCTTCTCCTGACTGTAAATTTAAATGAAGTCCGGAATAGTAAAGACCATTTGTAAGGTCTGTGGAGCTAATGGATTCATAATGACTTTTAAAGCTTCATTCGGGGAAGAAACACTGTTCATTTTTTAATTGCATATAATTATACTTTTTCATAATCTAGGATGGCATAGCAAAAGTAAATCTACTGACTTAATTATAAATCTTTTTATTATCTGGAACCCTGCTGAAATAAGAGAAAAAAGAAACAACTATTGTTTTTCTAATCTAAGAGAAAGGATTTAAACAGTATATGCCCTCAGTGTTAAATGAGTTAGGTTGCTTTTGATGGGGCAAATCTCGTTAGTAGCTAGTCATACTTTCCACACTGCTCTAGGAGGCAATATGCAGATATTCTGATTGGCCAGATTTCAGTGGCATCATGGCCTGGGGAACTGGGCATTAGTGGCCTATTTGAGAAGTTACTACCTGGTTTGCCGCCTGGAGAGTCAAGGTGGGAAGCTTCTTGCTTGAAGGAGCTGGGGGTTGGCAGAGGCAGTGGGAAGGTGTTGAGAAGTCAAAGATGATGCTCTGAGAGCCGAATCAGATTACCCACCTTCAGACTTTTGCTTAATGATTTCTCCTCAGTACCCTTAGATTTATTGCTATTCACGCTGCTCTTAGTGACCATGGGGAGGAAGAGTCGCCATTCAGAGGTATATGATGATAATGTGGCTGTGAGCATTGCCTTCAGAGTAATGAGATCCCAGTTTCTTATAAGGTAGAAATGCTGAATCAATTGTGTTTAGGGAGACAGCACCATCTCAAAGGATGCAGGGTAAGTTTGAGTCTGAACAGTGATGCTGAGGGGATCAACGGGACACAAATCTCATAAAGGCACCAACATGGCCCTCCAAGCTCAGTTCACTCCTTGTCTCATCACAAAGGAAGAAATGCCTAACAGCCTAACAGTGGACACTGCCTCTTGAAGGGAGCAGAGCACCTATTCTGCTCAAAAGAGACCCTTTGTGTGGAAACCTGTGAGAGTAAGGTTGTCACTGAGTGTACCAGCCAGACTTTGTGGAGGGCACTGAGATGTGTCTTCTCCCTAGTTTAGGAATTCATGATCCTCTGAAAGGCTCTTCCATCAGTTTTGGACACCCCAGTATAAGTGAATCAATTATTCAGTCATTGTTGGGGGAGGGTATAGAACCCAGAAAGAAAAACCAATTAAGTTCTTAAAGGTTGAACAACTCATTTGGGTCCAATAGAGATGAATGATGTTACTGCCCATCTCAGAGGGAGAGGCAGCTTCTTGTGAAGAGACAGTACATTGTAATTAACTATCCCTTGGATAGTTTTATACCCCTCTCCTGTAAGTCTAGTCCAACTCACACAGACCCTGTGACAACACAAGTACATTCTAAACCATCAAGACTGTCCTGTAGTTTCCCAGAACTACCGTAGCATTGGCACCCAAGGCCTAGTACCAGGCATTTCTTCTTACACTGCAGCTTCTGTCCCAGAAGCCACTGGTCCCTGATCTTGACCTGGAGTCTCTTTTTCTTCTCCTTATGCTTTTCTGGGTCCAAGCTGCTGTCCTTGCACCTAATTTTGATGAGAGGTGCTGTTTGATTTTTAACCCTATCTCAAGAAAGAAGTTGAATCTCCAGTTACTAATTCCCTATCTCCTGTAGTCAGCGTGGGTTTTCTGGAAGATGTGGAGATACAAAGTTGATTGTTTTAAAGAACAAAAGAGACCACCATGTCTGAAAACTTCCCTTCTGCAGCTCATAGGATGCTAGCTGCTGTAAACACACATGCAAGCATTTGGACTTGGCTAGCTAATCTGCATCCCATTATGGTAGCCCTATTCTCCTGTAACAAGTGTTTGTCAGTGAAGACATATAGAAGCAAGTGACTTTATCCTAGGAGACATGTTCCATCCCTTAGTTCCCTGATAGCACTTCAGGCATAGGTCAGTTTAGAATTCCAGTCCCTGTGACCTTCAGCAATAGACTTGACCTTTCTTGGTCTCCATGTTTTCATCTTTTGTTTTTAATTCTTTAATTACTACTCATATTTATGGATCCTTTCCCCCCATTCCCTTGCCCTCCCATCCTCCCATGTTCCCCACCAACACCCCCAATGCAACCCCCAACTCTTTCCCAGGGATAGTGAGTCCCTCCACGGGGACCTTCAAAATCTGTAATATCATTTGGGGGGAGGGCCTAGGCCCTCCTTGCTGTATCTGGGCTGCAATAGTATCCCTCCATAGGGAATGGGCTTCCAAAGTCCATTTGTGCTCTAAGGATAAAGACTGGCTCCACTATTAGAGGTTCCATAGACTGTCTTGGCCTCCTAGCTGGTACCCACATTCAGAGGGCTTGGTTTGGTCCAATGCTGTTTCCCCAGCTTTATGACTAGGGTCTCCATACTATCAGTAGGTCAAGTCCACTGTTTCTGCAGGTTTATCCAGGCCCATCTTGCTCCTTTGCTCATCCCTCCTCCCTCTCCACAACTGGATTCCAGTAGTATGGTTCAGTGCTTAGCTGTGGGTGATGGTTTCTTCTTCAAACAGCTACTGGATGAAGGCTCTAGGAATGGTAACCAAGGTAGGCATCAATCTCATTATAGGGGAAGGGTATCAATGGCATCCTCTCCACCACTGCCTGGTTTCTTAGTTGGAGTCATCCCTTGAATTCCCTAACATTTTCCCTGTGCCACACCTCTCTCCAAACCTGTACTGTCTCCCTCTATTAAGGCATCTCCTTTCTTGCCCTCCTCTATTCCTCCCCTGTCTCAGTCCTCTTGTTCTCATCCCCCTCTCCTTCTTCCCTTCTCACCTCCTCCCACTTTGATCAGGGTTTCTTGTCCCCATCCTCTTCTTTGAGGGACTATGCAATCTTCTCTTGGGGTCCTCCTTGTTTCCTAGCTCCTCTGGCAGTGTGGCATCTTTAAGAAAGGATGAGGGGAACACCTCACCTGGAGAGCTGTAAGAATTTGAGGACATATGAAAGTCAAGTGCCTCACAGGATCAGAGGCCTGACACTCCTTGCTCTGTAGTTGGCTTTTTACTGTTGCTGCTGTTACTTCTATTATTAGGCACAGAAACCTGGCTACCAGTCCCAGCTTTCTCTCTTGCTGGTAGTTTGACCTTGGTTGGGCTACATAATTTTTCAGACTTAGTCTTTGAATCCATTAGATATATGATTAATATTTTCTCTCTTACCAGTCTCTTACATGACTATTTGGCAATAATATGCAGAAAAGCCAACCAAGATGGCTTCAACATACAGAGATCCATTTGTCTAACTCAGCATAGATTCCAGGGAACTGTCACTTCAGTCCACACAGCAGTGCCCCAGCATCAGGACCACATCCCATTGATGGTATCAGGTTTTTCAGCCTTTCTTACCCATCACTGCTCCCTGGTATCCCAGTATGACTGCCCTTCTTTGAAGGTGTCATCCTTGGCCTAGGTGTAGAGGAAGAGAAGAATCAGGTTCAGAGTATCTGCCTCTTTGTGTATATATAAACCCACAAGCTTTCCTGTGGCCCACACAGCAAATCTTTGCTTACATCATTTTGACCAGGATTGAGATAACTGCAGAGGCTGTCAGCCAATACTGTCTGTCACTTGTACTGATGGAGTTGCTATGAGGATACATGCGCTAGTGTGTGTTAAAGCGCTTTGTAAGTGCCTTACAAAAGTAAGTTGTTATCCTTACCCAAACCCTGCACAATGGAAGGGCCAGTCAAGTGGCGAGTGATAACTATATTGTTCAGGCCTTTTAACCCACACTGAGATAAATGGAAGGCATTTAGAAGGCGAGGGTAGCTTTAGCACCAGCTGACAGGTCCTATCCTCTTGTAGGCTAAGCCGGAGGTTATCCTGATTCATTCTGCTGGAGAGATGATGCTTGGATTGAGCTTGGTGGATTCAATTGTCTCTGCTTGATGTAACTGTGAGGCTATATCCTAGATAAATACTGAGAATCTCTATGAACAGCAGGAAGTATTCCTGAAAGACCCATTCACCAGTAATGGGATTATGTTAAGTTAATGATAGGTAGTCCTTAATGTGTGCCCTCCCCATTCATGTAGCCTTCTGACATCCTTAATAAGCATCTGCTATTTTTTAACAGCTTTATTGAGGTATAATTTATGTACCATGGAATTCACTGCTTAGTAAATGTACACCATTGTGTGACTATCACTACTATCCAATTTCAGAACAATCTCGTCTCTCCCAAATGGTCCTTCATGCCAATCTGAGGACAGCCCCCCATTCCCAGGCTTCACTGCAAAGCACAGTTCTATTTTCTACCTCTATGGGGTTGTCTTTTCTGGACACTTCATCCCAATGGAGTTGTGCAATATGCGGTCCTTTGCATTTGGCTTCTCTCACATGAAGTGATTTGAGGGCTTGTCCTTGTTTTAGCAGATAACAGTAGTCTGTTACTTTTGATTGCAGACAAGTATCTGTTGCATAGATTCACCCCATTTTATTTCTCCTCTGGCAGCTGGAGAACATTTCAGCTTTTCCCACATTACTGCCATTATGCTGCAAACATTTCTGTCCCTAGCTTGGTGGAGATGCATGTTTTCACTTCTCGTGTGTAGATATCTGGGAATAGAATTGCTGGATCATATGACAACTTTATGCTTAACACTTTTCGGAACTGCCAGACCCTTTTCATCCCCTCAATCAACATTTTGCTTCCCTACCTGCAGGATCCCATCAACCCTGATCATTCAGTTACTTCACATTGTTGTGAAGGCTCCTTGGGATTTGCAGCCATGTTGTTGACCATGAAGTATAACTTGTGGTTTAAATTTTATTTCCTTGGTGACTAATGATGTTGAACATTTTTTCCATGGGCTTATTAAGTTAGCTTGTCTTCTTTGGTAAAGAGTCTTTTCAAGAATTCTGCCTGTTTTAAAATAGATTTGGGGGATGGAGAGATGACTCCAGGGGTACAGTGTTTATTGCACAAGCATGAGGACCTGAGCTTGGATCCCCAGGACTGAAGCAAAGCAGGAGCTAAGGGCACACATCTGTAATCCCATCACTTCTGCAGTGATACGAGAGGCACAGACAGGAGAACTTTTGGAAGCTCACAAGCCAGCTAGCCTGGGAATCACAGTGGTAAACCAGAGACTATGTCTCATGGTGAAAGGTGAAGATAGACACCCAAGGTTGGCCTCTGACCTTCGTACTCACTCTGTGGCATACCTACTTCTACTACACACACACATACACACACACACACACACACCTTTCTCTCTCTCTCTCTCTCTCTCTCTCTCTCTCTCTCTCTCTCTCTCTGTTCCTCCCTCTCCCTCTCGTTCTCTCTTTCTCATACACAGATACATGTATCAGACAGACATCTTTAACTAAGTAGATTTAATTTTTCAGAACAGCTTTACATTCATAGTAAAATTCCCCATGTGTTTGCCCAACCTCCATGCTGGCAGTGCCCAGAGCCTCCCATTTGTGTTAAGATTCACTCATCCTTGATGCTGTGTACATCCTGTATGTTTGAAAACACGTAAAGGATAGGCACCCACCATTATAGTATCCTAAAAAGCAGTGTCTCTGCCCTTAATCCTCTGTATGTTGTCCATTCGTCCTCCCCCACCCCTACAAACCCCTGGCAAACACTATTGTTTCATCTGTCACCATAGATTTGCCTTTTCCAGACGTCATATAGTATGCAGCCTCCTTCACTTCCTTCACTTCCTAACATGTACTTAAGTTTCACCTTGTTGTTTTTATGGCTTGATAGGTCTGCTTTGTTCGGGTTTTTGAGGGAGGGGGTTGGAGTGTGTTGGCACTGCATTATCTGGATAAATAAACCATTTATCAAGGATGTCTTAGTTGCTTCCAAGTTTTGGCAATTATGAATAGCATCACTGTAAGCAACCACGTGCGGGTCTTTGTGTAGACATAGATTTTCAGCTAAGTTGGGTAAATGCCAATGAGCACAATGACTATCTTCTATAACTGACCCTCAAGAGATGTCTCTCTGCTCAGCATCAGTGAGTGAGAATCTTCGCTGTCTTACCTGGCAGCATTCACTGTTGATGGTGTTCTAGTTGGTCAGCATCTGGGAGCTGCACAGCAGTGTCTCGTGACCTATTTTGAAATTCCTTTCTTGGCTCATGATGTTAAGATCTTTTCTTATGCTTATCTGCCCTTTGATTTTCTTTGAAGTATCTTTAAGATAAATCACTAGTCCTATTTGCCATTAGGTTGTTTGTGATCTTATTGCTAAGTTTTAAGAGTTCTTTGTCTATTTTGGATAGCAGTCCTACATCAGATCTGACTTTGGTAAATATTTTCTCTCATGTTGTGGCTTACCTTCTCATTCTCTTGACTTTTGCCCAGATTTAAATTGGGTTGTTGGCTTTCTTATTATTGACTTTCAAGAGTTCTTTATAAGCTCTGGACATGTTATTCAACAAGGATATAATTTACAAAATGATCTCCCAGAGTGGGGCTTGTCTTTTCATTTTCTCAATACAAGTCTTTTTAAGTGCAAAAGATTTTAATCCTGGTAACATCAAACTTCTTGATATGTTCTTTTAGGGCTTGTGTTTCTAGTGTGAATTAAAAGCCTCGAGTACACAATGGCTTTCCTTATAATGTTAGCTCTTAAATTTTTGTCAGTATGAGTTTTTGATTAGTCTGTGGATGTACTGTGAGAGCAGATCTAAATTAATTTATTCCCATGCAAATATCTAGATTTACCATCAAATGTTCAGAAGACTATTCTTCCCTTATTGCCTAAGCACTTTCTTTAAAAGTCAGTTGGCCAGCCAGGCGTTTTGTTGGTAGCTCGAGCCTTTAATCCCAGCACTCAGGAGGCAGAGGCAGGTGGATCTCTGTGAGTTCCAGGCCAGCCTGGTCTACAGAGTGAGTGACAGGAATACAGAGCAATACAGCAATACAGAGAAATCCTGTCTCAAAAACAAACAAACAAAAAAAGTCAATTGGCCACAAATGCTCTAAATACAGGAGTTTATTTCTGTCCCATTGGCCTGCATGTCTATGATCATGCCAGTAGCACACTGTGCAGATTAATGTAGCTTTGTAGCATGTTTTAAAACCAGTCAATGTAAGTCTTCCAACCTTACTCTTTTTAGTTTTTCTCATTTAGCTCTTCTGGGCCCTTTGCATTTCCATATAAATCTTAGGGTTAGATTGTCAACTTCTAAGAACCAATTATCTCAGGGACTGAGATTTTGATAGGACTTGTATTTATTCCAAAGATAATTTAGGAAAAACTGCCATCTTAGCATTTTTCCGGTCTTTCTGAATCTGTGTTCATTGTCTTTGTTTATTTAGAATTGCTTTAATTCCTCTCAACAACTTTCTTTGGAGGGAAGTGCAGAAAATTTTCATTTTTTTTTTTTTTTGCTAAGTTTATCTCTAGTCTTTTGTTATTTCTATGTTACTGTGAATGGAGTCATTTTCTTAATTTTTCTTTGAGATTATTGCTTGTATATGGAATCAAAATTCTTTTTTGCATATTGTCTTACATCTTGTAAATGTGCTGAATTTATTTATTAGTTCTAGTGATATTTTTGTAGATTCCTTAGGGGTTTTCCCCCCATATATGATTGTCTACAAATAAAGACAATTTTTCTTCTATCTGCCTTCCAATCTGGTTGCTAGGCATCTCTTATTGAATTTGAGATGTTATAAGACACTCTGAAAGAGTGCAGGGAGGGTCCCCAGAGCAGATAATGTGATCACTCTAAGAAGGAAGGGCTTGCAAATTGGGGCTGGGATGGCCAAAGGGACCAGGGAGTCCCCACTGGGCTGCAATGAGTTTAAGTTCACTGATTCATTTTCTGGAGAATGAAGAGAAAGGAACAGCATGAGAAAGACATGCTCAGACTTGAGGCACCTTGACAAGGAGACAGAAGAGGCTGACTGCCTTTCAGTGCTGTTGAACTGCCCCCAATGTTTCCTCTGCTCTGTGAAGAAAAGGGCTGTTCTCTTCCCGTTAATCTGGATGCTTTTCTCTTAAGCAGGGACAGTCTACCCACTCCTTGCAATGAAGATGGGGGTCATAGTGACATAGGGCAGCCTCGTGTATGTGTGTGAGCCCTTTCCCCACCACAGCAGTAACTCCACACTTAACAAGCCTCCTGCTCTCCAGTGAGCTGCCTTTTAAATAACTCCTCATTACTTAATATGCAATGTCTGTTATGGCTATGTGAGCTGTTATCTGTTTATGTTGACTATTAATAAATTATTAGACCATATCGTGTGGGTTTTAATAACTCCATAGGAAGAGAAGTGTGGCCAGGAGGTGAAATCTCAAGCAATTACAAATTCGTAGTTTGAGTGTTTTTTTTTTTTTTCTTATATTTTATAGGAGCCATTCACTTACCGGGAAATTAAATACACAGGCCTTTGCCCTTACTTAGGATTCTGTCCACGCACAGGGAAGGAGCTCACAGCAGACATGCAATCCTGGTGGGAGTAGCCTGCTGGGATAGCTATAGCAGGGACTGCCCCAGGCATGAGCCTGATGCTTGTTAGGCTCCTTGCCTTGAGTCCCAGCTTTTCCTGGTGGACCAAAAACCTCTGTAAGGACAAGGAGGTTGCGGGTAGTCTGTGTGCAGCTAAGCAAGGCTTTAAAATGCATCACTCTAAATCAGCCTTGAAATAGGGCTTCTCAAGTTGGCCCGCTTGACTGCTCCCAGATGAGACCCAGGAAGCTGCCCTGCACCCCCACATGCATGTCCTTCCTTGTAGGAGACAAACAGGCATGAGACCATGTAAAACCAGAATTGAAGTATCAACCCAGAGAGGGATGGCTCCATGCTCATGGCCCTGGGATGTCAGGCAGAGGCAGCGGGGATGCCAGATCTCAGCCATGACATAGAAATAGACTCAAATCATTTTGGCATCAGCCATTGTTTTTAAAATCAATATCAAGCCTTTGATACAGTCTGAATTCTTTTTATTTTCTCATGGTCTGTGGAAGGGGTGATAGATTTCCCTCTCCATGTAGCTATAGCAAGAAAATCTTGATCCTTTCTTTGGGATAGGAGTTCCTTGTTCATCCCTGGCATGCTGACTGGTGGGGGGGGGGCAGCATACTTTTGGAGCTCCCAGATTCTACAAGGATACCTTGGTCCTCTGCATCCATTGTCAATAGGCTCTTCTTTTCTTCAGGGGGTGGTTTCCACATTCCTACCTCACCATCTGGAAACTGGTGGCAATCTGTCCTACAATGTCAGGAAGGTGAGCAAATGCAAGTTCTAGCTACCCACATTCCACACTGAATTCTTAGACAACAGCACTTCTCAGAATCCTTCTTACACGTTCTGGAAACTACATGCAGGGATGAACCCACTGCATTCTCTAGGATAGAGATTCTAGAGGGATGAGTAGATGAGTGAGCAGAAGAAAGTTTAAGGTTGTCCCAAAGTGCCCCAAATCTGTGTGCTCCTAATCAACAGGGGAGTCTTTCTGTGTACCTCCTTCTCTTTCATGTAACTAAGCACTTGTGAAGTAACTGATAGAAAGGAAAGGAGAAAGAAGATAGGAAAGAGGAAGGAGGAAGTAAGGGAGAAGGTGAAGGGGGAAGGGAAGGAGAAAAAGAAAGGTCAGTAGTGGATTCCAGTCTTTTTGTTCATTCATTCATTCACTCATTCATTTATCCTTATAGGCAGGAATAATGATAGACAGGGTTTGTGATAGAAAGGCACTGTGGTAGGCAGGCTATATGCCAGGTGTCAGAGACATAATAGTGCTCAGAAACAACCCCTTCCTTCCATGATCTTGCTGACAACCTGGGGAAGGAGATACGATTTATGTTCACACAATCAGGACATATAGGCTCTATGATGGGCCAAGCTTGGGATTGTTGGAGCTCAAGGGTAGGGTGATCAACCACCATACATATTTCTGAGAGTAGGTATGTCTGTCTTTTCCATGTGTGAAAGTGGAGATGGGCAGAGAGAATAAACCATGCCAAGCTTGCAGAAAAATATTCAAGACATAGTATTGTCAGGATGGCTGGGGGAATGGGCACAGAGTGGTGGTTAGACAGTGACGCCGAGATGATGTGCCTGCAGATCTTGAAAAGCCTAACAGTCTGTGTGCAAGATTCTGACACCGTTCTAAGAAGAAGGAGGGGCCCTTGATGAAGGGGTGGAGTGTGACTGCTGATTGCCATGGTATACAATGTGCCTGAGGGGGCAGGGAGAGTATGAGAAGACCCTTGCTGAGGAAGACAGAAGGCTAGATGGAGGTGAGGGCTGAGGGATGCATCCAGCTTTGTTCCACAGCCAACTACGTCAGTTAAAGTCTAAGGTCATGCATGGTAAGGAAGGGTAGAGGACTGGAATCCAGAAAAACAGATTAGCTATAGAGGCAAATTTTAAGTTGGAAAATCTTCACAGGCAGGAAATGCCCCTGCCACAGAACCTGAAGAGGATTGGGGAAGGTGAGGAGGTCCTGCGGCAGACTCTACTGTAGGCAGGAGGTAAAGGGCATTGGGTGTGGACTTAGGGACCATGCCCAAAGCAGCCCCATTCCAGCACACCAAGCACAAGGCTCCCTTGGCCAGGAGGAACATGTGCATCTCAAATAATGGTGGAGGAGAGGGCTTGGAGAGCACAAAGGGGCTCATTCATGAACTCAGCAAGTTGTGCCTGTTGCCACAGTAACGTGTCAAGGGTTTAGCAGATCTAGGAGGGAGGAAAAAAAAAACCCACACAAGTAAAACAAAAACAAACCCCCCTGAGTTACAGTACTCAAAGCAAATTAGGTCACTGTTACGAGTTATTAATTTTAATGCATTAAGAAAAGTGTGCAGGGGGGGAATGAAGGACTTTTTTTTAACACGGCAAATGGGGAACAGGAAAAAGTACAACAATAATTACGCTGAAAGCAAAGTGAAGTGTTCCATAAAATGCAAGAAATGAACAAATTAGACACCCCTCCCTCCTCTTCCCTCAAGTGTAGTTAGGGGTTGGTGGGGTGGGGGTGGGGTGGCTCCCTCACAGCCTTCTGATGCAATTACAAGCTCTCATCTTGCTTCTTTGTGTGTGTCGCGTGCTGTTACTTAAGCCAGGCTGAAATTCAGGGATAAAAAAGGAAGCACTGAGGACCACTTTCTGGGCCTGAGTTATGTTTAGTGTGGAATCGCTCTTAGGCAACCATGCAGTCTTGTGAGGGGAAACTGGATGCTGTGAATAGATTCTCCAGGAGCTAGGGACTCACAGGGCCTCTAGGCAGGCTGGCATTTTGCTCTCTAAGCCTGGCTGACTCAGTGTGCCACCAGCTTCCCTAGAAGAATGCTGAGTCTCTGGCTGAAAAACTGGGTTACATGCCACTCTGGCTTCCTTGGCTTTTGTTCAAGACTTTCCCAGGGCTTGAAGTATCCTGCTAGGGAAGCCTAGGCCTCTCTCTCCTCCCAGGATGACTTCTGGGAGGCTCTCATCTTCCATTCTTTGGCTGAGCCCAGCCATACAGTTTCTGAGCTGTCATAGGCAGAACCTGAGGTCATCGTGCCTGATTTCTGAGCAATCTCCCAAATCACAGTCCACATCAGGGCATTCCCAACCTGTGGTCCTCCTACAAACCCTCATTGCCTATAGAACAAATTAGGAAGCATTTCAAAGCCAAGGAAATCAGGTCCATCCCCCGACTTTTCTGTCCTCTTTTCTGGTCATCTTTCTCCAATCAAATTGGGGATTCAGCTAAAGAAATGCTACTATGTTCTGCAGGTGGGAACCTTTGTCCCTCATCTCCCCTCTGTTGTGATCCACCCCAGTTCTTCTTTGCTGAGCAATCATTTGTTCATCCTCAAGGTCACTGACATTTTTTTTTTATGCAGAGTGTCACTCCTTTTGTGGGCTCTGCTGAAAACACCTTGACTGTAGCACACAAATCAGGGGCTCATGCATCATTGCATTCATCAGCTCCTGAAACACCTGAGAAGCTCCCCCTCGAGTAGCGATGCCTTTGGACCTCTATCCAGCACAGGGAAGTAGGACACTGGGCAAATAGTTGTGTTATTGCTCTCCTTGCCTACATTCTTCACTTACAGGTGAAAAAGCTTCCAGGCTTCACAAAATTCTGTTTTAAACTTCAGGTTCCCATGCAGCACACCCTGGCAACCCCATGTGACTTGGAGATGGAATGTTGGAAATCCTGCCTGGACAATCTTCTTGGAAGAGGGTTTCACCAAGGTCGTACATCCCAAGAACAGCTACACTGAAATTTTTGAGAACACATCAGAGTCCCATGTAGATGAAATGTTTGACTCATACATGTATGTAGCTGGAAGCTCAGGAGATGGGGGCAAGAGGAGGGTGGAAGTCCTAGAGTCCTGGATTGTTTTCCATTCTGTGGTTAGGTGGCTTCAGTAAAGGTCATGTCCACATTTTCTTGTGCTCCCAAGTTGTAACAGTTACAGCAGACCTTTCATTTGTTAAAATGTGTTATTTTTATGATAAACGGGGAAAGGAAATTGCAAGCCTGGCAGGACCTCTTAGAAGCCCGACTGACATGTTTCACACCTACTGTTATAAAATAGGAAGGGATGTGGAATGGTGTGTGGGTAAAAGGGTAGCACATGCACACATGTGAGCGTGTCCATGAGTGGTTACGAGTTGAGCTAGTGTTCACTGAGTCACCACTGTGTACCAGGTATGCAGTGTGTGTGCTTCTGTGTATGAGGTGCTTTCACATGCAATTTGTGTGCCATAGTAAGGCGCTTTCACCCACTTCAGCTACCTTTAGTATTTCCCAGGCACTATGGGGAAGGGCAGATGTTTTCTCTAGAAGCTAATTTACTCGGTGAGTGGAAGGCTCCATTTTAATTGATTCTATCTTTCAAGATGCAAGGAACTTGTAATCTCAGTCCAATTGTCAATACTTTGCAGCCCCCCCCCCAGCCTTTAGCATGCAGATAGGGCAAGCAGGGAGCTGCTGTCACAGCTAAGGATGAAAAAGAAGAGCAGCTCATGGTAATAATCCTCTTTTGATTTCCCCCTTCCTTTCCCTGCACCCTCTCTCAAATCTACTAAAACGAGGGAAAATCCATAGCGATTAGAAAAACTTCTGACCAAGACATCTTTCTCCTTTTCCTTTCATTCCCTCTCTACCCTCTTTAGTATTCCAAAGCTGCCCAAATAGCAGAGGTTTCCACCAGGCTCGGCTGTGCATTGCATCCCAACCACAGAATGGGAAAAGAAATGCTTACTGGAGATTTTGTGGTGATGCCAGGTGGCTTTGGTCACCCTTTTGGGCAATCTGACAGCAAGTCACAGGGGTCACCATGGTGCAGTCCAGGGTCTTCTACCAAGACAGGAGAATATGGAGTCCTCTAACTACTGCAGTTATACAGAGGACCCTTTCTGTAGTTCCCCTGAGCACGGTCAGGGCCTGGGAAGGAAAGCATGGAAAAGACTGGCATGACTCCAAAGCAACACAGTGATGGTCACATGACAGAAAACCCTTTTTCCGGCCCTCAATGTGCTCCACTGATATGTGGGGTTGTCTTAGTATTCTATTACTGTGAAGAGACACCATGACCACAGCAGCTCTTATAATGGAAAGCATTTAATTGGAGCTGGCTTACAGTTTCAGAGGTTTAGTCCATTGTCATCATGGCAGGAAGCACAACAGCAGGCAGACAGACATGGGACTGGAGAAGTAGCTGAGAGTTCTACATCTGGATCCACCGGAAGCAGGAAGAGAGAGACTCTGGGCTTGGTTGGGCTTTTGAAACTTCAAAGCCTGCTCCCAGTGACACACTCCGACAAGGCCATACTTCCAAATCTTTTCAAAGATTTGGTCACCCCCGTGACCAAGCATTCAAATCTATGAGCCGGTGGGGGACATTTTCATTCAAACTACCACAGGGGTATACTAAGTTAGAAATACTCAATGTCACCTTTCACAGACAATTGCCTGGCTTTTCTTTTCCCATAGCTGTAGTCACATATTTTGAATGCAGGGCAGAAGCATCTCTGACCAGCAGTCTTCATTCCTGCAAAAGTGGGCCTAGACCTCATGTGACAATTTGAACAGGGAGTCCTTGGGTACACAAAAAACAAGATTGTATGAAGGACAGTGGGGGCAAAGTGTTTATACACTTGACAAAGCCATTGTCATGGATAAGACAGGTTACACATCCAGATATGGCCGATAAGTGGAAGGATACGTTTTAATTGATCTTATTTTTCAAGATCCAAATAGTATGTAATATCAGCTCAACTGTGCATATCTCCTACAAGTGTCACTTAGACCATGAGCCCTGTTGCCTGAGGATCTTAGGTAGAAGGAGGAGGAGGGAGTATCTTCTAGGAAAAGGAAGAAGACTGTCTGTAATCCTGAGGAAGCTGCTGCAGTGCTGCCCAGAGAAGACACGTAGCCTCTTGGCCTCTGACCTAGGGAATGGTTATGCACAGACAGTTAGAGAGGGAGAGGCAGTAGAGAGTGATAACAATGCCCACACCTTGCTCAGGTACCAATGTCCCCAGTGGTTGTTAGCATTAGCTCAGTGAACAATGCAGCTATGTGACTGGCAGCCACAGTGAACAAGAAACCATAACATCAGGAGGAGAGGGCAGGTAGGTCTCAATGAGTTACCTGTCCCTGAAATCAGCTCTCCTGCTCAGCCTTGTGCTAAGCTCAGCTGGAAACTGACAGCATTTTCTACTTAATCCATGAATTCTCCAATCTTCTGCAGGCAGTTTGTGAGACCTCTGGTGTGAGTGTTGGAGAGCCCCTCCATCCATTGTCCATTCCCAGACTCTGGTCACTGACATAGCAGGAGCTGCTGGGCAGGACTGCCCCCTCATGTTGTCTGCCATTCTCAGTAAGGACACTTGAATATTAGATCCCAGGGCCATCAGCTGCCTAGAGATGGTCAGAGACCATCCAGTGAACATATATGGGATGGGACAGTGAAGCTACAAAGGAGGAGTTTATCTACCCATCCCTTGGCAAAGCCTTGCTGGAGTCTGTAAGCTGCTCCCCAAACTGTTGAGGAAAAGAGAAAGGGTGCCTCTTTTTCCCTTTGCTCCAAAGGGACTGGCTCTCAGGGATCTTTGTTTTATTCCTTCGTGGTCTTTTCTATCCTCAACACCTCCCCTCTCTAACACACACACACACAAACACACACACACACACACACACACACACACACACACACACACACACACACAGGGGGGGCGGGGGAGGGAGATCATCTCATAGTGAACAGAAATACCATAGAGATGCAAATCACTCTACTAACCAACTTCATTCTCAATGACAGAGAAGCCAGAGAACCGGGAGGTATGGAGGGTACCAGTGATGCAAGATCAGCCCACAGCAGGCAGATGATCATGTTAGTCAGCACAGGTAAACAACAGCAGAGGCCACAGTAAGCGTAGGGTCACCATATTTGCTTAGATGGGCAGGGAATTTAATGGAGCTAAAATATTCCTTATCTGTAATTCTTCTCCCATATCACCCAACATTCCTGTCCTTAAATAAATCCTGTTCTGAGGCTGGTTTCTGAAAGGAAGCCAATGGATACAGATGAGCAATCCACAGGTTTAATGTGTGAAGCAAAATACACCCTAATTGCAAGTGGACACACACAATGGTGACCAGAGCTAATGGGCATTTAGTCCTCCAGCTTGCATGGAAATCCTCTTTAGATTCCAATCATTTTTTTGTTTCATTGAACAAATATTCTTGAGCACTTAATGAATGTCTTACACTACAACAGGTGTGTGAAGGAGGCTCTCTGAGGCTTGGTGTAAGCAAGAGAGTGAGAAGCTAATTAGTTTTAAAGATTGTTTTATTCTTTCTGTAGTATGGGGAATAGCCAACTCAAAGTGGCTGGTCCCAGACAACCTGGTGAGTAGACTCAGCCAAATGGGAGATGACAGTGGCTTTAACTAAGAAACAGGGAATGAAAGAAACCAGGTCAAGAGATATCTGATCAGTCAGCCCAAGACACTTATTTATTAGCATCCTTCACAAGACACCATGGCAGGTGCTATATAGAGAATGAGGAACAACCATTAGCAGTCAAATAAAAAAAGTTTAGTGATGGATTGGTCCCAGGGGATGAGGGATGAGGGAAGTTGTAGACTATGCTATATGCTTCAGATGGAACAACGAGGAGATAAAGGAACTGCTCCCAGTGATGATCAAAGGGAAGAATGGAGGTTTGAGGGGAAAATGTGGACCCCCCTCATTTTAAACACTAAATAAGAATCTACTATAGAGCTTCCACATATGCTTGTAGTTAACATTTAGATATATGGGCTGTGGCCCAAGAGAAACCTCTCCTGGGATTAAGGGAAGAATCTAAGTCAAACCTATAAGGGATGCAGGGAAAGGGGGTAAGCAAAGAAAGACACAAAGCAAATGAGAAAAGCCTCCAGAGAAATAGGCAAATCAAGAGAGAATTCTGTTATGGAAGCCCAGACAGGAGAACAATGTATAGTGGGCAGAGAACACTGACTCTAGTGATGGGTAAGCTGACCAGGGACCAGCAGCAAAAAGGTCACTAGCAACCTCAGAGTGTCATTTAGGAGGAGGGGCTGATGTCAACACCAGAATGCTCTGGGATGTGGGCAAAGTGAGAAATTATATAAATTATAAACAATGCATCCAGGAAGTTGAAAAGGAAAAAAGAAAAAGAAAGTAGCCACAGAGGAATATGGACCAAGGCAGACTTTGCTGTTACTGCTGCCACTGTTACTGGTTTTTGTTTCCAATAATTAATGCTACTAAGATGAAAGGGTAAAAACGGTCAGAAGAATATCTGTAAACATAGTAAAGAAAGCATTCTGTATATAGAAGTCAAGTCCTTGGGTTAGAACATGATGGTTAAACACAGGTAGCTTCCTAAGAAGAGAGAGAGGCTATAAGAGACACTCATGTTTCCTATCTCTTGCCATAGGATAGCTTCACTATCTACCTTGGGACTCTGCCATCAAGAAAGCCCGATGCAGCTCTTTAACCATGGATTAAGCCATGAGCATGGGGCTGAGTGGAGGGGCTCAAAATGGATAGGACCCATGACAAAAATAACTCTGATTGCAAGGTTTTCCATAGTACTGGAACCAATAGGATATATAGCTGTGGTGCCCTTAAATGGATCTTATTAGGAGAATTTGCTTGTGTGCTTATAAGGGTGGGAAAGTTTTATGATAGACTTTCTATGGTCTGTGGGTTAGGGAAGCCAATGGTGTGGCTCAGCCCATGCCCGGTGGCTGCAGATCTAGAAGAGACCATTAATGTAATTCTCAGCAGCAACGAGGCCACTAGCAATCTCAGAGTGTCATTTAGGAAGATGGGCAGATGTCAACACTAGAATGTCCAGGTCTAAGAAGCTGAGACAACTGTGCACATCCCAGACTCCAAAGGCTGGAGAAACTGTATGTCCAAGGGCAGGCATAGGGTACCCCAGCTCTAGAGGGAGAAAATTGCTTTTATCTCTGTCATTTGCTCTTTGTGGACTCAGCTAATTAAGTGATGCCCACCCATGTTGAGGGCAAGCCTTCTCCATTCAGTCCACAGATGTAAATGCCAGTCTCTTCCCAAGTCATCCTCAAAGACAGCCATTAGTGATGCTTTACTAACTAGCTCAGCATCCCCCAGCACAGTCTCACTGACATTTAAAGCTAGCCATCACAGGACTAACTGAATGCTGGGGTGATTTTGTCCAACACCTCCCCTCATCCCAGAATTGGAGAAGCAGGTCATGAAGCAATCTGGACTTTTGTGTGTGTGTGTGTGTGTGTGTGTGTGTGTGTGTGTGTGTGTGTGTGTGTTGTGTGTGGTGCAAGGAGGACTGCCTAGGTGACAATTTGGGATGTGTATGGTGGTGAGGCATTGCCTAAGTGAGGATTTGGTATGTGTGTGGTATGTTGGTGTGTCAAAAGGATTGCCTAGGTGAGGATTTGAGGTATGTGTGTGTGTGGGGGGGTACTTAGGTAAAAATTTGTTGTGTGTGATATTGGCAGGAGGAGGGGTATGCCTAAGCTGAAATGATAGACCAAAGTGCCATGATCGATCTTTACAATCCAGCAAGTTTAGGGCTAACTTTGGTTCAGCAGGGCATTGATTTGATGGCACTATGACAGTGTTGGGCATTTGTCTGCATCTGACCACTACCTCTCATGGAAGATGAGATGCACCTTACAGTGATGAGAAAGTGGAGACATCCTGCAGAGGGAGTCAGTTACAGGAAGCAGATCAATGGCAAGGTCAATTAGGAGGATGACCTTGGGAGGGGCTGCCCCATTCCTAACCTACCCACTTACTATCTGTTTAAATCCAGGAAAATTACTTAATTTTGAAAATCTTCCCCCCACATAGGAGGGAGGTTAAGTGCTCTGTGGGGCTGGTGTGACGATTAAGTGATAGAATTAAATGACAAAATTAAATGATATCATTATAAACACATTTAGCAAAATGCCACACATGTAGTAATTGCTCAATAAATGGCACTTAGATTAGTTATAGTACTGTTACTACAAAAGTTGGAAGTCAGACTAAGGTTATATCTCTTCTATCCATACTGTGTTAGCATATGCCACTGTAAATTTAGGCCAGTCCCATGATCTTTTACCTACCTCCGTATGTCTGCTCCAGCTACAATTCCTACAGTTTTCTTTGAATACATCAACTCCAAAGCTTGTCTTCATCTAGTCTGAAAGCCACACATGCCTCTGCAGCCATGATGATGTCAGGGAAAAGGCTTCCAGATCACAAAGGCCTCAACTGGCTGTGTGCTCAAAAGACACAACTGGCAACATGAAAATCAAGCACGCCCTTGGTCACTGCAGCTTGTGTGACAAGAGAGCTCAGTTCCAGCACTGTGTTCTCCAACTGGAGAAGCCGGGTCGCCACAGATGTGTGGCAAGCCTTGGGTGGTGACTCCACATCAAGGACCTAGTTATCAATTATTCTAATTGTTATTCCTCACCATGGCCAGCACCGCCAAGCTTTAAAGTAGTTTCCAGCCTCCAGATCTATAAACTTGCCCTTGGCTTATTGAGCCGACCATGCTCATTTAACAGAAGTGATTTTAATTACTCAACAGGAACTTCAGAACAGGGGAAGTGAGGAGAATATGTGGCTATGATCAGTCTTTAACCAAGGGGCCTAGCATTCTCCTGTCTTAAGGGCAAGACCATTAATGAAGGCCCCACCTACCATAGGGCTCTCACCCACTAACAGCACAAGAGATCCACAATGAGAAATCAGATTTAAGAAAGCAACAAAAGGCCTTAAGTCTCTAAACAACCTATGTACTATATACCTTGAAAGTAGAAAAACCCTTTTTCTTTGATCTTTAGCACCTACCCACTCCCTTCCCTGGTTGTGGCAAGAATATCTTATAAGCTTGTCCCTCGTTCCCTGTAACATGCACAGAGTAGGAAGACCTTTGCACACTGTAATCTGCTGATCGTGGTTGCCTAGCATCCAATGTAGAAAAAAGATTCTGCAAAGCGATACTCAATTAGTAATGTCTGTATTGGCATAAGGATGAAGAATGGAATGCCCTTTGTATTTATCTGCAACCTTTATCTTTTATTATAAACTCCCAGGAGGCATAGGAATTATCATTTTAATTCTCAGTGTAAATGTACCTAACATATGACACAAATCATTGGTGATGACTGTAAAGAATATTTATGAAGAAATAGGAGAATTTAACCAGTTAACTGAAATTGGATGCTCACTCCATTCTCTGTAAGCACACTCATCACCTTGTCAGAGAAGAAGTAGCTCAGTTTGCAAAGACTCCGTTACACTAAAACTCCTTGAACAGTCTAAAGCACCATTGTAAATATTAGACACCAAATTGTCAAAATAAATGAGGGGGGATGCTTTGTGGTGTGGCAAATTCTTGTCTTCTACTGTTAAATCATGTTTATTTGCTTACTTGTGATTCACTGGCTCTCCCCAGCATCCAGGATGCTACTGAGTCCAACTGGACCCAGACAGAGGAGGGAGAACCATGATGAACAAGTGAATGATTAACATTTTATTGGTGTTCCCAGCATCCATCTCACTCACTCAAGTCGTGTGTCCTTCATCCACTGTACCCAGTCTCATCTCCCTCCGAGAGGCATGTTTCATGATATGCCAGCCTCATAATTCTGAGAACGCACAAAACTAGTTTCCCAGGAAGCAATAAACATGCCAGGGTTGAGCGTGGAGTCTTGCAGAAGCCCAGCTTAGAGAGATGAGTCACAGAATCTAAATTTTGCCCTGTCACTGTAAGCTGTGTAATCACACGTCAAGAGAAACAGGAGTCGAGCCTTTATCAGATGCACTGCCAGGCACCTGTGCCAGGCACAACTGAGAGAGAAGAGCAAAATTCTCAGTAATCTACCAAATTCCCCAGAATGTTCTCCCCCTTGACTATGACCATCCCCAAGGCTAGAAATACGTGTTGGAGAACAAATGAGATTATCTGTGGCTACCAGTAATTACAACCACCAGAAACCTGGCAAAAGTTGGATTCAGGAAGCCATTGGTTCCCAGTTCCCTCCTAGCTTGGGGTTGGGCAGAACTTCAAGGAGGCCAAAAGTGTGTTGAGGTGTTGAAGGGCGATGCAATTCAGAAAGATTTTCTGATTTGCAGGTTTGTCATTATTCTTTTATGCTTGTATTATGATAAAATGTATTTGCAAGTGCACAATTCAGTGGCATTAATTACATAGACAGGCTTGTACGATTGCCAGTTCTCTCTAGTTACCAAATATTTTCAACATCCCAAACAATAACTCTTTGGTGGCTCTTGGTAAGAGCTAATTTCTTTTCTTTTTTATAAATTTGATTATTCTAAATGTTGCATGGCATGGATGTGGATTCCTAGACTTGTCCTGATTTGTCTTCATAGCGTTATTTTCATGGTTCATTCTTATGAAGTGTGTATCAGATCTTTTCTTCTTTTACCATTGAATGATATCTGTTGTGGTATATAGGAGGACCACACTTACTACAAGATAAGTAAGCTGGAAGTCTTGCCTCTCTTTGATTATGGCTTGCAGCTGGAAGATCAAATATAAAGAGAACTTGGATCTCTGGGTCAGGCATATCTTTAAATCTTCGTTTTCTTTATAGAGGTGTAAAAATGGGGGATTTGGTCCCTTCTAATATCCTCAGAAGCTGCAAAATCTCTATTCCAAACCTAAACTCATTCAGGAAAGTTTTAGGTGATGTTTATTCCAAGTTGAAATATCCTCAATTTACAATATCCCAATGCATGGTCTTTATTCACAGAGATTTTGCTTGTAGTCATCTTCATGACCCCTCCATTTCTCCTCCTCTCCTCCTCCTCAACTGCTCCTCCTTCCCTATCTCCCCTTCCCTGTTTCCTTCCTTTCTTTTTTTCTTTCTCTGCCTCTTCCCACTAATTCTTCTCCTTCTTCTTTATGGCAGTGGAAATTGAACCCAGGATCCTCCCACACCAAGCTATATCCACAGCTCTTATCATTTTTTGTTTGTTTGAGACAGGAGCTCACTATGTAGCCCTGACTGTCCTGGAACTCACTCTGTGGACCAGGCTAGTCTCCAACTCAGAGATCTGCCTCCCTCTGCTTCTCAAGTGCTGGCATTAAACACCACCATGCCCAGAACTCTTTTACCATTTAATGAACAACCTCTTCATAATTACACCACACAGTCTGTCTTTCTACACTGATGAGTTTAGTTCTATATTTTAGTCACTGTCTCAGAGAATGTTAAGAAGTGTCTGTGTCTCTTATACACCTTCAGTCCACACTTGGTAAACAGATTATCTTGGTGATTGTTTCTCAGTATGGTCCATGGTTTCAAAGTCCCCTGGGATCCTTTCAGATTGAAAATTATTGAAACTGGATCTACACCTAGAGGGTGGAGCTCTACTGCATGCTAAACTTCCAGAAACATTGATTTGCATGAAAACCAAGCAATTTGAAATCCCTAGTTTTGCCACTGACTGGCCATAAAGTCTCATGTTTTACCATGGACCCCATTGACCTCAAAAGTCAACCAAGAATCCCTCCATCTTTGTTACAGAGTGTAATTAGAAACTTTTTATCTATGGGACTAAAGAGATGGTTCATCAATTAAGAGCACTTGTTTGTTCTTCCAGAGAACTGGGTTCAATTCTAGCACTCACATGATGACTCATAAACATCTATAACTCCAGCCACAGGTGATGTGACACCCCTTTCTGGGCCTCTGTCAGTACCAAGCATTCCAGTAACATACAGGCATAGATGCTGGCAAACACTCGTATACATAAAATAAGCTTTAAAAAACAAAACTCTTTTTTGTTTTGTTTTTTGTTTGCTTTTTTATTTGAATTACAAGCAAGATTGAATTACATGACAATCCCAGTTTCCTTCTCCCTTCCCTCCTGCCCTACCAACCCCCCCAACTAAAACCCTACCAATCACATATCCTTTCTTCTAATCTACACCTGACTCAACCTTTCTGCTCCCTCATGACCTCTGCATCCTTCCTCTTCTTCCCTTCTCATTCTCATAGCTCCCTTTCCCCTCTTCCCATGCTCTCAATTTGCTCAGGGGATCGTGACTCTTTCCCCTTCTCCAGGGGATAAAGTTTGTCTCTTTTAGGGTCCTCCTTGTTTACTAATTTCTCTGGCAGTGTGGATTTTAGGCTGGTAATCCTTTACTCTATGTCTAAAATCCACATATGAGTGAGTACATAACATGTTTGTCTCTTTGTGATTGAGTTACCTCGCTCAGAATGGTTTCTTCCAGTTCCATCCATTTTTCTGCAAATTTCAGGATTCCATTGTTTTTTTTTTTTTCCGCTGAGTAGTACTCCATTGTGTAAATGTACCACATTTTCTCTATCCATTCTTCAGTTGAGGGGCATCTAGGCTGCTTCCAGTTTCTGGCTATTACAAATAGTGCTGCTGTGAACATTGTTGAACAGATGTCTTTGTTTTATGAATGTGCTTCTTTTGGGTATATGCCTAGGAGTGGAATTGCTGGATCTTGTAGTATACTGATTCCAATTTTCTTGAGGAGTCGCCATACTGATTTCCAAAGTGGCTGAACAAGAAAAAAACAAAATTCTTAAAAGCAATAATGGAAATACTGCAAGAAGGCTAAGTATAATTTAGATACCATTAGATTATTGTTACTTCATTTGTTCATTCCATAAACATTACACATCTCATGCTAGACACTGGTCTGGGAACAAAATATGCAGAATACAAATGAGGCCCTGATGCTGGGGATCCTAGACCTAGTGTGTGTGTGTGTGTGTGTGTGTGTGTGTGTGTGCGTGCGTGCGTGCGTGCGTGCGTGCGTGCGTGCGTGCGTGCGTGCGTGCGTGGTGCGTGCGTGCGTGTGTGTGTGTGTGTGTGTGTGTAGGTGCCCTTATGTCTGCAAATGGTGCTGTGACTTATTAACATCAGGTTCAGGTCTATGAGAAGAATAAGAAAATTTGGACTGTTCTTGCCTACAAGCAAGAACTGCCATGTTAGACATAAGCAGTGCCAGCTACCAGGAGCTGATGTAGGAAGAGCCTGAAGCTGGGCTTGTCTGGATGCGGGTAGATGACATGGATAAATGCTATTCCAGGCCTCAGCCACCTTCTCACACTTTGATTCTACCTTCTTCAAACAACTCAGTGCTTGAAGCTTGCTAAGAGAAAACTGTGTGCTGCAAAGAGTCAAATCCAGCATGCAACTCCTGGACTGGATCTCTACCATCTGAGACACTGGCCCAAAGAGAACAGAGCATTTATCAGATTGGTGGATCCAGGACCAATTCTTAGAATTAGAGTTTTAATCCTTAGCCCCTATCATGGACAAACAGCTGTCTTTTCTATTTTTTAAAATCCCTTTTGGATCTAGAGCTAAAATTCAATTTCCTAATTTTGGGGAAAAGAAATGAAAAAATGTGCTGGGGGGGGAGAAGGAGTGACTCAGGAGAGTTCTTGGACTTCAAAAACCCTCAAAGATCTTTTAATGATTTAAACGTAAAGGAATCAGAAACATACTGATGGAATTCCCCCTGATAGCCACATGGTGCTTACAGATTCTGGAGGGAAGATTCTAGCAATGAAATCTGCTACTTTTTTCAAACCTAAAGCATTTGAGATGCCTGGTGAACTCCAGTATTGAGTAATCATGTCTTTTTCATAACAATCCTTTCTTCCTAAAGGCAGTGGAGGAAGGAGAGGCCTAATTAAGGGGCATTGATTTTTAAGGTCAGCCTTAGGAGCATGTCTAGAAATGCCGGGCTGAGTCACTGGTAATGTTTACATTGACCCACAGACATGCAGTGACTATACAAAATTAAAATATTAATTGTCTAATCTTGTGTTACTTCTCAACATACATTTGGCAAAACTTGTCGCACATTCAGTAGGAAAACAGTAAATTTCCAAGCTGTCACAATATTGAGGTCTCATATGTATTACTTGCTCTGCATAATTAATTGTAAAGTGATAATTTGTACACACTGATATTTTCATTCAAACATGGAAGTGAGTGTCTCAGCATCTTTGCCTCTGGCATGCAGAAGAACGAGTGAAGTGGAATTTGTGTGCCACCTAGGCATTTGCAAGGCTCCTCCTCTCCTGGGACCAGCTGGCAAGGAGAGGGGGCTGGAGGGTCTTCAAGCTGCTTAGTTTAGGACATGTACCTATTCTTAACCTTATCCACCACCTTCTATGGGTTATCTGTTCTTGAAGTTCATTCTAGCTGCTATCCTCTTTGGACTGGATTCTAGTGGCCCCTACCGTCTGTGTGTATACTGTATTCCCAAGTTCTAAAAGCCTCTATAATTCTTTCTTGTACTGTGACTGTAAAATCAGAGCAGAAGCCATGCCTCATCATTCTTCATCTCCCAAACCTCTCTGCAGTGTTATAGACATACTAACATCCTTAGTGCAGACTTGTTAGAATCTCAATGGCCTACAACATGAAATGTTTCCATTTCACTTATGTTACAAGTGAGTACTGGGCCACATGTAACCCTGGCCTGTATGCCTTTTCATGTTAGGTACCTGTTTGTAGGGCACAACTTCCTGACATATTCCTTCCTCATGACAAGGAACAGAAACTGTCCAAGCTAAATCAGACATTTGTGCTCAAAGAACCTGTTCATATGCGAATGGCCACATTCCTCCATAATCCACTGACCAAAGAGAAATGCAAAGCAATGCCCAATACCAACCAGTAGACAGACAGGAACATAATATGGCCAACCACCATGCTCCTGATTCATGGTACAACGTTTAAACAGTGTGGGTTTCCTTGGTGTCAGCTGTGCAGCCTAGTCATGACTGCCCCCTAAAGGACATACATAAGGTGTGACCTTCATAGAGTAGTCTTCTGTTTGGATCTCACTCCATGTTACCAGGCCACTTTTACTGTACTGTTCAGCTCCTGTATGGTGGCCTCTCCCCCAAGCAGACTTGAGAGGAGCTTCTAAATTTTACAGAAAGCTTTTGTTGAGATGTCAATAACAGACTCTGGTTGGCTAAAGCAATGAGGAATTGTGTTGGCTACCAGGACCAGAAGTCCAGATTTAGGCACAGTCCAAGGCAGCCATTGTTTCTCCTTTTCTTGGCCCTTCTCTCCTTTGTGGATTTCTTCTTTCCCCAAGATAATCTCTTCCATGGTCATATGGTAGTGGCCAACAGCAATTTAGGCAAGAAGTGTCTGGGTTTTCATCTAATGGGAGCAAACACATAGCTTCTCGTTTTCTTTATGAAGGGTAAGCTAAGTATCAGGTATCTTTCAGATACCCTCTCTTGCATCTCTTTAGTCTGAACAGGGTCACTCAGTCTATTATGAAGCAGTTGCCAAGGGACATTGGATAGCCCTGAAACCCATCAGACTCATTCAGTAAGCTGCCTCGGACAGTAGCAGAATACTAAGCTAAGTTAATACTAACAGTAAGGGGTGATTAAGGCCAGACTTGCATTCTAATGTTTCACTTCCTAACAGGTGTTAACTATATGTCTGTGGCTAAGGGCATCTTTAGGTGAGCTTGTGGCTCCCTATGCTACCCTTCTCTTGGCTTTTGGAGTGACTGGTGTACCCAGATGTCATGATTCATCACCTAGCCTTGTGCCATGAGAATAAAATAGCATCTCTAATTATGATAATGAATAGCCAGGGTGCCCAGGGAAGCTTGTCACAGGATCCATTATCACAAGTCCCCTCCCACCCCCAGTTATACTTGACTTGCCATAACAGTGGGAATGACGGAGAATATGATAATTAGGTAGACAGAGCAGGTTGCTGGTGGAGTCTCTGGTTGGAGACAAAGACCCCAGAAACAGAACTGATAGCTCCATGGCATAGCAGTTCCTTGGAGAAAAGCAACATTCTTCCTTTCCAAAGATAACAGAGAAGATGGGCTAATTGTGCCCCACATTCAAGGAGTGTTGTTTCGCTTGCATGTAGCTACAGTGTATTCTTGGTTGGTGCCTGATATAAAAAGAGCTCAGACTTGGCTATCAAAGTTCTGGGAACTTTACCGGGACCTGCTGGAGGAGTGTGAGCCAAGAAAGGGGGGAAGTGACATGTAAATCTAGGATGTAAAGGGTAAGAGTGGGGTAGATAGTAAGGACTAGCTCAGGGCAAACTGGTACAGGTAGCCCACACAGGGAGCAGAAGCTACTCTGGGTTGGTTAGTTTGCCAGGGATGAGATAGGGAACAGTCATTCCCTCACAGGGAAGGTGTCCATGCTGCCTGTTGCTTGTGCTAGGTTGTCCAGGGAGAGGTTTGGCCTTTGGGCTGATCTTGCTTCATTTCATCTAGACCTCTAGACTTGGCCTAGCTCTTGCCACAGGCTCAAATTTTGGTTTTTGCCACTCTATTGGTGTGTGTGGGACTGGTGGCCACTCAAGGGTGACTACTATTAGTTCCTACTGAATGGTCTCAGATATTATTAACACACCCACCATCCACCCTGGTCTAGAAGAGGAACACCCTTCCCAAATACCCTTTCTCTCTGCCACTCTCTCCTTCTACCCCTAATACTTTCTGATAACACCTAGATCGTTATTCTTGGGGAGGTAGAAAAGGGGTAACACAGAAAAGTGAGCTGAGCCTCCACTTCTCTGGCTGCCAGTAGCCACAAGGCCATGGAGGCAATTTAATGGCTGGGCAGTTTTAACACACAGTCCCTGCTCCGTCTCTGCGGCAGAGTACACATTGGATGGGACCATATGGAGACTTTACTAGCAGATGCACTGGCGGCTTTGCTCTGTCTGCAAAAATCTCTATTAGGTTTTTTTTTTTTTTTTTTAATTAGACAAATGTCAGTGTTTTATTCAGGGTGGGAAACTGTTTTCTGAGTTTGACAACAATGCCGTTTTCAAAGAATCTCGGTATGGCGACTGCCTTTTCTTTGCAAGCCTCCTTCCCACTTTGTGTCTCCTGTTTAGATAGGCCATGCCTGGAACACAGAATTGTCATACTGTCACCACCAGCACCACCCTCTCTCCTTCTGTCATCCCTTGGAGCTTCATGTTTTCTGTTGCTTCCCACCTCCTATACCACCCCCTGCCCCATCTCCGTCTGTTCCGAGACACTGGCTTCCCCAGAGAAGAGAAAATGTAGAAAAGTCATCAGCTCGGGGCAGAGTGTTTATGAAGCTCACCCTTCCTCCTGACAAATAGAACACATCTTTCTTGCTCACTGCTAAGCCCAAGGCTTAGTCCAGGGTTACCTTTGGGCCCTTCTGCTGTCACAGTCATTGGCTAGCAAGGATTCTCAGCAGTGCTCCCTCTACAGGCTCCATGAGATCTGTGTGTTGAGAATTCACTGCACCCTATTGGAATAAACACCTCGTTTCCTGGAAAGTGGACCCTGTTATGGAAAACACATCAGCTGGATTGGTTTATTGAGTTTGGACTCCAGCAAGTCCAGCTTTCTTACTGGCTATCAGGTTTTCAGTCCTCGAAACCTTCGAAACTCCCCCAATTTCCTTAGCAACAAAATGGGTGTATGATGATTTACTTCATGGGACTGTTCTAAGAGTTAACAAGTTGGCTTACGAAAATCTCTCACACAGCGTCTAGGCCTCTGAAAGCCCTTTGTAAATAGTAACTAGAGTTTTTGATAAAAAAGCCTGGTGACCCATGAGTCTGACCATGATCCTTGCCATGTCTTGTGTGGCCCATACACACTAACTACAAACCACAAGGTGATGATTTAAAGGCTTTTCTGCTTGCCAGGTCCCAGCACCCAAAAGGCCGTATGATTCCCCAGTTCCCAGGATAAACTTCTCTGTGCTACAGCCAGTGTCCATTGGTTGAGCTGGGCCCCTTGTAAACCAAGGCTTCTTTTATCTGATTTATGGTGTATTTATCACAGAGCTACACATCTCACCCCAGATCTGGGTACTCAAACTCACTTCCTCCAGGAAGGTCTGGGATTGGATTCTTCTAACCCCTGTGCCTAGGTGGGGTACAAGACCTAGGAGAACTAGAACACTGCAGAGGACACACAGGGCTCTGTTGGGTTTGTTGCTCTCCATTTAGATAGACAATTTAGATGGATTTTAATGACTATGAAATGTTTTATCTTTTACAACCCTTGGAACTGCTATGCACCCTTAACAAATTGCAGGCTTTCCGTCCCTCACTGCCTGTCATCTCCAGTTAATACAGGGTCCATTAGGACTTGAGAAACTTATTATTGCAATAAAAAATATATCCTATCCATATCACAGGCCATATATCTGAATCTTGCATAACACTCTCCGAGGGATTAATCCATATTTTATCCAAGTTTTTATAATGGTGATGTTTTGGCTCCATGCACAGCTATTTCCATGTATACTGAGATGGTAATAGCAAAAATTCACTATTGAGGTCAAAATGCTTCTCCCGGGTTTATGAAAGACAATGGGCATTTTCCTGTCCTCTGCTAGGCTTCCCAAGAGACTTCTGACCAGCTAAAAATGTGAAAGATAGTAAAGAGTGGTGTTGCTGTGAGACCTTGGGAGAGCCCACTCTCCATTGCAGCCTACCTATGGGTTGCAAGGATATGAGGCGTTTCTGAGTTCATAACACCAGTTCTTCATCAGAGCAATGTTCTAAGAGTTAATGCTGAGCATGCCCAGAAGGAGTAGGTTATTACAACCATTCTTTCAGCACCAAGGCTACCAGGCACTATGCCAGAAGCAAAGAAAAGTTCTAAGGCTCACTTCAATGAATCCTGGTGCTTTTGACTAAAGAAAATATCAGGCTAGTAAAGAAGTTCACACTGGATCCCACAGACACACCTCTACACACTTGCTATTTCCTTGGGTCACATCCCTGTTACTATATCCTATGGAAAATACATCCGGAATCCCCTATCCTCCGTGCCCCTATATCTTCATAGTATTCCTCCACCTTGTAATGCATGAGTGAGGAGGCCCTGGATTCAATCCTTGCATGGCAAGGCAAAATCAAAATACATATACATGCTGGAGATACAGAAAGCCAACCAGGATCCTTCCTTTCAGTATCATAAATGAAATCATAACATGTTATCTGTTCCATATTGATAAAATTATGGGGAAGAGGGAAGCAAGCACGGGGTTTTTGAGGTCTTGTTGATGGTGTGGTTTTGTGTAAGGTAGTCATGGAAGACATCACTAAAAAGAAGATGTTCTGTAAAGATCTCAGGAATCTCAGGAGCTCACCACACAGAACACAGAAAAAGCACAAGAAGGTACCCTAGTACCCAGGAGGCTGGGATATGAATGCGGTGGTCACACTTAGTGCTACGTGGTTGGGACAGATGAGAGAGGGGAGAGTGAAGGGCAGCAGGAGCTAAGCCTGCTAGCTTTGTGTGTGTATCACTGTCACGTCCATCTTATTTTCTACTTATGAGACCCGTGCTCTTCCCTGCTAGATCAAAGGAGAGATATGCTCAGGCCTGCAGCTCCAGACTAGCTCTGAACCCTGCTACACTTGGTCGCTGAATGCTTTCTGAACAAATTGCAGAAAAGCTCCACTCTCCTTTAATTTTTTTTTTACTGAAGTTCTCCTGTGCTTCCCAGCTGTCTTTCCAGTCAGGGGCTTCTTGGATAGCCCTGCATCTGCAGGACATCTTTTTCTTAGAGTTCACTGTTATGTGCTGTGGGAAATGATCTTGCCTTTCAATTTCCTCTCTATCACAACCATCATAAAGTGGTGAGGAAACTATGATACTCTTTGATGAAAGTAATCATAACTATATTTGACACAGATGATTATTTGATAAACTACAGACCCATCCTCCTGGTGGGCTGTGCAGTGCTTAGGGTGTCTCCACCAGGAATATGGGAGGCTCTCACAGTATTCCACCAGTGTGGACATTTCTAAGTGGAACAAGGGTAGCCTGAGATTTGACAGTCTGCTTTAGAAATCCAAATGCTGGAACATGGACAATGCAGATAATTTTTGTTAGGTTCATCGTGTGACATCCCATGGGCTGTGAGTTAATTTTCATAATGGGGTGATCTTACAAGACAAAATGAGGAGGCTGAGCATCCCTCCCTGGGTTTATGTCCCTTCTGTCTTTGAATGTTCATACAGTAAGTCTTCTTCACAGTCCTCTACTGAATAAAAGATCCAGAAGACAAAAAAGAATCAGCCAAACTATGCAGACTCCAGTTCACAAACCTCTAGAGGCAGAACAATCCACAATGGAGGACAGCTGATGACGCACAAGGAAGCAGAGGACAACCTGGAACTTCAGGCTACAGAGGAGAGTGTTGGGGACCGAAAGGGATTGCAAACTTTCAGGTCATAAATTGTATTATGATACAAAAGATTCACATCCTCTAGTTGTATTACTATTCCTGATTCCTTAAAAGTATGCTTCCTCCCATACATGCTGAACAACATGAAAATTATGGAGGGCTGAGAAAAATAACGACTTTTTTAGCTGCCAAAACTGTATTTACTTGAAGGTCTCAGATTAAAATTACTTATTATGGACTGGGGATATAGCTCAGTAAGTAGTGTCTGCCACAAAAGCCTGAGGAACTGAGTTCAAATCCCTGGCACTCCCACAAAAGCCAGTTGTGGCAGTACAGTCTGCAATCCCAACATTGTGAAACAGAAATGGGTAGCTCACTGGAGCTCAGTGGTCGCCCACTCTAGCAAAATCAATGGGCTCTACATCCAATGAGAGATCCTGCCTCAAAAAAAAAATAAGGGGCGCACTGGATATCAACCTTTGGTCTCCACATTAAGTGCAAGCATACCTTCATGTATAAGTACTTGTATCCCAACATGTATATACAATGTACACAGACACGCATACACACACAGTACTGGTCGGGAGAGGTGGCAAAATAGCATTGCATGCCCCTGCAATCTGGTATTAGCTGGAACATGTCTCTGGGAGTCATCTTGGATTGATATAGGTAGTCCCAGTTTATGCTGGTACTGCTTACAATTTTCCAGCTTTACAATGGGACAAATAAGTTATGAATTCAGTAAGAACCATATGCTGAATTTTGAATCTGGGTCTTTCTAAGAGATGGTACTATATAGTGTGATCCTCTCTGAAGATGTCAGACAGTGGGAGCCAGCCACAGCTCCCAGTCATTGTTGTTATTATGATGGGGAGCCATCCACACCATAGCATACTATGTTGCTTATCTAGGATGTGTAGTGGGTCGGCTGTGTTAAAGATACTTTCAATTTACAATAGTTCCAAAGTATGATAGTTTCATCTAGCATAAGTCCGTTGTAAGTTGGGGAGCACCTACATTTCCCTTTCTTATGCCTCAGTTTCCCCTTGCCGGCAAAAGACTGAATGACTTTCTCTGCATCTGCTTACCTTGTCACTAAACAAGCAACAAAGGAAAGTGCCTCCGAAGCTCCAAGCGGCACAAGGCAGAGGGACTTTGATTTCAGTGACTGGGAGATACGACTTTGAAAGTACTGCCCCTTGAGTGGTCAGCAGGCAAAAAGGGAACTCATCAGAAGATCTTCAAAGGCAGTGGGGTGCATGGGGAGAAAAGGGAGCCTGTATCTAAGTAAAGGATTCAGAGAGCAGCAGGCTGGGCCGCAGCAGCTGCCAAGCAATGGCAGCCCGGGGCTCTTGCGCACCTCCTAGCCTTGAAGTCAGCCTGGCATTTTGTTCTATAAAGCCTCTGCTTCTGAAGGTAAAATGATTTCTGACCCGGGGACCTGTGCTGACAACTTTGTAGACAAACCCCAAGCAGAACAGCCCTGCCTCTCTCTGGTCTCATCCCCCTTACGCAGGCGCTTTCGTGCTGCTCAACGGCACCAGGACTTCCACAGGGTGAATGTGGCTAAAATAACCCTGGAGCGGTTCAGGGCCACATCCCCACTGTAGCCTTTCCTTGTATGCTACTTTGTTCACAGTTAGCACAGATTGACGGGAATTGGATAAGACTGTTGCCAGGCTGTAGGGGTTTGTGAAAACTCCAGCTCACACAGCCCTCTGGTATTCTGTAGCGGGTTCCTGAACAGACAGATGAAAAGACAGGTGAGACACCTTTTAGCAAGCTAAATCACATGCCGGTCCAAAGTTTAGAATGCGGCCCTGGATATGCTTACAGATCACGCATGGAACAGGCCCTGAGCAACAAACAGTGAATGTAATTAGCTTGTGATCTTAGAATCTTGATGAGAAGGACGTTCTCCCTCTGCTAGACAGATGCATGGCAATTACATAGGATTGCTCACATCCCAGTGCTTTTTTCCGAACAAGGCAATAAGATGCGGGGTTTCCCCCACTGTCTCCCAGAGGCCTGTCAATCAATAGCCCTGACTTCAAGCGGCCATAGGATCATATCTTTTGCTAAAGCACACGAATCCCTACCTCTCTGCCTGTGCATGGCAGTGGGCTGGGATTAAGACAAGCTCTACCTTTGAGAACAGAAGCCGGTGAATCAAGCTTACATGGCTTCTACAAATGAAGCCGAATGGCATCGGAGCCTCCTTTGATGGCACAGTTATTTTCATCATATTATTCAGACACCAAGTATAGTATTACCTTCTGTGCCAAATGGGGGCACCTCTCAGTCTCTCCCCAACTGCCTCCTCCTCTACAGCATAGCCACACATCTCAAGAAGGACCATTTTGCCACCCACTGTTTCTGTGTCATCACCATCGTCATCTACAGTTATTTATCATCTATTTTTCTTGGGGCTGTCCTAGATACACACCTTCAAAGAACATCTCACAGTTTCTTCTATTCTCCAGGGTCTGTTGTTTCTAAGGAATCGTGTTGATGCTTGTAGACACAAAGAGAATGCTACAAATATTTAGTGAAACAGGCTAAAACTAGCTGAGACAAGATTAAATATGTACATTGTGTATGTCTCCTTCCTTGACCTCCTTACCCCGGGGCTGTAGCTGTGCTGAACAGTAACAAGAGACAGATTATTTTCTTGGCGAAATAAGAAGAGTATTATAAAACAGATTATTCCTCTCCTGCTGTCAAAAACATATATTTAAAGTCATCAGTTGGAAGCCATCAGCGGCTGAGTTGAGAAGTGTGGCTAAGAAGTTTTAAGAAAATGCTATTAGCAATGACCTCTTATTCATAAGAGATGCCATGGCTGCACATCAGCCGTGTTACTGCTGCCCAGGAGGAAGGCCCCTTTAATGGCTGCCATACCCTGGCTAGTGATCAGTCTGCTGGGAGTGGGCCATGGAGTAAATACCATGACACAATTTAACCAGCAACCACGAGAGCAAATAATCACAAGTTTGGGAGCTCTAGGCCATAAATATATAGACATTTACCTTGAATGTGGATTTATAGCATCAAGATTTTGTGCCAAACGAAGCTTGAAATGGATCATCTGAAGTACAGCGTCCAAGTGGTAAAAATAGTCCTAAAAACTTTAACTTGGTGTTAACAGGAGGCTTCAAAGGAAACAGCCCTCTTAGAACAAGGCAGTTTGCTCTGTGCCATCTTGACAAAATCGTAACATTTTCAAGTTGGAAAGGACCTTTGGGGTCTCGAAGTGGAGCCTCCTAGCTATGTAAAGATCCTACTTGGGAGTTAGCCCCAGGCTGACTTTGACATGTGACTCTACCAAAGACAGGCCTGTTCCTGAATAATCGAAGGGACTGTTTTCATTGCTGGGTCTCTGGAGCTAATGTGAGCCTACCATGCGCAGTGCCCAAATAGCCCACATTCCTACCAGGAGCAGGGGTAGGACTTTTAGTGTGATGCATTCTCTTTGATTTAAGACCATCTTCTTATTTTTCCACTCAGCTACATCCATTGTTATGTTGTCCTATTATGGTGATTACAGAAATTGTTGGTGGCCTAGCAGATCTCATTTTCATCATGGCCAGCCTCCTGCGATTGCAAGCTTCAGAACATGTCATAAATCCGATAGACTGACCATCTCCAGGAGCTCAGCAAAGAGGCCACAGCTTTTTTTGTTTCCACTTAAGCCAGGGTTATGGTTAGTAATAAACTCAGCAGTCAAGGCCAGAAATGTGATAATAGTGGGAAATGAGAAAAGGGAGTAGAGGAGGGAAAGCCAAGCCAGAAAAATGCCCAGCTCCCCTTGCTTTGCTGAGTTTTCAAATTCATTAGCAATCTCAATTATTCAATTCCTCCATTTTAATCTCTAATTAAACATTGCCTCAGACACTGTATCTATGGAGAGTTGAATTGAAGTGGCCTCTTTTTAATAATTGTGAACCTCTGATTTCTGAATTGTTAACCTAGGTGGGGGAAGGGTAGTAAAACTTATTTTAAAACAGGAGAGAACAAAAAGAAGGAAAACGGTGAGTCCCAAAACTTCGCATGAAGTGATAATTGCAGAAGGATATTATTTCCCTCCAAATATAGCAAAATGACTACACAGCTTCCAGCATTTTTCTATAATAATTTCTTAAATCAAAAGCATATTTGCTGACAAGAGAATGCCTTAACACAGCCATTCTTTTTGGAATAATTAGACAAGCAAGAAAACAACAAGCAGGTACAATATGTTGCAAAGGAATTATACCATTTTTTCTTATTTCACAAGGTCCTATGGCCCTGGGATTCCTTTAAAACAATATATTGTTTGGATGAAGTAATGAGATAAATATAGGCAAAGACATTGGAAGGCAGCATTTTGCCAATTGGATTTCTTTTTATTTAAAGAAAAAATCTTCCCAAGAAATGAGAACACATTCACAGAGCCTCAAAGGGGGAAATGATTATGATACAGATAAGAGGGAAAAATAGGATATATGATATATGGTATGCCTTCCATGATCATAGCCATGGACAAACGAGGCTTCTCTATTCCAAATATTGGAAGAAAGCTAAGTCCTTGTATCTTACCCACTTCCCGACATACTGCCTGTCGTCACTGGCTCTGTTGCTCATCACTGCAATAGTCTGTAGGCGCAGTGAGGGAATAGTATACCTACTCCCTCTAAACCCATGGAAATCGGCCCCTGCTCACAGAGAAAGAGCCAAATGAATGCTTGTTATCCAGTTTCCTACACCAAAAAGGCCTGCTTATGAGTGCGTTCTTTCAAATTCCAGCCCACAAATTCTTAAATGAGTTACACAAGAAGTGTATGGTTCTAATTTTTGAGATTATAATTAAAACAGTCCTTCCTTCCCTTTCTTCCTCCAAATCCTCTCATATATCCCTCCTGACTCTACCTCAAACCCATGGCCTCTTTTTTTCACTAGTTGTTATTGCACAGATATATGTATATACCTATACATCCCAAAATATAATATTTTAAGCCAAGAAATTATAACCTTTATACATACACACATATAAATGTATGGGCATATATGTATTTCAAATAGCTAAATTAATTTAAAAAAAAAAGAATCAGGCTGCATGAAAACCAAACGTTATAAACACTGGAAATTCCACTACAACAGACACAAACGTATATTCTGTCTGGCCAAGATTAGATCTTTTTAACAAAGTATCTAGACTTCTCCCCTACAGTGGCTGTTTTTCTGCCAGTGCAGAAGTTGGGACACCTACCTGGGCCAGCTGATGGTCACATGAGACCAAAGCTCTTGTGTGCTCCAGATGACTGGCACTACTACGGCAATACTCCAAGGGTCGTTCTGGCTAAAGGATGATGTGCAGAAGCATGCAGCCACAAGGTCCATTGACTGTTGCTGAGATATTACAGTGTGGCTGTCCCCAAAGCCACCTGGCAAACACTGGTATCATTTTAGTTGAAAACTCTTGTATGACATCAATTCTAGGGAAACTCAATACCACTTCCTGTTTGAAAATCATCCTGAATGAGGTAACCCAGACCCCAAAAGACAAATGTAGTATGTATTCACTCATAAGTGGATATTAGATATAAAGCAAAGGATAACCAGGCTACAATCCTCAGTCCCAGAGGAGCTAGGTAACAAGGAGGAGCTAAGAAGGATGGATGGATCTCCCTTGGAAGAGGAAATAGAAAACATGTTTTGAAGTATCTCTCCTGAGTGTCCACAGAAGCATGGATTTGAGTAGATATATCAAGTAAGCAAAGGGAGTTTTTAGTCTCTGCTCTCATGATGGTTATAACCATATAGGGGAGATAAATTACCATTTCCCAACACAGCATTGTGTCAACATTACACATGGTGGCTTACACATCCAAGTTGACATAAATAGAATAGTACTATAATTTGTACCTGAAATGCTTCCCAAAGGCTGGTGTGTTGAAGGCTTGGTCTTGAGTTTGTTGTACCAATAGAAAGTTACAGAACCTTCATGAGGCAGGATCTAGGGGAGGAAGTTAGGTCATTGGCAATCTGCTCTTCATAAGGGAGACCTCAGCTCCTTTCTTTTTGTTATTTTGCTTTCTGCTACAATTTTGAGCAGTTTTGCTTTCCCACTCGATCCCTGCTATGGCCAGCTGCCTTGCCATGAGTTCAAAGTGACAAGATCAAGTAATGATAGCTAAAATATCTGGAATCGTGAGCCGCTATAGACCTGGCCTTCTCAGGTATTTTGTTAGTGGCAGAAAGCTAACACAGAAAATGGTACAAATCACTGATGGGGTAGCAAGAGCTCCCGGCTTCTCTAAGAGTTCCCAGAAGGACCACCATCATCCAATCAGCCTTTGCCCGTGCTCTCTCCAGTCAATATCTTCCTTCCTTACTGATCGAACAGTCTCTGTGCTCCCTCCGGCTCTCTGCACTATCCTCCTGAGAAAATGGGCATGGATTTGCTGAGACTCTACAGATTTTTTTTAGACTACCGAGTAACAGTCTCCTTTTAAAGTAGCCCCTGCTCCCAGAGGAAAAGGGCACAACTTCTTGCTGCAAGGATAAAGATGGTATCTTTGTCAGCACTTCCCACAGAAAAGGAAAAGGATAGGAGCTGAACTTAAAAACAGTCAAAGTGAGTTGATTAGAGACACTGTCCCAGAGCTTTGACTACAATGCTTTGGTCTTTACTGAAGCCTACTTTAAGTCTCTTCTATGATCCATCTTCTGCCAACATGCTCTTCTCCCCGTAGCTTAAAAAAATCAAAAGATGGTTACTTTAAATAACTTGCAACTGGTTTGAGCATGCCTTTAGACAGGTGCAATTCTTTTCCTTTCAAAAGGAATGCCCTGGAAGAGCCCCACAGCCCTGAATATATACAATCAATACCTTGCCTGAACCATTGATACCTTGCCCATCAGTTAAATATCATTACAGGAAAGATTTCAACAAGATCACGGCACATTATACTTTAAAGTTTGACTTTAAAGGATGCCTGGGCTTTGCTGAAAGGCATTAGTAATGGAATTCTTTATCTCTGAGCTTAATTTATTCTGAGGAAAATAGGGCCATTATCTTAAATCTATTTTTTTTTCCAACAGAGAAAACAGGCCTCAGAAGTCCAGCACTTATAAAGAAATCATTGTTTAATTACCTTTTTGTTTAACCCTTTGAGGAAGGAAGTGATTTGTCAGAAAATAAAGAGCATTCCTATTGGTCTGTCATCAATAAAATAGCTTTTTTTCTTTTCCTTTTCTTTCTTCTTTTTGTCTTTCTTCTTCCCGTGATTCTTGCTTCCATCTCTCAAATGAAGTTGAGGAGAGTTTTTAGGAGTTAGGAACTCCACTGAACCCACTTCTGTTGGTCATTGGTGATGAGTCTATTGTGTTGTGAGTCTATGGTCTAGAACAAAAGGATCTAGAACACCTGGAGACTGTCCCAGTATCCCACTGCTTGCTGTGAGATGACTGAGAGCTGTGTATTTTCACGTTGGTCATGAGCTTTCTGACTCAAAGGATAGGTTGTTTCTAATGCAAAACAGCTGAATTGAAGAGGAAAGAATGTACCCCATTAACCAGCTACATCTTTTACAAAACACCAAGTAATTACTAATAGGATGGAGGACTTGTTGCTTTCCACACCAGCTAACTGAAGAGTATTGCTGGCCTGGCAGGAGATCTTTTACAAAACACCAAGTAATTACTAATAGGATGGAGGACTTGTTGCTTTCCACACCAGCTAACTGAAGAGTATTGCTGGCCTGGCAGGAGATCTGGGCACTGAGAAAGTCTACAAGAAGATGCCGTTGAGGTGGGATCTCCACTAGCTTGCCAAACTTCACACTCTTGACTGCTCCTTCCGGTTCTAATATGTAAAACTCATTCAAGACTTGGGGATCACTTGTAAACAAAACCAGATGCTCTGCTGTTGCCAAACTTCAGGACAGTTGCTTCCATAGGCCTAGGCTAATCAACCTCCCTATTCATTTGTGTTCCTTGATAGTACCTTTTACTGCAGCTGCTTCTGGAACCTGTCCTAGGACTTGTCCAGTCTGATAAGTTCCATGACTTCCAAAGCCCAATCAGTGATGCATCTCTGAGGAAGTCTCCTGGTGCATTGCTACACACAGCTTAAATGGAAAAGAAAAGTGAGTCCTATTATAATTCCAGGAACTGGAAGCTAATCGGAGCCCCACATCTGCCTTTCAGTTCCTTTCTGCCTCTATCAAGTAGGATAGGTGACCCTTTTTGTAAACACTGCTCTTATCAGAGATTTTGTGTTTAACGGTTACTAGGTCATATTTTACAAGTGCAATGACTTTGAGGTCCTCCATTCATTTCTTCTCAGCAATCTGCCTGTCTACGGAATGAAAGGTTATAAAGAAGCAAGAAGGCTCGTGTTTTAGTCAGGCACTCCTTGTATTCACCATTCCCCAGTCTGAAAGTCAGTTGCTTCCTAAATCACACAGATGGGGGTATTAGTTCCATTTTGTAAGAGGGGAGCTCACACTGTATCTCCTGGTTCTGTTTTCATTTGGCTTGGTTTTTGACAAGCCCCCTCCATTCCAGAAGTTATTTACTTGTGACTGGCTAAATGGCCTTCTACCTTTAGTTAGCCTTTGTCAGCTGCAGGCACAGGGTCCTAGAATGGGGAGATTGTCCCCTCTGTCTTTATAGCTCTTCATCTTATAGCATTCCCACTGATGAGACAAGACAGGTTAGAGGACAGTTGAAAGTGGGGTAAAAGTTGGACCATAACCATTGAAATCACCACTTATCTTGGCATTTACTGTGTGCTTTGAGTTATGTGCTATTCTTTTAAGTTGGATATAAACTGGAAAGAAACAGATTAGTCATATTTTTCAGCTGATGGCACATCATCACTTTCACATTTATAAAAAATATATGTCCCACTTTTATCTCTGGTCCTCATTCTTATTTCCCTTCTTTATTGACAGGTAACATATTTAATATGTTTGACATCTGCCTTTGGAGATATATACATAACATATATAATGTACCATTAATATATTGATATATGATACATGATATATATATATATGTATATATATGTATATATATATACATATATATATATATATATATATATATATATTTACTCAAGTGATACTGTGCTTCAGACACAGCATTGATTACTCTTCCCCCTGAGAATCCTCAAGAAGTTCTCACACTCTTAGTCATCCACCCTGACCACTGTTCCTAATTGCTACATCCTCAGAGTTTTATTTAGCCATTGCATTTGATAGATCTCTAAATGGCTTCAATTCTCCCCTGAGGACCTGGGTGAGAATCCTAGCACTCACACCACCTGATGAGAGGGATTTCCGTATCTAAGGGTAGTTCCACACACAATTCTAGGAAGCATTGCCAGACATGCTGGAAAGCATATGACCAGTTCTCATTCTCAATGCTGGCTCATGGGATTCCAGTTTCCCGGCGTGCTCACAAGTCCTGGGTGCTTCCCACTGTCTAATCCTCACTAACCTAACTGGCACAGAGCAGAGTTCACTGCCATTTTCATTCCCCACCCCTCTTCCTAATAACTTTGATCTTTATTCTGTCCATATGGCAGGAAACAGTGGCTTCAGGGACTGGAATCAGGATGCAAGCTACCTAGCAATGCTAGATTAAAAGAACCACATGGATAAGGTGCTGACTCATAACCCATATGAGCTGCAACCACACAGTGATTGCAGAGAGTCTATGGGAATTCAGTGTAGTATTGGGACCCTTGGTGACAACCTGAGCACCCACTCCCAAGCTCTAGCAGCAGAGGTGAAACTGTGGGTTCTTCCAGGCCCAGCTGCACTGGGAGGTGCCCTGCATCAGCAGGTCTGTGCAGACTCACTTGGCTTAACGTTTCTGACAAAGTCGCCCACAAGTGCCATCTTATCAGAGGATCAATTTTATATCACAGGGTCATTAAATTCTTTTTCATGAGAATAAAATGGGCTTTCACTGCTGCATGCTGTACTGCCGCTCGTCCGAAACTGGAGATGAAATCAAAGTGGAAGAGATTTAACCAAATTATCCGTCTTCAGAAAATAAGCTCCGCTGCAAATGTATTTTTGATGTGGTATTGTGCAACATAGAGAGAGGAGAAATAAAAATACTCTAATGGCCCTGCTATATACAAACAGGAGGGGGCTGTGGGTTTAACACTCTGTAGGAGCAGCTTTCTCTTGCCCATTGAAGGGGAGAAGGTTTAAGGATCTGAGAATTAAATGATCAAGGTACAAAGCTCATGATGGACTAGGCAGGAGTCCAACAGAATGGCTCACCCCATTACCACTACTATGTGTCTGTAGATGTCTATTTTATATGTACATGTTCATATACATGTATATGTGTGGCTATATGCACATGTGTGCTCATGTGCATGGGTGCTGGAGGCCAATATGGGCATCCTCCTTTGACACCTTCCACCTTATTTTTGAGACAGGGTCTCTCACTGAACTTATTGATTAAGCTAAACCTGTTGGCCAATAAGCTTCAGGGATCTACCTGTCTTGCTCCCTTCTGCCCCCAGTTCTGGGATAATGGATACATAACTCTGTTCATGGATTTTTCACATAGGTGTTAGATATATGAATACAGGTCCTTACATTGGACAGCAGGCATTTTACATATAGAGTCATCTCTTCAACCCCAGACTTTAATTTTCTAGGAAGGTTTGGATACTTAACATAAAAGCTCATGATAAATTGGGTTCTATCATCTTTCAAGACTTGTCTCTTCATCATGAAATAGCTAAACTGTGGAAAGCACTCAGCAGACTCCACCCACCGTCTGCACTTTTCTCAATGGGGGGAGGGAATAGGCATGCATATTTACCGCATCCAAGTGGACACCAGGGTTTGCTTTAGCTATGTAGTTATTTACAATCCATGTTCATGAGCCCTTTCTCCCCTTACTTTGACATGGTCAGTAGAAAGAGCATGCTACCAAGAGGCTCAGAGAGTACATTCAGGACTGCTTAGCTCAGCACTGTAAATGTACTTGAAAAGTGTCATCCCATTTGTCCCATTTGTACATTTGTCTCCCAGCCTCTTCCACACTACAGGATCCTTCCACACTACAATATCTATGAGTAACAGCAACAACAATAATAACAACAAAGGAGTCAGATATATTAAATTTAAAAATAGTAATGACTATTAAAGTGCCCACTTCATGTGTAACATTAGCTTGCATGTGATTGGAGGTTGCCATGTAAAGAACAACCAAGGATGAGCTGTTTAGATAAGATACACGTAGATCTAGAGATGCAGCCCATAGTGAGAGTGAATGCCCCCATGCCAGAGACTGTCATAGAGCATGCTTTGACCTTTCTACCTCCCATCGGAGTGCTGGTTGAGTACAGTCTGGATCGCAATAGAAGTGAAGTCACCATCCAGCTTACTTAGTCTCCTGTACCCTAGATGAGGAACACTGAAGCCCATTGGGCAGTCACCCCATTCTCCAGGTAGCTTTCCAAAGCATCTATACCATCACTCCTTGGTCTAGAACCCCATTGGTTCCACCTGCTTTCAGATTTGGTTACATTTTTCTATTCCCAGTAGAGAAGTCTTTCTAATGCATGCTTGCCAGTGGTCTTTGTAGGACAAGGGAAACTAGAGGATGCAGAGAGAGCCATGAAACTCATCTCACAGGACAGCCTAGTGCTAGGAGACAGACGCCCCTCACTGGTGTGGATTGCCTTACCCAGACTGCTATCTCTTGAGTATCTTTTTGTCATTGCAGACAAGCAAAGAGGACATTCTGCCTCAGATAGGCTAGGGTTGGTTTCTTAGGTGTGCAGCTGCCTAACAGTGGATTAGGAGGCTCACAGGGCCTTTGGGAATGTCTTGCCTCGGATGAATGGGGCCTTGCCTCTCAGAGGTCCAGCTACATTTTATATTTGTCATAAGCCACACATGTGCTCTTTGGGGAGAATGGGAATTAAAAAAACTATTTGCAAGATAAGTAAAGAGAAATGTAATCCCTGAGTGGGACGAAGTGTGCTTTGAAATGAATGGGGGATAATCCTTTTGTTGACTATTACAAATGCACTTTATTTCTGTATTATCTGGCTGTGAGAATGTGCCATTCGCTCTAGTGACAAAGCCACTACAGATTCTTCTCTTTATGTCATCTTAAGTGAGACTGCAAGTCCTGTTTATTGCCTGGGGTCTGAGGCACGCAGCTCAATGGGGGCAGCTGGGTCATATGGCCACTGTGGCTCCTGACAGATTGCATTTTGTACCAGGCTCTGGACAGCAGTAAACAGGAGGTTAGGGAGGTAACTCTGCTGCTGGTGACACCCACTAGCTCCAGAGGCCATAACCCAACACTCTACAGGCACTTTGGATAGCCAGACTTGTAACTCTGTTCTTGAACAGTCTGGGACCTGTGACTAATGCCTCTCTTTCATGGTTTGGCATTCAGTTCTCTTGAAGGGGGTCATAGAAAAATTCTGAAGGCTTGCTGTTAGAGAACATTCATAGGAAATTGCTTGGGTAGAGCAGATCCACAAATACTAAATAAGAAGGTGGGGATATATATATGCTTGGATAAGAACAGAGTGGACGGTTCTAGAGCACAAACAAGTGGTGGGAATGAGAACCCCTCAAATGAACTCTGTTATTTTCTTCCCTTTCTACCTCCCTTGACAAGAAGGAAGCTTTCTGTGAGAAGGCAAGCCTCATGAAAGCCAGTGCTAGGAGCAGTCATAAGCCACAGCCTTGGATGGAGAATCTCTCTTCCTAAAAGTAGTCAGGCTTAGGGGTATGGGTGGAGTTCAGCACAGTCCCTGGGTTTCATCTCCAGGGAGAGAGGGAGGGGGGAAGGGAAGAAGGTAGGGAGGGAGGGAGTGCTCAGTCTTTTACCTATAGTCTGTTGGTTTGGGAGGAAGACTCTGGAAGCCCACACCTTTCAGACTCCTGGGAAAGACTGAACACAATATTAATATTGTTTATATCCACCACTTTGGGTAGCTAAAATGATGTCAAGACTGGTACTTGGAGCACAAGAGTTGTATCCTGATCCTGGTCAAGAAAATGTCAGAGACAGAGGAAAGGCATAAATATTCATGTTGCTCTCCTTCTCAAGAGTCTCTAGACATTTCCCAAGATTCAAGACACATATGGGACACTATGTTGTACATGACCCTCTCTTATTCTTTTAGCCTTTGCTGTCCTTGCTTTGGGACCCTCATGCATGCTACTTTCCCCCCAAAAAATCAGCCTTCTCTCCTCTGGCTATCTAGTTATTTATGACTTAGCTGGCCTATCACTACCTCAAGAAATCCCCTGATCCCTCTGAGTAAATAGAACAAACCAGTCACTCATGTATCCTGGATGTCTTTATTATGTATAACAGATTTAAAATAAATATTTGCCAGACAGTTAGCTGCTTTCTGCTCTTTCCCCACATTGTCCTACAAGCTCAAAAGCTAGGATGGTTGTCTTATTCAGCACTGTGTTCCTCTTAGCCTTTGCTAGTGCTAAAACATTATCTAGTTCATGGTTCACAAGGGGTGGACAGTCACATGAAGTAAACAAAATTAAAACCACTTGGCTGTGTGTGTGTGTGTGTGTGTGTGTGTGTGTGTGTGTGTGTGTGTGCGCACGAATGTGCACTGTCTGTCTGTCTGTCCATCCCATTCTTCTCTTCTCTTTAGAAAGAAGGCAGGAAGCCTGACTCCTGAACTTAACCTGTACCATCAAAAAAAAAAAAAAAAAAAAAAAAAAAAAAAAAAAAAAACAGAACCCCAAAACAGTTTTCTAGCTGCACTAAGGGAGCCATCTGCTTCAGGGGCTTGAGCCTTGTCAACCTCGGACCCACCATCATACTGCAGATAGCCCGTCCAGCAGCCCACATAAAGTACTGGGCCATGAAGTCACACACCATCCACATTAGACATCTTATAGAAAAACTTATGGATTTGTAATCTACCTCCTGGCAGCTTACAGTCTAAGGAAGAAAAAAAAGAAAAACTGACTCCAGCAAAACAACCAGAACATGCTGTCAGTAAGGTGAAAGCCTGAATCTAGGGGTGTTTTAGATATTCAGAAAATACAGTTCAGTAATAATAATCAGTGCTCTGTTGCTATAATGAAACACCACAGACTGAATCACTTAAAAAAATACTACATGTTTGCTTACCTCAAAGTTCTAGAACACAGGAAATCCTGGCACTGATATGTGGTTGCTGTATCATAGTTTGGCACAGGACAAATCATGGTAAGACAAGGGCAGCAGACAAGCTCCAGTCTCTCCTCTCTCTACGGCCACTAATGCCACTGTGGGGCACCATGCTCATGACTCCCTCACAACTTCCCCAAAACTTAACCTCCAAATACTATTAATCCATGAATCTGATGATTCAACTTTCTAATGCGTGAACTTTGGTGGGGGGGGCACTTGCTGTGCTGGCTGGTTTCTATCAACTTGACACCAGCTAGAAGTATCTTAGAGGAGAAGATTCAGTTGAGAAAATACCTCCATCAGATTGCCCAGAGGAAAGACTGTAGGGCATTTTCTTGATTAACTATTGATATGTCTGTCCAGGCCATTTGGGGCAATGTGTCCCTTGGCAGTTTGTCATGGGTTATCTAAGAAAGCAAACTGAGTAATCTGTGAAGAGCAAGTCAGCAAGCAGCATTCTTCCATGGTCTCTGGTCCAATTCTTGCCTCTCTGTTCCTGCCCTAAATTCCTGCACTGGTTTCCACCTTTGGCTTCCCTTAGTGATGGGTTATAACTGTAAGCTGAAATAACCCTTTCTTCCCAAAGTTGCTTTTGGTCAGTGTTTTATTGCAGCAATAGAAAGTAAACCAGGTCACACACCATAACAGACTATATTTTTTTTTCCAGTGAGAATGAACACTAAGTATCTGGAAGTGGGAGATGGAGAAGGAACAGCTAGAAGATTCAACACAGAGATACGGGGCTTCTAAGTCAAGTGCAAACAAATGGTTACCCTTGGTAATTTGGATATCTGGGTGGTACATAAGATTGATGGCAGCAAAGTATAAAACTTCTGGGCTTTCAGGTGTCTGGTTCACTGTTAGGGCATGAGCTCAGCAACAAATTAACTGAAGTGTCCCCAATAAATGCTAATAAGCCCCAAGAGGAATCAGGGACATCCCCTACGAATACCAAATGCACTCATTAGAACCCTTGCCACCATGAAGAATAGCAATATGACCTTGCAGTCATTAGGAACTTAAAATGCTATGACTTAAGTTTAGAGGAACACATATCGCAATGTAGAACCTAATTTGTGTTACCTTTACTAATTGCTGCTTAGCATTGAGCCTGGATGAATCAATGCATGATGGACATTTGAAGCATCAGCTATAACCCCATCACTATTTTTAAAGGTAGTGAAGCTTCAGAAGAGCCTTTTGAAAAGGTGTTTATCTGAGCTGCTGTGAATGGTTTGAACATGGGGTGGGGGCTGGGCAGACAGTGTGTTTATTTGCATGAATGCTAAATGCTGGAATTTTCTCCTGAGAATACCATTTTTCTCCTATCCTTCTTGAATGTGAATGCAGGGATGTCAGACAATGGGGGAAAATTACCGTAGCACCAAAATCCAACCCCAGCATGGGAACAGCTGCTCAGGGGTATGTATTCCACAGACAATTAGAATCTTCAGCATTATCCCAGGCCAGCTCTGCAAGGAGGTGTCAGGCAGTACTCTGTGGCCAGGAGCAAACAGATTTGTTCACTGGATAAGCGATAAGCGCTACCCATGTCTATCTTTTGTTCACACTTGAGGGCATCCAGTGAGCTGCATGCACTCACTGCCTTGGCATTGGAAGGAAATACAGAGCCCTTCTTGTCCTATCTCATTGCTGCTGTGGCCAAAGCACTGAGGACAGAACTTAAGCTACGGTGTTCTCTGTACTTGTTACTGAAGACGAAATCAACAACAGAAAGGTTGAGCCTGCCAGCCACACCCACTCGCTGGCTCGCGCGCGAGCATGCACACACACACACACACACACACACACACACACACACACACACACACAAACCATGGAGCATGCCTTACTCCCAGCTGTGCTCAGCATTTGAAATAAGGGTATAAAAGGAAATGATTTTCTCAGAGTTGTCATTTTTTTTCCTTCTTAAGGATAAAGGAAAGCTGATGTTTCCAGAAAAAAAAATTGGTTGTATCACTCTCGGGGCCCCAACTGCGTAGACCCTAAACGGTACAGATTAAAATCAAGCCATAAAATTCTATAACCAGGAGCAGCCCTGAAAACAGCTGAGAGCTTTGGACTCATGTTGGGATCCAAGAGGACTAGAGGTCCTCCAAAATCCCTGAGCTGTCACAGGAGACAAGAAGGAGACAAAGCCAGCACTTACACTTTGAATCCACCCAGGCTTTTGGGAAAAGCAAGACACTTCCACTACTGAAAACTGCTGGAATATCACCAAGAGGCCATGGAGAACAAGGGACGTGTGTACCTTCCCTAGAGCTGCAAGAACACACTAAGACAGGACCAAAATCCAGGCGTCCTGAATCCAGACAGTAGAAAGCCAGCCACTCCCAGCACTGTGATGGCTTAGAATTCATAATAGCAGGCAGCAAACTGTGACCTAATTTTTGCAGATAGTCATAGGTAAGATCCATTTTCTTAAGCAGGATTTCAATGTCCCTGTTCCTCTGAAGTATTAATTCGAAGATCACAGACACCTTGTAGGGATGGGAGGGTCAGATGGCAGTGTTGCCACTGCTCCAATGTAACCTGCCCTGATGCCCACCGTCTAGGGATGGAAGACCTGGCAGCCATTTTTTCTTTGGCTCTGTTTTCTCAGTGCCGGATTTCAGAAGCTTAGTAGCTTCCAGGTGATTGGCATCTGTGTTTCTCCCTCTCTCCTTTCTCATGCATGTATATGTACGCACATGTGGGGGCTGACACACAGGTAGGTATGTGCATATGGAAGCCAGAGGTCAATGTCAGGTTCTGCTGTCCACCTTGTTTTTTGAGGCAGGGTCTTTTACTGGCCTGAAGCCTGCCAGGCAGTTTAGGGTCTCACTAACTAGATCCACCTCTGCTTCCCCAGTGCTGAGATTAGAAGTGATTACCACCAGGCTTTCTTAATGTGGGTTCTGAGGAATTGAACTCGAGTCACCATGCTTACACAGCATGCACTTCACTGTCTGAGCCATCTCCTGAGTCCTGCACATTTCTCAGAGACTTGACTCCTTTACAACAGGCATCTGCTGCCTGACAGAGGAATGACTAGCAGGAAGCACTACCCCGCCCTTTTCTTTTCCTCTTCCTTCTCTCCTGCCTTTCCTCCCAACCCCTCTGTCCTTTAAAATACTGAGGGGGGGGGGGGGAAGGAGCTGCGGATAATTAAAATTAAATCTTTGTTGCCCCAATGTCTGAAACTCTGGGAAGTCATTATCAGAGTCAGACAGTGATATTTTGATATCCTGGAATCTTTTTGATATAAGGAATAAAGTTCTATTGCCATAAGAAGATAGGGAGCCCTGCGATTTCCTAATCACCCTTTATGATTTGCAGTGTCTTGGGATACTTCCTCAGATGTTTCCACCATGGCTTATGTACACTTCAAACCCATGTGCCGTTAAATGCAGAAGCTCGGTGCTGAATTAATGACGGCAGCTTCAAACGCCTACCTCGCTGGCAGGCTGGAGATCTAAGGACAAACTCAAAGAGGGTGATGGGCCTTTGAAAATTACTAAGCACAAACAATAAATCTCATTAAATAAAGTCAGCAGAGTGGGCTCACAAATGCAGTAAGACAGACTGGGACAGGAAGGGCTGGAGTCAGCCTTAGCTTGGACGTTTATCAGGGAACTTGGCTGGGAGGGCTCAAAAAAGTCAGCTGTGTTCCGGGAAGTCATGTGACCAAATGGAATCCATACTGAGAACACTGGTCATTGGATGCTGTGGAGACAGGGTTACCCTTGGCAAGAGCCTACATTCCAGGCTAGTAATAGTGTAAACATTGGGGTTATTAGTGACTCTCACATCAGCCTTGGTAGAGTTTGAAGAAAGCAAGGGTTTTGAGCAAGGCTAGCAAAAGAAGAGAAATGCAAACAAATCAACAGTCATCCTGTGAGCCACTGGCCCCCAAAGTCCTTCGATGACATGTGTAGTCACTGTGTCCTACAGAGGCAGACTCCCCCACCTTCAAGGTATCCCTGAGCAGATCGAGGGAGGGAGAAACCTAGGTTCTAGGTGTTAAATGGCCAAGTTCTTGATGTGATCCAGTAGGGAACTGTACAAGCACTGGAGGGCAATCATTGTACCAGACCAGCATGTACTTCCAGAAGTAAACTGTCTGTCATATGAGAGGTAATATGAAGCCAGGGAGCATGGAGAAGGGATGCCAGACACAGGGCATGAGTCTATGCTAAGCCATAGACTCCATGGTGGCAATGAAGCCCTTGGCTGACTGCCATTCTTGGTCAGGGATGTATGGTCCAAGTGTAGCACTCTCTGGGGGCTGCTGAGGGAAAGCCAAGTCTCTTTTGTGAACCTGCCCAGCAACTCCTTCCCTCCTCTCTCCTACCTCAGTATTCTCCTCCCTCCTGCTTTCTCCTCACCTTCCAATGATTCCAACTCCATTTGAATTCAAGAATTTAACTACAGAGATCACACTGACCCTTTTCCCAAGAATGAAAGGATGTGGGGTCCTCTACCAGAGATTTATTTGTGATTGTGACTGAGGGTTTATTTAAACTAATTTTATTATTCATGACACAGACAATTTATGCAGTGAATGCAATTAGGAACTATGATTGGCTGCCACAGCTAAGGGCGAAAAGTGCCACTTCCTTGGATATGCAGGGAAAGAAGGCAAAGAATATTAGAAAAATAATCAGTCGCTGCAATGTTTTTTATGAAATGATCCACAAACCTTCGTTTAAAAAAGAGCTAATTTAATTTCCCAAACACCCTGCAAAAGATATCTAATTATCCACTTCTAAATTGCTCTCATAATTTTTCCCAAGTTTTCTATTGTTTATGCCTTTGTGTGCTGTCCCTGTAGACAAGTGAAGAACCTGCCAGCTTGATGTACAGGTCCCAATAAGCCCCTTCAAGAGGGTCCTCCTGATGCCAGGCACAAGAGCTCTGATGCAGCCTCTTATATGTTTGTCCATTTAATCAGAAAATATTGGAGAAACGAGACTTGTTTGTAATGATTTACAATTTTAGGTGGAGAAGAAAGAAAGAATTGACCTTTTTTCTTTTCCTTTTCTATGAGAAGCAGTCTTAAAAAAAATCAGACATCAAATCAAAACAAATCTTGGTGTGTTCAAAAGATGGGCGAAGGGAATGAGTTGCAGATACAGTCAGTTAGAGGCATCCTAAGAGATGTGTTAAGTGACAGAAGCCAGACAAAAAGGAGTTCATACTTCATGGTACCACTTATGGAAGGCACTAGAAAAATCAAACTAGTCTTTAGAGAGAGGAAGTAGATCGATTTCCATAGTGAAACAGCTGTGGGAGGCAAAAAGAGAAAAGGGCCCCTAAGTGGGTGTGAGAAAGCTTTGAAAGTTTGGTCATGCTACTGGGCTAACTGTGGTGATGGTTTCCAGAGCCTATGTATACTCAAACTGCTCATCCTATACAGCATGATGAAGCCTTCTCTGCTTAGTCCATCCAGAAGTTATAAACAGCAATGCAAGAAAACAAGATGCACACCACACGTGTACACTCATGAATCCACCCATGGACACCATCCTTGTCATTTTTGTGGCTGTGTAAAAGGGGAAGGCTATTTTCCTAGGGTCTCAGTTGTGTTCAGACTTGAACTGAGGGATATATATATATATATATATATATATATATATATATATATATAGAGAGAGAGAGAGAGAGAGAGAGAGAACCTCAATTGGCACTACAATCTACTTACCTCGTTACTGAATATCTTCTTAGGACCCATAGAATCCAAAACAGGACATCCTAGGATGTGAGGGCCTGAAGAAAGCCTAGGCAGCATGTCTTATCATCAGGGATACAAAGCATATGCTGCCTAGTACCTAACTGGGGGCCTATAGCTCAGGCTCTAAGGATTGGAAGAGAGGAATATCTTTGCATGGAAAATACCGTGTATGAAAAAAAAACAAACATGTTGCTGGCCTGGATATAGAGCTCAGGTAGTAGAATGCTTGCCTAGCATGCACAGAAGGAACCCTGGGTTTGAGTCTCAATCCTGCATAAACTGGACATGCTAGTGTCCAGTTTATGTCCAGTAAATGGAATTACAACATGGGGTAGGTCTTAGTAGGATGAGAGAGAGACAGAGACAGAGAATACCACGTGGAGCAGTCACAACAGAAGACCCAGAACTTTGAACATGCTCTCCTGGGATTTTTTTTTCCTGCTGTAGGGAAAATCTGGAAAGAGCCCTTTAAATCCATAGCACAGCAGAGCAGGCCTGAGGTGGAAGAACAGACTGTGCTCCCTCACTTCAAAGGCACTTCCAGTCCCCAAAAGCTATGCACTGAGTGGTCTGATCCCAGCCTTTGTGGCTGCCATCTACTCTTCAAAGTCTCAGAATTTTCTTCCTAGCTTCCTGGCAATCAATTTACCTCTCTTGATCACACACCTGCCTCATCCAGAATGCACTGAATGGGTGTGACATGCCCCCCTGTGGAATTACATCACCAGCTTCTCACCTTGGTTCTGTGGAGTACATGGGGTAGGTCCTGCTAGGATCCCTGGTTGCCTGGATCTCTCAGTAGAGAAATAGAAGTAAAGCCTTCCCTTGCAACTATTCCTGTCCTACCTTCCTCTTCCATGGTGCTCTCCTTCCAACCCCAGTACCCACACCTCTATACTGGTGGAAATAGGACTTACATAAAGTCATCTCCCTGGAAGAGACTGGATTTTGTATATGCTGCCTTCTTTCCACTGTCCTGAATTCCCTGGCCTATATTTGGTTAATTTCAAACATTGCATCAGCTGCATGTGTTGTCTTCAAATTCCTGGGCACGTTGGCGACCCTGGTAGAGTGGAGCAGTAAGGCTGGGAAATGAAACCCACTCATGGGGTCCCTCAACCCCAGTCCCTGTCTTTGCCTCTCCCAATCCATACCAGCAGCATTAGATATGTTACAGGAAATTCAGCTAGCCAAGGAAATGCAGTGACCTTTCTGACTCCATGCATTTGGAGGAAGAACAGCACAAAAGCCAAATTTGGTCAGAGGGGAGGATCCCCATGGGAAAGCTTACTGACTGTGACCATAACCACAATGTATCTTGGTCTCCAATCCCCAAAGCATCTCCCCACCACCCCCCAGCAAGACACACTTATCTATTAGTCTTATAGTGATGAATGCTTGCTTGCCCCAGTCCTCATAAGCTATGTTCAGAATGGAACCTGGGCAATTATCGTGAGTTTGAGATGTTGCCAGTGACATTGTAGCTTAATTATTCATAGGCTATCATTTCCAGATTGCCTTCCATAATCTCATATGCACTTCTCCTTGCATGCTTTCCTACCTGCACCCCCTCCCCTGGTCCCTGCTGCTCTTTCCATCCTTCTAGGAGGGCAGTCAAGGTGAAGCAACATGAGGCAAGGAGGCTGATCTCTAACTTGTGTGACAACCTTAGGTTTTGACTTTCCTCCTCCCATTCAAAACCATTATCCTTTTTTTCTTGAACACCGAAGGTTTCTTTTTTCCCCTGAGGAGACATTTCTAAAACTGATCACCATCAGTGTGTGAATTTTCCTGTCAAGAGTGGGACAGGCAAAAGGATGTGACCATTATTCTCTGCCCATAAAAGCAACCTCCTTCCAGCTGTTACTTGAAAGGCAAACTAACCCTCTTGACACCAGGTCACCCTGCACCCTGGCATCCTAGATCTGGGAACAGCCCAATACTTAGGTTATGGGACCAAGGCTGTGGGCAGATTACCAAACTTGGCTGTCTGTCCCAACTGTTCGATAATGTTCTAATTAATTACTGCAAACTTCAGAGGACCCAGCTAACTATAATTGAGAGATCAACAGAGGCTGCATGGAGTTAGATGTGCATACTAATTACTGAATTATCCAACACCTGTTTGGGAATGTAGCACTGAAACATGGCTTTCTTTTCAAGCAGGAGACCTTCCATTGAAGAAGGTGGTCTTTGGTATGCAAACTGGAGCCCACTCTTTGTCTGATGTCTTTTCTTGTTACTTGGTGAAGACCAAGGCAATGCTAATTAAACTAGTTAATGAAATATCTATGTGGCCAGATCTCAGGGTCATTCTGAGGGGGTAGAATGGGCCTGCTTAAAATAGACATTAATGAGCCCAGCATCATCATAATGGAGGGAGTGACACTCTGGGATTGGCACGTTTAGTCTATATCTGAACTCCAACATGTTTCTGCATTGTTTGCATCTGGCTCCCTCCCCCCGGAATTGGATTGGCACCACCATCTAAAAACTGTTCATGGGTCAAAGCCACTTAACATTTTTACTAAGACTAGCACGAGCCTGGTGCAGGCAGAGTGCAGCAGGATACAGGCAAGGGAGATTGAACCCTGTTGGGATTTTGAGCGAAATAATGGCAAGCAAGCTAGAGCAAGAGGTTAAACTGGGGAACAGATGGAGCATGGGAAGAAAAGAAACTTTACCATAGTACCATTTCTCATTTTTACTGATTAGCTTCAATAACCCATAATCAGTAAATTCACACCAGAGTAAAAGCAGGGCTTAACCTGAACCTTAAATTTTTTAGATGAGGTATTTGTCACCAAAGTGAAAAATAACAACTCTATTCAAAGCTCGAAGAATTAGGTATACAATAGAGTATACCTAAGACCTGCACCCTGGGCTAGTGCCCATGCCAGCTTCTGTCCTCTGCCATCCTCGAGATAGTTCATATTCTCTTGTTCACAATAGAGGAAACTCCCAGTTACCACCTAAGAACTGCCTGCAAGAAAATTGCAAAGCAGATTCACTGCTGCTGGCTTTTTCTCAGTTGGAACAATTTTGATGACGATAATGATAATGAGGTTGGCAAGGATGGTGATAATGATTAATATGATCATCTGTATTCACAAACAATGCAGACAAAACTTAAATAGATCTTAGGGATGCTGAGATTCTAGCATGATCTAAATGTACACTCTTTCCTAGAAATTCAATACACTTGATGAATCTATGCCTGAACATTTCTCAGAGTATCCATATCTCTTGAACACTCAACATTTCCATACCACCACGCTTCTTTCTCCAGGAAAGCTGTGCTCATCATGAAGCCAATGCATACTGTAGATGCCACCACACTGGGACTCCTTATGCTCCCACCAGATTGCCATGTTTGGGATCTAGTTCAACTTGACCATGATCTTTTTAGATTTTATACAACTCTGCATTTGGGGTTTTTCTCATTGTTGGCATGTAAAAATGGAGGTACTGCTTATCTAAAAATGATGAAGTATAGTATCCATACTTATCTATTGGCACCAAATTCTTGTCCCATCTGGCAGCCTTTGCAGCAACCCTATTTCCTTCTCCTGTCCAAGATGAATCTGTGGGCACTCTACTAACTTTAAATTTGAGGAAAGTTTTCAATATGTAAAAATAGTACGTGAGCATTTTAGCACATTTCCTTTTCACCCATCATTTACTCACAAAAGGTTGAGTTAAACTCTCAAATCCAAATGATGTGAAACTTGGAAAATACTGCCATGTATCCACTGTGCAACATGAAGGTATCACATTGCCAAGAAAACCCTGGCTGTATTTCTCAGAAACCTACTGCCTCCACTCCTCCTCTGTTCTAAGTATGGCTGCTTTGCATTCCCAGATGTCTTGACTTTTTCCTCCTCATTAGCCTCTCCAAAGAGGTGATGTCATTGCCTTTGAGCTCTCCCACAACCTTGGTATGTCTCTTTATTTCATTTCTTTAGGAAGAGTCCTCAAAACATGTCATCTAGAGGGTTGGTTAATTCATCTCTCGAATCATGGACCTTTGTTGCTTGCACATCTGTTGGATAACCTTGCTGAATACTACGCTTAGACTGCAACGATGTGAAGCCTGTATCACTTTTGTGCACATGCCTCTCATAGATCAGCCCAGCATTTGTCAGCACCCTCCAAGAGCATTTCCTAAAACAGCCCTTCATCAATTTGGCTTGATTGGCTTGGCTCCCTGTGCTTGAACTTTGAACCCAAATCACAATTTGTTCACATACATGTATTGGGAAACATCTACATGTTGGGTCAACTTTACATCAATGAAGCAAAACACATTGAGTAAAAGGGTCCAGTGACATATTCTAGAGCATGTTTCCTCAGCAATGGTCCTGAATCTGGAGGTTCATATGTGGTAAGATTATTTGAGGTGCTCCCTCCCAGTGACTACCTCCCCATAATGAACAGTCTTTCTGGGGATGGATTTATCTGAATTTTATATACACTGAGAAACCATGCTATTAGAGAATTTTATATACCTAGTACATTTAAGCAAGTTTATTTATCCATTCATGAGTGACCAGTGATTCATAGAGTCTTTAAGTTCAGAACTACCCTAAAGATTATTGAAGCCATTTGTGCACTCTACCCAGAGAGTCAGATATCCTCCACATCCATTCTGCTATATTTGAGAGCTCATGACTTCCAAATATTTCCATTGTTGAACTGCTTCAATGATCTTGATATCCTTTGTGTTGATTCAAAGTCTATGTCTTCACCTCTCCTTTCTAATGCTGACTTTGAATAAATACATAATTCTTCTATATAGCCTGCTTTCTACTTGTGTATATTTAACTCAAATGAGGTGCTTTTATCCCTTTTCATGAACCTATTATCTGGTCCATCTTAGACTCAAGAATTTCAATCTGATGTTTTGAGCCTATTACATGTCCACAAGAGTCCCCTGGTATGACTGGGGAAGAGGAGAGCATATCTGTGTGGAAGTAAAAGCTAAAATTGATGGGGGATGTCCTGTATGCTATGAATTTATGTTTCATTTATTGATTGATGAATAAATGCTGATTGACCAGTAGCCAGGCAGGAAGTATAGTTGGGGCTACCAGAGAAATGCCATGTAGCCACCAGAGGAATAACAGGTTCAGGCATTCTCCAGTAAGCCAAGACCATGTGGAAATATTTAGATTAACAGAAATGGATTAATAATTAAGAGAGAGCTAGCCAACAATAAGCTTGAGCCATCAGCCAAACAGGTTTATAAATTAATATATGCCGCTGTGTGTTTATTTGGGCTTAAACCACTATGGGACTGGGTGGGACAGAAACTCTGTCTACAAATGGCACCCAAGCTGCTATGAAAGTATCAAGGTGAGAGTAGTGAATTCTTCCTAAAGCATTGAAAGAGATGCCACAGAAATAGAACCTTTGTTTGGTTTTATTGTTTGTTTGCAGTTTTGTTTTATTTTCTTTAAACAGGGTATCTCTCTGTAGCCCTAGCTGTTCTATACCTTACTCTATAGACCAGGCTGGCCTCAAACTCGGAGATCTTCCTGTTTCTGCCTCCCAAATGCTGAGATTAAAAATGTATGCCTCCACCTCCTGGCTTGGAAAATTAACTTTTAGAAAACTTGAAGAAAATGTGGAGATCTTTCCAGGCAACGAGAGTAAAGGACATTTCAAATGGAGATGATGACATGGATAGGTCATGAAAATTATCATAGTAGTTGTGTACTTTAGAACTAAAGTCCTATATGTGTAAACTTCATGTAGATAAGGATATAGGACAGGGAGGTGGTAGGAAGAGATGAGATGCTGGAAACAAGCTGTGCATGTTAGACCACCTAAAGAGCTCTCTCATACCTCACTGGTGGAACCCATTGTCTTCCTAAGCTGTCCCACCTCCTCTTACCTACATCTCATCATCACACAAAACATCTCACCATGTCTAAAGTACCAGGGTCTTTGTGATCATTTCTGTGACCCTAATCATGCTCAAACCTATTTTGGAAAGTCCTCCACTTATTTTTCCCACATGGGAAAGAGACATGGAATAGTACTGCCATCTCCTGCTCAGTTGTCATAGAATTTGTCCCCAGGTTCTTTATCTGACTCAATCCCTTTGGAGAAATAGGGGCCAGGTATAATACAACCATAGTATTGCTTTAATGGTAGTATCCTGCATCCCCATAGGAACTGGAGGACTGGCAATCAGCCTACAGCCTTTCAGTGTCTAAACACTGGCTTCTTATATAATATACTGTCACTGACTGTCCAGCAGGTCAAACTGAGAGAGATCAAGTTCTCTAAGATCATGGTCTGTGAACCAGACACTGAAAAAGCTTCTTGTGTTTGGGTGAGTTTTACCCTTACTGCAGAAGTGAAAGGCTGGCACTCAACAGGCGCCCACTTAGTCCAGTAGAGAAATTCTCTCCGTTCTCTGTAATCACCCCAAATCAACTCTTTGCTATGCTTCAGGTAGCCAGGAATGTCAACGATTGCCTGTTACCTTTGCAACATTTGTTGACATCACTGGGAAGCATGAATATCATAGAAATGAGATGGTAGAAGAGCAATGGATTTAGGGAGACAATTTCGCCCTAACTTCTGCTTTCTGCTGAGATGCCTCCTAGTCTATTCATAACAAGAAGCAGAGCATATACCATGGTTACAGCTATATATTTATGCAAAGGGAAAGCAGAACAAGCCATCCCAGAACTGTATAATAGCAAAGGGCAAATATGTAAGTTTGGCTCACACTGTAAGTGCAGCTATCAAGAGAATGATTTATGAATTTAGTCTCAACCAATAACTCCAGCATATACAAAGAAAACCTTCAAAACAGGCCCCACACTCAAAAGTTCTGCAGTCAAAATCTAGGGGAGAATGATGTGTGCACCTGCACACACTTTTAACAAGTGGGTGGCAAATTGTAGATACAGTTGGAAGGATCCTTCAGTGAAAAGTGTCCTCAGAGAAAGTCAAGAGAGCACGAGCTGGGACGAGCACTAAGTTTCCAGAGCCAAAGTGCTCATTTCCTAGATGTGCCAGAGGACAGGAAATGACATTGCTGGGGACCTATTTAGGACTTGACACCTTCTTCACACCAGAAAAGCTCCTGCATGGGCCTTCTGTTCTCCAAGCACTGATTGGTTCATCCATTTACAATTTGGGCAGCTTTTCTTCTAGAACAGGCTACTGTTTGGGGATGGGGTTGTTTGTTCATTCTGGGCTTTTTTTTTTTTTTTTTACATTGTACTAACAGCTTTATGCAAAACCCATTCAGTAGATTGTAACAGTGCTAGCCTAAGACTTCTCACATCCATGACCATAACCCACCAAAGCACAGTAGGATCTGCTGCTAAGGATCTGGTCTGAGTGTAAGCCTTATAATGCCAGTTCATTTATGGGCCTTACAGATTTTTATGAGGCACTGCTCTAGAATAGCAAACCAGAGCAGATAAAGGAAATAGAATGGGGCCACCTGGCCCCTGAGAAAGGCCCCATTAGCAGAACACAAGAAGAGGGAGGAGAAGCTGTACACCAAGTTCAACCCATTCAAATCACTTGGTTCCATTCCAGCCACAAAAGGATATACTCCTCCTATTAGGTATGTTACAGTGACACGGTGATTGGTGGAGGAGAGCAAAGGACTTGTCAGCTGAGTGAGTATTGGCTGTCACTCCTGTTATCAAGCTGCCTGCTTATTTGCGATTTTATTTTCAGATGTGATTGACAGCTGGATGGCTCTGACATTCTCGGCGCAAACATACAGCCTGTTATTATGCTTGCATTAACATTTTGATAAACACACGGTGCAGCTTTGGAAAAGTAATTACATGTCATCACTTCAGTGCTTCATCAAAGAAAAGTTTACTGTGTAATTGCGCTGTGATTTACCTATGTAGAATGTGTTACACTCCACAAAAGCTCTCTCTATTTAATAGTTTACATTTACTCTTTAAAATACACAATATCCCTTCCCAGGGGCTTCTTTGGTCTAAAATAAACTTGGCAATATAATTTAGCTTTCCATAAATATACTTAGATATTACTGTGGAGTACTTTTGCATAATAGTTATTTAATGCTAAGCGTAAATATGCGGTGCATTATATTGGCTGAGCTATCAAAAAAAGACTTCTGACGACAAGGAAAAATAGGATATTGTTACCTTGGTTTCTACATTAAGGAGAGGGACTTTTGCTCTTATATTTATATCCATGCTTTTCACAGTGACATCTAATTTTACAATAAAGTGACGAGCTGAAGCGCCTCGCAGTAGAATCTAAAATATTGGTTCTTGTTAGCGCTTAAAGAGCTCTTCTGATGTGGCGCTGAAAGAGCCTTCTGGAGAAAGGCACAAATGATTGCAGGGTACTTGGGAACCAGAGAGGAAACGAAGGAGCGATTTGACTGATGTTTCCTCAGTGAGACCCATCTAAACAGCTGGATATCTAGGAAGGAAAAGGAGATGGGGGTGGGCAGTAGCCAGCAGTCATAGAAGAGCCCCCAGAAGGATCTCCAATGACAAATTATATTTTTTATATCTGATGCTGAGAGGGCATTTTGAATGTCTGTGGACTTCGTAATTATTGATGAGCAAACCCTGACAGCAGTGGCCCAGGTCAAGCAGGCAAGCAATCCTTTCTAGCATGCTTAATAACATGTGAATATTTGGGTGAGTCTCTATTCCAGGAAGAAAAGGTGCAGGAGTGGGGTAGAGAGCAATAGGGTAACTGGATTGCTCTCACAGTAGTTCATAAGTTTCTATATAGGCACCAAATTTTCCTTCTTGGGTAACTGAAATGAGCAGAGGTGGGGAGAGCAGGAGCCACTGTCTATTCCACAAACAGGACATGGTGATGCAGGGCTATGGAGCCCTTGAGATGTCCTTCACCGTCTCACAAAGCATTCTCTTTACCAAAAGACTATTCTCTCAAATGGCCCGCCCAGTGCTGCACAGAGGGCAAATGACTAAACCGCAAAAGTGGAGGTGAATGCCTCGTCGTTTCTGTTCTTGTGGGAGAGCTCATAGCCGCATGGAGAAAGGTTTGTCAGTGAGAAAGTTAGGATGAATTGAAGAAATCGCAGCCTGAACTTGAACACAAAGGTGGGAAACTTGTATGAAAGCAAGGATAAAGAGGAGGAATGAAAGGATGGCCAGGGGTAAGGACCGTGAACTGAGTCAGAGGGCCTGAATGTCATTTATTCAGTAGGGCCCTAGGAGCAATGGCAACCATCTCAGCTGCTTCTTCAATACAGCTGGCAGCTGGGGGAGGGGGTGGAATTAAAACATGTATTTCCAGATGTGTAAAACGGCTCAATAATTCCACGTTAGTGTATATTAATCCTCCCTGGAAATTGGCATTAACTCAGCTTTAGCACTAGTCTAAATAAACACATCAGCTCTGAGAACAGGCGCTCTTTGCATAACAGCTGCATACGGCATCTGTATCCTGGGTATAGGTTCCCTGTACGCATGCTACCTCTGGAGCAAGCTCCAGTTTCCCTCTTTACATGTAGCCCGACTCAGTATAGTTCCTCCTTTTGCTGTCAGTGCTATGGGATTAAAAAGACACCATTGTAATTGCCAGTTGGCCTGCAGAGTAATGTCCTGTAATTGACAAAGATTACTTAGCTGCAAGGAAGAAAGACACACTGATTAGGAGAGATCGTCTTTAATATCGCATTTAACCTGCACTCTTTCCCCGGTTTTCTCTTCACTTGAGCCCTGCCAGGGATGTCTGGCTTTCTTTGCCCTCCCATTCCTCATAGTGGGAGACCGAAGAAGGGCAGCAAGGTCCACATGGGGACACTTGGTTCTAGAACAGTAATTTCACCGACTTGGGAGACCTAAAAGCTTTAATACGAATATATGCTGAATTATCCAAAAACAAAATTTGTTCCCCATCACATTTAACGTACCCTTTGACCTGGGCCCCAGAGGTGCTCAAGGGCGATGACATTTTTCTTCTGTACTTCAAATGACTAGGTCAGATCTTTAGATCTTCATTATTCTTGTTTTTATCCTTTGCTCCTGATTCAGGGTTATGTAGCTTTTTTTTTCCCTGGAGAATCACATTGGCTTTCTCTCTCTCTCCCTCTCTCTCTCTCTCTTAAGAAAAGAGCTTTAAAAATTGCTCTGTTAGAAAAAATACAGGTTAAAATGCATTTTTCATGTCCTTTCATGCTCTATTGATTTTTTTCTCTCATTTTTCTTACAAAAGAAAGTTTTAATGCAGTTTTAGGGGGAAAATAGTCAGCAGTTGTTCTCTTCCCCAGGAGTGAAAATACTGGACATCTTGCTTATGAATGCAATGTAATGATCTCTAGCTACTATCCATCTATCTGTTTATCTATCAACTGTCTACCCATTATCTATATATATGGGGGCAGTAGGTAATGTGAAACCCCATTATTCACCTGTAATACAATTTTCTCACTGTACCCAATTTTACTAGCTACAGGGGACTTTTAACTCTCCTCAGTTTACAACCATGTAGTAAGATTTAAATAGCCTGCAGGGAGTTTTGGATGCACCCATGGAATAATCATTCTGAGTACAGAAAAACTGTGTCTAAAAAAAACGAGCAACACGTGGAGAATGTGTGTTTTTAATGTGTCAGCTCCCGCTCACACGCCTACTTGTCTGTCTTTCTACGAATGGAAGGTCATAGGGGCAATGGAAAGTGACAGGTCAGAGGTACACGTCCCCAGAGACTTAATCTGAGACCTTACACAAGTCATTTCCACTGCTCTGGATGAAGGTCTACCGTGTGTGAAATAGGAAGTGTGGCAGGTGTGAGAAGGGAAAGCCAGGTGTGACTCTCACTACTGCTCTTTTCCCTTTGCACCTGACAGGCAGTTCCTCTCTGCATGAGTGAGAGTGAGTGATAGACTCAAGAGTTCCCCGTCATTGCGTGCTACCCAGTGTCACTTCTGTGTTGTACTGTTCTTGTCACTTCTGCAGCTTTGTACACCATTCTGTACCCTGAGATATCTTCTTGAAAACACAACCGAATTCTCTCTCTGTGTTCAGATTTTACTTGCATACAGATGAGTTACCCTAGCCAGATACATTTGACAAATGGGGCTGATTTTCTAAATAAGTTAAAAATGCTTACATCTAAATCAATAGATGCAGAAATTATTTTCACTCTAAATATAACTTACTTCATTTCGTAGGGAAGGGAGTCTGTGCATGCAGGTGCACGTGGAAGGCCAGGGAAGGAGGCAAGTGAAGGTCATCACTGCATAACAAGGTTCTGGTAGGCCACAAGCTGCATACTCAGTCAACCACAGTCCATAACCTTAGGACTTGGTGGCATCATGACCATAAATAAGCACATATGCAGTCTATTGCAGTCTGTGATGCTCACCAATGACCAAACTGCCTCAGGCCATATTGGACTGCATCTCTGCCAATGGTACATGCTCCTGCTTTCCACTGTAGGGGATGCTGACCCTCCCTATGGACAGCTTGGGTTTCACAGATCACATAAGCTCGGCACACCCTGTCCATTTACACTCATGTGTGACTTGAGATGCAGTAGGAACAGGATGCTCCTGAAGTCCGTACAGAGGAAACCCAATTTTCCTGTCTGAGCTCAGTCCCAGGAGTCATCCAGCTCTTGGCTGACTGTCTAGGACTGAGAACTCTTCTCACCAATGAATCCATGCCACTTTCTGTTAACTGAGAAGGATGACCACACTCCTTCTCAACCAAAGGTCTCTTAACAGAGCTGGACATGTTTGGCTTCCCCTCTTCTCCTTCAAAACATCTGCCAGGCCTCCAATGTGCCCAGCAAGGGATCCCCAAGCCTGCCCTGACTCAGCGCCACAAATTTTATGCTTGTGCAAACTCAGCAGCTGCAGCTTCTTCCTTATTCTCCCTCCTTTTTTCTTGGTGGACATTAATACGTTTCTATTTCATCACATACATGTGAGTCCATCTTGAAGGCTTCTGTAACCTATTGTTGGAAGTAGCAATTATGACATTTGGGCTTCACAAAAAATTCATCCGTTTCTAAAAAGTTATCTTCAAAAATACATTTACCAAACATGTACCAGGAGCTAAGCACTGCCCTAGGAGCTGTATGACATGAGTGTACAAAGATGCTACAGTGTCTAAAGTGCCTGACTATATGCTTGTTTCTCAGAATAATATGAAAACCAAATTATCCCCTTAGCTTTGAACATTCTGATAGTCCTCTCCTGCATTTTTATTTCTTCTGGTCAATGACCTTAGCCTTAGCAACAGAGCCCTGGTGATCTTGGCATTCAGGAGGTGTCGTTCTTATCACATGGCCTCTCTCAAGGCCCATTGTAGCACATCATGGTCCATAAGAATCTGTCAATGCTTATTCTTGAGAGAATATCCTGAGCCTTACTTCATTTGTTTGTTAAACAAGTCCTGGGGCCGAAAGTTCTGAAGGGTAGACAGAAGAACAAACGCACTTTGAAGTCATCATTCCCAACATGAGGTCACCTCTCACACCTGGTGTGCCCCTCCCATCACCAAAGTCAGGCAGGGCCATGCTGCTCTCACGCCCTCTGGGGAGCCTCAGATTTAATTTGTTTCACCTCCAAGCCTTTGCCTGTTTCTAACGTCTTACGATATAGGCACAAGTTCTCTCCTGGGATGCCGTGTTTCCTCTCAAAGTATTCATTTCATTAATGATCACACTGTGCTATTATGTTTTCCTTGCGCTGTTCTATAGATCATTTTTATTATGTAGATACAAATTCTTTGATATTGTAATTGTGAAGTACATATTATGAAGACAAATGCATCAGGCATAATGAGAATGGATTGCCAATAAAAGTTGAAAAGCAAGGAGAATTTTTTTTTTTTTTTTTTTTTGGCTAAGCCCTATCCAGAGCACTGACACTCTGAATGCTCTGTAGAAAGGCCCCTTGGACAGAAAGAGCTTATTTTTAGTCTAATGTTGATAAAGACTTGACTTTGGCAGCATCTTAATTATCTGATAAAAGCCAGACTCCTCTGCTTCGCTCACCTCTAATGTCGAATGCCTTCTGCTGGCATTAAAATTATGCCACAACTCCAGAGAGAAAAGCGAGAGATAGCTGGTGCATTATGTTTCCAAGATGTGAATTAGAGTTTAAAGAGTCACTTCGTTTCGTTTAAACAAATTACAAAAATAATGGTTTGCCCTTAAAAGGTCTGTTTCATGTATTGTTATCCCTCACTTGTGACACTCCTGACAGTGTCATTCCCAATATTATGTCTTCCATTAGTTGCTAGAGGAGAAGAGTGATAGCTGGGGGTTCCCATTGGTATTTCTCCTCTTTGTCCCTGATTGAAAAGCAGAAGGAACAGCCAGTGAGTCAATGGTCCTATGTTGTAGACACAGGGTCACACATAGAGGGTACACCGAGTAATATATGGATAGATTAATTGATTGACTGATTGAAATGTATTTGCCATTAAGCAATTTAGGAGCAGAGAAGCACAGGATGTATGGTTGGTCATGTGACCTTGCTGTTAGATGAGGAAGCTGGCTGCTCTGGGAATTTCCAGTCTGCTTCTTCCTTAGCATTTTCAGAGTCTCTGGAGGCTGGAAGCTACACTACTATGATTCTAAGCACAGCCAACTGGGACACAAACCTCCCCTCTCGAAAAGAAAATGTGCCAGTTTAAGTATTTGAGGAAACATTTTGTAGGGCTGACCCAGTTCCCACATTAAGAAAATAATGCCCAAGCCCATATGGCTAATTCCTTCCCAAACTGTTTGTTTGCCATCATGCAGACCTACCCTGAAAATAAAGCATCTAGGCGACATTCAAAATCCAAATGGAGCAGAATGCAAATGAGCTTGATAATGGTGAAAAGTACATTTACTTTGAAAATTCTTGTGGGTGTCATCACCATCGACACAGGCACCGGTTTTGTTGAGGTTTGCAACAGGCTTTGCAGCATGGACTTGTTTCCACACTTTTGTCGTGGGCCTTTCGCACTTCATCCTGCAGTGTTCATGCTTTAGTGGTACCTATCCTGCCTTATGAGCAAGGTCGAAGATCCAGAAACCAGGGTTTTCTCTCGCATCTAAATAAAAAGAACCTGAAACCTCACTCTACAGCCTGGCTTCTAAGCCATGCCCAAGGTCAGAGAAGTTCCAGGGGCTAAGAAGGCCAAACAGGATTTCATCTCAAAATCCTGTTTGAGATTCATGCCCATTGAGAGGAAGTAGATAAACATGAAGACCAGGTTTGTTGTTCAGTGGTTAGATTGTTTCCCTAGTTGCAATGCTTAGAACTGCCAAAAGAAAGGGGAAGGAATGTGGAGGGAGGAGGGAGGAGGAAGGAGGGAGGGAGGAGGGAGGGAGGGAGGGAGGGAGGGAGGGAGGGAGGGGTGAGGGGAGCAGAAGAAGAGGGAAAGGGGGGATGGGGAGAGCATCTGGAAAATACTAATCAGGCAGTGACATTTGGGGTTAGGCAACCTCATGTCACCTTGCAACATCAGATCAGCACAGGAATGGGATGGGATGGTGCAGAGACACAGACATCATTCGATTAATTTTAGCTGTACCAGCACCAGTCTAAGAGGCAAGGGTCCTTAAGAAAATTGTCTTTAGTTGGGGAGGTGGAGGTGGGGGGGGGTTGATCTGGGCATTGCTTATTGAATTAATCTTACAATTTCAGGCCATGTGTTCTTTTATACTCAAGAGATGGCTCCTGCTTCTTTCCTTGAGGTAGCACTGTGTCCTGGTCACCCAGGTAGCCAAGTGAAAGACTGTGGCTTGATGTGTCGGAGAGAATGTTTGGAAGGGTTCCTTTGGTTCGTATGCCTCCAGGGAGCAAGTCCTTGAGTCTGGAGAGGTGTCCTGGAGGCCTTGGCGCTCTGTGGGATTCATTCCTCTCCTAAGCTTTTAGCATATTGAAAAATAATTTTCCATGAGCTAGTAATTATATTAAAATTGCTTTTGCCCATAAAAAGAATTATGTTTGGATCTTTTGAGCAAAAAGAAAAATGTACAGAGGGAATCATTAATTTTGAATAAAAACAGGTACTTTTCCTGTAGCCAGCAAGGGAGGGAAATGCGAAATTGGTGTTTTCTACAAACAGCTCAGCGTCACTCCCTAATCTGTGTGCTTGATCTATTATCCAGTTGCCTGCAAACTTGAATGTCTTGTTTGGCCTGAATCTGACTTTTATTCTTTTTCCACTACCTATTTTTTAAGGAGTGTGTTATATGCATAACTCAACCTTCATTTGCATCACATTAAAGTAAAACATTTTAAATTTCTTCACAGCAGAAGTAAATCTGACAGACTTTATGAAGCTATTATACCTGCAGGTATTTTATACTTTTAAAATACATTCTTGTCAAGCTATCTTAATTATATTATTATATGTACTTTTGAACTTGTATCCGCTATTCTGTGATATATTACACTTTTGACAGAGACGTCCTAAAAAGCTACAATTTATACCCAAGTTCTTCAGCTGAACAAAGATGTATCTGTTATGGGTTCCGGGGAGATTTGTTAATTTACACGTGGGAGTGCATAACCATTGTCAGAACAAGCTGCTTTTAGTTTCCCCTTTGGTTGGTTACAGCAGGCAGGTGTGACTTCTGGGCTGCTTAAAACCTTGACATGAGCCAATGAACACCAGGACTCACCTAGGGTACATAAGAGGCCTGCCTGGGAAAGAGGCTTTCTTTCAAAGGTTGTATCATTCCAGTATTGTTCAGCACACCAAGAGAATACAGAGCAGACCATATCCAAATGGCTTTGTCATTCATGTTCAATACTGGCAAAGCTGGGGCCAGTACTCATGAAAATGGAACCAGACTTGTCTAAAGGGTGTGGGATAGGAGGGAGCCAAAGAAAGCTGGGCACCTTAAGTAACTTGCCCAAAGGTGTCAAGACCAGAACTTCCTTTGAGAAAGTGTGTGTCTGTGTAGGTCCTCTCTGTGCAAAGTGCACAACAGGGACTGCAAGTCTGGGCAGCTCAGCCCTATAGACTGCCTGACTGCAGGTCATGTTTCCTTTTCTGCTCCCTGATAGCAGGTGTCCAGGGGTGCAAACTCCTGAGGTGGACACAGACAATCCTTCTTCATCTGTGTTTCCAGCACTGGGGCCTTTGAGGAGCATGTGTGATAAAGCCAGAAATGGCTTCCATTCTGACCAGGCCAAACTATGAATCTATTGGGCTCCTTTACAAATGGTCAGAGAAAACGCCTACCTTTGTTCATTTGTCTTTCCTGGGAACATGCAGCCCAGACCTGGGAGTCAATACAGACAACGGAGGTCTCAGCATTCCCTGGGAGGCAGCACACAGCTGTTTGAAGGATGGATTGATTTGAAAGGGTCTGTTTGGTTGGTTTTAGACATCATCTGCTTCTTCTATCTAATAGGGCTTCGTGGATGCTCTTGAAGTCTGCCCCTGGTTCTGGAGCCCATGCTAGGCCAGATTCCAGGGCCTGAGTAGCCTTCCTGTTTGGAGAAATGAGCTCTTTGCTGTTTGAGGCCAAGTAGAACAGTTCTGGTCCAACCTTTCCCTGTGCAGAGAATATCTTTCCCAGTTCCCAGCACATGTATGGTGTGGCACATGCTGTGTGATGGCAGCCAGCCTGTCTTTGTTCATGCAGACTTTCATTTGGTGAGCAGTGTGCCAATGCCTCCACTGAACATCTACTTTGGAAAATGGGAGGTGGCAGAGAATATGTCACCATGTGTGCAGGGTAGCACTCTTCCTCTGGGGTGGCAGAGTAAGCAGGCCTTGAAGCCTCTTAGACTTCCTATACACCTGATGGATGCCACCTTCCTGGATGATCTATGCAAATAGGTGGGTGGTTTTGAGGGAGCATCTGTCCATCCAGTTTGGGGCCTGCCAAGCCTGGCACCATGCAGGTTGATTGGAGCCAGGAGGACCAGCCAAGTCTATGGTGACATGGACTGGACAGGAGCCTGCACTCTGCTAAGTCATTTGCCTCTTCCAATGTGGCCTCTGATTTATCACAAAACATTTGCCTTCCAAGAGATTGGCATCTCTAAAGTCCAAAATGGAAACCTCAAGGAGAACCCTGTAGATCTGGGTAGTTTGTTTGTGACCCAGGCATCCCTGAGTGACCATCATTTGCCTGGATGGAGTCTCCAGCTGGCCTCAGCACTAGAAACTAGCTTGGCTCAGGTGCCACAGTCAGTAATTATACCCTCCACTGTAGCTAGCTACCTTATGGATCAATAATTGAGTGTGTGGCACAGAGAGCTCAGCAATGAGGGGAGGTTTCTCAATGTAGTCATGATGCTCCAAAATGGGAAAGGAGATCCAGAGCATCAGAGCATGAAACTGTGGTAGAAATATCATGGATTGTGGCCACGGATCCCAGACAAGAGCCCTACCCCAGTGCACAGCCACCTGTGTTACATATTGGCTCCACACTCGCCCCTGCTCATTAATCAACTACCCTCTGCCCAGTTTTCAAGGGAGGCACCAAGCTATACAAAGACCTAGTGAGCCTCAAGTCCCATTAAGGAGTGTTTGAAATGGGTTCCAGAAGGGATACTCAAGAGACTGCTTGAAAAGTCACTGGAAGGTAAATAAAGCAATGAACCCAATATGAAACCCCAAAGAACCACTATAGCTTTGGAAACTCATTTTCTTTGCCTGAAAAGTAGTGAAAGGATAGGAACTAGCTTCCCTCTGGAGGGAAGTCATTTTCAAGATGACTTACTTAGCACCATTCTGTGCAATGGATTTACAGTAACAGCCCAATGTGACACAGACCCTACTTTCCAGGTCTTTATGACATTGGTTGGAAGAGGGTGGAAGAAAGAAGTCCATAATCCAAATACCATGATGAATGTACCATGAGAAGGATCCACTCCACTCCCAGTGGGTAAACATGTGAGATACTAGGAGTATGTAAACCTGATTTACTGTACTTGAGCAGGACCCAGCTGAACAATTGGAGGAACTTAACTATTAGCAAATATGCCTATCCCTATTATTAATAGACAACCTTATGCTAGTCCCTGCCTCTAAAAACAGACCCTGGGACTCCAGTGGCAAGAAGTTCATATGGCGTGACCTCCGGACACATTGCAGGAGAATGGGAAGGAAAAAAGAGCGTGAAGGCAGTCAACTAATGGAGAGATTACTATCAGCAAGCTACTATCTGGAAGCAAGACTTAACTCTGCTCAGAACAGACCTCAGAGACATCCCACCAAGAGGCAAGGAAGCAGTAGTGTTCATCCATCATCCCTCTTGTCACTAGCTTGGGGAAGCTCTGAGAAATTAGCTCCTCAGGACTTATGCTTTTTTCTTAATAGATAACATAGCCCTCAGGCAGAGAGAGTAGTCCATGTTTACTACAACAGCTTTCTGGGTTAGATGCAAAAGGCTGCATGCCTGTGTTATGTTGAGGCCAAGTGTTCTGCTCCTCCAAAGTCCTGTGTTGAAACCTAACCCTTGAGGTGACAGTACTGGGAGGCCAGACTTTGAGGAAATGATGAGGTCATGAAGGTGGAGTCCTAGTAAGTAGGATTAATGCCTTCATAAAATACACCTTTTATGCCTCTTTCACTACTTCTCATCATGTGAAGACACAATGAGTAGACACCTGTATGTGAATGAGAAACCAAACCCTCACTGAACATCAAACCTGCCTTGCTCTTGGACATCATGGCCTCTAGAAAAGTGAGAAACACATTCTGTTATTTTTAAGCTGCCCAGTCTCTGGTGTTCTGTGATAGCAGAGCAGAGAGAGTAGAGTTGAGCCCTTCTCCCAGGATAAGGCAGGGCACCAACAGAATCCAAGACAATTGATGAGTAGCTCTGCTTATTTGTAACACCCCAGAACATGATGTACTCTTATCCTTTATCAAACGTTACCCGCAGCTAATCCTAAGAAAGACTGTAGACAACACAGCCTATGAGCCATCATGAGTAGAGGAAAGACCAAATAGCCAAGTCCCTGCGTGGTACAACCACAAGACGAAGACCATAAATAAGGGGCTAGCTCTTCCTTCTTACCATGCACCCCCTATTCTCTCTGTCCCTTCAGCACTTTTCCTGAAGCTCTGTTCAGCCTCATTGGTGACCCACATCCACCCACAAAGCCCTCTACTGCTCCTCCTCATGCCTGTCTTTATCCAGGTCTGCTTTGCTACACTCCTATATCTTCTTCCAGCTGGAGCCTTGTTACCTTTGTGACAAAAGTTTTTTTTTTCCTCAAGCCCCATGCATGGCCTGCAATAGTACTTGCTTAGCATTCATCCAGGTGGTTTATTTGAAGTAGTGCAGAATGACATTCCCCTAATGAGGAAATGGTTATGCTCGCCCACCCCCAGCCCCAGCCTCCCTCCAGAGCTATATTACTTAGGCCTTTCTATAATGAGAAGAGAGTACAGATCCCAAGTCTGGGAGCTGTCTGAGCAATCAATGGATGATCAAGTTTATATTGAATGCCTATCGCCTGTCTAGCTCTGAGGTTAGGTGCTGCAGGGGATGCAGATATATAAGACATGCGTGGCCTCCTTGGGGAGTCCACAGTTTTATTGCGGAACTAAACTGAAACCTAAAAATCAATTACCTTAGAAGTAATACTGGACTGAGAGGCAGTAAAAAATAGTGGTTAAAAGATCGTAAAGGAGAGAGAGGGGACGAGACACACACACACACACACACACACACACAGAGAGAGAGAGAGGAGAGAGAGAGAGAGAGAGAGAGAGAGAGAGAGAGAGAGAGAGAACAAGGCAGAAAGTCCAAGATTCTAGCAGTGTATTTACATCCAGCTGTAGCAACACCTCCCCCTGACACAGAGAGAACCAAGAGTTGAACCCAGAAACTCATACATGCTCATGTATGTTCTTTGCCACTTAGCTACATGCCCAATAAGCATACTAAGCCTCCATTTGTTTCCTTCACATGGAAATATTAATAGCTCAACCTAGTGGGGTCATTGTGAAAGTAAGAAGAGGTACTGTGCATAAACCACTCAGTGGTCACCTTGTGAAATTTATTAGCATCATTGCCTGGTAATTTTATTGTTTGTTATCTCATTCATACTCGTTGCTGGCACAAGAGCTGTAAGAATAAGTGGGGAAGGGTGGCTTGGTCACCGAGGGTGAAACAGGTGACATGAATGTTCTATAGGTTTGTGAAAAGGTTTTGGAGTGGGAGAAAGGAGACACACATTCCAATCAGGGAAAAGCCCACCCAGGAAGCTTGATGGTTAAGGTGTATAGAGGGTGGCACCTCTCACCACCTGGACCCTGAGAAGGATGGGTAATCAGGAAGAGTCAGAAACACAGGTCCTGAAGGCCTGGCATCACTAGTGAGAAACAATTGGATCTGCCTTGGTAAAGGGCTTCTTAGCATTTAAGTGGGGCAGGGCATGATGATGGTGAGGATTTGAGAAAGTAAATCTTATCCAGCTTTGGATGGATCCGAGTGCAGAGCCCTGGGCAGAAAAAGACCTCACTGGCTCTGGGGAGAGAAACTGCGGAGCCAGATCTCACTGAGAAACTCAAACCACCGCTTTCTTCCTGTTCTCTTTCTTCCCCCAGTGCTGGGCAGTCTTTGGTCTCTCGGCAGTGTTTAGGGAACAAGTAAAACCCAGCCTGCCTTCTTCCCCACCACCCGCCTAGGCTGATGTACAACCGGGTATGCATATTTCTCTCTCTTCTCTCTTTGTACTCAAAGACAGGCTGACATTGGTAAATCACTGCAGCGGGCTTTAAATGATGTATGAAATGAAAAATCCCTTCCCTGTGTATTGGGAGCTTTCCCTGTATTCATGGGTTGTCTAGTGGGCTGGCTACTGTTTTATTCTGCTCAGAGGAGACAGCTGGAAATGCATTGGAGGTGAGGAGCTGAGATCAGAAAAAAAAAAGTTAAAATTAAAAAAGAGGAAGAAAATATATTAAAACATAGATAAGCCTTTCTTATCTTTCAACCTTAAGTGTTTTTGTTTTGTTTTGTTTTTTCCTACTGAAGCATTTTAGAAAGGAAAATATTTTCTGGAATTCTTTTTTTAACATTTTAGTTATTTATTTTGTTTATGTTTATATGTATAGGAAGAGTGCCCACATGACACAGAGATCAGAGGACAACTTGCAGGAGCTGGTTCTCTCTTTCCACCCTCTGAGTCCTAGAGATTGAACTCAGGTCACCAGACTTGAAGACTGGCACCTTACCTGCCCCGCCATCTCGCCATCCTTTTTCATTTTACCTTTATATTTTTAGCTTTTTTATACATTTTCTTCTACCCATGTCTATGTTCTCATTCTTGAACATCATCAATAACAACAAAGACTGTTCTGAACCCTCGGGGTCCTGCACAGTTGGGAGTACTTCTGAATGCTACTCAATGGCCACCTTTAGTTTGATCTTTTCTTTGTGGGCTGTTTAGGATGTCCACTGTGGTGATAGTGTGAAGGACTCCCACTCTGAACTAAGTATCCTACAGCAGCTCCCACCCCAGGGAACCCTGAAGAGGGGCCCTGGAGGGTGTGGGAGTGCAGGGGCTGTTACAGTAATAGCCCAAGGTGGCTAGAAGAAGCCTCCCTGATCTATTTCACATTCCTGATCACAGACAAAACACATCAATGACTGCTCTGGAATGCTGTCCGCTACAGAAAGCAGCAGGCAGCTTCCACTCAGAGCCGCCGCTTCTCACATATCAGACTGAGCTACAAATAGACTGAGAGCCTCCTTAGTCTGCAGGGAGGACAAGCTTGATCAATTTGCTTTTAGCCGATGAAATAATCATTGACGTTTAGACTGACTTCTAATCTTGGCTCAGAGCAGTCAGGAGGCATTTTGGCTACAGATAGTAAATGGGTTCATACAGGGATATATTTAGCAACATGGCCTAGGGGCAGCAGAGAAAACTGCTTTGGAATCCAGGAAGCAGGCAGGAGCTGGAGTGGCCTCATACTGGAGGCAGATCACATAATTCCCTGAGCCTTGTCCCAACCACCTCTGGTTGTGTCCTGAACTCTTGCACCTGTGTGGGGGGTGGGGGGGGTTCAGGGAGGAAGTATATGAGCTGGGTGCTAGACTTTGCATGTTGAGGCAGGAATATGCATGTCTTCTCTGAGATTCTAGAAAGACAGAGACAAAGATGACAGAGAGACAGATCCTGGGATGATACAGGAGACCAGATTTGAGCAAATTCCTAGTAAGAACTTAGTTTCTTTAAGTGAGAACAATAACCCACTTGCTTGATTTCATTGGAGAAGCAGATTCAAAAAGGGCATTTATATACTGCAGGTGACTCGAATGTGGTAACATGTATTCTCTCATCAGATCCTGACTTCACCCAAACCATACAAGCCAACTTGGCCATCAGCAGGTTGACACAAGTACAGTCACATAACAGAACTTGATTTTTGTTCCCTGGATCCAGGAAAGCTTTGGCAACCAGTGAACCCTCTTTACTCCTGTGAGCTTCAGCAAGACAGAGTGCGGGAGAAGAGGCACAGCAGAAGATTTTCAGGGTCTCACAGGAGCCAGTACATATCATTTCAAGTGTTTTCAAGAATCTGAGCTTCACTGGCTCTGTTCCTCTTCCTTTCCCAAACTACACATCACGCTCACATGCATGCATGTGCATGTGCACACAGACACATACACACATACACACCAGTGCACATGCACATGTATGTATATACCTGTACATATGTACAAAGGCATGTGTGCATATATATATATATATATATATATATATATATATATATTCATGTGCACTTATGTGCATACACACACACTTCTGAAAAACCCAGCTTGCACTGTGCTCTATTTCTTTCCAAGAAGCAGGAAGCTTCTGGAAGCCCAGCATAAGATGTCAGATTGAGCAGTCCCCTCTTCACTCTCCCCTGGGTAGGTAGTTCTAAAACAGCAGTCCAGGTGCTGCAGAAACGATTCCATGTCAGCCAGGCTACAACAGCAGCTGTCCCCTGGAGTTACTGACAGCCTTTCAGAGCAGAGGAGAGAACAGAGAATGGTGGGCCAGTCCCTAACCATCACACTTCCTAAGCCTTGAATTAGCACCTTGTCAATCACAGCTCGGATTTCCTGGTGCTGCCTGTCACAGGCACTGAGCCAAGTGTAATGCTTGGACTGTTCTTGATCAGACAGCCACAGCTAACGGACCCCATCAAAGTCCCACTTGGTCTATCTTTTGAGTACCTAACGGTGCAGACAGGCCTCGAGGACGTACACTGTCAACTAGATGACTCTGGCTGCTTGGTTCCTCTATCCCTTGTCTGTCTTTGAACATCATGGAAGGCCAGAACTGAAGGGACCTTCAACATTATCCACAGAATAAGGAGGCCCAGTGGAGTACAGTAGAAGACCAGAGTACAGGAGTGACCATCAGGAGCTAGGAAAGCCAGGTGCTCTGTTTCTGCATAGTGTTCTCTCTGTTGCTTTGCCATGGAAAGCATGGAGCCTAGGATTTCATTGGATGCTCACTGCAAGGAAGAGGCAAAGTGTTGCCACGTGCCCATGCATGTTACATTAGTATACCAGGTGTCTGCCCAGATGGGTTCAGATTTATTCAGTGGAAGAAAAGCCACTCCCAGGAGGGATGGAGGTTTTGTCAATACCCACTGCAGAGGGCTGGCTTAATTTCCAGTAAGAGTCAGTGAAGCTGGGAAAATTACTCATTACATTTTATTGATATTCACTTCACTCTGCAAATGACGTGGGATGGTTCTGACAGGATGTCTTAATGGGACTGGCCGAGAATCCATTTGGGTGGATGTGGGTTAATGGGGCTGAAGAGAAGAGAGGGCTCAACTGCACCAGCCCCATTACCCGAGCCTCTGCTCTGTTGTCAGAAGCAAATAAAGCATGTGAAGTGCCAAGTCTGATGTTGGGGTAGAGCAGCTGCTCCAGACACCTGCAGGTGTCTCCCACATGCCTGCTCTCCATCACCTGGGTACCATAGAACCTCTTTATTGTTCTGTTGCTTCATTCCTTAGCAGGACTTACTCCCAGACAGAGTAGGTCTCCCTCAAAGTCCAATGTGCCCATGAGTTGTATCCATGTAAACAAGACTAACTTGATACTGAAGACTTTGAAGCAAGTGGCTTGAGTTCATCTGGAGGAGATATCACCTGCTGTGGTACACCAACTCCCAGACACTGGTAATAGCCTTCTGGACTAGTAATGGACCCAGAGATATTATTCCCACGCTCCAGATCCAGGCAGGAAGACAGATAAACTTGAACTTCTTTGACTTCCAGCCAAGGTTCCAGCTTATATTTGGGTAGAAATTTGTGACATAAAGTTTTTCTCCTATATAATCACATTCAGTTCAGTTCTCATTGATGTGTGTGAAAGAATAGACCTAGCAGTTCTCTTTGTCTCTCCATGTCTCTATCTCTGTATGTGTGTCTGTCTCTGTATCCCTCCCCTGGGTGTGTGTGTGTGTGTGTGTGTGTGTGTGTGTGTGTGTGTGTGTGTGTGTGTGTGTGTGTGTGTTTGCATGCACAATTTTCTTACATTGGCCATTTGCCTGTTTGCATATTCAGAGCCATTCCTCATGCTTCTGCTGCAAACTACACCTCACAGAATTCCTTGTTAAATGGCTTCTATCTAAGTTTAGTCACTGATAGATACCATCAAAGGTCAGAATATGGAGGATAGGAGATGTGAGCTGAAAAAAACCTGACTGTTCCTTCTTGACAGCTCTGGGTAACCTCAGGTAACCTCTAAGATAATAGCTGTGTCTCCTGTTGGACTGAAAGCCCCAGTTTCTCCAGAGTGGCCTTGGCTCTTGAATTCCCAAATTGCCACTTCATTTCTTCATCCATCTTCTAACAGGCAGCTTCCTGTTGCTAACTTCGGGCTGTCTCATCTTACCTGAATGTCTCTGTGGCCCCAACTACAGTCTCAGTGGTACATTCAAAAAAAAAAAAAAAAGATATACCCAAGACTCCAAAAAGGGAATACAATTTTCCCAGGGAAATGGAACTACTAATTGCCGTATCCTTGGTAGAAAACAAAATCTCAAACTTCCAGAACACTGCTCTTTCATTTAACCATGTTGAGAACACAGAACATGAATATTCTAAACAACATAAACCCAGGAAAACCAGAGACAAAAAGACAGACAGAGCAGGAAGTGGGAAGGAGAACAGCTTACTGAGAGTGCCGTGAAAGGCTTTGTAGAAGAAAAAGCCTTTATGATGGGAGAACATGAACCTATGCCACAATAGTGAAGTAGGTAAATTTTTGTCAAACTATAATTTAAAAAATCAAGCATGTGATCACTTGGCTTTTAAAGGGTCCCAAGATGCCATTCAGCATCTGCAGGCCTGCCTCCTTCCTCAGGACCACAGACATTCTCATCCTCTATCTCTTGGACCAGTGCAGGAGACTTCACCAGTTTCTGTATCCATTCTCCATCCCTATTGTTTGGTAGAATCACAAAGATGCACATCCCATCAGGCCATCCTCTTGCTTAGACATTGAATCCAAAGACCTTGGCCACTTGGCTCAACTGCCACCCCTCAGCTTGCTGTCCGCACACACTCCTAAGTCTTCTTGTTGTGAAATATTATCTTACAAAATGTAATTTAAGGAGAAATGGTTTCTTTTTGGCTCACAGTTTGAGATGACATTCTATCATGTTGCTTAAATCAGTCTCAGCCATGGTGTCAGGGGTGTGAGACATCTGGTCCACAGTCAGGAAGTGGAGAGGGATGGATACTACCACTTGGCTTATTTTCTCCTCCTTTCCATTTTTACCCAACCTCAGTCCTGAAGCCCATGAAATGATATCACTTACATTAAGAGTGAGCCTTCTCCGTGATACCTTTTTAGAAACATTTTCCCACCCACAAGTCCAGAGGTGTGTCCACTCAATGATTCTAAGTCCACTGAACAATGAAGACCAACTATTGTACCTCCCTCAGCTCAAGTTCCTCTCCTGCCCCAAACACTCCACTCCTCTCAGTAAATTCCTTCCTGTCATTTACTTAAGACTCTTTAATGATGTTACTTCCATAGCTTCCCCCCAACCAGCACCTATACCTGAAACGTAAATTAAGGTGCTTTTTTTCTGTGCTCCCAGACACATTGCCCAGCCTTTATTACATTTTATCAAGCTGTAATTACACATTCATAGGTTAGTTCCCATACCCTAGAATATCCCAGATTAGTGGGTAAGATTTCTTCTGTATTCCTAGCACCAACCAACTGGCACATCATATATGCTCACATTAAAATGAATCCCTGTTGTTAACCATCTTCAACTCCTTGCTCTCTTTATTTCCTTCCCTAAATTCTCCCAACTTACATTATTAATCAAAAAGGTGTGTCCCCAATCAGACATCATGCAGAGCTCGGGAAACCCTGAAACAGAGGGGGAAGATTGTAGGAGCCAGCAGCATCTCCATGAGAACACAACCCACAGAATTGACAGGATGGGGTTCACAGGTGCTCACAGAGACTGAATATCACAGAGCCTGCAGAGGTCTGAGCTAGGACCTCTGCTTATACGCTATAGTTGTGTAGCTTGGTGTTCTTAGGGGACTCCTAACAGTGGGAGTGGGGGTGTCTCTGACTCTTTGTCTGCTCTAGGGACCCTTTTCCTCCTACTGGGTTGCTTTGACCAGCCTTTATATGAGGGTTTGTTTCTAGTTTTATTGTGACATATTAATCTATGTTTGTTTGATATCAGTAGGAGGCATGCTCTTTTCTGAAGGGAAATGGAGGAGGAATGGCTCTGGGGGAGAGGGACAGTGAGGGTGGGCTGGGAGGAGTGGAAGGAAGGGAACTATATCGGGATATAATATATGAAAAAATAATTTTTAAAAAAGTGTGCCCCCTTTGAGACTTCTCTAAAGTATCTGTGAAGCTAGATGTGGAGACCTTTGGGATACAAGTAAAGGGAGACACAAACACACCTGACTTTTGGTTGTTCCTTTCAGAAACTGACAGGGCCAGTACTGCTACCGGGGTGAAGAAAAGCAGGCAGAAACTAAGGAGGAAACTCAGAAGAAAAGATCAGTTTTGAGCTTTGTGAAGAGGGTGAGACTGACATGAGAGATGGATGCGGCACAGAAGGCAGAAACAGCCAGACTCCAGTTTAGGTTGACCCTGGAAGGAGCCATAGCAGCCATCAGTGATCCCTTCTTTGGCTTCTGTTCTTCCAAGGAGCTAGGGATTGAGGAAGTCATGAACTTCCTCATGCCTGTCTTCTACAAGCATGCATACACATAAGTATACATGCACTCTTACATACATGTGCATATATATATGTGTGTGAGAGAGAGAGAGAGAGTGAGTGTGTGTGTGTGTGTGTGTGTGTGTGTGTGTGTGTGTGTGTGTGTGTGTGAATACATACATATATACACACACATAAAGGAAAATACACACAAACTGACTCACTGCTGCTGACTCCCCATTAGATCATATCCAAAATTCAAGTCTGTCTTACAGATGACACGTTAGTGCTCATACTGTGTGTGTGAAAGAGAGAGGCAAAGAGAGAGAGAGAGAGAGAGAGAGAGAGAGAGAGAGAGAGGAGAGAGAGAGAGAGAGAGAGAGAGAGAGAGAGAGAGAGAGAGATTGTTAGATGCTTAAGAGCTAACACTACTCTTCTTCGCTGGTAATAAACAGTACTCAGTACTCAGTAGAAAACAAGATGCACCTCACCACGTCATCACATCCTCCTGCCCCCTCCCACATCCCTCTTCTCAACATTCATGATGGATCTATAGTGTATTAAGAGGGAAAGTGCACTCAAGTCGAGTTAATGTCTGCTGTGTAAGTCAGTCCTATTGCTTCATTGAACCTGGTCTCATGATCACAGATTGAAGAGCATCCTTCCACAGGATATGTGTTGTCCTTCAAGGCTAATGAGAGAAAAGCTCCACTATAGGGATGATTGGATGTTTCTCTGCATGGCTTAATAGCTGAAATGGACCTAGTTGCTTCTCAGAATGTGACCACAGTCATATTTCTCTGGCTTTCATTCACAAAGCTACTAGCATGTCTGGCAGGGTGGTTTGTGTGGTAAGTGGAGTCCTGGCTGGGTGCCAGTGTCTTAGAGTTGTATGTCTGCTGCTTTCTTCATGTTCAGATGAGTGCTGTGGCCTTCGGCTGTCTGGGCACCAGTGTGGGTTAATTTCTCTGAGATGTATATATGGGGGAACAGAAGGAACACCCTTTGGGGCCTTCTGGAAGCCACCTTTGTACAGTGTACAGCCTAGTCTACCATCTTAGCCATATTCCAGACTGAGAGCCCAACAGCCAGGAGAATGAATCCCCACCCATGTGTACCTGCTGCCTCCCTTGTAACCCAGCAAGAAGCCATGGTGGAAACCTGCAAACTCAGAGGTCTGGAGAATTTGGAAATACTACTTCTCCCTTTAAGAGAAACTATTAAGGAGCACTAAGCCAGAAGTTGACCTTGAACAACTGAAAGAGGCAGGAACACAGTTCTAGGAAAAAAACAAGGAGGAAAAGAAGCTGAACAGAAGCCTAGGAGTCAGCCGAGCTTCTGTTTCTGAACCAAGCTCCAGGCTCAGCTTGATCCCTTAGGGCAGCTCTGGAATGTAAATTACACCCTGGAGTTTATCTGACTTTCAGCAAACATTCATCCTCCCATGCCAGTCTTTGGCTAAATAAACTCTCAAGCATTTCTTATCCTCTGCAAGCTAGGGAGGAAGAGCAAAGCCACAGTCTCAGGAGTGTGCCACTAGCAGCAAAGCACTGGGGTCAAGGACAGCAGAAGGAGAAGAGATGCTTGGGTGGGTGGAGCACAGCCCCTCCCTCAAGCCAGTAGTCCCACTGCTCCACACCCTCGGTGTAAGAATAGTACTAATATGCATACCATAAAGCTGCTGTGTGAGAAAAACAGTCCCAAGCACTAATGATCCTATGCTGATGTTCAAAATTGTTACCTCCCTGCAGTTCCCAACCCAGGGTGATCAGCTGCTTCCTTGCTTCCTATAAATCAGTGGTTCTCAACCTGTGGCTTGAAACCTCTTTGGGATGATCGACCCTATCATAGGGGTTCATATCAGATATCCGACACGTCAAATACTTATATTATGACTCATAACTGTAGCAAAATTACAGTTGTGAAATAGCAACAAAAGTAATTTTATGCTTTGGGGTCACCACAACATGAGGAATTGAATTAAAGAGTCATAGCACCAGGAAAGTTGAGAACCACTGCTCTAGACAGCCCCCACTCAGTTCAGAAACCGAATTCTTATGGGATGTTCGGTGAATATAAAATCCTATCTTTCATCATTTTGTAGAATTATCATGGTATATGCACATGTACTTAACCTATTATTATAAAATACTTGGTGTGATAATAGTGATGATCTCTGGGTGTTGGGATTGTGGGTGGTTTTCTATTTCCCTTTATGCTTTTCTGATTTCTCTATCATGAGCAAGTGTTATTTTTCTGTTTAAAAAATGATACTTTAAAACACCAAAGCTTAGAAAGATCAAGTAGTTTAATTAAACACTGTGAGAAAAAATTTAAAGGCCATCTTGTTTTCACTTGTTTCCAATTCCTACATTTAGATGCAGAGGCAAAGTCCTGAGGAGATGGATGCTTGCTTTGCTTCATAATTCCTATCCTAGTTGCGTTTTGCATTCTAACAGAGATCTTGGTGGATAGCAGGACCTAAAGAAAATGAAGCAAGTTTTCATTGGTGCAGAATTTCCCAGAACCTTCACTGAATTAAAGGGCACTGTGACCTTCCTGGACATAGGTGACCCACAAAGTATGCCCCTAACATACAAGCCTATTTGGCACCCTTTACCATGAAACATTTGAAGAATGTTAATCCAAACAAGCCTTGGGTCATATCAGGAACAAGACATATGGCAGGTGGGAGTCTTGTGTACTCATTATGGGGATGTTTGGGGACAGTGCCCAAATCTCCCCATATTAGCCCTTCCTGCACATGACCCCCACCCAAAAAGCCCAGACCAGGCTCAGCCAACTGAAAAGCCCTGATGGAGGAGCTCAGAAACTACACAGCAGTAATGCTTGGAGGAGAGAGAGCATAGCCCATCATCCAGAGGTATGGACTACTGATACCCAGCAGTGGCTAGAGATGCTAAAGAGACTGGAGCCCCCAAGCTGTAAGGACCTGTGGTAGTACTGACAGGGGAGCATAAGCCTGGACTTCACCATGTCTCCCACAAATGACTGGGCATAATACTACTGGTTATAAAATGATTCTAAGTTGTAAAAGAGTGAATTTGGAAAGTAAGGTTGTGCTCTGAGAGCCGTTTTCCCCCAAAAGCTGCTGTAGCACTCTGTGATGATGATAATGTAGCCAGGCTCCTCATCAGGCTGCCAGGGAGGATGAAGCATGCTGCCACCCTGTTTCAGGCCCTCGGGCCCAGGCTGAATATCACTGTGCCTCAAACACCTTGTTTACAACATGGACATTACTTAGCCACAAAGATGAATCTCCATCGGTTGTTTTAATGAGTATGGCAGCCAGTTATTCCAAATGGTGATAAAGAGAAACAGAAATCAGAACAGAGGAGAACTTGGAACTCTTGTGCAGTGTTGTTGGGAATGCAAAATGATGCAGCCACTATGGAAAACAGCATGGCAGTCCCTCAAAAACCTAAACATAGAATTACCATATCAATCTAACAATCCCACTTCTACATATTTACCCCAAAGAATTTAAAGCAGGGACTCAGACAGATGTTTGTGTACCCTTGTTTTCTAGCAATGTTATTCACAATAGCTAAAAGGTGTGTCTGAGGATAGATGAATGGATAAACAAATGTTCCATACCATGGAATGTTATTTGGTGTTAAAATAGAAGGAAATTCTGACAGCATGGCCGCTCTAACGCAGATGAACCTAGAGGACATTATGCCAGATGTAAAAGAACAAAAAGAAGTGATTCTATCTCTATGAGGTACCTAGAGTAATCAAATTCATTGTGGCAGAAAGTAGGAGTGTGGCTGCCAGGTGCTGAGGAGAGGAGACGTGTGTGTGGCAGGGTTATCCTTTATCAAGTACAGAGTTTCAGTTGAGAAAGGTAAATTTCTGTCAGCAACGTGGATGCACTAAACACCATCACCCTGCACATTAAACATTATTAAAATAAGAAATCATATTCCCAAGTATTTATTCAGGTCGATCAAAAATAATTATCAAGAATTAAAGACAAAATAGAAATAATATTTTTTAAAAACCAAACCCAATGACATAGGTTGTGGCCATATGCTAAGTGGAAACTTTTCCTGGTAGGAAAGGCCTCCATGTAGCATGAAGAGTGAGTGCTTTCCCTTGAGTGATTCAGGAGGAAATGTGTGTGAGCAAAGGTCACATCTGTGAGATGGGGAGATTCAGGAACAATTTTGATTGATGCAGAAGGTTGGTTAATCGACCTTGAAGGCCAGTCACCATGATTTCATTTTTGGCCTCACAGAGAATGGAGTTGGAGAGAAGACTCCGCCGTTAAGAACACTTGCTCCTCTTTCACTTGTTCCCCAAAACCCTCATAGGTGGCTCACGATCACCTGTAACTCTAGCTCCAGGCCACCCAACACCTTATCCAGGTCTCTGAAGTCACCCACACCCACGCGCACATACCCGCACACGTCTTTAAAAAATAATAATACTTTTGAGAAATTAAAAAATGAAAGCCTAAGGACATAGCCTTTGTCTCTGAAACACAAAGGTCCTGTATTGTTGTATAAAATAGGAAAAGATTCCCTCAAGACAGGTCTAGAGTTCATAAAAGACAGACAAGAAAATGTTGGTTTAAATTTGTAAAAAATAAATAAATAAATAAATAAATAAATAAGTTTGACATTGTTTGTAGAATTATTTTATATCATTGTTGCAACTCTAGAAAGGCATATGCATGGTGACAAAGACTTGGCAGAAGGACAGGTAGATGTGGGTGGCTGTCTTCAACTAGTGAAGATGTGGGTGGATGCATTTTATGTTTTCATTTCTTTTATGGTATTGAACATTGTATTAATAATAAATAAAATCAACAAAATAGTAAAAATAACATTTGGGAAAGTAAGTCTATGAAAAGCATATTAAGACTAACATCCCTTTTTTTCTTTTTACTCATTTAAGACTCAGGAATGAGGAGTGGGTGTGATAAAAGCTGAGTGTGCCTGCTGTTATTATAAACAACAACATTCTCCGCCTATTAGAGACTCAAATTACGGCCATGAGATAACTCCATGAGATGGCAGTTCACAGAATCAATAAAACTCCAGTTTGTTTGGAAAGCCAAGTTGCCAATGTGCCAAAATATGTATTTTGCAAATTGCTTCATTTACATTTGAAAAGACCAAACCTTAATTCTTCAAGAAGCTGAGTGGAAGGATTGAGAGAAACTGAAGGAACAGAGCATATACATGGAGGGAGGGTAATTTAAGCATCTAAGCATCTTTTGCAGGTCCAACAATATACATCATTTGACTGAAATGGATAGTGTTTGGGGAAAGGCACTCTCTTTTCCATTAGTTTTTGTTGTTAGTGATTTTTTTCTTTAAGCCAGAAAAATCTCAACTAGAGCTACATGAAGTTCTTTCTGTCAGGGAGCTTTATCATCTGTAGGAGTAACACCCTTGCCAGTCCATGGTGCTCCTGCCTTCATTCACAGGCATTCCTGGCAAGTTTCTGTTCCCTGTAACTTCTCTGTGGTGCCTTGTTTTCAGTACAGCTGAGGTCCATATGGCTTCTGCTCGGAGCATCCTGTGCCTTGCAGAACTGGGCAGAGAGAGAGAAGCAAAGGAACCAGGGCTGAGTGTGCTTGCTGCTCCATGCCTCCATTTTCTCTAAGGAGAAAACCCAGCAGATATTTTGATCTCGGACACAGCACCTTAAATTTGGGCAGGGATTTGGAATGTATAATTTGCTTCTTTGGCTGTCACTTGCTCACAATGCCCCTCTCAGGTCACATCCAATGGAGAGAGCACAAGCTTTGGTATCACAAAAGCTGGGTCACCCTATGTAATGGCTTATCTCAAAACAGGAATTCCTAGTTGTGGTGAGTACTGAGAAGAGGGACAGGGAAGTACACACACACACACACACACACACACACACACACACACACACACACACACACACACACACGATACTGCCAGGCACAGATTGAGTACTCAGGAATAGCTACTGTTCTTCTTTCTGACTATGCAAATCAAGGTTTTATGCAGATGGGCTTAAGAGGAATTAGATGATTGGTCTCAGGCTAGACAGGTAATAAATAGCAGAGCTGAGATTTAAAAGATTAAAACTGTGATTTTCTGAATGCAACAAGCCCAGGGGTGATTCCACTCCTTTTCTCTGAAGAGCTGTTCTGTGTGTAACAGTGGCAAGGGGAGAACTGTTGGGCTTAGGCAAGGAGGCAGCCTCAGGGTGGCTCTGAGCCCGGCCCCAACAGCCCCAACCTCCACACAGCAAGAGGCCAAGGCCTGCTCTGAGGCGCTGCCTTGCTGAAGCAGCTGAGCTGCCCAGCCTGTTTATTGGAACCACCTGCCCATGTGGACTTTGATGGCCCCAAGGGAGCCCAGGGAAATGATCCAGCTTTGTGCTGTCCCATCAAAACTGAGCAAATAAAGAGCTTGCCTCCCTGCCAGGATGTCTTCATTGCTCTCACTAGGGACCTGAGTCCACAATTGGCATCCTGCAGCCTGAACAGGAGAGAGAATACCCTGGGGAGATAGGGCAAGCGGCTTGAATAGAGGCACCTTAGGTCTGGTGTGAGGGAAGGATGCAATGTGAGACTAAGTGCAGGACATTTGGGATGTTCTGTGTCAGAAACACTGTGTGACCTGCAACTGGAAAGGAAGGTGGACATTTGCCTCCCCTCATGGAAAGTCCCACATGCAACAGGGGTACTAACCACCCCTTTCAGACCCAGTGGCTTGTGAGCAATACCCTGATCATTGGTCCAGATTTCTTCCAATGACTACCAGCATCATATGTATAGCACCACAGCCCAGTGACTCCAACACTCAGATAACCAAACCACCACCATTTCTTCCAATAGAGCATCTTAAAACGCTGAGCACACGCACTAGCACTCTGGGCTTGTATGTAGCTGGACACTAGGAAAATGATTTGAGATGAAAACCCTACTGAAAGCAGCCCAAGACCATACCACCTTCAGAGCGTGGCCAGTCAGACCAGTGTAGGCTGACCACACTCACTGTCTCCACGCCTGGCACCTAGCAGTACTCTGCATTTGGCTCCATTCTGTTTAAGGTTTTCCTTTGTAGTCTTTATGTGGCTCAAGGTTCTGCTTTACCCTCTCAGCTTCTGGTCTGACTACTCCTTCAGCCTGCTTTGGGTGTGAATTTCCCAGTCAGTTCAGTTGTGGGAGTTTCTTCTCCTAGTGTCTCTTCTAAGCACCTCAGATCTCCTGCACAGCCCGGATTTTTCTCAGACTCTCAGACTGTATCACCAGACCAGGCATTTCAACCAGTTGAGACCTCCCTGTTATTTGGGTGATGAACACTGGCTGAGGCACCATCTTTGAAACTCCTGGCTATAATGTCCCTCTGCTGTCAACTGAAATGACACCTAAGAAAAATCCATTCATACTAACCCCTTAGCCCTTGGATTTTCAGACGAGCTAGTTCATGGTCACTATGTAAAGAGTGACATCACTGACCCCAAAGCAATGAGGTATAAGAGGAGGGCTTGGGATCATCTCTGAAGACAGGCTTGAGTTAGCTCTTTGTCCCATCTCTACTCCACATCAACACTTGGTAATTAAAGGATGTCCCCTAGGAGGCTCACTAGTGTCCATCATCCATCAGGTGGATAGGATGCTGGGACGGGGGCCACGATTTTTCTGCATAGCACTTCCTGGACCAGTGGGGGACCAGATGTGCAGAGATCCAGGGTTATCCTCTCTTCTGTTTCCTCTCTGCTTCTACTTCCTCTTTGGAAAAGAAGAGATAATAAAAAAAACACTTGACAGGTGGCAGGGCAGCTCAAGCGAGACAATGGAATGAGACTGAAACATTTGCAGAAACTCCAAGGTCTGTACAGATCACGACTGCTGGATCTGTGCCACGTGCTCTAAGACTCCTGATGATCTAGTCCCAAACTGTGCCAGATTGCAGGGGCCTCCCCTTTGTCTGGTGTCTAAAGAAAGATGTACTGTCACTCCCTGACAAAAATGGATTGTTTGTGGTTGATATTCACCTCCTATTTTACAAAGTGAAATGAATAAAATATATGCTGGTCGTGGTCACTAAAAAGCCTTTTCATATCAGTTTGGGAGGAGTTGTCAGCTTTGATTTATTAAGTAAAATTCAGAGATAGGCTATAGGTGTGTTGTCAGTCTCCTGGTAATGGATGGACCTCACAGCTGGTTGTACCATCCACTGATGATTGTATGTCCCAGCCCTCAGTCTTCAGGTCTTCAGTGGAGGCATGAATTGAATAGCAGAACACACATCAACATGGCCGTAACTCCCAGTCCCCACCATCTCTGGTCTCCCCCAGCTCCTTCTAACATCCCCAACACCACATACCAGTCTGCCTTTTTGTACTTCCCTTTGGTCAGTGACTAGGCAATATTGTAAGGAGTTTCAAGTCTGTCTTTTTGTCCCCTCGGCTGTTCACCTGTCTGGAGAGATATGGCAGATAGGAAGACCCAAGCAGAATAGACTGCCTTTGCCAGTCATATTCTCTAATTGTCAGCACTCCAGTGGTGATTGTGTACCTACTGGTTGATAGACACCAGAGCAAGCTGGACGAGCACCCTGGGATGAGACTGGGTAGACCAACCCCAAATGCATGACTTTGGGGCTGAGTTTCTCCCTGTTAGAACCAAAAGGATTCTACTCATGCTTCCCCACCCCAACACCTGCCATGAAATCTCTCTTGCTATAAGTAATTCACAAACACCTTTACAGCTGGACTTCTTCCAAATTCTCTTTAACTTGGAGACAAGATCAAAGCCTATCTCTAGGACTGCACACTTGCCTTTCATGCTGATGGAGACACAGTTTGAACTGCACCAGTGCATTTTCCATTAGTGTTTCTTCTTGTTTTTGTCTTGCTCAGACACCATATCTTCCTCCCAGGGAGCAGCTCTGTGACATCTTTTGCTGCTCTGATCATGCAGGATATTGTCCTAAAGGGCAAGAGAGAATAAGGTTACTACTCTACAGAAACATGGGCCATCCCCTTGGCTCAACTCTGGCTTGTGTGCAGTTAGGCAGGGAGTCTTGGATCAGATGAACTCAGAGCTCCCTGGGTCTTCCCAGTACCAAGCAAAGGGCTTGCATTTGCAGATAGAAAAAACAAATCTATGACGCTTGGTCCTTCTGAACTTGACCCACATTCTCTCCCAATAGAGAGGTCAACTTTACATCTGACTGAGAGGATATCATATTGAGCCACACTTGTGGCCCAGTGTTCTGTCTATGTAGAGGCCAGAGGAATGCTGGCCCTCTTGGATATGTTAGTCATGATTCTGAAAATAAATGTGTCTTCCTCAATCTTAGCTACAACTTGCTCCTCAAAATCTTTAATTGTGCTTCCAACACCTCTTTACTTAAATAGGAAGGAGTTGTGTAGCCTTGTTGTGGGAAGGCCAGAGCTCTATCTGCCCATGAAAATCTGAAGATTCTTCTACCTAAACAAGGTGGGGGTCCATCTGTTCCAAACTAGCACTGTATTGCAGGGTGTGACCCCAAATGAGGGGACCCTTAGCATGTGTTAGGTAGCAGGTGTTAGGAGATTTATTTTGAAAAGAAGACGGGGAAGATTATAATATAATCTTCAAATACTAAGTGAAATTTTCAAGGGAGGGAGCAGGATTTTGGCTTTCTCTGTTTAGAGAAATATAGATAAAATGATGTGGATTATGGAAACCTTGCACTGGATTCAATTGGTGTTTCTTCCATTGCTAAGATAATTAGATCCTAAAGCAAGTTCTTTAGATGTTCTTTAGGTCTTAGATGTTCTTTAGAATTCATGCACAGCCAGAATACAGCTTAGTGCCAGGAATGTAGCTCAGTTGGTAGAGTGTCTAACTAGTATGTATAAAGCCCTGGGTTCAGTTCCCCAGAACTACATAAAATAGGCATGGTGGTGAACTCCCATAATCTCTGAACACGGGAGGCATGGGTAGAAGGATCAACCTCAGATATATAAGGAGTTTGGGGGCATTCTAGACTACACAAAAACCTGTCTTAAAAGAGAAAAAAAAATGTTATACATAGCTGATTGAGCCTAAAGGTCCATGTGGCAGGCATAGAATGGACTTGTGGACTTGACATCACGTGTTGGCCATATTATCTCAGTCCCTTGACTGGGATAGAGAAGAGAGAAAACTCCTCGTATATTCTACCCTTCAAAAAAGCAAATTCATCCAGGAAACCTCAGCAAGTGTCCTCACACACTGCCCCCCCCACTTCTCTGGAGAGTCCTGTCTTTCCTCCCTAGGCCTAATTCTTCCTTTCTCTAGAGCTCAGTGGAGCCTGGACACACCCAGACATTCCCCATGCCACCCTGTCTTCACTGGACTAGAGGTTGCCTAAGACTGGTCCAGAGCTGGGGATAAAAAGGAGGAATGTGGTTCCTTATTCTTCATTATTACAACCCAAAGACCATACATATATCCTTTGCCTTTTCTATAGAACCTAAGAAGAAAAACAGAAACAAAAGCAAAACAGCCAGTGGGTACATGGTCATAAGAATAAAATTACTGGAGCTAGCTGGGGTAAATTCAGGAAGACTTCACTGTCACTAAGAAATAAGGAGGAAGCCTAGATCTGAGCACAGCTCTGAGGGACAAAGAGGACAGACAGTATATAGGTAGGCAGGAGCTAATGAGTCTCAGGTTGTTGCTACAATCAGCTGCAATGTAATGGATATAACTTTCTTTCAATAAATAAACATTCATCAAACACTTACTTCACTTGATACAAGATCAATAGTACCTTTGCCTTTGAGGGCCCAAATGTCTGGCAAGCCAGAGTTACATGTGAACAATGAATTTCAGAGGTATCTTATTGAGGGTACATTTTCAGATGTCTCAAAGTAACCTGAAGCCACGAATAACACCAAACCTTCTATATGTTTTTCCTATGTATACATACCCATGACAAAACTTCATTTATCAATTAGGTACAGTAAGAGATTAATATTAATAAAAGTGTAATAGACAAATTGTAGCAATGCACTATAATTTTAAGGGTATGAATTTCATGCCTGTAACTTTCCTTTTATTAATTTTGAACTGTGGTTGAGTAACTAAACTGTAGAAAGTGAAGCCATAGGTGTGTTGGGGGGTGGGAAAGGACAGCCAAATGGCAGCGTTCTAAGTAGCATAGAAAGATTTATGTAGTAAACTGTAACTACAAGAAGGGTTCTCTTCTGAATGATTCTCCATGCCAGGAATTATACTAGATGGGGAGACATGGAAAAGAAGAGGACATAAGCCTTGTCCTCATTGGCTTCCAAGAAGGTAACACACCTGGCTCTGCCAGGGAAAAACTGACTCTTAAAGGAAGAGAGTTGAGATTGTCTCAGAGAACTGTGCAGGGGTGGAATGGGGTGAGAGCTGTCTACACACAGGGAATAGAACATACAAGAATATGTCAGGGCCTGGGGTAAGTTAGGAAACTTGTTCTTTTCCAGCTCCAACCGTACCTGCTCTTCAACTCAGATACTCTGTTGTTTTTTGTTGTTGCTGTTGTTTGTCTTTGAATAATGGAAAAATGGAATGTTTTACAGAAATGTGGCTTACAAAGATTAGCTGAGGTCTTCCAACTTAACACTGAGAACTGAAATGTTCTGGAAAGTTTGGACCAGGATGAGCCAAACTTTATGTCTAAAGATTCTGATAAAAATGCATAGTATAGCTTGAATCTTAAAGTGTCCTAAGAAGATTCATGTGGCAAAGCCTTGGTCCCCAAGTTGAGCCTACCAGGAGTGATGAGGCAGGGCTGCCAAGTGATCTTCAGGTCCCTGGGGATATGCCACTTTAAGGAACAGAAGAACTCCAAACCCTTTCTATCTTTCATTTCTTAGCCATGAAGTGAGTGATTTTGCTCCATGAACATGTTCTGCAACTGTCCTAGTTAGCATTGTCAATTTGACAGCCTAGAACACCCCTGAAAAAAAGTCTCAACTAAGTAATTCTCTTCATCAAGCTGGCCTATGGGCGTGTCTGTAAGAGAATGTCTCAATTGTTAACTGACATAGGAGGCCCTCATGGGAGTTCAGCCCACTGTGGGTGTCACCATTCCCTGGAAAAGTGGTCCTGGGCTATAGAAGAAAACCAGATGAATATGATCCTCAGTGTGCCAGAGCGTGTGCTAGCAAACATTCCTCCATGGTTTCTACTTCCAGTTCCTTCTTGAGTTCTACCCTGACTTCCCTCAGTGACTGACTATGATGTGAAAGTTAAAGACACATAAATCCTGTCTTCCCCCAAAGTTGCTTTTATTTGGAATGTTTTATCACAGCAAAAGAAAGGAAGTCAGAAGGCCATTACAATGTATTGCCTCCACTCCCTGCAGGCTGAAAAGCAGCAGGTGCCAATCAACCATGGACTGAGACCTCCAAGCTGTGCACCACAACAGGCCTTTTTATAAGTTGTTTGCCTCGGGTATTTATTTATAGTGCTTGGAGCTAAAACACCATATATAAATCAGTAAGAAGCTGGCCTGCATTTCAGTGCATTCTAGAATTGCAACTTGTATAAACTGTCTGATTCCACTCAAAGAGTGATAAAACTGATAACTTCCCTCAAGCTCTGTGCCTCCACAATTGAGTGAAAAGGCAGCGATTTCCCGTGTCAGTAGACACCCATATAATTTAATCTCCATAATGGATCTTTTTTTAAAATGTATCACTCTTCCAAGCCAGATTTCTCAGTGTTCATGTCCCTGGTGAGGAGTCAATTTTGCTTCTCTAGCCTTGTTCAATTTCTTGCCTAAAATCAAGAATGCAGAATGCCCTGTGTAAGAAACATAGTAGGAAGAGGGTTCATTCTTGTCCACTTAAATATTCATGATGGCTTGCATTTGGTTTAAAAAGACACTTGTTTATTTAGATAAGATTTAATTTATTCATAATTTACCTAAATTTGCAGGAGCATGCATGTACATTTTAGCGTATAAGTAGCGTAATACATAAAACATCACCAAGGCTTGCAAATTGTACAGTGACAGCAGAGGAAAGTGCCTGGATGTTTTAGAGAGATAACACATTTTCACCAGAGCAAAGACCTGCACGAAATAGCCTGGGAGTGTGTACCTGTGATATGCTGACTCATCACCATCTTCTTAACCCATGACAAATTTCTCATTAAAAATAAGATGTACATAATAACACAAAAGGCTGTTGAAGAATTGCCTTTGGAGCCAGTGTTGTATTTCCTTCTGTGTATCCTGGGAGGAGCCATTTCCTCCATTGTTTTATATCAACCCCTTCTCTTCCATAAGTCTTCCAAACAAACAAAGCAAGCTTTCTAGTGTCCATTGCATTCCCCAAGCTAATTAATGGCAAACTGACGTGCATGTTCAATTAGTCATTCTGCTACTCATCTCTGTCACTGGTGTGTTCTAGAACACTTTGGCAGTCTTGTACAGCAAGGACCTTCTCTTCAAGAGAGAGCAAGTCTGGGCCAGTTGCTCCCTGCTTTTCAGTACCCTGTCCTGCCCATAACATATGGGATGAGGACAGTAAATACCCACCATCTTGATCACCATTGTTTGGGGAAGCATACAGAAAGTCTTAGAGGCCAATGGTGATTATTTGGCATGTTTCTGAGCCTGACATGGTCTTCACCTTGACCTATGAACAAGGAAAAGCTAAAGTGGTAAGAGCAAAGAGAGGACTGAGGCCATGCCTTTTTGTTTTTGATATACAGTCTCTCCAGCCCAGAGGGAGCACCGTTTACAGGCTTTGGAGCAGGACTGGGGAGGCCTGTGAGGCTTAAAAAAAAGGATTTGTTTTGAGTCCTTGCTACCTAAAGGCATTAAAACTTTATAATGCCAAACAAGTCCCGTTTTTCTTTATTTATGGATCATATATTTCCCCCTTTATTACCACTATACATTTTTCCAACCTGACAGCTGATAACACCAAAATTCACAGCTAGAAAAAAAAATCCCATTCACCACTCTCCAAGATAATAATTTTAGAATTAAAGAGAAATGTGTGTGTGTGTGTGTGTATGCACACGAGTGCGCAATGTGTGGTGTAGGCAAAACTATCCATTTTATTTTTATCCCTTAAACTCCCACTCCCACTGAATATGGATTTGGGGTTTGAAATCACAAATTTTGATCAGAAGGGATTCTTTGGAAATACAACCCTTTGTGCAACCTCTTGTATTTGCTAACTACTAACAGGGAAGAAATATCAAAGCAAGTCATCTCTGTTTCTCCAGAGCTGGTGCAATCTAATTTCAATTTGTCAAATGTGGCATGATGGCAGAGATTTGTTTTTCCTCTTGATTTATTAGAAATATTCTAAAAGACATAGTCTGTCACACAGGTGATTTCAGCCAAGCTTCTTGAAGTTTCTTTTCCTTGGGCTTGCCATGGAAATCCACAGGAAGGGTAAAAACAACCTAAGAGTTATCAACCAAAGGGGAGAAGAAAGAGAGAAATCAATGTGCTTTAAACATGATGACAGGATGGGTTGTTTAAATTGCTTGTGCACATTGATTTAAAGCATGCCCAGTAGAAACCTCTATTATATTAACCATCTTTCCCCTTCGTTTCAATCATTGGAGCTGCTATATCTTACTACCTTTCAGACAGATGATGTCCAAATATAATGTTGAGTGGGATTTTTTTATTATTATTATTTGTTGGAAAAATCATGGGCAATGACTTAGAGATCTGGGGACAAGATTAGTAACATAAATAACAGATTCTAAATAACCTAAGATAATGATAAATCAACTGTGCACTTAACTGCAGATTATACCCTAAACATATTTCTACAAATGGCAGTTCTTGCCTGCTTCGGGAGTGTCAGGAGACAGGATGTATTCCTGGCTATAGCCTGTGAGTTGATAGGAATGCAAAGCAAGTAGCTGTCCTGTATTCAATCAACAAAGCTTCCCAGGTGAGAGGTAGCACTGTGCTTTGATATAATCACCATTGCCAGTCAGAGGTTGTCATGAATAACCTCTGCTGGATCGCTGCCACCTTTGTAAGTTTACTTAGTTAGCTTGCCTGTTTTTAGGTTAGAGGACATGGGCCAGCATCCCCCCATTTGATAGTTTTGTACCAGAATAGGTTGCTCAGAGACCAGTGTGGAAGTAGAGTTCCTCCAAATCTGGACCTGCTACCTAACTCCCTTCCTGGAAGTGACAGACGGTAGAGAAACCAGTCAATCTGCACGTTAGACTTGATTCTTGCTGAACCTACAAGCACCCAGACATGGCAGCTCCATAGATTTGAATCCCAATTTTTGAAATATTATCTTAGCAATGTTCAGAAATTTTCTTTTTTGCACTCAAGGAAAAAGAAAGGAATTAATATTTACTGAGCATCAGACAAGGGGTATTTTCACGTATATTACACCTTACAAGGTTGGTTGGTTACATTAAACTCACTTCACAGTTGAATTAACTGGGTTTTAGGCAAAGTTGTCATCCAAGGACACACACCGGCTAAATTCTGAGACTTGATTTGACCTCTCGTGGGTTTTTACTGCAAATCTCCCTTGCTCTGTACCATACTACTCCCAAGCTATTATTCTGTTTATTCATTCCAAAACCCAGTGTATTTCCTGAACACAGCCAGGTCCATCAGTGTCTAAAGCGCCCAGAACAACAAAGCAAAGACCACTCTGCCTCCAACAGAGAGGGAATCTCAGGTGTCATCTGGGCACAGCATGCAGATAATATCTGCAACAAAGGTGTGCATGGGGTGCTGGAACAACCTAGATGTGATCTCCATCACCACCGGGTTGAGAAGGGGCTTCTGGGAAGATGTGATCTCAAAGCTCATCACACAACAGCCTCATGCCCCATTCCCCAGAGGATAGCCACCTTGTGCACAAGGAGGTCATAACCCTTACATCCGCTCACTCTGCCATGGGGAGGTCAGGGGGAAAATAGCATTTCCTCTTCTCTCTACAAGTCAAGCACATAGAGAGGCAACTGTCTTTTTGTTACCACATCCTTTCATTCAGTGAAAAAAGAAAAAACAGAAAAACAGCTCCATCCTTGAGGTGCCTCAGACAGACATCTGTAACCAGATTGTCAATAAAGTAAAGACTTTTTGAATTGTTTGGTTTAACTTAAGTTCAGGCAGTCTGTTATCTGCCTCCTGTCTGCTAGGCTCAGATTTTTATCATATGCCTTAGAATCCTGGTAGGGAAAACAAAGGCTATTTATCCAGGCTTTGTTGGCATCAGGATTTACATCAGGCAAGAACGTTCAAGATACCAGATTTAATAGTTATCCCCACAGCACCTTTGTTCTTTCCCTAACAAACACTCATTTATCCTTAGGTGAATTAAACTATATAGAGACTAACTCACTTCCAACAACAAGTACAAGTCAAGGAAAGGTCCCAAAGCTACTCTTGAGTACAACAGTTTCCTAGCATCCTCAAAACCCCCAAAAGGGAATTATACTCACAGTTAGAGTGTGTAACAGAGAAAAGATTAAAATTGGCCAAGGGAAGATGAACCTACAGAGCAGAGTCTGAAGAAGGACAGAACACAAAGCTTTGATGGTTCTCTTTCTGTCCAGTTCGGACAAGTTGCTTCCCTGGCATCGGTGTGGGATAGCACTCAATGACTGCTGCCAGCCAGAGAGCACATCTGGGCCTCAGCACACAGTTTTTAATGAGGAATCCCTGTGCAGGTGTATGGGATTGATGGACTGACTGACTACTCATGATGTCTTAGCCTCAGGTTTAGTAATATCTTACAACCCCAACCCTGACCCTAAATCACATCCTGAATTCCCAAATAGAAGCCAAAGAGGCTAGAGCAGTGGTTTTCAGCCTTCCTAATGCTGTGATCCATGTTGTGGTGACCCCCAACCATAAAGTTATCTTCATGGCTACTTCATAACTATGATTTTGCTACCCCATTGTTTTGTTTTGGTTTGGTTTTTGAGACAGTGTTTCTCTGTGTAGCCTTGGCTGTCCTGGAACTCACTTTGTAGACCAGACTGGCCTTGGATTCAGAGATCCTCCTGCCTCTGCCTCCCGAGGCTGGGATTAAAGGTGTATGCCACCTCTGCCCGCCTTGAATTTGCTACTCTTAAGACTCATAAATATCTGTGTTTTACAGGGATCTAGGGTGACCCCTGTAAAGGGGTCTTTGACACCCCCCCCCCAAATGTTGCAACTCACAGTTTGAGAACTGCTTCACTAGACACCAGCAATGACACTAGCACAGGCCACATCTCTTTGGAGACAAGGTTAAATTCTTTATCTCACCCTCCGCTATTCCCTGCCCTATGTTATATATCCCTGGAAGCAGAATCTGTACCCTTGTCTGGGTCTCCATGGCACTGATCTATGCCTGTTGGCATCAATTATAAAATTTGGGGAACCAGGGATCACATCTGAATTATTCTGATGCTGCTTCCAATACTGAGTAACCAACTGTAGAGTCAAGAATATAGTAGGTATTTATTATGTTTTAGTTAAGTTGAATTTTTCTCTTTGATGGAAGCCACTCCCTTCCATTTACAAGGAGCCTGACTCTTCCTAGGTGCTTTCTTTTCCTTTCCGGCTGACATGTAGTTTACTTTAATGCAATTTCACCCTTCTATCCAAATTGGAGATTCTACAGATTTAAATTTTCTTATGTACCTAAAGACTACTTGGTTCTACCAGTGGTCAAAAATGGGGAGGGACTCACATGGCTCCATCTCTAGCTGAGGTAGTTAATGGCTGCTGGGGGAGAGAGGGTCAGTTTTCTCAAAGAGTGTGGACCCATGTAGGTTACCCAAGCTCCAGTGAATGATGGCCCTACACATACATGCATAGAATCAATACTAATTGACTAAGTCAGCTGTTCTTTTTTTAAGAAATGAGCACATGAATTTGGCAGGAAGACATACTGGGAGAAGGTCTGGAAGGAGTTGGAGGGAGGAGCAGTGCATGGGTATGATCCATGTATGTATAATATTCTCAAAGAGTAAATAATTAAAAAAAAAACTTGTGACCATGCCAATGGTATCAATCAGAGAAAATTATTTTCAAATCCAAGCGGTATAAACCTCCAGGTAACAATTCCTTTGTTGTTGTTTTCTGTATGCAGTGACATTATTAAAGATAGGAGAATGAAGCTCAGTGAAAATTGTCCAGACAGGACTTTGGTAGGGGAAACTCCGCTGCAGTAGAAACAGAAATTTTCAAACAAAACTATGGGAAAGAGGGAAGTGGCAGGGCAGCCACTGTCAAAGACACAGCCAGAAGCACCTGTTCCCCTGCTTGTTGTCATGTGGCTGGACCTGCAACGCTCAGAGCCTGATCAGTAGGAGGCTCCCTCACAAAGCAGCAATGCTTTGCTTGCTCTGAGCTTCTAATTATGCGCCAGCTGTGGAAAGCAAGGAAGGGCAGAATAGGACCCACTCCACCAGCTGTGCACGTGACCAAGAAGGCTGGCATGACAAGCACCAAATCAATGAGGAGGACCTGCAAGGACATGGTTGCTGAGAGCCTTGTCATAAGAATTCTCCTCTTTACAATGTGGGAGAGGGGTGATGCTGGAAGATGGCAGAGCTTCGAACCAGCAGCATCTCTAAGTAACACTTAGAAACTGTGTTCTCACCACTCTAACACTTAGTAACTGTGTTCTCACCACTCCACTATTTAGTAACTGTGCTCTTACTACTCCAATACTTAGCAACCATGTTCTCACTACTCTGCTACTTAGTAACCAACGGTGTTCTCAATATTCCAATACTTAGTAATGGTGTTCTTGTGCTCCTGAGTGATATCATTTCTAATTTTTCTAAGCAGCAAAGGGCTAGGATGACCTGCAGTATCTCTTAACTGTTCAGTCTCCCACCAAAAGACCAGAGCCTGGGAGAAAAGATTCTCAGGACTTCTAATAGAAGAAAGAAATTTCCATGTATCTGTTCTCAGCCCCAGGCAGGTTACCCAGTAATCCATTATCTAATTAGTAGTTTCACCCTGGCTTTGACCCATTTTGGTAGCTGCACTCATTTGAAAGGTAAATTCTCAAAGGAAATAAAAAAGCAGGCCTGATAGTTCCCACTTATAGTCCCAGCCCCGTGGAAACAGATACAAAAGGATTGTCATGAGTTCAAGTCCAGCTAGAGCTTATATAGTGAGTTCCAGTCCATCCTGGGCTATTGAGAAAGGCTCTATTCAAAACAAAGTAACAAACAAATCAAATCAAAACCCATCTAATATCTAAGCCATGTGAATTTTTGTGATGTCTGTCCCCAGCCTGCTATTTGTAGACCAAAAGTTGGGATCTGGAGGCCCTAGTGTGTGGCCCTAGAATTAGAGGAAAATAGCTCCAGTTCACTGAGTAAATCCTGTATGTATTGCAGGAGGTTTGAGGGTGGCATGCATAATAGTTACATAGTAGAAGAAAAAATGAATAGAAAACAAACTTTTTCCTGAACACTTGTGTACTTAGGTGAATACATTTAGAGGCACATGTGCTAAATATTTGGAAATTTCCAGAAAAAAATCATCGCTGGGGCAATGGCTCAGTCTATAAAGGGCTTGTCATGCAAGCATGAGGGCCCAAGTTCAGACCCCAACACACCCAGTCCCGTCTACCCGCCTTTATCAGAAGCCAGGCATGGTCGTACACACCTGTAATCCCAACTCCACAGAAGTGGAGACAGAGTTTCTGAAGCTTGCTGGCTAACTGGCTGGCCAAATTGGTGAACTTAAGATTCCGTGAGAGACCCTGACTCAAAAGACCAGGTGACTGGTGACCGAAGAAGAATGTCTAGCTAGTGTTGGCTTCTGCCCCACCTCCCCCACCACACACACACACACACACACACACACACACACACACACACACACACACACGCATGCAGATGTTTTTGCATTACAAAAAAATGTATAGCTCCAAATGCTAGGAGAGAAAGCAGACTTTCCATGGGATAAAGCCCTACAAAGCAGCAGGGTGTTAATTCTTCCTCACAGCTCTGGAGGCAGATCTAGGCCAAATCTCATGTTCAGGCAGGTAAGACCTAATCAGACCTGTAAAAACAATGAGCAAAGAGAAATGTGAGACTCAAAGATGGGGCTGTCTTTGTTTGGCTTCAAATCAGGGTTTGCTGAACATACAGGAAGCCCCATGTGTCAGCAGCCTGTCCTTCCACCTGGAGACATGTGGGGCTTCAGTGCTCAAGGGGCAAGGGCAGACATTCCTCCCACGTGTTATCATGTCACTAGCTGTCATCACAAAGCAATTCTAATTTGCATGTTTCTTCTGTGGGAAGAAACACCCTCACGACTCCCATTCCAGGGCTCTCAGAGTGGAAGGCTGCTGCCATTCAGAGGGTGGTGATTAAATGAGTGCACAGGGACACATACAGTTGGCTAATACAGCAAACACTGTGCTGGTAGAAACATCCACACACAGGTCTCTCTCTCTGTCAATGGAATGTTGTTTCCAAAGACCCACAAAGGGCAAAGTGGTCCATGAACTACCCCTGAATCCTGAACCATAAATTTATTTCAACTTACCTTTGTGCATGTGGTTTTGTAATATGTGGGTGTGCCTGCCCATCCTTCCAAGGGGGTCATTACCTCTATAAATAAAGCACTTACTTGAGGAAAGGGGAAAAAGATAGGACCCCATTAAAGCAAGCTGGCTGTGCCATTTGCAGCAGGGAGGGTGCCGCTGTGTGACAAATCACTTCTGTTTGAAATAGTTGGAACGGAGCATCTAGGAGACCAGATAAGAGAACTTGAATGATCCTATTATGAGGATAACAGCAGTGAGAAGAGTCCATGGACGGCTGTACACCGGCACATTCTGTTGATTTAAAAGCGACATGGCAGCCTGAAACGTGGGACTCTCTGCTTAAGATTGCCTCACTGCAAACCTTTACCATTATTTTAACTTAGCTGGAGCCCTACCACAGTGAGGTCTGGTTGAACAAATCCACAGTAAAAGAAATAGGCTGTCTGTGCACCAAACAGAAACACAAAATCATGCTCTGTTGGGTCCTTGAAGAATAAGAGCGGAGGGATGGAGTCCAGATCACAAAGGCATCAGCTCTCTGTTCACAGAGCCACCTCCTGGGCCATGTAGACTCTTTCAGAATCCACTCTGCTCATTAAGATGTTCTCAGCATGCCTGCTCAGTGCTACCTCTGGGAAGAGAGGACTTTGAAGCCCCCCAGGGAGCATGCATTTGCAAGATCAACACTGTGGCATCTCACATTTACTTGTACTCAAGGATGGAGACAGCACTCTGTCTCAGAGCAGTTTTGAATGTTCAAGGAACCCACTGACTTGATATTCACCCCTGCCTCACACCTTCTGGGGGAAAATCTCTGCAGTCTGGAGAGGGAGCAAGCTGCCTATGTACAGACTTCGTAGGGGTCTCCTTCAGGGAACAGGTTTACGTTAGAACAATGACAATTTTCACATTCGTTTATTTTGTCCATAACATTTAGCTCCCACACATATACTCATTGTGAGAGCTTCTTTTTCAAACTAAACATATTCTGACCCTTGGCCTTACATTAGCAAGTACAGGTTACACACATTTAGCACAACACTGAGATGAGAGAAACAGCATCTACTCACAGTGCACGCACCAGAGATGACTCATTTATGCATGCCACGGAGCAAGGGATAACGTGACCCCATTGTTCTATTCGGACTCTCACATGGGAAGATAGCTCATTTCCTCACCTTCAAAGGTGCAGAAATGCTTAATATGGAAATAATGTTGAATTTTTCAGAGAATCCAAAGCATAAGTAGAATGAAACCCATGGCATACAATGATATAAGGAGAAATTACTTGGTCAGCTATGTCCAACTTTTGGCTTGTAGACTCTGTGTGGGTGAAGACAGCTATGAATGTGGTCCAATACAACATTGTAAATTCTAAAGCATTATGAGATTTCCTTTGGGATGACTTTTTGGAAACATGGTTATTAGGTTCTGGAGTGTGAACTGCAGATAACAAAGCTGTGTAGCAATGTCTAAAGGTGGGACACAGGACCAGGTGGATGGCACAGTGGGTAAAGCACTTCCTGTGCAATCATGGGACATCGGTTTAGAACTCTTACACTCACATAAAAGCTGGGTATGGTGACACACCTGTAACCCCTGCATGGTGGGAGAAAAATGAGGAGAAGGTGGAATTTCTACAGTCACTGGCTAAGATACAGAGTCCTATGCTCAGTGAAAGACCATGCCTCAAAAAATAAGAGGAAAATCAAAAGAGAAAGACACTCAAAGCTGTCCTCTGTCTTACACACACACACACACACACACACACACACACACACACACACACACACACACTGAATACACACATGCATACACAAAATGTTGACATGGCTGGATAATAGAATATGATCAATAGAAGATAGATAGATAGATGATAGATAGATGCTCTAATAACTATGTTTTGTCCAGTTTCTTACATTGTTTTACAAATCAAAAGGTATTTTCAGATGTTCAGCCATAAGATGAGCTCATCACTGGTTCTTTGGTCATCTCTCATGTCAAGACACCACCTCAAATCAATTTACAACCCAAATCTGTGTGTTAGTAGGAGGGATGGTATTAGGATCAGCCCAGTAAATACTACATATCCACACAAGAACAGTCAAGAAAACAAAAAAGAGATTAAAAGATTCTGGTTTTTTGTGTAGCCCCTTGCCAACTTGCAAGTTTGAGCTAGATGTGACTTGGGGATACAGTCCATAATCACTGAATCAACCCAGAAGGGTTGTGTATATTGTTTCTAAGATGTCTTGGTGTCCTCAGAATGAACATGTTTTGAAAGAACACATTCAGGCTGTGCAAAAGTCACCTGGCTAGCACAGGTGGCTGTTTAGCACAGGACAGGAGGGGAGGAGGAAGGAAGGGATGGAGAAAGAGAGCAAGAGTGAGAGAGACCCAAGTTTAACAAGTGTTAACCAATCCTCCAAAACAGCTATACTCTAGCTTTATTCATCAGCATTTTTGTGTTCTCTTAGAACACCCTCCTCCTAGAACAGCTCCTTGTGAAGGTGAGCTTGCAAGAGTTCATAGGCAGAATGTTGGTGATCCCAAAATTGTGCCTAGAGCAAGAACTCTCAGTAAGTCTCCTGCCAGGAGTTGGCTTCTTACTCAGGAACCAAAAAGCCAACAACACTGCTCAGGTCTCACCAACACAGACAAAGAGGCACATTCATAAGTATCAGTTCTCTTCAGTAGGAGACTGTATAAGTGACAGCAGTGGTGCCGGCATTCAACTTACTCAAAGTCGATGATCCTAACTACTGTGCTAGAGTTCAGCATCTGTAACACCTGGGGAACCACATCCAAAGTGGTCCTCAAATAAACAAAGGCGTATGTAGACCATCTTTGTCTATTAAGCAACATTCTATTTTTTCTTTGCCTATTAAGCAACATGGTATTTCCTCCAATTTCTCTAATAAAGAATCAGGGATGACAAAAATGTATGGAGACTGGGGATCCAGACATCAGTGACATAAACAGCCAGGCCGCCACTTGGCATAGGAAATGTGCAGTTTGAGAAGAAATCATTTCGAGAGCTCACACATTTAGCTGCTATGCTAAGTTAGTTTTGCATCCAGACAGTTAGACAAAGATTGCTTCTGGCACTAACACCTTTCTAAATGCTTGCCAGTCCAATCCCTGCATAGCTCGCTCTTCACAGCCACAATAAAACTGAAGCACTAAGAAAGCACTGTCACCACCAAGCCACCTGTAGCATCCAGGGAAGCAAAGGATCAGACCCCTCATTTAATTGTAAATGTGAACTCCTTGCAGTCCAATCTGGAAACTTGTCACTTAGAACCGTTAATGCTATTTATTGTAACATGCCTAGGATAATGGCATCTCTCCACATCTGTTTTCATTTAAAGTTTCCAAGTTTCCTTTGTACCACTTGGTAAGGATTCAGCTCAGGCTTCTGAAGGAGGGCAATGGAAAGTGGCAAGTGGAAACCAAACAAAATATTATTAATAAATATTTGCAGTTGCTGGTGGGACTTGGTGAGATGCTGCCAGTGCTGGTGACAGAATTCATCTTGTAAAATATACCTATGATAAATATCAACTCGGAGTGATTAGCAGCTATTGGTAATTTGTGAACAACTTCCAGGCAAGCCAGCAGTTTGATTGTCACTGGGTCTAGGTGATTTGTTTTTTTGTTTGTTTGTTTGTTTTTTAAATATTTGGGATTATAAAGTTGTCATCATTGCTGTTCTTGGCTACCCATTTAGTGACTTGACAGGTTTCTATGGCCAAACAAACAAACAAACCAAATGAGATATAAATATCTGTGAACTTGGAGAAATAAATGAGAAACAACAGAAACCTTTGAGAGATCAGGTCAAAATTCACTTTTGCCCTACAGCCTTTCTTAGCAACTCCTGCCTTCTGGAACTTTCCAGTTCCCATTGCACTGGTCTAATTCAGTTGCCTTCATTTGGTATTTAATTCATTTGTTATTCTATGGCAAAGCTCTTCACATGTGTATATCTCATCTTCTAATGACAATAGACACTCTCTAAGAATATCAGTTTCTATCCCTAGTCCCCTTATTTGTACCATCTTAGCTCCATGCTCAGCTCCTAGCACCTGGAATAGTTCCATTCTTCATGAAGGACTGTGGAAATTAACAAGTGGGCAACCCAATGTCTGGAGTGGATCTACAACCCAAGGGCTTTAATTAACTATGGGGCAAATAAGAAAGGAGTTTGAAACACCCCGAGAGCTTTGGAATTGCATCTGGTAGACAAATAGTTCTACCTCTGAGCTAGACTATGATTTTAAAATTATTTATTTATTACTTTCTGTGTACCTACCTAAGTGTGTGTATGCACACCAAGTGTACACAGTATCCTTGGAGGTCAGAAGTGGCTGTCAGATCTAGAGTTGTGAGCCACCCAATATGAGGTACTGAGAAATGTCTCATAGAAGAGCAGCAAGTGCTCTTAACAACTGCCCCAACCCCTGAGGGGATCCTTTGGACCTGTTGAATACAGCTGAGTGAATACTGGTTAAAAACATTAAGCCAGCTCTTTTCAATCAAACAGGAGTGATTAGCAAAAGCTCTTAATTCATGGGTGGCACACACACAAATTCCCTTTCACACCTGTCTCATGTCATGTGACTTTTGCTCTGTGCTTTTTTTTCTTTTTTCTTTTATCTTTTTTTCCCCTGAGAGGTAGAGCATCCCTCTTGGCTTTGCAGTAAGTGCCCTGTGACATCTCCCATGATTCACCTTCAACTCAGCGCAAGCTGACCAACTCTATGGAAGCTCCCACTGCCTTCAAGCAGAACTCTGCCAAAGAGCAACCACTGCAGGAAAGCCTCCTGGGCCACTAGGGAGACAAGGGACCTGGAAGTAAACCCGCCAGCTTCCTGTCACCTGAGACTAAGTCTGGAGGCAATCTGCATGCTTCTTGAGAGGTCCAGAGGAATCACAGCAGTGACCTCGGTGACATTTCTTCTACCTACCTCTCCATTCTCCCTCTCCTACCCCTTTCATGTCTATTTCTGGCAAATTCCTCCCAATCCACTGCCTTTTCCCACCACTACTCTCAGAAGGGCCACATCGCTCTGTCTGCTCTTAAAAACTAAATATAAAGAAATAAAATGAAATTCTCAGAACATAGACATCTAAATGGGGACACATTCAAAATCACTTGTGTCAGAGGCTGCCTCTGCTGAGGTATTCTTGAGAGTACCTACAAGCCCTGTCTGCCGGCGTGCAGAATGTTAACAGACATCACTAACAGACCAGGTTGTTAAGGGTAGGTGCCACCTAAGACTGATGCTTCCCTGAAGATCACACCTTCACGACCCACTTGTCTCTCCAGTCCTCTCCCTGTTCTTTATAAACCATGTTAGACAGCTATGCTCAAAGCCTGAATACCATTCTGTTTTGAACTGCCACATCCTGGGAAATATAGCATCCTTGTGCAATGACCTCCAAGATCCCTGTCTGGAGGAGAGCAAGCAAATTTCTAGGTAGAGAATGACACCCCTGCTGACACCAGGAGACCTTCCTTATGTGATGACTCTGCCATCCACCACCTCTACCACTTCACCTCATCTCCTTGCCAGCACCTCCTTGGCCTAAGTGTGGAAACAGTGTCCGTTCTAAAGGGGGATGCTGAGATCAGCTGAGACTCTGTATGTTACTGCACACAGTATACTGTGTAGTAAGCCAGAACCTGTGATGAAGCATTGGACGTTTAAAACTGCTTCAACCAAATGAGTGTTTACTGCTGTATTTAGTGCTGTACTAAATGTTTCACATTGCCTACTTCATTTAATGTCCATAGTAATCCTCTGAGGGCAGTAATAGTATCTGCATTTACAGAGGAGAAACTAGGACAGAAGACATAAGGAATATTACTCCCGGGGGTCACAAAGCAGCTAAGATTGGGCCTTAGTTGGTGTAACTCCTCAGGCCCATTGCTCTTTTCACCATACAAATCAGGACCAGTTCAGCCTCTGGGACAGTTCATACAGATAGATGTCAGTTGAGGTAGCTATCATTTGAAGTGTTCCTTCCTATACCTGAATCACCCTCAAATTATTCAGGTGTAAGGCAAAGCAAGAATACATAGCAAACCAGGGTTCTCAGCTCCACTGCAGCTACTTTGGACAGTGCCACACTATTGAGTGTTGCAGCCACGCACTGATGTATTAGACAGACACCCTTTAGGATGAGTTTCAAAGCTGGTTCAAATGAAGCTCCTCCAAAACACATCACTATTTTCATCACCCTCCAAGAGGTGAGCCTCTAAAGCAAGCCAAATTGCTCAAAGCAAGCAATTCAATAAAATGCCTTCATCTTGGAAGGCTTCAGTGAGTCCTTAGTATCTGGGAACTCGGATGGCCGGGTGGTACTTTGTTCTTCTGCATTATTGATCTAAATATCAAACAAGAGAGCAGAGAAATACAGACCAAGCTAAAGGGAGATGGGGTAGGGAGTACCCCATAAATAGATCAAGGAACCTCCCCTATGGACTCACCATAATAATGCCTACAGAGTAAGATGAGGTGAACCCCTCTATGCAGCTCAGATTTCAGTTTAACAGCACTGGAATGGAAGCCAACCATCTTTCTTCACAGGAGGAAAGGGTCATAGAAGAGATGTCCTCATGAAGTCATGTTGTTTGCAGGGAAGCATCGTAGACACTGTGATAGACACCCATCAGTTGCCAGCCTAAACATTTGTTTCCTGTCTCTCAGCTCGTTCCTAGAGAAGGGTAGGAATGGTGGGATTGGTGGAAACCCTGTAGGCTTCTACCTTGCGGCAGACCAGACACATGGTTTTGGAAGAGAGCCAGCCTTTGGGCTTCACACCGTCTCCTGACACATCCAACAGATATTTCCCAGAACGTTCAGTCCTGGATGTTCAAAGTAGAAATAGCTTTTGAAAAAATTGGAGGAGATTCAGAGGAGAGGAAGAATGATGATCCAAAGGCCAGAGAGACAAAGGGACCCATTTAATAAACAGCAGTAGAGAATCTAGCTAATGAGTGGTTAGAGGATAATGCGGGAGACAGGAGGATCAAGGAAGTCCGTCAGCATAATGAGGAAGTATACTCTATCTCTAGGCTACAATGCACTCATTCTTACTCATTCTGCAGATGCTGAGCATCTGCACTGTGCCAGGTGATGGGGCTGCAAAGTTGTGCAAAGTGCAGAGTGCTGTATCATGCATTCATTATCTAGCTAGAGCAACCAATGTTAGTAGTCGCACAGAAATAGAGACTCACTTGCCACAATGACAAAGGATGAATGAGATGCCTGGAGCTGTGGGTGAATTCTCAGGTGAAGTCTATTCAAGGAGAGTGTCTAAAAGGATGTCTAGGAAGGGACATCATGAGGCTCAGGGAAGGAACCAGTGCTCCTCAAGCCACCCAAAGTCGATAGGAGGGAAAGCAATTAGAAAAAAACTAAACTCAACTGGGATGAAACCAAAGGGAAAATTCTTAGTGAAACCAATTTCCTCAATGGGGTTGCAGGATCCAGGAGACAGGAGGAAAAGCTGATTAAGGCAATAACCCTCTGCAACCCTGAGAAAGTTCCTTCCCCCTCTGTGCTCTATAGGGCACATCCCTGTGCAAGTTGACATAGAAGCATTCAAGAGAGTCAAGAAATTTGAAAAGAAAAACCCACAAAACAGGAACTTAGTATTCCCCTAATAATATGATATACAGCAGAACCAATATTGGCAACAATTACTTGTGATTTTGCCACCTATTAAAATCACAGGTATTTTCACATTACCTTGCTATTTTTGCAGAAATCTCAAAATATTAGTTATCTCCTCACCACAGTAGTTGGAATTATGGTAGTTGTCAGAGCCGTGGGGAACATTGCTTGCATGTTAGATTAATCACGAAGTAGTTACCTGACCACACCTCAGTCTTAAATATTTTCACAATTATATTTCAGTGTCCTTGCTTCCTTTTATAATTAAATGTATTTTGCTTTACAATTAAAAGAATTGCTCACAAAATGGTCCCCCAGAGTCACCAGAGTGCCAGGGCTTGTGTGTGGATGAGACAGGGCGGCCTCTGGTGTGGTTCTTCAAGGCTTGCTTTCTCTCTTTCCTTTGAGACCATGTTTCTCATCCATCTGGAACTCACCAAATATGCAAGACTGTCTGACTAGTGAGGCCAAGAGACCTACCTGTCTCTGCCTCCCCTTTTATGAGATCATAAGCACTATCCACATATTGGGCTTCTGTTTGTTCACTTATTTATTAATGGATTATTAACATGGATTATGAGACTCAAACCAGGTCCTCATGCTTGCAAGGCTAGCATTTTACCAACTGAACTGTCCTGAAACTCATTCTGTAGACCAGGCTGGCCTCGAACTCACAGAAATCCGCCTGTCTCTGCATTTTAAAGGATGGGATTAAAGGTGTGTATCACCACTAACCACTGAGGGACATTTTTTTTTAATCCAGGAACTCTGTTTTTGTTGCTCTAGCCAGCACCATATTGTTTGTAGACACTCTGCTGGGATTCAGAAGGCTGGGAACTGGGTTCGTAGCTACCTGTGTGACCATAGGCAGGTTGTTGACACTCTTTGAACTCTAGAGTCTCTCTTACAAATCTCTAGTAAGTTAATGCCTAGCTGCCTCACAGAGTGGTGGGAGAAATGAATTCATAGGTAGCACTAGCTGAGGCAGGTACTCCCTAGACCTGTTTTTTAATTCCTCCCAGGCTGAGGACTCTCCAGCTCATTTGCACATTCAGAAACCAACTCCTAGGATGTGAAGATTTTTTGTCTCCCTCCTGCTGGAATGCTTAGGGATGGCTCTGACAGCTAGGTGCCAAGAGGAAACCTGGGCTTGCATTTCCAGCCATGTCCCCATGGGCAACCCAGGCTGAGCCAGAGTTCACAAGGATCGGCATGAAAAGGGAAAACAATTTGTTCAGGAGCCCTAGAGTCAGGCACTCAGCATGCTGAGCTACTGGGGGTTTTCAGCTTTAATCAGCATCAAGTTAATCTTACTTTGAGAGATGTTAAAGAATCCAGAAAAAAATCTACAGGTAGCTCCAGCTAACAGGCCCTGGCCCTATAACTGGTCCTGGTTCCTAACTGCTGCTTCCCCTGGTTCAAAGCTCCCCCCTTCTTGCCCTCTGGGAGCCAGCCTGGCGGTGGGTGCCTGATAGCTTCCAGATACAACTGCCAGCATTTGCCCCACACTTCATCTGAGCCAACTCAGCAACACAGTCACTTCTCTCTCTTTGCAGTCTTGCCAGGTTGGTTGTGATTCTTTTTTCTTTCTTTTCTCTTTTCCCTGTCTCTTATTAAAGTTACACACACACACACACACACACACACACACACACACACACACACACACACACACACTAATTAATTGCAGCTAGTAAAATGACAGATACAACCCTGAAGACTGATGGGCCCCCATGTGTCTAAAACATCAGTCTGTGCCAGCAGCAACGAAGTGTGCTATCTGTGGCAGGGACCCACCAATGCAGCTGACTGGCCAAGGTTCTGCTCTCTGAGATGCTCAAAGCACTTCTAACACCTGAGCTCATATGGGGTCTATTCTGAACCCATTGAACAAGCCTGCGGTCAAGAGAGAGACTATGTAGCAAGGAGGGGTCATGGGGAGACGCACAGATCTCCCTGGGAAGGGGAAATATAAAAGATTTCATGAGTGGATAAAGGGCAGGTGGGGATAGGGACATGAATGATCAGGTTTGGAGGGACACAAATGAGAGTGTTGAGGGGTACTGCTGGGGAAAGCATTTTTGGTGTGGGACAGAAGCCTGGCCGAGGGAAATCTCCCAGGAGTCTATGGCAAGGACCCCAGGTTAGACTCCCAACAATAGTGGATAAGCAGCCTGAACTGCCCATCTCCTGTGACCAGATTGGTGCCTGGCCCAGTTGTCATCAGTGAGATGCCATCCATCCAACAACTAATGGAAACAGATGCAGAAACTCACAGCCAAACATGAGGCAGAGTTTGGGAATCCTGTGGAGGAGGAGAAAGAGAAGGAAGAAGAGGAGGAGAAAGAAGTGTAGGAGCCAGAGTGGTCAAGGACACCATGAGAAGGTTCACATAATCAACTAACCCGGCTCCCCGGGGGCTCCCAGAGACTGAACTGACAGCCAGGGAACCTGCATGAGACTAACCTAGACACTCTGGATATATGTTACAATTGTGTAGCTTGGTCCTCTTATGGGACCTCTAATAGCGGAAACAGGGGCTGTCTCAGATTCTTTTACTGGCTTTTGGGACCCTACTCCTCATACTGGGTTGCTTTGCCCAGCTTTAATACATGGGGAGGTGCATAGTCTTATTGCAACTTGATATGCCATGTTTTATTAATACTCTTAGGAGATGTGTCCTTTCCTGTATGGAGATGGAAGAGGAGGAGATTTAAGGGGGTGGTGGGAATAGAGGAGATGGACTGGGAGGAGAGAATGGGCAGGGGAGGCTGCAGTGGGATGTAAAATAAACAGATGAATAAGGAAAAAAAAGTGTTTTGGGTCTTCCCTGGACATACATGTCAAGACAGCCTACATCCTACATAAGATTTTCTGTCTGCTCAGAGTTTGCAGAGTGGAGGCACCAAGCCTGGTGACCCTGTGCCTGTGTGTAGAGCAATGGCTGAAGCTGAAGAAGGTATTTTAGCTGTCCCAGTATCCCCTAGACTTCTGCTTAGATCAGCGGTTCTCAACCTGTGAGCCATGACCCCTTGGGGTAATATATCAGATATTTACATTATGATAAATAACAGTAGTAAAATTACAGGTATGAAGTAGCAATGAAAATGGTTTTATGGTTGGATGTCAACATAACATTAAAGGGTTGCAGCATTGGGAAGGTTGATAACCACTGGCTTAGATGGAACATGGTGCTTTTGTTACAAAGTATTCAAATGGAATCATCTGGTAAAGTAACTTCCAGACCGTAGAAACTCAGGAACTATTGGCTGAATGGTTGGACAGAGGCCAAGATGGACAGCTGAGTCTTTCTCACACTCCCAGGTCATCTCTAGTGAACAGCCACAGCTTCTTTGACACTCCTTCCATGAAGAGGTAGGGTCACTGGAAAACCCTGAGTCTGGGCAGAATCCCACTGCTGTGACTTCTAAGATATAGTGGGTGATGACAGTGAAACTGTCCTGCTTCCACCTTTCAGATGCTACCCCTGGAAACACTTTTCAGAAGCCCCGGGTCTTTTTGACAAGAGTGGCGATAAAGTGATGCAAGCCAGACTCACATTCCCCTAACCAGCACAGGCTACTCAGCAAGCATATGAGTGAAGGTGGATTGACCCTTCAACTATGACCTTCTGAGTGAACTCAGCTAGTGCTGTGTGCACAGGAGGCCCGGTAAACCCAGCCTTGTCTGCATTGCTAACTCACTGATTGTGAGCTATGCAAAATACTGTGGTTATTAGAAATCACAAACTATCGGGTTCCTTGTTGAGTAACAGCAGAAGACCTCAACACGATGTGAGTCACAACTACCCAACATCAGACTTCCTTCATGGGGATGAAATACAAAGTCCCACTAACTGCAACTTAGAAAAGCATGCAGGAGTATGTCTCCTGGAATGTGTGATAAATGACTATATTACATGTGTACTGTCTGGACTGGGTGCTCCCAGGTTTGTGGTGTCTTCCTTATTCAAAGAATTGAAGAAGCACATACAACAAGACAAGAAACAAAGGTTTCCTTCAGAAGCAAAGTAGAAATACAGGGTAGACTTTCTGCAAGCGAGCAGCAGGGCCTGACTTACTGCTGAGGGGTCTCTAGCTGCAGCCAGAAGCTTCTGCTGAACCTATTGCTGGGATAGAATGTGGCGATATCGCTTTCTGTTCAGACTTAGGGATTGGGCTGTTACTGTATCTGTTTTAAGTCATGGGCACATCTAATCATGCATAGACATAATATGGGAAATAGGGTTTTCCCTAAACATTTGCTCAAAGAGTAGAGGCCATTTTATCACACCAGATCCTAAAACAAGTATAGGCTGGATCATCCAACTGCTGCTAGTTGCAGGACATGTTTCCAGACTTGTTTGACCTCAAAAGGGAAGTGACCAGGGGTATTGTTAGGGTGTTCCTAGGGTTTTCACGGCAGGAACAGGTGACCTGTTGCTTTCTTTGGAGATTAGTGTATCAATGCAGATAGTGCACCAGACTGTTGATTCATCCCTATAAACCACCTGACCCACTTGGACTGTAGCTGGTGCCACTAAAAGAAAAAGGCCCAGACCAGTAGCCAATGCCACCTCGATGCTTCTCATCGAATAGTTACTGTTTGAAAACATGCTTCATGGTCATGCTATGTGATTTATGCAATATCAGTGCTATCATTTTTTGTGGCCCCAAAGTACTTATCAGTGTTCTAATATTCATATCATTATTATTTAATTCAGAAAGCAGTCCCAGAGATTGCTCTTAGAGTCAACCCCATGGAAGGATCAAATGGGGAGGCGTAGGAAAGGGGAGATGAAATAGAGGTAGGAACACCTAAAACTAAGAGCCATTTGAAGATTTGTATGAAAACCTGAGTGAAAGCTTCCTAATATGTATACATATTTGAAGGTGATCTAAATGGAATCTCCAAATAATGGAGGAGATGGAGCCCCAATTGAACATTTCTTGTCAAGGCTCCAGTTCTAGGAAAGGGGTATATCTAATCAAGTTGTTGGCCAAAGAAGACCCATAGGAACCCCCAAACAACCCAAGCTATTTCCAAGGCGGTTGGTTGCTGTCCACTAACTGATGGTAAGCCCTATTGCTTGAGACAATACCTATACAATTCATTGAACACAAAGAGGTCAAGCTAGTGTCTCCCTAGAGCATTCACTCTACTGAGTAGTGTCCATGGTGGAGGAAGGTACTCTGCACATTACCAAAGGAGAAAGGTAAATGCTGACCCAGCTACAAACGTTTCAATCTACAGTGCTGAGCTGCCTACAAGATGTGCTAGTGCAACAGTGGCACAAAGCTTGTGAGAGCAACCAACCAACATTTGATTGAATTTAAGGCCCACTCCATGAGATGTAACCCACCCTCAACACTGCTTCAGTGGCCAAGATCCTGAGACTGGATAAGCCAGAGACCTATGGGAAAACCAAACACTATTGTTTTGCTAAAGGAACATAGCAATAAAATGACTCCCAACAACATTTGCTATGCTCACAAATTAATAGCTTTCTCAGTTATCATCAGAGAACCTTCGTCGTCATCCTGCAGTAGATAGGAATAAATGCAGAGATCTACAGTTGAAGAACGTGCAGAGTGAGAGACCTAGAACACTCAGTTTTAAATGGGATGTCTTCATCAATCCCTTCCCCCATCCAGAGCTCATGGAACCCTGGGGAAGAGGAGGCAGAAATACTGTAGGTGGTGGGAAATACCAAACATAGCAGAACCAATGCACATATGAACTCACAGAGACTGTAGCCGCATGCACAGGACCTACACAGGCGTGGGCCTAATGAGGTCTCAGTGCTGAATGTGGAAGTGGACCCAAGCCCCATCCCAAACCTGGAAGCTATCTCCAATTGATAACTCTGCCAAGACGAAAACCTAGTTTTCTCCAACTGAGTCTTCACAAACCACTCTTAAAGCCAGGCCACATGCCAAAATGAAGATGGCCAGCACAAGCCAGTGGCCTTTTCAGAGGTTCATTGTCTTATACTGCCTTGTTAGAGCTTTATCTTTTCCCCCTTACAAGTCCTTTGCATGTATATTCTGCTTTCCGGTTTTATGTTTTTTGAGATTTCTGTGTGTGTGTGTGTGTGTGTGTGTGTGTGTGTGTGTGTGTGTGTTAGCTTTTCCTTTAACTATTTTTCTCGTTTTTTTTCTCTTCATTTCTCTTTAACACTCTTTTCTTCTGTTGGGTCCTATTCTGATTTGTTTGGTTTTTTTTTTTTAATCTAATTTTATTTTATTAATTTTTGGGCTTTTTTTTTTAGATTCCTATTTGTATCCTAATGAGAAAAGAAAGGGCATGGATTTGAGGAGGTAGGGAAGTAAGGAGAATCTAAGGAATTGGGGGAGCGGACACCTCAATCAGAATATATTGTTTTTATAACATCTATTTTCATTAGCAAAAATAGCTTTTCTTAAAAAAAAAAAAGAATCAACCCCATGCAATGCTTAAGAATACAAAGGGACAAAGGACTCAAGTGTCTAACCCAAGACAAAATTACAAATCTAGAAGTACATTATCATATTGAATTTAGCATTTGCATGAGTCATTTTATTGTTGCTATAACAACTTGCCACAAACTTGGTGGCTTAAAATGGCAAACATATTCTTTTTCCTTTGAAGGTTAGAAATACAGCACAAATCTAGCTAGGCTGAAGTCATCAAGGTATTGGTGGGGCAGTGACATGTGAGGAGATTTGAGGTTGGATTTTCTCCTTGTGCTATCCAGTTTCTGGAGGCAGCTCCTATTTCTGGGTGGACAGCCTTTGACTTCAAAGCCAAAGTGGCAGGTAGGTTCTTTCTCACACAGGATTATCCTTACATGATCAATGCAGTCTTCCTCTCCCACTAATAGGAACCCTTGTATTTCCATTGGGTCACCCCAGTGACCCACAGTGTTTGCCACATCTCAAACCTCTAGTTCTATCTGCAACCTCAACACATTCCCAAGGCAACAGAACACATCTTGTGTCTGTGGGCAACTTTAGTGGAATGAAGATGGCAATTGCCATATTTTATATGACAGTAATAATGACCTCCTCCATTATCAGTGATGGAGCCAGAGTTGTTGATCGTTAAATCGTGTTTTTAAAGTCACAGAAAATCACCATGTTTCCTGAAAACAATGGAGTCCTGGGTTGAAAAGCAGGAGGAATATCCTGGAAAAAAATGGCCAAGAGGTCCTTCCTAATAATGTGGGTGTTGTTTGGAAGACAAAGCAAGAAGAGAGAAAGAGAACAAAAGAAAGAGAAGGAGAGAGAGGAAGAGGAAAGGGGGAAAGTGACGAATAATAAGACCACGAAGGGGGAGAAGAGAGAGGATGTAGCGCGGAGAGGGAAGTTTGGTACCAAACCTTGGAAATGGTATTCTGCCAGCTCTACGTTAGTGTGGCTTTCACCTGGCCAGCAGCCTCAGCTTCAGCAGAGGAGTCTGGTCCAGGAAAACTTCAGAGAGATGGCTTCCTCATCTGCCTCTAGAGTTGAAGGAGGAGCATTTCACCTATCCTCTAAGACTGTGGGGCTCCATTCACAGAAAAGCCACAAACCGTTACATTTGCTCTTGTATAATAGAGGTGGAGGATGTTTGGAATTATTTAGAAACAGTTTGTGTGGAGGTGGTGGTGTCTCATACCACTTCTCAATAACCCACCCCAGTGCAAGACCCCTTCTCTTACCCCACTGCATAACTGTGAAAGCACCATCCACATACCAAGCTCTGTGGCTTAACATACATGGCTTCTAATCATGGGAAAAGCCTTTGGGTAGGTAGGGTTAACTTCTCTTCCCTGTGCTTTCAGACCCAGATCATACATTTATCCCTTTTACCTAAAAGCACTTTGACAGAGCCCGCTGCCTCCTATGATGCACCTTTATTCTTTTCTAGTCTTCGGTTTTATTCATTTTTCCTAGGATAGACAAGCCTTTCTAGGTTAGAACCCAAACTGCACACAGTGGGTCACTTAATGCCATCATGGGAGTCACCCACAGCATCAGCTTCCCAGCTGTTCCCAAGTGTGTCTTCGCTGAAAGTTGGTTACTTATCTTCACATGTCCTTGGTGAATTTGTGGGGGTGGTCCGTTTTTAGGTGTTTTGCTTGTTGTGATTGTTTGTTTTTGAAACAGGGTCTTGATATGTATCTCAGCCGGCCCTAACACTGAGCTCCTCCTATTTCAGCCTCCTGAGGTGTATGCCAGCATTTCTGTCTATGTTTTTAATGGTTACTATAAAGCTTCACTCAGAAAACTAAGAAGTGTTCCTAGCATCTATAGCCAGTTTAATACAGAGGCAAACTGAAGCTCAGAACTTGTGTTCTGCTTGTGTAAGGACTAATGTTCCTTACAAGGAAGACAATCACATGAATGAAATGGGAGGTGCAGGGCTCTGGGGTCTTCTCAACTGTTGTTGCTCCTCCCTCCAGCACCTGAAAGGAGGCTTGCCACATTGAGAGGTTTGAAAGACGCTACATAAATGAATGAAAGACTCCATGAGAGGGTTGCAAGCACTCTCAATATATCTGAATCTTGTAATAAGACAAGCAACTTAATTAGCCATGATCAAGTGGATCCTAGGTGTTCTGTCATAGGTAGGATCTACCTCCAAGAGTTTGCAGTGACAGATGAAGTCTCTTCCCTTAATGGTTCTAATGTGCATCAACGTTTAAGTGTGATAGCTTTTGGGGACATTGCTTGGAGTTGGTTCTGAATCTCCCACACACTTCATGTGTATTGACAGGTTGTCTGATGGTAAATCATTTCTCACAGGCACAGGTTTGGTCCTCTACCCTATGCCTAGCTGGCAATGTGAGGATGCCTGTATCTTCTAGTCAGTCTTCCACAGGCTGACCCCAGCTCCACAAGGGACCTCACACTGCTGTCACCGTGGGAAGAGGTCTTCTGAGGAGCTCTAAAAAAAAGTGGCTGCCATAGGTGATTTGAAGGCCGGTAGGAAGAACAATCTATCAGTTCTGCTGGTGACAAATAGCAGGCAGGCACATGTGGGCCTGACCACTCACACTCTTCCACAGCACATTATGCCTCAGACATTAATATTTGTATTGTTTTGTCTTGGTCAGTAGGGTAGAGTGATGTCAGGTGGCTGCTCCCTGTTTCCCTGTTCTCTTTATCCATGTTTCTGTGAGTAGCACCTGGCCTGGAGCTCTTCTGAGAGAGCTTGAGACCACTGGAGGAAGAGAAGCTTACTGTCTGCGAGGCTCCCTGGAGGACAGGGCTGAACCTAGCCAGCTGGCCCAGCACTCCAGACTGCCCAGCATCCATGGCATCCCTTGTTGATATTGTATCAATGGAGGTTGCCTCTCTCCACTTGTTTTCCTCCTTTCCTGGGGATGGTAGGGTCTAGATACCTGAAGCTACTACTTAGGGGTCCTCACCATATACTCATCTTCCATCTTCCTTCCCCACTCATTGCCCCCAGTATTCTGGCCACTGACTCTATCTAATTCAATTCTACAAGGCTTTGTATATTGTAACATGAATAATAAAATCCCAGAGACAGATATTGGGGTTCAAGCTGAAGATCAGAGAAGCAAAGCAGCCAAGCCAGTAGATCTTACCACTACCTCAGGCCAAAATGGGTGATCCTATCTCCACAAATCTTCAGAGTGCAATGCTCTCCACCAAACCTCAGGCTGCCTTCCTGTCTCCACGAATCCTCAGAGGCAAATGCAGACTGCACTACTCTCCACCAAGCCTCAGACTGCAATCCTCTCCTTATATTTCTCTCTCCACCCAGCAATATCACTTCTGTCTCCACCTCCCTAGTGCTGGGATTAAAGCCATGTGATCCCAAGTGCTGAGAGCACCTTTGTGTGAGCTCTATTTCTCCTTTAGACTAGATTAATTTTGTGTAGCTCCGTGTGGCCTTGAACTAACAGAGATCCATCTGCCTCTGTCTCCCGAGTCCTGGAATTAAAGGTGTGTGCCACTACCACCTGGCCTCTATGGCTAGCTAGTATGGCTGATGGGATTAAATGTGCATCACTACTGCTTGGCTGTATAGCTTTGGCTAGCTTTGCCTTTTGATCTCCAGTTTCTTTAGTAAATCATAAACAATATATCACCACTGTGTATTGTCATGGGAAAGGTGTTATATACCCACTGGGAATAGAGGGGATTCCGTCTAATAGACAAGTCCAATCGAAGGAAGCTGAATGGCTACAAGAATCCCAACAGAACCTGGAATTTGGAGAACAAGTGAAAGACTGCAGATTGAAGCAGACCTGAAATCAACAAAAACAATTTTATAGAGTCTGTATAATTGGCAGAAAGCAATGTTTCCAAGGACTTAACTGTCAATCAATAAGGACTTACTTCTCCATAGTACTTCTCCAGACTTTGGATAAATCTAAAGTCCCTTCATTCCAACATGCAGGGCAACTACATAATATCCACTTTAAACAGCACACATAGTAAAGAGGAGTGGCTCACATTTCACTGAAACCCTACGGCATTCTAAATGTAGTGTGGATGTGCTTTTATTTACTACAAGCAACAACTCTGCAGAGATGTTATCTTAATTAGGCAAAGAAGCTACATCTTATAGAGAGCTGGGAACTGGCCACATAGCTAGTGAATGGCAAAGACAGGATTCAGGATTCTTTTGCATTCTTCCAGTGCCTAACTGGGCTGTTGATTCTCTGCCAATCTGCCTCCCTAAAATCCATCCTCTCTCCTATGTTCCTTGTCCTATATCACTTTCTTGCCCTTTTGATGAACCACATGTGATTACACAGAGCCAGTCTATAATCTCTGCCTTTCCTTCAACCACCTATGAAAACACTTCATCTGGCACATGGCTGGCAGCTGCACTGAATGTGCAGTGTCCCTGGCCCTAGCCATTTAGATGTGCCTCAGGCTGATCTCTGACAGATTCTCTGAGCACCAGAAAGCAGCACCGTGCTGGTGTCTGCTAAGACGAGACTTCATCCAAAGGTTCCTATGACTCTAATCAAGATTGATCCACACTTCTGTGGAGCTCAGTGACTGTCCTTAATCAGTGAGGACTCTTGAGTCTCTGCTTTTTCCAGGGCCGCTGATTTGAAAGCCAACTGGCTCAGCAGAGGCACTGTGTGGAAGATACCCAGAGGCAAGCCTCAGGGGTGCCAAGGTCTGGAGTCAGGACTCTGGGAGCCTCCCAAGTGTGGGTTACAAATTGTGACCTCTTCTATTCTGACATCCAGATGGTACTGGGACATCCAGAGCTGCCTGCCATTGTGGATCTATCATTCCCTACTTCATCTGGGAACCCTAGAAATAGTCTCACTTTCTGGAAGCATTGGGACAAATGAGTAAAAGGAGGTCAGTAAACTTGTTGGTTCATCTGAGACCTGGCTCTTCAATATGTCATAACATCATTACATGAGTGTTGCCGTCATTGAGGCTAGAAGGATGCAAACACAAAGCACCCATCCTGAGCAGGATCACTGGACCATTTTTCCATGAGATTGGTGTTTGACTAGTCAAACAGTGCCATAGCTGCCCTTGCAGGCCTGAAGCCCTTGACTCTCTGCAATGCTTGGGTCCTATGCTAGCTGAGTCACCATGCCACTGGCATTTGTGAACTGCCAGCACCACCACCCTCAGCATGCAGCACTCCCCAGCTTTGGAAACCCATTAGACTCAAGGAAATCCTCATTTCCATCCTGTACAGTTGACAGATGCAAGGGGAGCATCTTGAGTACAGTGGGAATTAGTCATCCCTTTGCTTCCTCTAACCCTGATGAGATGTTCCATGCACTGGGAATCCACAGTCTAGCTGTTTTGCTTTTTGGTTTTGGTTTTGTTTTTTCCTCATTCCTGTTCATTTTATTAGAGTTGGTTCTTCCATATTTGGTGCACTCTCGTACACACACACACACACACCACACACACACACACACACACACACACACACACACACACAGTTCTATACTCTTTACCTTACTGCTGTTTTCAATGCAACTGGCTGTCCCTCTCATCCAGAATCATGATCCCTTTAAATACGTTTGACTGTGCCGAGGGATACTCATTTGTTTTAGGAGGCTCTGTCTGCTGCTTCCCTTGGGTGTTGTGCCTGTGGTTAGAAGGACTGCCTTACTTGGGCCATTTCTGAGGGCCTTTTCAATAAATTACTTATTTCTCTTCTCTGAGTTTGTTTCCTGGAAAATTATTGATTGTGGTGAGCATCCCACAACTCCCTGAGCACCTTCAGGCTATCACAACAAAGAGGGCAAACTTTGGAGCAGAGATAGGTCTCTGACTCTACTTTCCTTGGGGCCACTGACCTCTCCACAGGGGCAAAGAAAGAGGAAGGTTGGAAAGAGGAGGTGACCAGTGACCCAGGGACTTTGTGAGCACTTCTCACCTTGAAATTTGGCCTGAGGGACTGTAAAATGGACTTTTGGATAGCTAGACCACAAACAGCCAGGACTCAGGTTTCCTCAGTGAGTACCTGCCTTTAACATTCTAAACTGTCTGACACACTTCCTTCAGAATTGAGCCAGGATCTAGAGCACAAATACATAAAACCCACACTGCCCCTGCTAAGCAATCCATCACACTGTGACCCTGTCCTTGGTGCTCCCACTCACCCCCTACCAAAATGACTAGAAACTTAGAGAGAAGTCTTCTCCACAAGGGGAAAACCAATTTGCCTACTCTCTACACAGTTATAGGATAATTGAGCTAGCAGGAACTTGAATTATAAAGAATAAATGCTATTCTTGTTTGCTATTTACCTACTTTCTCATTTTAACATGTAACACTAGTAGTCATTTGCATATTCTATATTTATGTAACACGGATTCCTTCTTACAAATCCAGGGGGAATTTATCTCTGTACAGTATTGCTGTTTTGTATTAATGTTGAAAACTCAACAGTCATTACTAGAATGAGCTTCGGCATGTGGGAAACAGACATGTAACAAGGAAAGAGGTCATCTGGTAATTAGTAGTCAAACTATGCACCAATTTCTACTCTATGGTGGATGAGCTCAGGTTTGGGTTTTCTGAGGCATCTACTAAGCCTGCTGAAAGTCTGTAAAAGTGTGGTTTTGGTTTATTAAGAGTCAATAAGAGCTGTCTCAGAGAGAAAAGAAAGTAAGTACATCTCATAATAAATATAAGAGCTGCCATTTGTGGAGTGCCTTTCCTGTGCCAAGTAGCAGTGTGGTTTCAGGGCTGTCCCCATCCATTCCCTCATCAACCTTACAAGACGAACCCCATTGGAGAGCAGGTCTAGAGCTCAGAGAAGCTAACTATCCATTTCTACAACCTTTCCTTTCCACGTCAGTCGCCTCCAAAGCTGGGTGGTACCCCAGATGTCCCATCGTTGACTCTTACAGAAGTTGGCTACAGGTAGTTATGGTTGTGAATTTATAGTGAGCCTAGAGAATAGTAAGACATGTCCAAGTCACCTCCAAGGCTGAGTGGTACCCCAGATGTTCCATCGCTGACTCTGCCAGAAGTGAACTACAGGTAGTTGTGGTAATGAACTCATAGTGAGCCTAGGGAATAGTGAGACCTGTTCAAGCCAGGAGCTTCATGTTACCTGTTTAGAGGTAAGCAATGTTGTAAGAGTAGGCTTCATTTTTCTTTTTAAAAAGATTGTATGAGTATTTTGCCTGTATTTATGTTAAAGTACCTCACACCTGTTCTGCCCATGGAGGCCAGAAGAGGACATCAGATCGCTTGGGACTAAAGTTCTAAAGCTAGCAGAGAGTTATGAGCTACAATGAGGGTGCTGGAAACTGAACCAGTGTCCTCTGGAAGAGCAGCCAATACTCTTAGCCATCTCTCCAGTCCCAGCTTTATTTTTCCTAAGGCCGTATGGCCAAAAGAATATAGGTGGTTCTATACTGATTCTGTATCCTCTAAATTTGAGGTATAGTGGCAGGAGGTATGTTAAAAGGGATCCCCATGCAGATTCTGAATAAACAGCTTTGAGGTAAGTGCCCTACTACTTCATACACTACACCAGTTGACTGTGTTCATGGTCTAAGTAACTAAACGGTTAATTGTAGATAGGGTGGTTAGAAAGGTATCATGCTTCAAAAAAAAGCAAGGGAATTCCATCTTCAATCATTCTTTGGATAAATTTGTCTGCCTGCTGTGCACATCAGGTAGACAGAAATCTCAAGATAATATTTTGGTCCGGAATATTTATAACTTCTTAATAAAAAAAGATCATCTCGGCAGTATGGATTGTGATAAGGAGATAAATGAGGAACTACCTTAGGAGCACCAAGCTGCAAGGGTCCCAGGTTCCACCAATTTATTTCCTTCTCTCACACAGGTGGTACCAGGTGCTTTGCACTAATGAACGTGTTTTTAATGATTTTGAAGTGAATGCCAGAGCCTTGTTAATGCCTCAGTCACAAAGGAAAACAGGGCTGCAAATGCCTTCATCTTCATAAGTCCCAGGGATCAGAAGGCACAGTCCTTGAGTCAAGTTGTTTTCACCTCAAACAAGTGGCTGAATGGTTTTCATTCAATTTCTATCACCCCCCCCCAGCCAAAGCCTGGACATTAATACAACGAGAGAGTCTTATGTCACTGATGGAAGTCAGTTTCTAGGTCTGAACTGGGGAAAACAGGTTCTGACAATTTGTAAGCCATGGCTAAGGGCATTGAGCAATAGGCATTAGTACTCATTATGTTCTACAGTGCCATCCCCCCAGGGCTGTGAACTATAGCCCAAGGTCCTCTGACAGTCCCCCTTCTTTAGACATTCTCAATTAACTCAATGTGAAATGGACAGGCATTGTCTAGACCAGAATGGGACCATTGTCAGGCTTGTCTGAATCATACTGACCACTGCCTCAGCCTGTACCTCCTTGATAGTGACACAGCTCCTTTATTCCACGGAAGAAACCTCAGCTCCCAGCTCTGTACTTTGAAGGTGGAGACCCAAAGTCAAGGCAGTCTACAAAAGCCTAATTGCTAAGCCTAATAGACCTTGTGGCTGAAATCCACAGGTGGAAACCTGGTTGGCAAATCATTGTTTGCATCTTTGAAGTATGTCTGCTTTATTCTAGGAACCTTGTGAGTACTAGAAATGTGTGTGTGTGTGTGTGTGTGTGTGTGTGTGTGTGTGTGTGTGTGTGTGTGTGTGCTTACCTTCCTAGTTGAAAAGTGCTTAGTGTGCATAATTCTGTCCCCCCAGGCAATAGTCACTAGGGGTTGGGGGTCTGAGTTTATCAGAAGGCACCATCAGACTCTAAGAACTGAAATATTTGTCTGCCAAACCAGAATGGTCAGCTTGGAGATCTCTCTCTCTCTCTCTCTCTCTCTCTCTCTCTCTCTCTCTCTCTCTCTCTTCTCTCTCTCTCTCTCTCTCACACACACACACACACACACACACACACACACACACAACACACCACCACACCACCACCACCACCACCACCACCACCACACATACTACACACCATACACACACTTGCAGAATAGCATCAGTCACACTTACAAAGCACTATTAGCAAAGGCCTGCTGTATGTACAAAATTGTCACAAATGCCCCAGCGTTCCTCAGGAGAGTGAACACAGCTCTCTGACTTTATATTTCTTATACTCAGTAGAAAAAGCAGGTTAAGTGGTACTACGAGATAAAAAAATGGTTGATTTACTGAGCAGAAACTCTTAGGTCTGAGCATGAAGAAGAGTAGTTTGGTTGTGAATCAAGATTGGAGTTTCTGAAGTCCTAAAATGTGACTCACCTGCTCCTGTTTACCCCTGGTGGTAGAAGATGTTCACTTCCTTCCCGGGTCATGGGAGGCATGGGTTCAAACTGAAGCTAGCTATGCAAAGTAGCATTGGCAAGTCTGAATCTGATTTCTTTTGGACGCACACTGTTAATGCAGTGTGTGCTATATTTGTCTACTCATCTGCCTACTCTTTCCACAACTTTTTATTGAGAATCCTATGTACCAGGAACTTTGTGAGGTTTTAAGTTACACAGCAGCAAACAACCAGATGTAGTGTCCTATCCTCTTGGATCTTACAGGCCACAGCAACATGGACCAGGACTTTGTGGGTCCATAGCAATGTCATCTGGTCAAAGTTTCCCTAGAGAAAGTAGATGGGAGGAGGGAGATGGTGCTGAAAAACCTGGTGAAGGGAGGATTTCCCAGAGCAGAAGGAAGAAGGCAATGTGAGTTCACACATGGCAACAGCCATGCAGTTGCTGGCTGGCTGCTTAAGAGTTTAGCTGAAGCCAGAGCTTAGAATAAGGATTGCAACCTTCCCTGCACAGGCTGAGCAGGGACCACCGGGTACCCTGTGGAGCAGCCAGGATAGGCAGAGAGCCTGGGTGGCAGAATGGAGCAGATGCGGTTTGTCAGATGGTCCTCATGGCTCATTAGTGTGCCACCTCTTCCCCCACAACGTCCAGATGCATATCGGCAGCACAGCTGTCAAGGGGAGAGCAAGGGGCTTGTCGAGCTTAAGACAACCTTCGAACAGCCATCACATTCTCAGAGATGCAGCCAGGACTTGGGTGGAAGGTGGAAGCTGCCCTCTCCTCTCAGCCTCTCTGATTAATTCTGTTTCGGACTCAGTAGCCTATGAGGTCTTCGTCTCTTCAGTTACTCCTCTAAACAGATGTCCATTTTATGAGCTATTCCTGAGCCTTTCCTTAGGAGCCAATTTCTCCACTTGTCAACACAAATGCCTCGGCTTCTACTGGCCTCTGAAACACTAGTGATGCCCAAGTGTAGGCCTGAGCATAGACAAGCTTTCGGGGCTTATGGTTTCTCCTTGTGCCCACATTAAGAATGTTTGCAAGCTACTTATCCTAATGAGAGGAAACAGTGCAGACTGGAAACATGCAGAAATCAAGAATTCTTGGGGGGGGGGCCCGCTGTTGGCACTTGGGGCGTTACAGAAAATACTTTTAAAGTCTTGTCCAGAAAGAAGGCCTCCCCCCAAAGTCCCCAAACTCTGCAGAAAGTGAATATATAGTGATCAGCACAGTGTGGAGGCTCCATAAGTTCCAGGACATAACAAGAAACTTATCAGTGTTTTCCGCTGTTGCTGCATATTCTGGAATCCGTGCTTGCTGGAGAGGCGTGAATGGAAGATTTATTTTGCATTGTTAGACTGTCAAGGCACTCTAGAGCAACAACTTTCAAATGATAACTTCCCAAGCTTACAGAAGTTGTGAATTACATGCTTTTAGTCTAGTGCGAGCAAGGAGCTGACAGCTCTCTCCCTCCCATCATTCCTCACTCCACCACTTTGATGTCTTATGTGGCCAGTGACTCCACACACTGCCCTTCCCAAACCAAACGGGACTGTTATTAAGAATGACAGAAATCTATTTCTAGCGACGAAACAAGCTGAGGGACTGACATGTCATCACAGGAAGAGAACTTTTTCACACCTAAACCCCCAGAGCCCCAGGAAAAACTTCTTTGCCAAAATTCAGAGCATCTCAAGTAAACTGGATGTGAGAAGGGACCTCAGAGGTTGTAAGGAAGGGAGGAGGGATCCTCTAGAAGGAGAGGAAGGGATGGGGAAATGCCAGGAGTGGGAGACTGTATCAAAGCGCTTTGTCCCTATTCCATGTAAGCTTGTCACTTGGATCTTGCAGGGACATAGCTATTCCCTGTAGGTGGGGAAATGGCAAAGCCTTATATAGAGAAGGAGCCAGCCAGGGTATTTGCCCTTGACCTCAGAGCTTCTGGTGACTTCCGTCATGCCCCCTAATTTTTCCAGTTAACATAGAGGAACTGAATCTTATAGTTGGTTAATCAGCAATCTCTCAAATAGGATTACCTTACCATGAGGTCATTGGTCTAAACATGAGTGAGAGCACCATCTCATGTTTTCCTTGCTGCTGTTTCTCTTAGCACTGATGTGGTACTTCTAACCCTAATTATTCCACAGGTCCTACAACTACTTAAACACCCACCTCCATCCTTCCACTAAACTGTAGGATCTTTATAGGCTTGCAGTGTGTCTTACTTGCCTGTGCTTCCCAGCATGCACTGCCTGTGGGTAGTCATGAGATTGGGTTAGGGCCTCACCTGACAATAAACCTTGTCTGTGGTTTGTAAATGCCCCCCCTCTCCTCTGCCTCACACAGAGGATGCTCTGTTTTCTCTTCATTTGCTCCTAGCACATCTGAGCCAGGGCTTGTTTTCAGGACGGCAAACGTCTTGTCCCCCAGCATTTCTTAATGAAAGTTCCGCTGAAGCCAAAGGCTCCAGGTTGTGTGACTCTGTTATTGTAGACTGCACACGACTGCTGAACAACTGGCCATGCGTTCAAGTTTATTATCCGAGGCCTGTACACCAGAGCTGGCATTTTGCCTATTTTTCTTTCTCTTTTTTCCTAAGGCAAAGAAAACAGAATAGACGCATTTGTTTGGGGGAAAAGAAAAACAAGAGATTTTTCAAACGGTTATGAATAACGGAGAATTGGTCCATTTTCGAATCTCCCGACCTTGACAGTGTCCCTCTAATGCTATATAAACATTTGTTTTGGGTATTTAATAAACTGCCAGATGACAAATTGCAGAATTTTTTTTCAAGAGCGCCTTATCTTTTCTAGAACCACTGAGATGGCAAAATATGTTCTCCGTCTCAACAATTCCCTCTCTATTTGCATGTGGGAATTGGAAAGCAAGTTGTTTTTCTTCGTTTGCATGACAAAACTCAGACCCCAAAATACAATTCAGCATTTAATTGGAGCTAGTTAGAGAGTGCAGAAAAAGGCCCCAGCCCATTTGGCTCCGTTTTGCTGCTGATGTTTCTGTTGTCACAATTAAAATTGATTTATAAGGCTAAGGACATGGGATACCCTCTACAGCATTGCAGAGAGTCTGTGGAGTCTGCTTCCTCGGGAGGTCACTGGGAAAAAAAAATCCTGGAAAATGCCTGTATCTTAAGGCATCAGTAACTCCCACTACATCTAGCAGAGCCTGTCAACACCGAATGAGAAGGTGGACACTGCTCTGGGGAAAGGAGAAGGCACCAGAATGACTTTTCAAAAGTTCCTCCACAATCACAGCTTGCCAAAAACAGGTCATCATCGGGCCTCTAGACAAAGAACTTTAGGCCTTAAATTTTTAACTAAGTATTCTTTGCTAATGACTCCCCTGTAGGGATGTTTTACTACATTGATGCTGCTTTCCTTTCTCCCTTCTAGACTCAGGAGTGAGCAGGCTCTCCAAGATTTACCTGCAATTGTTCTTGTCCCTGTGAGTTTTTGCCATTGCTAGCAAGAGAACAGCTAGGTGGAAATGACACCTCTATGTTCCCAGTCCTCACCAGTTTGGGCATACCTTCCTTCTACATTTATCCAATGCTGAGCAGGGAGTCAACCTCCACGCCAAGCATTCAGTAAATGATCCAAAAAGCCTTATAAAAATGGAATAAAAGACAGTTTTGCAGAATCCAGGTAGATGGTGAGGGCAAAACACATTCCAGGTAGAAGGGGCATGCTTAAAGATATGATGGTGGGAATGAACACAGAATAATTGGGGACCTAGACATGGCTCTATCTGACTATGAATAGGCAAAGCCTAAATTTCACATCACATTGGACATCATTGAGGGATTCCAGGTGACATTTTTGCGGTTCCGCATTGAGACCATTCTAAATGTTAATAGTTATCTATGAAATAGAAAGGCTAAATGCATAACTGATGATGTCTCCGTCGCTAGAAGCTAAGGGACAGGTTAGACCGTCAGTGCTTGCAGAATCTCATTTGCCAAAAAGGAGCCTTTTTCCTATCATTGTTCTCCAAGTATGTGATTAGGTCCCTCACTCACTAAGACCTGACAGTCCCTGTATCTCAGTGTGTTCCTCTTGCAGATAAGATGTGTAGGTCTTTATTAGTGGGAGTCAGCAGACCAGAAGAGATCAGACTCCTGCCTCGGGCCACCCTTGGGGCAGTCAGCACAGATGGCTTCCAGGCCACATCCCATCAAAAACATGTCTGTGGCCTTGGAAAGCAGAAGTTAACTTCTCAGGATGGAAGGGTCACCCTGCGTTGGAAAACAGCATGGTTAACAGCCAGTCCTTACAGAGGACTGATCTTCTAGTCCCTAACCACTTGTAAGGAGCTGAGAACACAAAACGTGCACACGATCACTAGGTGCTCTAGTATTAAGCATCCCTTGACAGTCCACAAGGAGTGACTATTGCAAGGAGCTGCCATAGCTGGCTGAATCAAAGACTTTTATAACTTAAAAACTCTATGTACTCCCTGCTCCAGAATTATAGACTCTTAGGGCTAGCGAAGACTAATTCTTCTTCCAGTCCACTCCATCTGCAGACAGCTCTGCAGGACTAAGAGGCTGCTAGCCCATGGCCCAAGGCTACTGAGGGGCAATAGAAGGCAAAGGATGGGGTGTGAAGGCAATATATTCCTTTTATTACCATCACTATTAGTACTCGTATTTTTATTGTGAGTACACGAGGGAGAGTATCATTCATGTTTTTATTATCTCCACGAGGCTCATCAAGGCTACAAAATCGAGACAATAGCTGTCCCTGTAGATCTTAGCTGGGCTTTCATCTTATTGATTCCCAGCTTCTCTACTTCTCTTTTTGCAGTTTGAACTCAAGTTTGGATTCAAAGTCTGGATGCTTATACAACTGCCAGGCAGGTGACTCCTCGGGTGCTTAACTGAGGTGTGATGGGCGAGGCATGGGCTTTTAAAATGAATTGCTGTCACTGAGGAAAGGAGAAGGGGTCACAGCACAGCAGAGGACAGTCAGAAAGAAGGCAGCAACAGGCAAGAAGAGAGAGTGCTGGGTATATAGAGGACCAAGGGAGCTGGTTCTAGGATTGGCTCCCAGCCAAAGCCCTTGAAGAAGTGGAATGGGAACATACATGGAGAAGCTAGAGGACACAAATGACTCTCTGCCTTCCTTCCTTCTTGATCTGGCCCTTTCTTCCGCCTTTCTCTCTCTCCCTCTTCCCCTTTCACTATTTCTTCACTCCCTCCTGTGTTTAAGTCTTGAGTCTCCCCCTCTTCCTCCCATCCTTTTCTATTTACATCTAAATACTTATGTAGTATCTGTTTTATACTTTGAATGCAGAGCCTCTTAATAGCCCTGAAAATGAATGTTCTTCAAGGGATGAGTTGACAGACCGAGGAAGTATTTTTAATTTGTTCATTAATTAATGAATGACAACTTAGAGACAGCCCTGCACTCAAATCAAGGCTTTCTTCTTCTGAAGGGACACTCTACTTCACCAAACAGTATGCTCAGATCAAAATCAGATGAGATGGGACCACACTAGTGAGGAGCCATCCAGACAGGTTCCCCCAGACCTGTGAGGAAGATGAGAAGAAACTGTGAAGCTACCCAGCAGGACCTTCAGTATTCTCATCTCTCTAGACACCCTCTTTGTACTTGTACTAGTCTTTCTCCTGACATTCAGTGAGACCTGATTTTTAAAAACTTGTTGCTTTCCAGTTGCTTAAAAAAAAAATCACCTGTTATCAGGACAATGTTTAATGCATTTATTTTGGAAAACATGGATCTAAATACGGACAGTGTCTGAATGCATTACTGTATAAATACGCACATGTGTTCTGGAAACTCTTTCATCGCAGCTTAAGTCCCCACCTACTTAAATGCCTCCGATTTTTATGAATTGATTTCCTTGAGTAATAATCACCCTGAATCCTAATCACCTTGTCACCTGTCTCACAAGCAACTGCCTAGCAGCCTCCTCCACTCTGATCTCCATCCCTAGAAATGTAAAACTTAGTGATCATGCAGTCACCCTGGGTACACATGGGGAGTACCATTTGTGTTTTCATTCTCTGTGAGGCTTGTCAGGGATGAACAGATCGCCACTAGAAGGTGATCTTTGACTGATGTAGCTGTACATGAAACATATCAAAAACCTCCCTAAATCTGAAAACCCAGCCCTCAATGTATGATTTTGGAGTTGTTCATCTGCTCCTGGGAATCTGGCATTCTCAGGTTGTGAGCCCCAACCTGGATAAGAGATTATTATATACCCATGACTTTTCAATTTCTGTTAGTCAATGTTGCTGAACATGTGCTCCATCTATGGCTTTTGTGGGTTTTTTTCAGCCTACAAATGCCCATGAATTTTTAAAACAGAAAGAAATGACAAATTAGAACAGGGATGTATGTTTCATATTTTCTTGCCTTTTTTCCTTAATTAAAAATGCTCTCTTCAAGAGGTATTTCCCCAAATGCCCCCTCCAACTCTCCAACCAAAAACCTATTAGGGGAATCAATTTCAGCCTGCTTTCTGCCATCATCCTATAAACCAGTAACAAGATTGTTATCCTTGATCTCCCACAAATAAGAGGAGCTTGGCCATAGGAGAGCATCTGTCCGTTTGCAGACACTTCCCTTCACCCTTATGTATTTAAGGGGGAAAATTGCCACTGATTTGTACAAAGTAAATTGGCTTATGCTCCATAATGGGCTTCTCCTCCCTCGCCTCTGCCAGGAAAAGGTCATTTGTAGACTTTTGCTCTGCACACAACTCAGGGATTCTTGACAGCGAGTAGAAAAATCACACACTCCTAAACTATAATTTCCTTCTCTGATTAAGACCTCAGTGGTCACAGTTTTCTTGGTTTTAGCAAGTTTATTTCCTAAAATGTTACTAGCTATTGACTAGGATGTAAATTGTACTTCACATGCCCTTATTGAAGTACAACCACACACACACACACACACACACACACACACACACACACACACACACACACACACACAGTGGGAGCAAGATTCAGATAGACAGAGACAGAGAAGCAGAGACCAAGGCTGCCAAGTAAACATGATATACATATATTTAAAAGCATATTAGCAAGCACTCATATATGCACATAAGCAGGCACACCCACACATCCGCACACCACTTCTTCCCTCCTGAGTTTGGATGACTCTTCTAGGCCTCTACCACAGGTAAGATTCTTCTGTGTCCTACCACAAAGGACCAGTCTACAGTTTGATTCTATTACCATTGCCTTGACAGTAGTCAGAGCCGTATGTGTGACAGTAACATCCCAGGGGCCTGTGCAGAGCTTATTCTTGAGTGTATCTGGTTGATATCTGGAACAAAGTGAACAAGAACAAGTTGAGGACAATTGGTAAAAGCCCCAGAGTCTATCCAAAGAATGACAAAGCTGGCTGCCAGCAACTGCTCAAGGGCTATGTTTGGAAAGTTAACCATCTTGATCAGACGTTCTCCTCTCATCTCTCCTACTGCCTGTAATCTGTGGATTGAATGATTTACAGGAGAATATGAAATTGGTGGGGTTTATAAGGTTGCTACCAATCCTTTAGGAGAACACATGGCACTCATGGACCTAGACCTGACTCCAGGGAGAGCGATCAGGTTTCCATTCCCTTGGACTTTTGCAGGACCTGTGGTCTTACATTGTGCTGGTGACCTCAGTCTCTCACACTGTATCCACCCTTGTGAAACCTTCACACAGGCCTCTGAACAGCAATGATGGATGATACACTCTTGAAAGGTCCCACAAAGGGTGCCCTGGTAGGAGCATATGCTGCATCTCACTAGTTTGGCTTTGACACCTCAGACTGGGTTCCTAGGACAGCCAGGTATGTCCCTCTGGGTCTTTCCACTCTGTATGGCACCTGGCACCATGGACTGGCACTTAATTTTCACATATCTAGCATTTCTGGATTAATGAATGAAGGAATAAATTAGATAACTCTGCAATATCCATTTAGGAAGCACCCAGGGAATACAGCTCCCTCTTCTTCTCCCCCACTCTGTGTGAAAGACGAGCTGACAGTGTGAGTGTCATGCTGCTAGGCTGCTTTTGCCCAGCTTCTACTCCAATTTGCCACAGCCACAGACCACTCACCTGTCAGATACGAGGCAGTCCTTGGCTCACTTCTCCCACTGAGGTATGGCCAAAGCAAAGAAAAGAACCTCTAGGCAGCAGCCAGAGGAAATGACCCAACATTATCAAAGCAAGGACTCATTGTCCTAGTACTGTTCCCCCCACACTGTCTACCCACGAGCAAGTGACTGGCAGTATTGTCTGCCCATGGGATAGGTGGAATCTGGTTTTGGTGCCCTGAATTGACATTTGAGGTATATGAAATCGGGGAGATAAAATATTTGCTTCTAGGGGGGACAATGTTCAATGTTTCACTCTAAGTTTATGCTGTGGGGTGTGTGTGTGTGTGTGTGTGTGTGTGTGTGTGTGTGTGTGTGTGTGTGTGTGTGTCTCACTGGGGATAAAATCTAGAGTTTCATGCATACAAAGCAAGCATTCTGCCGCTGAGCTACAGCCCCAATCCTCAAATGTTATTTTAAACAAAGAGTACCTAAGAATTGATTTCCTGACAGGTGGGCACACGTGTATCTCTTCCTCACTTCTCCTTTCCCACTTTGTAGGGCATATGTTGTGGTTTCTTCTTACAGAGGAAGAAGCAGGCCAAGAGACTGTGCTGGCAGGACTCCACAGTGGATTAGTGGCATGGTGAGGATAGGTAGGGTCCCTTACTGAGGACTGTGTTCTCTGCACTGCATCCCTGTTTTAGCATGGCTCTGACTTCAGTCAGGATGTCTCTCATCTGACTTCCATGTGCTAAGGACTCACACAAAATTACCCTACAATTAAAGGAGCTTGGCTTGGGATCTGTGCACAGATGCTATACGGCCCACATTCATGGATGTCCCCAAGGCTAAGGCATTGTAGCACTTGCAAGGTGTTCGATTTTCAGTAGCAACTGGAGAAATGATGGAATAAATGATTCCATGAAAACGATCTGTCTCGTGTCCCTGAAGACTCTGAAATCATCCATTAACTATAATTCTTAGAAGAGAAAAGTAATATATTTAAAGAATATTTTTTATAAAAAATGAAATGTAAGGGGGAGGAGTTTCTAGTTAATCCTCAATTATGCAGAGTACACTTAGTTAACCATAAATTTACATACTTTCCAAGCACTCTAGCTAATCAAGGTCTTCCTAAAAATCAGAAAGCCCAATGGGATTGAATTTTTGCAAATATCAGATCTGTGGGCATGCATGCACAAGAGATATTAGCTATGAAATTAGTGCCCAGTCTTCTGAAAGTCCCTGCCTTCACCAGCCACACATCACAGTCTGAGCCAGCAGGCCTCCTATTAACCAGAGCATCCTAAAGCTGTGGTTCGGATGCAGCCACTCCGCTCTGCATCCCCATTACCTGAGCCCAGCTGTATCTACCACCTAATGATACCTGGGCTTCTTACTCTCTCCCTCATTGTCCAAGAAATGAATAGCCTGTTCTGTTAGAAAGTGGAGTTCTTGCCTGGCCTCTGAGCTGTATTTATGCTGGGAAAAACAGTGTTGTGTCTTAGTAACTAATGTGACTGCAAAGGTGCCTGGGGCTCATTATTCCTAAGGTGAACCTGAAGGTTGAATAGCCACAGATTCTGTTTGCAGGCAGAAAAGGGGGTGAGAAGCATATCTTAGATATTTGAGCATCTTGCCACTTTTTTGTGTAATATACAGGAGGTATAATGTTGCTGATATTCCCCTACAGCTGAATCTTAATTGAAGGAGAAACCTCTCCCTGGAGACCTGCATACCTACCACTGGCACCACTTGTGCATAGGCCTTAACAAGTTTTTGTTTTTCCAGTTCTAAGCTCCCACCTGGGTTATTGCAGCGAATATGTCCCCAGAGCTTGCACAGGTGGCCTTGAGTTTAAATATGGACCTGGGGCTGCACAGGAGTTCATGAAGGGCAAGATAAAGGCTCTGGGGTCAGATTCTAAGTGACCTTACCTCATGAGTTTTCCACTGGTCTAAGTCTCTTCCCTAAGATCTTTTAGGAAACTCCAATGCAACCACCCTGATCTTCATAAACAACCCACCTCAGATGCAACCAGTCCCAGCACCCTGAGATCTGGTTCAAAGTGGACAATGATAGAAAACGGAACAGCCCTTATCTTTGCATTACTTTTGTATTGTAGCTAGAACTTAAAATCACCCTCACTCTTGCAGGCCTGGGCAAAACAGGGCCAAAGATTGTTACTTTAGTTCAAACCCCTCAGATGTATTGCAATAGCAGCTGGCCTTGAAACAGTTCCTTAAAGCCTTCCTCAAGACCCCAGCCACTGCTGCCCATCTGTGTCTCCACACTGTTAGGTTCCTCTACTTTGTACTTGCTGACTAGTAGACTTAACTGCAGCCTTCCAGCCTCCCACCACTCTCCTGGAAATTAACCCAATTGGGGCCCCCAGGCCTTCAGGATGAAAAGTGTTCTGCTCTCCCTCTGGCTCCCCCTTTCATCTCCCAGCCCCTCCCTTTCTCCAGGTTCCCCTCTCTTTTCAAAGCAACTCCATATTCTCCACTAGTTTACTGCATTGGTTAATTCTGTCACAGCTATCCTTACCTCTGGTCAGACTATTGCCATCTTTGTTCAACACAATCCGCACATACCCTAGAGAAATCCTGGAGGCAGGTGACAAGATAATACCTTTCGTTTTATTTTATTTATATTTAAAATATTTTTTCATTTTACATACCTCCCTCCCCTTCTACTGTCCCCACCTCCCCTTTTCCCACCCCCCATCCTCCATCCACTCCTCAGAGTGCATAAGGCCTTCCTTGGGGAGTCAACAAAGTCTGGTATACCAACTTGGGGCAGGACCAAACCCCTCCCCCCTTTATCAAGGCTGAGCAAGGTATCCTACCACCTCAAGACCCAGCAATACCACTCGTGGGTATTTACCCAAAGGATGCACAATTATGCCACAAGGATATTTGTTCAACTATGTTCATAGCAGCATTGTCTGTAATATCCAGTACCTGGAAACAACCTAGATGCCCCTCAGCTGAAGAATGGATAAAGAAAAATGTAGTACAATTTACACAATGGAGTATTATGTGGTGGTAAAAAAACAATGACACTTTGAAATCTGCAGGCAAATGGATAGAACTAGAAAAAAACGTCTGAGTGAGGTAACCCAGACTCAGAAAGACAAACACAGTATGTACTCGTTCATAAGTGGATATTAGATGTAAAGCAGTGGATAACCAGGCCAAAATCCACAACCCCAGAGAAGCTGGGTAAAAATGGGGACCTAAGAGGGACACACATGGAGGGCCCCAGGAAGGGAAAATAGTGAAGATCTCCTGGGTAAACATAGGGGCAGGGAGTTTTAGGAGAAAGGGGATGGGAGGTGGGAACATGAGAGACCGAAAAAGCCAAGTTGAGGGAGGGAAGGTAATACTTTTTAATCTCCTCAGAGACACACATCTACACATACAGGCATGGGTGCATACAAACATATACAGTGCATATTCATATACATATATACATACACACCAGCATGCCTATACACACAAACACACATCCAAACAGCCACACTTTGCAGCTCATACAACACTTTCCTATGAGTTCTTATATGTTCCTCTGTGGAAGAACCTATTGTAATCTTCATTTTGCAGATGGAAAAATTGAGGCACAAAACAAATAAAAGAAAAACCACAAAGCCTCCAAAGACTTGAGTCTGGCTTTAAATCTAAATCCATATGTTTTACCATTTTTTTTAACAAAGTCTCACTATGTGGCTCTTGCTGATCTGGAACTCCCTGTGTAGACCAGGCTGGCCTTGAACTCACAGAGTTCCACCTGTCTGTGACACCCAAGACCTATGATTATAGGCATGTGTCACCACTCCTGGCTACATTCTTTGGTTTTATAGTATTTTCCTCCTGATCAAAAAATGGTTTTTAGGCAGGAGCCATCCCACTTTGATTCCTCCAGATATTATCATGCTTAATCAGTCAGAACAAAGAAAGCAGAAGGAACCTAAAAAGGAAGGTCAGCAGTGGCATATTTAGAGGTTCTGTGTTTTAACAAGTTTGCACATTCCCTCGGAGCCCAGGCCACCATAGACTTGTAAATGTTTCTGATGCATAGTGAGTCTGTCATCCTCTGCGTCCTGGCTTCCTGTAAGACAATAATCTGTCGGCTTGTCTAAGGAACCATAGATCCCAGCTTCTTTCCAAAGCTTGCTTTCCTTATAACTTGATTGCCTCTGCTTCTATTCCTGCTGCCTTTTAGACACCAAGCCCTGAGCAAGGCAGATAGGGAGCATCTGAACCCCTGTGAGCAGCTCAGGAAGCAGCAGTATGGGAAGGTCCTGGCCCAGGAGACAGCACAGAAAGGGAGGAGCTGGCATGATGTAGGAGAGCTATGGAGTTGGGGCTTTAGAGGTGGACCACCTGGGGTCTCTCCCACACACCTTGGTACATCAGAGAAGCAGAATGTGTTGTACATATGCCTGCCCAGGTCTGTCCTTTCCCTCCACCAAGCCATGGTGGGTGCAATGAGCCATCACTGTGCACAGTCATCAGATTCTCACAGTGGAAGAACAGAAATCTACCTGGCTCCAAAATATTACCCTTTCTCCTCCTTTGCAGGTGCTCATGAGAGTTGAAATAAACAGCCCCAGGCATTACTTCGCCCTGTCCATAGGCCTCAGATTGGCGAGTACATGTGGATGAATTATTTTTGAGCGAGTCAGAATGCAATTATTTCATTTTCCTTCCAATTCCGAATTGTTGATGTTTAGAAATAAATTGCTCCCGGTGCTTCTGATTTACAAGGACAAAATGTGAATGCAGAAAGCAGGTTCAGTGGAGTGATTTGAATTTCCATTACAATTACAGTTCTTTTCAACCATATGATTCTGTGCTTTTCCTTGGATGCATCAACCTGATGCTGACTGTGTTTGGATGCTGATGCTTACACTGCCCTCAGCATCCGAATCACATATGCCCAGCTGCCACAGGCCACTGGATAGATTAGAACTAAGCTTCCCAGTAAGCTACTAATAAAACTGGAATGCCCATCGGGGCTGGTTTCTGGGGCTCAACAGAAAGTGGAGGGGGTGAGCTCAGCCTCATAGACAGTGGAGGCATGGGGTGTCTGCAGATAATAGTTTAGGAGGAACCCAAACACTGACCAGCGGATTCTTCCAACCATGCACTGCTTTGTCAGCAAAGCTAAGAGGGTCAGATAATTCTCTGTACCATATGTGCTGAGAGCTGAGTACATGTGACACTCACTGCAGTGCCAAGAAATACGGTTATTCTTGTTAGTCTATTTTACATATGAGAAACTGAGCCTGGCTGAAGTTACCAAGTGTCAGAGGCAAAGACCAAACAAATTAACTCAATATTCCAAGTTTCCTATTCCCTGAACAATACTGAAGTCCCCTAAATTCCAAGGCAGAAGGTTCAGAAAGTTTAAGTAGCACCCCAGACCTCTGCTGTGATAACTCCAAGTGCTCATAGAAAGTCAGGAAATCAGATGGCTGTGGCTGGAGAGGTGATTCAGCCCCTAATCACCCTGCTCTTATGGGGGATCTGAGCTTGATTCCCAGAACCCACAGTGGGCCACTCAAAGCCATTGTAACTCCAGGTCCTCAGTATCTAACACCCTCTTCTGACCTGTCTAGGTACCTGCACTCACATGTGTGCTCGAACACACACTTAACACACACACACATGCACACACACACAGGTTCACACATTTTAAAACATAAAAAAAAATCTTAAAAACCCAAGTCAGAAGATGTGCCTCCTCCCTCTCATAGAGGATCCACCCTAAAAAGCATTCAGAGATTTTGGGACGAATCTGCCTTGCTTGCCCAACATAGAAGATTGTCTTTCCCACTCTCCTGCTCCATGCTAGGTCATGCCAATGAGGTAGCTCCTGTCCTGAGTCCAAGAGCTCTGCTCACAGGTTACAGACACTTGCATGGTCTAAATTGCAGCACCAAGCAGGAAAAGACAGCGCTAGTTGGTAGGAGCTGTATCTTCTCCAACTTCTCTAGAGCCTTCTTACCCATTGAGTGTCCACTAGTGCTCCAGGCAATGGAGGAGGAGAAGAACTTCAGGGCTCTTCAGGAGATGCTGGGTGAAGCTGATGGCCCTGCTTCAGCAACCCACTCTGCTTAAAAAGTAAAGCTAGCCTCACCACCCAAGGCTAGATGCCCCTCCTGCAGCAATCCTCAGTTATCCCACAAATTCAATGATACCCATGCAATGGGCCCTGGGACAGGACCAACAGAATTCAATCTTTCCATCCAGGGCAACCTTGAAGTCCTAGACCAGCCCAGGCTAGAACCAGGAAGCTAGGGCACAAACATAGATTGAATACACCCTCACTGGACATTGACCAAGTCTCCATGTTTGTGTGTGTGTGTGTGTGTGTGTGTGTGTGTGTGTTCACGACTGTGCATGCCTGTATGTCTGTGTGTATGCACGTATGTACATTCAGGCATGTGAAAACTAAAAACTGATGTTATGTGTCTTCTTCCATCACCATTCACCTTACTTATCAATTACTCTAGGCTGACTGACCGTCAAGTCCCCAGTCCTGGGGTAACAGGCAGGCACCACCAGGCCTGGCTTTTTATGTGAGCATTGGGGATCCAAACTCAGGTCCTCATGCTTGTGTGGCAAGCACTTAACCTACTAAGCTGTCTCTCCAGCTCTTCATTTCTAATGTATAATCAGCTTGTTCTTAATCTTTATCTGGCCCCCATCCCTGCTGCTCCCCCGGTCACCTCTAGAGAAGACAGTGTGTTCAGGATAAAGCTTTGATGCATTAACAAATACAAAGTGAAGTCTGTCCTCCCCACCTCCAGAATACAGAAATGTCCCAGTGAAAGGTTAGTCTAAATAACTAATTAAAAACAGACAGGACAGCAGAGTACCTTATTATTGGCTGAATGAAAAGTGAAATAACCAGACACGATAATAGTTCAGTATGAAAAACGTGCTGTCATTTTTGATTCATGTTTTTCCTAATCCCAGTGTGAGCCTTTGCCTGGGTGGGAAGGAGCCAGCAATACAGAGGGTGGGCAGGCCTGCAGCTGCTGATGTACCCCCACCTAAAAACCGGCTCTCTCGGGGCATCAGTGGTTGAAGCAGCTTTGTAATTAATGTTTTTAATTATTAGACTTTGTTTCTTAGAGTAGGTTGAGGTGTATAGGAAAATTAAACAGAAATTGCAGACGATCCCCACACTTTCTCTGTCTTTGCTTCCCCATCCCATTTCACCTGTAATTAGCATCTCGCATGAGTGTGGTACACTTGTTACCACTGGCAAACCAAGACCACTTTATTATCATTAAATAAACACAATTATTAATTAAGGTCCCAACTTGACATTAGAGTTTATTTATTTCATTATGTAGTCCAGGCATTTGGACAAGTGTATTAGATAAAGGCATTATATACATGATCACAGAACCAGCTCCTAAAACCCCTGGGCCCCTCTGTTCATGTCCCTCTTCTTCCCGTGTCCAGTCTCTAGCATCCATAGGTCTTTCCACTTCTGAGGTTTAGTGTTTTCCAAAATATGACATAGTTGAACTCAGTGAGCATTTATTCACCTTTGGGAAATTTTAGTACTTCATTTAGTAGCATGAATTTACGTTTTTTTTGTTTTTTTTTTTTTCTGTGTACTTTGCTAGCTTGGTAGTTCATTTGTTTTTATTGCCAAGTAGTATTTCACTATATGGACATACCACAGTTAGTTTATCTCTTGTCCTATGGAAGGACATCTTTGTTGATTCCAGGATTTATGCTAATCATGGGGAAAACCAGCATAAACATTCACATCAGGCATCCAAGTAGACTCAGGGTTTCATCTTTGGATGGATACGAGGACTATTACTGAAGGCTCCTATGATAAGACTGTGTTAATATTATAAGAAATCTCCAAATTGTCTTCCAAGTATCTAGTTCCTGTTGTCCCACATTCTCGATAGTGTTGAGCTTTGAAAACCTTAGGAAACACACAGCTTAAAATGTTTCTGCAACTACAGATATTTGTGTATATGGCACGTCCATGTGTATTCTTTCATTTGATCTTTGTTACCTTCTAAGACTTACATTTGATGGATGAGGAAGCTGAAGGCCAGAGTGGTCCTGTGTAACACCCAAGATTACACACTGTGTGCCAGTCAAGCCTGGCAACCTGAAATCAATTCCTAGAACACACACAAAGGTGGAAGGAGAGAACTGATCCCACAAAAAGCTGTCTGCTGACCTCCACATGGGTGCTGTGATGTGTTTGTGCACACACAAACACAAAAATCAATCATTATTTTAAATGCATTCTTTTAAATACATATGTTATTTGCAGATTTTCAACAAGTCACTATCAGACCCCAGGCCTTGGCAGAGAGTGACAAGAAACTATGTGTATGCCCAAAGTAGAATTGCTGCCCCTGATCACAACAGGCTTCTGTCCATTCTAGTAAACTCTGCTCGATTTGGTCATTCACACAATAGCCATAGTTAATTCTCAGTCTCTGGTGAAAGTATATCATTTCTCAAACCCTCTCCCTTCTCCCTCTTTGGAAAGACTTTCTTGTCCTTTCACTGGTTCCTCTAACTGTGGGAGACTAATGTCACCCACTTGGCACTAGCCATGGCTCTGGGTATTTCTCTGGATTCCCTGGTGACATCTAAGGTTGGTATACGCAAATTACCCATCTGTCTTCCTCTGTTTCTCCTTCTTTCTGCCTGACTCATCAGACTCTCCATTCAGCCAAGGAGCTTAGATGAATCTAAGAGAGCAAGGCAACCCTTCCTCACCCAGCCCCTCATCTGCACCGAGACTCCCTGCATTGTGGCTTTCTGCCCAGGACTTTTGAGACTCCTTTACCTGCTGTGACTGAATGAAACAGCCTTTAACTGTCTCATTAAAAATCCACTTCCTTTCATTTGTCACTGCCACACCATATCAGTGAACCTCGTGTATTGGGGTAGGCAGGGATGAGAAGCTAAAATCATACCCATTTGCACGTGTGGGATACTGAACACTTTAATTTTACTGTGTAATATTTGCAACATTCTAAAAGAATATGCTCAGCCAAAATGTAAGCCAGCAGCCAAGTGGCCTCGTGTGAACCCTGTGTAAGAACTATAACATGTCCACACCACCCACCCTCCTCTCCATTCTCTACCCCGCAAGAAGCTGTTCTTATTTCTCCTCTCCTCTTGCACCTTCTCCATAGTCTTATTTCATGTGTGTATCCTCAGACAGAGCATTTTAGCTAAGCTCATTCTGGAACTTTATGAAAATAAGCTTAGACGTTATAAAGTCCCTTGTAACTTGCCTTTTTCACTCAGTGTTGTATTTAAGATTTATCTTGGGCTGTCATTAGTAGCTGTCGTTCATAGCACCATGTGCATATACCATAATTTATTTGCTTGTCCTCCTATTACTGGGCAATTAGGTCACACCATGGTCTGAATATGAAATCCACAGGCAGACTGAGGTGTTGAATGTTTGGTGCCTGGTTGGTGGCACTATTGGGGAGGTTTGGGAAACTAGAAGATGGGGCTACTTGGAGGAAATAGGTCATGGTGGGGTTATACCTGGTCCCCAGCCCCTTCCTCACTCAACTTCCTGTTGCCTGTGTATTGAACAGTCCCCTTTTCCTACACTCCAGCCACCATGTTTTTCGGCTTTACAGGGAGCTGAGAAGCACAGTTAAGTGAGCACAGACAAAGCTCTCAGAAACCATGAGACAAAGTAAACAATTCCCCCCTTAGAGTTGCTTCTGTCAGACATTTTATCACAGTGATGTACAGGCAATAACACTGGTCAGACACAGTGTGGGGGCTCTGACAAACTGCGCTGCTGTGTGTTGCTGCGTGGGTTCTGAGCATGAGATCTTGTCCCTGGAAGAATCACTGCATCTTTAAGGAAGTAAAGCCCACAGTCTGAGGGAGTAGAATGGTCAAGAAAATGGGTCATAGCACCAAATTTGCTGTCTCTCGGCCAGGGTCTGCCACTGACCAACTGTGTGACTTGGGAAGAATTATGATCATCGCTGAACCTCCATTTTTCCCACAATAGGATGTGTACAGTGATAGTGTCAGGATGGAGCAAGGGCAGTTTTGCCCACACCACTCATGAGTTCAGTTCCTGCTGAGATACTCCCCCGTGGAATGGCCATGCATCCCTGTATACAGCAAAAGCTTGGCTGCAGCCACTCATTTTCAGAAGCACCCAATACACTCATCTCTTCTGGAATAAGAATAGGAAAGGGCTCCAGATCTTCATGATATGTACAATTTTCTTCAAATCCTATAGAAATTAGAAGTGGCCAGGCTTTCTTTTCTCAAAGCTGAGGCTGAGATGAAGCTCCTATGAGCAGAGCCTGGTGACTTGGTAGCTTGCTGTGTCGGCTGGGACCAGTGATGATAAATTGTAGTTTTTATTGTAACACCTGCCCTCCTCTCAGGGTTTAATACCACAACTATTTCCCAACTCATCAGATCAACAAATACCAATCAGCTGTGTGTGCAGGCCCCCAGAATGCACTCTTTTCTCAATGAAAGGCTTCCCAAAAGCAGAGCTTTTCTGACTCACTCGGGCAGCACTCGGGAGGCAATTTCTGGTCTTTTGTTAGCAAACATGCCTTTTCCTTTCCCATCCTAACAGAAGAAAAAGGCCATTGAAGGGGTGCTTGTTATTTTTATTTTTTCTTTCCACGACCTAAGAAGTGACCTCATTCTTGTTTGCATTCTAATTTGCAAGTCTCCCTTCCCACCCAACACGCTCAGTCTATTGTCTTATTCATATTTTGTAGAAGAACACAGGCCATGTCAAAGCAGACACAATAAGCATTGTTCTTGGTTATGATGTCCCCATCCATCATTGGCTCTTCCAGCAGCTACACTAGGAGACTTCGGGAAATCCAGGTGATGGTAGAGGTGGACACAGAACAGAGATGATGGAAGCAAGGTATACCACACTCAAGGCAGCAGCTGGTCCTCACCATTGAGTGTCAGCCATTCATTCAGGCTTGGCAAAACTGACGTTGGGATTGAACTGCCTTTTTCCCCGACTCCCTTGTGTTCATTTCCTCACTGGGACATATGCTGCTCAGGTTTAGGTAAAGATGAAGGAGACATAGACCAAGGCAACAGGAGAAAGGTAACTGACCAAGGACTGTTTTTATTTATGTTTTTCTTAAGTATGAATCAAGTTAACCCCATCCTTAGTATGCTATCGAATACTTAGAATACTTCTGTGAGGGCTTACAAGGTGGCCCAATGAAGAAAGGCATGGCTGCCAAACCTCAGGACCTGAGTTCAATCCCAGAGCGCCACATGGTGGAAGAAGAAAACTGATTCCTACAAGTTATCCTCTGACCTTCCCATGTATATTGTGGCATTTGTGTTTGCCTACCCCACATAGATAGGTGGATGGATGGATAGGTGGATGGAATTCTATGAAGGCTAGAGAGACGGTTTAGTCGCTAAAAGCACTGGCTTCCCTTCCAGAGAACTCGGGTTCAATTCTCAGGCCCAAATAGTAGCTCGTAACTGTCTGTAGCTCCAGTCTCAGGGGATCTGATGCAGTCTTCTGGACTCTGTGGGCAGGAGGCAAGCACATGGTGCACAGACATATAGGCAGGCAAAACAGCCATAGGCATAAAAATTGGTTACATTTTTTAAAAAGCTGATGTGTTATAACAATAAGTTTCATTTTTATAGATCAGGGAACTGAGTATTGTGTTTATTTATTTATTTATTTATTTATTTATTTTTGTGGCCAATGTCACCAAACTAATCCTGGAAGAGCTTTCTTCTCGGCCATGGCCACATCCACAGAGGCTCCACATCTAAGTTGATCTTCCCTTTTGTTAGCCACCCACTTTGTGTTCCGCCTATTTGTACAACAGATATTTGGATGTGAACTGAGTCCGTTCAATTGATTGTGTGTGCCTGCCTAGAATCCAGTGCAGTTTCTTGTTATCTCATGCACAGGGGGAAGGAGGCAAGTGAACAAGACACAAGAGAACAAATCCGTAGGGTCAGGGATGACCACTCCTGAGAAATGGGTAAGAGGAATGAGGACTGTGTGTTTGTATAGTCAATGGTGTAAATACATCATCATTATTCAATAACTCTATATTAAGTGTCTATTATGTGCCTGGGCTACTGGGCACTGGAGGTACACAGGATATGGGTAGTTTTTCTCCTAAAAAGCTCATGGTTGCATGGAAGAGACAGATACATGTGTTCCAACATTGTTACAGGCCACCGTGGGAGCTGGAAGGAGAAGCATAGCTCTGCTTCTCATGAGTTCATCATCTACTCAGATATACCCCAATATGTAGCCTGTATCCCTATCCAGGGATTGGTTGATATGATGCCTAATCTTGCCCTCCTAGAGAGGCTTAATAGGTAGTTCTGCTAGTGATAATAGTTATTCAGAATACTGATCTCCTTCAAATGGATGTCATAGCTTAGGGACTGAAGTCTGCATATAAGTTGGCTATTTCTCCTTGTTTATAATGTAGATGTGACACGCAGCTGCTTAGAAGACTCCAGGTTGAATTATGCCAAGGGTTTGCCTGACATTTAGATCTCACTTCCTCTGCTTTGGCAGGAAAGGCAATATTAGGAAAGTTCTTCTGTGTTTGGGGTGTGTTTATGCTAATTTGGGGGTGAAGTATATGCTACTACTGTCTTCAGCATCGGGCAAGACTTTCAGCCGTGTGGATAACAAACACTACAAGTTACTGCCTCTTGTAGTACACTCATTGTGCACCTCCCAGATAAACGCTGTTTCTTTGGTTCTAAACTACAATAGAAAGAGTCATGAACTGGGGGCTACAGGGGCTGATAATGCCCACCCACCTGGAGGCTGATTGGCTCCATCACCTCATCCTTGTCTCATCCATTCCTCAGCTGTTCTCTCCTAGAGCAGCCTCCCCGGCTCAGCTCACACCCCTCCTGGTGGCTGCTCCATTGTGTCGTCCCTTTCCTTGCATTAATACAGGAAAAAGCCCAAAGCCACTGTCTCCCATCACCTGTGATGATTTCCCTCTAGCTTAGATGAGGGTGTCCAGACACAGCCATTGCCTCCCTTCGCCATCCCACCCTGCCACCAAGCATATGGCCACTGATTGCTTGTAGAAAAGCCCAGTTCTATTTTATTCCCACCACACTGGTCACCTGTCCAGCAGCTCCAGCACTAGTGGGGACTCAAACCAGGGTTTTCTCCAAGCTGCCTCTGAGCTGGAGCAGACCAGCCTCAACAGAGCTCCAGATTGCTGCCCAAGGACACCTAGGATGGGGCATTGGCAGAGAGCCATTGCCCCTCTCTCCTAACTCCCCCCACCAGGCATATGGCCACTGATTGCTTTAGTGACTTTCATAAGGAAAGAACCCCAAACCTGATGTTAGAGGAAGTAGTGTCTCTCTGCATTAGAACTCACTGTACCATTCTTTCTCTGGCTGTGTTTCTTTTAATGTTATTAATTTTTATTAAGGTTCTTTTATTATTGATGACCATTATTATGTTTTTCAACAAACATAATAGAACCCTGTCCTACTATTCATATGCTTTGGGGGACAGGACTTGACACAGTTTAAAAATAATTTTTCCATTATAATGTGATATTACCACATCAGAGAAAATTTGGAAACCAGAAAGAAAGAAGAAAAGAATCCATTCCAATCCCACCTGTCTAACACAAACACTGTTAGCATTTTGGGGGCTCTCCTATGAGTCTTTAGCTTATGCATATTTTAACAGGGTAGTAATTATCTCTACTTACATTTTTTATCTTTATTTTTTACTTGGTATAGTTATCAGATGCAATTTCCATATTACATGATTCTCATAAACGATTATTTTAATGATTCCGTAATATTCTATCAAGTGTCTGAACCATAATTTATTTAACCATTTCTCAACTGTTTAATTTTTTGGCTGGTTTTTGCAATTGTGCTTATAGGATGTGTTTGTTTTTGTTTGTGTTTTTTGGTTTAGGATTTTCTTTTTAGAACAGACTGACAAAATGCAGAATTATAGAGTGAGACAGGTGGATATTTCAAGCTATTGATGTATCCTAACAATGGCTTTCTAGTCTACAAATCTAACCTAACCATATATTTTTTTTAATATTTGGGGGAACATGGACACTTAGCGGATGAGGCAGGAACAGATGACATTTTTCTATGCTGCCCATGCCAAAAACCTCAGAAAAAAAATGCACACCACAACATTTCACTATTAGAGTGAAAAGCAGAAAATTAATCCCATATGTAACTCAAAAGCTTGTTCTACTATGTGGAGAAGATACCATATAAAAAAGAACCAGGCTCACTGACACTGGGCCACAAATGATAAGGAAAAGTTTCTCTCTGAAGGAAAGATTTTGGAGAGACACCCTCCCCTTGACCATAATAACCCCCACCCCCCTGTGTCCTCTGTCCCCAGGAGAATTCAGAAGACTGGGCTCTAACCATCCCGCTGTTTTGTCATTGAGGGCATATGTGACTTAAGACATTTCATTCCCTTAGGGTGCTTGGCTTTCCCGAAAGCATCTAGGAAACACAACTGTGCCCTCCAGCTCCCTGAGTATAGAGCATTTGTCACAATTGAAAACTCAGTATTGGTGCATTATTATTAGCTGAAGTTCATACTTCACTGTGATTTGCTAGTTTTTACATAAAATCTTTGCAATACATCATACATGTGTGCCATCCACATGCCTTTCTGTTGATGGTGGCCTTGACGTCATAGCCAAGGTGGCATATATCTGATTTCTTCACTGTAGAGTTGTCTGTTCTCCCCACTTTTGTAGAAGGTAATCACTATGTGACCATGCTTAGACTAGGAATTCATGTTGTTTTCCTTTAAGGGAAGAGGAATTAACAAATCACAAATTACTTGGAATTTTTGTGCACTGATTGTTTTCTCTTTTTTTAAGAATTTTTTTGTGTGTGTGTCTGTACTTGGGGCAGTGCATATGGAGGCCAGAAGAGGGGGTTGGATACCCTGGAACTGGAGTTACAGGATGTTGTCAGCAGCTTGATGTGGATGCTGGAAACCCAAGTTGGAGTCCTCTGCAAGAGCAGCAAGTTCTCTTAACTGCTGAGTCATTTCTCTGGCCCAGTCCCTTCCTTTAAAAAGAAAAATTATTTATTTATCCAGTCATCTATTTAGCCAAGGAAATAAATCCATGTGCTGGGGACACACCATTGTGGTTGGAAATATCAGTCAGTACTGCTTTATTTTAGACTTAGCCACCCCTTCTTTAGCCATTGAGAGCTCTTCCCGAAGCTTCGGTGTCCCTTCAGAATGCCTCATCATCATAGGTCTTTATTCCTTTTTTTATGGGGCTTATTATGGGTTGAATTGTATTCTCTAAACCTCAATGTCTCAAGATGTGAATTTAGTTGAAAAAATGTCTGCTGAAGATGCAGCTAGTTCATATTTAGTCATAGTGGAGTAAGATAGGATGTTCACCCAAATCATTGGTGTCCTTATAAGAGAGGTGACACACACAAGGAGAAGGGGATGATGGTGGCAGAGACAGATACCAGACTGAATCATCTCCACAAGGAAATTCCACAGAGTATTAAACGTCACCTGAAAAACACCCCAAAGTAGGATGAAGTAGGTGGGATTCTCACCCCATACATAGGTCTGGGAAAAAGCATGGCTCTGCAGATACCTTTATCTTAGGCTTCTAGCCAGCAGGACGGTGAGAAGAGAAATTGTTATTGTTTCAAGTTGCCTGGCTGGTTGTAACTCACTTCAGGAGACCTAGGAAGCAAACCAAGGCACCTCTTCACACAGACATGTGCCACACGTTTCTAACATTGTAAGATGCCCCAGGTTCTTCTTGTACCCTTCCTGCCATGGTCACAGAATGTACTCTTTTGAAGGAGCCCTGGTTCCTTTTTTGTAGAGAAAGGTATTAGAAATCCAAACCTGGGATTTGGGAGTGCTTGTTGCTATAAGAGCGCTGCTGCTTCCAGGCTTTGTCAGGAGACAGAGCAAGGAATTACATATGTGCGAACTGGCCCTCACACGCACGCACGCACGCCCACCTCTAAATACGCCCATCTATATTCAGCTAAACATAAGTTCATCCTGATGTCTCCATCTCCGATCCATTACCACACAGATCCTTCTAGCATCCTCCTTTTGCTTCTCTGAAACTTCCCACTCCCACCATCTGCCATGCATCCACTTAGCCGGCCAGTTCCTGTGCACCTGCATAGCAGACAGTATTCTTTTCTAATTCAAACCAAAAGTGCTATATGGTGGCCCTGGCAGCACCCTGATGTCCACCCACCCAAGCTCCAAGAGCTGTGCTTTCTTCCTCCCCTTCTCTAAAACCTAAACTTTCTCTGAGGAAATAATATGTTATCAGTTATTGGCATCTGTGTGTCAGTCTGAGCCAGCTAAGCCACAGGAACAATGAGACATCAAAGTCTTGGTGAGGTTTAAGTAGCAAAGCTTATTTCTCATTCACGTGACAAGCTGGGTGGGCAAGCCTCCTGCATGTTCAACTTTCTCATTTACAGCTTGTAGCCTCCAGAGTGGGAGCAGAGGGAGAGAGGACTAAAGGATGATGTGGGGTTGTCTTTTAGAGCCAGGATTGGGAGTCACATGCCAGTGGTCAGGACAGGGCTACAGTTTGATCCCAACTAGTAGGCAGGTGGAGCATCTCTCCTCTTCTTTGGATCCCAGGGAGGACAGTCACATGCCAAACTCGTATCATTGTCTCCATCTCAGCCTTCTCGTGAACTATAAGCAGTATGTTAACTTCTCCCAAATTATTTTTCTATTCTAAAACTTTATAACAAATGGTCTTGTTTTATAATAAAGAATTTTTTAAAGATTTATTTATTCATTTATTTATTTATTTATTTATTATGTATACAACATTCTGCTCCCATGTATATCTCCACACCAGAAGATGGCACCAGATCTCATAACAGATGGTCGTGAGCCACCATGTGGTTGCTGGGAATTGAACGCTGGACCTCTGGAAGAGCAGTCAGCACTCTTAACCTCTGAGCCATCTCTCCAGCCCCCAATAAAGAAATTTTTAATATCTATAGCCAGAGGAAAAAGAAAGAAGTTCAATGGAAGTTTTAGTAATCTACTCTTGAAAATCTATATCTAGTTAGCCCCTCCCTCTGCCCATTTGGGTTGTTCCTTCTGGGGAGGAGGAGGAAGGATTGGGGGATATTGGTGGGGAACATGGGAGAATGGGAGGGTGAGGAAATGGGGGGATGGATATGTAAATATGAGTAGTAATTAAAGAAAGATGTTTAAGTTTTAAAGAGCATATGCACTTGCTAATGCAAGTCCACATTCCCCTTTCTTCCCTTCAGGTACTAAATCCAAGTACGTGAGCTTGGTGATCTGAGGAGGTCCTTTGTGTCCTTGAATGACATACTAGCCAAAGGGACTCAAAAGCCATGCATCCACTGATAAAAGGCACTCCACAAGGTGTCTGATGTTATTGGGATAGTTAATGCTTCGAATAGCAAAGAAAAGCACCCCATTCTCCTGGGAAATTACTATCAGAAGGAACCTTACAAATGGGGCCCAAATAATGTTTTAATGACAGAGAGGCAATGCTTATGGTAATTTAACACTGGCAAGGAAAAACATGACATAAAATTGAATGCACAGTCTGATTTCCCTCTCTAATATATTATGAACCGAGAAGGCAGAATATAGCACAACATTAACAGTGTTTTTCTCTGAGTAGTGGGATAATGGGTAGTCTGAATGATCTTGTTTAGACTTTCATGTGTGTTTTCCAAGCTTTCTACAATGAGTATACATGACTTCTGTAATCAGAAAGGGAATGCTAAGAGGAAAAATCGTTTAAAGTATCCAATCCAGTTCACCTCCCCATTGCAGGGATGAGGAAACCAATGTGCAGAGAGACTGGGTGATTTGTTCAACATCGTGTCATTATTAACTTGAAAGGTCAGGAGCCAAGGCACTCACATAGAGTTGATTCTTCCCCACAGCTCCCCTTTGAGTCTGGCAGCTTGATATAGCTAAGCCTCCATCTTATGGGAAATGTCACCCAAATCACACCACCCTCTTATCCTGACCCAAACTCCCAGAGTAAAAAAATGCTTTCCCAATACTTTCTTCCACTTCAGCCCAGATACCTGGACGCTCACAACCACAAGCTCTAGCCAGGAAGGAACAGCAAACTTTTCTTTAGCATTGGCCATAGGCCAATCATTATGTTGGAACTTAGAGCTCACTGAAACTGAGTAGTGAAAATGAGACAGCAACAGTGGACAGAGCTGACAAACACGTACTCTCATGGCAAATTGAAACACAAGGCTGTTTCATCCCATTTTGTGGATGTAGAGATTCAGGCATGCTCAGACTGCCAATGGTAAGGCTAATGTAGACTTACCTCAGGTTTTCTGACCTGCATGAGGTCCGTGCCTAATCTTGTACCCAAGCATCATCACTAAGCTACCATGTATCTGGCACTAATTAAAAGCCCATGGTGGATTAGTTGAATTCTCAGAACCACATCTGCATCCTAATCTCAAGATTGCAGCCGACTCTCCAACTCAGCCCCAGACACACCCGTTAGCCTCACACAGGTGTCTTGTCCTGTGTTCTGAGGTGATGGATCTGTTGCCAGATGTAGACTTCTGGGCTCTTCTGAGTCCCTGCTTACCTTTGCACAGGACATTCCCCTAGCTTGCTGGCCTGTCAGGAAGCTGCTCTGAGAAGATGTATACTGATGAGGAATCTCAGCCCCCAAATTCATTTTTCAAAGAAGCCAAGCAAAGCTGGTGATTTATCCTCTGTCACTCTGATCCCAGCATATGTTCCACATCAGGTAAGTGAGATAGAAGGGATGGTTCAGCAAACATTAAGTTAAAAGAAACCCTGTCAGGCTTTCCCTCAAAGAGCTGGTTTTTATTTAAAGGCACAAAGTAATTAATTACATTGAGTAAAAAGCTAAGGCTCTCTCTTCTACCACCCTTCTCTGTATTCAGCAAAAGATGCTCTCCTGACACAGTCACTGTGCACACGCCCACACTAGCTCTGGGCTGGTGTGACTCCCACATGGGCCTTCCAGCCTATCAGCAAGCAGTCTCCCCTGCTTTCTTTCCATTGAATTTGATCCCTTGCTGCCCAGCTTTCCTGAGCTTCTGCTTTGCTCTCCTTCTGGCTCTTATATTCCATCACCTACACAGACACTTCCTTTTCTGGTTCCACAAGTACAGGTCTTTCTTCCACACAGAGCAGGGGCTTCTAGACCATGCCAGAAAGGGATGTAGTACTGCCTTGTTCTCCCCATCCCTTGTAGAGCTGGTGGAAAAGCACTTGACTCAGTCAATTTGCTTGCTCCTAAGAAGGGAATATATGGTATGTCATTAGTTCACGAAGTGTGGAAAATCATTTGAATATAAGAATTTGTGGAGATGAGTATGTTTGTTACCAACAGTAACACTGTAGACAGAACCCTACAGATGGAAGGCAAGGAGGGATGAAGGGATGAAGGATGGACATTATCATTTCATTCAGATATGCAGAAAACACTCACTTAGCACCAACAATGTACCAAGCTTGGTGCCAGGCATTGAAAGGGATGAACAGAAGTAACCCAAGGTTCTGTTTCTAAAGAGTCCTAAAGGGGAGACTCCCATGCAAATAATAACTATAATGCAGAGGGATATGTGTTCTAAATGGTGATTAGGTAAGATTTTCAGGATGTGCAAGGGCAGGATTGCATTGTTTGTGTCAGGTGGGTAGCAAAGGCTGTCCACCCAGGTTTCCCAAGAGACAATTTTTATAGATAAACAAGGCAGGAAAGGAAATGAAGGCATTTCAAGGATAAAGCTTATCTCTGTGCTAAAGGACAGAGGAATAAAGAGATAGATCTTGCTGGGACACCTACTGGCAATGAATGACTGGGGCATGGGTGAGCATGGAATACTTGAGACCCATAGGAGATGAAGTTAGTATTTTTTCAGACCCTGGGGCCTTATAGGCTTTACTGTGAAGTTCAGCTCTTAGTGTGCCATGGCAAAGAACAACTAAAAGTTTTTAAGCAATGAAGTAGCATGCTCCATTTCAGATTTTTGATAAATCATTCTGGTACATGTATAAATTAGTATATTGTTTTTCAAAAGGCAGAAACTTGGAGACAGCTACCAAGATAAGGGGGGAAGCTATCACTACAGCAGCAATTATGGGCATGGATGGTAGAGACATCGCTCCAGTTTCTGCCATATTCCAAGTACCATGTTAGGTACATTTAGAAGCATGAAAACAAATGCATAACTCATCACACCAAAATGAGTTACACACACCTATTAGCCAATAACAGAACAAATGGCAGTTCTTCTGTGCTAGAGTCATAGGTCATGGGAAGCAGTGGAAATGGGTAGTTTTACATTTTTGTTTAGAAAGCTCTAACATGGGTGCTCTCAGTGTACTGCTGGAGAGATGTTCATTGGTACAACCATTCTGGCTAGCCATGTGCTTGCACTTTTCAAAAACTGCAAAATACGCATTTATTTTGCTCCAGCAATTTCTACAAGACAGATGCAAAGTAGGAAAAATTAGAGATATGTGCAAAGATTTCACTAGAAGGGTATTTATCATAGCACTGTTGTCACAGTAAAATATAAACATAATACAAATTCCAACAATTGAGGACTGCTTTAATACATTCCAGCACAACTATACGGCCGTCTGGTTTGCAACCATTAAATGCTATGGAGTGGAAGTGTATTTATAGATATGGAAAGATGTTCACACCGATGGAGCCCCTCTTCAAAGATGCAGCTTAAATAAAAATGGGTGATTGCTATGCAAACATGACTTCAAGACAAATCTCTTGGCCTACCTCTGTACTAGTTTCCAATATATTTTAAGTGATTAGAAGCTGAGTGCCAAGCAACATGTATAATACGAACTCATTTCAATTAAAGAAAAAATATATTCATGCGAATCTCATGAATACTCAGCCTCAGCAAATGTGGCAGGGGGAATGAGGTATTAAAAACATTTCTCACAGGGCAGGGAGATCATCAGGGTGAGGCTGTTTTACTTTATTCTCTTCCATCATCTATAGATTATCTTTCATTTTTTTTTCTACAATGAGCATATGTTTCTTACCTACCAGCAAACATGAAAACAGAGTCCTTCCATGAGTCCAGCAGGTTGGTTGCCTCCTGTCATGCCATTTGTTCAAGCATTGGACTAGATGTGCCTCATGGAAAGTGCTGGGGATGCAAGGATGACCAGAACTTAGCTCTTGCCCCCAGAGCATTCACAATCTAAGAGAAACGCTAACCTATGGCCTAACTATGGCCCAGGGCGAGAATTTAACCAGTGCATGGTTAACCTCTTGGGTAGATAAAACCTGACTTGATTTGGATTGCTGCAGCTCTGTTCTGTAGGAGCTTCTTCCCATCTCACAGTGGTGAGAAGCAACAGAATGATACAGGGAAAGAGAACACTGTGTTGGGAGTCACACTACTCAGGAAACCTTTGTAGCCTGTGGAGCAAAACTTGGTGATTTATATATAAGACCCTTCTCTCCCTGGTTCCAGCCCTCTTTCCTGCTTCATCTCAATTGTCACCTTCATTAACTCCATATTCCTGCTTCAGACCTGAGCTACCACACTCCCAGAAACCTTTTAAAACCTTTGGATTAGTCTGTTTTCTCCTTCCTTACCAAAAATTCTGGGACATGGAAATATGTGTAGTAATGTCCTAGAGTTTCCAACTGCCCACAATGGAGCATTGTTTTCTGGGCCCCTCCCTTACAAAGACTTATGCTAGGTGCTGAGGGGTTCTGGAAGACACAGTTTTGTTGCTCTGAGGTGACAGAGAGGAAATCTGTCTGTCAAGTAGCACGATCCCATACACTGGGTGAGTTAGCAAGAAAGGATGCTTGCATTGGTTCACAGTCCTGGAGCAAGGTTAAAAATTGCATATGGTGCTGGATTTCATGGCTGGCAGAGGCCTGCAGTGTCACATGGTGCCAAGTGGCAAAACAGGAAACATGCAGTGCCCTCTGATTCTCTTCTAATGCCAGCAGTGCTCCATCCTCATGACCTTATCTAACTTTATCACCTCCACAGACCCCACCTCTATATATGATAGTCAGTTAAGCTAGCACTTCTAAATACCTCATGGTAGAGATTCAACCACAGCCTAAGTTCAAGAGGCAACAACTGCATTACGATCCACTCAACTTGGTTTCTTTTATATATTGTCTTTAACTCTAATCTAAAATTTCTTAATGTCAATGCAGTTGAAATTTTGGACCAGACTTTGGGGGGGTGCTATGTATGAGAAAGAATATTTGCAGCATCCTTGTTTGTCCTTACCTCACAGTGGCATCTCTGTGGTACGGAAATCGCAAGACATTGCTAAATGTCCCCTAGAGGTCAAAGTTGCCCCAGGTTGAGAGCCAACATAATCACCAACCATGTAACCAACAAAGGTCACTTAACATTTCTGTGCCCACGTCCTTATCCAGAAAATTGGAACACGGAAATAGATGTATGATGATGTCCTGAGGGCTCCAACTGCCCACAGCTGTCAGTGGAGCAGTATCGTGCTAGATGCCAAGGGTTTCAAGAAGGCATTGTGTTGTTGCTCTGAGGTACTGGGGGAGGAAACCTGTCCTTATCAGTTAGCAAGCAATCCATGCAGTGTGGGAGTCAAGTGTATCTCTGTGGCTTTGAGAACTCTATCATTGCAACACAACTACACATGACGTTCAGGACCTATGCAAAGAAGTTGTTTTTCCCCTAACATGCAAAGCTTAGCATACTGTTTATGGGACAGAGATGCTGCCCCTCAACAGGCCCCCGGAGCACCTGTGGGTATAAATCTAACTTCCCATGGTCTTCTAAGAACGCCTGTGGGCACTGGGTCCTGGATCTCAGCTCTGTTGCAACAGGCAGAGCATGGATACTGGGATACTGTTGGCTGACTGTGAGTCTCATTACCCTGGGCTTCTCTGCAGATGCTGCCATGAATGAAGACAGCAAATTAGAAGAAATTAGATATTCCATAATCAAGCCCTCTCTTCTCTCTTGTCACTGTTAGGTTGAGACAACTGGCCTCTGCCAGCCTCAAACCTTTGGTGTGTCTCAGAGACTTCTTCAACTAAAGTGTTTTCCCAGAGCTTTGGGAAGATAGGCTGCCACTGGGTCACACTAGGGCCTACTCGTTAAAAATGACTCTTATATCTGCTAAGGGACCTTGGTTTATCTTAGTATTGGCCCAGCTATCAGTGAGACCCATTATAGACCTGTTCTTACAGTCAGCACCCTGCATCAACATGTCTTTGCTAAGATGTCTTTATGCTACAATGTGTCACTTCATGCAACTCTGATAAGCGCCTTTGAAAGCTCTTACTCTGCCAAGAGAAAACTGTGGTCCACTGAAGTTTCATCACTTTCTTAAGGCAGACCTCATCTTCAAGTGTGTGACTCCGTCAGAAACATACACTCTGTTCCCAGGGCACTATATTCCTCCATATGCATAGAAGAAACAAAACCTGGGAGAAAGCAGAGTTGACTACTCAGTGGCAACAGGAGGAAAGTCACTTGTGGACGGGTCCAGCTTTTAGAGTCCAGGGCTCAGACAGCTGGCAGAGTCTCTTTGGGGAGCCCCCAAAGTTAAGGTCACCACATACCCCCAAGCCATGCATGACATCCTTGTAAAGATCTAGGGAAGCTGCCACAGTCTTCCTGGTGCTGGCTTGGGACCACTGTCCATAATCTGGCCTTGAGTGACAGGAGTGACTGTTGTCCATAGAATCAACCATCATTCTTACCCTTGCCACAGGAGCCAGGGGTCTCCAGGCAGCCTTTTAGAACTCTTCAAGCAAAAAGAACAGGGTCCCTGTCAGTGGGCCATGGGAAAGAAACCCATGCTTAGCTTGAGGAGACATGAACTCAAATCCCCATCTCTGCTTCCCCAGCTTGATTCCCTGGTCTATTATTGTATATCTGAGTCATAGTTTCAGATTGTGGCCAGGCATGGCAACACATGCCTTCAATCCAAGCAGTGGAAAGATTGATATGGGAAAGTTGAGACTTCAAGGACTGCCTAGACTACATGGTAAGATTCTCCTTCAAACTAAAAGTCTCACAATATAGATCATAAACATGCACAATAATCTTGTAAAGATAAAAGAAAACTTCTTAATACAAATAATATTTCGACCTCTATGATCTGACTTAGACTGAAGATTAATAGTATTATGGCATACACATAAGGGTCCCAGTACCTGCTACACAGAACATTCTTTTATTAAAGGCTGTTTCTGAGTACCTATTGTGCATCAGAAATGCTGAAGGACCAGCAGTGAATGGAGCCAAACTGGTCCTAAACCAGGCTATCCACATGCACTGGAAAGGATACATGAGGGAAGCTGGCTAGAAGGGTGCCAAGAAAGGCCAGGGCTGCCTAAGGAAGAGAAGGGCAACAAACAGTCCCAGGACTCATTGCCATCCTAGGGGAAGGCATTGACTCCCCATCAAGGAGCTGCCAGCCTGTCTCCCTGAGCAAAGTTTACTGTACTGGAAATGTACATGCTGGCAGGGAAGATATGTTACATGGTGCTTAACTCGGTGGGGCTGGGGAGAATTCCATATTGCTGCCGGGAACCCACTTCTATAGCACATCTATCTGAATTTTTTAAATCGATGGACTCCTTAAGTGAGTGCATCTGGCACACAGCTCCTTGTACTGGCCTCCCATGGCTTGAATATTCTCTTGCAGAAAAACAGGGAGGTGGAGTGCATTGATGTCTGAGAATGGGACGTTGCTCTGTGTTTGGAGGGGGTATTTATTCAGCAGCTTTCCCAGCTGCTTAAGAGAGGTGAAGCCTTGTGGATGGCAACATGTTGAGTGTCTCTGTTATTTTATTAAGACAATCTGTGTTTAGAAGCTCTGGACTACTGCAGGGGTCCATCCTGGGATGCTGTGAGGTGCAGAAGCTTACAGGCAATGTCCAAGACTTGTTAAGGAACAGACAGGAGCCTCAACGTTAAAAATAGAAGCTTGGGGGAGTGGGCCCAGCAGGAGCCAGACTGTCAACTTGGTTTCCATTCAGAATGCAGATCCAATTGGCTCAGAAGATGGGTCAGCCCCTGAGAGCCCTGTCCTGGAGAAACCCACCAGCCCAAGGGCTCTGCTGTCCACAGAAGACTCTTCCCAGCTGGCACTGAGAGAACTTGACAAGACTCCCTTATTCTGTCCCCACCCTGGAGAGGCACAGGCTATGTGAATGCTGTGGTGGGGTGCAGGACTACGTGATGCAATCTGCTGGCATCGGAACCACTTTCACAGTGTGCTCACATGATGTACTGGCTGGACCAGGGTATGCATAGTTTCCTTACGGGAGATCCATCTAGACCACTTTTGTGTGTCTCTATAGCGTGTCTCTACAGCAATCAAAAAGGTTACAGATGCCCCACTCTACTTCTACAGGGGATCAAGCAATAGGCTTAGGGCACTCACTGGGGTAAGTAAGGTTGCCATTAACAGACTTACTGTTCTTTCTCCCTTCTCCAGTACATGAGTTGTTCTTTCCTGGGGCCTGTTTATCCAACCTCCATCTTTACTTCTTATTTCTTCTTCATTGTTTGAGGTATATATTTATTCTTAACATTAGCATGAATAAGAATGATACACAAGCATACACAAACAAGCACCTTACAATTTTTCAGCTCCCAAGAGGTATTTCCTATTCTACTTTCTATCTAACTTTAGAGTCCATTCACTCTACCCCAAGGACTCCTGTCATTTCTTCCTTGAGTCAGAGACAATACACCGTTCTTGACTAACCTCATTGTTATTTTTGGTAGGGCATTTGGCATGTAAACTAGACATATAAACAAGCTCCCAGATCCCCAGATCCCCAGCCTGGAACTTCAGAAAGTCCCCAGAAGTATCCACATAATTTAGAGAAACAGAATTTTTCACCTGCTATCCATCTGTCTATACTCACTAGACACTGCCTGCCACATTTGGTCTTATAGGATGGGACAATGAAGATGGGTTAAGGTATGTAAGTCCCACCCTCCATGTTACTCATGGGAATAGAGCATGAACATAGTTACTAACACATGCACACACATGAGAAGCCTGATGCCTTTCAAAGCTATGGTGGAAGCATGTCCCCTCCCCTGTGTAAGGAGAACCATTAATGGTGCCCATTAATTCCACATCTCTATGGTGACCTGTCATGTAGACCCAGCTCTGCATCCTTGAACCTTGATTTCCAGAAAACAGGACCAGCTGACTGTGTGCCATAAATTGAATCATAAACATCCTCTCAAAGAGACATGTGTTAAGGGCTTGGACCCCACTGTCGCATTATTGGCAGGTAGTAGAACCTTGGAGAAGAGAGGCATAGTGGGAGGACTTTAGGTAGTTGGAGATGTGTACCCAAAGAGGACTGAATGCCCCTAGACCCTTCTGCTTCGTGGCATTGCGTGATTATGATGGGTTTGCCCAAGCATGATGCTATGGTCTACTCTCTTACCACAAGGCCAAAATCCATGGGGCCCACCAATCATGAACTAAAACCTCCAAAACCATGAGCCAAGATAAATCTTTTCCATTTATAAGTTGATTAACTGAGCTGTTTGCTTACAGTGATGAAAAGCTGGTTAGCACAATGTTAAGTGTACATAGAGATTACTTTTAAGGAAGTGGCTCACACAATAGCAGAAACCAGTAAGGCTAAAATTTTACAAGACAAATCTAGCTTTGAGTCTCAGGAAGGAGCTAATATCACAGTTCTAGTCTGAAGGCTGTTGACCAACAGAATTCTTTCTTGCTCTAGGGGCTCAGCCTTTTGTTCTGTTCCATCCACATCACAGGTGGCTTCCCATACCTGCTAATGAAAATGGTAGTCCCACCCAAAAGCAGCACCACAGAAACATTCAGAATGCTTGGCCAAGGGCAGGGCTCCACAATCCAGCCAAGAAGACACAAAAATAACCAGTCACAAGTACATTCAGTGCAGTGACTTTTCAGAGAACCACAAGGCCCTTAGATGCTTACCCAAGGTCAGGGTCCTTAAAACTTTGTACGGTGCACTTCCCTGCCTCACCTCAGCATCCAGGTCCTAATGTTCATAATGTTCATCTGAGGAGGTGCTCCACCAAACAGACACCCAGCCTACCCAGAATTCTTGTGTGGGGCGTGGCTATTACAAACCCTAAATCTAACCCATGAGGAATTAGCTACTTGGAACCTAGAAATACACAGGACAGGACAAGACTATTCCACCCATGGCTGCAGCCCAGAGGGTACCTGTGAGTATGACTACAGCCTGAGATGCTAATCGAGCTTGACCAAAGCTTCCAACATTGAAGCAATGATGAGGATAGAGGAACATAAAGGATACAGGAGCCTTCAAACAGCACAATTTAGCAACCTGTCATTCACCTTTGCTCTTTCCAGTGTTCCTTCACTCTGTTTACTGTACCTCTGGCCCTGTGAGCCTCATTGAGTGATTCTAATAGGACATTGCAAGCTTTCAGAACCTGCTAGAGCATCCTGGAACAATCCATTCCTAAGAACCCACCCTACTTATCTACCTCCTCCTAGGCCCCATCTACTGAAGTCTCCAGAGCCACCAAAACTGGAGCCACCAGGTAGGGATTATGTGTTCAATATATAAAACTTCGGGAACATTTCATATTCAACCCATGATACTTTCCGGCCCACATCTTGCCACTTTTTTGTGTTTTTCACTTGTCTTTAGCTGGAAGTTGACAATTACCACAAAACCATCTAGCACCCTTCACGTCTGCTTCCCAAAGCTGACCAGCACTTAGCTAGAGAGATTGTTCAGAGGTTAAGATTGTATATTGCTCTTCCGGAGGACCTGACATGGTTCCTAGCAACAATTTTGGATGGCTCACAGCCACCTGTATCTAGTTCCAGGAGATCCAATACCCTCTTTTAATTTCTGATGACACTGGACTCACATGATAGAGCAGTGCACAGGAGACAGACTCACATGATAGAGCAGTGCACAGGAGAGACTCTCATGATAGAGCGATGCACAGGAGAGAGACTCTCATGATAGAGCGGTGCACAGGAGAGACTCACATGATAGAGCGGTGCACAGGAGAGACTCACATGATAGAGCGGTGCACAGGAGAGACTCACATGATAGAGCGGTGCACAGGAGAGACTCACATGATAGAGCGGTGCACAGGAGAGACTCTCATGATAGAGCGGTGCACAGGAGAGACTCACATGATAGAGCGGTGCACAGGAGAGACTCACATGATAGAGCGGTGCACAGGAGAGACTCACATGATAGAGCGGTGCACAGGAGAGACTCTCATGATAGAGCGGTGCACAGGAGAGACTCACATGATAGAGCGGTGCACAGGAGAGAGACTCTCATGATAGAGCAGTGCACAGGAGAGACTCACATGATAGAGCGGTAGAGACTCTCATGATAGAGCAGTGCACAGGAGAGACTCACATGATAGAGCGGTGCACAGGAGAGACTCACATGATAGAGCGGTGCACAGGAGAGACTCACATGATAGAGCGGTGCACAGGAGAGACTCACATGATAGAGCGGTGCACAGGAGAGACTCACATGATAGAGCGGTGCACAGGAGAGACTCACATGATAGAGCGGTGCACAGGAGAGACTCACATGATAGAGCGGTGCACAGGAGAGAGACTCTCATGATAGAGCGGTGCACAGGAGAGACTCACATGATAGAGCGGTGCACAGGAGAGACTCACATGATAGAGCGGTGCACAGGAGAGACTCTCATGATAGAGCGGTGCACAGGAGAGACTCACATGATAGAGCGGTGCACAGGAGAGACTCACATGATAGAGCGGTGCACAGGAGAGAGACTCTCATGATAGAGCAGTGCACAGGAGAGACTCACATGATAGAGCGGTGCACAGGAGAGAGACTCTCATGATAGAGCGATGCACAGGAGAGACTCACATGATAGAGCGGTGCACAGGAGAGACTCACATGATAGAGCGGTGCACAGGAGAGACTCACATGATAGAGCGGTGCACAGGAGAGACTCACATGATAGAGCGGTGCACAGGAGAGACTCACATGATAGAGCGGTGCACAGGAGAGACTCTCATGATAGAGCGGTGCACAGGAGAGACTCACATGATAGAGCGGTGCACAGGAGAGACTCACATGATAGAGCGGTGCACAGGAGAGACTCTCATGATAGAGCGATGCACAGGAGAGACTCACATGATAGAGCGGTGCACAGGAGAGAGACTCTCATGATAGAGCAGTGCACAGAGAGAGACTCTCATGATAGAGCAGTGCACAGGAGAGACTCACATGATAGAGCGGTGCACAGGAGAGAGACTCTCATGATAGAGCAGTGCACAGGAGAGACTCACATGATAGAGCGGTGCACAGGAGAGAGACTCTCATGATAGAGCGATGCACAGGAGAGACTCACATGATAGAGCGGTGCACAGGAGAGACTCACATGATAGAGCGGTGCACAGGAGAGACTCACATGATAGAGCGGTGCACAGGAGAGACTCACATGATAGAGCGGTGCACAGGAGAGACTCACATGATAGAGCGGTGCACAGGAGAGACTCACATGATAGAGCGGTGCACAGGAGAGACTCACATGATAGAGCGGTGCACAGGAGAGACTCACATGATAGAGCGGTGCACAGGAGAGACTCTCATGATAGAGCGATGCACAGGAGAGAGACTCTCATGATAGAGCGGTGCACAGGAGAGACTCACATGATAGAGCAGTGCACAGGAGAGAGACTCTCATGATAGAGCAGTGCACAGGAGAGACTCTCATGATAGAGCGGTGCACAGGAGAGAGACTCTCATGATAGAGCGGTGCACAGGAGAGACTCACATGATAGAGCGGTGCACAGGAGAGACTCACATGATAGAGCGGTGCACAGGAGAGAGACTCTCATGATAGAGCAGTGCACAGGAGAGACTCACATGATAGAGCAGTGCACAGGAGAGACTCACATGATAGAGCGGTGCACAGGAGAGACTCACATGATAGAGCAGTGCACAGGAGAGACTCACATGATAGAGCGGTGCACAGGAGAGACTCACATGATAGAGCGGTGCACAGGAGAGACTCACATGATAGAGCGGTGCACAGGAGAGAGACTGTCCACAAGAGATACTGGCACTCAGTTCCTCCCTGTTCCCCAAAAGAGAGTCCTTGCCTCCCCAAGCGAGTCCTCCGCTCTAACACAGGGCAGGGAAGCTGGCCGGCTTCTCAGAGTATGGGATCATAGCAAAAGTACTGTTTTCTATTGATGCTTGTGATGCAGACAGGCTCCCGAACTCCTCCTCAGGGGAAAACTCTTGCAAGACAAAGTCTATGAATGCCTGGATTAGCCAGCACCAAATCTATTACTCCACGGGACAAGATTTTTGCTTGTTTTTAAAAATAAAGATGTTAGTTGATCATCAGACAGTCCTGTATTGGGTTCTCCCGTGATTCATCTCAGCCAGAAAGAGCCAGCTGTTCTTTCAGCCAATATTTATTAACTGCCCTGAGGCATCGGCATCACCACTCACTACGCACTGCTGAATATGGAGGAGCATCTCCTTGCCTCAGAGGAACTTGCAGCATAGCCAGACTAGGAGACCAGCAGATGACCAGATAGACACACAGTGAGTGACAGTTTTAAGGACTATGACGGAGCAAGCGCCAAAGCCTCGTCTGGCAGAAAAGATGGCAGGCTCCATAAAGATGTACTTCAAAGTTCAGATCTCATTTCTGCTAACTGGCCTCCAGCAAGTCATTTAACCTCTTGAAACCTCAGTTTCCTCATCTATTTTTCAAGAAGTGAGGGAATAAAACTTCCTTGCCAGGCTGTTTAAGAGCGAGCTGAAACATTGGCTGTATAAGTAGCTAACACGACTTGGTGTGTAATAAATGCGTGTTCCTCTTTCCTCAGATGGGGCTGATTTTATGTTCCCTGTCTAGCCTTGGGATAGAATGTGGAACTAAGAAAAGGACTTTTTCCTCAAATGCTGTCACTGAGGAAGACACCCAAGGGTCACAGGTTGAGGCATCATCTATCGCTCGGTGTGACTGTGGGGGAAGGACCAGGTCACTCAGAATCTATGCAAAGCAGGCACCTCCATAATTACTTGCAACAAGAGGCATGATGTGCCTTGACTTCTGTCTTTTTTAACCATCAAGGCATTTTAAAAGATTCCATTAATTGCCATTTGCAGACGATTTTTATCTATTCAGAATCCCCTGATGCAAATGAACCACCATACACCTCCCTTGAGCTCTCAGCCACTGGCTGACCTCAAGGGCCCTGGCACTCTAGAGACAGGAAAAGTGAGTGACTGGCAGGGGATGGGGCAGGAGAGTTGGTGGGGGGGAATCCATTTCCAGTGCCAGCTGATAAGGGGGAAATCTGTGTATGATCTTTCTGGGGTCAAGAGAAGAGAAAGGAGGGAAATGGTTCAAACCTGTTAATGTCTAGAAATGGCTGCAAAGTGAACCCTTGATGGGCAGGAAGTCCCAAGGCTCCAGTGCCCTGCCCCAGTAGCAGCTTCACATTTGCTCTGCTGGTCACTGTTCCAAGTTGAATCACACTTTACTGGAGCTCTGGAGGCTTGGAATTTAGAAAGAGGCTGGACTCACCCTAAACAGAGTTAAGGCAAGATATTTTTAATGAGCTCTGTGAATCCCCCACAGTTTCCATTTCATGAAATCAACTACAGTCTGAAAAAATATTGAATTGGAATTCCAGAAATAACCAATTTCAGTTTCAAATTGTGTTTTGGTTGAATAACACGATAAAATTCCTTACTGGACTGCTCCCTCTTCCATAGGAAATGAATTATTCCCTTACCCATCATGTCCGTGATGTGTGCTCTACCCACCTACTAGGTGCCCAGAAGCCAGAAATCTTATTACCACTCATGTAGTGGTCCGTGCCTGTGGATTCGTGAATTGACCAGCAGTATTAGACAGGATTCTCCATGGGAAAATGAAGGACTGCTATATTACTAGCCTGGTTTCATAAATGTGGAAATGATAGGCCAGAAGATGTAAGCCCTTTGCCTAAGATAATACAACACCTCAGAGTGAATACTCAAAGCCATATTGTCTAATTTCAGAACACTGGCTGATAACTGTTGTACTCTCCTACCTCTCCCTTGGACCTGGAATAACAAATTTATATACTACTTGTTTGTCCTTCACAGGGCCTAGCAATATGCAAGATATTTGGGAGACATTTAATGAAAATGTGTTAAGTGAAGGAAAGAAAGAAGGAAGGAGGGGATTGTGAAGTCTGTCTGTCCATGAGTTTCATTATAAATGAAAAATTCCTGACTATCATATGCAAATCATCACCTGTCATTCTCTCCAACTGCCTGTACTCATTGTGTTCTCTGCAGATAAAATGAGGTCACACGACTCTCATTATCATGGGGACTTTCCTTCTCCATGGCAATATCTTTCCAGTCATGTCTCACATTGACTTGAACAGATATTGTAGGATTTGGCAGACTCTGTCTTTTCTTTATTACTTATCAAAATACTGTCCACCCACCAAGATTTGTTTCCATGGAGGCTACCCCGACCACTGGCCCTTATCAAACTTATTAAGCCCCTAACATGTCCCAGGCCCTTCACCAGAAGAGACATATGTAAGCAGGTAGTGGTAACAGCTTGGACTTCATGCATTATTAGAGGCATGTAGGAGGAATCTGAGCAAGGAAGACGCAGCAGAAGACAGAAGCCGAAGAAATGGCGGGGAAGGAAAGGGACAATTGTATGAGCTGGCACTCCGTGGCTATACAGAGTTGCAGATAAAGATACAGAAAGGAAGTCCCAGGGGCCACATTATGTAGACATACAGAAATATGTATATTTTAGAAACTGTAAGTAGTGACTTTTAAAAATGGTTGTAAAACATATTGTGTGACTTCCTTGCCTAAAGGCTTTGCTGGATCCCATACAAAGGAAGCAATCTCAACTCCTTTCCATGGCTTATATTGATTTTCTGGCCCTCTAGAGCCGGTCCCATTTTCTGCCCAGATACGATGCCGTACCACCCAGAATCTGCAGCTTCAGCCACAACATCCTTTTGTTTGTTCCCAAAGGAAACCAGGCTTGTTTCCACCCCCAGAACTTCATACTTGTCCATCCACATGGAACTCTTTCCTTAGCCTCATTCTTCCATTTGGAGGGACAGGCTCTCTTATTCAGGTCTCAGCCCAAATGTCACATGACTCAAGGGTATAACCTGACTCTTTTTTTAATTTTATTTTATTTTATTTTATTAGTTGAAATTAGGAACAAGCTTGCTTCACATGTCAATCCCTTCTCCCTCTCCCTCCCCTCCCCTATAACCTGACTCTTGTATCTGATCTCCAACCAAGCTCCAGCCACTCTCCATCTCCACCCCCTCTTTCACCCCCTCCCTTGTCCCTCTCACTGCTTGAACCTCTCTTGTGTACATCTTTCTACTGCTAGTTTCCTCTACACCTTTCAAACCGTCCATTCATGATATCCTCATCCTGGCCAACTCAATTACAAACTGGAAAGCAGTGCTAATATATATCTGGCATGCAACTGGAACTAAGCGGGTAGGTAGGTGGAGGGACGGATGGATGATAAATGGATGGGTAGATTGGTAGAATGAGAGAAGGAGGAAATGAAAAGAATGTTAGTCTGCTATGGGAAATCATTTAGTTGTGTGGATAGAGAGACCTTCAGGGAGTCAATCACATAAAATGTCATGATTGTTTGCCCTTCATCCTATAGCTGATGAGGACACTAGAGAAATTTTCACTCTCACCAGTCTGAGTAGCATGTGATTATCTTTCACCTTGATGTATTTTTGACAGTTGCTTAGGCCTGAACTTTATCTCACCATTCCAATTGTCACCATGTAACATTAACCGCTTTTTTGCAGAGAATTCAACATATCCTTTCACCATCCATTATTTTACTGGATTCACATGGCAAGTTTCCTCTCTCACACTTCTTTAGCACTGAATTGAAGTTATAGAAGGTTCTCCATAGATAAAATTGACTGATTGATATCTGAGGTAGTCCCTTTCATCAGTAAAAAAGAAGAAACGGATGTGGTTTGAGTCTGAAATGGCCCCCACAGGCCATTTTAGATGTGTTTTTTTTTTTCCCAGATGGTGGTGGTATTTGGGTAGAGTCAGGGCTAGACACTGGAGGCAGGTCTATGGATGTTACATTCAGCCCCTGGTTCCTACTGTGCTCTCTGCTTCTAGGTCTACCATCACGTAAGCAGTCTCTACCACACACTCCTGACACCATAAACTGAGATGTTTAGTCATAGTCTTCCCATCGTGATGACTTGAAACCCTAAGCCAGATAAAAGCCTTCCTTGTACAAGTTGTTTCTACAAAGTACTGTGTTCAGAGCAAAGCAAATGAACAAATATAAAAACAAACATGCAATGGATGTCATAATGCAGTTATCACAATCCACGGTACTCCTTGACTTTGAGTGTCTCTGTCCTCCCATGGGAAAACTAAGACACTGAAGGGATAAACAGCTGCCCAAGGCCATAAAACTGGAACCCAAATTCAGACCTGAGACCCTGAGACTCCTCTCCTTGCTTCTTCTGACTTTGTTGTTTGCTTCTCCACATCCAGGCCTTCTCACACCCTAGGACATAGGCCCAATGCTCAAAACTGAGGCAATAGCTTGATCACTAATGGCATAAACTATGTCTCTTGACCTAAAAATGCCATCAGCACCCCTAGTCAGATGGTAGAAAACACTTTCAGTTTTTTCAAGTCCTTTGTCTCTTGGACTAGACTAGGTGTCTAGTAGAGAAAGCAGAGGAGGGTTGGTTGTGTTCTGCTGTTTGCTGAGCATCTCTCTCCCCATTTGAACTTGGCACCCCTCAAAACAGTATTTGCACTTCCAGTGTTGTTCCTTAGTGTTCATATTCAACAGGAGTTTGGGGTATCCTCTGGGCTTGGCTCATCTTATTGTTGCCTTAAACTGAGTCTGCATTGGCATTGAACGCATAGCACCTGCAAAGCAGCCTGTCCACCACCTCATCCTCCATACAATGCCTAGACAAGTCTCTTATGGTAAAACAGGACTCTTGCTTGGTTCTTGACCACAGCTTTCTGTGCCTTGACTGGGCCATATACAAGATGGAGCCATCTCTTTGTCTTGCCTCCACAAGGGAGTCCTAGGACCTAATTACTGTAGGCAAATCACTTTAATTATCATAATTATCAACAGTACTTTATGATCCCCAGTCAGAAAGATGATCATTAAGTTTTGCAACACCCTGTATCCCCCAGCCCAAGGCAGAAAGTTAATTCTGTGCATGCCTGTTGAGATTTCCCAAGCCCCAGCAAAGAGCTGTGGTGTGTGCATGCTGCATTTGAGGAGATGCTATTGGAATGGCATGCTGAGCTCCACTGGGAGGCACAGTGATCTTTTAGATGGTTCCCCAAACCCCAAGTAACACTGTCACCTTCTTGAAAATGTGTTATCTGAGTTGGGTTACCTGGTTTGCTGCCTTGTTTATCTTTTTAACAGAACAAAAGAAAATGAAAAGAAGTGTGTGCCGCATCTTAGGAAGAGGAATGAGAAAGAAAGCAAAACAGCACATGATTCCAGCCCTGCTCCCCCTCTGCCCCCCAGTTTTTTCTTCCTTCCCTATGTGGGAGTGAGTGTTCTAATTCTGCAATGCTGTCATTACTGTAATGGGTTTGGCAGGCCCATATTACAGCACCGAGGCTGTCAGGAATGGATGACATGCTGTCTGTTATGAGCTCCCTACTGTTCTCAGCCAACCGAGGGCCAGGAAGACAGGAGGGCGAAGTGAGGGAAGGTGGAGGGAGGGGGACTCCTGCTAATCTCACCAGCCTCAGAGATGATGGTTCTAACCCACTCACAACACCACATATGAGACGATGCTAGATGTTACCCAGGAGAGCAGACAATAGTGCAGGGGATGGCACCATGGAAGGAAACACCAAAATGAAGTGGTGTACTTGCTTGGTTCCTGTGTAGCCAAGTTAGGGCTTCTGAGAGAGGTGGAGCAGGAGGAGGGAGGTACCTTCTTTCCCAGGTAGCAAATTGGAGGTGAGAATGATTAACTGGGAGAAGAACTTGAGTCTAGTCAGAGAACCTGGCTATAATCAGGTCTTCACTTTTCAGCCAGGCATCAGGAGCTTCAGCAGTTAGTACCCTGAGGAGTGAGTTATATTTAACTCTTCTGGCTGAGGTCAGCTGTGGAGGGGGGCACTTCTCAAAGGGCCTGACTCCCTTTGACTGAACTTTGACCTCATTAAATGGAGATAGCATAGGAAATTATAGTATTACCTTCTTAATGGAACCAAGAGGGAAAGGGCTTTCTTCCATAAAGTAACTGTGGAAGTAAATAATGGTGACCTGGCAATTTTCAGAGCGTTGCTTATTCTGCAGCCAAATACAGGAAGGAGGCATTTACCTGCTGAGAGACAGTGTTCTGAGTGGTTGTCACCAGAAAGATCAGAAGCAGGCCATGTGCTCTGGGAGGACAGGTCAGACCATGTGGTTACTAATGTTGTCTCCATGCCCCAGTCCCCATGACAGTGTGACCAGTGTTGAAGTTTTGATGCCCAGTGATATTTCAGAAGCTTTTGCACAGATACTGCAACCTCTGCAGTATCTGTGACTGGAAGAGCCAGCCTGGTTTGTGAGAGGGAATGCAGGCTCTCTCTCTCTCTCTCTCTCTCTCTCTCTCTCTCTCTCTCTCTCTCTCTCTCTCTCTCTCTTTCTTTCTCTCTCCCTGGCATATCAGTGAGAGGTTGGCTCTTATCTGCAGGAACACTTGGAAGTGATTTTGACAAGATTCTTCTTTGCAGCCCTGAATGGCTGCTGGTGATAGGACCCCTATTTTACAGGTGGCAAAACCAATATCTAGGAAGTAAGAAGGACTTGCAGAACTATGAGTATGGTTGGACCAGGAATACTTTGTGACATATGGAGCTTCTCAGCTTCTGTTCTTATGGCTGACTTAGAAGGTTCCAGACCCTTCTGGTACTGCTATCTGATGAGTGGTCTCTTGGTCAATCTGTTGGAATGTCACAACTGTCTCCTGTTTCACCTCATTTGCATACATAGCAAGGAACTCTTGCCTAGGGAAAAGAGCTGGAGCACCTATAGGAAGTGTCCCTAAGACTGGCAATTGAAGAAGGATCCAAGCCAAGAGAGTGAACTCTGAGGGCTGGGTGAGTGTCCAGCAGAGCTGCTCCTATGAACACTGAAGTAGAACAATGTAAAGACCCCTGTTTGCAGAGGTCCATAGAGTGACAGCACAGGCCCTAAGTAGCTATGGCTCCATTCATCTGTGAAACAACATAAAACTAATACGAAGAGCCTGCCTGAAGAGAACAGGTATGTGTATACAAGTCTCTGCACATACTAAAGTAAGCCAAGAGGGGAAAAGAAACCACAGACACGGAGACTCATAGGGTTGAGTAAAGAACTGTTAGGGAGACGAAAGTCCAGGTGTCAGCAGCTCCCAGAGAGCAGGCAAATGCTTCATGATGCAGCCTCGGTATGGAAAAGAAGGAAGAGAGTACTGGAGACAGATGTGGAAGCATAATTCAAAACCAGGCCTGCCTGCTTGGCCTCTGAGATCAGGGGGTGGGGGCAACTCGGAATGGGGTGGCTGTGGGCTGGAAAAGATCCTTTTTTACTATCACTTAGGGACCACCCAGCCCCAGACTCACACTTCTGTCTAGGAGTAGAACAGAAACATGCAGAAGCCTCTATGAGAGGCAGAACTCAGCACAATACAGTCGTTTCCTCTGTCTACATCTACCTAACAAAGGCAGGACGAATGACAGAACTGACATTTGCCAAGAATGTGGCACTGCCATTGTCTGCCTGCTGACCACAATGACCTGCCTTCTGATGCCTTCCTTGGAGAAACTGAGTTATGCTTCATTTTGCCCCAGGGTATGTGGGTGAGTGGGTTAGACAGGGGAGACGTTAGCATTTTATTCATTGTGAGCTGAATCCCTTTTAAAGCTCAAATGGCATGCATAATCTTCCCTTAATTAAAGCTTCTGAAATATCACTGGGCATCTGTCTAACCCCACCTCTCCTTGCCCTCTGTGAAGAAGGAATGACGGGAGAACTTTGCCGCAGGTAGGGAGGGGGCTGGGGAGCTAGAGGGAAAAAAAGAGAACAGAGGAGGACAGCTCAGGGGGCAGAAGGCAGGGGAGCTTGCTTGGCATCTGGGAACCAAGTACAGTCTTTAATCAGACAGCCAGTTGCTGTCAGAGGAGTGAGGGAACAAGAGCTGGAGTTTGCTCTGTGCCTGGAGCCTACTGGGTGCAGGTGCCTTGCCAGCAGTCTCTCCCCACCTTTGAGCTTCAGGGTGGGAGGCATTCTATTACTTTATAAGACAGGAAACTGAGGCCCCAAAGCTTGCAAACTCCTGCACAATCATAAAGCAGGTGCAATAGAAAACCAACTACAGCCTTACACTGACCACACCCACCTTTGTGCACCTCTTGGGTGACCTCGTCTTCCTTTGGTCCTGCACAGAGGGCACATTCCATTAGTAAGTCACTATGCTAGTCACACGGATTCATGTGGCCCCACTTCTAGACTCCTAAGAGAAAGGTGTCATTGGACACCCTCACCTTATCCCACCTCCAGGAGCCTGTTCCCATTCGGTGCTGAGCGATCTGGAGAGCTTTTGGTGAAAAGTGAGTGGACTGTTCCATCCAGTCGGTAGCTTGGATGGAGACTTGTGATAAATGGATTGAAGGTGACACCAGAGCCACAAAGCTGGTTGTAGATTTGTAGGATGCTACCACTGGACCACACCCTAGAAATCATTTAGTCTGGACCCTTCATTAGGTTCAGGGGGGAGTGTTGCTCAAGATGACACAGATGTTGAGGGACAGAGCTGGGACAGGCTCCCAAACCCATGCAGGCCCTCCTCCTCTATGCCAGACAATAATAGGAATGTGTCCCAGTTTAGAACTGAGACAGTTCTCCAGGCATAGCACTCTTCCACTCACCCTGTCATACCCTCACACTCAAATCCTCAGAACCCTTAGCATGAGTGACCTCTGAAAGTCTGTCTCCAGAGATTGATACCACAGCCAAAAGCAATAAAACACAAAAGAGAAATTCAGGGCCAAATGTGTGGTAGTGGTAAAAAAGGTTGGTTGTAAAAAAAAAAAAAAAAGCACCCCAAACTTCCTGGAATGTTGTCCATTTCTTGCTTAGTTTTTGATCACAAAGAGACTGTTGGGGAGGTTGAAACAAGAAAGTATGACATGAGTCCGTATTCTCTGGCCCTTCACTGAAGAAGATCTGCATGAAGGTCTCCATGTAATGTGATTTGACAAAAACTCAACCATGCTACATATCAAAAAGGAATGCATGTCTCTATCACAGGAATTCTGGAGGTGAGCAGCAAAGCATGACTTCTATCTCTGATTCACAATGGATCCTCTAGAGTCCCACTACCATGGCCAGATTTCAGTCAGTGGGAAGGACAAAAACAGTTGGGAAAGGTATAGTGCAGAACTTACCCACAGCCCTAGTGACCCACATCCCATTGGCTAGGTCTTGCTTACACATCTGCAAGGGAAGCTGGGAAACACAGTGCTTACTCTGGGCAGTCATATATGCTATTAATATCTAGGATATTTGTAGTAGGAGCTAAAGAAGGGAGATATTAAAGGACGGCTATTCCTTCCTTTTCCTTCCTTCTTTATTCACTCCCTCAATTCTTTTCTTGCTTCTTCCCTTTCTCAGTCTCTCCCTCTCAATTTTATTAGCATGGGATTTGCTATTTTTCCCTGTCTGGAACTCCTGGGCACAAGATTTCTTCCTGTCTCATCCTCCTCTACAGGCATGCTCCACTGCACACCCAGCTTGATAGACACTATTTCTACTGAACACTACACATCAGCTTTATAACCCAACCCACACCCCATTTCCAGCTAAGTGCTCCCACAACAGAGCACTCATCAAGGAGTCTACATAAGGAAAGGCAAGTAAGCCAAGATGAACAGTCAGGAGTCCCGGACAATGTTCAGTTGTAAGAAATTCAGAACTGATTATCAGAAAATGAGATTGAAAGCAGGGAGCAACTTCTTGGAGAGGCTCCTCCCAAGAGATTTTTATAAAAATAGAGATAAAAACCAGCCTAGTAACTGATCATAGCCCCTAGAGGCTGAATGGAGCCTACTGGTCTACCTCATAAGATCTGGGGATATACAGAAGCTACATAGTAATTACATTTCTACAAGATGAGTTAAGATTAACAGTAACTGTGTCCCAAAGCAATAGCACTGCAACCTTATGGGCCACTCTGAGTTCGTCTTTCTGAATCCTCATTTACTAATCTCAACACTTCAGGGTATTTGCATTCAACTTTCGCCTGCAAACTATGAACCAAAGGAGAGAAGAGAAACAAGCAGAACTGGTGTTATCTTGCTCTTTCTCAGCAAAGAAAGAGCATGGACACTGTACTTTCTTGGTCCCTAGCAGGAGATAATTCATTATGTGCTCCAGGCTCCAATGGATATTAAACTCTCCTGAGAAGCCAGTTCCTGAAGGACTCCTCTGGGAAACCACAGAGGTAGGGGAATCTAGTAACATCATTTGCTGGGGAAGAGCATAAGAGTCTGCAGCTAATTAATACCCCTCTTCTTATAGGTCTTTCATGATCCCATAGTTCTCTAAGTTCCATCTTTGACCAGTTTTTCCATTCTTCTCAGACTGGTAAAATGAGTACTCAAACCCCAGATGGTTCTTCAGAGGAAAAAGTAGGTTGGAGGAAGTGGGCCACCTTCATTGTTATCCTGTAGTTTTCCCATGGCCCAGCAAGGCAGAATGCTCAAAGAAACACCTCCAGCTTCCCACTTGCATTGACATTTGACAGTATCCTTTCTAGAAGATTTAAACAGGCAGCAAAATAAAGACTTCCCTAACTGTTCCAGTCCAGAATGACTTCTGTTGATAGTAATTCCTAATGTGTGTGCAGCACTTGCTCCCTTACAAGACATTTCAAGTCCAATGTTTCATTTAATCCTCAACACACATTATACTTCCCATTGTATTGATAAAGAAACTGAGACTCAGTGACAGATAGAAATGGTTTATCTGGGGCCACAAAGCTGATAAGATCAGGAATCGTGGCAGGTCTGATTTAAACACTACATCTCTTATGTCCCAATGGTCTCCCAGCTCTCAGCAGATCTCCTCAAAGCTCAATTGCTTACCCTCATCTGCAATGGTACCTCTCTCTAGCTTTCAGTTTATATCTGGTCTCTGTGCCAGCTTGAGGGAGAACAAGGGCAGATGCAAGAGTTTCTTGGGAACTCTGTCATCAAGCCCAACGAATGAAAAACATTCTCCAAATGAATAGAGTTATTCATTGTTCTTCAGAAATGCAAACACTAATGCGCATCCATCCTAGCCTGAAATTCCTGAAGCGTGGACAGTGCAGGGAGACTGGGCTCCAGGGAGAGGTCTCACCTCCACTCTACCTGTTACAGATCAGCTTGAAACCTCTGGGAGGATACAGATGTCTCAGTAGCAGAATGAGGACCAAAAAGATAAGTCTGAGAGAAGCACCGAAAACCTCAAAATTGTCATAACTGTCTTCAATACTGAATAAATACCTGTGGTTGAACAAATGGGAGACAGGAACAGAAGGCTGATGGGGACATGGATAGAACTGTGATTGAACAGGAAATCTCAGGAATCCTTCTGTCTACATACACAGTCCTGGGGTTAGGCTAGGGTTGGCACTGAGGGGCTTATGGTCATAGCAAGCCCAGGCAGTTAGACTTACTATCTGGTATGCTTCCAGCTGCTTCTCCATAGTGTCCACTCTCCTCTGAAAAGGCTCCTTCCCATCATATTTGTATCAATTAGCTTTCTGTAACTGTAACAAAATGCCTGAGATACAACTTGAAGAAGGAGACTGTAGAGAATCTGCTCCATTGTCCTTTCTCTCAATGTTCCCTTCAGGATCACACACTCAATAACATAATTTCTCCCATTGGACCCTCTCTCCTCAAAGTTTTATTCTTTCCCCATAGTGCCAACCTGGGGACCAAACTTTCAGCACATAGGTCTCTGAGGAACTAAGACCTAAATCCATAACTAAACTATAGTATGTATTGAAGATAATTTTTCTATTCCCAAAAGAATTAAATCTGTAGTTCCTTACCTTGAAAGACCATAATGATAATTACATAGTTTTCAGGACAGTACATTTCTTTGTCTGAATAGAAGGAAACACAAAATGTCAACACTTTCAGCCAGGCTTCCTTAGGCCATAGAGTAATCCTCTAGCCATACATTTGTAGACACAGATGTCTCTAGAAAATTCGTTTTAGAATCAGACTGTGCTCTTGACCAGGATCACAGTATGGCCTAACAATGAGCTCCAATGACTTTTCATTTATCACTGACCACTAATAGGAAAAACTAAAACAACAACTATATCCAGAATATACACATTTCTCTGCAGTGCACACATATGTACTCCAAGTCTAAAGATGTGCATTTTTTAAAAGTACCATCAACAAAGCAGAAATGATAGAATTAAAAGATACAATGGTTTCTCTCTGTACCCCATAAAGGCAAATGAATCCCTTGAGGTGCACATAACCCACTCAGGAGGGCACTGTCTTAGACAAGACAGCAGCTGATAAACTCCGAGGAAATAAAATTTTACAAAACACACATTCTAAATTGTTTTCTTGGTATTTCTCTTCTCCAAATCAGTGCTCAAACACCTAATTCCAACAGGCCCTATTCTATTTTATAAGAGTTAAAAAAATAATGACATGCCTCCCTTCGTATGGGCCAAAGTTTCTTTTTTCTGCTGCAGAAGCAGTTTGAGAAGTTGTCATCTAGCCCCACAGTTATGTAAATCAGATAGTTATTTTTGACACTGGTAAATAATAGTTCTGTGCACCGACACTGTTTGCCTACCTTATCCTGCAAGGTCTCGAGTCATAATTTAGATGTTGGTAAGCGATTAGCATTTTGGGGCTATGGCAAGTAATTTGTACAGTGTTCCTTGTCTGTCTTAAAAGGTGATTAGCAACTTTGGTGGAGAGAGGGGAGGAATGTCACACAAATTGCTTCTTTGATCAAGGCAAATCAAGATGTGTGATGAGATGATTGGCTGGTATATGTACACCATCTATACCCTGGGTGTTCCATGTTCAGGTTGGAATTAACGAGGTCTGCTTTTATCAGAAATTCATCAGAATTCTCTTCAGATGGTGTGAAAATTACTACCCCTAGGATAGGATTACTATAAATTATTTGATGCAGAGCAAAAATAGAATAAAAAATGTACATGTGACAATGGCAATACAAAAAAAATAGTACTATTATAAAAATGTCTAAAAGACTAAGACAGTGTCTCCAGCCCATTCTAAAAATAGCTAATTGAGAAAGATTTCTTTATGCTAATGTTCCTAATTGCCGGGACAGTTTTACAAAAAAGTCAGTTAGTTACTGGCTAGTGCTTTGAGAGTCTTAATAGCCAAAGCCAGGGGCTCCCTTAAATAACGTCACAGCAGGAGAGCCTTTGCCTTTCTGTATGGCTGTACTGGAAGTCTTTCTGGCTAATTAGTGAATCAGTCATTATGCAAATGAGCAACTCCTGATTGGCAACAGCTTGTATCTTTCTCCACCACCCTTGCAAATGAGGCCAACTGAGTGGTTGTTTGCAGTCTTAATGCAGAATAAGAAAATGATAAGAATCCTACAGATGGTTTCCTTTGGAGAACATGTGACCTAACATCTCGCTTTGCAGGTGAGGAGCAGCTCTCAGAGACTGGGAGCCTTGCCTACAGCCCCTGGCACAGCTAGCAGTAAAAGCGACCTTAATCCCATGGCTTTTAACTTACAAGAGGCTCTTTTGTTTTTCCGGTCTTTAATTTTTGTGCCAGTTGGTAAATTTGGTATCGTGCACACAGAACCTGAGGATGGGATGCCTTATACCAATGTAAAAACACAAAGGACAGTATGAAAAATGGCACCAGGTCAAAGACTCTTAAGACCTAAGCTATTTTGGACTTGAACTTCTGATTTTCCCTGTTTGGGGGCCTTGAGCCTTCTCTCAATGGAAAAAAAATCACTGTGTCCTAGACCACTGAGAAAAGTGATGGACATGACATTCATAAGACCTTGACCACCTTTCAGCCTGCTTAGGAAGTGCCCAGGGCTTATGTTTTTTCCCTAGAGATCTAAGCTGAGACCAATGTTTTAAGTCATAGAAATTTGTATTATGAAACATCTACACTTCTGAACAGTTGTGGCTGGATTTTTCTTTCTTCTTTTCTTTTTTCTTTCTTTTTTCCAATTCCCTTTGTAATCATCTCAAAGCCAAGTGCTCATTTCCAGCAGAACTTTAAACATTGTGCCTTTATGTAGCACGGCTTTTAATTTTCCTCCCTAACAGAAGTGATTGTTTATGTTGTAAATGCCACATTAGTCTCCATGAAATGGAGATGGAATTGATTTTCATTTCAGAGATTTCACAGCTTGCCCCAGAACTTTATGCTTGATTGCCAATGCTCTGAAATGCATGGGCTTTGGAGAGGCTTAGAAATGATGTGTGTAACACGGCATAGCAAAATGTGAGAGCTGGAGCCACATTTGTCACAGGGCAAACCCCAAAGTCTCCATGGATGTATCTGGCCAGGAAGGCGAGGGAGAAAACCAATGTCCTGAGTGCAGGTGAGGATGCTGTCAAGAAGCAGAATTGAGTCCAACATGAACTCATCCCATGGTACCATCAATTTCCTTGACCAAGTTTCTGGAGGAGGGTTTCCCACAGAGCCAATCTTTCCTGAGATCTACTCAGAGCCTCTTCACATGTTGGGAGCAAAAGAAGGTGACATGAATCTCTTAGGAAGCTTGTGATCTAACTGGGGAGAAAAAAACACAGGATGCCACCAGAGAATTTGGCAGGGAAAGGGGGATGTGCTCCAAGCTGAATTTGGAATGTGTGCTGCTCAGAGCCAAGCAAGGCTTTGGATGTGCTGGCCCACTGGGAGTCAGGGCGTACAGGGACAGGTGTTAGATTGACCCAAAGGAAAGGATTCATTGTTGCCTTAAATCCCTCTCTGCCATTGGATCTGCAGCCCCCACCTCCTTGGGGAGCCTGTTGCATTCAGCTGCTGAAGCCAACATGAGCAGATGGTGACACTCTCTTCCAAGGATATGAGATTATGCCACCGGCATTCCATGGGCTTGGACCATAATAAATCTGTCCTGGTCTTAGTCAGCTGTTGGCCTAATCATCTCAAGACCAGGCCTTCCAGACGAGCCACCATACTTGAGTATGGCCTGTCCTTGAACCTTCAGGAGTCTCTACATCTTCAAGAACTCCCCCATAATTGAAAGTTTCTGAATACAAATGACACTCCATACAATGCAATACAATGCAATACAAACATTCATTATCTGTCTATTTATCATTTTTATATCTGAAAGACCACTTTAAAGGGTTTATGTTTAAATAAGGGGTGGGCATAGAGACATCACTGATGCACATAGTTTCCATGGTAGGGCTGGGGGTGGATCGGTCTGCTGAAAGACATCAGGGGGATCTCATTTTGAATGATTATCATCATTGTTAATTTGAACGTTTCTACTTAATTATGTCTAGCTCCATTGAGTTATAAATATGTATATATTAATGTTAACAATATGAGCTTTATTGGCCAAATACATAATCGGTGATTAAAACAGAAATCTGATGTGTCTGAAACTGCCACCCTAAATGAATGATAAGGTATAAAAGAGCCCTAGTTTTACTGCCAGTCAGCTAATGACACCTTTCCTTCAGCTAGGAACAACTGGATGTGATTGAATATTTTTACGAAAGGCTACAAAATTGGAGGTTGGCACTAGTGTCTTTCCCTCTCTCTCTTTCCCTCCCTCCCTCCCTCCTTCCATTCCTTCCCCCTTCCTCTCTTTTTCTCCTCTCTCTGTCTGCATGGCATATGACAAACACATACACAGAGTGAAGGTAATGGAGCTAGGGAAAAGATGTGACTGCATGACACAGGAAGGAGCTACATGGAAACAGCAGGAAGACACATTTTGACAAGGGTAACTGGAATTATGTCTTACCAGGAGAAATTCTCAACAGGCATAATGTGAGGAGAGGGTGGCGTCACAGGTGTGTGGGGAGGTTAAGACTGTCAACATGCACTCCTTCTGTATTGCGGGCCCTCCTCTCAGTTCATTCATTCACTCATTCACTCATTCATTCATTTTGAGATCTTTCCAGAGTGGAGGAAGAGGAGGAGGAGGAAGAGGAGGAGGAGGCAGCTCTATCAGACCCAGTGCTCATTTTGCATTAGAGAGCAGCAGTATTGATTTCCCCCCCATGACTACTGAAATTAGAATTTCTTCATGAAGCAGGGCTCCTTTCTTGTCCTGTTCCTTATCTTTTTAAATATGATTACCTGCACTTCGGGGCTTCATGGCTAAAATTGTAATGAACTTCCCCACCCACTCTAGTGGAAGGGATCAAGAGAGTTGCCTTCAGGCTTGTGTTTGTGGCAGGAGGAGGGCAGGCACAAACCTTGGACTGGAATAAATTCCCCTCTCGTTACTTAATGCCCTATCTGTGGGCCATGGACTTATTGACTTCCTGCTAATTTTCTTGCCAGGGTAACTCTTCCAATCAAGATTTAAAACAAACTAGGTTACTAAAGTGCTGGAGATTAAAGCCTAATGCTTTTTTTATATTTGATTAAGATACCCTTATCTGGGTTCTTTGGGCCCAATTTAAACTTCCACAGAGTTTCTTTAAAGGGCCAGGTCTGTTTGTTTGCAGCACACGCCCGCCCCACACATCTGCCTCTCCTGCTGTGTGTTTGCTCACCAGGAACAAGAAATAGATTATTCCCACTGCATCAACTCTCAGACAGCTGCTCCGTGCAATTTTCTTCACTGTCTTACCATGTAAAAAGAGACCACTCATTTCCTAAGTGGTGATTTGGACTGACCTATATTTTAGGAAACTGTTAGATTCACCATGAGCTCCTCTCCTTCCATTGTATGGCCCCAAAGCCTTAATAGAGAGTTACACTTAGAGAGAGGATTGAGGAGCAGGAAGCAGGTAGAGCCCAGCATAGCCACCCCATGAGGCTTCACATACCAGGCTCCCTGGCGGCTTTAAAGGTGACCTTTACCTTTTCTCCTTTCTCCCCATTTTTCGCTCCTCAGGTGAGCTTTTTCCCTTCTGGGCCACAATCTGAAGAAAAGTTTTTGTCCAACATCTAAGCCATAAACCAGGCAGACACTGGGTATTTGACTGTTTGCTGTACATGTAAATTTGCATTGTCAAAAGAAGAAAGTTCTCCAAGGAAACACCTAGCTCAGCTGCACTGCATGAGTCAAAGAAAGGGCAGAGGTGCAGAGGGCACGAAGCCATGGAAGCAAGTTCTATGGAACTCTGGTTTCTGCCCCAAACATCTTTATTTCCCATCAAGTTTTCTTTTAATCTTGCTTTCTATTAAAAGTCTTCTCAAAGCTAATGCAATAAATTTAGATCTGCAGCCAGATGCAGAGCAAAACTTTTGGCAGGGAATACTCCATCAAAAGACATTGCAAATGAAATATGCATTCCCTTGGGGATTATTCTACAGTTTAATTTAATTTGAAATATCAAATTAAATTAATTCAAATGGTTATGCAGTTTCAAGGGAAAACAGACTTCATTTATGATGTTCTGCCACCAAATTGTTTAGCAGCCATCATGTATCTTACATTGTTAACTAAGTGATAAATAGTGACAGGGTAGTGTCTTCCCCTCATTTCCCAGGCCCTGTCTTGCATAGAATGCACACAAGCCTTTCCAACACTCATTGGACAGCATAAATATCTACTGTGTGTGGAGATGAATATTATCTATGGGCCTTCCATCCACTCTTTCCAGGCAAATAATAAAACACAAGGAGCCTCATGAGGACCCAGATGTGATGGTTCTTCTTTTGTAAATAGGAGACAAATGGCTTTAAGATTTAACCAACAGGTTCCATATACATAACCTAGAAGGGAGTCAGGAGCTCTGACCTAAGGCCTAGGTCCTCAAGCCTCTGTTTTACCCAGTGATACTTCTAGTTTGTAGCCAGTACAAAAATAAAAATTCTTGGTCTTTACTATCCAAAACATTAGAAAATTGAACTGGTATTGGATCAGTGAATCAACAGACATCTGGGAAGCTGGAGAGGAGACCCTGCCAACATCCCTAACTATTTTATACTTAATCTTTCATATCATCATGCTCTTTTTTTTCACCATGCTCTTCTTTTGTGTGTGTGTGCTGGTTTTTTCCTAAGCAATCCAGGAAAAGAGCCGTCTTCTTTCCCGCAGTGCAGGATGGAAGGTCACAGCCCCTAGTGATGACCAAAGGATGCTCAGGCAGGTGCTGCAAGGTGGAGCTGGCTATGAGCTGTAGCAAAAGCCACGGATGCCTCTGACAGCTATGATCCAGGTCCCTTTGATTTGAGAGGCATCCTTAGGCATGGAAATTAGACAAGCGAGAACTTGTTGGTACTTTATATTTTAGGAAATCCTTTCGTCTGCTTTGTTCTTTTGTTCTTTCTTTTTTGTTGGGAGTATAATATAATTACAACCTTTATTCCCTTCCCTTTCCTCCCTCCAAACTCTCCCATATATCCTCCATGTTCTCTTTCATTTTCATAGCCTCATTTTCTATTAATTGTTATTTGCATATATATTTGTATATGTATATACATATATATTCCTAAATATAACCAGCACAGTCTGTATGTATAATAGTTGTTTACATGTATGTTTTCAGGGCTGACCATTTGGTGCTGGATAACCAACTGGTGTGTTCTTAGCTGAGGAAAACTAATTCTTCCACTCTTTCGGTATTCTTTAGTTGCCTGTCGTTCCTTTCATAGGGTGGAGGCCTCCTGGGCTTTCCCCCTCCACTTTGGCTTGTCTGTTAGTGTCATCCGTATTCAGCCCATATTTAGGCAGTCATGTTTGTGAATTATTACAGTGTCACTCCTGACATTACTAGGAGGCACAGTCTTAGAGCAAACTCCCTTATCCTTTGGTTTACACTCGTTCTGCCCCCTCTTCTTCAATGTTCCCTGATTCTTAGGTGTGAGTATTTGGTCATTGTATCCATTGGGACTTGGCCCCCCAACTCTGCATTTTGATTGATTGTGGTTTTCTGTAATGGTCTCCATCTGTTTCAAAGAGAAGTTTCTTCTACAAGAAATGAAGACTTCACTTATCTGTGAAGACAGAGCAAGGGCAGGCGAGGAATCCAGTGAAACCACCAAACTGGACTGCTCTATGGGTGGAAAGAAAGGTTTATTGGAGAATTAAAATTGCCAGTGTTGTCTCTGGATTGGGGGTCAGGGAAAACAGCAAAAAGCACAACAGGCCGAGGTGGAGTGTGAGGTGAAACAGCCTGGGGCCTTTGATCAACAGATAGTAATAGTTAAAGGCTTGTTTGAGTCAATCAGAAATGAGATGCCCTTGCCAGAGTACTTGTCAGTAGGGGGCAGATAAGGAAAGCAATGACTTTTCCTGACAGACAGACGCCTGCTTTACAAGATCACTGAGGAAGATTAAGTCTAGTAGCAATCCTTCTGTTTACCTGGTCAGAGTCCAGCTTGAGCTGAGCACTGAGGGTCATTTAGGACATTGTCAGTGGCACAGCCATTTTTGGGTGCTGCTTTGGGCCTAACAGCAAGTTTATCAAATGTGTACTGTTCCTTGAGTCCATGAAGACTTGAGGAAGACAACTCCATCTCCCTCAAATCCTCAGGGAAACAGCCAGGACTGGTTGTTCCCTCTCCCACTCTTTTCTTTGGGTATTTTTTTTTTCTGTAGTACTAGAAAATTCATGGATTTGGATTTCTTCATCATAAGAAATGGAATTTCCATTCTTTCCCATGTGAATCTTTGGGAGGAGAAAATAGCAGTGATTAGAATGCCAGCAATAGGCTAGATGCCATTCTGATGCCCAAAGACCAGTGACGTGTCCTCTAATCCCATGTCAGTTTTTCAGGTACATCACCCAGTGATCTCGTTCTGCTGAAATGATAATCTTATTATGCAATCATTATTAACACAGTAGTGGTTAATTCCACAACTACATAATTAACGCATCAGCTATTTAACATCTAGGATTCTCTTGAACTCAAATAAGCCTAACCCAGATATTCTAAAACTCTCTTTCCCATTCTACGGAGAAGAAACCTATAAAATTCCAAAAGGATGAGGCTCCCAAAGATGGTTTCAAACCCCAAAGCCCAGTGATCAGTACTTGGCTGTGGAGAGTAAAAAAAGCTGCAGGGTTCTGAGTTCCTCCCAGAGTCTGGGGGAATGTTCAATACAACATCTTCCTCCACTTCCATAACTAAGTGACAGAGATTGCAACTGAGGCATAGGAGATAGAATAACTGGCCATGGTCACAGTCAAGGCAGAGTTGGAATTTGAAGCTGTCTTTCTGCAAACTCTAGTGTAATGTTCTGAACTGTGGTTGGTGTAAGTGTACATTGAGAAGCACAGACTGCAATGTTGTTGTTGTTTTTCTTTTTCATTCTCTTCCATTTTAGCGTTTCATGCTTTTCCTCTTTAGCTTTCTTCCTCCTCTACGTTCCAGATAAATGCTGGAATCTTCTGTTTTTCATTCAGAAGAAATCTGAGATGAGAATGCATCTGTGGCATGTATGGCATAATTACTTCACACAGCTTTTGAACCAATGGCCACTTTTGTCCACTAAGATCTCACCCTCCGAAATTATAGTGACTCTCCCAACAAACAGCTAGATATGGAGACAATTGTCTCTCTCTATGACAAATGCCAGCAGAATCAAGTTTATTTGGCTGGCGGAAGAGAAGCTGCAGCAGTGTTTTTAAAACAGCTTTCAAGTTCATAACGGAGCTATCGAAACCTTCCCAGCTGCTCTCCATTGCCAGCAAGAACAGAACAGAAGGAAAACTGATTCATTCAAAGCAATAGACATCCTGATTATGTATAGGAACTTTCTGGCTGTGAAGAGTTATGAGAGGAGGAGATAGTCGCTGAAGCAGGTTGTCCTTGAAGGTCTTCCAGAATGAGATAGTTTGCTTTGTGGGGTACTGGAGACCTTGGAAGTGGACTGAACAAGCCGAGAAGAAAGGTCCCGCCACACCAGCCAAAGGTTCTACAGGATACATTCAGACCACGTGTGTAAACTATGGACATGAAGAGGAAGTGTTATCAATTCTCTGGTTAATTCCACAGAACAGACGTAAGGTAGAACATATTTAGTCTAAATAATCCAGATTGATTTCCCTGTTGAAATCACACATGTACACATCCACATGGAGAAACTAGACAAGATCATATTAAGATAGCTAACTTAATTGGATTTATAGAAATCTATAAATGTGCTTATCGCCTAAGAGATTGGTTCTCTGAGAACTCAAGCCCTCTCTAGAGTGGCAACACCATGTGTTTTATTAGCACACTCAGATAGAGAGCATCTATGGGCCTGGTCCAGGTGCCAGTGCTGCCATTAGTCAGCTTGTGTGATGTGAGGGATAGGTCCAAAAATCAGAGCACAAATCAGTTCTCACATACACCCCACTCAATAAAATCCCCTGTCCCTTTACAGGCTGGCATTGGGGACAGGCATCAGAAATACCTGTTGGCTTTTAGGGGGGCATCAGAGGTAGGGGTGTGGGGAGATAGAGGGGAAGTTGGGGGAGACGCCAAATGGGGGATAGGACATAACACTTCTCCATGGAGCTGGGGTAGGGAGTTGAACTGTGATAAACAAGTCACTTGAAAAGTGATCTCACTTCCTCCAGATCTGCTCTTGTCATATCACGACATCTGTTAACCTCTCTTCCCTTTGCATGATCTTCCTGGCACTCATCAGCTGAGGGCCCCAAGAGAAAAGCCACAGAAATGAGGAGATGAGTCTCCTTATTGGCAAGGAAAAAAACGGGACAAGCTGAGCAATGGTAGCCAGTGCAAGTTAGAAACGGAGCAGAGGACTAGAGCCAAACATACACCAACAAATGTTCTAGGGATAACTCATATCAGGAGAGATGGCAGAACCAAATGCATATAGTTGAGAAAGGATCCAACTCTGAGGGAACACAGTCTGTCTATAAATACCTCCATACTCACAGCATAAATAAGGAAGAGAATTACTTTGCTCCAAAGACTTAGGACAAGGTGCTGCCACCCTCTGCTTGGAGCAGAAGATGGAAAACACAATAGAAGAAATCCAAGCTAAAAGCTGCCCAGGGGCACTAGGACAAGCTCTGGGGAACATGGTGGCAGCCACCCCACTGCAGCCTAGAGGCCAGAGGAGAGAGAATAAATGTAAATAGGAACAGCAGCCAAGGCAGTCTGGGAAGGCTAGACAGAGGTCAAATAATATCTAAAGGGTTCTTGCACCTAGGAGTCAATGACCTGAGGAGTAATTACTTGCTCTTGCAAATTGCTTGGTAAATACACTGAGTATATCAAAGAGGCCAGACTCAGCAGCTTGCTGGCTAGGGACCAGTAGACTTGAAGGCTATAGATTCTGGCTAGATCTTGTGAAAGGATTCCTCTGTTGGTGAGGCTTTATCAGCCCATTGGATGGCGTAGGTGCCCAGCTTAATCCACAGTTACTAACACAGAGAGAAGTTTCCCTTATTTGTTAGACTGCAGGGTGAGCCTGTCTAGGCTCCCATTCCCTTCCTCAGCCCTCTCTCCTGCCTTCTCAGGCAGTCTACTTTCTGTCCTTCCTGCCCCACCCTCCCCTCCAACAATATTAATGGCTGCTGCCTGAGTACTTGAGAGGAGCGAGGCCTCTCCTCCACAGAGCCTGTTTAGAGATGGCCCAAAATGCCTGCTGGGAATAATTCTCGCCGTAGGCAAGCTCAAGAATTATTGATGAAATAACCTTTTGGGGCCTGAGTCTGGGTTTTTGCAGATGCAATGGCAAGATTATTGTTTAAGTGGGGACTTGATCAGGCGGTGACCTAGAAAACATTTAGTTCTTTTATTGCTTTCACAGCTTCCTGGGGCGAACACAGCCTTCTGCAGCTTATTGGGAATGGGGGTGTGTGTGAAAGGCAGTGGGTAAGACAGGGTGATTGACCTCTGCCCAGAAGCCAGGACTCACCCCAGTAGGGGGAAGGGGATCCAAGTTTTCCCCAGGTACCCCAAACTATGACCCTGCTCAAAACAGTGCAGTGTCTTTGGGGGGGTTGCCATTTTTACCTTAAAAAGTCCAACCTCCCTGTGATTCAAGGAACTGTAACTCCACACCAGGGGAAGCTGTTAGTGATGGAGTAGATCTGTATGGGGCTGGAGGCGCCTGCGCCAAGCATCGCTCACTGAATGAATGGTAGCTCACTCAGGAAGGCTACTTCTAGGCCTCAGAAACCTAAAAAGAAGGTACCTGATACCTCCAATGTGTAGAAACAGTTTGGATAGCTGCGATTTTACAGTGAGGAAGAGCCATGGAGAGTCTCATCTTCAACGACAGACAGATGTGCATAGAATGGGACACAGGGGTGTTGTTGTAACTTCCTTTCAGAACAGTCCTTGCCTCACCCTATTCCTTCATCTGCTCTGTGTGTGCCCAGGGCTTCTCTGCACCAGACACAATAGGCTTAGAGGTCCCAGAGTAAATAAAACTGTCTTCAGACTCACGGAACTCAAGAGAGATGCAGTCCAGGTCACACCAGGTGCCTACAAGAAGCATATTAGAAACTCTCTCTGTGACCACAGCAGCAACTGCCAAGGATGCTGCTTTATGATATCATGTAGATGAAATTTTGAAGGGTGAATAGAGATTTCCTGGCCAGGGAGGGGCAATCCAGGTAGTTACAGTGGGAATGAATACCTTAATGGGTTTAGAGTATCTGGTAAGGAGAGCCTGAGACGATCAGGCTAGCTTTGGGTTATGGCCTTGCTACATGCTTGGTCCTGAGCTGAGAGCTTTACCAGCACACTTTATTTCTCACACAACAACCTTCTGTAGGGTGCAATCATTGTGTAACTTGTCACAGGTCAGAGCTCACCAGGAAAAAACGTGTGTGAGGCCCAGAGGCAAGGGATGAGGCCAGGCTCCAGTCTCTATGCTTTAAGTGAAACTTGTTCAAGGAAGGGAGGAGTTAGGGAATTAGAAGTCACAGCCACCAGGGCTGACAATTAGTTCAGAGATCATTGGGATAAGCTCACTCACTTGAAAGAGAAAGAAAATCAATGGTTTATACAGCACAAAGGACTCTGGCTGCTTAACACTGGGCCTTCAAGGACCATGGCAAGAAGTGCAGAAATACTGTAAGTTTTTCAACAAAGAAAGAGCATGCTCCTGTGTGAGCATCAGAGATTGTTGTGGCACTGAAAAGTAATTAGAACAAGGCAAACAAAAGCAAAAAGGCATTATTTATATAGCGAGAGTCAACATAACACTAGCCTTTAGGTCCACTGACCTGAGCCAGAATCTCTAGGGGAGGGGCTGGTGTCTTAGTGTTTCAATTGCTGTGAAAAGACACCATCACCACAGAATTCTTATAAAGCAAAAACATTTCACTGGGGTGGCTTACATTTTCAGAGATTTATTCCATTATCATCATGTAGCCACATGATAGTGTACAGGTAGACATGGTGCTGGAGAAAGACCTGAGAGTCCTACATCTTGACCCACAGGCAGCAGGAAGTGATCTGAGCGTCGCACTGAGTGAAGCTTGAGCAAAGAAGACCTCAAACCCCACTCCCAAAGCAACATACTTCCTCCAGCAAGGCCACACCTACTCCAACATGACACACCTCCTAATAATGCCACTCCCTATGAGCTTATGAGGGCCAATTACATTCAAACTAACACAGCTGGAGAGTGAAGATTTGTAATAAGCTCCATGGTAGGAGTGCCAGCACATTGAGGGTAGAGACAGTGAGTTGACTATGATGCTGAACATATTCCATGTTAGAGGTCACAAAAAAATTGGGCTTGAGTAGACTCATGACCATGTGCAAGGAGGCAGAACTTCTGTACAGATGTAACCACTAAGACATGGTTGAGTGAGAGAGTATAAAGAATCCTTGATCCTTGTAATTGTGGTGGCTAATGGTGTCAGTGGCAAAGGCTTAGGGAGACATGGGAGGTGCTTAGATTTGAAGATTTTTAGTATGGTGCATCTGGAGGACATGCCAGCAGAAATGCCTACCAAGTCATTTGCTACTTGAATATGTGGCTTGAAAGACAGAGAAGCTTGTGGCTGGGGACAGGAGGTTAGAAGTCTAGAGCTGCAGGCATCTCCTACATAACAGGGTCCTGAAATGCCAGGCTCAGTCAAACCCTGTATCCATCCACTGCACTTTAGAACATGGGATACAGCTCTTTCTCCCTGTTTTGCATTTGTTTTCTGCAACTGCTTGTCTACCAGCCCATAGGCTGGTTAAAAGAAAGGACCTGGCATTCAGGATCATATTGCCAACACCTCAGGCACAGATGAGGCTCTTTTTTTAAGTTATTGAATAGGGCTGGGTGATAACCCTGCAAGGAAAGTGTTTGCCTTGCAAGTGGAAAACCTGAGTTTGATTCACAGAACAAAAACCCAAGGGTGAGGACATGTACCTATGATTATAGCACACTGGAGAGGCAGAGATAAGGGCATCCCTGGGGCTCACCAGTCAGCCAACCTGGGATACTTAATGAGCTCCAGGCCAGAAGAGACACCATCTCAAAAAAGAAAAAAAAAGTGGATAATACTCAAGAAACAAGTCCCCAGGCTGACTTCTGTCCTACACACATGTATATACATGCACACAAACTGAATTAGTAAATTAATGAAGGAAAATAAAGGACATAGACAACAGTAAGGGGAATGGCATGGTCACAACTTCAGGGGTCATTAACATTTAAAAAGCAGGTAGAAGATAGATGTACCAGTAAATAAATAAACTAACAAAGAAGTGGGGGCACAGCTATAATCCCAAAACTCTGGAGGTTGTGCAAGTCTCGGTGACTAACAAATAATCCAAAAAACAAAATAATACAAAAAAAAAACTTAAGAGCTTATGAAGAATAGTGGAGGTGAGATGGAGTCGAAAAAAAACAAAAACAAAAAACATAGTGACATGGGAAAAGATGAGCTCTTTGGGAATAATAGTACAGCTTCCAGCATCAGTTGCTACCAAGAGACCAAGCAGAGCCCCTTCTGACTGCATCCCACCATGGTGAGTGCATGCCATCATGGCCATGGCAAGGGTGCAGGAGACTGGGGGCAGTGGAGTAGAGACAGAAAGAAAGAAGAGTAAACAGTAAAAGGAGTCAAAAGAGAGAGAGACAGAGACCATGAGGTACTGCACAGAAAAACAGGAAGTTGGGGTCTAGGAGAGACCACCAACACAGCAACCCTTTCAAAAACTTCTTCAAGGATCCCAGGAGAACTACTTAACCCTTTCAGAGGACAGCATGACCAACAACCTCAGACTAGAACCCACCTTTTAGAGGTCCCACCACCTCTTAATATCATCAGACTGAAATCAAACCTTCAACATGTAAAACCTTGTGAGAGAAACCACATCCGGTGTTAGCAACAGGGAAGCTGGGTGGTAAGACTGAACCAATCTGCCCCGATACTTTTTTCATTAACTTCATGGTCTCTCTTGGCCTTGTCTTGTTTTGGAGCAGGTATTTGAGATTGGGGGCTGGGGAGGACGATGACAAAGAGAAGGACGATGACAAAGAGCCCATTGAAATGGCCGGTCCAACTGTTTGCAGACATGCAACCAGTCCTCTGGGGGTGGGGGCTGTCTGCGGTTTGTTTTCTTTCCCTTTTTTTTTCTTTCCTTTGTTACTCCCATCTTGATCTTGCTTCACTAGCTTCAGTTCATGTGGCCGCATTGTAAAATTTCATTTTGTCTTTTTCTCAGATGTTGAAATGTGAACCAAATGCTGTTTTTAATGAGCTAGGGAATCGTTTAGACGTCTCTTTTTCTCCTTTGAATTGCAACAAGGTCTACTACAAAGCTTCACTTAGAAGCCACAATATCAGTGGACTATTGTGTATCATGGCGATGTCACCATGGATCCAATTTGGAGAGTCTCGTGGAGAAACCTGGAGAGTAAAGGGGGCTTGGAAGGAGGTTCCTCTGTCCTCTCAAGCTAAGGGCCCGAGGCAGATGCCTGGAATGGATGGAAGGAAGCACCCATTAGGGACCAGTGTCTACCTCTCCAATCTGTATATCTAGCCCATCACACACAGCTGCTGATGGATTTCCACCTATACAGGCCTCTCACCTCCATCCCGGTGTACTTAAACATAGCTTATAGCATCTTCAGTAAGTCATGGCTAGGACGAAACCAACCCACAGGGCAGGCAGTACCTGCCTCAAGAAACCAACATTCTAGCAGCAAGCTGCACTCAAAACACTAGTGATGCAGGTATGAGCATTATAATTAATAATACAAGAGCCCTCCTTTCTTTGTGGTCCCACACAGCTTCAGTTAACCCTGGTCAACCTGTGGTCTCAAACGTTAAACATTCTAGAAGTAATTCACAGGTTTTAAATAATTTTTATTGTAGTACATTACCATGCTTCTAGTTACTACTATTCCTTGTCATTGTTACTCTTATTTCCCAATTTATAAATTATACTTTATAGTAGATGTGGATGTAGTGGGAAAACATAATACATACAGGCTTTTGTATGAGACATGAGTTCAGAACTCCACTGGGGATCTTGGAGTACATTCTCTGAGGTTGAGTAGAGGATTGATATTGCCAGGTGCTTGGTGTTTGACAGGTTCTCTAGACAGCACCATGGAGCATAGAAAAGGGAACCCCAGGTCACTGAAGGGCTTTCAAAACTTTTGAGTCCCTTTCCTCAGCCCTGTTGGCCCCATTGGTACTCTGATTTCTGAAGCTCCATCCTATACCTTCTTTCTATCCCCAGCAGCCTAGACTGCTTTACTCACAAAACCTTGTATGTACAAGACTCTCTATTCTCCCTGCCCCTGGCTTCCCTTCCATGTAGCTTATATGGAACTTCCCGAAAAGGAGGCTCCCCTGTTCAACAGCTAAGTGATTTGTTCAATGACTACTTAACAAAATGCGTTTGTGTTTCAAAGAAGCCAATGTTGCTTGAGCTCATTGGCTAAAGATAAAGCCCCCTTTCATACGCAAAGACCTTTAGAGTCTTCTTTACTCTGACACTGGGGACTTTTCCCCAGAAGCCTGCTGTCCAGGGTCAATCTTCATGAGTGGCCTGTTGCCCACCTCCCAAAGCATAGCCCTGCCTTGCTGGATCCTCTGTTCCTTGTCTTGAGCCCCACTTCCCAGAATGCACTCTGTCATTCCTATTTTTAAAATTCTACCTATCACCAATACCCAATCTCAGTCTCATGCCACCTCCTCCTCATGAAGCCAAGCAGAAGTACCAAAGTAGTCACTGCCATGGATAACTTTCCCAGTTGATGCTACATAGCTATGCATGGAAAGTTGTATCCATGCATGCATACAGCACACATCTCTGAAAGGGCCCTGCAGTGTGTGTGTGGATATCTGCCATTGGAAAATACAGCTGTGCTGCAGAAACTGTGTGGGGCAACTCAGCCTTGTGAGCTTAGGGAGTGACCACAACCATCACGTGAGGTAGGCCCCATGATTACAGATGAGAGGTGCCCAGAGTACAGATGAGAAATGAGGTGAATTGCTTGCATTAGGATGCACAGATAGTCTGTGGGAAAGCAAATGATTCGAACCCAATGTTGTTGAGCTCTTGTACATATAATATGACACTACTGTTCATCGGGCAAGAATTCTTCTGTAAATAGGCATTCGGTTATTTTGTAGAGTGTTTTGTATGCAGTACACCTTCACAGCTAAATCCCCACATCTCCAAGTTGTGCAGCAATACTTGTGAATGAAACAATGGGATTATAGTTCCCTGACTCCTCCTCCAGAGTGTTAGGGTTCCAGGCAAGTGCCCATGTCCACCTCACTTATACATGGGTTCTGGGCATCCAGACTACAATCCTCACACTTGAAAGACTCACTGAGCCATCTCTCCAGCTCTACTACATGATTCTTATATAACTACCTAGGCCCTGTCTACAAAGTGACACTACAAAACTAGCCTAACCCCACCAGACTACAACAGGAGAAATTGTGGCCACACTAGCCAAGTGATTCATCTGGGGTTATCAGCACAGCCCCCATTCCCAAGTCATCTCACTAGCTATGTTTTTGTTGTTCATTTGTTGTTGTTGTTGTTGTCATTGTTGTTTTCTCAGCATTTCCTCTGATTTTTAGGCTAGCTTAAAGATAAGATACAGTCCCAACATTGGTCAAGAAACAAGCCCATATCTCCATCTGCCCTGGCTAAGGAGATCTTAAATTGGTTTTCCTGACTCCTCTCTCCGAGGAGGTCTTTGCTGATGGCCTCATCTCAGATAAGCTTAGCAGGAGACAGCCCCTGGGCAGCTGACCTAGAAACTTCCAACCACAGAAAACCAAGTCTTTGACCTGAAAGTGTCTTGTTATTGGGTTTTGCTTAATGCAGATCCATCATCATTGGGATCTCCTTCTTGTATCTTCAGAGAAAAGCCATGTTGCCCAGCAACGGGCATGTCAGTGATGTCCCAAAGCTGTTGATCAATACAGTGCTAGCTGCCTAGCCATTCCTTGAAGTCGTATTTGCCTTCCAGTTTCAAAATCTAGTGTACGATGATTTCTTAGCAGCTGGATAATATGTTGAAAACTAGATAAGATTTGGAGTTAGACATCTCTGGATTGATGCCATCGTTCAAACACATCCTGACTGTGTGATATTGAAAGTTGCTTGCCCTCTCTGAACTTCTGTTTCTTCATCCCTGATATGGAAAGACTTTTGTGAAAAATCTCTGGTTCTTTTCAATCGTGGGTCCTGGGATGAGAGCAGCTCCTTACTGCCCAAGTTCAGTGTGATTCAGAGACTGAGTTCTGATTTGTGTTGGCCATTTTATGTTATCTGTACACGTCAGTGTAGCATGAAAACAGAGCCGGGCCACGGAAAGGGTAGGATATATTATCTTCCCATGAGTAACCCTTTCCCACCTCCCTTGCTTCAATGATAAAGTCCCTTTCCATACAGACAGACAACAACTCTCTGGGAAATCCTCAAGAAATACCATCCATATGTTTTTGAGTCATTTACACTGAACCCATCATAATATTGTTCTTTGAAGATCCATTTACATTTGTTCTAAAGGCTTATTTTAAAGCTTATGCAAATGAATGAGATTAAGGTTGCATTCTGGAAGCTGAAGCTGGAAAATGGGAAGTTCAATTTAAAGCATGATGTAAATAGAGCTTCACATGTGTTCAAAGTCATTCTTCCTTCTTAGCCAAGTGTCCTCCATTCAACCCCCTGGTGCCCACAGACCCACACTATTCTCCACCAGCAACCTCTGATGGTATCAGGAGTACTAAGAAGAGCAATAGAATGGGAATCTAACTCTTCCCCTCTTAATAGACATGTGGTCCTGTGTGTATGTTACAACTTCCTGGGCTTTGGTGTTTTTATTTGGGAGCCACGAATGACCTCCATGGATCGCAAATACCAGCTACATCAGAATTGCCTAAGAAGTAGGTCCTTGCATTCTTTATCCTACTGACTTAGTGTCCCCAAGAATAAAGCCCCAGAATCTGAATCATGCATGATCTCCCCACTATAAGATTTCTCCTCTCTAGCCACACAATGCTTGAGTTTCTTGCAGAGTGTCTTCTTTTCAACCACTATTTCTCTGCCTGACTCCTAAACTCTACTATGTGGTGAAATTTTCCATTCCCCTACAGACCTTGGGTATTTGTTTGTTTGTTTGGAACATTCATTCATTGGTCACACTCAACACACTAAGGTAGGATACTAAGGTGTGGGTCCCAGTGTCAAGCAAAAATTAGAAGCCCTGAAAGGGTTGCTGTGCTTTCCTTGTGGAGGTATTGGTAGAAAAACACACAAAAAATATTAAATGAGAGAATGAAAAGGCCACAAAGGATGTATTGTGAAAATTATAATATATATATATAGTCCATATATATAATATATATATATATATATATATATATATATATATGAAAGTGTGTACCTGTGGAAGGAGTGCATGTTAGGGTCTGTATGTAGAGGCCAGGGGTATTATTTCTCAGAGACCACCCTCCTTGATTTTTGAGACAGGGTCTCTCACAGGCTGGGAACTCATGAATCATATGCTAGGAAGGACTAATTAATTTATTAATTTATTAATGATCTGCCTCTCTCCACTTCTCCAGTGCCACCATGTCTGGCTTTTCTGCATGGGTTCTGGAGCTCAAACTCAGGTCTTCATATCAAGCAGTTGACAAACTAGGTGATTTGTCCAGCTCCCATCATATGTATCTTAGTTCTGATATGTTTATATAGTGACAGTAGCACTGTAGGGATCGGAGCTAGAACTTGTCCGATGCTGGAGGTGGCTTCCCATGGCTTTCCATCCTGGGCTTGTAGACATGAGTATCCTGTGCTGAAACCTCATCCCTGTCCTGCCACTCTGCCTAATTCCATACACTCCAATGGAAACACTGTCCAGTGACACCTCCAAGATCCCAACACTTGTACCTTTGGGAATTCTCATAGAGCAAATTGTGTCTTATCAGCTCAGTTTTCTTTATCCAAGGAGCATGACCTCATTTTAAATGTAAATCTAGTCTAGAGGTATAGTTCAGGAGCAGAGGACTTGCCAGGTGAGAGCAAGGCCCCGGGTTTGATCCTTAGCATCACTAATTAATTAACTAATTAATTAATTAAAATAAATGTAAATCTAGCCAGTATCACATCTATGCTCCCAACAAAAAAAAAAAAAAAAAAAAGATTGTATCAGAGCCTTAGCTATGCTAAAGGGAGAACTCGTTCTAATGTGTCTGTGTACTTTTGTGTTGTGTGTACCAAGCTCTAAGCTTTCACTTGCCCCACAGAAACACCAGGTGCTTCCCTGCCAGCTCTGGGGGCTTAGATCCTGGGTCAGGCAAAAGCAAGAACGTCCTCCAAGATAAAAAAAAAAAAAAAAAAAAAAAAAAGATACTGCCAGAAAGCAAGGCCCTGCCATAGGAACAGAGAGCAAATAAAGGTACCTTCTGGGAGGAAGAGATCTGTGAGTTGGGTGTGTTTGTGTCACCTGTACCTCAGGGCACCTAAGGGCCCCTGAAGGCCAGCCTGGCATGTCCATGAGGACTTTCTCAGATTCCAGACTACTTCAGGGAAAAGGAGGCCATCTCCACTGAGTTTCACACTTGAGCACTGGAATTCCTTCCAGCCCTATTTATAAAATTATACATAGATTGTTGCTTCTCTCCAGTCCCATCTGCATTTCCTCTCATTAATCACAGTAGAAGTCCCTTCTGCAGCCTTCATTACCTGCTCCAAATGAATGTGGAGAGAAAACAAACTAGATGCCACTTAGGAAAAGAAAAACCTCGGAAATAAAGCGGTGATTTAACTTTCTGAGAAAGGGAAAGGTGGAAGACACAAACTAATGGGCCCAATCACGTCAAGGGAAGCTGGATTTGAAGTCAGCTTTGCTTTCTTTCTGCCCCCGCCCCCACCTCATCCCCTCTAGTGAATTGAGACAAATCTGTAGCTCACCTGGACGGACGATTAGATTTCCTCCTCTCGGTTGCAACAATGAAATATTTCTATAATATTAAACCTGTCAAACTGATCAAAGTGCAGTGTCAAAATTTTAAGCATTCCTTCTTGTCCAATCCCCTCAGCTCTGGCAGAATGGAGCACATTTTATTTGCCTGCCCCCAAACTCCCTGAGGTTTTTAAAATCTGATGTGCACTGTTTCATCTGCAGCGTTTGCTGCATTGTTGTAGGTCTGCCACCACCGACACTGGTGGCAGGAGTACTCATTCATTCATTGCCTGCCAAGCACGCCACACACCTTTGAATGCTACTTGCTTCACCACACTCCTGCCTGAATGAAATACGAGTGTCAGTTACGCATTGCCACTATGTTGTCATGTGGAACCACCCAGCCAGGTGAGGGTCATAGGAGTGGATCCTCGTTAGCAGGGGCTGCCTATGCAGCCAGCACACTGAATACGGCGTTGGTGTTATCGGACTCGACCAAAGCCTTAATGTCTCAGAGTCCAGTATGTGAAATGAAAGAGTTCCACCAATGCCTGCCTGCCTGCCTGCCTGCACACAGGCACAACATGACACAGATGAACAGGAAGCCCGTGGCCAGGCCCAAACAAGGTCAGACGAAGATTATTGTAGCTTGGCTTTACAAGATGCAATTCACACTAGGGAATCCATGCTTTCTGTATTCAGATGAATCTGAGGGAAGAGTTCTGCTTTGGAGCCAGCCTCGCGTGAATTTGATTGTTTCCACTCTGACGTTTTCTATCCATGTGACCTTGGACAAATAACTGTTTGTTTGTTTGGTTTTTGTGGGTTTTTTTTGGAACCCAGCTTCTTCATTTGAACAATGGAGACGTCTACCCGCCTTTCGATTGTTACTGTCTAAAGAGAATTAATTATATATATATATATAATATATTATATATATATATATATCATACACCTGTTTGTGTATCTGTATGTGTCTGTGCATGTCTGTCTGTGCATGTGTGTCTATGTGTGTGCTTGTGTGTCTGTGTATCTATGGGTGTCTGTATGTCTGTGCATCTATGGGTTTGTGGGGGGGAGGGGTTGTGTGGCCTGGAACCTAGTAGGCACTCGGTTTACAATAGCTTTCTCACTGAGGTATCTTGTTTGCAATACTGTCTAGAAAAAAGGGAAAATAGCAAGCCCACAGCCTGGGAGCCTTCCAGTCTGACACAAATGTGGCCTGAGTGTGAGGTGAGAGTCTGTCTCTTTTAGATTTTCATAATCCTCTTTTTTTCCTGAGTTACAGTGAACACTTCTCTGTTTTTAGCTTTCTGTTCCTAAGGCTTGCTAGGATTGAAATAGTACAGGAGATTTCTGGGAAAGGTGATGGAGAAAAAGAAGCCAAAGGGGGTAGCTCTGTCAACCTCACTTCTTAACTAATGAGAAAGAGGCCCCAGACTTACAGATTAAGTGCTATTAATTACCACCCAGCAGATATTGAACCACAAAGTTGCACTCTTAAGGAAAAAGTAAGAAGTTCAGCCTGAATACGAAAGGACTCCATTAGCACTCTATAAGCCCTGCTTTGGAGATGATCCTTCCACAGTGTGAGTTCCAGGGAGACACAGGCAGGGATGCATGTGTGACATCCTCCAAGAAGCCCACTTCCTATATCTGAGAGTCAAAGAAGAAAGACAAAATGAGCTCATGGGCTTGGAGGATCAGGCAGAGTGGGTAGAACTAATGAGGAGATGCCAGGGTGTGTCCTCTAAACAATGAAAGAGACATTGGTTATTGTTTCTGGGCTTGACGTCTGTCATTACATACTTTTTTCTCTACTACATATAGGTAGATTTAGGCATGCAGGTGATCCTTGAATTTTTTCCCTTTACAGTTACTGAAATTTGAGGATATGTAAATTTTTATTAAATAATAGAGTATTTACATGACTCTTCCTTGCATCTACTTTAAATATATCTCTAAATTCCCTACAGTATTTCATGCAACTATAAATGTAGTGTAAGTACATGCTTGGGTACAATATTTCAAGAAGTAAATATTTTTTATTGTGTTTGGTCAAATCTGTGGCTATGGAGCCCACAGATACAGAAAGCCAAATGCATTAGTAGAATGTCTTGCCTTGGATTAATGTTCTGAATCTGTACCATGTCTAAAGATGCCCTCACATACTCCAGGGAGAAGCTAAAATGCGGTGGGGTTCATGGGTCCTTGCTCTTGGCATTAGGCTCCTTTCACAATGAACTAATTTCTCCAGACACTAATATTATAGTCATCACTGAGCCAGTAGGGAAACTGAGACCCAGAGGCAGAATAAAGGATCCATATGTGATCCAGTGGACTCTCTCATCTCAAAGCTGTTCTGGTCCTCAGGATTATGGAAGCTGACTGCACAGTAGTGCAGGACGCTGGATAATTGGATCTAGAGGGCCAGCTGTCTCTGTTCTTCCCTCACTTAGTTCACAGTGAGTGGCCAGTGCTTGCTCTGAGCTTTGGAATTAGATGCTAATATTCAGCACCGAAGGTGTGTCCCTGCCCCTTTTGCCCAAAACCTAGGCTCCAGAACAATGGGCAGATAGCCACTGTAGATGGAAGTTTCTGCCCCACCTGGTTCTGTGGCTGTCTAGTCCCAAACAAATACACAGAAGTTTATATTAATTATAAACTGTTGGGCTAATGGCTCCGGCTTCTTATTGACTAGCTCTCTCTTATTTACTAAGCCATTTCTATTGATCTGTGCATCTCCAAGTAGTCTTGGCTTACTGGAGAATACCCAGTCATCCTACCTTCCTGGCAACTACATGGTATCACCTTGACTCTGCCTCCTCAATCCTCCCTGTCCATTAGCCACCAAGACAGCTTTATTCATCAACCACTAAGAGAAACATATATTCACAGCATTCAGAAGGACATCCCAATCAAGCCACCTTTGTCCTTAAGGCCAGATCCACCAGGGGATAGTTCTGCTTTTCCTCTGGGAAGCTCATCTAGCTAAGCATGCTATCTGGTTTCCACAGAGAAAATTAGGAAACACACCAAGATAACCTTAGTTTTCACACCCTAAAATCCATATGGAGTGCTGCTCTCAAGATACTGCTGTCTGATGTACAAATTTCTGGCTTCCAGGATGGCTAGATGGTGCCTTTTCAGACTTGATGCTCACTGGTACCAGACAAGGGTATATCCTCTGAAGTCTTCCTGGTTGACTCTAGGGGGAGTACGGTGGTCCCTAGTAGGCTCTGCCCTGTTCATGACCCTGAACTCTACCTCAGTTGCCTCATCTGCAGAGTCAGGCAATTGGTGTAGACCTCAACACTGACTTTAGTATAGAGACTGTCCTTGCTTTGCAGAATATTACACAACATCTTTGGCATCTACTCACCAGAAGCCAGTAGCAGGTGCTCCTACCTCTCTATGCAGTTGTGACGACCTAAGTATCTTCTCAGGCTCTCAAACACTCTTGAGGCAAAATTGCATCAGTTGAGAACCTGCAGCCCAGACTATCCTTAGGTGTCCTCCTAGCTCTCAGGTTTGGTTGTTGGAAAATGGTATGTGCACCCAGAACAGCTGGGGTTGAGTCATCTGCCATCATCACAGGTGCCAGCTCTGGCATTTACATTCCAGTTTTATGTAACTGGTCAAATTGCCTCACCTCTCTGGGCCTCAATTTGTTTATCCAAAAAGCGGAGACAATAATGCCAGTTGTACCTAGCTGATTGAAGGACTAAATGAGGGAATGCATGTAAAATTTCTGGAATGTTGAATATTGCCCCATCTATGGTGCTGCAATTGCCATGACTAGGATTGGAAGCGCAAGGTTCCCAGCAACAATCACTATGCAAAGAGAGGGACTAATGGATGCATGAGACATGTACTTTGTGTTGGGCACTATGCTAGGCAGTTTTACAAGTCTCCTCAAGCTAAATCAGAGCCCGTGAGGACTGCCAAATGCAAGGAAAATGGGTAGACCAACTTGGAGCATAGCCACATCACCAAGCCAAGGCAAGACCCCCCTCCCTATAAATACTCAGGTATTTATATGGCACCTTCATACAGGGATGATTCCTCTTTTTTGCCATTCTATTAAGATGAGCCATTCATTTGCTGTCCATGATAAATGCCATATATGAGGAAGAGGGGATAAGAAAGGAATTCTTAGCTCAATTTGTCCCCTTGCAACACGTTCGTGTCTTCTTTTCTCTTTGGCTCTACCTAAACGGCAATTGACTTCAGCTCATACAGAAAGAGACAAGGAAATAATATCTGTCCTTAAGTCTGAGTTACAGGTTTCGATTTCCGCTACTCCCAGGTTCCCATTTCTTGGGGCTGACAGCTGCCTGCTCCTTCCAAAGCTACCTTAGGCAATAAGCCCCAGATCCCCAATGCACATTCCAAGATCACATCCCTGCTCTGGCCTGCCCCAAGAGAGGTTTTATTCTTCAGTGGAGTATTGATCTACCACCAGTAACAGGCCTAGTTTCTATATTAAGTGTCAGCAATGAGTAGATAGGGGAAGCTACAGACTGGCCAGTGGAAGGACTCCCTTCTTCTCTCCCTGGTCTACTGTCCCCCAAAGTCTCTGTCACTCCAGACCTCAGTGGCATTTCCCTGGGATTGTTCTTCTCCTGTCTTTGCCATTATCCCTTTCCTTCTTTAACAGCCTCTACTTCACACCCAGGTTACCGGATATACTGCCCTATCCAGCAGGAGCCAACTGTGACCCCGTGGGAAACCTTCCCTTTCAAATGTCCATCATGAAGCTCCCGATGACAGGCACTGTAAAAACACCAGTCAGGGCATGCTTACCCTGTCCCCATCATAGCCAGACAGGACAATGCCATTTCATCCACAAACACCATCCTGCTCCACTTAGCACTGACCTTCTCAAGCAATCCTTTCTTCCTGCTTAGGGAACTGTGGTGGTTTGAATAAGAATCTCCCTCATTGGCTCGTGTATTTGAACACTTGGTCCAAAATTAGTGGAGCTGTTTGTGGAGGGTTAGGAGGTGTGGCCTTATTGGAGGAAGTGTGTCACTGGCAGGAGAGGGCCTTTGAGACCTTAGGGCCTTGCCCTACTTCCTGTTTGGTCTCTGCTTCCTATGTTTGGTTTGAAGTATGAGCCACCCGCTTCCTGATCCTACCACTAAGCTTGCTGCTTGCTGCCACACCTCCACACCAAGATGGTGGTGAATTCTTATCCTTCTGGAACCTTGAGACCAAATCAACCCTTCCTTCTCTAAGTTGCCTTGGTCATGGCATTTTATCAAAGCAACAGAATAGTGACTACCGCAGGAACTCTCCTTCATCCTCCAATAGTCAGCTCAAAGGCCCCCTTTTCCACTGAAAACATCTGTAACCTGCCCATTATTGTCCACAGCTGCATGTCTTTGGCATTTTGACGTATCTCTGTTGTTTTGCACGTAACCCCACTTTCTTCTCTCTCCCTGCCACATGGTACTAAGTATGATATTTCCTAATTGAATAAGTAAATTAATCAAAACCTGGGACGGGGGCATGCTAAGGACAGATAATGATCACAGTCTTTAAAATGGCCTCTAGTCAACAGGCATCAGGAGATGAAGGCAGGAGAATTGTTTTCAGTCGGAGGTCAATCTGAGTTACACAGGGAGACACTGCAGGAAGTGGGAGGAGCAGCAGGAGCAGGAGGAAAACGCAGTGTGGTGGTGAACATCTGTCATCCCATTACTTAGGAAACTGAGGCAGGAAGGTCACTTCCAGCTCAACAACAGACTGAGCTCCGTGAGGACAGCTAGTTGCTTCACACTATTTGATGCCGTTAGTGCTGCTTCTCAGATTTCAGTGGTCAAACAAACCACATGAGGGCCGTGCTAAAATGCAGGTGTTGACCCAGTGGTCCCTAGATACGGTTCTCTAGTAACGTCAATCTATGAACCTTGTTTTGAGAGGTGGACTCTGATTTATTCCAAGTTGTAGCACATCTGGCCTGAAGTCACTGCCCTGTCACTCTGAGTCTCCAGCAAAGGCAAAACACTTCAGCTTCCCTGTGCCAGTTTGTCTATTGGTTTATTTAGTTCCTCCCATTATTGCTGGGGATTGGGGGGAAACCAGAGACATGCCACAGCTTGTTTACAACAAACCTAAGAAAAGTTAAAAGTGCAAGTTTAAAAAAAAAAAAAACCGTATCATCAGTTCCTTAGACTCACGTGTGAGGCAAAAGGGGCAAGGGGAAATTCATAAAATATTAAACAACTCTATGTCAAGACACAGATAGGGGCAGAACAGTAATTAAAGTAAACAACACATCAAAAGCCTGGTTAAAACTGTTATTTAAATTGAAAGTAAATGCAGAGACTGATCATGTAGCCTTGTATAAATGTGTTTCCAGGAGCCTTTTAAGAATATTAATGATCATGGAAGCATAATGGCTGAATATCAATGATTGTTTTTACAACAAGTGACAGCTCAGAGGGAGAAGAAAAGAATCCAGATCTTTCCAAAGATACACATTGGTGTGCTCTTCTGAGCACAGGGAGGGCTGGGGACGATGACTACGTGTTGAGGCTTAGAATGAGGCATTCATATGTGCAGGATGAAAGGCCATTCAGAACAGGTGTCTTGCCCTGCTTGTGAGCATCTTCATCTACGGCACCTGTGGAGCTACTGTGTGGGCCCCCAGAAGTCAGGGAACCCCCTGAATGCAAACCTCCTAAGCTGTCACCATCCCCCAACCACTTTTCCGTCTTACCTAAAACCTTCAGAAAATTTGTACCCAGAGCTGGAGAGATGGCTAGGTGGTTAAGAGTACTGGCTGTTCTTCCAGAGGACCCAGGTTCAATTCCCAGCACCCATATAGCAGTTCACAGCTGTCTGTAACTCCAGTTCCAGGGGATCTGATACCTTCATCGCAATGTACATAAAATAAAGTTAAATAAATTACATTTTAAAAAAGAAAAAGGAAGAGTTCATACCCAAACCCAAAGTGAAGATGGAGAGTGTAAACTGACTTCTTGACACAGATGCTAGAAATTACTCTTAGTAGTCTTTACTTCCAAGGTCAAATGCCCAGAACACATGGCAGTGCCAAGCCCAAGCTCCCTTTCTTCAGTAGTCACAGTGGGAATGGGCCTCTCCTTAGGCAGGGCAGCTCACTGAAAGTCACTTGAAACATCTATGATCGCAGTGGATGAACATGCTGCCCAGAGCCTGAAATAAGATGCTGAAGTGCTGTTCCTTAAGGTAGGGTCCAGACTACTGCTACCTTCTGATTTGCTTGGTTTCTGCTTAAAAATAAGCCTATGACAATGTTACCTCTCTTGCCTAAGGTTCTCCGAGGACAGACATCAAGATTGCTCTTGGATAAAGTCTATTGCAGCACAAAAGTCACCTTCCTTAGTGCCCCCCATGCTTTCTTCCAAATGGCTCCAGCATGGAGATGATGCTAGCTCAAGACTGAGCTGCCCAAGTAGTGAAAAGCTAGTAATTTAAGGAAAACATTCACTTTCATGCCTTCCCTGTCTCCAGCTACAGCTACATCCTTGAGTCAGCAACTGTCCTGGATTGGCTGCTATGAAGCTGGTTAGTCTTAACTTGTCTAGTAGCTATTGCTTACTTTGCTGACGAAAGAGCTCTGGAGATGTGAGCATATGCCTGGCTGGCTGTGCAGCATCATTTTGCCTTCCTTTGTAAATATGTTTTCTTGGGGGACCTCATGAGGACACATGGCTATTTTGATGGCAGGATCTGGGTATTTCTGCATTCCAGGGCTCAGTACACTCATTCATTGCATATTATATAAACTACAAAATCTTGTGGTGCTGATAATTTCCTATTAATGATTCTGTTGTTCTAACCATCACTTCTAATCCTCCTTCTCAAATCTCCGCTCACATTGCCATTCCTGTAGGAATCCTAAATCTCCTAATGGAGCAGATTGTGAAGGCCCGAGGCTGGGCAGCAAGGAGGGGAGATTAATGAGACCCCCCACACCAACTGCTGTGCTTGCTGGAAGCCTGCAGAGCCGCTCGCAGCCCCCTCCCAGTCTGCAATGATTTTGCTCACCTTCTGGCAGCTCCTTCTCCTCACTGCTGGGGGCACCATCCCTCAAAGACTTGCCTGCATCAAAGTGGCTACTGTTCCCAGTTCTTCCTTTCACAATCCTTTTTGTTCTCTGGTTTTGATCTGGCATATGCTACAGGCCAGGCTCTTGTCTTTCTGCTTGTGAATAAATGGAAGCACTTAAGGAGGCAACAGAGCCAAGCATGTTCTTGTTCTCTTCTAATGAGGAGCCAGAGGGACCCCATTATGGCCTCGTGTTTTGGGTCTGGCTAGGATGGTAGATAGTGTAGAGGACCAAAGACTGAAATCTGGTCCTGGTTTTCCAGAAGCAAAGACAAACTTTGCCAGAGCTATCTTTTGTATCTTCTCCTTCCCTCGGCCCTGGGTCTGTAAAGATAAACACCATCACATGTGTGACCTCAAGGAAAGTTCAGAAATGTGAGGAGTAGGCGGATGCCTACTAATGGAAGCCCAGCACAGAGAAGCCTTTGCGTGGAAAATGCTACTGGGTTGAGTCTGCAAAGACTGAGTAAGCTGCAGTCAGAAGTCAATCATGGGCATGGTGTGGTAGACCCTGAAATAGGATCATCCTCAACTATGGAAAGGATCAAGAGATATGCAAGGGCATGGCTCATGTAGAGAACTGTGCCTTGTCTGGCCTTGCAGGAGGATGGAGTTGGGGGAGAAGTGAAGTTGGGACTGGGAAGGTCAACAAGGCCTCAAAGTGGAGTTTGGCAAACTATGATGAGAATCTGGGAAATGGCACTAACTGCACTGGACCAGTTAGCTTGCAGACTAAGAATTATCCTAGAAGGCAATGAACAGAGTGGTGCAGTGGAACTGGCTGTCAGAGAGACCAGACCATAAGCCTGAGCTTCTTCACCTGGGCATCTTAGTCGCTTAGTACTTTGTGCAGTTGGTACTTAGCTGTGGAGGGACTCTCCCAGGATGACCTGCAGCATCCATGGTCTCCAATTGCCTGATGGTAGAGCAGTCATTCAGGTGGGGTGCTGGAAAATGCCACAGGACATTGCTAGTACTCTCTAGGGAGAACACTCACCCCTGGTTGTAATCTCCAAGCTGGGGGTTGGGTGAGTACAGAGCTTAGAAGACAAGGCAGACTGAAATCAGTTTCCGGAGCTGGTTCAGGGTGGCCCCTGGCTTTTGGTGGACACGAAGGGTGTTCTCAGTTCGTCAGGGTCACCAGAATAGTGCATAAACCAAGCCTGCAGAATAAAAGTTTTAATAATGTGGGCCCCACATTATTAAGACTCTGTTGGTAGTGATGCCTATAGTTCTGTAGGTCAGAGCCAAGGGCCGGATAGAGACCGTATGGGAGAACATTCTTATGCATGATGGGAGCACCTTCTGGAGACTAGAAGAAGAGGAAGAGGGCTGAGGTGAGAACACAAGGTATCAGCATTCCGTGTCTATGCAGAAGAAGGGCAGAAGGATTGGCACAGGTACCCAGGAGAAAGGAAAGCCAGGGGAAGTGTTCCAGAAGGAAGATGGAAAAAGACAGTTTCCAGAAGAATCTATCCAAATGTTGCAGAAGTGGGGTGGGAAGCTAAGTGGGGGGGGGGGAGATGGAGTCTGCTAGATACCTAGAAGGTTTGGTTTGGCAGCAGATGGGCTCATGAACATGAAGGATTTGGAAAGGTTAAAAATACTAGACAGACATGTTGTAGTATAAATAACATTCAAACACAAACTTGTCATGCCCCTCGCTTAAGCCTATGGCCACAGGGACCCCTAAAGCTCATAAAATACTAAGTGTGTGCTCTGGGGCCTGGGTGGCCAGCATCATTCCTGCCCAAGGGAGAGTGTTCTGGGCCCTGTGAATATCCACAAAGGATTCCTAGACATCCACCTGTGGGTTCCCTGACAGCCTGTCTTCTGGGCTCAACGGCAGAACACCAGGGTGCTCCCTCCTGCCCCACCTGTCAGCCTCATTGTTTACCCAGACGATCCCCTGGCACATTAAGACTAATCACTCCCTGATGCCATGGAGGAGAAGCACCTATTGACCCATCGATTCACTCATGTGGCACTGTGAGGCTCTGGCTGAGGTTGATTTGCCAGAATAACTTCCTGTCTCTCCTGCATTATGTCCCTAAATGGACTTCTGTTGACAGTTTTTCTCCCCAGAACTGGGAGATGGAACCCCGGGCTCCGTGCACATTAGGCTCCACCCGTTCTTTCTTTCCACACTGCATCACACCACCCCTTTCACACTGCATCACACCAACCCCTTTCACACTGCATCACACCACCCCCTTTCACACCGCATCACACCACCCCCTTTCACACTGCATCACACCACCCCCTTTCACACCGCATCACACCAACCCCTTTCACACCGCATCACACCAACCCCTTTCACACCGCATCACACCACCCCCTTTCACACCGCATCACACTAACCCCTTTCACACTGCATCACACCAACCCCTTTCACACCACATCACACCACCCCCTTTCACACTGCAACACACCACCCCTTTCACACTGCATCACACCACCCCCCTTTCACACTGCATCACACCATCCCCTTTCACACTGCATCAAACCAACCCCTTTCACACCGCATCACACTACCCCCTTTCACACTGCATCACACCACCCCCTTTCATACTCCATCACACCACCCCCTTTCACACCGCATCACACTACCTCCTTTCACACTGCATCACACCACCCCCTTTCACACCGCATCACACCACCCCCTTTCACACCGCATCACACCACCCCCTTTCACACCGCATCACACCACCTCCATTTCCTGTGATTTGTTATGAAAACAGAATCCTATGTTTCTTAGAGGCCTGTTTCCCAAGAAAGACCTTAGCCAGGCTCTAACAGGCCATTTCTTTCTTGTTATTTCTTTGACCCACTCACAGTGTTTTTGGTCCTTCTACCAATTCCATCATCACTCAGGGTGGATGCAGATGTCCTGACAGGTGAAGGCAGAGGGCCCAGCTCTTGTTTCTTGGCAGTAGGATATGCTTCCCATGGCCTTGGTCCATTCCAACCCTTCAAGCAAGCATGCCTGCCTCCAAAGTACCTCAGCAATCATGCAACTCCTTGCCCAGCCAGCCCATTTACCTTCTCATCCTTTAAACCCCATGGTCTAGCCTCTGCTTTCTGAATATAGATAGCATCTTATAAATGGGGCAGTACCTTCAGGGTGAAGAATTCAGGAAGCAACTGTAGCCCTGCCCTGCTTGAATTAGTAAAGGATGGAAGAGAGACTATGGAATTAATACAGGAAGCAGAAAGACCTGAGCATTCCCAGTCTTTCCGAGGGCATCAAGTTACTCACTAAACTGGCCCCACTCCCTTACACCTGACTTGCCTTTACTCTACTGATAAGCATTCAGGCTTATCTCCCCCTCTCCTGCACAAAATGACAAGGTTGTTCAGGTTCCTGTCAATCTTGCGTGGGCATCACTTTAGCCAGGAAACCAACAGCTGTAGGCACTTGTGGGCAGCAGCCTCATGTTCATCACCTTGGCTCAGGTGAGTGGACACCACTAAATTTCACGGAGTGGGGGCAAACACGACAAAATGCATCAGTAAGTAAGATGCAAGCAGATGCTCTAAGAAACCTGCACCAGACTAGGGAAAATGTGCTGTGTATAACTCCCTTGAACTTGGTGGGTATATGAGATATGTACCTGCATTCCCAGTAGAAGCACATGCAACATGAGTGACCAGAGCATTGATACTTATAACACCAGTGAGGTATGCTCATCTTATTCTGCAAGTGGGAAAACAGAGGCTCGGGGCTTTCATCTTCATGGGACTCCTCCAAAGTTCCATGGTCACTAAGAGGCATTGAGTCTGTGTCTCCTATAGTCCCAGTCACTTCATGGTTCTGATAACCACTGGTAGGATACCCACACTTTTCCACTAGTGGCATGGGCTTTCAAAAAATAACTCTGGTGTCCTCAGACTATGTTAGACTTTTCAACAGTGTCACAATACTGGAAGAAACTGTTTAAAGGAAGACAGATGTATTTTAGCAGTTTCAGTCCAGTGTTTCTGCTTCCATTTTTTTTTTTCTAGGTCTGTGGTGAGGCAGGACATCATGACTGAAGTGTGTGGTGAATCACAGCTACTCATCTGATGAGAGCCAACAGAAAGAGTCAGAAGAGAGTCAGGAAGTGATCATAGACACACCCACAGTACCCATATCTTCCATTTAAGCCCATCCTCCAAAGCTCCTACCACATCTGAAAAATAACACTGCAAGCTAGGGCATTAATCTCCCCATACATTTTGTAGGACATGTCAGAGCTAAGCCATCACACAGCCCATATGTTAGCCTTTCCATCACTGTGAATACAATACTTGAGAGAACAACTTAGGGGAAGAATTTATGTTAGCTCATGGGTTTAGAGGATTTAGCCCATGTTAGCAGAATATGATAGTTCATTTTGTGGCAGTCAGGAAGCAAAGAAAGGAATACAAGAAGAGGTTAGGGTAGGGCAGAACCTCCAAGGACACACCACCCTCCCATAATCTATATCCTCCCTCTACGTCCTACCTTCTGCCTTCCACCACCTCCCAAAATGTCATCCTATTATTGATCCATCAGGGATTAATCCATTTGTTACCTCAAGGCCTTCATGATCTAGTGGGCTCTGGAGACTACCTCAGACATACCTACAAGTGTGCTTCTAGAAAAGTCTTAATCCCATCAAGTGGACAGTTAAGATCATGGATCCCACAGTTCTCCGGGACTCTGGTATACTCTTTCACGTATTGATTGCCTTTGTTCCCCCATTTGGCAAGATGCTCTTGGGGGGCATAGGAAGCACTGTCCTGCTTCTCCCACAGCTCCTGGTGGGTGGGAAATGGGTAAAGAATGCTCGCTTGTGGGATGGACCCTTCCCAAACCCTTCCTTGTGGTCCCCTCGTCACTGGATTCTGGGGCCCAGGGCTTCAGATCCACATCCTTGAGGTTGCCAAAAGTCTTCCAGGGCCACTGGCATAGCTGTGTCCCTGTGCTGCTCTGCACTGGGGGGCAGTCCCAGTTTGGTCCTTTCATCCTTACAGAGACACTGTCTCAGAAGCAATTGGGAAAATGGATCGAGCCAAGTCAAATCTGATTTTCTTAAGAAAGAAAATCGAATTGTCTACTTGGTGAGGCAGACAGATGAGAAGGATCAGAAATACACAGCTCACCCAACAAGGGAGGGCCGGAGACCTAAAGGTTGAGAGAGGGAGCTGAGCAGCCAGAAATGCCAGCGGGGTCCATGCCCATAGCACAGCCAAGCAGTCTTAGCTTTAGGCCTCTGACTTACATGGATGTCAAGTCTTCCAAATTTAGAACAAACCCAGGGACAACTGGGCTTGTCCTCACTGGTTTTAGTTTTAAACTCCGTAAGCTCTTCTCAGGTTGAGCCCACCACAAAGTCATCTGGGGAAAGTAGAACCTTCCCAAAGGGGACACAATGGGAGGGAAAGAGCTGAAATTCTGAGAACCTGGCCCACCATGTGTGACCCCCACAGCCAGGAGCGAGCATCCAGTCCAGCCTCCAAAGATGCTGCCCTAGCAGCTGCCTCTTCTGGGTAAATATGCAAACTCATGAGTGTCTTTATTGTTTTCAACTGTCATTTTGCCAACAAGTCTGGAGTAGTTTTGAAGCATCAAGGCCTATGAGAATTTACAGTTCTCATTTCTTCATAGTCTGGGGAAGAGGGTCATGTCTAAATTAGCCATGGTGAACTGTGTGTGTCTCAGAGGACAAGGCAGCCCAGGGAAAGATAGAGCTAACTGTCCTATGTGAGTGAGTAACAGGTAAAACCTTTGAAGAAAGGGGCCATTGAGCCAGATCCTAAAGGATGAGTAAAAGTTTTACACTAGGAGAGTAGACATGGAATGTCACAGAGAATAACAGCATAAGCTGAGGTTCAGCAAACCTAAAAGGTGCATTCTCAGAAATGGCATACAGCCCCACATGGCCTTGTCAGGAGACTAAAGGTAGGGGTGGGGGGAGAGGCTGAGACTGCTCACAAAGAGACAGTTTGAGAAATGTGGATGATTTCATGAATCCAAAAGGAGAGCCTCCCGAGAAACCCCAGAAAAAATGCAGGGACATTTCTGAGAGAAAATTCTAGAATGCATGTGTCAGAAATCTTCTATAGATTGGTGAGGGAATCGAATTTAATGTCCTAGATGACTGAATGTCAAGGTTTTAAGGAACACATGAGGGTGGTTGTCACACTGGATCCCATGAAACAGAACCAGAGAGCCATTCTAGGGTATTAGACCTAGGACGTATTGAGGTTAAGAATGAAGAACAGACAGACTCTCAAATGGTCTCCCAGGCCCTTCTCACTGAGCATCAGAGCAGCTCTCTTACCTTTGCCTATTTGCTTTGATGCATTCAGCAGTGGACTTATTATTTCATTTGGCAACTTTGCTACCAGAGAACATGAAAAACGACAACTACTGACAAAGACCAACGGCCTGAGTATGCGAGGAGGAAAGTAAGGGAAGAAAAGCAAGCTAACTAAAGCCCCACAGTGAGTTGACGGCAGATGTTAACTCCCGCCCCCATGCTCTCTGCAAGTAGGCCCTAGCCATGCCTTAGCATAGACTAGACCATGTGCAGGGAACCACGAACCCCTCAGCCTGCTAACTCTTAGATTAGGATAAAACAGCAATACTATTCACAATAAACAGGGTGGTCTCCATCAGAATGGCCTAAAGGAAGACATGGAACATGAATATACACACTCAGAAAGACACAGGAGGCCGCCCAGCTTGGGGATAAACTTGGGCAGGCTGATAGGCATGGTAGGATGTTTGTTTATGGACATGTCATACTGAGCTGTAAGTGGGGGGGGGGGAGATCTAGGTGAGTATGAGCATATTTCCCAAATTACAATGGCTTTCCTTGTGCCTGCCTCAGCCAGGTAGTCCCCAACACAGAACACCAGAAAGAGCCCTTTTGTTTTGCTTTGATCCCGTCTGATAGCTCAGTCTGGCAAGAGATCCTGTCTTTGATCTCTCACACCGATGTGAAGTCTCTGGAGTTTACAGAATCTCCTTGAGCTTAATTCTTCATGGCATACCCGGCACCATGCTGTCTTCTCCCATATATCACATGCTGTCCTGGGTCCTTCTGGCCTGTTGCCTCAGTGGTTACCACAGACGGAGGAAACAACACCTGCTTCCTCCCCTCTTCTCACCTAAGACCCAGGCTGGCTAAACCTTGGAAGTATGGAAAGCCCATTAACTCAGCATAAGAAGACAGGGCTTTAGCTCCTGATGCAAGAAGTTTCTAGACCGAGCCCCTCTGAACTTCAGTCTCTTCCTGGGAAAAGCAGGAATGCATACGCCTACCTTGGCACATAGCACAGTGCCTCACACCAAGGGAAGGCACTGTAAATATTATTAAATGAAGGATCCATTGACTACTTGTTCTATGACAAAGAGGACTGTGGAAGGCTTGATCCTGTTGTTACTTGAAGTGTAGTAAGGACTCTTGGCACTTCAGAGGGCTCAGACTCTGCTTTTCAATCTCAATACACAAATTAGAACACAAGAGGAAGGGAGAAGCCTCCAGAAGGAAGACAGCTAAGGCATAGCCCTGGACTCATTCCCAGCCAGGCCCATTCACAGAGCAGCTCATAAGATTTCTCCATCCCTCAGGGAGAGAAAGGTTTCACTCCAGCTGGAAAGATGTAGAGCCCACCTAATTCAGCAGCAGCCCCTCCCAGAGGCTGCTGGGATCTCTGGAGAGGGCTGATAAGGAGTGACAAGGCTCAGAACCTCCAGGGTGTCCATCTGCTAGCTCACTCACTCTGCATCTTGTCCATAAGAGGAATAGACTATGACAACCAATCTGCTTGTGCACACGTGTAAGTGTTTCTGAGTTTACATGTGTACTGGACCAGGAGGGGAGGGCTCTTGCCTAGAATGGAGAGTGTTATAGTACTTACTCAAAGTACATTCAGAAAATAAACCAACCAGAGGAGACAGGAAGGAATTAGATGGTTCAACAGGAATCAGTTCTCCCACCACCACCACCACAGTAGAGCCATGGGGCAGTGAAAACAGTGTGTGGTGACCATCTGCATCTCCAGAAGAAGGCTAGACGGCCACCCAGTGCCAGAGCCAGGCAAAGACAAAGGCTGCAAAGCGGTCTCAGCATTTCTCTTGGATCATGTGAGCCCTGAGTCTGCTCACATCTCCTTTCATCATCATAAAGTTTCACAACAGCAATCACATCATCAGGCTAGTTTTTGACAATTGTGCTCTTGAATAGAAGAAAATTCCCAGGAGCCCCAGCCAGGGAGAAAACAAAGATAGTTTCTACCTTCTCTTGAAATATTTTGTTGATTGTTAGGCTTGTTATCCAGGTTCCAAATCCCAACAAGCATCTGCGAAGATCTCTCTCCTGCCCCCCCCCTTCTCCCTCCTTCCTTCTTCCCTTCTCTTTTCAGATCTCGTCATTTATGTAACTCAGCGAAACTTAATTAAGCATCTGTGATAGAATCATGGGCTAGGTACCAGGAATATAAATGAATTAGACAACTGCTACTCTCAAAACCTCACAAAGCAGAGGGACAGAAAACATTCTGTTTGCTCTACTTGGGATCCACTAGGGGCTTTTAGTTTTAAAAGCATTAGGGAGATAGGTCCAGGAAATGCTTTCTCAGTAAGGAGGAAACACAGCAAAGTCTGGTTTCTGAGGGTTTATGATGCTGCAGGCCACATGTGTTGGAAGACAAGAGTAGTTCATTTTAACAAACGGTTACTGTATGTACAGAGTGGGGTGGCAGAACATGTCCCCTGCTTCTTTGCCTAGCCATCCCCAGGCCCCTCTACATAGCTGCCACCAAGACAGTCCTCAGGCTCAACACTGCTCCCTTGGTCCCTCCATTCTCTTCCAGTTGGGCATGTCTCCACTAGGAAGGCTGTGGAGGCTTCAGTGAGGAAATCTGCTTTGCCCATGGAGGCCTACTATGTGCCAGGGCTTCAGGCTTTAGCTAAGTGTTGGAGACAGCAATCAGCCATGCCCATGTGGATCTCAATCAGATGCAGATTCCGGCAAGTACCAAAGATGACAATCCTTGATGTGATGTGAGCAGCTAGACTACAAAAGGTACAGAGAGGAGGGTCAGTTCTGTCTTGGGAGACAAAAGGACAGCTTCCTGATAGCAGAGACTCCTGGAGCTTGCCATCTAGTGGGGAAAATGAGATTCTGTGTAGAAATCACAGCAATACAAAAGGACATTAAAACATCACTGGTACAGAAGGCCAAAGAATCGGTTTAGCTAGAGCAGTGGTTCTCAACTTTCCTAACACTGTGACCCTTTAATTCAGTTCCTCATGTTGTGCTGACCCCCAGACACAGAATTATTTCATTGCTACTTCATAACTGTAATTTTGCTACTGCTATGAATTGTAATATAAATATCTGTTATGCAGAATATTTGATATGTGACCCCCAAAGGAGTCATGACCCACAGGTTGAGAAACTCTGAGCTAGACAATCAAGGAATACAGTATTAATGGGTGATACTTAACTTACTCCTTACTCCTTTCAACATTCAATCACTCAATAGATATATTCTAAGTGGCCCATATGTTATTCCAGTAAAGGGAGCAGCCTTGTCATGATGGAGCTTACATTTTAGTAGGGTGTGATTAAAAAATAATAAACAAAATCAGTAAGTTAGAGCATGGGTGAGTAAATTTTTCCTGGAAAGGGCTAGTTAATCAATATTCTAGCCTTTATAGATGTTCTGTTTCTCCGATACAACTTCTCAGTTTTGCCTTTGTAGTACAATACAGCCATCAATACACATAAGTAAAAAAAAAAAAAAAAAAAAAAAAAACATGACTGTGTTCCAATAAAACTTTATTTGCAAAAACAAAAGTGGTCTGGATCTGCTCCACAGGTCATAGTTTGCCAACCCAATAGTCAGAAGTGCTAAAAGGAAAATATATGCAAGACATGTTAGAGGAAGGACTTGAAATTTTAGTAAGGAAAGGGATGAGGCTTCCTGTAGGAAGTGAGGAAGTGAGTCATGCAGGGGTCCCCGAGAAGAGCCATCAGGACAGAGGGAAAAGTAAATCTAAACCATGTTAGCAGGAATGATGAATCTGCCATGTTCAAGTGCAAACAGGGAGGGGACCACTGGGAAGAGGGTGTTTCCAGGCAGAGAGAATTGGCATGGAGGACAAAAGTGACAGCAGGTTCTTGAGTACAACAAACCACCCTCAGAGCAATTTGGCAGGAGCGTGGAATGATAGGATAGTGTTATAGATAGAAGAAAAGGCTGGAAAGGAAAAACCCACAGCACACTGTCAGGAGCCCCACCCTCCACACTAAGGGAGCCCTACTAGACTCACAAGGAAAGACTTTCCTGAGAATCCTCTTCTGACCCAAGCATGCACAAATAGTTCAAGATCCCAAAAAAGCTTTGGCACAGTGAGATGCTGTCCTTCCATCAGTCATATCTAGCTGTCTCAAGTCAGACACAATGCCTATGAAACTACAGCCTGTTCCCAACCCCATTTGGCAAATAAACCTTATGTCAGGCCTTGGATGGAGGTACAGTTAGAAGGCTTTGGGTCATCCTCTCACCTCTCGGCAAGTCCAATGCAAAGCCTTCCCCTTCAGAATATCCTTGTCCTGAGGAGGAGCAGGATCCTTCTGTGGCCAGAAAAGCACCTACTATATACACATAGTGTTAGGTATCTGCCTGCTTATCTTACTTATCCATCATGATTTTTAAGGAAGGTGTTTTTAGCTTGTTTTGTAGATGTGGGAGGAGAGGTTGAGAACTGTCAGTGATATCCCCACAGTCAAAGTCAGTGAGCACAGGAACAAGCCCACACCAATCCCAATCTGGGCTTGAAGAGCTTTCCAACTCACCATGATGCTCCCCATTCAGTCTGTCCCAGAGAACACTTTGGCTCCTGCCCCAAGCTCTCCTCATCTCATGGCCCACCCACTTGCCAGCTCAGCTGGTACCCAGTTAGCTTCTTCCTCAGGAATCCCAATTTCTCTTTCCTCTCTCCGGCATGTGTCACAGACCCTTCCCCAGACTCCGTTTAACCTTTCAGAATGAGGTACCAGATCCTTCTTGGCTGCTCCTCTGTGAGCTTTCCTCTCTGCCTCCTCCCACTCTCTCCCAGGCCTGTCCTCCACCTCCAGCCTTCGGCACCAACTCCATGTCCCTAGGCCTAGCAACTTCCTTCCCTACCTCCTCTACCAGGGTGATCCTATGCTATTTTCTAGAGGGCAGTGCTCGTCTGTGCCTATTGTCCTCACATAGCTATTGATGACTCAGTTTCATTCTAGAAGTGTCTCTGAGTGGAGATTGTCTATGCTTTCGTAGAGAATGGGTAAAAACACCAATTTAAATCTTTGGAAGTTAAGTTGTAAGTAATTTTCAGTTTGTCACAATCTTCTTTTTCTCCTACTTCTCTCTCTCTCTCTCTCTCTCTCTCTCTCTCTCTCTCTTCTCTCTCTCTCTCTCTCTCTGTGTGTGTGTGTGTGTGTGTGTGTGTGTGTGTGTGTGTGTATGTGTGGTGTGGTGTATGGTGTGTGTGTGTGTGATATTTGTGTGTGTCCACAGTATGCAAATAGAGGTAAGACAAGGTGTAGGGGTCAGTTCTCTCCTTCTACCATTCAGGTTCCAGGAATAAAACTCAGGTCTTCAGGCTTGGCAAAGTTCCTTTACCCACTGAGCCATCTCATCAGCCCCATAATAAAGATGAGTACAATTAATGCGGATCACAATGGAGTCAGAGCTAGATTGAAAAGCAGATGGTTTATTAGGAAAGTACTCACCCGATGGAGCCAGTCCTGTACAACCAGGAGGGTGAGGGAACAGAGAGAGCCACATGCGTGTGACCCTCATATTTAAGGCCTTGCTACATCACTCTGACCACGCCCAAGTGTTCGTGGTCTGCATCACCTGTGCCAGCCCCCAAGCGGGCGTGGCCAGCATTTCCAGCTACACCATAATGTTTTTAATTTGCTTCTATATGTGTGCCCTGCAATCTAACATGCGTCCTTGGGGGCTGAATACTAAATGCAATGTTGAAATCTTTCTTGGAAGGATATGGAACCTTGTTGGCAGTTACAACCAGGCATCATGAGGAAACCAGAAAGACGCTGCCTTACCATGCACCTTCTGTGCCTCCTATGTATGACTACTTCCAGGCAGACCAGTAATCAAGTCAATGCTTCCTAAGACAGTTAGTGCCCTCAGTTAACATTTATTGGGAACCTACTATATTCTGGGTATTGGCACCTCAATTCTAAACGCTGGGGATATAGCAGTGGACAAAACAAGGAAAGTAGCTGCCTTGGGGAACTTACATTCAGGCTAGACAAGACAACCAACTCACAAACAAATGTGATGAGGCTAATGAAGAAACACAAGACAACATAAAAAGGATAGCAGGAAGAAAGACCAGTAAGTGGCAGGATCCTGAGGAGAAGTCTGCTTGGTGGATTTGAGAAGCAGCTAGGCCAGCTCAGTCGACAGAGAAAAGGGAGAGGAGGGGAGCAGAAAGGAGAGAGATGGGAGACTAAATGTCAACCCACCATCAGGTGGGTTTGAACAACAGAGTGCAATAGGCTACAATTTACATTATATAGGGTTGTTTGGGGTGGTAGACTTGAGAAGAGACTCTAGATGGCAAGAACAGAAGCACAGCTCCTCCACTTCCTCCTCCATCTCAGTGCTGAGATTCAAACTCAGGGTCTTGTACTTGCTAAGCAGTCCTACCACTAAGTATATACCCAGTCTTAGGAGCTAAGACCCCCAACCCTGGTGCAGAGTGGTGCTGACTGGGGTCAGGTGGCAGCCTGCAGCAGAGAGGATCCAAAACAGCCATTTTATGGGTGAAAGATTGAGGGGATGAGTGTCAAGAAAATAGTGATGTTCCTATTGCCTGAGATGGGGATGATTTTGACAAAACCAGGCAGGTGTTCTGGGTAGGATGCAGGCTGGGAACCAGGCTTTGTCTGTATGATCTGTCCATAGGGATCTTCTATTAGAAAGATTCCATAGTCAAGCTTGGGAAGAACTGTTTCAGTGAGAAATGAGACCACACCTGCAGGATGAGCCTAGGGAAGGGTGGCTGAAGGAAGTCATGCAACAGATGAAACAGACCATGAGAGGAGGGAGGGCTTTTGTGGGCTCTATGAAAGGGACTTCAGAAAAACAGAGACAAGCATGGAGAACAGCACCTCTATCTAAAGATTCTCCAGCCTGTTTGTGAGACGCTGATTAAATAAAAGAGCATGTCAGTGGTGCTGGCTGGAAAGGTACCAGATCTATCTATCTGGAAGATTTAGGGCTAAGCATCTCAGGGACATTTCACCTCCTATAGGACAGAGATGTTCCTGTAGTGTCATAGCAGTGGGAGTGCCTTGTCACGGGGAAGGGCCACAAGAGAGCCACAAGCAACTGTATCCATACCCCAACCCCCCCCCCACCACCACTGGTAAGGTTAGAAGTTTGGTTATTATCAAATTCTCGGGTTCTTTATCTTAAAGATCAGCTTACCATGCCCACTTCAAATAATCATGTGAAGACTGAATCATATGGTAAATCACAGGGCTTATCTTTTAGGGGATAAAGTTGAAATAAAAGCCAGCTTCCTCTGCCCTCCCTCCCCCTGTTTGACTTCCAGGGTTTCTCTGGGGACTTCTGACTCACCTCTGACATTGCAATGGCTTTCTGCTCCCGGTCTACTGAAAAGCCAGCTGCAGTGAACGGGCTTGGAGCAGCTAGTGTCCTCAAACACCCCCCCAACTTTCTACCAGTGAGCATGGTGAGTCATCTTTTCAGGATGATTTCTCAAGTCTGTGCAGACTGTTGGAGCTGGTTCCCTAATCCCCACCTGTGTGCAGCTAAGATCTTCAAAGAGTGGCTTCCTGCTGAGTGGAGCCCAGCCAGAAAGCTCCATTCTTCCTTCAGAGCTACCGCATAGGAGAGGTGGATGTCTGGTTGCAGCTTCAGGCCACCCAGCCTGCAGGAGGCTGAGGCAGGAGATGGACCACTCTCTCCACACAGCCTCGAGGCTGGCAGCCTTGGAGACAGCAGTATCCTATGTCTGGCAAAGCTGCCTCTTTTGAGATGCTACCTGACACAGGTAGGAGATCACTAGATCTCCCTGACCCAGAAAGACAGCACTCTTGTCATAAGGAAAAGGGATGTTTTAACTTCTATCCACGAACCTCCTGAGGAAAAAAAAATTAAAGTTCTGTCAAAACAGGTTAGCATATTAGCAATCATGGCTCACTACCATCTGTATTTGTTCCATTTGTGGCGTTTATGATGGTTATCCACATTAATTATTTCTCTGCTAAAGTCCCTTTTAATTTCTGAACACTATTGTTTCTAAGAAAGATGGATATTAGATATGCCACACATCAGCACGGGGTGGCATTACAGCCTGCCATTAAGTTTAGATGCTGAGGCCCAGCAGAAATTTATTTGTAATTGCAATAAAGTATTTTATGTTGTGGCTCAAAATGAGAAACAGCATTGGTGGAAACTGACTTCTTCTTTTGGCAATGACCCTGAATTCACCAAGAAAGACAAAATCTACTTAAACTGAGATGGTTTGGCATCCAAGGGAAAGCCACAATCTGAGTTCTGTGAGTATACTTCAGTGGGTGGAGCTCCACTCAGTGTGTGGAGCACCAGTCTAGCATACTTGAGGCCCTGGGTTGATTCTCTCTGACACTATAAAAATGGGATGGTGGAGACACTTGGGTCGGTAAGGTCATCCCATTCTCTCCAGAGGTATGAGCTGAAGAATGAGGATTTAAGGTCATTATCAGCCTCAGGCAGCCTGAAACCCACCTGGTCTACATTAGATCCCATCTCAGGAAAACAAAAGTTCGTTTGGGAGTCCAGAGCAGGACAGAGGGAAGGTCTGTGGAAACTCCCAAGCCTGAGGAGTATTAGCAAAGACCAGTTCCCAATGAGAATTCCCATATACGCTGATCCAATAAATACAGGGTGAAGTGTAGCTCATTTCTAGAACATTCTATCATTGCTGGCTCACACTTGAAGAACAGCAGCACCCAGAAAGGATGGTAACCTACCAAAGTGTTTGGTTCATAAACGCCAACCACATGTCCACACACCGGCCTTGGAAGGCAGCCTTTATGGTTCACGTTCCCAAGCTATAAGGGAATAATTAAAATTCTTCCCAATTTCCAACCATCGGCTCCAAAAAAAAAGGTGCCAGTGGGTTAAATAGCTAAAGACCAGGAAGGGCTTTGAATGAAGCCAAAGGGGAGATGGGGGAAGCAAAGAAAATGGCCTTTGTGGAGTTCTCTGGCAGAAGTGGCATTGGCAGTTCTCATTTGAGCAAGGTTAGGTAGACCAGATGCCTCCTCAAGATTCCTTCACACTCAAGCATGCCCTCGCCTTCCCATTTGTTCATTCGCTTGTCAAAAAATATTCCGACCATCTGTGATGCACCAGGCACTTTGCCGGCCCCGGGCCCATTAGTATTAGTGAACAGACATGACTCTGTTGTCAAGGGTGACAGACAGATAACTCCAGCACAAAAAGTCCACAGCCACAAGCTGGAAAAGGAAACAGATCTGCATTGAATAATGGGTGGATCCCATTTAGGTGAGGTTCAGGACAAAATACAAACTAGCTGACAGAAATCAGCTTACTCTACTGTAGTCTGCCTTGAGCACCCCCAGGTACTCTACATTCTAAAATTCAAGCTACCACATAACTTATTGTTACCAGTGTCTAGTGCTTAGAGAAATTGGGTTCCTGCTTCTGCTGGGGACATAGCTCCCCCTGGTGGTCGGAGGCCCAAGTTCTCACAGCAACCATCTCCCCACAGTCTGTTCAGCTGGCTTAGATAAGAACCTAAAGTCCAGGAAGCAAATATCTGCCTGTTTCCTTTGAAGGGAGTGCTCTTGAGTCATCTGAAACCTTCATTAAGACTGAGTTTGAAACCCATCATCCCATTTCCTTGGTGTTGTAATTCCAGGCAGTCACTGAAACTTTTGGAGCCCCATTTTGGGTTATTACATTTTATGTTAGCAAAAAAAAGCAACCAAACAATCCATTTCAGGGTAATAGTGCCAATGAGGAGCTGGTGTGAAGATTACATAGATTAAATATGACAACAAAATAACACTGAGCTTCTGGCAGGCCCTCCACACTGCTTTGTTTTTAGCTGAAAGTTTCACGTTCTTTCTTTTCTGCATCCTGCCCTCCCCTTCTCTCCCTCCTGACCATGCTCACAGGCGTGGTCAGGCAGACCTGGAGCCAGCCCCTAAGCAGGCGTGGCTACAGCTTCCCCTACACCCTCCCGCTCTCAAACCCTCACCCCATCCTCTTCTCTTGCACATCTCATCCCTTTTCCCCTCCAGTCTTCCTCGCCCCTTTCCATCTCTGCTCCTTCTCTTTTAGAATCACCTTCCACACACGCATCAATTCTCTTTCTATTCACCTTTCCATTCCCGGACTCTTGCCAAAATGCCTAGCACCTACCATTGGGCACTTTCAGCTATGCTGTGACAATAATTTGCATGCTTTCCTGAGTCAGAGAGGAGCCATTTTCTGTGAGTAGTGAACACTGTGGTTTCCTGCCTATTCTTCAGAGGTCACTAGAAGCTTGTATGCGTGGGTCACACCAGAGCATGGGTCCCCTCCACCCACCTTCCCCTGTGCTGGTATTTGAACACAGTGCCTCCCCTTTAGTCCTTTTGAATTCTCTGATATTTGCAACCTCTCATATTTGCATCTTCTCATGTCTTGCCTTGCCTATACTCCCTTTTCTGCTTTCTTCTCTCTCTTCTCTCTCTCTCTCTCTCTCTCTCTCTCTCTCTCTCTCTCTCTCTCATCACTTGGCATGCTTCAGTCCCTCCCCTCTTCTTTTTGATTTGCACAATGGCCCATGTTTCTCCCTATTCCCAAACTGCATTTTCTCAAGCAGCCTGCAGTAGCTCTCCCCTGTCACTGTAAAAGCCTTTTCATCTCCATTTGGAGCCATTTGCCCTGATCATGCCTCTCTTGGAGATCACACTGATGAGACCGTGTGGTCTTTGGCTGTCAACAACCCCCAGAAAAGACAAGTATGTACTTAAGACGTGCATTTTAATTTGGAGACCCCCTCAGAGGCTAGTGGGTGCAAGCAAAAGCTGCCAACAGGCCCAGTCTGGCCCTGATGGTGTACAGTGCTCTTCGGGAAGGAGACTGAGAAATACTGAATAGGTGTCTCTCCTTCCCCCACGAAACAGATGGGATGGGATGAGCAGGCCAAGGCTGGCTTTCTCAACTGCTTTCTTTCTCGGCTCAGTTCTCTGTGAGGAGGAAAGCAACAGAATTATCTGGTGACAAAACAGAAAGTAGCCCAGTTGTCTGGGCATTGTTCCGGGGTGAAGGGGTAATCGGCTTGTGGAGGCATGATTGTGAGGAGTGGAGAATCCCCAACCACTCAGTTCCACAGAAGGCTGGTGTGTGAGTTTGAATCTGAAAAGGGGATTAAACTCAAGTCTTCCACCTGTGGCTTGACACCTGGGAGGGATAGAAAGAACTCCTACAAACAAAACTCTGCTAATCAGCCAGGAGACTCCATCTCAAGGTGGGACTTTAGTATGCCAGTCCTGCCTTGGGAAGCCTGGGGATATCCCACTGCTTTATTTAGGCTCTGCTCAGAGCAGTTCTGAGACAGGGACTCAAATGTGAGTCATTTGTTGCAGGAGAAATCTAGGAACCCTTGTGGAGGAGGGGGGAAAGGGATCAAGAAAGCAAGAATGAAGCTGATAGATGAGAATAGCTGGGCACCTGAGTGCAGCCAGCTCTCAGCCCCAGAGGGAACTTACAGACATGAAGTGTTTCCCACGGAGGAAGGATCCATTAGTCCATCATTTGAGAAGGCACATTTCCCAGGACAGTGACTCTTGAGCGCATATCACTGGTCCTGAACATGAAGTGAGCATGCTTCTTCAGTCAAAGGGACACCCCTCTGTCATACCACACTCCTCACACAATAAATCAGGCCTCACCACAGGTACCAGATTTCGAAAAGTAGTCAGTGCAGTAAGGCATGGGGGCCTAGCCCAGTCATGTGTCCCTGACACACTGCCTTAAAATCCAGGGCCAACCCACTATGTTTATAAAGCCAGGTACTAAATATTATGAACTATGCAGCTAGAAGGCCTCCCTTATGGTTCCTCTATTCTGTCATTGTCATGTAGTGAAGTAAGGAGAAGATGTGTAAAGCAAGGGAAGCATCCTTGGCTCTTGCCTTCCCTCCCACTGAACCTGACCCCCAAAGCACAAATAAGTATGCAAAAAACTGGTATAGCTGTGTGTCAATAAAACTCCATTGACTGGTCCTGACAGCTAGACTGGGTCACAGACTACAATTGTCCCATGCCTACTCTAGCCAGATTAACCTACTAGGCCTCCCAAAGTGCCCTGCTTCTTCTGTGCCTATACTTTCAAGAGTTGTCCCCTACCCCATGCTTGTCATGACATCTGGATATTTCCTACTATTCATTCCTAAATACTCAGCCAAATGTTACCACCCCAAGGAAGCCTAGCCCACTACCTAGATCCCCCTGACAGCCCTTCAGTTTTCTTGAGACCACTTCTCACAGTGGTAATTGCATAATTAATTATGTAATTGGTTATTGAATGCCTATGGCCCTCTCCAGCATACATACTTCCCTCAGTCACTAAGCAAGGCCCATCCCATCTGCTTCCTACTGTGTCTGGATTCTTTCCCATCCTAACTGCTACTAACGGCACAACCCAGTCCAGACTCATCATCTCTTTCTAGGGCCTCTGCAGCTGCCTCCTGAGCAATGTTCCCGGATATCTTGCTCCCCTGCCTGGCAGTACCCAGTGGCTCCCCTTTGCCTTCATAAGACTGCCTCTCTTCTAAGAATGGCATCCAAGACCCTTCATCAATAGGCCTACCCACTCACCCACAGCCTTTCCTCACACACCTTAGCTAATTCCCTGAGCTCCAACTATGTCACTCTTCTACTTGCCCATTACTGTCAAATGCAAAATGCACTCTCAGGCCTCCGGCCTCTGCAGATGTAGTACCTCCTGCCTAAAAATTCCAGGAGGAGGCAAGGAGTGTTGGCTGTTTCTGCTTCCTGGGTCTCTGGCCAATGGGTTTGTTAGAATGTTGTCTGCAGTCATTTCCTTTTCTACACTTTCCTGTCACTCCAGGCCTGTGTCTTTCCCAAAAGAGCAATCAAGACCATTTACCATCACACCCCAACTCCTTCAGTCTCAGCTGGGAATCAGAACTATGAATTCCGATGGACCCCTGGGCAGTCCAGATTTTCTGTTTTACATTGCATTACATCTGCCAATCTGTTGTTTCTACCAAACTCTGACCAAGAACCTAGCACCCAGCATGTAGCACTGAGGACCTAGTACCCAGCACTTAACACAATGACAGAGAATAGGGGGCATTGAGTAAACAAACTCCTGGAACTCCTGGAACACCTGCTGTGAGTTCTCTCTGACAACTAGGTGGAGGGGGACTTGAGGGCCTCAGATTTTATATTTTGTAGAAGGGGATGGGTGGAAAAGGGGGCACTTAATCAGCATAGATGACTCCACATACTACATCAGTGTCCTGTCAGCTTCTCAGTAGTCACCCACCTCAGACACCCATTGTCCCAAATTCAAAAACCTGCCCCACTTTCACTCCTTTCCTAAAGCTAACACAGTGACCAAACAGAAGCACTGGCTCCCCCACACCAGAACAGGCACCACACTCTCCCACCACTATTTTCGGGGATGCCATCACCAGAATAGGGTAGTGACCATGGGTCTCCATTCTCCTCTCCTTCCTTTGTCCTTAGCAAGCAGGAAACAAGCTGCAACTGGACTGCAACCCCAGAGCTGGATGGGTGGCCAGGTCACAGGAGGGACTCCATGGCCTGAAAAGATGCTAGCCTTCAGCTGTCATAACAGCATATGCCAAGTGAACTGTGAGAGATTCATCCCACTCCACCCCTAGCCCTGTTTCACTCCTTTGGAATTTGCTTTGGTAAATAAGGACAGCCTGCCACCATGTACACACTCACACCCACGCAGGTGCACACTCCTTCCTTATCTGGAACACTTCCTTCAGGCTCTCCGCAGCCAGCCATACCGCCACTTTCGTGATTGCATATAATTCACATTCAAACAAACTGACTTGTCAAAGACACAGCAGGGGAGAAAACTGTCTGAATGAGATCCACTGTGGCTCTCTGCTTTTGCTCTCCTCTTTCCTGGCATCTTTCATGTCCAAAGAGGATCATTGGTTTGACCAGAGGATGACTGAAACATGGATACCAATGCAGCTGTGAAATTGTAGGCCAATGACATCATGAGTGGCCTTCCGGAACACCAGAGAGGCATTCTCAGCTTTTGATTCCTGCAATGCCTCCACTTTCTTAACAATACTCTTGCATTTTTCTAACCAGTGGCTCCTGTAGTGGATTGTGAATTAGCATCACCTGGAAAAAAGGACAGGCTGGGAAGGGTGGCTTGAGGGACTGAGCCACCCTAGCCTCTGCTTACCAAGTTGTGTGTGTGTGTGTGTGTGTGTGTGTATTTAATATATAAAATTATATTATATCATTCTCACCCACCTCCTCACTCTTTCAGCTAACCTGTTACTAGATCTTATTGTTTTTGTTTTTTGAGACAGGGTTTCTCTGTATTGCTTTGGAGGTTGTCCTGGCACTAGCTCTGTAGACCAGGCTGGCCTTGAACTCAAAGAGATCAGCCTGTCTCTGCCTCCCAAGTGCTGAGATTAAAGGCGTGCGCCACCAACGCCCAGCTGTTACTATATCTTTAGACTAAACAGAAACCATTGATTTAGTACATTATATCAACTATTCTCCTCAAAGCTGGTGGGCTGCTTGCACAAACATCAGGCAGGATGGAGATCATTACTTTGTAGAAAGCCCATCCCTCAACCACCTATCTGGTCCATGAAAAGGCAGAATGAGACTTCTCTAAGGATCCCAACTCACTGCATAATCTCCTGAGGTTTGTCTTGGAAGCCTGAACAACCAGAGTGATTGACAATGATGTGTTTAACTTCATTAGCACAGACCACAGACTTTCTTTCCTAGGAGAAGTGAGTTGGCCCACTCAACCCCAGGTAACCAGAGGCTACTACAGCTCTCCTAGCCCCAGAGAGAAGCACTGAGACAGTGCTTCCTGTGTCTGTTCTCTGATATGAATCTTCCTGGCAGCCTGTGGCCCAGTTGAAACCTGAACCTTGTGAGATCTATCGAGTTGACACTGTTGCCAGGCATTAATTAAAGTTCAATTAATTATTAAAATGGCATTTATTGAGGTTTAGCATCTTGGAAATAAGATTCGAGTTGGTGGCAGCTACAGACTTTAGTAATTCTAGTCTTAATAATCAGTTGTGATCTGTTTGCCTTGGAATCCCTTTTCTTATTAGATTGAAATCAAACCTTTCTTTGAGACACCTAATTGTAAGTGAAACTAATTTGCTTCCCCTTGGGGCACCAGGGACTCTGAGTCTATGCAGGATGAGGAAATCCCACATTAGGACAGAGAAGGGGCCCCTCCCTGCCAGATATGAAGGATGATAGGTATTCATGGAGAGCATCATTTAGAGAAATGGTCCCCCAAGCTCCCATCTGCACACAAGTTAACTGGAGCTTTAAAGACTGCGTTCCTATCTCATTAGAAATGTCAGCATACCGTGGATGTCTCCTCCAATGATCCTGAATGTCTCAGGGTTGCTTCTCCATTCAAGTAACTTCTGGGACTGTGTGGATGTTCAGGAGGGAGGAAGGGAGGGAGGGAGGGATGGAGGGAGGGAGGGAAGGAGGGAGGGAAGGAAGGAGGGAGGGAGGGAGGGAGGGAGAGAGAGAGAGAATGCATTCTGAGGCATGCATCTGTACCTCACTTCTCCAGCTTCCTGAAGTCTTGTGTGTCTAACCTCAGGAATCAGTGAGCATGACTGCTTGTAAACCCTCCTGATGGTGAGGGCCTTGCTGCTGCAGACAGGTCTTAGATCAACTGGCCACCAGATCACACTCACACACACATACACACACACACACACACGCACACGCACACGCACACGCACACGCACACGCACACGCACACACACACAGAGTGTAGTAGAATGGGTACAGGCTTAGTAGGGGGGAACACAGGGATTGAAACCCCAAATCTGATGCACAGTATCTGTGACTCCTAGAGACATGACCTAATATTCTGGGCATTGAGTCCCATGTCTCTAAATTGACTGTGACAACAGCAACCTCACAGGGTATTTATAAAGGTCAGAGAGAATGAATGTGAGGTGCCTGCAGAGTACAGAGTACAGAGCCTGGTGTTGCAGATGCTCAGTAATGGGGAAGTTAATCCTTTTCCTTCTCCTCCTCCTTCTCTTCCTCCTCCTCCTCTTTCACCTCCTTCTCCTTCTTCTTTTGCCTATGGATTATCAAACACACCAAAAAACAGCATCAAATAACATAAGCACAGAGCAGAACACAAGTGGCCCAGGATGATATAACTCTCCTGTCTTCATCAGGAGAGATGAGCTGAGCATGGTGTTATAGAAAAGCACACGTAGTTGTGATAGAGTGTCAGAAACTGTTGTACTAACACAGACCGTGATAGTAAGTAAGGGGTAGGAGAACAGAGTCAAGAGATGCCCTGAACGATGAAACCCTGAGTTCAGTGATCACTGACTGGAAGGGAAGAGGATGTAAGGAGAGGGTGCAGTGGGTAGAACAGTGCATTTGACAGGAATGGGAGCTTGAGAGTGGTGGGGCCAGGAAGAAAAAGAAAGGTGAGCCCTTTCTGGAGGACAGATTGAGCATCAGGCTTGGCCCCTAGAGTTGCTGGAGACATGAAAGATAAGGTCTACCAACCAAGGGGTACCATGATGGGGCTGCCACTCCTGGCTCTATATGCTTGAAGCCTCCTTAGGACATAGTGAGTTGCTTTACAACTATGGCAAGGCAAATGGCATCTGCAGCTTGTTCATTATCCTGTACTAACTGGATGGTGAGGTCCCATGTATCCTGGGCCAAGGTTTGAGGTCCATGGATAAAGGACTCTATTACCTGTCTCCCCTTCCCAGCTATTTCCTTTAAAAAATGAATAGAACAGTCAAAATGAAATCTCAGGTCTGTGGTCACATTTTCCAGGAGAAATAAATAGGATTCCTAAACAGGCCTGGTTTTCTGGCTAACGGCCTTTGGTGAATAGGACATTGTCATCCAATCCTGTTTACTCAGATTTTCTGGGCCCTCTCCCATGCTTGATTTCACACACTCATTTTGGCTGCTTTAGCTGCAGAACAACGTTGTAAACTGCTGAGCAGGAAAGAGAAGCAGCCCAGGCAGATGGAGGTTTCCTGACTCCTTGGCCAGGGTTCCTTTCACAAAGGAAAAGCAGGAGGAAGAGGGGGAGTGTTTCTTTTCCAATCATCAGATGGCACAAGGCCTGTGGAAACCCTCTCCTTCAGGGAAATCGGTCCTTTTTGGCCCAGCAGTCTCCTGTTTTCCTTCCCACTCACTGGCTAAGTTGCCCCCAAGTGACTCTGCAGGTGAGTTAACTGATATGATGAGACAAACAGAGACAGAGAGATAGAGATAGAGAGAGAGAAGAGAGAGAGAGAGAGAGAGAGAGAGAGAGAGAGAGAGAGAGGTGTGTGCATGGCCCACAAACTAGGTGAAGAGTTTAAGAGCCACTATTAGAAGGATTTCTTTTGGTCAAGAAGAAATGGTCCAGATGAAAGAGTTGTGAAGAAGCACAGAGAGGCATGGATGGGGGAGTTAGAAGATGGCTTAGATTGGAACTGAAATGCATTAGAACCCATTGAGTTGGCTCATACCTGTGACCCTTGCACTCAGGAGGCTGGGCAGGAGGATCTCTAGTTGGTAGCTAACCTGGGCCAAATGAAAAGATTCTTTTTCAAAAAAAATCTTTGAGAAGAATTAATTAATGAATCAGGGCATGGATCCCAAGGAAAACATTGGTCCCAGAGTAAATGCAGACTAGAATCTCATCTAGACAGACTTTAGTACAAACACTTAACAAAGAGATTGATCAATGGAACAAAAAGAGGATGTAGTAGTAGGCCTAAATATACAGATGAGGAAGACATACATGATAAAGGAGCATTTCCAGTGAGAGAGCCACCAATTGATTAACAACCAATGCTCTCAAGCAACAAAGTAGGCTATTTAGGAAGGGGGGAAAAAACGAACAAATCCCATATGGATAAAAGTTTGACAAATAAAGTTGTAAATTGAGGAAAAGAAAACTGTTATCATGTGCTCCATGAAACATCTGTGCATTAGTGAATGTGCATGCAGACAAATGCAAAAAAAGAAAAAACCCACAAGCCTGCTTATTTCTAATTTGACATCTGAGAATTACAACCCAACAAGGAAAAGGGAATCCTTAAGACTCAATAAAGATAAGAGCTCTTACAAGCCATTAGGAAAATGGACAAAGGACATCCTCGGAAAGGGGGAAATTTTCTTATAAACATAGCAAAAGACAAACCACTTCAATTGTCATAGAAGAAAAGTAAAATAAATGATACTTTTTATCTATTAGACAAGATGAAAAGTGCAATTATGTCCTCATGCCCTCGTAGACAAGGAGACAGGAAATCAGCCATGTTCTTATACTTTTGTGGAAGGACAATATGATATGGAGGATAAGAATGAAACAACAAGCCGGGCGTTGGTGGCACATGCCTTTAATCCCAGCACTCTGGAGGCAGAGGCAGGAGGATCTCTGTGAGTTCGAGGCCAGCCTGGTCTCCAGAGCCAGTGCCAGAATAGGCTCCAAAGCTACACAGAGAAACACTGTGTTGAAACCCGCCCCCGCCCCAAAAAAATAAAATGAAACAACAGTCAGGGAAAACTTAAATATACATATCAATTAAATCTAAATATACATTGTTTAATACATATCTAGATTGTAACACTTACTCTACAGTGAACACTGACTATCCTATCCAGCATCCATTCTATCACCCTTGTAAAGAAATAGATATAACAACGTAAATGTATTTCTCCCGCAAATCGACACTGTTCAGTGCTATACTTCTATAGAACAAGCCCAAGATGTAGTAGCTTCAAACAGAAGAAGCTATCCTTCCTTCATGACTAGGCTAAGTTCAGTTGTGTGGCTCATCAACTCTATGTGATGCGACCTGGTACAGCAGTCACCCAGAGTCTCTGCTGGGCTGGAAGGCACCAGCTGGCTCACTCATACGGCCATCAGTGTTGGTGGCAGCTCCGCTCAAATTTCTCTCTGTGTGCAGTATAAATGCTCACTATCAGCCAGATTCCCAGAGGGAGTTTCTAAGCACGTGAAAACAAAACAGCAACTCTGTTAAGTTTTGTCTCACATGTTATTTAACGTTGCTTCCTTCACATTTTAGCAACTGAGGTGACTCCTGGAGACATTGTGGCCATCAATAATCCACCAGAGGATGCTTTCTATTTAAACTCAGACACATAGATGTATGCAGACATGCCCATGCATATATGAATATACATATATACACACACGGAACTTGCAGAGTGATCCCTAAAAACCTGTTTATAATTTTGGCACCAATGAAAAATGAAAAAGGATCTAGCACTTTAATGCTGTATTCTTTCTGTGGGAAAAAAAAAAAACCAAGCACATTTATTGAGATACTGCAAGCAAGCTCTATTCAGTGGCTCAGGCATAAATTCTCCACCCACATAGAGACTGTCACCAGCTTACGAAGGTTCTATCTCGGATTATTTGGCTTTACAATGTTGCCCAAACTGTACATTTAGCAGAAACTGCATGCCGAGTTCTGATCTGTTCCCATGCTTGTGATTTGTGCTGTGGTGCTGTCCCCTGATGTTGGGCAGCAGCAGCATGTCACTGGTCCACAGCTGACGACTTTGCATGCGCTCAGCCAGGATGTTCTGTAGGTCATGGATTTCCAAATTTTGATGATGTCATCTTACTTTATGGGGCCATAGCTCCTGATCCGCTGAGGAGCTTCTGCAAAGATCTTGTCTCCCAATTCCTTTCCCTCTAATCATGTAGTTCCTTCCAAGGAACTGACTGGTGGCTTCTAGGAAACTGATCAACAGCAGGAAGAAGGCCTGCTTCCAGCCCACACCCGTTTAGGACGATACTTCTTCCATTTGGATGGTAGCCTGATGTAAGCCCTAGTGTCTTTCTTTGGGAAACACATGGCCTGTTTTGTCATTGATTTTTTTTCTTTTAATTTTTTGAGGCAGCATTCACCATGTAGCCCTGACTGTCCTGGAACTTGCTATATAGACTAGGCTGGCCTCAAGCTCACTGAGATCTCCCTGCCTCCACCTCCCAAGTGCTGAAATTAAAGATACATGCCACTGTGCCTTGCTGCTTGTCTTCAGTTTTGATGTGGTTCCTGGGATAAACCTCAGCACTAGCTCAGGTAACATGGCCAAAAGGAACTTGCTAACACACAGAGCCAGAGTTATCATGGGAGCAAGCCCAGGTATCAGAAGAGAATGAGACATCTCACTCAGCCATAGCCTGTGAAAACCAAAAGATTGCCCAAACACTACCATGCCTGTGTGTGGAGAGCTAGCTCAAGCCTAAGATCCACATACAGCTGTCACAGGGCATGAACATGGTGGGCTGATGGACTATGAAGTAGGAGGATAAAACCCTTGAAGCCATTGGGGCTGGCCACTACAATTTGTTGCAAGTCTTCCTTCTCACTTTTCCTGCCATGCCTGCTTTACTCTCTCCCTGGACACTCTCATATGCATACGTACATGTGCCCATGCAGAGGCCCCCTACAAGCTGTTCTGGGATCGTGTGCTCACTTGATTATATGGTAAAATAACACGGGGTGCACACGCAGGCACACGAACATGTGCGCACAGTTGCATGTACTATGTGAGTACCTAGTGCTCAGCTGTTTGGGGGTATGTAGATACATGGGTGTTAGCAGAACTGAAGAGCTGCTTTCTCCCTGTATTTATCATGAGCAGGTGCTGGGCTCAAGCTGTAAGTGTGTCAAAAGTGTGAAGTATGCCCAAAGGTGTGCATGTGTAAGTAGCAGAGAAAGGCTTGTATGAGGAAGATAGATACAGCAGTTCTGGAGAGCTAATCCAGATGACCTGAACATTAGGTCATTGCTTCCTCCATCTTGAGAAAGGGGGGCAAATCCAAGAGTGGATAATTCCTCAGCACAGCACACCCATCCCTGGCCAGCCCGAAGTGAGAGTTGCTGTCTGTGTCAGGGGTAGAATCCCAAGACAAGGATAATAAGCCAGGCAAGGACCCCTGCATCTAAGAAGGGCTTCTGGTCTAGGATCACTGGCCCATCAATCAAAGGGCCCATGAACCCTACTTTCCGAGCCCCTCATTTACAAAGCAACAACCAACCAACCAACCAACCAACAAACAAACAAACAAAACCAGACAGCTTTCACACTGAGAAAGAAGTGAAGACAAACCAGTATCAACAGGCCCTGAATTTGGATCACAACTCCCACACGCCCTCTCTGAGTCACCACTGACCCAGTTGCTTCTTCTCTCTGGTCTCAGCTTTCTAATTTCTGAAATAAGAGTAGGTGGTAAAAACTGTAAGGTGTAAGGAAGAAATAAAATGTAGGGGCTTAGCACAGAGCCTAGCACCAAACAGGGAATGGTCAGCTAATTTTTTTAAAGGAAGAAAAGAAAAGAAAAAATTAATCTGTGCTGCTGTTGCTGATGTTATAGATATTAGTGGTAGTGGTGATGATAATGATAATAGTGAGAGTGATGATGGTGATAATGATGATAATAGTGATGGTGATGATGATAGTAGTGATGCTGATGATGGTGATGGTGATGATGGTAATGATGATAGTGATGGTGATGGTGATGATGATAATAGTGATGGTGATGATGATAGTAGTGATGCTGATGATGGTGATAATGATTGTAATGGCGGTGATGATGATAGTGATGGTGATGTTGATGATGGTGATGATGATGATGATAATGATGGTGATGGTAGTGATGATGATAGTGATGGTGATGGTGATGATAATAGTGATGGTGATGATGGTTATGATGACGATGATAATGACGGTGATGGTAGTGATGATGATGATGATAGCGATAGAGATGATGATGGTGATGGTGATAGTGATGGTGATGATAGTGATTATGATAGTGATGATGATGGTGATGATAATGATTTATTCTGAATCTTGCAATAGCACTATGAGTAAAGCTTCTGTATAGTATAGCTCTAGGGAATTCACTCACCCACAGTGTGTGCAAATGGAAGTTGTGCAATATACAACCTACACAACTGGCCCAGATAGTCTGTAAAGAAGGCCAGACAGAAAACAAGATGGAAGTGACATGCTGGAATGAGTCCCAGGGCTCCTGGGTCATCTTGCCATCACATCTCTTACCCTAACCCAGTCATCATTCATCATGTTAGATTTATATTCATAGTTTGGAAAAAATCCAATCCAATCAGCTCCCTATTTGCTCCATATTCACCTAAAATGTCCTTCCTGCCACCCTAAAAAATAGAGTCTGAGAGAGGAGAGATGAGAGAGAGAGAGAGAGAGAGAGAGAGAGAGAGAGAGAGAGAGAGAGAGAGAGAGAGAGAGAGAGAGAGAGAGAGAGAGAGAGGACCCAGCCAGGAAAGCCAGATGCAGATGGTACAAACTTTGATGAAGAGACAGAGCTAAGGAGTGTTGTCTCCTACAGGCTTGTCTATCCTGGAAACAGTTTGGGCCCAGGATGGCACACAGTTCTGCCTGACTTTCCTTGGGTATAACATGCCTCCTTGTCAAATGGGACACACTCAACTTTGCCAAACTTCTAAGATCCCTGTGGCCTGTGTGATCAGCATGGTGCCCCTGCAGGAGTCTGGCAGAACAGAAATGTGCAGAAAATGGCCTAGCTAGTGGCAGGGTTACATGAGGCAGGTTGAAGACATTTCAGAGAGCTAGTGTTATCCAGCAAGCAGAATCCTGTGTGTGTGTATGTGTGTGTGTGTGTGTGTGTGTGTGTGTGTGTGTGTGTGTTTTCTGGGCTTTGCTCTAGAAGGAAGTCATTCCATCGGCCGAGGTTCTAGGCTCTACTACGGTCAAAGCAAAGGCGAAGAATTAGCCTCTGTGCTGACCTCATCCTCAGAGACGACTCTTATCCCTAGGGCATCTGGGCCTTAGAAGTGTAGCTGCTACCCTGACTCTTATTTGCACAATCATATGACATTTGCAGTGGGGATCATAGCAACATTATGTCAGCATAGTTTTCTTGCATAGTTTTCCATTGATTTACTTTCTTCAGCTGGCTTCCTAGTAGAAGGGTACTCTTCCACCATCAGTAGTGTGTGTTCTGAGACAGACCCATGCTTGAGTATCTGACATGAATGCACCATGATGGAATTCTCACAGCAAGCCTGTGAGATGAGGTGGGTGTTATTTATCTCCATATGCAGATGAGGAATGGGTATGAGACAGCAGGCTCCTGGATGTGTCACAGCAGATCCCCAAACCAAAGTCAGGTGTCTGGCTCCAAACAAGCCCACACTCACAGCCATTACTCTTTACTTATGCATTAATGTTAGAAGGATGGAGGACACTTCTCAGCAGGTCAAGTGATTGCCTCACAAACATGGGAGCCCCAGTTTGTTCCCAAAACCATGTAAACAAAATGCCAGGGTACTGTCACTTACTTGTAATCTCAGCACAGAGAAAGCAAAGGCAAACATCCCAGGACCCACCAGCCAGCCACCCTAATCAGTGAGGTCCAGGCCAATGAGAGAACTTGTCTTAAAAATCTAAGTGTGCTCCAGGTGGTGATGGAACACCCCTTTAATCCCAGCACTCGGGAGGCAGAAGCAGGTGGATCTCTGTGAGTTTGAGACCAGCCTTGTCTATAAGAGCTAGTTCCAGGACAGCCTCCAAAGCCACAGAGAACCCCTGTCTCGAAAAAACCAAAAAAAAAAAAAGAACAAAAAAAAAAAAAAAAAAAAAAAAACTAAATTTGTGGCACCTGAGGAATAACACACAAGGTTGACCTCTGGCTAGATGTGTATACATACATAAACATATGTATGAACCCCTGCACACACATGCACATGTACACATGCACACACACACAGTTCTGTGGAGAGACTGATTGTTACTCTGATATAAAAATAGTGAGAACTAAATAACTTTCCCATAGCTATACAAAGCAATGATAAGCCCAGAACCCAGGACCTGTAGAACCCTAGTCTAAGGGGCTTAATATGATGAAAGAGTATGACAGGGTCTTGATATACAGACCAGACTGTCCTTAAACTTATGATCCTCCCACCTTGTCCTCCCTAGTGTGGGGATTATAAGCATATGCCACCTTGCCTAGTTTCATGTGATATACTTTTAGCTAAAATAATACCTTAAAATATGTGATAACAGGGGATGGAGAGGTTGCTCAATGTTTAAGAGCACTGGTTGCTCTTCCAGAGGACCCAGGTTCAATTCCTAGCACTCATATGCCAGCTCATAATTGCCTATAATTCCAGTTCCAGGGAGTCTGACACCTTCACATAGACATCCATGCAGGCAAAGCATGAATGCACATGAAATAAAAATAAATATTTTTAAAACAAGTGGTAACAGCTTTTTAATGGAACAATATTGTGTTGAGATGGATGCAATGACATCAACAATAATTCAGCTTGCCCAGGTATGCTGAAGATATCAAATTAAACGAAACTGGGTGAGACACACATTCTTTCTAAGATTTCTTTGAGAGAAACACAAGAAGTTAGGAGACCACGTCCATCATGGGGTGGTGTCCGGTTGTCTCTGAGAAGACTGTAACTTCTCAAACTTAGCACACACCCAGAAAGTATTGTCTGGGGAAGGTCTTATGAAGGAAGGAAGAAAGCATCTGCGGGGAGGATGTAGACATTTGTTCATTTAGCAAGTGTTACTACATTTTTATGACCCACTAAGAATCACCTGTGACACCTTGCGGTGGTTTGAAAGAAAATGGTCCCCAAAGGGAGTGGCATTATTAGGAAGTGTGAGTTTGTTGGAGTAATGTGGCCTTGTTGAAGGAAGTGTGTTACTATGGAGCAGATACCATATCTGCTCAAGCCATGCCCAGTGTGACCACTTCTTGTTGCCTGTGAGTCAGGATGTAAGAACTCTCAGCTCCTTCTCCAACACTATCTCTGCCTGCATGCTGCCTTGCTTCCCACCATGATAATAATGCACTAAACCTCTGAAATGTAAGCTGCTACCCCTTTAGATATTTTCCTTTATAAGAGTTGCCACAGTCATGGTGTCTCTTCATAGCAATAGAAACCCTTTGTGGGATGTCCCCTCTTTATGTATGGAAACCCTGGGTACCATGAATGAAAGGATGTGTCCAAACCTCAGCAATGAAAATAGAGTCTGCCTGTGAAATGGGCCCTGGGAGCTGTCAGCCCATCTCCCCCTGCAGTCTCTGTCTCCTCCTTCTAATGAAGGGCATGCCGCCCCACCTCCTCAGCACACTGGAAGAGTTCCTGCTCAGGACATGGGAGAAACTATTTCTATAAGTACTCAACATACAGTGACATTCTAAGGAGTTATCAGCCTCAGGATGATGGGCCCCAGGCTGACAGCTTCCAGACTCTAAGTCACAGAGGAGAAAGCCACTGATTCTCATCACTGGTGCTAGATCCCTCCTTGCTGCTGTTCACAGATGCCCTTCCCAGCAGGATGAGCAATCCACACGCCTCTCCCACCAGGCCCGAGAAAACTCAGGAGCTCAGTATTGCTCAGAATGCCTTGTTGCTGCCTGGGATCATTGCTGAGAGATGGGCATACAGACAATGACAGTGACATATCTAGGAATGTACCGGAAATGTCACACACACACACACACACACACACACACACACACACACACACACACACCTGTTATGCAGCTCATTCATTGTCAGAAGGACTGTGTTACTAAGAAACAAACCTTGATGTTGCAAAGTGACTGAAGCACATTGAGATGATTCCGCTGTGGTTACCTTGTTCAAATGGCCCTTTCATGACAATGCAGTGTCCCTCTGCAAAGGGACACTGACGTATGCCCAGGCTTTCAGGGGCTATTTTAGGATGAATGGGCTGCTAGGCTGGCTTTTGTGGGTTCTCATGAAATAGAATGAATCTGGAGGCCTTAATTCTGGGCTTTGTCTTCATGGCCAGCTACAAAGCAAGGAGGATCCAGGAGGGGCTGAGGCAGTCACCAGTTTAAAGGGACTGGATTCATTAGCCTGACAATGCTGCTGGGCTGAGGGTATGTAAAATAAAAGTCACATCCAGGGAAGAGCTCACAGAGATCTAGGGCCACTGCACCTCAGGCCTCTTCAACATTGCAGGGCCAGAAGGGATCACAGGGAAATCCAATGGGATGAAGGGTGAGGTGAGCCCACAAAAAAACACAATGCCTGGGCCTCAGCTTGACTGCTTCCTGAGCCCACTCTCAGCCCTCTGTGAATGGTGTGTACTAGGTATGCTTGGAGCAGAGGGCCAGCCGTGGAGGAAGCTCAGCTGATCCAAGGATAGGGGCACAGCTAGTTAGGGAGATGAGGATGTAGATGGAACACAGCGTGGTAACCTTGTTCCCCAGCTCTGTTGCTTAGCATGTTCTTAAAATGAAAGGAAAGATGCTGGAGAGATGGCTTAACAGCTAAGAGCACCTACTGCCCTTCTGAAGGAGAAAGAGCCATCCCCAAACCCATTTTGGATGGCTCACAACCGAGAGGACCTCATGCCCTCTTCTGATCTCCATGGGTGCCCACACAGATATGACATCTACTCACACAGACACACACAGACACACACAGACACACACACAGACACACATACACACACACATACACATACACACACACACACACACACACACACACACACACACAACACACACACACACACACACACACACACACACACACACACACACACACACACACACATTAAACAAAAATAAATTGAGGGGGAGGAAACTGCAGGAAAGGTAAAAATAAGTAAAACCAAAAAGTTATGAGGAGCACATATGTCATGGTCACTCTGTTAGGTAACCAAAGGACCAAAAGGTGCTCACCTCACCCTACTGGAATTTCTCAGGGATAGAAATATTCTCAGGAGCCTGTGAGTTACTTGGCTGACCCCTTTAATTAAATGGATGAGGTTGAAGGGGTCATGACTATAATCAATATCCCCTCATTATAACTGCAGCGGGGTGAGACATTGAATTCAAGATATCATCATGAGCTCAGCCCCTCGTGAGCAAAGCTTCTGCGTATGGCTCCTTGTGGTGCTCTTCATTTATTCCCGAGCACTAGCATGCACTGGGGACAGCATGGGGGATAGATGACTCAATAATAAGCAAAGGAGACGAGATGTGTACCCGGCCCTGGAGGAGCACACAGTCTAGGGGCAGATATAGACATGTAAGTAGTTCTAATACCATTAAATGTTTCAACAAATCACTGTGCAAGGGAGAGAGGTGTGAGTGAGTGGCTAGCCACTGAATGAAGAAGAGGATCTATGAAGTCTTTACAAGAGAATTGAGCTGATCTTAAGGGATAAGCCATCAAGGAAGAGGTAAAGGGAGGGTATGCCCAAAGAAGGAACAGCATGCTACAATCTCCAAGGCCAGCACTAGCAGGAATCAGAAGGTCCAGGAAGTGGGTAGGGGGTGACAGGGGTGGAGGGTGAGTAGCAGTATTCTTCCGTGACTCAGATCTTTCAGCCAGAGGAAAATGTAGCAGGCCACAACAATCTTGCCTGACACCATGGAGCCTGTGAAGACTCTCACACACAGGAGTTTGTCTGATTGGATTTTCAGAGTAGCCCTGGGGGTTCCAGCCCCATTCTACAGATGAGTAATGAGCTTGGGTTAGAAATAACACATTAGTTGCAGTGCTAATGAGATAGTGAAGGAGGAGGGAGCTGCCACAAATCCATATACTCCTTCCTTTCCTTCAGTGTTGGTCTGGAGGGGAAGGGCATAGGTGGAGAGAGCAAGAAGCTAGAGTCAGCCCCAATAGCCTTGCCACTGATCCTAGAAGGAATAAACTCCACCTCAGAAAGCTAGATGACTCCCAATTAGCACCAGGGGAGGCTTGGGAACTATTGTCTCTTAAACACTGCAAGGCTGGAAAGGGAATATTAAGATGTCGCTACACCCACCTCTGCCCATCCTGGAGAGTCCGCAGAGTGGGAGGAGTCCTTCCAGGGAGGACTTCTCAGCAATCGTGCCTGCCTGGGACTGCCCTGCTTATGCTCTCAGAGTGGCACTGCTCCCTGTGGTCCAAGCTCGAGCCATTGAGCCCTCTCTACCTTCTCCCTTCTTCCTGCAGCACAGTGAGTCTTTAATACTGCTTGTATCCATCTCTTCTCTTTTCCATGACTACTTTAGGCTGACACTGCACTAAGGGGCTTCTCTACTTCCTTGCCTCTCCTTTGTCTCCCATCTCAGTCCACCCAGTGGCTGAGATGACATCACTTGATCTAAGGCAAGGCTCCGGTTACAGTAGCACATTCCAAGTTCTCAATTAATATTTGACATGTGAACGTCTGCCATGGCTTTAAAGTGGCTACTCCATAAAGTCTAGATCTACCCATCTGAGTCCAGAACTTCTTACCACCAGGCCCTACGTCACCTTCCCAGCCTGCTCTTCCACTACTCCTTCTCTTAGCCTGTTCTACAGATGAGTGATATGGTGCTACCTCAGTGTGGACATTCCTCAAATGAGAACTTTCCTCAAATGAGAAATCTCATGACCACTTTCTCCCACTTTGGGGGTCTTGTAACACCATCCTATATATCAGATATTTTCATTATTATTCATAACAGTAGCAAAATTACAGCTGTGAACCAGCATTAAAAACAATTTTATGCTGGGGGGGGGGTCACCTCAGAGTAAAGAACTGTATTAAAGGGTCACAGCATTAGAAAGGCTGAGAACCATTGCTGTAGAACATGCCTCCCACTACCAGCATCCTATGGGATTCCCCCTCCAATGAGCAATACTGGAGTCCTCCCAGAAAGGTGTGTCTCTGTATGTGTTTAAGAAAGAAGGGAAGCATCTGGGGAGATGGCTCAGTCAGTCAAATGCTCATCACACAATCATGAGGACCTGGGCTTGATCCCAGCATCCAAACACAAAAAAACATGCATGGCAGCACATGCTTACATTCTAATGTGGAGGAAGCCAACACAGGATTCTTGAGGCTTACTTGTCAATCAGCCTAGCCTACCTACTTGGTAAGCTCCTAGCAAGAAACTCTGTCTCCTAAAACAAGGTGGGCAGCTCCTCGGGATGACACCTGAAACTGACCTCTGACTTCCACAGGCACACTCACGTGCACACATAGGTAATCACACATGGACAAATACACACACGTTCACGCCCACACACACACACACACACACACGCACACACACATATATGTTTACTTCTTTAAAGTCACAAGCCACTGCAGTGCTCTTGAGTTTCATGTTTATTTATCTGTTAAGAAATAGCAATAACTGTCACCTCATAAAATTGCTGGGATTAAATGAGATAATGCATGTGAAAGTGTTTAGCAAGTGGTTTTCTGGAAATTAACTATGATAATTATTATGCACATTTTAAAAATCACAATTAGGAAAACATTTTTTTCCTTCAGAAGTTCTGAGTCTTTACTGTCTAGAGAGTAATCACTGGCTACACTCAATCAGTGAGCACTGGAATACGTGGCCCCTTCCAACTGGCACATTGTAGCTATACCAGATTTTGAAGTCTTTTTGTCTCAACAATAGTAGAATATCGAATAATTTTATAGTGATCGGGTGTTAGTGAATGTTGTGGATATGTTAGCCTAAGTGAAACCTACTCATAAAATGAATTCACATGTTTCCCTTTACTCACTATGGCTACTTTACATTGCAGATGGGGTTTGCAATGTACTTGTATTAGACTGAACTGCCCTAGAGAGCTGGATGTGTACTGCATTCATCTTTTACAGCATCTTTTGGGAACACTATCAGCATTTGTCCATTGAATTGTGATGCAAGCGAGCCCTCTTCTCCATCTGCTTGGCAGTCATGGAAGAGGATAAGCCGTGCTCTTGGCCTGTGTGAGGATAGGTTGGGTGGAGGCTCTGGCTATGCCATAACCACCTCCTGCAATGCTTTCCTGGCACAGTCCAAATCTAGTAAATAGCTCACAACCCAGCTTGCCACTGTTGCCACACCTCTCAGCCTTCAAGGGACACTCGGGGGAATTGGCCCTACTCCCCTTTTCACTCATCATGAACCTCTCCTTGTAACTAATTAAAGTAGGTTTACTGTGAGAAGTGGTAGATTATCTGCCTGAGGGGTAGCTTATAGACACACCCTAGCATCTTCTGAAGCTTCCTGAGAAAGCTGCTCTTGCCTGTGCATCAGGAGTATGGTGTGCACGCTGTCTCCACGTAGGAAAATCAGTGACTTGGGTGGGAAGCATGGAGTCTTTCCCACTGAGCTACAAGACCAGACCACCTGTCTTCTCTGGGACTCATTGCCAGAGCAGAGAGAGGAGCCAAAGGCTTGCCTGAGCTCAGTGCTGTCCAATACGGCTCAGAACTCTGGGGAGTGACACTGGGGAACCCTCCCCAGCCAGCAAGCTGAGCTACATCCTGGGGCATGGGCATACCCAGGCCCCTCCCACTTAGTTCTTTCTTCCTCATCACCCAGTTGAAACCCCGCTAAAGACCTGAGACTCACTCCAGACTACCTCAGACCTACCTCAGAGCTTGCCACCTGGGGAAACAAAGCCACCCTCCAACAGACCTAGGTCCATCCACAGAATGCTAGTCTTTCCAGCATGTCCCACCCTGACAAGCCTAAAGGGGACACCTGAGCTTGAAGACTGCATGGGCCCAACCACCTTGGACCCAGTGAGAACATTTGAAGAGATGGGATGACTTTTTAAAATAGAATCGTAGAAGGCCCAGGAGAGGGATTCGTCTCTCCAGAGTGTCTTTTCTTTGGGATCTGTGTCAGAAGGGTTCTTAAATCTTCAGAAAGCCCTCATCTCTCCGCAAGCATGAGAACGTGGTAGCAGTGAGGCACAGTAAAAAACCTGCTGATAGACAGATGGAATGGTGTAATTATACGCAGGAGGGAGAGAGGGAGCGTTTGCTGAAATTATTAGTGTGGGCAGACAATTAGAGGCTTTTCCAGAAGATTACACTTTTCCCTCCCATCTGCGCTCCATTTAGGAGTTTTTACATTCACAATGCTATTTCCTCCTCAGCTGTGCCATTTGCCATTTTGCCCAAATTATTATTGTGCTTGACTTTGCGTTTGTTCAGACTTCACCAACACTGCCATCTTTCTCTCCTTGGCACTTGCCGCACTTACTCCCCAAGCTGCCCTGCCTCTCTCCCCTCCTCCACTTTCCATCCCTTCTTCCTTTGATTTCCCTTCCTCCCGCTCCCAGGTTAACCAAACAAGAGCCTCAAATGTGTAGCAAGATTACAGCCACTTGTTTATAGCAGAGGGCAAATGTGTACATCATTGTCATAGGTGATTGTGCTAGTCATGGGTGACTGTGGCTCTGGGATCACTCAGAAGCTACGGAGAGAAATCCCGAGCCTGGATGAGAAGGTTTTTTTATTTTATTTTTTTACTATGGCATATTTTTTGAATGTTATTGATCAGCATATACTAATGGTGCATTATTGGTGGGATACAGAGTGCATTATTAGATCAGGGTGATTAGCAGTCTCGTCTTCTTACCATGTCCTTGTGTTGGCAGCCTTCCCTATCCTGTCTTCTAATTCCTGATAAAACACACACTAGCTTACAGTGAACAACAGCCACCCACTGTACATCTCCTCCTTCTCCCTAACAAGGCTTTGGTGCCATTCGGGATGGCCTGCAGCGGCAGGTGAGAGCCTGTGTTTCCTGCCTGTCCAGTCTTACCTGGAATTGGTTTACTGGATCTGAGTTAGGTCTCCTGATCTCCCGTAGGTCTGAGCTTCTTAGATTCCAGGCCTCATTCACGAGCACTGTTCACTGTCCCTGGCATTTAGTGGAGAGTTTTTGAGAGTATTATATGTCACTGCAGCGTGTAACACTGGAGAGACCAAAGACAACCAGCATTGCTCCTGCTGCTGGAGGGCTTTCCTGAATCAGTGTCTGTGGAGGATGCTTTGGCAAGTGGGAATTAGTGTCCTCCTACTGTAGACAGGGAAAGAGAAAAGATTCTAAGAGTTTGATTTGCTTGTTCAAGCTATAGTCATAGTGCTGGGTCCTAGATCCAACCCTGCTGAGTCAGCCTGCAGTGCTGGTACTTTCTGCAGTGGATCCTCAGGTCTGGGAAAACAGAAGAATCCCACCTTCTAGAAGCTCTCTCACATACTGGATAAAGACACACATCAGCAAGTGGAAAAGGCGCTGAGGAAGGCTGTGGTCACTGAACTCAGCTCTGTGTGCACCCAAGGAGGAAGTCACGGTCTTACTACATTTTCTGTTGCTATAACAAACTGAGACCAACTAGTTTATAAACACTAGAGGTTTTCTTGGCTCATAGATCTGGATGCTGAAAGGTCTATGGGCATGCCACTTGGCATCTTGACAAGGGCCTAGTTGTTGTTTTATAACCAAGTGGAGGTCATCTCATGGTGAGACGGAGCAAGTGCAGTAGCTGATGTTTCTCTTTCTCTTCTCATAAAGCCATTAATGCCATTCTGAGGACCCCACCTTCATGATCTCATTTAATCCCAAGTATACCCCAAAGGCCCCACCCCCAAAATACCATTGACATATGAGTTTAAGCGTGAAGTTTCTACTATGACCTCGAGGAAACCTTCAAAGTATAGCAGTTCTAGGCATTTGTCCTCAAGAGGGGTGGGAGGAGGCCAGGCAGCTGCCAGGGAAAAGGGTTCTGAGCAAAGGCAGCAGCATGGAGCAGGATTTCAGGAAGGAGCCAGCTAGGAACAGAGTCTTTCTAGCACCTGTGTCTGCATCACTTCATTAAACCCCAGGCTTTCCCTCAGTGGTCTTCTTCAACACAGATAAAGAACTCAGGGTTCAGAAAAGATGCATCAACAGGGGAATATAGAGCCAGGGCAGACAGCCTGTCAGCCTCATTCCAGAGTGTAGCTCATGTTCTCAGCCTGGCACCTCCCAGCAGGTTAGCTGGCAGTGCCTGCAGGAGGGTGGTAGAGCTCTCTGAGTGGGAATCAGTGCCTGGTGAAAATGCATCAAGGGTCCTGGGAACCATTTTTCTGGGTTTGGACCATCCTGGGGTAAAGAGGTACCCTGATGGATTTTCAGTTACGCTGTGATATCAGTAATGTTTGGCAACTGAGTGAAGTCACCATGAGAACGAGAATGGTGCAGTTCCAAAGAGCAAGGTGGAAGATACTGTGCCTCGTCAAAAGTCTGAGGCCTTTGGAGGAGGACTTGGTACCTGATTAGAGATTTGGGTGAGGGGCCAGGAGGAAATGATGAATTAGAAGTTGCAGCCTTAAAAAAAAAAAAAATGGGTGGCTGATGGTGTCATTAGCCACTCTGGGAAATCAAGGAGGAGGAACAGGACCAACAGAAGAAGAAAGGATAAATTAATCAAGAAGGAATCCATGGCCATGGAGGCCTTTATAGTCTAGCCACTTGGGAAAGAATCATGACCAGGGAACTGAGAGCCCACCATGCATTAGAGAAAACCAAAATCTTTCCCAGCCACAGTTAAAAACAAACAAACAAACAAAAAGGTCTTCCTAGAGTGTGCCTCTCCACCTATCCCCTGCTTGCATGTATCTTTGGCAAGTCCAAGTTCCTTCTGCCAGATCACCATTGTAGCTCCACAGAGCCCCAGAGACAAGGGAATCCATGAAGACACACAGAGACATGTCCCCACTGAGGCACTGGCTCAGCCACTGCATCCAGAACAGGGGCCACCAAACTGTCTCCTAAAGCAGGGGCAGGGGCAACTTAACAGAATATGGAGAAGCAGGAACAATGACCAGGGGAACAAGGAGGGGACTTGGGAAATGAGAAATGAGGAGAGAATAATGCCAACTTGACCAGTCAGACCAGCTGGATAAAACCTAGGTACAATGTGATTTCTTGACCTTACCCCCACCAAACAAAGGATAGCCCCAAAGCTAATCCTGGTAGTTTTGGTGTCTCTGTACAAGACAAATTAAACGATATTTTTTGAAGTTTGTCTGCATTCTAACTCAGATGCTTACTGTGCAACAGTGGGCGATCCACTTGCTTCTCTGTTGCCCAGGTCCCTTCTGCTCTAACATGTTAGGTTTTTATTCCTCTAGTCACGGCAGAGTGATCCTCAGGAACACTAGAGCCAGAGTATGTGAGGACAATCTTCTGAGATGGTCCACATAGTATTGAGGGTTGAGGGTTCTAAGGTCTCTTTTGCCACTGCTCTCCTCTGCCATTGCCCTGAAAGCAGCCACAGACAGTGCACAAACAGGTAGGTGTGGCTCTGTTCCAATAAAGCTTTATTTACGGAAACATAGGCCAAATTTCTCAGATTTGCTTAACTCTGGAATAGCGCACTGGGCAGTGAGCTGTGCAACTAATCTTCCAAAGGAGGGTGTGCCCCTGCATTTCTTTCGGAGAAAACGGGGTGGGCCTAGCTCTTCCATTCTCCATTCCAACCAACCCCAGGGGGGAATTTTATGGTTCGTGAACATTGCACCATATAAAGTGAGCACCTTCACATATGTAATAAATCGTCATTGTCACCATTATTAATAGTCTTGCGCATATATATATATTGTGTCTCATAGAGATAGAGGTTAGGGAAATACACTCAAGATTGCATTCCTTGGAGTAGAGTCAGATTAAAACTTCAAGGATTTCAAAAGGCACAGAAACTCCAATGTGCAGATTCCTCTTCATTAAATGGGCTGGTAAGTGTCCCCAATGATGCTGTTCCTGAGCCCAGCCAGGGCTACTGGGGACTTGAGTCATCACTCTGCTCACTTCCCTTATTCTTTGGCTGAATTTTCTTTGCCCTCCTCCACATGCCACGGAGTGTGATGCTGACACAATGAGACAGAATCCCCGGTCCAGACAGCCCCCAGCCAGGGGAGACACAACTCTGGCACCCGCTCGCTAGGATACAATGGAAAACTGCAATTCACTTTAAATAGATTCCCATAAATAAGCAATAAAACAGGAACAGCCATTTGCAGTGAGCATTTCCAAGGTTTGATGAGCTAGGAGTTCGGACTGGGGGGAAAACAAAGAGCCTTTTTCATTATTTCCCCATCCCTGCAATTTTCTTTTACTGCCTGATGACTTTGAAAAGGAAGAAGTGAATGTGGCTCCCTTAGGGATGGAGCCCGCATACCCATCGCCTCTGCAACTGCCAAATTGCCCAGGTATTACTTTGAGCTGAGTGTCTTTCCTACACCTCTTCGACCTGTGACTTAGTCCTGTGGCCCTGCCTCCTCCTTCCACCATGCACCCAAGCCTCTGTCTTTAAGTTTCCAGGGTCCTGGGAGAAGAAGGAGGAAGACAAGGTAGGACCTGGGGGAAGAGAAGATTGTGCCCAGATGTTTAGAGCTGCTAAGATGTAGCTCCATGGTGCCTGAAGTGTGGTGCATCCCAAGCTAGAGCATGCTGGGAAGTGTCTCCTTCTTCTCATGTTTTCTCGATTGTCACATGAGGCTTGATCACCAAGAGTGTCTTTAGCTCACTTTATCTTAATGTGGAAAGCTCCAGAAGCTGTTTTTATGGCCCTCCTCTAACCATGGAAGGAGTGCAAACACATTTTCTTGTACTTACACATAGGCACAAGTCTACAAGTCATGTTTTGCATGTTGCTATGACCTACTAGCATGGACTTTTTCCTTTCTTTTTGGCTTTTATATACATTCTTCACCTCTCAGTGGAAGTTGGTTATTGGTCTGGTATGCTCTCTGAAGACAAAATGCAAGCGCATTCGTGTGTGAGTGCATGCACAAACAGACACACACATACACAGAGAGAGAGAGAGAGAGAGGAGTTGTGGGAGACTTTTCTCAGTTACAAGCAGTTAGTTATTGCCGAGTAAGAAATAGTACCACACTTGAAAACTTAAAAATACACATTTCTTATTGCTTATCTCTCTGTGTGTGCTGTATTTTTGCTGATGTGAGCCAGGCTCTGTGGAATTAGCTGTAGTCAGTCATCCACCTGCATTACCCAAGAGTCAGCAGATGGATGACTAGTCTAGAATGATCTCACTCACACATCTAGTAGTTGTTAGACTGTTCTTGTGGTGACAGAGTGGCTGGGCTGTATGCCTGCCATTGACCCAGTTAGCACTATCTTATAACAGCAAGGCCAGCAGATATCCAAGGGAGGAAGCACACATGCACAAAGCCTGGTGAGGCCATGACTGGTGAGACCCAACCCCACTTCTACCATATTCTGTTGGTCCAAGTAGGTCACACTGGAGACATTCCGGCAGTTAGCCTGCAGTGCCCAGGGGTCAATGGTTACAATTTCAAAATCCATGTCTACAGCCTCATCCTCTCTGATATCTAACTCTGCCTCTCCCAAGTGTGGCTGTGGGATGATCACCCACATGCTAATTGTAGGAAGAAAGACTTGTCACCACCACACAGATGATCTAAGTGAATGGGATCAAGGGATCAACTCTGTCTCTTGTGATGTGCACCAAGGCATGGATCCTTCAGATGGCAATAAATCAACATTGAATCCAACAAGTTTCACCATTTCATTAATAAACAATCAAGAAACACTCCAATATTCTTCAGTCAAAACTTTGCTCTGACCATTGCCCAGAAAATAGCCCCAAATTGGAAGCTTTAAAGGCCATCCTCTTTGGCCTCAGTCCAGTTTCCTGTTCTATGGTAGGACTGAATAATCATGGGACTTTGAGGTCATCTAGCATGGTGCTCTTTGTGGCCTCACTCTGCTTCATACGTGCGAATGATCCAGGATGTGACACATGCTTCACTTTTGTCATGAATGGCCCTTTTGATCTGTTTTCATTTATATGTGTGTTCATTTATGTTGCATATTGTTTGGGGAGATGCACAGGTATTAAGTTGGAATTTTTGGAGCTTTAATTTATTTCCCTCCTTTAAAGCTGAATTTCAAAGCCAGTCATGGTGGCACAAGCCTTTGATCCCAGTACACAGAAGTCAAGGCAAGTGTATCTTTTTTAAGTTTGAGGCCAGCCTGGTCTACATAGTAAGTTCCAGGCCAGCCAGGGATACAGAATAGAATTCTGTCTAAAAAATGACAACTGAATTACATTCAAGATTATTGTGGGGGGGGCAGGAGGGGCTTTCAGGACTTATTTAGTGAAGGCCTACAATACAGATCCCACTTTTTAAAAATATATGTTTAATGTGGTTTAATCAACCCACATAACATAATACCATCCTAATATATTTTGAATTTGTGTGTAGTGTTTAACATGGTCACACTTTTTCATCTTCCAGTTATAAAACTCTGCGCCCATTTGGAAACCAGATCCCTACTTCTTTCTTCCACAGCTCCTGCTTCTGTTTAAACCACTACTTCAGATTCACAGACGTATAGAGAGTCCCTAGATGTTTGTCCTCCTGTGTGTGGCTTAGCTCACTTATAAAACCCCCTCCTGTTTCATCATACTGTAGATTACAACAGAATTCCCCTGTGTTTTGTAAAGCTGGGGGATAGTGCGCTGTGTGTGTGCCATGTTTGTTTCTGTATTCATCATTGATGGCTACCTAGTGCTGCCAGTTTTTGAATGTGCATGCTAATACTACTTTGAACATAGGTGTGCAAATATCACCCCAACACTCTGTTCCATTGACTTTGAGTATAATTGCTACAGGCTGTAGTAATCTGGTTCTTAGCTTTTGGAGGAACCCCTATACTATTTTCCATAATAGTTGCACAATTTCACAATCTGCCAGCATAGGAATCCTGATTTCCTCACATCTCTACCAGCACTGGCTGTATTCTGGGTTTTGTGGTCATGGTCATTCTAATGGGTCATGTTTTGCCGTGGTGGTGACATGTACTTCAATGATGATTGGCAATGCTAAACGTTTATTGGCCACTTGTATACCATCTTTGGAGAAGTTTTAATCTGGTTTTATTTGATTTTTCTTGTTTCATTTATGTGTTTCCTTAACAACTGTGATAACTATCCATTAAATCATCACACAAGAAACCTAAAGCCTCAACATCCTAAAGCATCCTGTCATCTCTCACCCAGAGGAACCAGGCCCTGTCTTGACTCTTAGATTTATTGTCAACTTTCCATTTTTTCTCAAATAAGGTTTTACTACTACTACATATATTCATGTGTTTGAGAGAGAAACAGAGAGATGTATGTACACACATATGTGTAGGTGTATGCATACTGAGACCAGAGGAGGACATAGTATGCCCTGCTCTGTCACTTTCTGCTTTACTCTTTTGGTATAGTCTCTCACTAAACATAGAGAAGCAATGGCCAGAAAGCTCCAGAAATCCTCTTGTCTCCACCCCACTGTACTGTAGTTATAGGCACACATGTGGCCACACCTACCTTTCTATGTGGCAATTAAGGAACTCAGGTCTCCATCCATGCACAGCAAGTGCTCTCACACACTAAGCCATCTTCCTGAGTCCCAACAGGGTCTCACTGTGTATCCTCAGCTGGCCTGGAATTCAGAGTTCCTGCCTCTGCCTTCTGAGCACTGGGATCAAAGATATATGCAACTATGCCCAGGCCCCTCCATAAATTCTTTAGGAAAGAAATGGTTTTTGGTTTAGTTTTTAACTTTGTACAAAGGAAACCATGTGATATGTTTTCTTTTGTGACTTGTTTTTTCACTCAAATTCTATTACTAAGGCTAATCCATATTGTTTCATGTAGCTATTCTTCATTCAGTTTGAGGTTTATTATTCTATTATATACACACACCATAATATAGTTATCCATTCTCCTGTCAGAGTGCTTTTGTATTAGCTTTGTTTTTTGCAAATAATACCAATGTGAGCATTCTCATACATGTGCACCAATGTTCATAGGCAAGAGTTGTCCTTGCAAATATTCCCAGGAATGGATGGTCTGAGTTATGAAGTACTCAGATGTTCAATGTCACAAGATAATGCCAAAGTGACTGTACAATTGCACATACCCATCAGCACAGGCATAAGGTTCTGGAGACCCATGTTCTCTTCAGTGCTTAATGTTGCCAGGCTTCTTCCTTCACAGCAAGACTGGTGCATTCAGCATCTCATTTGCCCCTGATATATCTTCCTCTAATTATTTATGAGGCCAGCCATACTCTTCATATGTTTATCGGTCATATGTGTTTCTTTAATCAAATTAAAAATTCTGTTTATCAAGACACTGCAAAACTGAAAAACAGGTTACAAATAAAGATGAATTCCTTACCACACACAGAGCTGACAAAGTGTGAGTGTGAAGAATATATACAAGGAGAGGATAGCTCACTTAATAATAAAAAAATGGAAAAAGGAATGACAAGATTTCACAGAAAACCTCCAAATCATTACTGTCAGTTGTAAAGATATGCTTATGTTCATGACAGCAGCTGGCCATACAGGATGTTTTCCTCAGTACTGAGTGGAAATATCCTTTTGTGGAGACACAAGCTGTCTTGTTGGAGTGTTTGTTTGTTTATCTGTTTGGTTTTGAGACAGGCTCTTTCTCCTGCCTCAGCCTCCAAAGTGCAAGGGTTACAGTCCATGCATGTCTACATGAGGTTATAACTTTCTAGCCAGTCCTTAGTTCCTTCTGGGATTCATCTGAAGAGCCCCATGCTTCCTTCTTTGCTGATCATATGATCTATCTGTATCCAGAAAAGGTGCTGATGGGGACAAAATCTTGAAACTAAGATGTGCCTGAAGATTGCCTTAGAGCACTCAAATTTAGAGTTTCTTCCTAAGGTAAGAGATGAAATAGCTGGGAATGGAGAGATGGCTCAAGAGTGAAGAGCATGTGTGCTCTTGCACAGGGGCTGAGATCATTTCCTAGTACCACATCCAACTGCTGATGACCACCTCTAAGTCCAGTTCCAGAAATACCTGCTACTTCAGGTTTCTGTGAGCACTGTCACTCACATGCACATACAAACACAGACACACACACACACACACACACACACACACACACACGCACACGCACGCACGCATGCACGCACGCACATGTGCAAGCACATGATTAAAAGGTAAATTTTCAAAAAGAAAGATGAAATAATTATCTTTACCAAAGAGAAATCAGTAGAATTTTCCCAACCACAGCCCTTTCAGAGGAATCCTGGGCCCAGTTGGGGGAGGGGGTTGCAGTATGCCACCACTAGTCCACTCACTAAAAAAAAAGAAGGACCCAGAATGGCTGTTAGCCTAATGAAAAAAGGATTTAAAACTATATAAACCACTACTTCCCTACCCAGAACTCATTTCTCTCAAACATTCCCTGGAGCAAAGAAATGGTTAAGCATTTAGACTTCAAAGAATCTCCCTGCTGGTGCGTGTGAGATATTCCTGAAAGGTAAAAAGACAGGGGACGATGTCTGCAAACACCCAAATCAAGGAGTGTAGACAGTGACTGCCAATGACCCCAGATGGATACTGTGCGGCATAGTGTGTCCAAATCATCCCTTTTGCAGACGCACGCCTGAAGCAGGGCATGTGAGTGACTCTGTGGAAACATCTCAGTCATATACATGATGGCAAAGCTTTTTCCGGTGCTTGGGGAAAACTGCAAGAGGGGAGATCCCATTCAGGACAAAACAGTGTAAGCTGGAAAGGTATAAATAAACAGAAGTCTGTGCACTTATACACCTATCCCTGTAGCTCACTAGCTAGCTTCCTAAGGTGCCCCCTGACATTTGCAGTAAAAGCAAGAGTCTCCCCACATGAATTCCTTTACCCATCATGGGCACCTATTCCCTGTGCAGCCACGTGAAATCTGACTGGCAGATTATGCCTTTGTTGTATCTTGTCATTCCTGTGAGATCCTCTGCTGACACCCAGGTGGCCAGAGAGCTGTGACAGGCAGGCAGGTAACTAGGTGCCCTGACATGAAGGGGATATAGTCAAAAAAATGGTGCTTTCAGTGGAGTACACCAGAGTACCTGACTAACAAGATGTCCCTGCCCATCTCCCAGCTGGATTTGAATAGGATAATTAGACATGTCTACCTTGAAAGTGTCAAGGTCAGATGGAGCTGGAAGGCATGGAGCCTAGACCTCCTTCACATCATGGGAAAGTCCCTCTTTGCCCTGTGACTCTCTCTCTCTCTCTCTCTCTCTCTCTCTCTCTCTCTCTCTCTCTGTCTGTCTCTTTCTCCCCCCCCCTCACACACACAGTTAGTGACAGATCATAAGTTCGAGACTGGAGTTCCTGTATCACATTTAGGTCCCATTTACCACATGGCCTGCTTAGGATCATCCACTGGGTCCTTCATTTTCCCCCAGGGCTGCATAAAGCAAACTCCTATTCTACAACTTAATCTCAGAGGCATTGGGAGAACATGTTGGTTCATTGAGAAATCATTGTCTTAGCTATTTCTGAGTCTCTTTCCAGTAGTTGTGACAACAGTCCTCAGACAATTGATGTTTCCCATAAGATCACAGAAATGTCAGGTTATACCTAATGAAGACGAGGAAGCTCCTTTCATCCCACTCTCTCTTACACACATGCACATGCATACAGGTTTACATACATGCACACAGAGAGACAGACAGAGAGAGACAGAGAGACACAGAGAGAGAGAGAGAGAGAGAGAGAGAGAGAGAGAATTCTACACAGTATCCATATACCAAGCCATAAACAAGATTAGGAGTAGAGGAAAAAAATATCCCACAACCATTTTCTTGCTTTTATCTCCTTCTCTCTCATCATCTTCCCATTGCTCTTTGGGACCCAGAGAGCTCAGAGTAGTTAGTATTGGATGTTATTGAGCAAAAAAAAAAAAAAAAATCCTCATGACGGCTATCATGTCACCTCCATGTCTCTCAACACTGACAAAGACAAGAACAGAGTTTGTAAAAATACACACATTTCCTCCCTCACAGAAAGCTGGGATGGCAGCAGCACTGATAACAACACGCACTGCCCCTCCTTCAAGAACACTGGCTGCACATATTCACAGCAAGCCACTGTCCTTTCCTTTATTGTTTAATTATGAGCTGATGCAGTGAAGATAAAGGCCGGACCAATCCAGGGCTCAAAAGTGCCAATCATTCTCTGGAGAGAAGCTGAGGCTTACTCGCTCTCTTTTATTATATTTGTTATGATTTTAGTTTGTTCAGCAGCAAATGCAATATTGACATTTAGAACCTCAAAAAGGGGAAAAATAATAAGGAAAGAAAAAGAAACAGGCAACCAAAACATCATTAACTTCCAATATGTGAGCAGTTTCTAACTGGCGGCCATGAGTACATTTCCACTCTTTTTTTTTTTTAATTTTATTTCCCCTTCTCCCTTGCTAACATGTCCACAGAGGCATGTTTTCCAGTCAACAGTGCGTTCACAATCAATACCTCTTATGTACAGCATGCACGCGATCATGTTCCAAATGGAAGAGGAAGGTTATTGAATGCGCTCATCAGAGATAATCTGACCGTGGCCGGAGCTGGGTGAGGGGACAGCTGGGAAGAGCAATCGGGGCAAGTGGGAGAAAGATCTTTTCGCGCTGATTTACAAGGCTAGAATAACACCATGCTCTTTAGCTGCATTCATCTTCAACCCAAGTCATTCTCCACTCTCAGAACTGACGGGCTAGCAGAGGTGGGAGTTATTCTGCAGGAAGTTATGCATTTCCCTTCCCCTTGACATTTTCACAAACAAAATTATTTACCTCTCAAATTTAACTAGTGCCCAGAATGCCTTTTATGGGCATTAAAACCTTGATTTTCTTTTTCTAGAGGCTCCATTTCTAGTGGATAGGGAGGGGTTTGCCCTTGCTGACTGTAGAGCTTTCTCACACCAGCGCCTCTTGCAGGCCTTGCTCACTGCCATGTATGACCTCCATCTCTGGCTGCCGTCATCTCTGAATTTTTCCAGCTTTTCCAATAGTTTTTGAGTGTTAGGTAATAGGGACCTCATAACATTTGTCCTTTATCACCCAACATCCGTAACCATGCTTGGTACTGAGAGTGTGAGAGGTGGTACCAGGATAATGTCTCAGGAAATCATAAGACCTCTTGGAAGCCAATAGAAACCAGCAGCGCTAAAGGACCTTGGGAACTCCTGGAGACTTCAGTGTGTGTGTGTCTCTGTGGATTCTCCACAGGAAAGATTCCAGCTGGGTGAGATTGCCTTGTTTTCTGCATTTAATCATCTAAAAATGAAAATATTTTAAATATCCTCAGGCTAGGTAAATTTAGGGATGCTAAGACTGTAAGGGGTGGGAAGAATGTTATGAATTTATCTTTGTGTGCCTGTGTGTGTGTGTGTGTGTGTGTGTGTGTGTGTGTGTGTGTGTGCAAGTGCGTGTATGCATGTGTGCATGTGCATATGTCTGTGTATATGCATGCTTATTCTTTCAGCTCTGGCAAATCTGTTGAAAACTCTGGCAAAAAAGCCAGGAGGGCACATAACAGCCAGCCCACTTCCAGGTACCATTTGTTAGCTCCTTTCTGTCTCGTAGCTCAAGAACTTTCACTTTCCTAGAGATGCCTTCACGGTGTTTCTTAACTCTGGTCCTACCAGCCCTCACTGTTAACACATCTCTTGAATTCTGTGCTTTGGTCATCATGCTCTTACAGTTCCAATAACACCATGCTTCTGAGTGTGACATGTGATAGTGGTATATGTGGATAATGCCTTTTACCTTTCCAAGTTCACAACACTGGATCACGTGCATAGGAAACTATATTTTGCCAGCCTTGCAAGAGTCTGGACTTTATCCCACCCTTGCAGTCCACACCAGCCAGCTTAGACTATCAGACATTCTTTGTGAATCTTGCATTGCCCTCTACCAACCCATAAGGTTCACAAAAGTGGGAAGGTCTCTAGGGCCCAGCACCAAACCCACTGGTCTATACATGTTTACTAATAAGTAAAAATGCATGGCCGATTAATGAGAGACTTACTATAATAAAATCTAGAGATGGCCTTGGGGGAGCCACCCATGTGTAAGAACCTGCCTCTGGATATGAGCCATAGGTCAGAAGTCACTAGAGGTGAGTACCTGTGACTGAGAAACTCAAAGTAGAGGCAGAGATCCCAGTTGGCAACCAGACCAGAAGAGAAGGAGCAAATGGTGGAACTAGAGGCCAGCCTGGGACATGGTTTGCTCAGCCTCCTATCATAATGACTGTGGAGCAGAGCACAGAATGCCTTCCAAGGGGAAACAGTAACCTGAGAATAAGCAAATTGCAGGGAAGGGAGATTGCAGGGACCAAGCAGAGGCAGGCTCTGCATGAGGGAAGTAGACATGGCTTTTCTTAGGCGCCAGATTCCCTGTGATAAACCGGTAGGAAGTAGGGACATTTGAGAGGTCCAGAGGACTTATTCTCTGACCTGAAAGGCGTGAAGTTGTCTGGACATCACTGAAAGAAGTGTAGGCAGCAACTCTGAACAGTCAAGCTGCTGCCAGCAGTTGGGAGACATTCGTCGTCATCAGCGAGATCTCAGAATGAGATGGAAACGACATGTCACAGCATTTTAATCAGCCATTGTATTTTGGAATGTTTTAATTAAGGTTTATCTGTTACCATTATGACTGTAATCCTGAGAAGCGCCAAGCTTGCCCTGGCAGGGGAAGAGAGGAGGAAAACGTGTCACAATTAAAATAATTATTAATTTAATCTCATTAAGTATGGATTATTAATTATTGTTGCTATTCTCACACACAGGGTGGAAGCCCCATTCCCGATCAGGTTTATCAGCTCATGAGGAGGTAGAATGTCTAACTGTGCTGGGGAACCCACCCTCATGCAGAACCCACCAGAGACTGCACTCACTCCTTGTGGACTTCACCCCAGGTCTCCACCAGAAATTACCCTACACAAAACGTACTGGATGGAACTAGGGATGTACCTTGCACTTGACTGGCATACACAGGGCCCTGGGTTCCTTTCCCACTACTCTCAAAAACATTCTGTTTAGTGCTGGGTGACAGAGACACTCGACGTGTGCCTATTTCATGATCCAAGCACTCAGATGCCCGTTTCACGCCCTTGTACAAGGTTAATTCCGTGTTCTGCTCTTGGGGGCCGGTGCATGCCAGCCTGAGTTCTTTTACTCTGGCCTTCTCCCAGATTCCCTCCCACATTTGGCCATGACTTTGAGGAACTTTTCCTGTGTCCTTCATCTTTGTATTTCTTCCAGCAAGCACTCTTTCCATCCCAACACCTACAGGGAGTATGTGACTAATATCGCTTCATTATTAGAGAAGGAAGAGGAAGAGGGGGCAGAAGAAGAGGGGACTTTGAGGGGGGAAGAAAAATCAACACGAAGAAGGCCTTCCTGTCGAGGCTCACTGGAGTCAGGATTGAATCGTCAGCTTCTCCACCCTCCCACACGCAGCTGCTGCAATGAGCCAAACCAACACCTTACCCCCTCCACATACAAACAACCCACTCCATCTGTATAAAATGACTAATGGCAGTCAGTGCAAAGCGATTAGGTGGCCTTTACAAGCTTCAGTACCTACCAGGTTTACTATAAGTCACCCTGACATCATAAATGACTTCTCAGAAAATAAACAAAAGAAGAGGCCACCTCAGAGAAATGAATTCAATACTAAAGGCTCCTCTCTTGTTTGGCCTTCATTGGGTCACATTAGACAGGCCTGGGAAGAGACATCAGAAGCATGCAGTGATACAGCGCCCCACAGGATGACCTACACAATGGACCTTAATGGTTTCCCAAGCATCCCCTAGACCCTAGAGTTCTGTGCCAGTAACTTAGGTCCATTTAAAGAGTGAGGGGAAGCCAGTTAAACAGATTTAATCAAGAATCTCTGCTTTAATGTGCGTTTGTGTATCTTCTTTGTTTAGCTGCTACTTATTAAAAGGATTTTGCTGCTTAAAGATAAAGCAGCCTTGAGAGTCCCTGACCTAGTCCAATACCTTCTTGTAGAGGGGGAGAAGCTGGTAATTCTCCAAGAGACAGCTGTCTGTCACTCAGCTGCCCAGTGACAGAGATAGACATAGGCACTGTGTCTGCACATTCTGGCCTCATTCTTCCCACAACAGCACACACACACACACTTCCCCATATCCCTGTACAGGGAGCCTCCTGGTCCAGAGTTCTGAGTAGCTGTCGAAGGCTGGCATCTCCCTGACTGGAGCATCAGGCTCTGCTGGGCCCACAACTGTCAGATGGTTAGAGCACACCACACTGAGCTGCCTTCCAATGAAGCTGGAGAAGCTGAGAGACCCTTAGCCAAACCTCAGCCTCCTGCTCCCACACCCTACGAAGGAGCTCTGTAGATGCAACCTACTGCAATTCTTGAAAGAGGACCCCAGTAGGCCAATGGCACAGACCCACACTTGTCTGAAGCCTGGTCAAGTGTTTCAAGACGACTTCTTATTTGTACCAAGTTTGGGTTCACCTCCTGAGAGAGGAAGCCACCAAAGCTTTGTCAAGGGGAGCTTTCATGAAGACTCATGCTCCTCACAGACTTGTGCTTCCCTCACAGAGGGCAGGACAGCAGCACTTGACTTCCAGCTCTTACCCACCAGGCATACATCACTACAGCGCCATGGTTCCCCTCTCTATAGGCCCCCAACCAGTGAGAGTTCTCTTTAGATGTCACACCATTTACCCCACTTACTCAAACTCTGTCACAAAACATTACTTTCTTTAACAATTTCATATGCATGTATTGTGGTCACACCTACCCACATGAACCTCTTATCCTCCTCATGCTCTCCCTGGCCCCACTTTTCTCAACTAGTCCCTAACTACATTCATGTCTCTTTTATGTATGTCAGGTTTTATGTGGGTGGCCACAACTGCTGTGTGTTTTATTAAATGCCCACTATATCACGTGGACTGCTGTTCAAAGCACTGTTTCCCATTCTCGGACTCACAATCTTTCTGTCCCCTCTTCCATGATGCTTCCTGGACCTTGGAAGAATTAATATAGACTTCCCAGTTAGGGTTGAGCAATCAACAGTTACTTAATCTCAACACTCTGACCAGTTATGAATCTCCGAATTAACTGGCACCTACTACAAAACAACATTTTTCTAACCAAGACTGAGAGGAACATTAATGCATGGGTATAAACACAAATATTAGAGGGCAATTTTGACCATGTGTTCATTTAGCAAAAGAACAACAGAAAACCTTCCCCTTAGGCTTTGACCTACCCAGTCATGGAGTGAGCCTCTGACACTCAGAAAGCATCTGGTTACCGCCAAAACATCCATGCCACTATTGCACTTATGCATATTGGTATTGCAACACGCAGTGTTCACAGCTGGGTAAGACTACTGTTGATTTTTCTCTCCTCCAGAAGCCTTAATAGCACATTCTGGCACTATGAACCCAGTCAGCAGGAAGGAAGCGTTCATCTCAGTTCCAGTTTTATTTCTGTTTGCATCCAAAGCAATTGGGTCCTATGATCTACTTCTGTTGGGCAACTAAGAGCAATGGAAATAGCCTGCAATGTTTGGGGGAGTTTCTAGGGACTCCCTGATGAAAAACTCATAAGGAAGCACTGGGATGGTTTCTGAGGGCAGCAGCATCACCCATGCAGGGTACCTACATTGAAAGTCTTCTTTAAATTATATTTTAGTTAGCTTATGAAGCAGTGATTTTCATATAGTTCTTTTAATACATTCATTCACACACCCACACCTTCCCCCATCTCTCTGCCCTCATTCATGCTTAAACTATTTGACCTCTAGTATTTGCCCCCCCTTGAATTCCACATCATACACGTTTTAGTGTCTTCCCACCACACACACACACACACACACACACACCTCTTTTTAGCTCTATTTGCTTTAAAATTCTTTACCTCTCCTTCCTGTACTTTCTTAGCATTCCAGCGGCCTAAAGGATAATAAAATGACATCATAGCATCTTAAGGTGAAGCTGTTTGGTGGATTTTCTATCATCTTAGAATATTAACAACGGGCTCAGGACTTAGGGATATTTGGTCATTTGTGAGGAAGGTTTGAGGGTAGTGAGAGATTACAGAGAACCCTAGTCTCATGAGACACCTGGTGCCCATCTCTTTGACACCTCATGTCAACCCTGAGAGCAGATATCAACACTCTTTCACTGGTGAGGAAACGGTACTTCAGAAAGGCAGAGTAGCCTGCCTAGCATCACCACTCCACTCTAGAAAGTGTGGGAAAGTGAAAGGATAGAGGGGAGTGAGGACATTCAAGAGATGTGACATGCTGTCCACCACCTCTGTGACACCATTCTCTTTATGACCAGTTCCTTAGCATGGCCTACATTTTCAGTGGCTGTGGGTCTGAATAATATCTTATTACTTTGCATCTTGTAGTGTACAACAGAGAACTTTACATCCAGAAACAGCTGCCAAGATGTTCCTAATCTTGTAACTAATCTTGACATCTGGCCTCTGATTTCCAAACAAATACATTCTTTCTCCTTTCTAAAATATATGACTTTTCAAAATTAGTTCACAGGGTTAAAAAAAACAGAAAAATACTTCTATTCCCTGATTTCATACTTTTAAAGTATGTTTGAATATTTTGCAAAGTATTTCTTGTTTCTCAAGACTTGGGATTTTGAAAGCAGATTCATCAGGAATGCCAATGTAATATTGTCAGCCTTAAAGCCCCTGAAACAGAGGAATATGGGAGTAGGGTTGACATGACAAGAAAATCAACTAAACTAACATTGACTGAGCACCTACTATGTGTGAGAGGCAACAATTTGTGAGTCTTAAACTTGACCTCCAGGTTATTCTTTGATATGGTGGGTGGTGTGTGTGTGTGTGTGTGTGTGTGTGTGTGTGTGTGTGTGTGTGTGTATACACATGCACACCTGTGCATAAACTCCCATGGGCATGCATCCAGGAAAGGTCCTGTCCACTCAGTCCTCACTGAAGTGAATAAATTTCTATAAACAGCCTTCTCTGTATGACTTGGAAATAAATCCTATTTACAAATATTCCATCAGCCCACCTACATCCAGCACCACGCTCCTCTGATGAGTATAGGCAATAATATGAATACAGCTCAGAATGACTTATTTCTGCTGACCATCAGTCATCCCTTTTCCTGGACAGGTGGGCAAGTGATCAGGCACATGGCTGCTCTGGGGGTGCTGGGGAATGCCTGAAAAAATCTAGACACAAAAATCCCAAGGCCTCTAGTTTTGGATCTTAGAGAGCCTACTCAGGGAAAGAGAAGGCAGCGTATAGGCAGGGCACAGGGGCTATCTTAGGGAAATTCCCGGTATTATTCTTTGCCTTTTGCTACCCAGGAGGGAGATCTAAGTCCCTTTAGACGTTGCTGCAGGAAAACGTTTTGACATGAACTCTCATATATCATGAGGGAGGTTAGTTACCAAAATGCACACCTTTGCCTTAGCTGGATTCATTTACTACCCTTTAAATTATTTCTCAGCATTGCAAATCTTGCTGTGACAGACAGAGCAAGGAGGGAGCGCTAAGTGTTCATTTTTCGTATAATATATTCCAATCCTGTTAGGTCGTGCTGCTGAAGGTAATATTTCTGGCATTCATTTAATGAAATTGACATTGATGAATGGTTAATTATACAAATTACATTCTTATTAAATCCCTTAGAATCAGTGCCTTACATTTTCCTAGCTATGGGCTCCTTACAGTTGATACCTTTTTTTTTTTTGCTTTGCTCTGAGTATCTTCTCTGTTGGCTGCTACAGAACTCACTCTGCATATTTTTCCTTCTTTAAGAAACTTCGAAAAGCATTAAAAAAAAAAATCCCTTAGTTAAGGCAATTACGAAAGATAAGTTAATCTTCACGGGATGTTTAAGCTCCGGTTCTCGCATATGTTTATTCTGGTTTCTCTCTCCTCTCTAGACAGCTCCTGCCCTAGAGGGGCTGTAGGGAGGGAGGATTGCCTGTCTCCTGCTGAATAAAAGGTCTGGTGGGTCAGGAGGATGCAAGGAAAAAGAATTTAGCTGTGTGACCAAGTCTCTACATTGGATGCTACAGATCTATCTATGCATTGTCTGGGGAAGAGTGGATGAACTGAGCTAATAGGAAAGGATCAATAAGTAGCCCCTCGAATACTAAGTACCTCTGGTTGGTGGGGAGTGGAAGGACAAATCATGCTCATTGAATTCATTTTTCTGATACCTGAATGCTCACCAAGGCAACAAATATTTACTGAACAGCTGTCAAGGAGCAAGCTCACACTGGCTAGCACCAGAAACTGGAGACAATCTCAAAGAGTTGTCCCATTTGGGGCAGGAATTCCCTATCAATGAACCATTGTCCACCTGGATTATTTTCTCTGAATGAGAAATAACAGAAATACTCCCTGGAAAAATCAGACCCAGTTTTCAAAGCCTACTTCATCTGTCAAGGTTTCCCAATATATGGACCAAGATGTTCCATGCTCTGGGTGTAAAAGCCTTAGGTGGGACTCCGGTGGGCTTCAGAAGCTCAGGTCTGGGGCCTTTAACCTGAACTTTCTCCCTGGACCTTTCCTTCTGACAGCAGACTCAGTGAACATTCCATTGCCAGGGTAGGCTAGGCTAGCTTGATTAGTTTCAACCGGTAAATGCCCGTGTCATGTCTGGGCTCCTTAGCAGTGAGCTCTGGCCGGGAGTGGCATTCTATGTCCAGTCACCAGTCATGCTGAAATTCACTGACTTTAGTGGATCCTTTGGAGAAAGCTCACGGTTTATGTTGAGTCCTGTGAAATCGCCCAAGTTCTAAGAATCAGCCTGACACAAAGGGTCCACCTGTTTCTTGGGCATTTCCAAGGTTTAGTCAAGGAAGCCATGGAAAGTAGCAGTCAGTGGCAAGCACTTTTGATCATCAGAGAGACCTGGATTCAAAGCTGAGCTGTGCTCTTTCCTGGATATGGAACTTGGTACACACACCCAGGTCCTCATCTAAAAAATGGAGGTAATGACAAATAACACTTTCAACAGGGGGTGTGATTTTCCTGCAAACAGAATGGCCCTCCAGCTACAGCTTAACCACAAAGTCATGTACTGTTTCTCTTTTAATTTTTTATTTGAATTAGAAAGGTTATTTTACATGTCAATCCCAGTTCCCTCTCCCTCCTGTCCTCCTGTCCTCCCCTGCCCCCCCAACTAATACCCTACCTATCCCATACCCCTTCTGCTCCCCAGGGAGAGTAAAGCCTTCTGTAGAGGGTCTTCAGAGTCTGTCATATCCTTTGGGATAGGGCCTAGGCCCACCCCCATGTGTCTAGGCTCAGGGAGTATCCCTCCATGTGGGATGGGCTTCCAAAGTCCATTTCTATGCTAGGGATAAGTACTGATCCACTACAAGGGGCCCCATAGATTTCTGAGGTCTCCTCACTGACACCCACATTCATGGGGTCTAGATCAGTCCCATGTTGGTTTCCCATCTATCAGTCTGGGGACCAAGAGCTCTCCCTTGTTCAGGTCAGCTGCTTCTGTGGGTTTCACCAGCCTGGTCTGGACCCTTTTGCTCATCAGTCCTCCTTCTCTGCAACTGGATTCCAGTTCAGTTCAAGGTTTATCTGTGGGTGTCTGCTTCTGCTTCTACTTCCACCAGCTGCTGGATGAAGGCTATAGGATGGCATATAAGTTAGTCATCAATTCATTATCAGGGAAGGTCATTTAAGGTAGCCTCTCCTCTGTTGCTTAGATTGTTACCTAGTGTCATCTTTGTAGCTCTCCGGACATTTCCCTAGTGCCTGATTTCTCTTTAAACCTATAATGTCCCCCTCTATTATAGTAGGTCTGAGAGTAAGGCTGCCTCAGCTTCCCTCCCCCCAAAACCAAAGTGTTTCCCCCAGAAATACCTTAGCAGTTTTCTCTGTATGTTTCAATGATTATAACTTGGCAATATGCTGTTTGGTAGTAGCCATGTAAGAGAAGAAAAAATTAGAAGTGACTTTCAAGTGTCTAGTTCAGTTCTGTGCCCTCTTGGAAAGTGAGGTTACATCTAACCACCTCTATTTTTGTTAATTCTGCTCTGACAGCCTCGGTATATGTGTGCATTGCCACACTCCTGCCTGACGGTGTGGGGAGTGGATAGCGCCCAGCTCTGGAAGTCACTGGGGATGGGAGTGGAGGCGGTGAGGAACGAGATGGTCCCGTCTTCTGGAGTTGGTTGTATAAGGTCACTCCCCTCGAGGCTGTCCCCATCTAATCTGCAAGAGCTCCCATCTACCTCACAACCTAGGAAGGAAAGTCCTTCTCTACCTCTTATCTCAGCCTCTGATGCCATCTCCATCTGGGCCGGTGTCAGCCTGTGCAATCACACAGCACCGGTTTTAATTGTGTAGCAAGGAGGAAGGTAGACAAAATGAATCAGGTGCTGTAAGCTCCGAGAGTGGATGTAATAAATAGACTATTAAGTTAACCAAGTTTTCAGCTTCACTAGTGAGAGCTGCCATTTATCTTGTGTGGTTTTCTACATGCTTCATTACCGCATATAACCATACTGAAAAAATATGCCTTATCCTTTATAATGAGATGATAAGTTCCCGTGGTGGGCAGAGTGCCCCCTCCAACCCCATTCTGAAGCTCCATGAGATGGAGCCAGCAGGGGAAGGATAGATTATCGCTGTGTCTTGGGGGCTGACAGTGAGGCCAGTGACTGGACAGGACTCGGTGGTGATAATCCCTTTAATTGTATAGCCCTGAACATCCCTAGAGCCCCAAATTCCAAGGGACTCACATGCTGTCCACACAGTAGAGAAAGAAGTAAAAGAGAGACTTTGACTCTGACCACTGGAAAAATGTGAAGTTGCTCCCAGACTCAGCCACCTGCATCTCTGGACCATCAGATCCCACAGGACTCCTTCTGGGAGCCCAAGCCGAACACTGAGCTTCTGTGTCCTTCCTTGTCAGTCCAGCCCTCCTGCAGTCTTTCCCCAACAGAATCCATTAATGTCCACAAGCTGAAAGAGCTGCATGCCCTCTCTCACTCCTGGACCTTTGACATGGCATTTAGCCACTCTGACCTTGTCTCTCATCTGTAAATTAGGTGAATTAGGACACTATTGAAAAGCACTCATGACTCTGCACACCGCCAGCATCTTTGCTTCAGATCTAAAGAAAGTATTCGGATCAGATACAGGAAAGCTATAAAAGTTATGGGAGACCACATCCATGTAAATTACAGAATTCCTCCATTGAAATGCCCAGCACAGGAAAGCGTATCGCCAGAAAGTGGATTAGTGGCAGCCTAGAATTAAGGTGGCTATCTTAGTTCATTTTCACTTGCTATAACAGAATACTTGAGACTGAGTCATTTATAAAAACTGGAGGTTTATTTGGCTCATGGTTCTGGAAGCTGGAAAGGCTAAAGGCATGGCTCCAGAGAGGGTCTGTACTGACATAGTTCATGGCAGAAAGTGGAAAGGCCAGTGGGCATGAGGAAACCCAAAAATGCTGCACTAGTTGCTTTGTAACCCACCACAAGAGAGTCATAGTCCCTCTAAGGGTCTACTCACTGCTCTTAGCCCCACCCCCAGGACCATCACAGTGAATCACCAAATGAATTTGAGAACAGACAAGCCATGTGCAGACAACATCAGAGGCGAAATCTAAGGGGAAGTCTAAGGGTACTGGGTTTGGGGGAAGTAACAACAAAGTCCCCAACTGACCATGGCAGTGACTGTACATATTTGTGAAAATACTTGAAAGCGTTGAATTGTACACTTTAGACTATGGGTTATTAAAGGAACTGTATCTTAATGCCACTGATTTAAAAAAAAGTTATCCAGACATGATGGCTCAAAACTTGTGATCCCAGGACTTGAGAGGCTCAGGCAGAGGGATCTTCATGAGTCTGAAACCAGCTGGGTCATATAGCTCCAGGTCAGGTTGGGCTTTAAAAAAATTACGGTAATGAATACCAGAGCACCTGGTGGCTGGGAATGCACACCTGGGCCCCAGCCCAGCTGCAGCTCTGGGTGAGGCAGGTAACTCATATCTAGGCAAGGAGAGCCAGGGCGACATCAGAAACCCTGAGCACTGCCAGGGCTGCTGACTAGGCCCAGACTGCTAAAAGTTAGTCTTTAGGGATCTCTAAGCACCTGTCCATAACAAAGCAGGGCAGCTGCATGTGCACGTTTGGGGAACATGGCAGCCTTGGTGAGGGCATTCTCTAGAGCCAGTCCAGTTGGTTGTCTGAGGGGACTAAGAGGCTCAAGAAGAAGAGAAAATGCTTCCCTTATGTCACAGTCACAGTCCCTCCCAGAGCTGCCTCCCTGCCCCTCCTGCTCCTTGGGTATGCACTCCTGATGGCACAGCCTGTAGATACTCTCTAGTTTGCTCTTTCTTCAGTGCCACAATTTCCCAGGCAAACCACTTCAATACAGTGTGCCCAAACCTAACCTATCTGACTCTCCCTTTCTCCAGCCTCTTCATCCTGCTGGATTCATGTCTATTAATAAATAATTATAAATTAACAAATAATATCAGCCTCCCAATTTTCAAACCCAAAGCATGGATGATAAGAGTATCTCCTCGGTGGTTTTGGTGACAATGACAACTTTGGTCAATGAGGAAACTTCATTAGCTATGGTGGCTTTGGTGTCAGCCCTGGTGGTGATAGATATGTCGGCAGTGGGGATGACTATAATGGATTTGCTAATGATGGAAGCAATTTTTGTAAGTGGTGGAAACTATGATTTTGACAGTTATGACAAAAGTCTTCAAAGTTTAGACCAATGAATGGAAGAATCTTTGAAGCAGAAGCTCTGCCCTTATGGAGGTGGAAGCAAGTACTTTGCTAAACCACAAGACCAACATGACTATGGTGCTTCCCACATCAGCTGCAGCTATGACAGTGGCTGGAGATTCTAATTATTGCCATGAAACAAAGCTCAGCAGGATGGGAGAGCCAGAGGAGTGACAGGGAAGCTACAGGTTACAACAGATTTGTGAAGTCAGCTAAGCACAGTGGTGGCAGGGCCTAGCTGCTACAAAGAAGACATGTTTTGGGGAAAACATTGTATTTGTGACTAATTATATAGCAGGTCATTTCAGTTTCTGTTCTGTGGAAAGTGTAAAGCATTCTGACAAAGGGTTCATTCTAGACCTTTTCCACCCATTGTCTTGATTAATAAATATAACAATATGAACATGAAATAAAAAAGAGTATCTCCTTTTTTAGCCCCTCGGTCAATATGCTGGGTTGGTTCTGCCTACTCAATCACTTCCTCTCCGTGTCTAGGATCACTGTTATGGCTTCCTGAGCAGTCTCTGGGCTTCCAATCTCCCCTCATTAATGCATTACCCATACAGCTGCTGAAGTGATCATGTCCTGCTTCAAACAGCTTCCCATTGCCCATAGAATCAAGTTCAAACTCCTACACTTGGCTTACAAAACCTTTCATGAGTTGACCCTGTTAGTTCATTTCTTTGTAATCCCTACCTCCACCAGGCCAGCTCCCAGCCATCCAGGAAGCAAGCTCTTTGTTCTTTGGAGTGACAAAGACAGACAGGAGGCATTGGGATGCCCCCATATTACTTGCTTATTAACCTCCTTTGTCCCCATCACTCCCAGGCCCCCAACTAGAGAATTGTCTAAGGCTGCTCCCTACAGTCTTCAATCCTATCATATCAGACTCCCCTTCCTGACATCCTGCTCCATCTCTCACCCCCATGTGAAAGCAGATGCAGGGGCCTATGAAAAATGTCTTTGTTGTAGCCTCAGTCCAAAATGGTAGGCTGTTAAAATATAGAATAGAGCCTTAATTAATAACATTTTCAGTGCATAATCACAGAGCAAAAACAGGGAAGGTCCGGCCCATTAGATCAAGCATGCTGAGTGCTGTGAACAGCAGAAATCCATTTCTAAAGACTTGAACAGTCACTGAAAACATAAAAGGTCAGCTCATTGGCTCAGTTGGACTTGATATTAGACTAGTGTGTAAATAAAGACCACAATACTAGGATGATGTGTTCAACATGTGAACGAAGCCAGCAGGGAGATTGCTGGCATCACTCTCCCTGAAGATCAAAGATACTGATGGAGTAGAACCTGGACAAATTTGAGCCCCTAGGTGAGGGTCCCTGATAAACACTGACCTGTGAATGCCCCAGTAGAACCAGGTGCACCTCTTTTTCACAACAAGGTCAACCCTTCATGTGTTTACAGATTCATGGGAGCTCATTTCAGCAGGCCCTCGTTTTCAGGTAGAGATGAAACATACTATGCCATCTCCTCTAGCTTTCTCAACAATGGGGTAGACAGGTTTCTATTCTGCTCCAACTCAGGACACAGAACAAATGAGCCAAGACAGCCCACCAGCTCCTAAGAACCCATTACCTAAAGCCATCACTTAGGCAAAAGGTAAAATTAGTCTACAGGAAAGGGTGAATTGCAAAGCCCCTGCCAGCCTTCCTAACCAACTTTCAGATGCTGTTAGAGTGAAACCTGGAGGATAAATGAATAGGTCCCATTTTGTGAGTTCATAAGCAGCAGCAAGACTTGTAGGTAAAGATCCATGCCAGAGGATGGGTTCCTCAGGTTAGGAAAGAGAGTGTGCACTAGGCAATAGCATCTTGATTCTGAGTAGAACCTGGCAGGTATTGGAAGCTCTGGCTCCTAAGTGAGCTGAGCAACAGCCCGCCTCACACCTGAACTGGCTTGAGCTCTTTCTTAGGACACTTTTCTGTCTAAATGTCTGTGATGAAATCAGGACTGAGTAGCACAGGTTTACACATGTATTCAATAAGTAGTTGGAATGGCTGGAAAACCTGACTGGAGATCTCTTTGCATGCCTTCAAAACTCCAGACACCTTGAGATACAGCTGGGGGTTGCATTGGTCTGAATGTTTTCCTCTCCTCAGAATGTATACATTGAACCCCAACTCCCAATGTCATGGTGCTAATAGAGTACTTGGGGGTGATTAGGTCTCTGCTGTCTTGAATGAGATAAGCTCCCCGTGAAGGAGGCCTGAGGGAGTGGCTTTGTTCCTTCTCACACTTGAGGACACATAAAAGGCACCATGGATGAGCAGCAAGCCTTTAGCAGACACCAAATCTGCTTGCTCCTTGATCTTGGCCTTCAGAACTGTGAGCAATAAATCACCCAGTTTAAGGTATTTCGCTATTTCAGCCCAAACTAACACAGGGATAAATCTGACATAAAGGTAGAAGATAAAGTCTTTGAAGTCTTTTCTAAGCTACAAAATTCCCAAAACACTCCTCAAAAGTGAATCGCTCTTGGACAGGGAGTGTAGCTCAGTGGCAGAGGACTTGCCTACTGTGCATGAGGTCCTGGTGATCACTAGCCCTGAAACACATAACCAAAAACTTGTTCTTGCCTTCTTTCTGGACCATCCCAGCAGAATCATGTGACCTTCTCATGTGAATCTCTTGTCCACAACTCAGGACACAGCAAGCCCAGCCAGGGCTAAGAGTTCACTCAGTATCACAAAGGTAGTGGCAGAGCCATAGCCAGAAGTAGCTTCATTCTTAGAGAAGACCTTATACAGACAGCCCCTACAGGTATATACTGACATCAGTTCCCTCCAGGCGCTTATGTGAGATAGGGGAAAAATAGAGGTTGAAGACAAAACCCAGCCTATTGTCTCTAGCTTGTTTAAATGCTCTTGTGGATACAACAAGAAGGCTTTTCCAGCATCATGTTCCTATGCATGCATACACAAAGAGAACTGCTCTTGGACTAGGGACATTCTAAACCTCCTCTCTGCTTTGCTCCGGGACACTTCTCAGAGTGTGTATGATGGGTGAGGCTCTGGGCTCCCATTTATTTTTCCTTGTGCAGTTTCGGAGCCAACCCAAATGGCAGGCAATGAATGAAAACACAGATGAGTCTTGAAAACATGTAAAGAAGCAATTATAGACTCCTTCCTTTCCCTGCCCCCTCTCCCCATTGGCCCCTAAGAATTAGCATAAATTCCTTGGTCAAGGGAAACTATCAAAATACCATCCATCTGGATCTAATTTCCAGAGCTTCTGGGCTCCAAAGTGACCTGAGTTAAAGGACTATTCATAAATTTTTCTCTTGCAGTCTGCCAGACCCAAATTCTGCCTGCAAGCTGTCTGTCCAAGGCAGATAGCAGATGGGACTGGCCTGGATTCTGCACACACAGCACAGCTCTCACTGACCAATCGACTCCATGCCCTTCCCAGCCAGCTGTGGCCTTGTTGCCTTGAACTTCATTCGTCTGGGTCTTCTGCTCTCCTTGGGTCCTCTGTCTCAGCAAGCTAGCTACAACTGAGTGCCTAATATATAATATATATGCAATATATAGATCTGTGGCTTTTGGTTTTAGTTTGTGACCCACCTGTGTGGCCCTTGGATTGGATTATTCACTGGAGCCTGGTAGGGTCACCAGTGAGTACACCACCAACCGAGGGCAATGATTTTTTTCCTTCCCCTGATTTTATCAGGGGACTGTTCACTAGTGAGGGGTAGAGGAAGGGAATCATTTCTGCCTCTAATTCTTTACCCCAGAGAATGAGGAAGACCACAAAGGGGAAAGGGAGACTCTTGCTTATTACACTACTTTCTATAATTTGATAAAGGGTAGACTACTAATCATTGGCTTTTAACATTTGAAACTTAACACAAAGAAATTATAGCATTATTCAAACAGAAGTGAAGAGAAATGGATGATGGATTAGTCAACTAGTTTATTATTTTGGAGGGTTAACAAGTCAAGGGAAGAATTCATTATATAAATCAAGAAAAGAAATGGGTTTTGCATTTCTATAAGTAGATAACAAAGTCCCTAAGTAGTATGAGGCTGTTCTAATTATTCTTTGTGTTCTCCTATCTCTATGCACAGAATAAGGGACATATACCGTGTGTGTGTGTGTGTGTGTGTGTGTGTGTGTGTGTGTGTGTGTGTGTGTGTGTGTGTGTGTTCATTCTATTCTATACTACACTAGTTCTTCACCTTCTCAGTCCTTTCTTGTCCAGGCCCTAGCAATGACTGCCAACTCTCTATACCTGCACTTCCTCCAGTATGATAGAGATGGAATTGTACAGTATGTGGTCTTTTTCAGACTGGCCTCTATCATTTTGCAATGGAATTGTCCGAGTTGTGACCTGCTAGCTCTTTTCTTTTTCTTACTCCTGGTAGTTCATCCTATGGGTTTGCCAACCCTTATTTATCTAACTTTGTTACCTGCTGAGGGCATCTGTGTTGCTGTCTGGTTTTTGACAGATACAAGTATAGTCGTGATAAGCTTTACAAGGAGGTTTAGTGCACACATGAGCTTTGAAGTCGGCTGGGAAGATATCCAGGGGTGCAAGTACTTGGCCTCATAGTAAGACTATGCCTAGCTTGCAGAGTGGCTTGCTGTGTTGCCCTCCCATCAGCAGTGAAGAGAGTGCTTTGCCTTGCCAATGCTACCAGCTCTTTGGATTTCAGCCACTATAATATGTGTGCTGGGGTATCTCGTTGTACTTTTTAACTTACAATTCTTTGTGACAAGTGATAGGGACCATCTTTTGTCATGCTTCTTTGCCACCTGTTTATGTTCTTTGGATCTTTTCCTCATTTTCACATAGGACAGCTTGTCTTCTCACTGCTGAACTTTAAAGAGTTCTTTGTATATTTGTGATCCCAGTCCTTTTACCAATAGGTGATTTATCAATATTTTCCCTAATGTCAATGGTCTGCCTTTTCTGAAAATAGACACTCTCAAGAGTGTCTTAACAAAGAGAGCTGTGTGTTTTAATAAAATCTGCACTGACAAGTTTTAATGGTATCGATCATGGTTTTGGTGTTTAAAAACTCATTCCCAAACCCAAGATCAAACAGGTCTTTCTTTAGAAAGTTTTATAAGTTTTGTATTTTACATTTGTCTCTCTAATCCACCATGAGTTGGTTTTTAAAATCTGTATACATTTTCCTTTTTACATTTACATGGCTAATTATTTTTTTTGACAATGCTGCCTCTTCTCCACTGAATTGCCTTGTACCTTTATTTTTTAAAGCAGTTGCCTTGGCCTGTGTATGTCTATTCCTAGGTTCTCCATCCTGTTCCACTCATCTGTTTGACTGTTAGTTCACAACTGCTATCTATGCTGCCTAGATTCCAGTAGCTCATACTGCGTCTTGAAATCAGATCATATGAATCTTCCAAATTGGCTCTTTCTTAACATTTTGCTACTATTCTGGGTCCTTTGCCGTTCCATAAAAATATTTATAGGTATTCTGCCAATATCTATAAAACAATTTGCTTGGATTTCCATTAAAAGTGTGTTGACTCTGTAGATCAGCTGAAAAACTAATTAACATTGTAACAAAATTGGGTCCTCCAATCTATGAAAATGGAATGCTTCTCCATTTATCCCCGTCTGCTTTGATGTCCTTCATTAGGGTTTTTTAGTTTTTGTTGCCACCTCAAAAGAGGAGACTTGGAGGAGACTTGATTGCCCAGAATTGTCCTCTGACCTTCATACCCCCTCCACACACAGCTAGAGGCATGTGTGCATCTGCATCCACACACATCAAACACACAAGCACAAAATGACAGCAATAATTATGTAAGTTAAATTTAAGAAAACACAGTAACAGAAAAGCTAACTTCTGATTATTCACTTTGTGTCTTGCTTTACTACAGTAATAGTTTTTGGTGGAGTGTTTGAGGGTGTCCTACATATATAATCACATCATCTGTGAACAAGGATGGTTTTAATTTCTCTCCCCCATCTCTGTACGTTTTACCCTTTGACATGCCTTTCTACAATGGCTAGGGATCATAGCACCATATCGAACAGGAGCTGACATCCTCATCTCCTCTCAGCCTTAGGACAAAAGCCTCCTGAACATGGGTTTTCCTTTTATTAAGTTTTTTTTTTAAAAAAAAAAAAGTCCTCTATTGCAAATCACTTACCAGCTTTTACTACAAACAGACATTGAACTTGTAGAATGCTGAGGTGTTTGTATGTTTTTTACAGCATCACATTGGCAGCTATAAGGGGCATATATGTTTTAAGAAGTCAGAAAAAATATCAGAGAGTCCTTTGGGAAGACTAAAGCGGGAACTGAGAAAAGAACTGGAGGTGACCTAACCTAGAATGCAGGCAGTGAAGAGAAACCAATTCTAGATGTATTTGGGGGAAATTGGGGCAACAGAACTTGCAGATTTGTTAAATATGGTGGAAGGAGATAAGACAGACACCGAGAGACTTTTAGGCAAGGGTCTTGACTAGCTAAAGGGATCATGTTTAAACACACTGACTTAAAGACTGGGAGAGACAGCCCAGCAGAGTAAGGGTTACCAGTGTCTTTTGAACGTGTTGCAGTGTTCAGTAGCTATAAGACATCTAAAAAAAAGATTCAGGTACGCAGGCGAATCCACAAATCTGGAGCTCAGGGGATAGGTCGGGGCCAAATTTATAATTTTAAAAATCATCTGTATCCCGGTGGTATTTTAAGCCTTGGAATTTCATGCCATTACCTTGGGAAGAAAATATAAATGGAGAAGAGAAGAAACCCCAGGAGCCCTCCAACATTTGCTGGCTGGCTGCGTAATCTGACTCATGGGAGGGCTTGAATGAGTGAACCACACGGAGAGCAGGCATTCAGCACACGCTGCTGAGATCTGTAGCTGTGCGCTTGGAAAGATGTATTGCTTCCAAACCAGGAGTTAAAAATCTAACTGCCCATGGTTGGCAAAGCCCTTAGACGTCCACTGAGATAGTACAAGAATTTGCTAAAGATGTGCATGGCCTGGAGACTGTGCTTGTGGTTTAATAGGTGGTGTTAATAGAAGAATGGTGTCTGCAGGGGGAGAAGAGGCGATCGTTCAAGAAAAGAAGAAAACCCAGACTGGGGAGAGCAGGACTCCAGGCAGGGTGCTTAGATTTCAAGATCCTTTCTTTTCATCTGTACAATGGATCTAGCAACTCCCTTTATCAGTCAAAAGGGGAATTCCTGTCCCAAGAAATGAGAGGAAGTTCTGCATCCTGAAGAAACAAGGAAAGCTCGGGCAGATAAGTTGAAAGGACAACATGGCCTGCTTAGCTGAGCACAGTCAAAGCTTTTGCCAGGACTTGGGATGGGGAGTGTTAGTGAATGAGAAGACAGGCTGTCCCTGGAAACTTGCTTCCTATTCTCCCGGTACACTCAGCCCCAATCGTGCAAGAGTCAAATACCCTGGAAAGGGATGCTTGGCTGTGGTCTAAGGGCCAGGGGTTAAAATGGAACTGAGAGTTATTAAAAGACCAGGTAAGCCACTGAGGGCAATTACACTGTTTTTAAAAATGAATGACCTGCCAACAGCTCATTAGAGATTTGAGCAGCAAAGGCCACCACACTTTACTGGATGCATTTGAAAGGGGCTTTTCCCAAAAGGAATAATCTCCAAGCATGGATACTCAATCACACTAAAGGAAAAAGCCCTACTGGGAGATCATAGTTCGGCCTCTTTCCAAGGCCAGGGCACCATGACCTGAATGCTTATGCTTGCACAGAGCTCTAGTGTTGAACTTCTCACTTCTAAGGTAATGGGGAGAGGCAATGCATAGGAGGCATCTAGGTCCTGAGGACAGAGTCTTCATGAGGAGGATTGCTGCTTACATTTGTCAGCTTTCTATTGTTAGACCCCCGAAAACTCAAGTATCCGGGGTCCCAGGCCACGTTCTCGGTCACCCCAATCACCAGGCGGATTCGAGAGCTTGCTGCAAACTGCATGAGGCTTTATTGTAATTTAACGAGCTAACCCCATGTTAGCTCCAGTCTTTCACCCACCCACCATGGCGGATGGCTAGCAAAGACGGCTCCTAAGGTCTCCCGAAAGATCTTATAGGGCAGCGTAAGGGGAGTGTCTAGGGGTATGCATAGGCTTACGATTGGTGTGCCTCCAGGCTTGGAGGGCTTGCCCTGTGTTGATTGGTCAACTAGTTGTTATGACCCATAGGCCCTCCCAGGGTGGTTGCTATGCTCTCTACGTCATTGTTGTGCGCTTGTCCGTAAAGCACACCCAGGGTCATAAAGCATAGCGCCACCAGCTAACTTCTGATTGGTTCCTTGTCACGAGACAGGCATCTGACTTTCTAGTTTCTAGGACAAGGTCATAGAAGCACATGTTCGACCGTTATGGCTGCCGAAAGGGAAGCTGGTCCCTTCACTATTACTATTACAAAATACATGAAACAAGTTAATTATGAAGAAAAGAGTTTGTTTCCCTCACAGTTTAGGAGGTTCAAAGACATAGTGACTCAATTCTGCTGAGGGGCCTCTTGGCTACATTACATTTTGGTAGATGGTGAGAGAAGAATATATGTGGGAGCTATATCACATCCCTGTACAAGAAGATAAGGATAGCTGGGTGATGCCATATGCAGGCCTTACATCAACCCTCTAGTGAGCACCCCCAAGGATTTTCACATGAACTATTAGGATCTCTTCCAAAGGCAGGGTCTCCGATGACCTACCAACCAACCACTAAGCCCCACCTCTTAAATGCCTCATTACTTTCTAACAGTGCTCTCTTAGATATAAAACCACTGATACACTGACCCTTAGGGAACCAATTAGACCTAATTCATAACAGCGCCCACGTCAGAGATGTGTCCTGCCCCTGTGCCAGGTGATGTTATAGCTAGAAGTCACCATCTGAGAGGAAGTAGATTCTTACCAAGTCCTGATTCCAATGTTTCCCTGGTCTTGGATTTCCCAGTCTCCAAAATTCTCAGAACTAAAGTCCAGCCATTTATAAGCTACTCTGTTTATGACATTTTGTCACAGCATCCTAAGCAGGCTAAAATTCAGACTCAGCCTCTCAGAGGTTTCTGAAGTTGTTGAGAGATTCCTTGTGGCCTCAGATTCTAAAGAGTATGACTTAATGAAATTTTCAGTCAAATGGATGGAACTAGAAAAGATCATCCTGAATGAGGTAACCCAGACCCAGAAAGCCAAATCACTTAGAAGTAGATATTAGCTATAAAGTAAAGAATAATCATGCTACAATCCACAGACACAGAGAGACTAAGTAACAAAAGGAGTTCAAGGGAGGACATTTTGATCTCCCTGGGGAAAGAAAGTAGAATAGATTTTGTGGGTGGACTGGTGGTGAGTGGCAATAAGAACAGGATGGATCAAGTATGAGAGAGAGGGAGAGAGTACAGGAAGGGATGACTGGAATTGGGGAATTTGGAGGAGAGTGCAATCCAGAAACCTAATGTAGGAACTCACCAAAATCTATGAAAGTGACCTTAGCAAAGTCTTCTAGCAATTGGGGGATATGAATCCCTAACTGGCCATTTTCTATAGAGAGGCAAGACTCCCAGCTGTGGGGCCAGGACATCAACCCATTCAAAAAACTTTGACCTACAATCTGTCCTGCCTACAAGATGTGCTGGGGTAATGGTGGTGCAGAACTTGTGGGAGTGGCCAACTGATGACTGGTCCAACTTGAGACCCATGCTATGAGAGAGAGCCCATGCCTGGATGGCCAGAAACCAGAGCCAAGACAGCCCAGAGACCCAAGATAGAACCTAACATGACTGGCAAAAAAAAGTCAATGATATAATTCCTAATGATATTCTGCTATACTCATAGATCAGTGCCTAACCAAATTGTCATCAGAGAGGTGTCATCCAGTAAATGATGGGAGCAGATGCAAAGACCCACAGCTAAACATTAGGCAGAGCTTGTGAACCCTGCAGAAGGCGGTGGGGGTGTAGAAGCCAGAAGGGTCAAGGACACCATGAGAGCATAGCTCACAGAACCAACTAAGCAGTGTTCACAGGGCTCACAGAAACTGAAGTGACAAACACAGACCCTGTATGAGTCCTCTGTACATACCTTATGACTGTGTAGTCGATGCTCTTGTCAGACTACTAACAGTGGGAGTTGGGGGGGCGTCTCTGACTCTTTCCCCTGCACTTCTACTGGGTTACCTCATTCAGCCTTGATATGAGGGTTTGTACCTAGTTTCATTGCAACCTGTTATGTATGCCATGATTGGTTGATATACCTGGTAGGGCTGCTCTTTTACTTTTTAATGGAAATGGAAGAGGAGTTGATATAGGGGAGAGGGAAGGGGAGCAGAGGAACTTGGGAAAGTGGAGGGGGGGAATTACAGTCAGAATATAACATGTGTGAGAGAGAAAGAAAACAAGGAGTATGGTTGAACAGTCCTGACCCAAAATTATCAGTCATGGATTTCTTTACAGGCTACAGGGGCTCCAAATCAGGAAACACTAGCCTGGGCCAACACAGCATTGAGAGAGATACCCCGATCCTCTCCAAAGGAAAGTTTCCCCAACATCACTGCCTTTGTTTTGCTGTAAAATAGCACCACATACACCCATGAATGTTGTAAATATCCATGACACCCCAGATTGGGTCTCAGAACCCAGACAGACACCCCTACAGCTGGGCAGACTTGGGTTGAGATAGTACATCTGGAAGAGAAGCAGGAACTCAATTGTTTCCTGAGGCCATCACAACAAAGTAGAAGTCATTCCTGGCATGGCTCTCTAGGGAAAACTGCTTCTGCAGAGGCTGCCCATTTCCCTCTATTCTCTGCCATTCTTCCTTCCACCTTGCATTGAAAGTCAAAAGTTCACCCTTAAAAATCCCCTGTTTTCCAGGCAATTCCTTTCTGCAAAACTCCATTAGATGTGGCGGCAATATGTGAAAGCTTGTATTCGAGCAAGCTGGCTCTTTCTAAAGCTATGTTATTGCTGTTGCAGCAGTCATTCCTAGGCAGGCAGTTTTGATCCAAAATGCTTGTGGAACATCTTAATATCCAGCCGTGTATGTACAGTGCTTCTGAAAGATACTTGTGAGGCAGAAATTGTTTGTGTGGAATTCAAGGGAACAAAAATGGACTTGCTTTGATTGAATTCATTAGTGGAACATTCCAGTTTGGGGTTTTGTTTTGTTTTTTTAACTGTGACTTTCAGCTTTCAAAGTTATTCCTTAAGATGCTTTGTCCTCCATCCTGGAGTCATCCAGACTTTTGTTCTTTTGATTTTTCTCCCAAAGTGGTATCTCTCTGTGAAATAAATTGGACAAAAAGATGCAAAGCTATTGGCAAATTGAAGTGCCTTGTTCAAATGTTTCCTGTTCACCTGAACATTCCCTAAGATAGACAATAGCTTTCTGAATCTGTAGGACTAGTAGATGTGACCCTGTGACTGTCATCAGAGCCTGTCACTCCTTATGAGTCTCTCAACAGACATTAACCCATTCCAGACCCAAAGAGAGCATTGTCAGCCCAGCACCATGGACAGATCTATGTGTCTGTGACAAAGCCTGGTCCTTTGTTCCTCTGATGAAAGACCTCACTGCCAACACAAATAAAACAAGTAAAAGCAAAACCTTCAGCAGGGAGAAAACAGAGCTGGGCTCAACCCTCAGAATTAATACCAGGGCACAAGAAAGTGATCGGAGTTGGTGAAAAGATTGGAAAACCAGGCAGCATAAATTACTAACTCATTTTCCTGTGCCCAGAAGTAAGATTATTTCTTCATTGCTTTAAGTGAAAAGAATGGGTTATTGTTCAAAAATCATTGTGTTATTTTTTTGTCCAATCTTTGTGAATCCTGGGGCATTTCAATAACCCCAGAGAGCTGCAGGGGTGATGGACCCTCTAACTGGCTCCACAGTTGGGAATGAGCCCACTCCAGTCTTCCCTCTCACTGCTTCTCAGGCACTCCCTGCTCATATAAAGCTCTACAGGAAGAGGAGCTACCTGGCCAGGAAGTAACACCCAAAACTATCTCTAACATCAGCAAGAAGATTGATGAGATCACTTGAAAAAACTAGCCTAATGTGAACTGAATGCTGAGAATCTATGTTCCAGCTGGTTAACCAAGATATTACTACACTTATCTATTATTGGTCTGTGTTTCCTCAGTTTCTGTAAAGAAGTGGTTCTGAATTGAGGCTACAAATCAGAATCTTCCAAGCAAAACTTTCAAAAGAAAAGTGCTCAGATCATATACACAGGGTTTCTGATTCTATAACAACAATTTACACTTCTATTGTATGGGTCTCAGTTACCCTAAACCCTCAGTATAAGTTGCCTTCTGTAATCCTCATAGCCTCCCTAAGTGATAGGTTCTATTATAATTCTGTTTTATCACTGGAGAAATAGAAGGCATAGAGATTATTAAACCTTCCCAAGGTCACATGACTAAATGCCAGAAGCTCTTGTTTCTGGGTCCAAGGCTTTCGCCGATAGGGCTAGAGAATGTGTTTTGGGTGATTTGAGTTTCTGTAACAAAATCCCTTAGATCAGTGGATATGTTGGTTATCTTAACTTAGTCATTCCATATTTTGCTTCATAAATATATACAATTATCATTTGTCAATCAAAGATTATGTTAATAATAAAATACAGAGGGAAAAGCCAAGATTTATGGACATAATTAACTTGCCAAAAAAGCAAATATTCAGTAAATATAGGAGAGCCAAATTTAAGTAAAATGGCACAATAAAGATCCATAATGACAGCAGATTTTTTACAATAAAAAACTTGACACAATCTAGAATCATGCAGGAAGACAGCCTCTGGGGGGAACTGTCTTGATGGACATGGCCTATGGGCAGACATAGAAGGAGTTTTCTTAATTGCATTAGATGAGATGGGAAGACTTACCCTGAATGTGGGCAGCAGAATTCTCTGGCTGAGTCCTGAACTAAATGTAAAGGAAAGAGGGGGCTAAGCACTGGCAAGCATGTTGTGCATATATGCTGTTTTCCCTATTCTTCTGGTCTTGACCTTGGATGTGCCTAGCTGCTTCAAGGGTCTGCTGCAGTGACTCCCCTGCAGTAATGGACTGTAACCCGAATTCTGTGAGCTGAAACAAATCTTTTTGTGCATAAATTGCTTTTGTCAGGGTATTTTATCACAGCAATGGGATACAACTAGGGCACAAGGTAACATGGAAACAATAGAAACATATTCTCACAGTTCTGAAAGTTGCAAGTCTGAGATCCAAGTGAGAGCAAACTTGATCTGGGGAAGATGTCCTTCAGGGTTCTTAGATGGTCTTCTAGCTTGTTTCTTGGTTGGTGTGATAAAATATTGACCAAAAGCAACTTTAGATATGAGTAAGTTCAAGAGCATGGGCTATTTCCAAGAGTGTGGCCCCAGGGGAGGGCTTCTTACTGTGCCATGACATGGTAGAGCACACCACAAGGTGGGGCAGAACAAGCAAGCCAGCTCTAGAAAGGGTTTAGTACATCCTACAGGCTACAGTGTACCATTGAGGGTAAGCCAGAGCAGAAACTCAAGGCAGGAGCTTGAGGCAGAGACCATGGAAGGATGCTGCTTACTGGCTTGTTGTTTTGCTCTGGTTGAACTGCCTCTTTTATATAGATAGCTCAGACCTACCTGCTTAGGGTTGGTACCACTCACAGTGGCCTGGACCTTCCTACTATCAGGAAAAGACTCACAGACATGCTCACAGAACAATCTAATGGAAACAACTCCTCCTCAGACTGACAGGCTCAGTCAGCAAGACACAGGTATGGCTCAGACAGAATGTGTCTAGTGCATCACCCCACAAACCACTGCAGACTCTATTATCTGGGGTTGGGTTTTAGTTTGCATGGGACATTCTTTTCTGCATACACTTTGTCAGTAAGAACAGCATGAGGCTCATCTCAAACAAATGGTGGGAAGTTTAGGACAAGTTCAAAAAACTTTTTGTAAGTAAATATTATATGGTTTTTCCTTCACATAACATAGAAGATCCAAACCCATGGTGTAAAAAAATTATCCTAGCATTAAAGAACATGTTAAAGGCTAAAAGCCAGCAGTAAGAACATAAGTATTTGAGTCTGGGAGAGGCAGGATGATTTTCAAGCCACTCATTGGATGATAAGCTTGGATTACCTATAGACAAAGTAGGAGGAGTATTCCTGTTTATCCTAGTCTATTTTCTGTTGCAATAACTAAGTATATGAGATTCAGTAGTTTGTTTAAAATTAAAAAAAATAAAACTTATTTGGCTGACAGCATTGGAAGTGGGTAGGTTCAAGAGCATGGTGCTTGTCCAAGAGCATGGCAACCGAGTTCAGAGAGGACTCCTTCCTGCTTCCTGACATGGCAGACATCTTACACAAGTCCCCGCATCACAGGGTGAGACAGATCAAGCATGCCAGCTGTGCTCTCTTTTTACATTTTTCTAAGGCTACTTACACCATTATGGGAGCCATGCCCTCATGATCCACCTGATTTTGACTACCTACTGTCGTAGTTGCTTTTCTGATGCTCTAAAAAAGTGCCCTGACAAAAGTGACTTATGGAAGAAAGGGTCTACTTGAGGTCACAGTTCAAAATACAGCCCATCAGGACACAGAATTCTAGGCAGCAAGAGTTTGCAGTAGTGGCTGGCCACATTGTGTCCATTGGAAGGAAACAGAGGGACAAGTGCTTGCTTCTTGCTCAGTTCACTTTCTCTTCTTTGTATAGTTCAGAGACCCTGTCCAGGAAATGATGTCACCTACAATGGTATGTCTTCTCACCCCAATAAATGTAATCAAGACAATCCCCCACAGGGAAACCCATATGTTATTTCCCAGGTAATTCTGGATTTTGTCAACTTGGCACTTAACACTTATTATGACACATACCATTAACACATGATCTCAGAGGCTGAATTTCCTGCACATGAGCTTTGGGGAGATAGATACATCCAACCCACAGAACCATAAAAGGGCACATGGTATGTATGGCCTGGGAAACAGGGTCATATGGCTATAGACAAGGATGGTAAGAGAGACAGCTCACTGAGCAAGCCTTCAAGAGCCCTGAAACTAATACACTCATCCCCAAAATGGCCCACAAACTAGCTTGAGGTATAGATAGAGTCCATACATATGGTCATCCTCTGAGTGGCTCTGCTATAGAAATGACCCCGTGAGGTGTGGCCTGAATTCTTCTGTCCACATCAGCATCCTCATTCTCTGCGAATGACCTGGTGTCTTTCCTCCCCCTCGGACTGCCATGTCACTGCTACAGTTTCTTTTGAAAGATGCAGGTGAGAGTGGGTACCGTATGGTGAAAAAGATGAACCTTTGGCCCATGCTTCACTTCTGACCTCTGCCTGCCTCCTCTTCCATACTTCCCTGCCTATCACATAGAAGGGGTGGGGGGAGTTCTGGGTGATCCTCTATGTACCTCGTTCATTCTATGTAGCAGGTGCTGGGAAAGAGGGTACCACTGCAGGGGAAATGCTAATGGCCCCAGCAGAGGTGCACAACCTCCCTCTGCTCCTCAGAATGGTAATAGAGTATGGAAGGTGCATTATGGAGAGTCTCATTCAACTTGATCTAAACAACCCCAGTATTAATGGAAATTTTAATGAAAAACTAAGCCTTGATTAGGTTGCCACGCACAATCCCCACAACACACAGAGTCTGGTTAATTTCCCAGATGTAGGGGCCTGGGCTCAGAAGCATAGACACAAACACACTCAGACAAACTCCCTGCAATCCCCAAGCCACATGCCCTCCTCCTCTGGCCAAGCCCTGGACACTGTAGGATTAGACTGTTTCTCTAGGCTTATGACTGGAGCAAGCACTGTGGCCCTCGAGGGAAGGCTGGTTCTTCACCCTTGGCCTTCCCACTCAGAAATCCAGGCAGCTCCAAGAGCAGCAGGCAAACCCTTCACTCTCCTGCTCTTCAGATGGGATGGGAAGCTGGCTCTGGGGAGTGGCAGGCTCTGAGGTTAGAAATCCGGGGACTGAGAGTCTGTGCTCTAGCGTGTCATGTGCACTTCTCTGGGAAGCTGTCATCCTCAGCTGTTTGTTCATCTTCCACAGAAACACAGAAGCATCTGCTCCCAAGAGGCATTTTAATCATGATAGGCAGATCCATCTATTCTGTGTAGAAGAAACCACTCTGGGGAACATCAGGAGCTGGAGGAAGCAACAGCCAACAACTGTCTTCATAAAGCCCAGCATGTCAGGGATAGTTTCCCCATGTCTCTCACTCACAACTAACGGCCCCCTCATCCCATCCTTGTGGATCTTGTGAGTGAGGAGAGTTGTGCTATTTTTGTGTTTCCTGCCCTGACAAGACAGTGTGGCAGAAATGTGCTCTTCCATGGGGAGTGGGTCTGCGTACAAATATATGAGGAGGAATAGAGCAAAGAATGAAGAGAAAACTGGAGGGAAAGCCTCTACCCAACAGTTGGCGCTGAGGACCTGCTTGAAGCTTGGGTGACCTGGTGGCCTCTTCTTACTGGTCTACTCTACACTTGACTTCTTAGTTAGGCCACACATGGCTTGGGCATCCCCAGCATTGCCAGTGTACAACATTCATCAGCTTTGCCATAGTGTGGCTCTGTCCCCCAGAGGACCATAGGGTGATGCTTTAGTTGCCAGTCTAATGCTACTAAGAAGTGGTGACACCTTTAGGAAGCAGGACCTAGAAGAAATTTATGTCACTAGGAGGCACAGCCTTGAAGGAGATGTAAGAACCACATCCTCCTTACCTCTCCTTGCTTCCCAGCCACTATGATGGGGAAGGCTTCCTGCATGTGCTCCCACCATGAGGTACAGAGCCACCACAGGCCCAATTGTAACGACAAACTAACCCTTTCCTCCTTTCAGTGGACTGTCTCCGGTATTTTTGTTACAGTAACAAACCTCTGACTACTGCAACCTTTGGTGTTCTCTAACACTCCCTCCACTTCCGCTTTTCTGTTTTCTTTCATAGCCAAGATGCAGATTCCCCCAAAGTCACTGACAATTACAATGGCAGTGGACTTTTAGTGACAGGGATGCCATTTTGTTTTCAGTGAGTCTTCGAAGTTGCTATTCACCAGTCACCTGACTCCCTGGTGATTGCAAACAGAAACAATGCTTTGTCACAAGCCATACTTCTTTTACCAGAAACTACCAGCAAGCATATCCTTCATCTTTTGGGTCCTGCAGCAAAAACTACTCAGGGGAATGCCAAAGCATTTAACTCCTAGGCTTCGAAACTCTCTTCTTTTTTTCTCAACTTCCCTTCTTTCCTTTCCATCCACAACCCACCAATATACTGTTTGGTATCTATAAAGATGAGAAATATTGCTTCAATCTTGGTTTGATTCTGGTGAATCAAAATGACCCAAGCTGGGTAACCCAGCATCTTTGGTGGAATAGATTAGACTTTGGAGGCCCTCATAGGAGAGTCTGATTTTAGCCAATGTAAACTACCATATCTAGACCCATACCCCAAACTTCAATAACTGCCCTCAGAACCCATCATGCAATGGTCCAGCTCATGTCCTCAAGCAGTGATTAGAAGGCAGGTACAAATGGAGTCAGCTGACCTCTGACTGATAGAGGATGCACACACAGTAAGACCCCATTTGCACAGTTTAACCCCGAGGTTTTCTAGCCCTCCTGAGAAATATGCTTCTCTGTGCATACTCCCACTACCCTAAGCCCAGGCTTTTCATTTCTTATTGTTTGGAAAAGAATGCAGAATTGTGAAAGTTCTAGGGGACTACCCCCATTCTTCTTGCAACAGGCAGCTGCTCATGAGTCTGTCTGACAATACTATCTGTTGTCTTTGTGATAAACAGCATACAAGCAAACAATACTTATCAGAAACCCACATGAGGCATGACCCTCTGCAGCTTGCTATTTATTCCAAGAGACAGTGTCTTTGCCAGCTGGGAGCTTATGTCATAAGAAAAATGACACCATCCAAAATGTGGTTACAATTTTGTGCTTCCTTTTGCTTTTGGGTTCCCCCCCTCCTACATTTACTGGTTTTGTTTTTTGTAGATATTTTTGTTGTTTGGTATTTTGGGTTTGGGGTTTTGTGTTTTGTTTATTTCTCAGCATGTTTGAGATCTATTTGAGGTATTTCACCATGATGTCCTAAGACAAAAGACTGTGGCTAAGACACATAAGTGGGGGTTTCTGCACAGAGTAGGTTTCTGTAGAAGCTTTGGGCAGCCTGGTCTACATGGAAAGCTCCTCATCTTCACTATACAAGGTTAAATAGAGCATATAGCTGTGTGCCCTATCCGTTGTAGCCTCCAGGAAGGTGTTGATATACAGCCTAAGGAAAACCACATTGCATCTTTTATTGGTCTTAGGATGGCTTCATTCTTTACTAGCCAAGCCTCATCTTTTCCTGAGTTGTTGCATGTTCTAGCTGGGGACTGTTTTACAGTTTACTGACTTGGAAATCAATGTGACATGCCAAACCAGATTGCTTCTCTGGACTGGGACTGGTCAGATCATCCTTAAAAGTGTCCTCTTCTTCCAATGGACCCCAGACTGGATATTTCTCTCTATTTGTTCAGTTCTCGTGGGGAGCCCACATCATTCCAGTCAATGGGTTCCCTGCTTGGAAATGGTCCAAGACACATAGTCAGTTCTCAATTAGCCATGCTAATGGAGCAGTGGTGCAGAGGATCCAAAGCAGCAGATTATCTGAAAATCTCTCTTATTGGCTTTAGAACAAAGGCAGTGGTGTGGCATATATAAGTCTGTGTACACACAACCATGTCCAGTGACGGCATGGCTTCCATGGGCTGCCTTGGTGTTTATAATCACTGATATAATGATATTTGAAAGTGAGAGTGACAAAGGGGAGAAGGATGGAGTGAAAGTGTTCCATTCAGAGAGGCCATGAAAAGAGTGGGAACCCCTGCTATAGCAGTGCTGAAAACTTCTTTGGCCTCTCTCATCCCAAATAACCCTGGGAGTTAACAACTGCCTGCTATCTACCCAAGATCCTAGAAGAATAGTCACTGTCTTTGCTTGGTAATGACCCCAACTTTCCATTGTTACTTTCAATACCACAATGCCTCAGGGATGTAAAGCTTAATAGATGCTCTTACAGGGTAAATATTCTACAGCCTCCAGCCTTTCTTGGGGGGTTATTGCAAGTTTGGAATTGACTTGAAGGACCACTTAGGGTCATGTGACTCTTACCCTGGAGCAGAATTACTTTAAATTACAAATGCCTGGACCTTCCTCACAAGAACCCTGGCTCAGTTAGTGTGGCAGGGGTATCCTTTAATTTGCCTTGTGAGCTGGCATATAGCCCTTTAGAAATCACTCTGGCGCACTCTTTTTTAGACAGTCATTCTGATTGTCTTTGATTACTTTGATTTCCTGTTGTGGTGATAAAATACTCTGACAAAAGCATCTTAAGGGAGAAAGGTTTTATTTGGCTCACAGTTCCAGGTTACAGTCAACCATTGCAGAGAAGTCAGAGAGGCTAAAACTTGAAGCAGCTAGTCTCACTACATCCAGCAGAGAGCAATGACTTAATGAATACCCACAGGTGCTCAGCTCCCTTTCTCTAAATGAGTTCAGAATTCCCTGCCAAGGGAATAATGCCACCCAGAGTGGGCACATCTTTCCACCTCAATTAACATAATCAAGACAACCCCCCACAGACATGACCACAAAATAATCTAACCTAAATAATCCTTCATTGAGACTCTTCTCAGCTGTCTACATGTGTCAAGCCATCCATCAAAACTTGGCTTGTCTTCTATATGACTTTAAGCAGTGACCCATATGAAGATAAGTATTTTCCTTTTAGAGGCCTCTTTTCCTCCCCTTCCACTATCTTTGATCCCAAATTGACTTGTAATAGGGACCTAAGGATACTAATACATAGGACGAGATGGTTGTCAGGAGCCTGAACAAAGTACTCCGTTATTCAAGCCAGAGTTCCATCTTCACGCCCTAAAAATACTCAGAAGTTCACAGGCAAACCATGAGTCATCAAGCTGACTAAAATGATACAATAATAATAGCTTCTATTTATTGAGTACTTACTAGGTGGTAAGAATTATGGTAAGTGTTCCACATGAATTTCCTGATTGAATTCTCTTAATCCTATGAGGTGTTATTCTCAATTTGAAAGAACCCACAGAGAAGCTCTCTCAGCCTTTGTGGAGACAATTTTTAAAATAGGAGAAACAAAATAAACAAGCCCAGCATGTTTGATACACTTGAAGCAAAGACAGCATGTAAATCAACTAATTATTAACATTCATGATTATCTTTGCAGACAAGAGGTTGGGGGAAAAGCCTGATTTTCTGTAGCTTTCTGAGGAGTTATGGTAGAGTGGTTATCTAATTGGCCAGTCCAAACAGCTTCCTATGAGTTCTCTTGATGGATGCCCACTTGCCTCTCTTCTTTGTGAGAGAGAGAGATAAGGTTAATACAACTGTTGTAACACACATTCTCAGGCAGGGCTGTTTACTGGGAGGAATCTCTGTGCTCCAGGGATCATGGTAGGCAAAGTAGCAAGCCCTGATGGGATCAATGACTTTCTAGAATAATCAGTAGGATTTGTGGCCACACAAAGGATGCCTACCACAATGTCAGGCTCCAGCAGAAACAAGTTGATGTGGTAGTTGAGCAGGAAGGAGAATAAAGGCCTAGCAGCAACAGGAAGAGGAAGCTGTTGACACGGAGCCTTTAAAGAAAGAGAAGAGCTTAACAAGATGCAAAGCCCATTCAGGAGAGCTTTCCAAGTCCGTAATTAAAGTATATCCAGCAATGCAGGGCTGGCAAGGTATAAAAGATCAATAGGTTAAATACTTTATGTTGTTTAATCAGATACTTAACACAAATCAAATATTACCTTGCTGAGGTTATTAGGCTAAATGAGGGCACTGCTGTGGTGAACATTCATTACTGAGACACCAATGGATCATGAAAATTGCAAGGTACGTCCCTGAGTCACCTCCAGCCTCAAGAAAGGAAGAAGGAACACAGAAAGCCTTTCTCCTCTGGACTGAAGTGCCATCTGATTTTTTCCTAGGAGCATCTTGGGAAGTTGGGGCTATGTGTTTCCCTGGAGAATTAAAAGTGTCATGTCTTGAAATATAGAAAACAATCATCCCATTGAAGTTGGGACTATTTTGTGCACAACTGAGGTAGATGGATACATCCTTTAGGACCATAGGAAGGAGCAGCTTGTAGAGGAATGACCAATTTCCTACATTACCATGAGACATGACTGCACTTGCAACTTGGGCATTCAAGGCATGACTCTTAAAGAGCCCTTTCCTGGGAAGGGACTCCATGGCAAGAGAAGCTAGCTGGACCCCTCCAAGAGCAGACATTGATTGAGCCACAAGAAGACTGAATGGGCCTCAGCAAATGGGTTCTCACAGAAAACCTTGTAGATTGATCTCCAAATGGCCTCACCAGGTTGGACCTTAACCTGGTCAGATTATTTCCTTGTCTTTTCCCAGATCATAGGGAAAGCATATTTGGGATTCCACCAAAAGCAACAAGGAAGTAAAATGGACAGATATTATTGGATTGTCAGAGCATCTCAGCACTAAATATGGCTATGCATGGACGGAACCAGAGCTTCAGGCCCACCTGACACTGCCAACAAGAAGTTCAGAGAATCCTCCCTCCTACTGTAGTTCCCTGTGGTCCTCTCTGGGCAGGGTGCACTCTCTCTGCACCAGTGTCTTCACTCCCTTACTCCACTCCACCCATCTGCTCATCAGCATTTCCATACTCCTTGACCTCTTTCCAGGTAAGAAATGTAAAAGGACAGTGCCCTTCCCTACCAGGCAACACATTCACTGGGACAACACTTCTGCCAGCACCTGCCTTGCACTCCTGTGCCCACCGTGCCTGCAGGTTTCTCCTGAGCCTCTGGGTTGGCTCAATTAACTGACTGAAACATGCCCGCCAGCTGCATGTTATGCTGGTCTCTACCTCTCAGGAAGTGATCAGAGCTCACTATGAGGGACTTTTCTAAGGGGATCTTCAGAGTTTGGGGGTTCTTTTAAAGTTCAAACTGCATCCACTTGGTCAACACAGAAGGTGAGCAGGAATGCCTAAGATCTAGCCACTCATCCTCACTGCTTTGTCCTTCACTTCTATCAGTGTTGCGTGTTTCAATTACATGCTAAATTAAAAAAAAAAAACTGGTTTAAGATCAAAACTTTTTGAAGCATTATTCTGGGTTTCTGGAGACATTGATCATAGTATGTATCTCAGTCTGCTCCATCTTGCTATAACAAAGTAATACAAACTGAATGATTTAGAATAAAGCAGTTTTACTTCTGACTCTACTGGAGTCTAAAAAGTCCAAGGTCAAGTATCAGCTTTGGTTGTCTGGGAGGACTGCTCTCTGCTTCCAAGATGGTACCTTGTTGCCTCCCAGGAACCTGTGTGCTCATGTGGCAGCAGGTCAGCACAAGAGGACACACCCCCATCAAGCCCCTTTGTGAGGGAACCTAATACCACCCACCAGGGAGCCTTCCTTGTGGCCTAATCATCCAGTAAGGGCCCCTGATAAGACTACTACAGTGGTAAACTTGGACTTTGGAGGAGATACATTTACAGAGTGGTATCATCAATTCTACAGTCTTTCCCAAACATGACAAAATAGATGTAATCATAACTGTTAACTTTTTTAGGCTTCTTGTTTATCCAATATGTTGTTCTTTTTTAAAGGTCTTTGGTCTTTGGGGTTTTTAAATTATATTTATTTATTTGCATATGTGTGTGTGTCCACCATAGAGGCACACATGGTGCATTCATATGTGAAGGTCAGAGGAACGACAACCTACAAGAGTCGATTCTCTCCCTTTACCTTATGGGTGTCCAGAGCCAAACTCAGGAGGTCCAGCTTGCTGTTAGACCCTTCACTTTCTAAACCATCTCATTAGCTTTGTGTTGTCTCATTTAAATCATTTTACAAATGACAAAATGGAGCACAGGCGCAGCAGCTAGACTGAGCTCTAGCAGAGAGAGTCAACAGACAACCTCCAACCTCACTAGACAGCATCGCTGACCTCACACACCTTCAAATACATTCCTGGAAGTACCTGGTATTTTCTGGTTCTAGAAACATCTCAATTTTCCCTCCTTGCAGAGCATTGGTAATGGTAGACTCAGGACAGAGTGGGTTCACCAGACCTTCCTAGCTTGAGCTCTCCTTTTCACTCATTTCATCGAGGGTAGAGGGGCTCTGATTAGCTTCTAATACCTGTCACCCCTTCTCCAGCCACACTGGCTCTGTAGAGTTAAAGAGTTGTATCCTGACCAGCACCAACAACGTAAGAAAAAAAAGTCCCACAGTCATCAAAACTAGGAGTAATGTGTTTGTTGTGATCACCACAGTGGCTACATCCCCATCTCAGCAGAGTAGGCAAGATTTCATTCGGGCTTTTGCCTCAAAGAAATTTGGGTCATGACAAGTCCATGGCAACCAAGTCACAAAGACTCTGCTGATTCCCAGCGCAGGACTTGCCTCTGACACTGCTGACCCTAGCAGTGTCCACTCAGCCTTCCAAAGACTCCCTAATGCAAACCCTGTGGGAGAGATGATAAGAATTCAGGTCCACACCCTCCACAAAGTGGCTTCCAATCCCCAGAGTGATGGCACAGCAGGGAAGGAAGCAGCTCAGAGGAGGGAGAACTTGACAAGTAAGTTTTTTTTTTTTTTCTTTCCAAATTCAGTTGTCTGTGGGGAGACCAAAAGAAAGAGAAAGAGCAGGCACAGGCGCTTCAGCAAGTCAGACTTCTCAGGGAAACAAAGGAAGCATTTGTCAGAGCAGAGCGCAGAGCGAGCCCGCAGAGGATTCAGGCAGTTCACACCTTGGCAAGCCCCTGCCATCACAAGCCCTGACCTAATTTTCAGAGATACTGCTTGTATTGTTTTCTAGATAAAAGCAGGCAACAGCGAAAGCTCTCCTGGGTGAGGCTTGACATCAGGAAAAATTATCCTGACTGAAGTCACTTATCCCTTCCTACCCCTTCCCTGAGCCCCAATCCCACCCTTCTCTCTGCCTCTCACAAACCTTGCCAGAGCTGTCAAATCACAAGGCACAAAAAATGGGAATGGATAGATGGCCCTGCCATCACCTGCCAACAGTGGGCAAGACTCCCCTGCCTTCAGTGCAACCTGGACCAGAGTGTGCTAGGAAAAGTCTTCCATATATCCTTTCCTCCTCACTAAGATGAGGCATGTTGGCTGTCTTCTGAAGACCAAGAAGACGAGGAGTGATATCTATAGACTCCTGACTTACCATCCAATAGATTAATGATAGCTCTGAAGAACAAGAGATAAAACCTTTAAAGAAAAAAAAATGCTTAAAACATACATTTTTTTAAATTAAGAGGTATCAGGGCAGTAAGGAAGAGAAAGGGAGTAGATGTTTAGATATGCAAGGCCCAGGGAATTATCAGGGTTGTAGGAGCTCAGACCTCTCACATGTCACCTTATGGTGACCCTGAGATGGCAGACAGGCAGGATATGGCATGGAGAGGGGAAGGAGCCATCTCAGTCACACTTGATTCTCCTCATTTCTTCATGAACTCCTCTCCTGAGATTCTTCTGGAGAAATCAATCCTGTCTCCATCTTTAGTACTTTAGAGGCAGCTTCCTGGAGAAGAAAAAAATAGGATGAGTTCCTCATTGAAAATTCCTTTCGGTTTAACTATCCCAGATCCATCTCCTGGGGGTTGATTCTTCATCCTGTCACTGAGTTGGTGAAAGTCCTGGCTACAAAGAAGAAAACTCATTCTCAGCAACTTTTAGCAATAATCAGCATCCCCAGTTGAGAAGCCCCTCCTTGGCCTACTAAGCAGCCTTGCCATAAGCCTTACTCCTCAGACTCATGAAACTAGGTGCAGACCTCCCCAAACAGTCTGACATCTTGAAAGAGAAATGTGTGGATCAGCATTCAGAACCACAATCTCATGATAAGGAGGCTTGAGGGTGTCAAACCATAGAATGCCGAGCTATTGCCTCACTGGGATCAAGGGTGGATTTGTAACAGACTTGAAGCTTAAGGTAATAGAGGATAATACACCATCTAAAATGTGCCCCTTACCCCAAGGAAGTAACCCACCGGGAAGAAACTACCATTTTCCTGCGAATCTCACAATCCCACAGGGGCTGTTACATGCTTTTATTTATTTGGGGCAGCTGAATGTGGCTATCATAGAACAACTTGGCACTTTCTGCTGATAAGGCAAGAGACAAGAAAATCGGGAAGCCCCACCTCTTTCTCAATCCCAGGTCCAACCATTCACTCAGGTATAGTATCAAGGAAGCCTCAAGACTGGCCTTGGTCTTACCACACCTCACTGGCTTCTCCAGCAGTGCTCCTTGTTGTTCTGGCTACATCTCCTCCAAGTCTGCATCCACAGAGTTGAGGCTCAGTGTCCATGTGATTTTTTTGAAAAGACCCTCTCCCAAGGATGAACTTAGAGACACCGGCCCTTATAAAAAGTGGCACCTGTGGCATTGGACTTCCTCCCACTGGGTGTAGCATTTGAATTATTTTTCCTATCATTCAGGGTCATTTCATATGCACTTTTCTATTGTGAGGACCCTACGAAGTATCTTTATCTCCATCTTGCAGTGAAGATATGAGACAATAATTGCTTCCCAAGGTCAAACACCTAGTTATAAACTGAAGAAGGACAAGGGCTTGGTTTTCTGACAGGGTCCAGCTGGGGGTCCCTCTGCCATCCAGTCCCTGTTCATCTGTCACTGAGCCGATACATTCCACTCCCCCTTAGAAAGCTTTAATGGCCCACAGCAGGCCCCAGTGCTGTCTGCTCCATTTTGCTGAAGAAAGCTTGCTGTCTGCATCTCTCAGTTGCCTGGTTATTCAATCACTCTCTTGTTTACTTAACTTTTCAGCTGTGTACATATATTCTTCACAAGAAAATTATAAACAAGGTGTCTGGCATAAGCTTTATTGTACCTGCTCTCTTTCTTCCCCTCCCCCCACCACCTCAACAAAACCCAATTAAGAGTGGAGGAGACATTTAACAAATACCGGCTGTTGAATGCATGAATGAATGACTTTTTTAATCAAATATAAATTAAACTGGTGCCTCATCCAAAGCAGAACCTCTTTCTGCATTAACCCTTGGGTGGCTTTTCCTAATAGTAATAGGGGACCAGTGAGGTAGCTGGTCCTTGGCTTTCATTCCAGGGAGGTCCCAGGGAAGAAGATGAAAAAACCTCTGCTTGAGCCCTGGTGGATCTCCTGAAAAGAGACAATCAAAGATTAAGAGTTCAAAGAAGAGCCAGGTCCAGTGGCACAATCTGAATTTCCAGTACTCTAGAAATTAAAGCACACAGATTGTGTGTTCAAGGCCAGCCTGGCCTACACAGTGAGTTCCAGCCAGGTCAGAGCTGTACATTGAGTCCCTGTGTCTATAAGGGTATTAGAAAGGGATGGGGTTATAATAGCAGTCCTGTTGTTCAGGGACATCTGAACATACTAGAAGCCATACAAAACAGGGCTCCAGTGCTACCTTTGAAATTAGACACACCCAGGGCCTAGCTCACTACTGGGCAGTGGTAGGCAAGTGACATGAGCTTTTGCTATTATTCCTTTGACCTTTGGAAATAACAATAGTGTCTACCCCAGAGACCTCGTACGAAAAAGAAATAACACATGTATGAAGCACTTGCTTTGTCATTGGTGTGTTCTTTGTTCTGTCATGCTAGGGACTGGGCCCAGAGCCTCACACATGCCAGGCACCCACTTTATCACTGAACTACATTTTAACCATCCCAACAGTAGGTATGTGCCCAAGGTGAGCCACCTCCTTCCACTATTTCCATAGAATCCTAGCTTACTGGAGTCCTCCATGGCCTTGCTTCCTCCTCATTTCCCGAGCAAGAGAGCTGACATTTAGCACACACAACAATGACAGGTAGGTTCACAGTCCAGAGCGAGCCCTCATCACATAAATATCAACAGGGTCAGCAGATTCTAGGGTCCACCAAAGCCCACCTTCCATTTGGAAGGATTGAAATCCCTGCTTGCCCATTACCTTCAGAACCTCTTTTTTTTCTCACACAGTCCTCGAAACACATAAGGCATGAGTGTGCATCTTCCTTCTAGCACGGAACTAACAAGCCCTGCCTGGTTCATATTTTCTTCTTTGCTTAGCACAAGGTCAAACTCCCCTTTTTTTGCCTCATCTTCCAGTTGGTACAATGGCTTCTCCCACCTTCTTTTAAATATCTGAATTCAGAAATGTTAATTAGGGACTTCCCACGACTTTATGGAGGTGTCATGATTAGACCTATTATTACCACCCCAAATGGGAAAATTGAACATCTACTGCTTTATGAACCCTTTATCACAATTAATGCTGTCTCTAAAGCTTCTCATTTATTGGGTTCTGTAGTATAATCATTCCTTATATGTGTTTCAAGACCTTGTACAAGTACAAATAATTTAAACTAATTAGCTTATTATAAAAAAGGAATGAAAACAAATGGCACATGAATGGATTGTGAGGTTTCATATGGAATTAATATCTCCCTAATACCCTCAAATTTGGTAAGTTCATTATGCATCTATAATCAAACCTGATGAATCCCCTAGATAATTCAGAAGTAATTATGCATGAACTGCTGCCACTTATTTTAAAGTACTACCAAAATAAGAGATTTATCCTCAGGATCAGTTAGGCTCTCAGATAACTAGCTCTAACCTGACATCTCCTGTCAAGATCAGCCAGGAGAAATGACAGGACTTTCCTTCCCCCAGATGCTCGCCACTGACATCTGCAGAGTGCCGCCACAGGTCCTCAACAGGAGCCCTGGGCCTGACATGGGGATGATTCTGCACTGGCACTGGTTAGTGAAAAGTAGGCAGTATGGAAATGACTGCCAGCTACCATGGCCACCAGGCTTCCATGAGATGCCACACAATGTGCCCAGTCACAGAATCTCAAGAGTCTTTCTGGGTCCAGTCATAGACTGCAATATCAAGGATGCTCTGTCACCCTTCCACGAGGATTGCAGCTCTTCCCCAACATAACATACCTGTGACTCTGGGGCCCTACTTTTGTCTGGCTCGCTCATGATAGCAAAAAGGAGTTTTCCACCTTTGAACTTCTGTATCTGGCTTTCTGGAGGGATAGCTCCTACTTATTTTTAGATAACACTTCAACTTCGCTGTAAATTCTGTGGAGGCCATGATAATGCTATTTATTACATGTATATAGATATTCAACAAATATTTCTCTAAATATGTATGTGCTAGGCCCTCATGTATCAGTAAATAAAACAGAGAAATGCCTATGCCTTTGCAGAATTTATATTCTAGTGGTGGGAGACAAACCATAAATAAAGGAGAAAAATATGTCCCATGGAGGACTCCATAGAGACAACAACACAATGGAAGTAATACGGCAACCCAGTGTAGGAATAGACTGACCAGTCCAGAAAAGCCAACAATGGGGCTGTGTCCTTAACAGGGTAAGGAATAAGACATGTGTGTAATTGAAGAGAAAACATCCCAAACAGAGAGAACCACAGATAAGCAAAGGCCCTTAGGTAAGAACATGCCTGATGAGTTTGAGGAACAGCAAAGAAGCCTGAGTGGCTCGAACAGGGCCAACAGAGGGCAGAACAGAGACCAAGATGGAGAGGCAAAACCACGCCTTCTCTCTAAATGAGACAGAAAGGCCTGGAACATTTTGAAGAACTGCACAGTCAGAGTCTGTATTTTAAAAGGTCAATCTGCTGTGTTGAGAACAGAGAGTGGGAGACAGGGTGGAAGCAGGGTGTGTTAGTTATTTTTCTCAATATTGTAGCAAAATACCTGTCAACAGTAACTTACAGATGGAAGAGCTTGATTTGGCTCACAGTTGGAGGGGTTACAGTCCATCCTGTCAGGGAAGCCAAGGCTGAAGAGGCATGTGGTCACATTGCACTTACAGTCAGGAAGAGGACTCAACATCCTGGTGCTCAGTTTACCCTCCCCCCTTTCCTCCCTTTCCTCCCTGGAGCCTATGAGACAGCCCTGTCCAAATTAACAGCAGATCTTCTCATTTAGGTAATCCTAAATCACAGCCCAAAATCAGTCAAGTTGGCACAGTCTCCCTCATACACAGAGACCAAGGCTCTGGCCACAAACCAAGCTCAGGGTCACTGTAATTGGCTCAGATCAAGCCATAGAGGATGAAAAAGGACCAGATTCCCCAAATTCCTGACAGAGGCCAAGCCAACAGGATCTGCTGACAGATTAGATCTTCTTGGTAAACTATTCAGCTCCCAAAAGAGCAACTCATACCTAGAAGGTGCCTGCAAAATGTTTGCTGAGTGGCTGGAACAAACATATGTGTAAATGAAGTAGTCAAATCATTTGGAACCCGGCTGGGGGGGAGGGGGTTGGAGTTGAATTTGATTAGAGGAAAAAGAATATGCTTGGTACATCTCAGCTCTCTCCTGGGGTCAAGTTTTCTGACCTAGTAGAAACTCATTAAATATTTGTTGAATAAGTGAACAAATGGGTTAATTAGCATGAGTGTAAAAGTCCTGGGATTGTATTCTGACACCCACCTGAATCCTTTGTAGAGAGGCATGGGGGCTGGGGATTCTTTTCCCCAAGCCCTGGCAGAGGAGCAGGAGTAAGTAAACCTGGGCTCCCAATTCTGCAAAATGGTGTCAGCGTGGCTGTCCAGAGAAGTGACTGAACCGATTGTCTGGGTCCCTGTTTATCAGAGTGGGAAGATGAGAAATATATTCTAAGTACTTAAGTGCCATCATCATTACTAAATTGCTGTAGGAATAAAAATTCAGTTTATACCATTGAGGATCATTAAACTCTCTTCTGAATCTGATGCTAAAATTGAAATAATTGGCTCACCGGTGATGCAGCACAGCGGATAGCTGCATGGGCTCCCTGGGAAAGCGCAGCCTCAACATGAAGACTGGGACAGAAGCTTGGGGAGGTACACCGGTTGTGTTGGCAAAGGGTTGCTGTGTTGCAATTCCAATCGGCAGTGTTAATTCGGATTAAAAATACTTGGAGCGCAAATTGAGAGTTGGAGGAAAATAAATGGATTTTGCAATTAGACAAGAGTTTCAAAAGCATGGGATTTTTCCAAGGGCTGGTGAAGATCTGGTGGGAGAGGTCACCTGCAGATCAGACAGCCTGATACCGGGAACAGGGGAGGTACTAAACGAGAGCAAAATAAATAACGGTAATAATAGATGGAGCTACCGTCCAAGAACAAAGATGCACTTTAAATGAAAATCATTACTCACAGATGCTGAACACAAGCCCAGCCAGGTTCAGTTGCTGACTGGAAGGTAGGAGGGGGCCCGCTGGGCGATCATATCTCTAACCTGCAGACGCTAATGCTGACCTGTGGGGGGTGGGGCAGGTTAATTAGCTGCCCGTTGTAAAGCATTATTGCCTTGCTGAGTATTATTATTTTAATAAAAGAGGCTCATGAAAATGTCTCTGGTGGTAACTCATGAAGAATCATTCTGAGGACAAGAGTGCTCGTACATCACTCTGAGTGCCGCCTATGTATTTGAGTATCAACAAAAAATTTACTGTTTAAACATAAATCTCTGGAAGAAGTTGAAGTTAATTAAAAAGGTTTAACAGCATATGCATTAGTATTAGCCCTGGCCCTCTTTAGCATGGAAGGAGGGAAAGGAAATAAAACGGGGTATGTGTGAAAGCAGTCAGTGTAGGCATTTAATTAAACGTGGTCCAACCAAGTAGCGGTCGAGACACCACCTTATCTGCCATTCAGTGCAAGGGGAGAGAATGCAGGGAGACAATGCCCTCTGGAGAACCGGGAGTGTTTTTAATTAACAAAGGCTCTTTAGAGTGGCTTCTTTAGAAATCTAGAGTTTCCTTTTTGTACCATGGAGATTTCTGGTGAGCTGCGGGAGTCTCTGGCCCAACCTTGAAACCCAGTTCCAGCACATGTTCTCTGATTTATGCTCAGTTACTCATCGTCGGGCTCATCGCACCACACTTACTTACCATGCTCTCACTCTGCCTAATGTGTAACACCCTACAGGATGAAGGAGCTGCAGAAGATAGCTGCTATCTGTCCTAGACAGAGCAAGCCCAGTGTGCCAACCTCCAGTACCATATAATCAATGCCACAAGAGATCTGCGAATTCAATATTGGGACTGTCATAATTAATCCTCATTGTCATTTGTGGGCTCTAGGATCACCATGGAAACAAATCTCCAGATATATCCATGAGAGATTACCAAGATTAGGTAATTGAGGTGGGAAGACCCACTCTAAACGTGGGCACTGGCATGCTATGGCCTGAGTCCCAGATTGACTATAAAGGAGAAAGTAAGCTGAGCAAAAACATCCCCACACCCAGCCTCCGATGCTTCTTCACTGTGGACCAAGTGCCACTGGCTGCTTCAAGCTCCTGCTTCCATAGCTTCCCTGCCACGATAGGCTATAAAAACTGAGCAAAATTAAGCCTTCCCTGCTTTAAATCGCTCTTGTGTGGCATTCTGTTGCAACACTGAGACAAGTAAGGAACACAGGTGCCCTGAATCAGGATGCTTGATGTGCATATAACTAACGGTGAGAGTGGTCCGAGCCTATGACAGCAGGCTAACTCAGGTGGGGAAAATGCCTTTGGCTTTTGAATTCTTGGTGCAGTCTGCACACCTGCATTGTCTTGTCACATTTGGTACACCTCCCCCCTCCCGAGCTTTTCCCTTTGTGATGTTCACCCCGCACCAACCTTGTAGGAGCTGGAGGACATTGTGCTCACCCCTCCCATTTATCTATTCGCTCTCCTGTTACTGAAAATGCTCTCTTCCTTCCTGTCCATTCCCTCCCTCAGAGTCCACACAAGTTACCAACTTGAGATGTGTTCCTAATTCCCTGGGCTGCAGTGGTGCTTCATGGGACATGCGATATTTGCCACTTGTTAACATCAAAGGCACCAGACTCAAGTGATCAGCACCATACATTTTAGCACTTTCATTATTTGCTAGCTTTGAAACCCATCGATTATTTGTTGAATAGATATTCTTTGTCCCTCCAACTGAAAAAATGTTAACTCTTTGAGGTAGGAAATCAATCAATGGGGCCTACCTAGTGCTTTCTCCACATTCACTTCAACTCTTGGTCTTTCTCCAGTAGCTCTATCCACCATGGCATGTCTTTATTCTTCTCATTTCTGCTGCAGGGTTTCTGGGTCATCATGCTATTCTCCTTAAGGTTTTGAGCACTAGCTTCCCTGACCCCACAGAGGCTATCACCTACTGCATGCTTGGTGACTTCAGACCCCCAACCCAAGAGTCTGACCTCTTCGATTCCACTCAACCCACAAGTACTAAACATCTGATTGGCAGATTCTTGCTGTCCTCACTAGCCCACTCCCTCTTGGCCTGCTTTCTACTTCTCCTTTGGCCTTCCAGTTTCCCACCCTTCTCTAGATCCCCATGCCCCACCCAGGCTCCAGTGGCTCTGAACTTTAAGACCATGTAGGTGACCATGTATGTGTGTACATTTTTGTCATTCCATTTGGTTTTCCAGAGCCCTATTCAGCACCTGCTACTCACTGGATCCATTCGAATTCAGCATGCTGGCTTCATAGACCAAGACTTATTTTAGCTCTTAGCCCTTTCTCAACTGCATCTTTGCCCATAACCTCCATCCCCAACTTTATGAAGATGCTCCCACATTCTTGCTTCAAGCTTTAGACTCAGTCCTAGACCACAGGCTGAGTAGTAACCATATTGCATCTGCACACAGGTGTCGTGAAAGGTCTCTAAGGTGCCACCCAAAACACAGATTGCTTTCCTCTAAAAGTTGCTCCATCTTCTCTGTATTTCAAGAACAATGGTTGATTCAGTTCTCTCCCTACATGCTCAGGGTCAGCACTGATGCTCACTCTCTGCATTCCGTGGTCACCAGTGCATATCAGCTGTTCCCAGTTCCTTCCTTTCTTCTGCTATCAGCTTTGTTACGAGCCGCACTTGGTCTCCGTGATGATGAGCGCCTCTGTGCTCCTCCTCCATCCACAGTTCTTCACCACTACAATCCTACCAGCTTAATTGCCACCTTGACCTTCCTAAACCTCAGTCTGAAGCCTCTAATGATTCGCTTTTGCTCAGCATCAAGTCCTTGTCACAGCAATCAGGGCCTTCCATGAGTGAGCCTCAGACTCTCCCTCCCAGGCTGGTCTCTCCACACACCTCTCCAGAAACATGCCTTTCTCTTCCCCATTTCAGCCTTCAAGCTCTTTCTGTTTAAATAGCCTTCATCTATACACGTGAGTCCTCCCTTCTCTTTAAGGTCTTCTCTAATACCATCCTCCCCATGGACTTCTGCCTAACCTCCAACCCATGATGAGCTTTCCTCTGCTGTCTCTTGCATTTTCTTCACTTTACAATTCATTCTTCCACACACTGTCCATTAAGCATGTACTGTGTTCGCAGAGCTTTGATATACATTATCTTTTTAATCCCTATGTTAACCCTAAGAAATGGAAAATCCCACCATTCTTACTGAAGAACTGAGGGAATTAAAGCTATGCGTGCAGTGCTAGTGAGTGGCAGAGCCAGTTTTCAAGCCCAGTTCCTGGGTTGCTCCAATGCCATCCATAGCTGTGTCTTCCCTACAGGAAATGTGCTTTGCACTGGATGGAAATAAAGGCAAAAACATAAAGGAGAGTGAAAAAGAGAGGAAGGAGAGGGGACTAGAGAAAACAGAGAAGAAAGATGGAGAAAGGGGGAGGAACCAACTGCCTTCCTACCATTCTAGGTCATAGGTTGGACTCTGGAATTTTTGTTCCCCTTTGAATTCTTTGCCTAAAACCTCACCCACAGGGTATGCTTGATAAATGTTCACTCCAGGGACTGAGGTCAGTAAGTGCATGCTACACAAGTACGAGGACCTGAGTTCAACTCACAGAACCTACATTAAAAGGCAGGTGTGATGGCACGTGCTTATAATCCCATAACAGGGAGGCAGAGATGCAGAGGCAGACACATCCTAGGGCTCACAAGCCAGCTAGCCTTGCCTAATAGATGAGCCCCAGGTTCCAAGGAGAAACCCTGTCTCAGATGACAAGGTGGATGACTCCTGAAGAATGGTACCTGGGATTGACTTCTGACCTACACACATACACACACAAATGTGTCCCCACACTCACATGTGCACCTGCATGCATGATCATGCACGTGTAATGTAAACAATATGTACACTCTGTTCAGTTGGGCATGCAACTTAGAGTTTTTCACGTGCAAAACCTTAGACCTAGATGGGGCACAGTGACATGACTTCCCTGAACCCTGCGTGTGGAAGCTATTCCTTCTGCATTGCCCTTCTTTCGTAATGGCTCCCCGTTCTCTCCCTTTCCTATGGGATACTGTCAGCATCTCTGAGGCTTCTGACTTGCTCATGACCTGATCTTAACTTATGCTGTTGAAGTCATTGGTCACCTAAGAAAACCTTCCTGGGTAACCCAGACCCAGAAAAACACAGTATGTATTCACTCATAAGTGATATTAGATGTAGAGCAGAGGATATCCAGGCTACGATCCACAACCCCAAAGGAGATAGGTTAAAAAAGGAGAATCCTAAGAGGGACACACATGGAGTACCCCAGGAAATGGAAATAGTTAAGATCTCCTGGCTAAACTGGAAAGGGGAGTAAAAGGAGAGGATGGGGGATGGGAACATGAGATCTCAAGATGGCTGAGTTGAGGGAGGGACAGAGAGGGGAAGCAATGAAAGAGATATCTCGATAGAGGGAGCTGTTAGGGGATTATGGAGAAACCTGGTGCTAGGGGAACTCCCAGGAATCCACAAAGATGACCCCAGCTAAGACTCCTAACAATAGCAAAGAGGGTGCCTTCCCCTTTAATCAGATTGCTGACTACCCTAATTGTCATCGTAGAACCTACATCTAGTAACTGATAGAAGCAGGTGCAGTGACCCACAGCCAGGCACTGGGCTAGGACAGGAGTTCAGTTGAAGAGAAGGAGGATCATATGAGCAAGGCAGGTAAAGCTCATGATTGGGAAAACCACAGTGACAGCTGACCCCCACCTAATGGGAGCTGACAGTACGGGTTCCTGTATAGGACCAAACTAAGCCCTCTGAATGTGGATGACAGTTATGTGGCTTGACCCCTTGGTGGGGGAGACTGGCAATGGGACCAGGACTTATCCTGGGTGCGTGAACTGGTTTTTTTGGAGCTAGTTCCCTATAGTGGGATATCTTGCTCAGCCATGACACAGGGGGTGGGGGCTTGATCCTGCCTCAACTTGGTATACCAGATTTTGTTGACTTCCCAAGGGAGGCCTTAATCCCTGAGGAATTGATAGGGGATGGGATAGAGGGACATGGGGGAGGGAGAAAGGAGGGAGGTAGAACTGGAGCTAGTATGTAAAATGAAAAATAATTAAATAAAAAAAATAAAGTGGAACCTGCTCTTAGCCTGACAGTTTGTTTAGGGAAGACAGAGGAGGGCAGAGTTTGCATTTGTGGTGAGTCTAGTTGTGCTCTCACAGATAGGCAATTTCACCCCCGTTGTGTTCCCCCACAGGAATGCAGCGCCTGGTGTGGGCACAAGCAGATATTTACAATAAGCCCTAGCACATACAGAGCCTCTTGCTGCTCTCAGAAGAGAGAACAGTGAGAGCTAATCACCAATCCCAGTGAGACCAGCAAGAAAGGAATGTGAAGAAGGAACTAGCAGGCAGGAAGGCATCTGTCAAAAATCCATTACTTGACGTGTTAACAAGATTGTGAGCGCCCCCTGCCATCCGGTTGGTTATAGAGACCTGTCCTCCATGGGGTTGGGGTGAAGGCTCTCTCTAGGAACAACCCTGTAGAGAACCAGGCTCCTACCAGAACACCCCAGGACACCTGCCCATCTCTGCACACTTCAAAGGGAACTTCTTTTCAGTGTATCTCCTCCCTGTGTGAGATGGAGAGAGTCCTTTCACAATTGCCCCCTGGATCCATCCTTCTGCGAAGTACAAGTAAAGGCAGGGGATGGGCACACCAAGCAAGAGTACTGTGGTGAGAGATGACAGGTAGAATGAGGCTCTGTGTGGAACTGGATTCACTCTGAATTCTCAAATACACTACAAATCAATATGTAAATGCATCGAGCTATTTAAATATAATGGGAAACTGGCTACAAGAGCTAAGCTCCTGGTGAACAACAGGGACATGGAACTAGCTGCAAGGGCCATGGGCCAGTAGGACATCATGCAGACACATAAAATGCCCCATAAGAAGCCAAGAGGCCCACGTTGAATGCAGCTTGCAAACATCTTAGTAAGTCATACCCCACCAACTGGAACCTTCTTTGCCTGAGGTCCAAGTGGAATGCACGACATTCTGCTTCCTGATTGCTACTAGAACCAAAGGAGTCCATTTACTTCAGATCCGTGGCTCAGTAATCTCAGAAAGTCCATGTGACATCCTGACCCTGATTCAGTGAAGTCACAAATAGCCTTGCAAACACCAAGTGGCTCTTCTGAAACAAGACCCGAGACAGAGACTGTGCTAGCCTTGGAACTAGGAGGAGGCCAAAGCAATTGCTCTCACTGTTCCCTCTTCTGAGAGCAGCAAGAGGCTCTGTATGTGCCAGGGCTTATTGTAAATGTCTGCTTGTGCCCACACCAGGCGCTGCATTCCTGTGGGGGAACACAACGGGGGTGAAATTGCCTATCTGTGAGAGCACAACTAGACTCACCACAAATGCAAACTCTGCCCTCCTCTGGGGAGCCAGTGATGATGGTTGGGGCAAAGGGGACATTATGGGAAGTGCTGAAAGGTGACTGGCTAGTGGATACATTTTGAAATGACAAGGCTATGGTGACAGATCATATGTGGGTGTGACAGAATGAGAGAAGTCTCAGAGTGCCCTAGGGTTGGTAGCCCAAATGACAGAGAGCTTTAAAGTCCCATTTACAAAGATGGGGAAGACTGTGAGGAGCAGGTCTGTGATTCTCCGGTACAGGGGTGTCCTGGGGTGGATGTAGACTTGGGAGACACCAGAATAATTCTATTGTACTGACAAAAGAGCCAGGGAATGGGGTGGAGCTCTATGGTGTGAAGACCGAGGGCAGAGGAGATCAGTTACCTGGGAACATGAGCGAAAGAGAAAAACCAGGGGTGTTCTTTCACCTGTGCCTCTCCCCCTCCTTACCAGAGTCAGGTATAACCTTCAGTCTGCAGGTCCTGTGGCTAACCCAGAGCCTTGGAGAGAACCTGTGTGAAGCAGTACCAAATCCCAGGAGAATATGTGTCTTTGGGCCCAAGTCATGTGATTCAGACCAAATGCCACACAGAGTATTAATCTGACCACTGGGCCATCCTAACCATACTTTCCAGGTACAGGAAGCCCAGGAAGAAAAGAAGACTTCATTCAGAGGCCAAATCCCTCCCTCAGATCTGTAGCAAGATGTGCACAGGGAGCAAACTGGAATTGTTTTGATGTGGCTAATCTAAACCGACACCCTGTTTGCAGGTTCCACTGGATAACTCTTTAATTCTCTCTCTCTCTCTCTCTCTCTCTCTCTCTCTCTCTCTCTCTCTCTCTCTCTGTGTGTGTGTGTGTGTGTGTGTGTGTGTGTGTGTGTGTGTGTGTGTGTGTGATGACAGCCTTCTTCCCTAAATCAAAATAAGGCACCAGGATTCCCACTACTCTTTTGTTCATGGCCATTTCTTAGGGTATCCCAAGCCACTTACTAAGTCCACTAAGTGGCTTATAGGAAGTGACAAACAGAAAAAAAAAATCATGGGCTTGTTTGGGAGGGTTTTTTTTTTTTCTTTTTGGTCAACGTAGAGAGAAATAAAACAGTAATGGCTTGGGAAGGTAGGAGATGAATTGTCTTCTCTGTGCACGTTCATTTCATATTCATTGTCACAACGCTGATCATAATGAAGTTATTTAGTATTCATGCAGATGTCACATCAAGTTCCTCCATAGATGTTTTACTGTAATTTAGCATAAGTTAATGGATATCTGTATTAAAGTGTTCCCAATTAAACAAGCGGCCTTTCTATTCTCCAGGCCAGATCGGATTGGATGGCCATGAAGTGTAAGCAAACCAAGCTCCTCAAATCCCAGCCGCAGAGGTCAAACCTGAAATGAGTTTAGCTCCTTCTTGTGTCTATTTCACAAGAATCCTAGTGGCTCAAAAATAACTTTGTAATTGACTGATCCAGACAGATGAGTTGGAAAGTGGGTGATTGATGGGCCCAATATATTTGAAGAAAATCAACACCAGGGAGAATGCTAATTGCACGGTTGGGCCAGCTAGCCGAACAGACACAGAAATAGAGTCGGGATTAGCGATTGCATCTCCAGCTTGTGGAGCCCTGAGACTTTCCCCGTGCAACTGTCCTGGGATGCAATTGGTGGTTGTTTAGCATCTGTCTTCTGAGCTCTCCTGGATTAGAAGCTGCCACATTGGAAATGGTTTATTGAGCTCAGCAGAGGTTACTTTTAAGGGCTTAAGGGATTGGGTTCCATTTAAAAAATACAAACAATTTTTAAATGAGATTTGGTCAAGCAAAGGAACTTTCTTTCCTTTGTGCTTACCCAGAAGTACGAAAAGAAAAGAATCAAGAAATTCAAATGGAAGTACAAATAGCTGTCTAGACCTCCACTGAAGCCAGGGCTGATTTGGTCAATACATGGGTTTCTTTTTTTTTTAAATGTTATCGAAAGGTCAGAGCAAGTGGCCTTTGAAGGCAAATCTTACGTGACAGGTGGCCCTCCAGAGCTTAAGTCTCCAGATCTATTAGCACTTGTGTGTTTCGCATGCCTGGTCTTTGAGATTATTGGGGGCTAGCCATCACAAAAAAGGGGGGCAGGCTCTGTCAACACAGCCCAGGGCTGAGATTCCAGTGAGTCAAATGGTGATTCCTCTCACAGTACTTGTAGATCTTAATTCATGCAACAAAAAGTCGTTAAACAGCTTAGTCTCAAGTCCTGGGGATACAGTGGCAAATAAAACAGAACTTATTGTCATCGAGCAAAGGGGATAATTGTTCAATATCCAAACACTATGGCCTCCCATCAATGGGGATGTAAGGAGATGATACTATCATCTGGCTCTTGAAGTTCCTGCACATAAAGGTGCTACATACAGCAGAAACTTTTCACTAGGGTTCCTAGACTAAGTCAATTTCCTGCCTTCACACTGGGGTCCTTTTCACCAAAGCTCTTCCATGATGACCACCGCTCATCATATGAGCAGTGATGAGAGCATGCTAAGTAAATGAGAGCATGCTAAGCAGTGATGAGCCAGCAAGAGTTCTGGGTAGCCTAGGGATAAAGACCTCACTAGCTGTAGCCAAAGGGCAGACAAGAGTTTTCCCAACTGCAAGAGGGAATGAAAGAGAGAGCACCCTGAAGCTTTCTGCTCTTTAGAAATGAACAAGGTACTTCTAGTCCAGTCTCTGGCATGTTTCAGGAAAACTCTTGTCAAGAGGAAGTGGGTGGTAAGGAAACCATGCTCATTTAAATAATCCCTTACTCAGAATCAAGGGCCATGGGCCTAAAGCCAGCTCCATGGACCTGAAGACGTAAGTTTAATCCACAAAACCCATGTAAAGGTGAAAGAGGGAACTGACTCTAGAGACCAGTCCTCCAATTTCCACATGCACATGGTGGCATGTGTGCACACGCACAAGCACCATAAAAAATAACACATTTTATAAGGAATGCTAATAAAATGTAATGGGTTACCAAATTTTTTAATAATTTATTTATTTCTATTTTATGTACATTGGTATTTTCCTGCATATACGTCTGTGTGAGGGTGTGAGATCTTGGAGTTACAGACAGTTGGTAGCTGCCATGTGGGTGCTGGGAATTGAACCTGGGCCCTGTGGAAGAGCAGTCAGTGTTCTTCATGGTTGAGCTATCTCTCCATCCAGGGTCACCAATTTTTTAAAAAGAATGGAAAGAAAAGTATGAAAACAACAAAGAAAAAAGGCTGGGAGAAGGAAGGAGGTCATTTGGAGAGGGAGGGAAAGAACAGAGGTAATGAGGGGAAATATCATTTAAAATACATCATACACTTGTACGACATGCTATAATGAAACCCATTGTTGTGTATAATTAAATATGTGGCATTTAAAAAAAGAGTGGTAAATAGAAAAAGAGAAACTTATGTTCTGTGTTCTTAGATTCTGAGAAATCAGAACTAAAGAACCCCAAAGCAACTTTTCTTCTTGTTTGGAGCTTCCACTCCCAAAACATCCTAACTCCATGACAACCTGAGGAGGCAAAGACAGTATAAGATGACCAAGTTTGGGCTGGAGAACAGACCCACATTTAAGAGTGGGTATTGCTCTCGCAGGGAGCCAAGTTCAGCTCCCAACACCCATGTCATGCAGCTCACAACCACCCATAACTCCAGCTCCAGGAGATCCACTGCCTTCTTCTGGATTCCATGGCACCTGCACTCACATGCCTATAACCACAACTATGTACACATGATTCTTCATTTGTTTAAGATGCTCCATTTTATTGACCCTGGTACCATCCATATAACAATGAAACAAAGCTACAAGGCTAAATTTGCTCTGTTCCCCGGTCTTTAATTCAAGTATCTCTACTCTAAACAACCATCCTTTTCTTCCTACTGATGCCATCCTCTGTGCTGCATCTGTGCTCCTACCATAGCCCACACTGTATAGTGATGGTTGGTTATTTGTCTGTCCTGCTATTGCCACCCCTGAGTTTGGCACATTGCAGGTATTGCATAGATGTGTACTAGATGGAAAGATGGATGGTTGGTAATTGGATAAATTGATAGACAGATGAACAGATGGCTGGATAAATAGATGGAGTCACTTTATTAATACATTTTTGTTATAGACAAACCTCTTCTTCATTTTAACCCTTCTATGTATTTTGAGACAGCATCTCATTGTGTAATTATGCATTCCTGGCTGGCCTTAAACTTACTATATAGACCAGTCTGTCCTGAAACTGAGAGATCTGCCTGCTTCTGCCCATTGAGTGCTGGGATTAAAGGCATGCATTTCCTTTAAGTGGTCCTTTTTTAAGTGATCAGTCTGCAGAGTCATCCAGCCCAAGAGAGAGAAATAGATCCCTCACTTTCTGAGTATGATTCCATCAGCCTAGACAACACTAATTATTTTCATTGGGATTTAGACATGATTCTTTTTTCTTTGGATAGAAATTCCCAGGGGTTGAATTTTCAAGGGGATGAGCTAGCTCAGTGTGCCTGTTGGAGTTCTGAACAAACAAGTGGTAGAAGTTTGGACAGAAAGAAAGTTGGGGAAAGGAAGGATGCACAGAGGTTAGGACCTGGTGCTAGGTGCACAAGATGCCAAGAGCTAGAGAACAGCCAGACACTGCTGGCAATGGCCTTCAGAGCATGCAGACAAGAGAAGACTGGCAGGGTACACAATGCTGCCGCTGCCGACTTCTGAATTTCCCCACTCAGTCTGAACTCAGGCAATGTCCCGACCTGCAGGACTTCAACCTGGGGCAAGAGAGTCAGGGATAGGGAATGGGGACAAGAGATGCAGGAAGAACGACCACAAGACAGGATTCTGATCAAATGGCAAACTTTACTTTTCTCAGGCTAGCTTATATAGTCAGGATATGGGGAGGGGCAGAATGGGTTGTTTGTGCACCAGGTGTTAGTATAGGCAGGATATTAGGAAGCCACAAAGAGGATGTTTGGCAGGGTAAAGAGTTCATGAGTAAGAGGTCCAAGAAGGAGTTGCCTAGGTGACTGAGCCTGTGGGTGAAGGACTGGGTCAAGTTGTTTCTTTTCTTGAGCTGAGGTTCGAAGGAGCTGCTATGTAAAGGTTAACTATGTGGCCTGCCAAGCATGGCCTAGGATCTCATGCCAAGCCCTGAGATTTGGCTCCCAACAAGGCAACATGGCAATCAGACCTTAAGACACCAGTTATAGGAAGTTCTGTCCTTCACCCTAAAAGATATCCTGGCAAAAAACCTCCTTCAGCATGGATTTTCCAGAGTGTAATGAGAGGATAGAGGTTGCAGCGTGAGGGTGATGACAGAGGTTACATTGGAGGAGAGGCAATGCTCTACCCTGTCTCTGCCCTTTCTCTATGCAGGCTTCAAGGCCAGAGAAGGAGGGTATTAGAAACTGTGGACTTAGCATGCATCTATCTTCCTAGGTACTTCTCTGTGTTAGATACTTTTATCTCTTGGTAGTGCCCCAATATGATCATTGCCCTCATTATACTTATATGCCAACTGTCCCTGACACCAAGTAGTTGATCCAGGGTTCAAATTCAACATCAGACCACTCAGTCTCACATCCAGTACCTCCTACTGCTCTGAGGAGGTACAAAGGACTTACTGTAGCCTCTGAGACCAGGACCATATCAGCAGAAAAGCAAGGGTTCAGTGGATGAGGCAGAGTCTAGCTCAGTAGGGGGTATAGAAAGTAGAGTGATTGGAAGTCTAGGAAGGCAGGAAGACAGGAAGAAAGGGTGAGTGAGAGAGCTGCCAGATCCAGGAGGCAGCACGAGTTCTATAACGTCAGCCTGAGTTGAAGACAAAGCTCTCACACAGCTGACGACATCCTCTCCATTTCCCAGAGGAGTTAAGAACATCAAGAGCCCTTGAGAGAATATGATTCAGGAAGGAGTAAAAGAAAGACGCTCAATTCCCGGGCCTCTGTCATGCAGTGGGTGCTGCCAGCCTGTCTCCTCATTGCGTCTTTCAAAATCTTAGGACAGGGTATTTTCTCAGTGGCAAAGAAAGATAATTGGCTCAAAAGTAAAAATGGCAGTAATAACAGTCCATGCTAACTGTATGCCTGATGCATGCCATGCCTTGGATCTACCCTGAGCATCCATTATCGCACAGTTCTAAGAAGAATGTATACCACTCCCATGTCACAAACAAGGTAGCAGAAATGCCACTTTATGTGATTTCCCACAAAAGCCTAAAAATAGCAAATGACAGAGTTGGGTTGTATCCTCACATCTGTCACTCTGGGGTGGGGACTGGATTTAGGGAACATTCTTTAAATTGAAGACATTTGTGTCTTAGAGGAGCCATTTCTCCAGCCTTACCTACACAGCCAATCCCCTGCCTCCTCTATTCTACTGGCCCTCAATGATTCAGCCTTACAGTCCCATTCTTCTTTGCTGGGAGCTTGGAGCTGTCCAAACAGCCCTGTCCTCTGACAATGACTCCCCTCTGCTCCCTTAAAGCCATGCTATGACCCCAAAGTCTAAGTCCCCTGTATACCACTCACTTATATTTGTGATATCAACTTTCTCTGTGATCCTTCCTTTGACAAAAGCACAGAAATCCCCCATGAGTGTCCCCTCCACTGCAGAAGGCAGCACATGCCTTCCTGGGCCTGCCGAGAGGTGAGTTACCCAGCCCAGCCTCACTGCAGGCTTCTTGTTGGGACACAAGTTCAAGGCTGAGTCCTACCTACTGAGTAGAGAAACAAAGGTTAGTCTTCAAAAGGTGTCCTTAGCTCTCATGTTCAGATCAGAAAGAGTCCTGATCTAGAAAGAGTCCTGATCTAGAAAGAGTCCTGACCTAGAAGTTTAAGGGTGAACAGAGACAAAATCTGGACTGTTTCCCTCACTGAGTGGAGTGACTCTGACCCCCAGTTCCATGAAGAACTTCTTCAGTGCACCCTGCACCCTGCTCTGTGCAGTTGTCCCTCTAGAAAGCCAGAGAAGCAGTGAGGCATAGTGGATTGGGAAGAATACCAGCAAGGTCACAAAGAAAGCCCAAACCTGGAGCCTACAGCCAATGATGCAGTTTTGGGTGGTAGGAGATGCTGTTATTTATAAACATAGAACAGATGGTTCAGGCTGGTGGAAGGCAAGTGTAAATAGGGCTTGTGGAGCGAGAACAGTTCTCCACCCTAGTAGACTACTTGCCAGGTATACCCTATGAACTTCTAGCTAGAGAAACTAGATTCCCTTTATCCTTTACCTGAGAAAAAAGCAAACCTTAAACACTGGGAGCTAAACTTATACCTCCTTCCTTTTGGAATCCTTCCCAGCCTCTCCAACAGAAGTGGTCTTTCCCCCTGAACACCATGGAGAACTGTCCTGCTCCTCCCCAAGTTGGCTCCACCTCCCAAGTCTGTCAGCTACTTCTACTTAATTGAGTCTAGAGGTGTCCCAGTCACTAGCAGGGAGGGTAGACCTTTCCCAGGGGGAATGGTCCTCTGTGCTGTGCTGACAGTGCAGGTTAGGAAGTCACAATGTCTGACACTGGTCAGCTATATAAGATGGAGAACAATGCTATATTTTACACTCGATTGCTATGAAGACTGTATGGGATATTCCCCCCATTAAGTGCACATCACAATATAGATGCTTAACTGGCAGCTCATGGTACCCTCACCTCTAAAGTGGGATCCAGGTCCACTCTCCCACAGCTTCTAGTGTGTGTGTGGGGGGCAGAGCAGTAGAGAAGATACACCGTCAGTCTACCTGCAATGCTGTACCTGGAAAAAGACATTATTTTCACTTCCCACTTGAGCAGAGCTCAGAATAGGAGGGGGGACATCCCCCAGAGATCAGCTGTTATTCCTGTGGAGTGCAGTTTCTGAAGAGCTAGAAAGAAGAGAAATTGGTGTCTGAATAGGAACATTTCGGCAGGAGCATGACTAAACCATGTGAAACAAACATGACTAAACCATATGAAATAACATATCAGTCCATTGTGCCCTCCCTGTCTTCTCCATGTCTATTCTGTAAGTTCTCAGCACCCAGGTTCTATCTAACTAAAATATTTGCTGATGGAAAAACACACGCTGGTGAATGATGTAAAGCAAGACAAGATAATGTTTAAGCTGGATTTGGATGGTCAAAGAGTGATTTTAAAAAACTAGATTCCAACTGGCTGGGCAAAGGGAGATAAGTATGGATGGGGAGGATGGGGTATTGTCAGCACACTCCCTACACTGTGTACTTGTGCGGCTGAGGGGCCTCCAGGGAAGACAGGAGCTGTCCTGGGTGCTGATGACAGCTCTGTGCCCCCTAGGTGCCCAGGACTCAGATGAGTGAAGAACTTAGAGAGTCAGACAGTGGGGGATGTGGGTTGAGTTCAGCACTAAAAGGGGATAGAAATAAGAAAACAGAAACACCCACCTTCATCAGAATGTATGGATCTTGTCACACACTGTAACTGTCTCTCAGGTCAGCTGGAAACGCACATGTAAGAGATGTGGCAGAATCAGGAGTTCGAGCATGAGTTCAGGTAGGCTTTATGAGAGCTGATAACAGCATGGTCCATAGTCCCTCACCCCGTTGCCTCTTCCTTGGAGCTACTTTTGGGTCAGGATAGAACAGAAACTGCCACAAAAAAAGGAGGTTGTTAACTGGGAGGGGTGAACAAGGAAAGAGACAAGAAAGGAAATGCTCGAAGCTGAGAACAAGAAGAGGGGAGGGTGGGAAGGTGACCTGTGTTATTGCCAACGTGTCAGTCACAATTACTCGCGAGCTAGAAAAGTAATAAAGTTACATTATTCACACATTACGTGGAACAAGCTATTCAATGCTGGTTTCCTCCGAGCCAAATATTGTGATAATTTTAGAGATCATAACTTAATTGAACAATGAATTAATAATCACATGTGTGGACATTTTCCTTTTGTATGTGAACCAAAAAGCCTAGGGTTTTCTTCCCATTCTGTAGGCCACACAGGCATCCGTCAGGAAGGCAAGACACACACTAATTCCTCACCACTGAGAGAGCCACACATGAGGCAGTTCTATTTCTTACTCTAGATGGTAATATGAGACCTGGTGAGAGCATACATGAGGCACTGCTCTAGTTCAGAGCTTTTCAAAATGCACAGCCCGGGGAACAGCAGCATCAGAATCCATTAGAAATGCAGATTCCAGACTGTGGATAGAGCATCATGGTACAGAACTGCCTACCACGTGCAAGGCCCTGGGTTTGACACCATGGTTGAAGTGGAGAGAGAGAAAGGGAGAAATAGAGAGAGGTAGAAAGATGGAGAATCAGAGAGAGATAGAGAGACAGAGAAATAGAGAGACAGAGAGGGGAGAAGATGACTCATAGGCTTCATGTAGCAGTTTGAGTCAATACCTCTGACAGTAAAGTCCAAAAGTCTGATGCCAAAAAAGAGAACCACTAAGTTGTTTGTTTATTTATTTATTTATTTATTTCATGTATTTTCGTATGTGGTGTATATTCACGCGTTCTCATGTGTTTGGGCCCATTTGGTAGGGACTGTGCATTTGTGTTTGTGTGTGTGTGTGTGTGTGTGTGTGTGTGTGTGTGTGTGTGTGTGTGTGTGTCTGTGTGTGTGTGCTTACCCACTCATGTGTGTAGAAGCAGACCCAATGTTGGCATTAGGTGTCTTCCTCCATCTTTCCCTAAGCTGGAAGGTTGGCAATTCCTTTTAGTCTGGCTAGCCAGCTTGCCCTGTAGATATCATCACCTCTGACTCCTGAGTGCTGGGATCCCAGGTGTCTGCCACACCTGCCAGCTTTTACATGCATTCTGGGGGTCTGAACTCCAGTCTTCGTGTGTGATATTGAGAGTTTTATCCACTGAACCATCTCCTAAGCCTGAGAACAATGACTTCAGGTAGTCTGGGTGGCTGGGACTTCAGGAACTAATGGTCTGGGGGAGTCACCTACTTAGAAAATGATGCTGAGGTTCAGCACATAAATGAGGAATCAGAGATCCAGGTTTTCATCCAAGCTCTAGGACCTGGGACAAGTTACCCAGCTCTTGGGTCTGTTCATCTGGGAAGTAAGGATAAAAGTCCCTGCATGCTAGCTTGTGGTGAGGATAAAATGAGCTAATGGATTTAAAAGTGCTCTGAACACTACAAAGTGCTAACAAAGGAAAGGGATTGTTATTATGTCAGAACAGGAGAAGGCTGTGACAGTGTGACATGTCCCCTCTGCTACAGATGCAAATCATGTCAGGGTGAATTGGTCCACCTGCCCCACCCACACTTCTCCATTGGAGGCTTCCCTCCTCCTCTCTCTGGCCCTCTAAAATGCACAGGGCTCTATCTGTTCTGGACAAAGCCAATGGCTTGTAGTATGCAGGGGGAAGGGGTTGAAGTCACCTCAGGGGCCATGGACTCTGCATATGTAGTCTCAAGTTGCCAATAACAAGATGCTGGAGTTGGAGACTGCAAGTGCTCATGAGTAAAATGCCAGCTCTGACATCTACCAGCAGTGTGAGCTAGGACCTTCAGCAAGCAGCCTCCTCCTCTTTACTTCCATTTATTCAAGTGTAAAATAGCAATAATGATGAAGCACATCTGGCTGGGGTCTGTGAAGATAAAATAGGATGAAGTTTACTAATTTTGGCCCCTAGAAACTCCCCACAAGTCATCGAATGAATGACTGAGCCAATGAGTGATTAGTGACTGATTGCACAGACAGCTAAATGAAGAGTGGAAAGGAAGTACAGTACTGAGTCACTGTGTATGAGATTAAGGTTTGTTTAATATTTTAATGTAAGAATATTGGCAGAGACAGATGCCGACCCCTGAGGCAGGGCATGTTTGGGAGCCAGTGTTTTTCTCTTCCAGTTAACCAGGCCTTCCACTAGAGGCGGACTGGGAAGCAGAATATGGAGGGGCTGAAAGCAAGGAAAATGTTCAAGCACATGGTGTACCTGGCCCCAGTGTCATCTAGAGAGGGAGCTTCTCTTGGGGCCTGCTAGGGATGGTTTTAGTCTAATGACTCCAGTACTGCACAGATTTGGGAACCTGAGCCAAACCTCAGGCAAGATGGCCAATCGGAAGTAAGATAAGCTTCTTTGGCTTTCATATACCTTTTAAAGTTCAGGAATGAGGTACAGTCAACGATCAGTTCTCAGAGCTGGTTGGTAGGCTCAGGGCCTGCTGCAGGTTGAGGTGCCTGGGGAAAGAAGGGTCCTGGGGGTCTGACTGATAGCTTACCTCACTCACGGAAGTCTTCGCCCACGACTATCTCAAAATCAAGACTTCCTACTACAGAAGGAGCAGAAAAAATGGTGCAGTGAAAAAAAAGAGTCATTTGCTCTAAAAACACTGGTTAAATTCTCCCCAAGATGTAGCTGGAGAGACCATGCCTCTTAAGCTCTGGTCAAGTCACTCAACAGTAGTGACCCTATCTATAAGGTAAAAATGGCACCATAGCTCAGGTGAAGACGTTTTGAAAGAAACAAGCCCTTGCTCCCAGCTTGCCCAGGACACACAGAGGTGCCTCTGTTCCTCCTTGCACGGAACTCTGAGTAATCCCAAAGACTCTTACTAATTTCTATGAAACCAAGTCACTCACACTTTTCCAAACTCGGTCATAAATCTGGAAAGGGGACCTTTATCACAAGACTGAATTCTGTCCCACATCACAGCTGGAATCCATGGAATTATAGATATTGACAGGATGCCTCTGGCCACGTGTCTGGAGTGGCAGGGTGGCTTGAGATGGTTCTATTGGGATCTTGGCAGAAAACAAAGGACACTCTTAAACTGGGTGATATGGAGAGTTACAATAAAGGTACTGTTTAGAAGGCTCTGTGTGAGGAATAACAAATAGATACTTCCAGTAAAACTCCAGGTCCACAAGGTGACAAGAGAAAGTGGTCAAAAGAAGGAGCCCAGCATCTGACAGAGAAGCCACCTTGACAGAGAGCATAGGCTTCAGTAAGTGACACATCCAATGCCTCAGACAAGAAAACCACATAATACAACCTCGCTTTCCTTATTTTTTACCACATTCCACCATAGCCTCCTCACTGATCCCACCAGAACCTATGGTACAAATGTCCTCACAGCTCAGTCTCCTGGGGTATAGATGAGGTGGACGTGGACCTGGAGGAGCAAGTGGAAGACTTTCAAGGAACAGTCAGTCACTCTCACAATCAATGCAGTTGCAGCTGCTTTGACGCCCACTCTCTATTTAGCCACTTGAAAAGAAAGGCACCATGAGAAGCCCAAGGAACACCCATCTGGCCCAGGAAGCCCTCAGCTGGTCCCCAGCCCTCATCCTAGAGCTTCACCCCAGGAAGCTCCCAAAGCTGGCAGCTGCCACTCATTCATCAGCACTCTCAGACCCCCCACGGTGCTTCCTGAGGGAGGGACATCTGCTTGGCTGCCCCACCACCCTCAAGAGTGCTGCTCTGCCTCTACCCACATGGGCACATGCCCTGTCAAAGCAAACCTTCCAAGCTCTCAGGCTGAAGATCTCCCAGTCCCCTCAAGAGCAAGTTCATCGAGGGATACTTAAGATGCTAGCTTTCTGCTGGTCTAGAAGTGAGCTGTGCATTGCAGAGGGGGTGGAGGGGAGTAGGCAAAGAGGGAAGGAGAAAACTGAAAACACAGAAGCATTGTAATTAAAATCTTCAGCCTGCATTTCCTGGCCAGTCAGTCCCGAATCCCTTCATTAGGATGTGCCCTTTAAACGCTCATTATCGAAGATTTACAAATTGTGTGGGTTTGGTGCTGCTGAGGGGCTGGGAATGTTGGCCTCCCTGCTGCTGCCAGATGCTTCCACAGCATCCTCAGTTGCTCAGACTTCACCCAGGACAGACCCTGCACAGGGACAGTGTGATGGAGAAGGCAGCAAACACAGCAAATCCAATGCGCATAGGGGAGAAGGGGAAAGATGAAAGTCACCCTGCATGCAGGTAAAGACAATGACAATTTTGAGTCTTTGCTAAAAGCCCTGCCAGAAGAAAGACCAGGGTCAGGCCCTAGAAGAGGACCTATAGAAGAGCTGGTGAGGAACAAGCTCTTGAGGGAAACTGAGTTTACCACACTTGTGCATGCTGTCAGAAGGGAATATACCGCCTTCTCGGCCAGCAGCCATTGATCGGTTGCCTACATATACTCTCAAGGATGCAGAATTTAGACATGCAGAGCTCAAAATCCAGGGGGTAACAGGCTAAGGCATATATATCCTCAGTCACTGCCAGGCCAGACCAGGGGAGGAGAGCAGGGCTGTTTGGGTGATGCTTCAGGACGTCATTTTTCTCTGAGATGTTGTCACATTCCTTTTTAAGTGAGGCTGGCTGGGCCTCACCAAGGGAAGGAGTTGGACAACTGTGAGAGGGTAGAGAGCCATTCAGCAGTTGGTCAGATACAGGACAGACACCACAAGTAGGGAACCAGTAGGAAAGTTTGGAAGCATGAATGGGGTGTGTCCCAAGCAACATTGTAGAGCCAAGTTCCTTGTATCCCCATGGGATGCCATGTTGGGGAGAGGGTGCTCTTCAGAATAGCATGAGCTATTGTCCCATGAGACCCTCTCAGCAGAACTCTCAGGTAGGGTGAGTAGAGACAACTCACAGTTCTCACTGGAGAAGTCTGATCCTCCTGGGTGGTGGAAGAGACAAAATGAGAAGCAGCCTCTGGATCCCGGATATTTTCCTATCCACACTGCCACCCACCCTGTCTTCAAGGAGAAAGGTTTATGGCACTTGAAACCAAACCCTCTACTGGACCAAACTTGCATCTGACATCCGTCTTACCCTACCAATACTCCCCAAAAGAGCATTTCTGTTTTGCCCCCCTGCTGTTGGTGCCACCTCCCTTCTCTGCACTAATGAGGCAGCAGGTCCCACGCAGGGTTCCAGTGACAGCTGCTCAGAGCATGTTTACTGAAACTGGCCGCTGGACCTGACAAGATGTGTTAATTAGGAGATGATGTACCATGTAGGCACATTGGCCACGTGGCAGCCGGATGGGCAGCATCAGTCACCATGAGCCAGGGAGCTGCCATGACATTCTTAATTAAGGGGATGCCTTCTCTCATCTCCAGGTGACAACCTCAGACTTGGTGAAGGTGGCACCATTGCTTGTCCCAGCAGGGACCACCCTGAAGCCTGCCCCAGCAATGAGATTGGGCTAGCAGGCTGCCTGAGGCATCACAGACCAGATAACAATGATAGCCTATTTTGGCTTTCAAAGCAGCTCACAGCCTGGTTTTGGCTGTTTCTCCTTTCTTCTCCCAGCAGTCCTGGGTATCCTAGGCTTGCCTCTTTCAACAGTTGCATTCACACCTCCCTAAGGGCTCTGCTCACTGCTCATTCCCCAGGCTGAAATCCCTCATCTTCACCCCTCAGTATACTAAAGTTCAATCACAAAGGTAAGGTTCTTCTCCAAAGTTTCTTGCCTACAAAAGCATCATTCCTACACACACACACACACACACACACACACACACACACACACACACACACACACACACACACAGGGAGGATCACATTTGTTCTTGCCCTTTAAGGGGACCTATCAATAGCTGTTGTACCCAGGGAGGCATCACCAGGGCAGCTGTTAACATCCTGAAATGATTTCATACTGGCTGGTCAGTGACCTCTACTCCCAGTCTCCTCACCCAAGACTGTTTCTCCTTCTGTCTCCTGATGCTTCCTCAATGACACCAGCCAATTAAAAACAACGTCTTCCATGAAGGAGCCTCTGTTACACTCCTGTATCCCTGCAGCCTATGTCCTTTGTAGCTGGCACGCGCACATGCCTTGCCCATTATTGGACACTGCACCGTTACTACTCCTCATCAGTTTAATGTCTGTCAACACTCGATGTGCAACTTCCTCCATTAGAATGTCAGATGGTGGTCCCCAAGATGTCCAGAGGACACTAACTTCAAGGAGCAGGTGGCAAGGACCCATCCAGCCCTGTAGACCCTCTCGCAGATAGCCAACTCGCTGCTAAGGTGAGGCACTGCTTTTCTGACCCCAATTCCCAATCCCATGAGGTTCTCAAGATCTAGTTCTTTAAAAACCTGCATCTCCCAGGGCCAATATGCTTGCCCTAAACCCTGGTAAAAACTCACACCACAACAGGCTTCTGATTCAAGATCCATTTATCTGGTCAGGGAAGAACTATCTACAGTGTGCTTACCTGCATGTGCCAAGAACACAGATGTTCTTTGAAAATTTCAGACATGTGTACAATTAAGTATGATCATATGTAGCCCCATTTCTACCCTCCAATTCTGCCTGTATCTCCTTTAACACATTCCCATTCTAACTTCATGTCTTCTTTTTGAGTGACCTACTAAGTTCAGTTAGTGGGGTGAGTGTGTTTGTGTGTGTGTGTGTCTGTCTGTCTGTCTGTCTGTGTCTGTATGTCTATCTCTGTGTGTGTGTCTGTGTCTGTCTGTGTCTGTATCTGTATTTCTGTGTCTGTGTCCATGGCCATCTGCTGGGGTATGTAAAACCTACCAGTGGCCACGCCCTAAAGAAGAATGCTTTTCCCTAACTCAGAAGCCAAAAGCCCCTCAATAAGGGTTGGTTCCTGGAAGATCATCTCCCTCATCTCTACAGGGATTTTAGTTGGCTTGGTCTTGAATAGGCCTTGTGCAGATAACCACAACCGGTGCCTGCGTTCATAAGTGCATTATCCATGTCATTCACATCCAGATAACAGTCCTTCATGGCACTCCTCCCCATCCTCAGGCTCTTAAGTTCTTTTTCCTCTTTCTCGATGCTCCCTTTCTGGGGATTGTGAAGCTAATAAGATGTTTCACTTATGATTGAGCACTCAGTCTCTTCTTCTTTGTACTTTCACAGCCATGTGTCTCTCCATTGTGCCAACTATGAAAAGAAGTTCCTCTGATTAAGGTTTCAAATAGCCCAGGTCTGTGGTTATAAACAGAAGTAATTAAGCCATTTCACAACCATGTCCATTAAAAAAAAATAACAATAGCAGGTTCTGCCTTAAGACTTAGGAGTTACCCACAGTACAAGCATAAAAATCCCTCCTGTTGAGGAAACTTCAAAGCCAATCAGTAAGCAGCCAGTAACCTCATAACAGCCATGCCACTATTGCACCAGTGGGCACACCTTGGCTGATAGGTCAGTACCATAATGTGGAGTGTCTGGTGGTGAGTAAGCTATTAATGTCTTCTCTCCCAGCAACCTGCACAGCACTTTCCAGCATTATGAAACCTAACCAGCAAGGTAAAAGATTGTCGTCAGCTAGAGATCGATTCCTCTACGTCCTGAAGCCAAAGTGAAGAAACAATTTTTGACCAAAAAAGTTCAAATTAAAAAAAAAGATGCAGTGTCATAGGCAACCATTGTGATCAATAACAGATGGGCAGTGTTCTGTGGCCCTACCGAGAAACTGTTCATTATCTGCCAGGAGAAGCAGGAGTGGTTCTTGGAGGCTGGTGGGATAGATCCAGCTCTTGATGGATGGGTAGGAGTTTCCTGAGCAGCGGGTAGGGAGGAGATAGTCTAAACATAGGGAATTGCTGATTTGCAACGTGAGGAGGTTAGACGGGCCTGGAACAGCAGTGATGCTCAGAGTTCTGGGAAGAAAAGGGGCGAGGCTTGACACTGCAGACTGGGAGTGAGGATGTACCAGGAACATGTTTATCCTAAGGAGAGATGGAGAGGCTGATGGAGGTCTTCATTCTAGGGAGTGACAAGATCAGATTCATCTTGCAGCAAGATAATGTGAGCAGCAGTATAGCGAATGAATCCAAGTGTAGGAAAGATTGGGCAGCCTACAGAATTTGACTGAAATGGGGGATTTGCTTGAGAGTAATTGATTCCTTCCAGTTACTAACTCTGAGTGTCTTAGTGAAGCTTTTTGCAAGGAAATATCACTTATTCCTAGCCATATATTCAAGTGGGTTTCAGAAATCCTACTGCCAAGTATCAAGAACAGACTGGGTATGAAATCCTGAGACCCTACTTCTAGCCTAGTCCATGCTACGTTGATGACTGACCTTAAGCATGTTCCCTGCTCCCTCCAAAAGCAGTCTATGGGATCATGTACACTCCAGTCAAGGGGGAGCAGGATTGGCTAGGATCACAGTGGCCCTTTCATGTTGCTACAGCAGAGAACAAGGGGAGGAAAGTACCCATTCCTACAATGGGGCAGAGTCTGAGTCCCACACTTAGCAATTATCTCAGCACCTTTTCCTTCCAGCAGCCCCATCCTCCATGACTGGACCCAAGTTAAGCATCTTAAGGTCACCCTGAACCGGCCGTTGGGGAGCATGCCTTTAATCCCAGCACTCAGGAGGCAGAGGCAGGTGAACTCTGTGTGCTTGAGGCCAGCTTTGTCTACAGAGTGAATTCCAGGATAGTCTCCAAAGCAATACAGAGAAACCCTGTCTCAAAAAAACCCAAAAAAAAAAAAAAAAAAAAAAAAAGGTCGCCCTGAATTACATCATGACAGATGTTATTGATGTCTGGGAATTACTCAGCCCTTTGAAAAATCGCAGCCACAATATTTGTCTCCATTAACATCCATGGCAGCACTTCTGTGAATCAATAAGATGCTTAATGCTGAATTACACGACGTGTAGCCTGGGCTTGGTGAGCTTAGTCGGTCGGGTGACTAACCCAGGAATGTGTTCCTGGCCACTCTGAAGCCACCTGAATGGGAAGGAGAAAGGGTTTTCACACCATAGAAACATGCATTTGTTTACCTGCTAAAAACAAACGTCTAATTCTTGCCCTTTCCAATTATAATTGCATTATAAACACCTGACGGCACTTTCTTCATCTGTCTGGCAGGAGTGATTCAAGCTTCATGTTCTAAGAAAGACCTTGGGTTTTGTTTTCCTCCCATGCAGAGACCAGAGAAGAAAAGAATAATCTGTTTAGGGAGAAAACAGTTGATACTGGGTGCACAATCTTCACCTCACTCTTTGGTCCTCCTGTTCAACACATCCATGTCCCCTTCTTTATCCCTATTGACTGGGATCCAAATGGCACTGTCCTTGTTTGTGCTCTGACTTGCCTTCCAGGGATCTCAAAGCGCTAAGTCTACATCACCAGGTGGAAAGCAGCATGGCAGGGGAGAAGAGGCTTTCCTCAGACACTCTGTCTCCTCTTTGTCTTCCACTCTGGCAAGTTGGTGCATTAATTGAATCCAGGGAAGCACTCTCCATGACTTCCTCAATATGCAAAGGCATCTGTGGGACTGGGAAGGACAAGCAGGCTGTGTTTAAGAGAGGTGACAGCACGGTGGGGGGGGGGGGGCTTTTCCATTTAGTCTGTTGGTCTTCTTGAGGTTTTCAGTGTGTGCGCCTCTTTTCCAATTTGATGCCCCACAGCGACTTTTCTCTTCTAGGAGTTGTTCAGTTTTAGGAAAGAGCTGAATTAGCGGCCTGTACATAGCCCCTGATCATAGGCACTATCTCTCTTTGGCCCTTCATCTGTTATTTGCTCATTCCCTTCCTTCTCCATCAAGATCCACACAGGCCCTTTTGTGATCACTCCAGCCATTGCAAAGTCACCGGCATTTTCTCAACCTGAGACAGAATACATCATCCCTTCCTTCCAAGAACTTGGAAATAGAGTGAAGTGGAGCAAGCTCAGGGGACAGAAGCAATGACCAGAGATGTGAACGATAAAGAGGGTCCCTACATGCCTTTGTGTAATCTCAACAAAGGCTGCAGGCTGATTTTAAACACCGCCCCCTCAAGGGCTTGTCTCAGACACCGCAAGGAGAGGCCAGTTTGCTAGTGAAGTAGTCTGCCTCAATATTTGGCTTCCCTTTCCATGACATGTTCATAGATCTTTTACTGTGTGGGTGTATTTAAGAAAGGGAGAGTTTGGGCTGTGTCGCCTTAAACAAATGACTGCCTATTTCTGTTTCCTTATCCTAAATACGGACTAAAGGGTTGTTGGGGAAAGCAAGTGATTTTTAGTGGGTAATTCTTTGTAAATCATAAGTATAATATACCAATAATCAATTTAAAACCTAGAAGCATGATAATTAACATGTCCATGCCTGGAGAGTGGATAGACATGGAGCTAAGGGGCTGGTGAGATTGCTCAGTGGCTAAGGCCATACTCTGCTCTTGCAGAAGACCCCGAGCACCCATAAAAGGCAGTTCCTAACTTTCTGTAACTCCTTCTCCAAGGGGACCTGCTGCCCCTGGCCTCTGCTGGCACCTGCATTACACATGCACATACCCACACAGAAACACACACACATACACATAAGTTTAAATAATAGAAACAAATATTTCTAAATAAATAAAATGAAGCTAATAATGGTATCTGTCTCAACAGGGAATGTAATATTAGCAGTTGGGAGACTGAGGCAGTGTAATTGAGAGTTCAAGACCAATCCCAGACTATATGGTGAGACTTGATATCAAAACAAATAGCATCTACTTTATGAGATCTACTGTGACAATTCAAGGAATTACTGCTGATGAAGCACTAGGCTCTGGCAGTTAGCACAAAGATAAGTGGTGTTAGCACTCGGGAAAGCGGCTCTATTTAACTCTTGTAGAATCTGAGCCCTTAGTTGTCAAGAATCTAGTCTTCCCTAGTTCCCTAGAAAGAGTTAACTGCAATCTGGTTAGAACAAGGCATGTGGTTCCCTGCATCCCTTAGTACCAGCCAGGAGGGCTCTCAGGAGCTGTTCTTCCTCTCTTCTCAAGCCATACTCCACTCCTTTCCCTACTCCTGCACACCTGCGGCTGCCCACCCTGCAGACCCAAAAACCTTTCTCTAAAGAATGGGGGTGTCAAGTCAGCTTCAGGTAAAATATATCACCATTTTTAAACAACATTTAGAAAGCACCTTGGAAAGACATATTAAAACATTACCCAGAGGTTCCATAACTTTCTCTGAAAACACTGTTCTCCACAAGCCAGTTCAGCATATGAATAATTGCCATAAACAAAGTACTTTGTGTGAGCCACACACCTCTCAAAAGGGAAGCAAAACAGAAAGACAGATGGAATCTCCTGAGCCTCCTCAAAATGCAACTCACCATGGTCCTCTCAACCTACTGACAGCACCTCAAACATCCTAGGATATAGCAGTGTCCAGACAGGTTCCAGAATGCAACTGCAGGAATGAGCATTTTTCACCTACCCTGAGCAAGATCAGTATCTACAGAAGGTTGGGAGAACCATGATAACATATCTCATTTTGTAAAGCACATTAAGGCTAGTACACGGCAGTGAAGCATATATAAAACTATAGGGTAATATAATAAAATCAATAGGGATTATTAGGAGCAAAGTGCTATATCTGAGGCAATAAAGCTTTGGAAATCCCAGAAAACAATGTTCTTGTAAAGCTGTAACAAATGACTGTGATTTAATCACTAAGCAAATAACATGGCATTTCGATGAGTTTTTAGACTTTCATGGTATTAAAAACGGGCGCATTAGGGATTCATCCAAGATGTTTCCCATGAAGACTATATCTCAGAGTAGCATCATTTTGACAATTTGTGCTTTTAAATAATGGTGTATTATTTTCTTCATAGATCTAATTTTTAAGCCTCTGGCATGCTTTTAAGATATCATTTACTAATAGAGTATCACAGAATCTCAAGCCTTTGAGCACATAAAACTGTTTCTCAGAACTTTCTCCCAACTTCAGAGAAAAGGCGAAGACTTGAGAATTCCTAGAGGAACTTGATTTTCTTAGCTGTTTTCCCTTCTGCTGGGTACTAATTGCAAGACATCCAAATGCTGGTTTAGAACATAGGAAGCCATTTTGCTTGAAGTTCTCATCACCTATTTAAATAACCCAAATCAAAAGGGGATCTCTGCACCCCCCCCACTCAGAGTTGTTCTGAATAGTCAAATGAAGATTAAACTCTTGATTTAAGTAGCTACATCTTAGCAGTAATTAACACGTACATCAAATACTTTTTTCCCTTTGATATGATATGGTACTAGAATTTAAACCCTGATGAAGGTGCCAAAATTAACTGCAATGGGAAATGAATAATAATTCTTTTTCAGATGACTTTGCCCTTTGCATTAGCTATATTCAAGGTCTTTACCGGGTTTTGTCCCTACCCCTTGAAGTTTGCAAGTCAGCGACACAGGTCACTTCCCCAAGCCATCATCATCAGTCCACAAAGGAAAGGAAAAGCAAAAACATCCTCCCCTGCTCTGCTTGCCAGCCATCTGTCCATGCGGTCTCACCCTCCTGGCTGGGGCAGCCTCCCTTACCAGCTCCTGATCTAAGAAGAAAGCAGAAGTTGTCTTCTTTGGGTTTGGGTGATTTATAAGAGGCTAAAGAAGGAATTTTAAGTGGGGTGTGAGGCGGGAAGAAGAGATAAAGGGATCTGTGAAGGTATCTGAAGCGGGTAGGAAGGGGGAACTGGTGTGGGACTCATTTGAAGCTTCTGCTCTAAAATTCCTTGATTTAACTTTCTGTTGCTATAATCCACAAGGAGGAGGGTTTACTGAAGACTTTAGCAGACATGTATGGGGTATGTGGAGCATTCGTGAACTCCAAATTCCCACATTGGGAGTATCTATTCCATAAAGACTTAGTCTAATATTCTTCATTAATGAGCATCCTTGGAATTAACAGTCCTTTGGAATCCAGAGCTGATCAATGTGTTTAAAATTTGTACATGGAGGCTCACTCCTTTATTCTCAGCAGGAGACTTAGGCAGGAGGCCTAAATTTTAGGCCAACCTAGACTATATAAGGAATACAAAGCCAGCCTATCTCAAAAACAACAGTGGTGTCACATTTTACTGAGGACACGACAAACTAGATAAGGTAATTAAGATGGTGAGTCTTGGCATCCAAGGACCTACTGAAATACCAAGAGTTGTTAGAAAGAACTTCATGGATATCACAGAAGTAAGGTTTTATGGTTTATCTTGGCATGGGTTAGTGTGGGGTTTTGTGCAAAGGTCATTACGAGAGCCAGATTTGATCAATAGGAGACAGAACAGTCAGGCCAATACTTAATTTTTTCTCCTGCAATCCAACCACTATATAGCATCCCTTTTAAGATTTCAATCACATTATGTCACTTCTTCATTCAAATCTATCTGATGGCATCCTGCCACTTAAGGTCAAATCCAAAGCCTCATAATGGTAGATGGGCCCTCTCAATCTGGCTCCTGCCTCCCTCCATGCTTTTCCCCTACCTCTTTTTCACCCTCTGCAGTCCATCTACTATGCTGAACTCCAGTCTCTCCTCAAAGCTTGATATCATCTTTACTCTGCATTGATTCCTCCCCACTTCCAGAGCTTTGGAGCTTCCATCCTTCTTGTTGAGGGCTCTGCTCAGTGGATAGCTCTTTAACAGGGTCTTCCCTGACCCTTTAGTCCAAAGCACTCCCCATGGCCAGGCATGCTGTACCAGCATCTCCTTTTCTCTAGTGCCTTTAACCCTTGTTTATTTGCTGTTATATTTTCTACTGCTTGCTTACTCCACTAGAGAGTAAGATCCAAGAAAGCCTTGCTATTGTCAGGCTCCCCAGCCTCCAGACTAGTGCCTGACACATATCAAACATTTATTAAATATTCTGTTGATGGACAAATAAAGGACCAGAGAGAATAACTGCCGCTTCATATCCTAATCAACAACTTCCATCAACAGATATGGCTTTATCAAATTATGGCTCTTATCAGGGATGCTAGGAAAGGATCTTTGCATTAACTAGGTAAGGTGAGCTAAACAGTAGCCTTCCTATTTGCCTACTCATAGCTTCTGTCACAGAGTGGAAAGATCACCAGTTCTGTGTTTTATGTGTGGTTTGACTTTATACCCCAAGGAATCATACACAGGAGCTTGGTCCCTGGTAGAATATTTAGAAGTGGTAGAACCTTAAAGAGGAAGGTTCCAGTGGGAGAACTTTAGATCATTCAGGGCCCTGCTTTTGGAAGGGGTTAATGCATGCTATGGTTTGGATCTGAAGTCCCCTTCTCAAAGGCTCTTGTGTTTTGGCTTAATCCCCAACTAGTAGCCCTGTTGAGATGAGAATGGCTTATTACAGGGCTAATTTCACCAAGTAGGTCAACTCGTTAATGAGTTCAGAATGGAAGGGGCTAGTAGGAGGTGGAGGTTACTTCCATGAAATAGGTCACTAGGGGGTAACTTTGAAAGAGATAACTTACCCTCCCTTCCTGGCCACCATGGTGTAAGCATCTCTTGCTCTGTTACCTGCAGCCACCATGATGCTCTGCCTCACTATCATCCAGGAACAGTGGAACTATGTGACCATGGACTGAAACAATGAACCAAAATAAGTCTTCTGTCCTTATTTTTTCAGAATTATTTTTTCAGAAGTATTTGGTCACAGTAATGACTAACATACTATAGTTCTCATGGGATCTCAGGTTGGTTCTAGCCAGAGTGTGCTCTTTTAAAAGAGCCTGGGTCCCTGATTTTTCTCTAGCTTCCTGTCCTATGTAATTTCACAGCTGCACAAGTTCCAGCCATGATCCTAGTTACTACAGGTCCTTACCTGCAGAGCTCTTAGGACTACCTGATCTTGGATTGGATCTTCAACCTACAAAACTACAAGTTTCTTTTGAAAAAAGTTAATAGCTTAATGGTATTTTATTACAATAATAAAAAATAGGCTAATATATCCCTTTGGAGTCAGGTAAACCTGGGTTCAAATCTTAGGTTCACTGGTTGTTTGTGGTGGGTCTCTGGAGAAGTCAGCTAACCTTTCCAGGCCTCCAGTTCCTGGTCTGAAAAGTAAGGATAACATTGTCTTGCTGAGGTGCCAGAAACATTTATGGAGACATATGTTCGGTGCACCCCACACAGTGTCAAAAACATAGCAAGGATTCAACAAATAGCCTCTTTAGTTAGGCTTTCATAATTTGTTCCACAGCCTCTCACATTTGATAAGCTGATTTGCTAGCAATGCTCGCACAAGGAAACCATTTAGAGGGCATCTTTTACTTTGCCGAGAAAACAGCATGCCTCTTCAAATTCCTTTTGAAAGTAGATCAGTGCAAATTCTGAAAAACACAAATCAAAATGGATATCCAGCCCTGAGCTTTTTCACCAAATATCAGTTCACCCAACCCCTAGACACAGTCTCAAACTCTCTGCAGGGAATCTATTGGTCCATTCTGCACTCTCCTGCCCCAAGAAAAGGCTGTCTACTTTCAGGGTGTGGCCACCTTCAAATCCATGTTTGTGCAATGAAAAGAACACCTTTGCAACTCACACAGCGCCAACTTCTTCTGCCCTAGGGGGCAGAGCTTAGCAGGCCAGCAGATCTACCAGGAATTATAGCTTCCCCCACCAGAAGATAGTTAGCTAGTCCACAAAGCTGTGGCTCCTAAGTCCTCTCCTCACTCAGCTTGCCCTAATGGGAGATGAAGGAGGAGGTAGCATAACAGTGAAATGAATATACATTTCCCAAGGCATGATTGGGTAAGATGTGTTCCCTTTAATTTCTGAACTTAATCACCAGAAGACCCGTGAGCCTCAGTTTCTTCACCTATGAAACAGAAATGCAGTAACAATCACTGACCTCATGAGCTTGCCATGAGCTGCAGGTGGGATGGCAGACACAAGTTCAAAGGCATGGCTCTCCTTTGGACTAATAACATCCCCACAACACTCACCAGCTGCCCCTCCAGGAAATGAGTGCCTTGAAAGGTCTGTAAGTCTAACCAGTAAGCAGGAGGGCCATCGCTGCCTCTGACTCTATCCTGTCTTTCTAGACAAGTCTTTCTGTGGCTCAGAAAGACCATCATGACCTTCAGGCAGTCAACCCTATTCTAAAGGAATCACCATTCCCTGCAGCATCTCCCGTGCCCTATTTTTGTCTTGTCTCTCTCCCTGGCCGGTTCTAGCCTTTTTCCCATCCGTTCTCCCAGACCTCCATTTCACAGTTCTCCTTGTGGCTGTCCACTAATTGGCAGTGCCATCTCAGTAATATCCCTGCTATGCCTTTAGCTATGCCATCACTTTGATGAAAGATTTCCTTGGAGCAACTGCTCCCACCCCTCCACTGTGTACCCTGGGGTATTCAGTAATGCGATCACAGTATATACGTGCAAGGAAAGAAAATGCCAATGCCATGCTTCATGGGTGGATCAGTTGTGCAGCAATGCCACCCACACCCAAGGATTCTTGCTCCATCCTGTCCAGTTGCCAAGGGCATATCACAATCTGCTGCCCAGACAGGTGACAGAGAAGGCCACCTATAGATTAGCAGGAAATTGAGAACCACTTGCTTGGGCACATAACTCCCCAACCTTGCCTGGAGAGATATTGCCTAGTTCAGCCTCGGTTAGGTGAAGGAATCACTGATTGCATGTGTAATAGACACCAACAACTAGGCACGTTCACCTGTTCCCCGAGAGATACTGGCTTCATTGACCTAAGGCCCTCAGCATTCAGCATATTCATTTAATTTGGTTTTGGTTGAGAATTTCATACCGGAGTACTGTGTTTATATCATTTCTACCCTTCCCTCTTCTCTTCCAACTCCTCCCATGTCCCTTCCACTCCCTTTCAAATTATGACCTCTACATCTGTAATCATTACTGACACACACATGTGTGTATATGTATGCATTAATATGACCTGCTAAGCCCATTTAGTATTGGTCATATTACCTGCTTAGGGCTGACCACATGGGGACTGGATAGCTTTTCAGGAAGTCATCCCTGAATAAGACTGGGTCTCTTGGAAGCCATTGATTTCTGGTGCCCTTCATCTAAAATGGGGCTTTGTGAGATTCCCCCCGCCCATCCATGTTGACTTGGTATAGCTTTCAAAGATCTCCAGGGAATTCTAACACACACCAGGATTAAAACCTATCTATTATCACTTCACATTTCCTTTTGCACCTCCAAAAACAGTCCAAAGAGTGTCAGTGATTCCTCCAAGGTCACAAAACACTTGGAAGAAAGAAAACGACCAGTACTTCTGACTTCTGACATCCAGTCTAGGATCTTTCATATTATGTTATCTGGAAATTAACATCCTGACTTTGAACTAGAGACTAAAGTGTGTACCATTGGATGCAGTAATAATAATAATAATAATAATAATAATAATAATAATAATAATAGACATATTTTTGGGTTGTGAGTCTAGCCTTTAATGGCTGAGCCATCTCTTGGGGCTGGAGAGGTGGCTCAGAGGTTAAGAGCACTGGCTGATCTTTCAGAGGTCCTGAGTTCAATTCCCAGCAACCACATGGTGGCTCATAACCATCTATAACAAGATCTGGTGCCCTCTTCTGGCAGGCAGGCATACATGCAGCACTGTATAATAATCAGTAAATAAATCTTTAAAAATAATAATAATAGATTTAATTCCTCCAGCCCCTAAAACCTGCCACAATAATCCTCTCTCTCTCTCTCTCCTCTCTCTCTCTTCTCTCTCTCTCTCTCTCTCTCTCTGTCTCTGTGTGTGTGTGTGTGTGTGTGTGTGTGTGTGTGTGTGTGTACACTCCAGATTGATCAGAGGGTTTCCTGCATTCTACACACATATAGCTACACCCCAACCCTACCCTCAGCCTTTCTGAGTTGTCTCTGTGCCATCCCCCTCAGTCCAGTACCCTGTCTTTAAATGCAGTGTCAAAATGCCAGCCACAAAGGGAGACCTCTATTCAGTTTTCAGCCAAAAGAATAACACAGAAAAGAACCTCATCGTAAATCAAGAGCCAGAAGCAATTCTTAAAACCAAATTAAGGCCCTAGCATCCGGCAATGCCTCTTTAGAAATCAGCTCGTCAGGTTCACTCCCCTGCTGGAGAAAGGCTACAGAAGTGGGGGGCGGGAGAGCAACAATATTAAAATTCCAGAAATGTAATCTGAAATAAATAAGTGATATTTTCTGGCCAAGGTAATGCAGGGGTTTTAGTTCCCAATATGATGGAGCTACTTTACATTTTAATAAATGCACATTGAGAAAATAATATTATTGCTCTGATATTGGGAGATTATTTGCTAACATAAAATATTAGAACTTGTCAGGAAGGCATTTATTTTCTTTTCCCTTCTTTCTCTGCTGCAATATTCTTTCACCTAATAGAAGATGATTGCAAAAATAATTATATCAAACTGTGGCCAACACACACAAAATAAATGGGGGAAAATGAAGGTTATCTGGTGTTGGATGGGAAACATGAGAAAGGGGAAGTTCATGGAAGCAGGGAAGGTAATTGTGAATCAATCAGATGATTACAGAGTGGGTGGGAAAATTAAGGTGACTGATTGGCTGCTAGATGTTCTGGTCCCAGATGGAAATCAGAACATGGATCGGAACTCATTAGCCAAATTATCCACTTCCTATATTCGTGTGGAAAAGACAAACACGTAGATGGAGGTCTGTGTTTTAGAGAATAGTCTAACCTTATGCTGTGTGCATGGGTGCACCTGTAATCACAGAAGGCATAGCCAGTTTTGATGGTGCTTGAATCCCTAAAAGGAGGCATATTGGCATGTGTGCATTATCTGCAATGACATTCCATAATTTTTAATGTGCTTCTAAAGATGTTTGTATCAAAAATAAAGAATAAAAATTAAGACATCCCCTAACCTACATGAATGAGTATTCATTTAAAAAAATTAAACCCATAGGTGCCAACCTATAATCGCAAATATTTAGGAGACTGAAGCAGGAGAATTGACATGAGTTTGAAGCCATCTTGGACTGATTTGTGGCTAGCAAGACTCTATATTTAAAAAAAGAAAAACAAACACAAAAACCTTATCTTCAGTAACTTAAGTACAAGTCCCAGACAGTTGTTAGCACAGCTGGATAATGGGAAAGCACAGAGAACATGAGTTTGTAAGACAGGATCAACATAGACTATTGTCACAGAAATGTGCTCACTCCAATCCTGAAGGCTCCAGCACCCATGACATGCCAGGGAGCTTAAGCCTGCAGCTGCTTTGTGAAAACATGGACATGCTCCTAACTCCATTGGAGCCTGAATGCCCGTGGGAAGAGATAGTCCACCACACAAATTGTGTAAATCCAGCAGTAACAAGAATAGTGAAGAAAAGACCAAGTGAGGTGAGCATTATGCTTTAAGTATTAAGTGTCACTGAAAAAGAATTAGTATTGAAAGCTTGATCCCAGAAGGTGGTGCCATTGAGAGACTATGGGGGCACTAACCCTATTGATGGATTACTCTACTGATAAGGTCAAGGCTGAACTGGCTATAGGGAAGTGAGGCCTGACTGGAGGAAGTTGATGCCTGAGCAGGTACCTTGATGGGTCTGTCTTGTCCCCAGACACTTTCTCTTTTCCTCTCCTGCTCTGTTTCACTCTCATTCTCACTCTTGCTCTCTCTTGCCCTGCTCCTTGGCTGCCATAAGGCTAGCAGTTTGACTCTACTATGGCCCCTCTATCTTCAATCTCTCCTTCAAAGTGCACAGCAAATAATCATGGCCGATAGTTCTGAAACCAGGAACCAAAACAAATCCCTCTACCTTTTAAGTTGTTTTTTTTTTCCAGTATTTTATCACCACAATGGACAGTTGGCTAACAGAGTGGGAATTGGAAATGTGCAACAGGCCTTCCAGAGCCAGGGTCAGGAGACATCTTTAAATATGTAGGCTCTGAGAAAGAACCAGAACAGAACAGTGAGTGATTTCTAAAAAACCAACAGTAGCCTGCAGACAGGGGAAGGGCAGAGCAGTGAGTTGTTGGCAGCCTAAGCCAATGAGCCAAACTCAGACATAAACTTGGCTGGGCCAGATCTAAGACAGCAGATGGGAGAGAGACAGCCCTGATGATCAGAGAGTATATAGGAGGCTACTGTGGTCTTGGCAGCCAGAAAAAAAAAAAAAAAGGCCTGGGGTCTGCCATCTACATCACAGATTATCCAGAGGCCTCTATGTGTGTCTGGCTTCTGTCTTTGAGATGTATATCCAAAAGTCCCAACTTCCAAAGCTGGTCCCCAGTCACATTGCTAAGGCTACAGCATCCAAGGTAGTATTCTTGTTTTTCTGAGAAAATAGCTCTGTCCATACCTGCTCAGGTACAGGAGACCACCTAGGTTGGTTCTAATGGCCAAATGGGAACTGCTGTGAGGGTAGTGGTGAGCCTTCTGGAGAAGAGCAAGGACGGATACACCCCAGCAGATCCTATCCTCTGGTGTCCTCTCTGCAGTTCTAGCCCCCAAGGCCAAGGGAATGGCCACTTCAAATGCTCATTATTGGCCCCTTCAGCCCCTTTGGTCATAGTACCAGGTCATGTTTGCAGCTTCTACAAACCACAGCTTCTCTCTCTGCAATGACTAGGACATTGGTCATTATCCCTTCCTTAGTACCATGAGGCAGAAAAGGTCAGGTTGGCCTGTCATCCTTCAGCCTCATTGATCTGGACACTGTTCACCAAAATATTCTTGCAGATGGGCATCAAAAGGACCCCAACCTCTGGGCACCATCCTCAGGCTGTTTTGAAACTGGAGACAGTGTGCCTAATGGCTAACAGCACAGGCTTTGTAAGTAGGTCAGACCCACCTTTGCAACTGAACACCTGAGTGACATTGGGCCAGTTTACTTAACTTCACCAAGTCTGTTTCTTCATTGATAAACTGGAAATAGTAAGAACATTGTTTGTTCTGTGGATTCAATGAAGCTATGTTTATAAAATTCTTATCTCAGTGTCTGTCAGATAGTAAATGTTCAGTTGATGTCACCAGTTATACAACAGAAAAGCTGGCACAGCAGGAAGAGTGGCTTTCAGCCCTGATTGCATGTTGGATCACCCTGGGTCCCAGCACCTCAAAGCCATACCTCTGCCCAATTAAATCTGCATTTCTGCTCAAGAGGGATCAGAGTTTTGAAAAGCTCTTTCATGTAATTCCAACCTGCTCCCAAGGTTGACAGCCACCAGGAGAGGACCCACTCCCCCAGTTCTTTCTATGTCCCCTGGTGCTCAGGTTTCTGCAGGTGAGCATCCTGCAGAGGTCCCCAGAAAGGAGCTTTGTGCCCGGCTGTCACCTCGATCTCCTTTTAGACACGTTTGCCCATTACCATCTCACACTCAGTGACCCTGCACCTGCCTTTCATGAAGTTGTTCTTGTTGACTTCTCTTCAGTCACCTCAGGCAGGTTGAAAAAGCATACCTCCTCATACATGTCACAAGGCAGGAGTAACTCTGCTCAGTTGTCCATGTTCAAAATATTTAAAAGGAAACCATAAACAATAACTGCCACCTAAACAGTGTCCAATTAACCCAGCCACTAGCCCTAGGGGAAGATAACGAATCAGTCCTCTTGACCAGAGAGCAAGCAGAGTGGATTGAGAAGCTGCCTAGGGCCACAAAAGTGTGGCCCTTGATTCTATCTAGTCATCAGAGGCTGCCAGCATCTTCTTGGTATTTGTCCTCAACAGGAAGGACATACCTCCAAGTCAGTGGATTCTCAGCTAGAGGTTCTCAGCCTAGCACAGGTTGGCCATAACATTAGCTCCATCAGCCAGTTAGCTCTCTCCCACTCCCCTGTGGCATTAATTGTCCTCCATGTCTCTTCCAAAACAAATAGTCCTCCAGAGTGAATGTTTCTGCCACCAACCCACGGGGTGACTCATTCGTTTAATAGTGAGATGCCTGACTACTTAGGTGGCTGCAGGGTTCTCTGTGGCCATGACATCTGCACAGCTTGCTCTCTGTGTTTCATGTCTCACCCCCATGCCAACAACCCCAGGTCTGAGGCTCCAGGACATACAAATTAGAGCTGGTTACTAGGAGGCAAGTGGCAGCACCACTTTGCCTCTAACCAGTCTCTCCGCCCCATCCCCAACCCTAAACTGTGGGGCGTGGGGTGAGGAAGACCTTTTTGCAGCTGGGCCAGGTGGCTGGATAGCACAGGGTACTTACCATTCAAGCACAAGGAGCTTTGTGATTTCGGGAGCTATTTGGGGCGGGACGATCCTGCTTACACCTGCCTGGGAAGACACTGGAGGAATGCCAGACTGGCACCTCCCACGGACAGAGGAAGGGCACCAGAGGCTAAATGTAGCGGAAAAGCAAGGTTAGTGAATTTAATGAGGTGATCTTAGGCAGCTTAATTCGAGAGATAGCCTGGGGCTAGAGGAGGAGCCGTGCTCAGGAAGTCAGGAGTTGGGTCTGTACTAATTAGATCTCACTAAGTCTTTGTTTTTTGGAGCCTTGTTTGCACAGCCTGCCAGGTGGGTGGGAGGCTCCATGTAGAGGTTTCTCTAATCTCTCCTTTCAGCTCTCCTGCCTGTCTTCTTTCACAGCCCTGGCAGTGATGCTCTTCCACCCCCACTCACTCCACCAGCATTTCTGCAATTGGTACACAAATCCGAGCTACCACACCCACACTACTGGCTTGGTGAAACACGGGACTAAGAACAATTCCAGAGACAGCTCACGTGGACTCCTGGTGCCCCTATATTATGAGGCTGAGTAGCTGTCACCATGCTCCAGACAGGTCCCTTTTCCCTCATGCACCTCCCCCTGTCAAGATGACAGCCCTGCCTTGCTGCAGCTATGGGCTGCATGCTCTAACTGAGTGGCTGCAGCTCACCTTGTTACCCTGCAAGACTAATCCCAAAGAGGAAGAAGCGGGAGATCCCTGGATGGAAGGAGCCTAGGAGCAAGTCATGAAGTTTCTCAATCTGTAAAATGGCTGGCAGAAGAAGCTAGGGCATGAAGGACACAGAATTGGGGCGTTGCTTTGACCTTGCTGGGAGAGCCTCTGAGTGGCTTGGGACTCTGAGGGCAGCAAAAGCCACTGAACGCCTACATAATTAAGAACAGCTAGCAATTAAGAACGGCAATAAGACTTCTTTGAACCTGGATTGCCGCTTATCTCTAGGCAGGAGCTGAGTGCCTGCTCCCAGGGGACTACCCACCTGTGGAGAGCCTGCTCCCCCCAGTGGAAGGAGGCCGCTATGGCCAGAGGCCTGTGCCCTGCTCTTCAATCAGGCCAGCACTTCCTCTCCCACTGAAGAGCTGGCATGCCTACAAGAGAAAACAGACCCAGCCCAATTAAAACTGATGCTTCTGTCGGAAACCATACCACAGTTTTGCATTGGGGCAAAGTCTGTACCTGGCCACTCAGGCTTCCGTTTCCTCCTCTGTGAAAGAGAAGGTGGCTAATCTCAGCTGTTCTGTCACCGACCTGGGCTCATGGAGTAGGGTGCCCCACTCATCCTCATGGGTGAGCCCCATAGATTCCATGACCTCCTGGAAGGCCCTGGCCACACCGAAGCCTCCAGATAAACACTGGCTGCTAGAAAAGGCTCTTCTCTCAGGGGGGAATAGGGAAAAATTGTTTATTGAGGCAAATAAGAGGGCATATCTTTATAAGTACCAGGAGCCACAGCCGCCAAAGCTGCTTACTTCACCGGGTCACCTCCCCTACACCCAGGGCATCCCCACGTCTAGACCCATTCCTGTCCTTGATCAGTTTGCACTTTGGAGAAGAAATGGTGACTTGGGGTGGGGGTGGGGAGAAGCATGGAGAAAAGCATGTTGTGTGTGTTAGTTTAAGTTTTTTGATTTATCATTTTTTATTTGAATTAAAAACAAGATTGAATTACATGACAATCCCAGTTCCCTTCTCCCTCCCGTTAGTTTAAGTTTTAAGGCCCCAAGAGTTCAAGGGAAATGTCAGATATGATAAACATGTTCTGAGTGCCCCCAACTCACTGCCAACTGTGAGCCAACCTGGACTGGCTCTCTCCATCCTTGCTCTGAGGCTACCCGGCTCCCTCTCACCCTGCAGTGTGTAAAATCTCAGTAGGTATCAGGCGCTATGAAATGTAGGGCCATCTGGGATGTGACTAAGGTGGTGACATGAACAGCAGATCCCAGGATGTCAGGACTCCCTTTATCCCTATGACTCTGTGAAATTAACAATAGTATGAGTAATTTCTAGAATTTCCTGAGTAATTGCTACATCCATGTTCCAAAGTTCATCTGTATCCTGATGTGTTCAACCCAATCATCAGCCAGAGGAACCAAGTCTTACCTGTCTCCTATAGTTTACAGAGTAGGAAATTAAGGCCCAGAAGAGTTAAGTTGCTTGCCTGATGCCACCTAGCAGGGGTCTAAACCCAGACAGCATGGCTACAGAGCCCATGTTTATACATGCTCCACTAAATGTTGACTCCTGATACCCATTCTGATTGGCGTGCCTCCGTGCTTGGCACTGCTCTGAGCTCTGTCTGCCTTGTGTTATAGAATGCTCCCAACAGCCCTGTAAGATGAACATACCCTCTCCCATATTCCATGCAGAGAAAGTCTCAGAGAGATGATACATGTTACCCAAAGTTACAGACATAGTGAGTAGCCAACTGGGGTCCCTTCTGAAATCACACAGGATCTGAAATCTATATGACTTTGGGTCACATGGCAGCTCCCTGTGCCCTGCCTGGAGATGCTGGGTGAATGCCTCCTTCTCCAGAGCTAAAGAACAAATAGAGAGAAGCAGTGATGGTCCCTTTTGCCTGTGCCCCGGATCTAACCCCGAGAAAGGGGACAATACTAACAGTCTATGTACTTTGCCCTTCAAGGGGCCATGTCTACTGCTCCAACCACTAACTCTCACTAGTGTGCCCTACTGGCTCCCCACACACACAGCCCCCCACCCCCCACCCCTGCCTCCAACCTGCCACTCCAACGTAAGGCAAGGATGCACAGCAGGCCTAGCATGATGTGACATGTGGCCAAGAATGGCGATGTATTTATTAAGTGAAACCGACAACTTTCATTAACCCAAGTAGACATTATTAAAACCCGCTAGTTGTCTCTGAGAAATGGAGTGCCCAGCTCAGACTATAAGCAGAGTCTGCCTTACATGCTCTGAGGTAGAGAGTGGGCTGTGCCTCTCCCTCTGCCAGCCTTCAGCAGTCCATCCATCATTTCCCATGAACTGAACCCCAGCCTGAGCCCCCATATCCCACTCTACTCCCCTCTCCCAGTGACCACAGGCTCCTCTTCATTGCCCTCTGAGCCATGAATGTGCACCCAGGCAGTCTCTAGCCAGGACACCAGGATGCTTCATTAGTTTGCCTGTGCTTGAAGAGACAGCCACCCTCTGAGTCCCTGATTGAAGACATTAACTGCAGCATATTGAACCTGGCCAGAAGCCTGGCAACAACTGACAAGGTACTGGCTGGAGATGTGGCTTGGTGGGATCCCAGCTTTTCCTACTGGAACCCATTATTAGAGAGCATTATCCATGGGGACCCCCTTGGTGGAGAAAGCAGAGAGTGCAGGACTACAGTCTGAGGCCACCCCAGTCAAACACTAATTCTGACTAGGAGTCTTAGATAAAGTGAAGGAAATAATAATAATGATGAAATCTGCAGTTTACGAGATGCTTTCACACATGCTGTCACATTAGCTCCATCTAAGTTCCCTGGCTGGCCAGCCAGCTCTGGCCTTTCTACAGATGGGGATGGGGAAAGAGGCAACAAGGCTAAACACTACAACACACTTAGGAAGTTAGGGGTGAGCCATTCTCTGCCACCACCATGGTCACCACGGCTCTGGACAAAACTCTGGATGTGGTGGTCTGAAGCACACATTCGTAAGATCACTGACAGAACCTTTGCTCTTCAGTGTAATGATAGTATAGGACCTGATCTGACTCTCCCATCCCTAAGTGGGATTCAGTACACGCTGAGGTTCTATAAGCCACAGATTTGGTTGGAACCAACAATGGTGGCTCTGGTTCTCAGTGGGAATACCCAAGAGCATGTGGCAGCCAGATCTTAGTGAACACTCTGGTTTCAGAAGGCCCCAGAACTTCTGGGGGTCTCCATGACCATTCTCCATGACCCTCACCCTTGTCAGCTCTTGGTTCTCATCTTGGGTTCAGACAGCCCATGGTCATGTACTGAAGAGACAGCACAAAGATAGGGATAACTTAGATCACCTTTCTTGTTCCACTGCCTTTGCATCTTGCTTTTTGAGGAGTGTTAATAGATATTAATGGATGTCAAGAAAGGAAAGGGGGTCTGGAGGAAGAGAAGGAGAAAAAAGGAGGGAGAGAGCCAATTAAAAGGTGGGTGGTAAGATTATTTACCCCACCCCAGAAAATCTGATCTTATCTAGAAGCTAATCTTGAGGTGGGCATAGACAAAGCCCTGGCTGGCCTTGGAAGAAGATGGAGTTTCTCTGGACTTTCCAGTCTCATACTTCTCTTTCCTTTCCCATCATCACTGAGCTCTGAGCTACCAGTCTACTGGGGATAGCAAAAGTGACTACTGGCAAAATCGGCCAGTAATGTGGCTCTCTGGCATGCTACAGAGCCTGAAAAGTCGGCACAGTCAGCTGCATGTCATCAGTGCCCATGTCCAGTGCCCCTTCCTTAGACTTGGGGCCAACTGTTCCATAAGTCATTAGGAACTAGGGCTCCAATCACAAGGGAGAAAGACCACTCTCTCCAATGCAGCTACTGTGAAATGATGCCAGAAGGTAGATTGAATTGATGTGAGCCTTTACCTGCCCATCCAGATTCAACATGAATTTATTGTTTTAATCAAAGCACTAAGTGAATCAGGCCACCCAGTCTCTTGCCCCTGGCATGGGTGCCAGCAGCTTGGAGTCTGTAAGAGAATCTCCAGGGTGCAGATGCCTCCTGTGATGGATAATCTTGGTTGTCTTGACTTGACTACCATCAACTGAAATGCAAGCAGCTAGGCACACCTGTAAGAAGTTCTTCTTAACTGAATTTGTATGAGGTGGGGAAATCCACCCCAGATCTGGACCATGCCTTCTGGTTTCAGGCCGCATTTTTAAAAAAGGATGAAGAAGGAAGCTTTTTCTTTTTGCCTGCTTACCCTCACTCTTGCTGGCAAGTTCATCTACTCTGCTGCTGAGGGATTCCTTCACCAGTAGGAGAACCTACTTCTTCAGTATTCCAAAGTATACCAAACACTAGCTTAGACTGAAGCCTTATGGACAGGATATCTACCTTTCTGTCCAGAGACAGCCATTGTTGAACTAGATAGAGCACAGCCTGTCAGCCACTCTAATAAATCCTGCATGTATGCATCTATGTATGTATGTATTCACTCTATCAGTTCCGTTCCCTAGAGAATCCTGACTAATACATGTCCCCTGAAGCATGGCACAGACCAGCACATCGAAGTGCATTCAGGTCCCTCTAGGTCAAAGCTCACAGCTAGTGTCTCATACAGGTTATTTACATGTTTGTCATACCTCCAACAATGATTTCCTGAGACCCCTGAAGACACGACCAATGGTGGGGGGTCGGCTCTCATTTTGTGCCTTCAAGCTGACCTTGACAATGGCTTTAAATGTATACAAAGTTGTTCTGGTAGGCCACCCAGTTTCTTGCTTGTTTTCTAGCCCCACAGACTTTCCCAGACAGCACAACAAGCTGGGCAAATGGACATAGCCAAGCCATGCCTCTGATATCAAAATGAGGAACACAAGCCAAGTGACAAAGGTCCAGAGAGATGGCCAGTCTTCAACATTAAGCACAGAGACATGTCCCATCCTTTCTGTAATGGAACTCAGGTCAAATGACAAAATCAGGGACTTTGAAGTTCAAAAGACCCAGATGCAGGGCTCACTTTGGTCACTTAATAGCAGTGCAACTTCAGACACAGCACTTGACCTTTCTGGGCCTTTCCCTCCTCTGTCTCAGGAGGACTGTAGTGGGGATCAACTGGGGTGATGGAGAAGAGGCAGGCACAAGCAGCAGACACCTGACAAGGGCAGGTGGCTTTATTAGGGCTTCTCTGGCCTAGGGTAGAAAGCAGGAGGCCAGAAGAGGAATGGGAAGCTGGGTTCCTGCAGATGACCCCTCACACCACAGGCAACACCTCAGAGGCTCTGATGGTGTTGCCCTGCCTGTGGGAGACCCTCTGCACACCAGGAGTCCCCTTCTTTGGCCTGGAATTGATCAAAAGGCAAACAGCAGCACTGCAGGGCTAACCTCCTTGTACTTTGTAACTCCTTTGCTTTGTGAGGAAGGAGGGAGCTGGTCCTCTTCTCAGTAAACAAACTCAGCCATTCAGTCAGCTCCAGGCCGGTGTTGATCATGTTACAGAAAAGGCTGCAGCCATGCAGCACCTCATGTCTCTGGCTTTGCCAGGAGAATCAAAGCACAGCCTTGGGTGACCCTGTTTCATCTCAGATCTCTTGTCTCCTGTAACTTGTTCTGCTTGTCCCCCATCCCCTCCAATGCACCCCCTACTCCTCTTCTACCCTCCCACCCCACCCTTGCAGGTCTCTAGCTGAGGGAGACCCTTCTAGCACCTTTAAGACAGAGACCAGAGACAGGAAATGTAATTCTGCAGAATGCTCCACTTGAGGAGCAGTGGGTGGCATGAAACACCACCTCCTGAGTATCTGGGAGCATGAATGGCAATGCACAGTGACCCAGAAGCATGGACCAGTGAGGCCTAAACCCGTTGTGGGAATCAGGGGCCTCTTCTCCGGTTTCTCCCAGGCACCCAGAGAGAAACGGGCTGAGCACTGAAGGAAAAGCTGGTTCTGTTTACAGCCATCTATCTCCCATAATTAGCCATTTAGGAAGAAAATAGCCTTCAAATTCAAAGGTAAATTGACTTACATTGGGATAATAACGTTTGATTGAGCACGGGAAGTTCATCTTCAGAGTATGAGAGCAAACAAATTGCTTTTCTTCCCCAGTGCTTGGAAAGAAACAAAATGAAATTGCAGGTGCTCCCAAGCCGTGTGCCAGTGCCTCTGGGACCTCAGTGGCCCCAGGCTCCACACAGAAGCAAGAGCTTTGGCTGCTGCGCCGTCTCCATCCCAATCCTTTGCTGATCCTTGTTCTGAGGGTCTTAAAATTATACTGCCTCACATCAGTATGGCAGTCAGTTATTATTGTCAACAAGAGCATGAAGGGACATCAAATGCCTCCCTTGCATGGAGACTGTTCATAAATGCACTGCTTTATTGATTCCTCAATTGCAAAGCTTGCTCCCTGCTTTAGTTTCCGGGAGCACTGGGGCACTGGGGAGGGATGATGAAGTGCAGAAGGATCAAAAGTTGAGATTTTGCTCCAGCTGGCTCAGAACTCCTGGGTGACTTCCTTCTGGAGACTGAGCTCCATGAGGCAGGGGATCTGCAAAAGGGAGAGCAGGTAAGTATTTGCCACACCAGTATGGAAACAGATCTCTCGAGCCAGGCTATAGAGGAGAGTCTGAGAGAGCACTACCAGAAGTAAGAGTGAAAGGGCTCAGGCTTGAGAGTCTATGGGCATGGGCAGGGTCAAGCATGTGCACCTGCTCCACTGTTAGGTAGCTCCCCCACACTCTGACAAAACCCTGAGGAAAACAGCTTAAAGGAGCAAGGGTTGTTTTGTTGTTGTTATGGTTGTTGTTGGTGTTGTTTGCTTCTGGCTCCTAGATTTGCAGCTTTCAGTTCATGGTCACTTGGCTTCATCTCTAGGAGCCTGTGCTGAGCGGAGCATGATGACGGGAGCCTTTGGCAGAGCATAGGTGTTGACTTTGCCGAGATCAGGAAGCAGAGAGAGGGATACAGCTGGCCAGTGTGCACCTTTCCAAGGCACGAAGCCCCCAGTGAGAGACCATGTGGGCCCCACCTCCTACTGTTCTACTGCCTGCCAGCAGCCCATTTGGCTATGATCCATCCATGGATTGATTCACTGATGGAGTCAGAACCTTCACAATCCAGTCCCCCCCTGAACGGTGCTGTTCTGGGGACCAAGCCTTCAAAGTAGAAACCTAGGTTTGGGGGCAGGAAGGAGTATTCTAGATCCAAACCATGACAGCTGTCCTGGCCACTGGGTGGTGTCATGAGAGTTGAAAGAACCTGAGTCCGGATAGGGAGAAAAAACACAGAAGCACATTTCTTCTATGCTAATAAAGCCCCCAAATCTGTCTATTGATGAGTTAAAATCATCAGCTTATGACAATGCTTATTCATTATCTCCAGATTTATTTGGGCCAAGAATCCAGATGTGGTTTAATGTGTTCCTACTTCCACCTCCTCATGTTCCAGTGGTAGTGCTGGCCAGGGCTTACCTGGGGCAGAGTGAGCTCCACACATACTCTTTTTTTTTGTTTTGAGGGTGGGTTTTTTTTTTTTTTTTTTTTTTGGTTTTTTGAGATATGGTTTTTCTGTGGCTTTGGAGGCTGTCCTGGAACTAGCTCTTGTAGACCAGGCTGGTCTTGAACTCAAAGATCCGCCTGCCTCCCAAGTGCTGGGATTAAAGGAGTGTGCCACCAACACCCGGCTTCACACCTACTCTTGTAGCTAAGGTCTGGATTTGGTAGTGTGGATGCTGGTGGACTGGGTGTCACTGTGGCTCACTGAATATCCAATGTCTCTAGTGCAGAGTCCTTGTCCATACAAGCAGCCAAAGAAAGACCAAAAGAAGGAGAATTCCAGTACAGGGTGGAAGTGACATCTGTCACCTTTGCTCTGTCCCGTTAGAGGAAAGCAAATGTAGTTGGACCTTGAATGTCCCAAAGACCTTATGACTTGGATACCAAGAGAAGGTAAAGGTGGTCAGTCTCTTCATCACTGGGGGTATGCCCTGAAGGGGACCCTCTTCCTTTATTTTTTACTTCTCAACCTTGAGAAAGCCTTGTGCCTGCTCATGGAAGCACTACCATGGCTTCAAGACTGCAAGCTAAATGATCACAGAATGAAACCGCTAAAACCATAGTCCCAAGTCACCTCTTCTCTTTGAAAGATGTAAATCTCATGTGTACTCCAGGCCAAGGAAAGCTGACCCACCCAGGGGTTTGTGCATGGAGGCAGATTTCTGGGGAAGCTGTTGCCGCAGGACCTTGGTTAATCTGTCACATCCAGACTTTAGACTAAGATAGAAACCAGCCAGAAGTCTTGGTCTTTGGACTCTTTAAGGGACCCTTCAATGCCTGAGAAGACTCTGCCTTGGAGGGCCCTGGGTGTGTTGGTAAGGATCCAGCTTCTGTAGCTGACAATTTGATGCTGTTGGTGACTGCAGAGACTCACACAGCCTCGGGTAGAGGTTTTTCACTCAAGAGAAAAGCCTGGATCTGTCCCCAGGCCTCTGTGTGCATGACCTGGACCCAGGCAAATGCCAAGAGAGGAAAGAGGTGGCAGAGAGGCCATGAAAGGGAGTGATAGAAATAAACAGCCCAAGAAGGACACGGACCTTTCTGTGGGAAGTGTTAAAGGAAAGGAAGAAGAAAAGAGGTGGAGAATGGAAAAGCCAGAGCAGCTCAAGGCTTGCCTGCCTCCGTGCTGGTCCACCAGGGGCCAAGACACCCAGCAGGGACAATGCCGCAGAGACAATGCAAGATGCTGAAAATAGGGGCCCAGCATAGCTCCCCGGACATCTTAGCAGATTAATAAGGCTTTTGAGGATTCCAGAAACGTCTTTGTGAGTTGGAAACTGACAGAGGCCAATATGGAGTTCTTTGAAGCCTCTTTTCCCAGCTGCTTGAAACCACCGATGCTCTGTGCCCTGTGAGGAGGGGCGAGGCCTGAGCAAGCTAGGAAAAGCTATTGTATCTCTAGAAAATGGGAGCCCACAAGGAGAGTTCATAACAGCCGTGAGCAAGCCATTGAAGTTGGAAGGCAGGCACATTCTTAGTTCAAGCACAATGGTCTGGCCAGACAATGAGAGGGAAGCAGCCACTTCTCACACACAAAAGCCATGACAGGGCTGAGAACATTCTGGGAAGCCATAGAAGAGTGGGCTCGCCGGGCAAAACAGGAATATTACTCCCACTATACTAAAGAAACGGAGGCGCTGAGACATTAAGAGCATTGCCCAAAGTCCCTCAAGAGTAAATGATAGTGTGGGTAGTCCATCTGTGTCAGTTTGACATTCAGAAATTTACAATAGGGATCCAAAGTAATGGGCAGTAGCCTAAGCAAGAGAGGGACTAACTTTTCTCTCATGTGACAAGATGTCTGGGGGCACACAGGAAACCTCTTGTTGACACAAGCTTCCGCTCTCTAGTTACAACCTCACAGGCACAAAATAACTGCTAAAGTGCCAGCTATCAGCTCCACATTTCAGACAGAAAGAAAAATAAAAAAAGGGAGAAAAGCACAGAAGGGGTGCACTTCTCAGGGGAATCCATTGTCCTTAAAGAAGACTTTTTTGTTGTTATTACACCCCATTAGCCACTCATGAAACTAGGATATTCCTATTTTGGTAATTGAAGTGTACTGTCACAACAGTATAAATACTCTGGTGGTTGATTGCTTGTAGATAACACACGTGAGCAAACTTCTGCCTAAAACCTGAATCTCCTAAATCTAAATCCAGAATCCTTTCCATTCTGAAACAGCCTGTGGCTACCAGGGACAGCACATGGTCCACACCCTGCCCCCCCCCACCTTAGCACAAAGTACTGAGTACACTTAACTATCCCCATCCAAGGTCTGAACCTCTCCAGCTGTTGGGCAGGCCAGGAACCCTCTTCCTGGGTTACCATACACTCCACTCGGGTTCGTGTGAGTCTCTTGATGCCCCAAGGCCTGTGCAGGACTTATGCAATGTGGTCAAGCAAAGATAGGATTTGTGGCGAAGAAGGGCAGTGCTGCCCACTGTAGCCAGGACTGCTTTTCCAAATGGTCGTATTGACTAAGATCTATACAAAAGGGTAGAGCAATTGAGTGCAAAAGAGCCAGGATGGTTACGTATGTTTGTGTTATGTCCCCTTGGCACCCCACTGAAACACAGTGTGTTCTGGGCCAGGGACATAGGGCTAAAGGGAGCAGCATAGATGGTAGCAGGATGGGGCTTGCCTTTTGACACCAAAATAGTTTGGAGCTCCCATGTGAGATAGTGGTAGTACAGTGTGACAGAGCTGTCCTTCCCACCAGCCTCCCTTCTCCACCTCCAAATTCCTTCTTGTGACATTTCAAGTTACATGGCTCCTGTCTCAGAACCCTGACTTTGAGTGTCTTTCGTATTGGCCTTGAAGAAGATAGTGTCATCAGTGACCTTTGAAAAAGACCACGGGGGCTTAATTAAAAACTAAACTCGGCCTCTTAATTCAGAGAGTCCTGATGATTCCCTGGCACTGATGTGTGCCCAGCCTTGTCAGCCTACAGGGGGCTCGTGGCCCTGCCCTTGAGTGTCCCCAAGCTATGGAGACATAATAAAGGACAGGCTATGACCCAGGACCCAGGACCAACCATGCTGTTCCTGGCAGAAGAGGTCCTGGCCACCAAGAGCTGGGCTGCAACAGGGTTGTAAGTGGGACAGTGTGGGCTAGAGGAACCTCACCTCTCCCTGCACCACACAGCTGCCACATCCACAATGAAGATGCACCCCGGCTTTCCCCAGGTGGCTGTGTGGAAGGACTGGGCCTGGATTATGCTTCATTCTGTTTCCCTACCACACTAAGGGTTCTCTTAGGCCTGCCTCTCTCCCTAATCCTCAGAGGCTATCAAATTAACCTAGAGGACTGGAGAGGACAGAGTTTCTATCTTTCCCCCTATGTCTCATATGTGCCTGTTAGGTACATAGTCTGAGAAATGTCAGTTAACAATCTCATTGTCACACAGGCATCTTACACTCAAGTCTGGATAGTGTCACCTATGACACGCCTGATTGCAAGGTGTGTGTGTGTGTGTGTGTGTGTGTCATTTATGATGAATTTGTATTTTTTTATAGGCACAAGAAACACACACTAAAACTAGGAAAGAATATGTAGCATGGTGGCCAGCAGGAGGCACTACATGCAACCACAAATGCTGCCAGTTTTGCAGGAGGCACTGCATGCAACATGCTGCCACTCGGGTGGGTGTGCTCACACTGCAAACCTGTGTTTACACTGCAAACCTTCAGAAGATCATTTTCTATGCTTCCTTTCATTTTCCAAGTATTGATTTACTGAGCATCTACTGTGTGCTAGATGTATGGCAGTGGGCAGGGCATCACCCTGGGTCTTTGTGGGCATGAACCTTGGATGTCAGGCCAGCAAGACAGGTGCTTGAGGTCAGTGTCAGCCTCTGAGGAGACAGCTTTGCTGTGGGCAGCTCCATGAGCCAGGCCTCTCCAGATTAACAGGGCTCAGGAGCCTGAAAGACAGACCATTCCCCATCCTGGATGCTTATAACTGCATGGAGAGTATGGCCACACTTCTGCAGGAACCACAAAACCAGCTGTGTCTCTGTGCCTTCAGTCAGACACTGCCTGTGCCAGCCAAGCTCACAAGGTCAGGAAGGATGTCTAGCTCATATCCATCACTGCTGGTCCCTGGGACCCACATTCTTCAGAATTCATCAGTCTTGCTGTTACCCACGTCCAAAGTGAGCAATGTGGCCTCAGTGGAAAACCTTGGGAGAATGATGGCCTACCAGGTCCTCTTGGAAAGGACACCTCACAGTAGCATTGCCATTGCCACTGACTAGCCATGTGGACTTGAACAAAGCTCTCAGATTTTCTGAGTCATCTTCCAAGGATTGCTTAAGACAAACCTTATGTGTTTTGAAAGTGTTCCACTCATATCAAAGCCTAGGATTCAAAATAAGAAGGGAGGAGGCCAAGACCAGAGTCACCTCTTACCTGGCAACAACTCGTTTTCCTCCCTGCCAGGATCTCTGCTGGGTCTACAAGTCTGGGACTCAACCTTGCCTAGAGGTTCAGCTGGAGGCTGGCTCCAGCTTCCTCATTGGGCCACATGGTTGCCTTCCCCGTCAGGCCCTTCCTACCACTCTAGTGAACTAAGAGCTTTGGAAAGAAAAGAGGTCGATGAAGTGGATTTCAAGAGCTCTCCAGCCGGGCTGATCGCCCACAGCCGTGCCACTGTACCCACAGCTGCAGGAAAACAGTGCCACAGCAGCTGAGGACACTCTGCCTCCACAACTGGTGCCTGCCTCCTCAATAAAGGACAGTAAGAGCCTTGAATCTTCTTGCCAGAAAACCCCAAGGGTACCAGGGCCCAGGCAGCTGTGAGATGGCTTTGTCAGACAGAAATGTTTCTCCTCTGTGGGTACCAGGGGATACTGTGGCACTGTAAGGTGGGCAGGCAACAGAAAAAGGCAAGCAACTCTTATACAAAGACTCCTACCTTCTCTGGGACTTCATGGGCATGCTTTTTAGGATGTTGTGTGTGTCCTAACCAGAGTGGCTGTCTGTGAGACCCTGGCTGGCTGGACAGGGAAGAGGAGTTGGCTGGGGCTGTTATAGAATAGGTCTGGCCTTACAGACATTGCTTCTGGGTCTCACTGACAACTTCGTTGGACCTTTGGGGCCTGAAGGGAAGAGGGGCTGGCCTAGCCTTGACAATTGAGAGCTATCGACTATGCTTTGGGAGAAAGCCTCCCTAGCAGAGCAGCACCCAACTCAGCATCTCCCCAGTTCCTCATTCCTCCTATTTTCTCCTCCCTCTCCAGCTGAGAAAGTCCTACATCATCTTCAGCCCCTCCTAGAAAGTAGGTGTGAAGGAAACAGGTCTGTGACCAGTTGAGAGCCACTCTGCCAGCACACAAAAAGACAGAGCATAGGAACATAATTTCTTTTGCCCAATCAGACTAAAAGTGCAGGCCAGGGCTCTGCAGAGCCTAACTAAACTCCCTCTGTCTTTTTGTGTAGCCTTCCAATAGCCAACATCTTCCTGCCTCTCCTATAAATGGGGTGTGGATCCAGATCTGCCCTCCAGGAGGGAGTCTGCCATCATGTCATCTGGCATCTCCAATGCCATCACAGTGAGAGTGCCAGTTTAAAGGATTACGGGGGTGACTTCCTTCATACATGTCTGAGAACTGCCACTCAGAAGTGGGCATCTCAGCTCACAATACCTCATGAGAACCCTCCGAAGGCTGTGGAAACTAACACAACACTCCCTAATGCTTCATACACGAGGCCCACAGCTCTCGAGTCTGAGCTTTCCCAGTCTCCCGGAGGCCCTCATTTATAGATCACCTCCTGCATTCAGGACAGTGTAGCTTCTGGACATGACTAGCAGGCCAGCAGTTTGTGCCAAACAGATCTTTACAAGTGAGTGACCATTGTCTGCCCACTTCTGAGTGGCAGTTCTCAGACATGTATGAAGAAAGTCAGGCCACTCTGCCTCACCCACTTAGTATTCCACCAAGCCCTTGGACCCACAGGGAACAACCAACTGCTCTCTAGTCCCCCATGGGAATTGGAGTGGGCTAGGGCTTAGGACTCAGGGCTTTGGACTGGAAGATAAGTCTACTGGCTGCTACCAGTCAGAATGAGGGAGAACAGAAGAAAGCCAGTGCCCTGCAGCCTCCCAATAAAAGTGCTAAATAAAGGTAAAATTCAAGTCACCAGTTAACAATGGCTGAGCAAGCAGTGTCTTAGTCAATTACTCGGTGAGCTGAAGGGACACTCTCAAGGGCTGCCTGACCAATGCCTTGTGTCCATACAGGGTAACCTATAGAAGATATACCTTGGTCCCTGGGGAGCTCCTTAGTCTACAGGGACCAGGAGTATGGGCTTCTCCAATGCCCTGCCCTTCTGTTATGGGAGAACTATTCCAAGAGGCAGCTCACCTGCAGAAAGGCAGGATCTGGGGCTTTGGCAGAGACACCTTTTGTGCAAGTTTGCTCATGTAGCTGAACCATGAGATCCTCCCATCAGCATTATAGGCCCACCTCCCTTCTAGGAAAAGCCGTGGCTCCAGGCCCCTGTGATACACCTTCTATCAGAACTGAATCTTGTTCTCAAGTTCCTTCCTGGCTCCTGGCTCCAGCCGTCATATCCCAGAGCACAGAGAACAGAGCCTTACCTGTGATGAGTGCCAAGTTCCCAGCCTCCCTATGGCCTCCCCATACCCTTCCAGCCCTTATACAAATGAAAGGGCTCTCTCTTCCCTCACCCCTCCCAGGTCCATTACTCAAGACAGCAGACTCTTTGAGGTTCTGGTCAGCCCACAAAAAGCAGTTCTGTGTGGTGACCACTGCTTGTCCTACACCTAGAAGTGATGTCACTGTCCTTCCCATCCCAATATATTCTGTCTTATACCCAAGGTTGCTCAAGGAAACTCTGTCCCCTAAGAACTCTGACATTCCTGGAATGCTGGAGGATGAATCTGAAATCATTTCACAGTCAAGTCTCAGCCACCCCTGCTTCCTTGTTGTGTGACCTTTTCTCATCTATATAAGGGAATAAGGATACCTGCTCTGTTGTGTTATGAGAGAAAAAGAAAGAAAAAAAAAACACCTGAAACAGCCTGGAGCATCGCTGCACTTCAGTGCATCTAAGCCCCACCCAAGGGACCCTACAGAAGATTCTTGGGGGCTGGAGAGATGGCTCAGGGGGCTGTTCTTCCAGAGGTCCTGATTAAGTTCAATTCCCAGCAATCATACGGTGCTTCACAACCATCTGTAATGAGATAAGGCGCCCTCTGCTGGCTTAGAGGCATACATACAGGCAGAACAGTATATACATAGTAAATAAACTTTTAAAAAAGAAGATTCTGGAATTTTATTTCACTGTCTACCTATGTGTGTGAGCAAGCTTAGGGCCTCCTCTCTGGAAGGTCCAAGAGCATGTAGCTCTCCCCATAGCACTGCAGCGCCATCTGGGGAAGAGTTGCAATAGAATGAAGGACCAACAAGAGGCAATGGGGTCAAATGGAGTCCGGGAACAGGCAGTATGCATGAATGCTGATGCCAGCTGACTTTACTACTTTTGGACTTGCAGATTCATGGCCATGTGCAAGTTACTTAAACCTTCTGATCCCCGGGTTCCTCGATGCTAAAATAGAGTGTGATAATAAATCCTACAATTTGATGTTGTCACCACCATACCAGACAGAGCTCATGCTGCCTGTCAGCACAAACGCCAGTGAGCACACACAGAAGTTGAATCTTTAAGATTTATTCAGAGAGCCAGAAATCTGGGAAGACGGGTGTGGGGGTGTCAACATCCATCCACACATTGGCTCCTTCATCTCCAGCTGACACCTTCTATAAGAAATAGGAACAAAGTCTGTCAGTCATCTCAAAGTTGAGTTGTGTCCCTCTGGCCAGGTGGCCAGCCCTGCGTCCAAGATTCATGGTGTTGATGCTTCCCGTTTATCACTTCCTCCACTTCTCATTATCATCTCTACCTGTGTGGAGTTGGTCCCAAGGTCTCCCATTCCTCCCAAGATGCCCTCTTGCTCACATCTAGGTTAAAGGCTAGCTCAGAACAAACAAATGGTTAGCAGTGTGGGGGCGCTTGGTTATTTACAATGTCCACATGCTGGTTCTTACCTATGATATGAAGTACAATTGTGGTCTAACAGCACAGAGTCTTAAAAAGTACTTCAGCAGGACTGGGATGGGGCACACTGTTAATCCCAGCACTCAGGAGTCAGGGGCAGGCAGATCTCGGTGAGTTTGAGGCCAGCCTTGGCTACAGAACAAGTTCCAGGACAGCCAGAATTACACAGAGAAACCCTGTCTCAAAAAAACAAAACAAAAAATGTACTTCTGTCTGTCTGTTCATTTTGCCCCCTATTGATATGAGTATTTAAAGACGTGACATGTTATCAGGTACATGTTGGTAGCTCCCTTGCTACCACCATCCCCTGCCTTTGACTGAAGTCTTTCTGAATATACCAGATCTTTCAAACAGTTTTATCATGGTGATAGGATCTACGTTATCCAGCATTCTGTTGCTATGACAAAATACCTACATAAGCAAGTTCATGGGAGGATTGTGACTGGCAGTTCATTGTGGCTTGACCCTGTTGCTTGAGGCATGTTGGTGGTTGTGGTGGGAGTGCATGATGAAGGAGGCACGTCCACCTCACAGCAGCCAGAAAACAGAGGGAGAACCAGGAGGGGGCTCGGGCCCCAATATCCACTTCTAAGGCATGTTCCCTTTAAACCAGCTTCCTCCCACTTAGTAGGACCCTCCTCCTAAAGAGTCCACCATTTCCCAATGGTGCCATCAATCTGGGGACCAAGCCTTCAGCACATAAGGATCCAAACTCTGGCAGCACATCAGAGCTGGCCTTAGAGCCAGGTGTGACAAAGTTTCGAGAAGGATGTTTACACTGTGCAGGAAGAGCCCTGACTCCTCCCCCGCTCGTCCACCCCCACACGGTGGGACTTTGGGGAAAATGCAGAGTTGCTGGTGGGAACCTCTGGCTGAGCAGCCCTGGGAAGTACCCGAGAGCCTGCAAAGGGAACACCCTCCACATTAGGAAGTCATGGGGCCCTCTCTGCACAGACTTGACTCTTCGGAGTCTATGCAGTTTCACCCAAATGGGTGCATGCCTTTGGGTTAAGAAACATACCCTTGGGATGTGGCTGGTCATTGACATCAAACCAGTTAGACTTGAACAGCTTAATACCCCATTAATGCTCTAGATCACTCACTAATAAGACAAGACCTCAAGGGAACAGGGTAAAATGAGACACACAGGACAAATCAATTTTGCTGAGAGAAACTGGAAGAATTGTAAAGAAATCGGGGGTCTGTTGCCATGAGGGAGCTGTGCTGAGCAGCCAGGTGGTAATACCGAGACATCTCAAAGGAGGAAGAGCATTGCATGCCCAGCCCCTGTGAAGGGCACAGCAGCTGCTAGAGGTACAGTTCAGGCCCTCATCACACCCTCCATCACCTTCCCACTGAGGCTGAAATAGGGGCAGCTTGCTCCCTGAGCAGAGGCATTCAAAGATTTAACAATGAAATGACCTTCACTGGCTGTTTTGCCCCCTCCCATACCCCACTGGCTTGGATATTAGGTTCTCTCCTCTCTACTGCAACCACTGTAAGCCATAGCTGAGCTGAATGCAGTCCCGGCAGACCCAGGCTAGCAAGAGGTTTGACCCCTGTAGCCATGTCTGGAGCCCTTGGGGACATTTTAGGACTGGCTAAGCAGCCCATTGGGAGGCTCTAGGGGTGAGAAATCGGAAAGTGGGTCAGAGACCATTGTGAATGCAAAGGAATATTCCAGATGTAGGGGAAGTAACACCCTAGACTCTGCTCTGCTTGATCTATCTGGTCATTTCTAGGATGTGAGACCCTCTCTCTCTCTCTCTCTCTCTCTCTCTCTCTCTCTCTCTCTCTCTGTGTGTGTGTGTGTGTGTGTGTGTGTGTGTGTGTGTGTGTGTGTGTGTGTGTGTACAGATACGCATGTGGACATCAGAGGACAACCATGGATTCCTCAAGACCTGGCTACCTTGCTTTTGTAAGACTGGGTATCTCACTGGACTGAAGCTTAGAGATTAGGTTCAGTTGACTGGCCAGAGAATCCGAGAATCCAGATGGCTGCACCACCCAGAACGTGCTGCTGGAGCCACAGGAGGCTGACACCTGGAGAGGCTGAGGCTCAGGGGTGCAGTGATTGCTCTGTATTTTGTCTGGCTGTTGGGAAGTGGATAGAGAATTGCACTTGCGTGTGTCCCCAGGGTTTTGAGAAACTCCTGAGGGTTGTGGCTTCCCCTGAAGAGTGTGTGTCAGAATCCACACCCCAGGTGCTACTCTTTCTCCCTGCAGCAGCCACACAACCACACCTGACTCTTTTTAAGTGGGTCCTAGGGATCAAATCAGGCCCCCGTGTTTGTGTGGCAAGCCCTGTGCCAACTGGCTGTCTCCCTAGCACTGGACTCCATTCCAGAACTAAGTTTAAAGAGGCATATTGACAAAGCATAAAACCACTGAAGTAGTTAAGGTCATATGAGATGAAAAAGGCAGAGATATGATCCTTGGTGTCCCACTCCTGGGATCCCACATGAGCTTGGTAAATGCTCAGCAGTGCAAGCCAGAGCCACTGTCAGGCTGGGGTTACTATCTGTATCTGAGTGAGGACTGTGGTGTGTTCAGCTGTAGTCAGACCCGGTTGGAGCCCCATCCTAAAGACAAGACACAGTGAAAGAACTAGCAAGTGCAACTGAAATAGGGCCTCATCTAGCAGTGGGACAAGATGAACTAAAGCTCCAAGGGACAGAATTAATGATGCTGTTAAAGTCTAGCAAGGTGACAGGATAGAGTGTGTTGAGGAATAGGACACCTCCATCAGGCTTTGATAATTGTTACATTAGTAGGGAAACTGAGGCTGGAAGGCAGGGCTTGCACCTTCACCCCGTGGAGGGTATGCACATCACAGAGTGCCTATATCTGTATATGCAGCTTTCTTTTGTCCTTAATGTCTGATAACGAGTCATGCCTTTGCTCACCAGTCAACGACAGTTTGGATCCAGGATCCCTCTAGGTTGGTTCTCAAGTCCCTTAAATGGAAGGGCATACAATTTGCACAGAACCTGCATACCTCTTCCCACATACTGAAATCATCTCTAGTTTATTTGTAATACCTAATACAAGATAAACATCATGTAAATAGCATTGGAATATATTGTTGAAGGGATAATGATGAGGAAAAAAATTGTAGTGTTCAGAGCAAGTGTGGTTTTTTAAGGTACCTTTTTAGCTGTGGTTGACTGAACCTGTAGAGGCAAATATGGATGGAAGTGTGAATGCAACCTCTCTGAGCAGCCCCTTTCTCGCTTGAATGGGAGAGTAGTTACTTCCCAGAATAAGCCATGAAGAGGAAGAGAAGCACTTAGCCAAGTGTCTGAGGTAGGTAACTCCAGTAGAGCACCAGCTCCCCCATCGTTCTGAATGATTCCTAATATAGGAACCTGGGGCTCTGCGTACTAATGAGTGGCTAGCTGAAACCCTTCTAGCTGCCCCAGCCAGGAACCATATGGGCCACACACTGTAGCATTCAGGAATAGGGAATGTAGTTACATTTACCCTTCTACTCCCCAGCAGATGTGGCTGCCAGCCTGACCTCCTTCAGCTCTGGAGGGTTTGAAGGGCCCTTCATCGCCATGATGTTATTTGTTGTCCTTGTTGTCACAATGAGCAGAAGAGAAATATTGTCTCCTGCCAGAGCCACAGGAGGCTGACACCTCAAGAGGCTGTGGCTCCTGGGTGCAGTGATTGCTCTGTATTTTGTCTGGCTGTTGGGAAGTGGATAGAGAATTGCACTTGTGTGTGTCCCCAGGGTTTGGAGAAACTCCTGAGGGTTGTGGCGGCTCCCCCTAAAGAGTGTGTGCCAGGAGCCATACCCCAGGTGCTGCTCTTACTCCCTGCAGCAAGCTTCATGCTGGCACAATGGATGCCTTCAGTTTCCCCTGTTTCCCCAGACTATGCTCAGTTATTTCCAAGGGACGGAAGTCAAGCCTCACTCAGTGCCATTCGCTTGGCATGCTCTGTATTTACCTGGGCACCTGGAGACCTTCCAGTCTGTGCTGTGAGTAAAGCAGCTCCCTGTCCTTGCTACCTTACCTTTCATTCAGGGATGCCAACACCAAAACAAGAGCACGGTGCATAGTTCAGACCATGACCAGCACCAAGGGAGAAACCCAATAGGCAAACCAGGAGAGCCCTGGGCATGCATGCTTCACGGGGCTCGAAAGGAAAATTTTACCCTGGGCTCCTTCATACTCCGGGCCTCAGCAATTCTCCCTTGCACTATGCCAGTCTGCTCTTCCAAGAAAGTAGACTCCCTCAGATACCTGTTCCTGCCTCTGTCAGCCAGACATCCCTCTCAGATGGCTCACACGCGTTGAAAAAAAAATCCCATTTAAGACACTCTAGTAAAACAATAACCAAGTGCATTTGTTTCCACTTTGGCAGAAAGATTGAGTTCTGAGTGGCTGAGTCACAGAGGCCAAGGTCACACAAAGAATCCTTGACTGGGAGTTCAACTCTCTATGGAGCTCTTAGTTGCTATGCAGTGTTGTTTTCATATCCCTGACCTCACTTCACCTCCAGGAAAACTCATGGCCAGGAACAGCACAGTCTACTCTATTCATGGCAACTAAGACTCAGAGAGGTTGAGCACCTTGCCTCAGGTCACACAGTTTACAAACAACAGACCAAGGACTTGCCTTCTGTCTGCTTCACAGCTGGGGGCTTCTGCCTATATCCCAGACCCTGAGGCTTCCTGATAGCCTCCCTCTTCTTTGAAAGCCCTCCAAAGACAGACACAGACACACACCAGGCCCAGCTCTTCTTGGAGTCCTTCAGTCCTTGCATTCAATCAGCCTCATGAACACTTAAAGAGAAGAGAAAAAGATAGATGGCAATAGGAATTGTGTTCAACTATTTTACTTAAGTAATAATCATTCCTAATCTAAATTTGCTGGAATGTATTACACAACCTAATCATTCACATATATTGTACTGCAGTTTCAATTTAGTGAAAAGTAAAAGCCATTCAGAAGGCAGAAATATGTTAAATGAACATCTCACAGATTCCATCCCTCTGTTAGATAAAGCCCACAGAGCTTCTTGATTCTAGGCTGGAGCTACTCGCTTAGATTTGGTACATTTCGGGCTCCTCCTAGCACAATCAGAGGCTGAGGGAGCTGGACCAAAACTAAGATGATCTGGCCTCTCGGGCTGGGGCAGGGAAGGAGTGGGGATTTGAGGACATGGTGGCTCCATGAATATCTACTCTGGATTAGACCTACATGTGGTTCTACTGGCTATTCTTGCTCTTAAGCTTCCCAATTGTAGATATGACCACTTCCCATACAGCTCTGCTTCCCACTGGGTAGGTGTCACCTTAGCTTAATGTGACACACACACACACACACACACACACACACACACACACACACACACACACGGGGGGGGGGGTGGAGGGGCAGGCAGAGACAGAGAACCTATGCTGTGTCCTCAACATAGAACACTCTACGGCCCCATCTTCATCTTTCTCCCACTTTTCTTTGGGTTCCAGCTTAAATGTCATACTTCCTGGAGAGGCACTGAGAGAACAGCCTGCCTGAAGACTGGTTGGCTCTCCCTGCACTTAGCATGGTGCTTGGGCCTCTGGTTATTAGAACACTCCTTTCATTATACATGCTGAGTATCCCTTAGCCAAAATACGTATAACCATAAGTGTTTTAGATTTTCTATATCTACATTTTGTATATCACATGAACAAGAATCAAATCTAAGCACAAAACTCACTCATGTTTTCACACATATATTTGCATATAGATCTAAATAATTTGATGCAATACTACAGGACACCTCTGTCTTGACCATGACCCATAACATGAGATTAGCTGTGAAATTTTCCACCTATGGCATCATACTAGTGTCCAAAAGCATTTTCCATTTTGGAACACTTTGAATTTCAGATTTCTCAGTCTGTAGATGCTCAAACTATTATGTTGGCTGGTCTCTCCCCTAGACCACTAGCTCCTTGAGGCAGGGATTCTATGCTCTAGAATTTTGGTCCCATGTTTAACCATAGTATGTGCTCAATAAATGCAGACTGACTGTACCAACCATCCTGAGCCTGGACATACTGATTTGCCTTCTCCCAGCACTGCCAAGGTCTGTGCCACACACCTGCCTCAGCCCTCCTTTGGAAGCTTATCCAGGTGCTGGCCTCAGCTGACAAACTGTCAGCAAGTCCCCAGCACATCAGTGGCCATCAGAAGTCACACCATGCCCTAGCTATTGACACAGCGCCAGCCTGTAACAGCAGCTTCAATGTGGGCAGGTGGCAACACCAAAGTCCCCACAGCTCAGAAGTAATGGTAAGGCTTGGGGTTACCTAAAAGGAGAAGAGGCTTATTTTGGCCATCTTTTCAGTCAGTTCATGGTTGGCTTCTTATTTGGGAGCTTGTGGTGGGGCAGTAAATCATGTCAGGAAGTACATGCTTACCTCCTGGCATCTAGAAAAAAGAGAGAGAGAGAAAGGGGCAGGGACCTGATATCCCCTTGAGCAGTTGTAAAAACTGCTCAGCTCCTACTTCTGCCATGTGTATTTTGGGGCCTGGAATGAGTTATCTACTTAATCTCATTGAGCTTCAGGTTCCAGTTTTATAAAAGGAAGGGGAGCTATGATCGTCAGCTTTCTATTGATGCATCGTTGTAACTGAGAGAAAATGAAAGGGAGCCCAACAAGGGAAGGTGCTTGCTGACAAGACTGGTGGCCTGAGTTCAATCCCCAGAAGCTTTATGGTAGGAGGGAACCAACTCCTACAAGCTGTCTTCTGATGTCCACATATGTACCATAGACATATAAGTGCACACACACACCTGCCCACACACTTGCACATGTATGCATACATGCTAAATAAATAATGCAATTTGAAAACCTAAAAGGAGAAGAGGCTTATTTTGGCTGTCTTTTCAGTCAGTTCATGGTTAGTTGGCTCCTTGTTTGGGAGCTTGTGGTGGGGCAGTAAATCATGGCAGGAAGTACATGCTTGCCTCCTGGTGTCCAGGGAAAAAAGAGAGAGAGAAAGGGGCAGGGACCATATCCCCTTTAAGGACATACCCCCCACCAATGACTTAACTTTACCCCATCGAGCCACACCTCCTAAAGGAACACCATGACCTGGAGACTGAGCCTTCAACCCATAGCCTTTGGGAGACATTTCATGTTCAAACCCATAATAGTAACTACAACCACTACCTCTCTTGGATTATGTAGTAAAGAACTAATGACAGCCAAGCAGGGTACTGCATTCTTCAGCACTCCCCTGCTATGCTCAGTGACAGGATGTACAGCTCGAGACTTCACAGTACAGTTGCACACTTCCTGCAGAGTTCCTGGCTCAGGCTGGATTGCCCACTTACCTAGTTATCCTGTGCTGATTTAGGCAAGGCAAATGGCAGCACTGAGCAATGCAATCCTTAATGACTTTGGCTGTGTGTCTGTCATAAAGAGTGGCCACCGCCATCAAGGTCCTCAGGTGCCTTTTCTGGGCCAAATGTCTGGCTGTGTTTTCCCACATGTGCACTGTAATCTGAGCTCATCCCTCATGTCCTGACGGGGGAGGGATCCTGCGGCTGAGTGATACTCTCCAATAGAGAGTTTGTTTGGAAGGGGAGGAAGTAAAGAATAATGTTCCTGCTTGGAGCTGCACAGGGAATTAGGAAGGCAGACGGCCATTACTCAGATTGGAGAGCTGCCAAGGCTCATGATATCATATTTATTTGCCAAGAAAAACACCTCCCCTGTATCTCTCAGGAAGAGAAAGGAAGTAAAGCCCAACCCCAATCAGGTTGTGGGTAATGGGTTTAAGAGGCACAAACAGAGCCCATTCAGATTTATAGAGGCACCTTTTAGTGAGATGGAGCCCCAGAGTTTGACACACATTCTGGACAGACTAATAAACAGGTGAGTTCCATATACAGATCCTGTTCTTCCCATACTTCTCAGAGGCAGCCTCCTTCTGGCCCTTCTGGCCATTTGGCATGAAGTGGGAAAGCAGGCAGTTTTCCTATCCAGTCCTTTATTTCCAAACACTGTTAAGAAAACTGTGGATGGAAACTCACCGTGTTGATGCAGTTCCACAGACTGCCTTGGAATAGCTTAGTGTCTTCACAGTGTGTCACAGTGGATTCCACATTGTCTAATATCTGACAGTATTGAGTCAAATGTCCATAACTGGTTTCCTGGCTTATGGATTGTGACCCACATGTAAAACTGGTGGCATGTGACCTGCAACGAAAGATGTCACAGTGGGAAACTCTTCACTGAAGTGTAAATTAAATCCTTTGAGCTTAGCTGCTGTAACCCTTGGGAAAAAGAGGAGCCAGGGGAGAGGGAGGGTATCTTCTATTCTGAGCACCCTGCTATAGGAATATGTATAGGTGTAACCCAGCTGAAGGGTTTGGAAAGACTGGGCCCATGTCCGTGCAATGTGGAAACAAGAACAAGATGAGTTTTCAGATCACCGGAGAGACTTAGACCAAAGAGAAGAAAGAGACTATCCAGAATCCAGGGAGCTAGGAGCAGCTGTTAGCAGGGGCAGCTGTCAGATCCCAGGGACAAGCAGGTGAAGAGGAATGGATGTTGGCCATCACTAGGTCTGGCAGCAAAGGGGGGCAAGCCCCAGCACCCAACTTCTGGGGCCCATACAACCACCCTCCCTCTCCACCAAATCAGCCATGCTCCTGGGCTCATGTTTATTGCTAGATTTCCTTGCTGGAACAAGGCAGCCCACACTTCTGCAAGCACACACAGGGTACCCTGACCGCTGCTACACACAGTTCTCTAGTTCTCAAATTTCACTCCTGAGGACGGTTTTAAGGCAGATACATCATCTCATTTTCCTGGAGGTCCTCAGGGGCAGTCACCAGATTGCACATGCTGAATGTCAGCTACATTAAGCTAACACATTCACATCATTGAAAAAAACCCTATTTACACATAATAAACATGGGGATAGATGCCAGGGAGGAAATAATATAGTATTGATTAAAACAATGCCTTCTGAAAGGCTCCAGTCACTAGCGGCTTCTGAAGCAGCCTGGAGCAAAGGCAGCCTCCCTACCCGGCAGCCCCCAGCCTTGCCTTCAACTGTCACTCTCCAAACTAAGACAGTAGGCAGTGATCCCACAGGCCTCGGGTGCAGTGGCCAGTACCTACTTAAACAGAGTCCTCAGTGTATGCCAGGCATGAACTCAGTGCTTGGTCTCACTTTATCCCTAGCAGCTCTAATCCATTTCACAGGGACAGAAGTAAGGTCGCTGAGGAGCTAGGTAAGTGTTGGAGCCAGGCTGGGAACCTGGATCTATCTGACTCCAGAACATATACTATTTCATTTTGCTAGGTACCTTTGTATATTCTGCTCATATCTTCATAAATATCTTATAAAGAGATGCTCTGGTGTGCTAGCTCATGCACAGAGCTCTGGGCCTTCCACAAGTTTCTTTCTCTTGTTTGATGGGATTGAGGAGGGGTTCCATGAGCAGCTTGGCCTTGGCCACGATCCCAGCTATCTAGAATGGGGAACTGAGCCTGCATCTTGGCTAACACGGAGGTTTCAAAGACTCTGAAATGGAAAACCTCATTTTAGAATGACAACCTATTACTCTAGAGCAGTTGGCAAGCCTGAAGCTTAAGCACATTTTCCTTGGTAACCAACCACACAATTCACTCGGCTCAGAGACCACAGTCAGCTAAGGACAGCAGGACCAATTGGGACTACAGATGGGTGTGTCAGATGGTGGAGGCTCCAGTTGTACACAAGGGCAGACTGACAACCTCAGAGTAATTTCCCACAATGCCGGTAACAGTTTTGAGGCAGAGGAGAGATGGGGCCACATTGCTAAAAATAGAGAGTGATGTCCCCATCAGCAGGGAGCAACTCTGTTCTCTGTCACTTCCTCATTGGCTGTGTCACAAAGTTAAGACTAATCCTACTTCTTATGGCAGTGCTGTGAGAAATAAACGGGGAAAATGCACAAGACACTGTACCAAGCCCTGCCCTGCTGTACGGTTGGCTCAAGGACAAATTGCCTCATTTTCAAAAAATTTTTTGAACAGCCATTGGCCTTCCCCATTCCTGGAGTTTTAGGCTTTCGGAGATTTAGGCCCATGGATTTCCATTCAGCTCTAACTCCTGTCCCTACCCTAGAAGGTATCCCCTGGCTTCTCAGGCCACGCTGCCTGGATTTGGAAGGTAAATGGGTAGCTTGTGCATCTGCTAAAATCCTCACTTCACTGGGTTTCACTTTCTTCTCCTTAGAGGAGGATTTTCACTAAACCTCTGAACCGTGTCTGGATTATTGCTCGGGGCCAGCATCAAGGGAGTGAATTCTGATACCAACTCACACAGGCAAAACACAGGAGAGACAGAAACACAAACCAGAGCTTAGTGAAGCTGGTGAGGAGCCACTGGGCTGCAGCTGAGATGATGTTTGCCTAGCAAACAGCCTTCCTGGCAGTGGGAAGGGACCCTGCCTTGTCTGTCCTGAGTGGGGTGGACAGCCCTGAGAAGTGCACTTACTTAACAGGTAAAACTGAAGCCCATACTAGTCAATCACATGGGGGAAACCAAGGCCAAGCCAGCACAAGGAGCCTGGCTGTAAGAATTGGTTTCAGCTGCCAGGCTGACACTTCGTAGAATCATCTGGAAAAAGAGTCCTGATGGTATGAGCATCTAGATCAGGTTGGTCTGTGGGCATGACCCTGAGATTGTCTTAGTAAGACCCAGCCCACTGCAGGCAGCACCATTCCCTGAGTTTAGGTCCCAGATTGTACTAAGCATAGAGAATAAGCTGAACACAAACTCTCATATTCATTTCATTTTCTCTTTGCCTCTGACTGTGGGTGTGACTACTGCTTTAAGTTCCTTCCTCAACTTCCCCACAGTGATGGACTGTGACCTGGAATTGTAAGCTGAATAAACCCTTTCTCCCCTAAAGTTGCTTTGGACAGGATATTTTTATCACCACAACAGAACTGAAACTAATACACTGGCTTTGGGTGGGTGTGGGCTCCAGCCCCTTAGTATAGCTGTGAGGCCCTGCCTCATGCACCCAGGACTGTGTGAGGCCAGGACTAGACTTCCATGAATGTCACCCTCCAAAGCCTTCAACTTATATCCTCCATGGGCCTTTCTCCCTACTATCAAAACCATAGTGACTATACTAGCTGCATGATCTCCTGCTCAGGATCCAACACCAAATCCTGGTTCAAAGGAGATTACTATCTCCTTTGATCAAGAGTATGTTACATAATTGAAAATAGCTAAGAGGGTAGACTCTGAAAGTTCTCACTACTAAAACATAAGTATGTGAAGTAATAAATATATACATTTGTTTGATCTAGTCATTCCTCAGTATATACATCTTACATATATGTGTGTGTGTGTGTGTGTGTGTGTGTGTGTGTGTGTGTGTGTGTGTATACATTTCAAGATGAATATAATGTAACCAGGTTTAAAGCCTCAAATTGTATTCGTTGATAATATAATCAATGAATAGATGACCCGGAAGTCCAGATCCCCAGCTTTATCTCAGAGCTTCCATTCATGTAACCACTGTCCTTTCTTCACAGCCAATAAACTTGTACTGGCTATGGTCTGAGACTGAGCCAGCCATAAACAAGGGTGTGGTGTTCACATTCATGGCTATTTAACGATAGAATGAAGATTTTTCACAGGAAATGTTTGTTTATTAAGCATGTACAAAGACTGAATGAGGAGGACACTGAGGGACAAGTGGAACCAAGTGGCAATAGCATCAGAAGATCTGGAGAGAGAGAACCAGACTGAAAAGGAGGTTCCTTCGGGCCAGAAGAGTCTAGACTGGGAGACTGGACCTTCCTTCCTGGCAAAGAGGAAGACAAATAGTGTACCCCCAGGCCACTCGTAGCTCAGTTTGCTCAGAAGCCATGCCAATCTCCTCCCTGAAGAGCCTTCCTATAGAGAACAGAAAATGGATTTGCCTGACACCTGAGTAGACCTGGGCAAGCGAGGAACCCTCTCTAGCAGGAGAAATTGCAGGCTCCCACCTCTATGTCAAAGCCTTTCACAGCACCCTTCAGTCTGCCCAGACTACCCCACAAAGATGCAGTCCTATCTGCTGACCCTTTGTCCAGTCCCACCTGGACCATGATTCATCCATTCCTCTTGTCTACAATAGAGCATCCCCTCTACCTGACCATTCACCCAAATCGTCCAGGTGGCCCACCATCCTCCTACCTCCTTCACAAATACTCCGGCCAAAACAGCCATGGTGACTTTATTGCCTTTGCATACAGATCCTGTATTCCAGATTCTAGGGACTCTGGGGGAGTAGAATTGAAGTCTGGTGTGTTATTTTTCTCTAGTTTCTCCTGTGACTGGCCAACTCAGCAAATGTATATCTTAAACTCTCCTTGTAGACCAGACTTAGTGACACCAGTCAAGGAACAAGGCTTGGTTTCTACTTTCAAATACCTCACAGCTTGAGAAAACAGACATATAAACAGATCTTCCTAGCTCAGTATTGGAGAGAGGCAGGGGGATTATGGGGCAGGGTAGGGACTTGGGGGTCATGGTAATCAACAGAATAACCTGGGGGATCTGACCAGATCCAAGTGCTAACCCAGATGTGGGGGACAGAGGGAACTCTGAGAGCTGCTCTCTGGGGCAGAACTACATTGGCTCTCTCTCTCTCTCTCTCTCTCTCTCTCTCTCTCTCTCTCTCTGTGTGTGTGTGTGTGTGTGTGTGTGTGTGTAGGGGGGCATAGGCACCTTGATGGTCCTCAGTGTTATCCTAAGTCAAGTGAGTATAAATCCCCATCCCTAGCTGTGGTGACAACAGGATGAGACGGCATAGGAAGGATCTCACTGGATAGATGTGTCCTCATGGGTGGTCTTCAGCATATGAATGTCTCCCCGAATCTGAAAGAAGCAAACCCACACCCGTGTGATATGAAAGGACAAGTTTTATACCTCCAAGAACATGATGGGTCCTTGAGATGGAAGAAATTGGGCTTGGTGAGAAGCACAGAAGTCTGTTATATACAGCTTCCAAGAAAGAGAGGCAGATTCTAGGGCCCTTCCATGGAACCTGCATAATTAATGTGCACACATACAGCTCCCCTTCACACACCCATGCACATGCACACACACACACACACACACACACACACACACACACACACACACACACACACACATCTGCAGCCCTCATTACTCACTACATATATACACACAAGGGACATGACAAACTCCACATTCTTACCCCACCTCCCATCACACTGACATTTACACATTTATCCACATACCACCCAAAGGGAAGTCACACCAACATCCAGAGCCATTCCCTTCCCCTTCCAAAGCTGTGAGTCAGGTTCCTCCAGCAGCAAATTCCCATTTCACCTTATCTCTCTTTTCTGAGACACTAAAGGACAGTAGGAAGCCAAGATATCCAAGGGCCAAGGAGTGTTTCCCAAGCTGCAAGCATCCAAGGCCTAAAAGGGCCAAGAGGCCTTTCTCTTACAGAGCAGATTTCTGTTGAACTTGACTTTAGCTCTTCAAGGATAAAAACCACAGATTGCAAAGTAATGAGCTCCCTGTCTTTAGAAGGATCTAAGGGGAAACTGTGATTTTTCTCAAAGCTTCAGCAAAGGAGATTTTTCCAGGGAGGTGACAGTGAAATCAAGTGATCCCAAAGCCCCTTCTATGCAGAAAACCTGAGGCCAGGAGGGCTTTGCTTAGCTGCTCTATGTGAAATGGCTCTGGCAAGGATGATGTGTACAGTGGTTTCTGGAAAACCACTTGCCAACTAGGCTCCCCTCAACCCTAAGTTAATAGACCCTCTCCCACAATGATTCAATAGATACTCCCAGACCTTCTCCCCAAGAGACCTGGAATTCCCCAGGTTCTGCCCCTGCCCCTGCCCCTGCCCCTAGCTATCCACCAGATTGAGTTCAGAAGTCCAGAGAGTAAGTTTGCTTCAGATGAATTCAAATCCAGTCTCACTCAGTTTATTGATGCTGAGAAAGCCACCCAACTGCATTCTTAATCCATGTGCCACACAGTGGGTCAATATGAAGCGCTGCCAAGACAAACAGATTGCTGAGCCTTTCCATGAAGGAAGGCTTGGAACATTCTACTTCTCCCTTCTTTTCATATCAGGCCCCAACCAACATGGGGAGCATCCCTCAGAAAATTACAGGACATCACAGGAAAAGCATAGGTCTTCAGCCACACCTTAGGGCACTAGCCATGGAGCTCTGAGCAAGCCCATTAGCTTCCTTGAGGCTTAATTTTCTCATCTGAGAAGAAGGGAAATGAGGGCTCCCTTAATGGGTGTAGTGTGGAGTGAAAGAATCATGGCATCTGTGCAGTCGCTGGCACCAAGGGGCTGCTGGGTGGGTGCTGGTCTCTTGTCTTTCCTTTCTATATGCAACACAGTTTTCTGGGATTAGAGATCTCTGATCCTTGTTAAAATGGGTGTGGACAGAATGCCTCAAAAATATCAAAGTATCCAAGAAGGTGAGAAACAGGCTAATAAGCCTGCACATGAGTATGCCAGCATTCAAAACCACTAGCATTACCACACCCCCAGACACATAGCCTGGGTGACACACACTGTCCTAGTAATGACCTTTAGTAAAATCATTTTGCATATGGAGACAGTGAGTTGCTGGCATGTTAAACCTCCCAAGCCTCATAGATTTTCCTACCTCTAAGTTACTGGTACAAAAAAAGGCTAAAAAGACACTGCATAAAAAGGGCCCTATTGTCTGGCCTATTCACTGCAGTATCCAGATCAACCAGAAATGACCCAGTGAGCTTTCAACAAGAGTTGAATGAAGGCATGCATGACTGAATAATAGAACTCAGAGACAAAAACCTGAATGCCCAGCAGGATACCAGATAAGACCAATCTGTCCATGTGGTTGACCTGTGGCATATATCTGTGACAGGATAGATGCTGGCAGATAGGATAAAAGATCAAGACTCAGTGGGGTCTACTCCAAAACCACCAGAGAAGGGCTCAGGCCTGACTCATCACTTGGACCCCCAGGATACTGAAAGGACACATGGTACCAAGTCATATGGCAATCTGGAGAGTCAGAGTGGGCTGTTCATTGAGTCCCCACCATGGCTAAGTGCTGCATGCCTACCACCTGGTCAGGCCCTGTGCCTGAACACAAGAATGCAAAGGCAATGGAGATGGTCTCCACCTCTTAGTCCAGAAGGGTGGAGTCAAAGATATGAGACCAAGGTCCCATCTACGGGGACTTTCATAGCAGAGGTCTGCATAGTTGGCCCTTCATCTCTATAGGGTTAATATCGATCAATGGATTCGCCAACAGAGGATCAAAAATATTAGGGGGGAAATGACATCTGTATTCCAAACATACAGATTATTGTCTTGATTTTCTATAATCAATATAGTCTAACAACTATTTACCTAGCATTTGCTATGACAGATAACCTAGAGATGGCTCAATGAATACAGGAGGATGTGCTAAGTTACATGCAGTTACAAGAACTCTGACCAGTTCAGGCTGGTCAGAGTTTGGTAACTCCATGGGAGGGGTGTCCTGAACCCCACCCCACTATGATACCAAGGTATAACGATCAGGTAGGCAATGTTGCCAGAGGGAAAGTCCACCTATAGAGAAGAGTGAGAGGACTCGGGCCAAGAGGGGTTTCTAGAGAGGTCTTGACTTATACATTTAATAAGGCTTACAAGAAACACAGACAGCCCATAGGAGGAAACTGGAGGCAACAGCACAGAGCTGGAGTGTTGGGACACAGTCTCGAACATCTCACATGACCAGCACCATGGGTTGAAGACAGAGGGAAGGCCCAAACAAAGCTAGCAGGATTGGCGGTTATGCTTGTTCCCAGTATTTAGGGCATTGATAGGTTGAGAACGAAATGGCTCTTGTCCCAAGGGACTCTGGATGGCTCCCCTCCTTCCTCTGCGTTTCATTTCCTCCTCTATGCCAAGCTAGATGGGTGACTTCTAAGGCTACTTCCCAGGTCTAACATTCAGTGACATTTCAGACTAATGCCCCAGATCAAATATGTACACAGACCAGAGGAATATGGGAACATGTAGGTCACTCTAGTACAAACAGTCTACAACCTGAATGAGCTAGCCCTGCCGACCAGTATCTGGCATGCCTGAAGGGCAGCCTCTTGCTTCTTGACCCCAGCTCTTCCCCAGGCCCTCAAGGAAGTCTCACTTGTCCTTTGGGAACCTCTTCTTGAGAGAGTCCAGTGACCCAACAAATGCTAAAGGAAAAAGCACACAGCAGGGCTGCTTGACCAGAGGCTGATGCTGAAATTCCTCTATCTCCATGAGGTGTACCCCAAACATTCAGGAAATGTTACTTTAATAAAAGTTGTAGCACTTCCCACTGCCTCAGTTCCCTTGACCAACTTTTTTTTTTGTTGTTGTTGTTGTTGTTTTTAAACTATAGTCTTCATGAAAGGGGTCTTGGAACCCAAGGAGTCATGTAGAGGGAGTATAGGCTTGTTTGTTTGTTGTTTGTTTGGTTTTTTTCTGAAGAATGGTGTGGTTAGGAGCTAAGAAGTTCAAGTCTGCTGGAGTCTGAGTGTTCTTTTTTGTTTATTTGTTTTGTTTTTTCAGATTTTTTATTTGAATTAGAAACAAGATTGTTTTACATGACAATCCCAGTTCCCTTCTCCCTCCCATCCTCCCCTACCAACTCCCCACCACTAAAACCCTACCTATCACATACCCTTTCTTCTATTCTTCCCCTGACTCAACCTTTCTGCTCCCTCATGACCTCTGCATTCTTCCTCTTCTTCCCTTCTCATTCTCATAGCTCCCTTGCCCTCTTCCCATGCTCTCAATTTGCTCGGGGATTCTTGACCCTTTCCCCTTCTCCAAGGGACCGTGTATGTCTCTCTTAGGGTCCTCCTTGTTTACTAGCTTCTCTGCTCCCCAAAAGTCATGTATTGATATCCTCACTACCAAGATGGTCTTAGGAGGTCGAGCCTTGCTGCTCTTGTAAATGGTATTGGTATCATAAAAGTGACCAAGGAAGCTGGCTCATCCTTTCCACCATTGAGGACTCAGAGAAAATATGCTAGCTATGAGCCAGAAACCCAGTTAGCCTTCACCAGACACTGTGTGTCTTTGAAATTATGTGTCTCAGCCCACAGAACTGGGAGAGTACAGTCCTCTTGCTTACAAATAACACTGTCTATGATGTTCTTATAGCTGTCTGGGTTGGGGAGGAGCATCAAGAATTATGAAGCCACAGTTCTCTCAGCAAAATGACACATTTGTATTAATGTATGCAAACAAGGTAAAGTCCTAGGGCACAAGATTATGTCTCATATCTGGTTCAATCTCTATTCTACAAATGAGGGATATGAGGCTCAGAATAAAGAGGTGACTCCCCAGATCACCAAGCTAATGACAACAAGCCAGGTCTTAAGAATTTACTTAGTGTTTGTACCAAGCAAGGGGCTATGCGGAATCCCATCTACTTATTAGAACTCAGAGTTGCCTACACCATCACCCCCATAGTGTGAACAAGGGCCTTGAACCTACTAGTGACAAAATTCCACATGCGGGAGAAGGGATACGATTTAACGGAATTCGGAATTCAGGCCCTCAAGTCAGGCAGGTCCATATTCAAATCTTGGCTGACTCATTGTACAGATAATCCTACATTTAACATATACCAGCCTCAGGTTCCTCACCTGCCCAATTAGAACCATCACAGTACTGCTTCAGAGGGTTAGTGTCCAGATGAAAATGAGATGATGTACATAAAAGTCTGAATGCCATGCCTGGAAACACATTTTATTTGTTTCTTTACTCTGTGTGTCTGTGTCTATGTGTCTGTGTGTGTGTCTGTGTCTGTGTATGTCTATATGTGTCTCTCTGGGTGTCTGTGTCTCTGTGTGTATGTCTGTGTGTGTGTTTGTGTCTGTGTCTCTATATGTGTATATGTCTCTGTTGTCTGTGTGTGTGTGTGTGTGTATGTACATGTGGGTCTCTGTGTGTATGTCTGTGTGTGTTTGTGTCTATTTGTGCATGTTCGTGTATCTGTGTGTGTCTGTGTGTGTCTATATGTGTCTTTCTGTGTGTCTATATGTGTATCTCCGCAGTCATGTATATATCTCATAGAAAGAACAACTTTTCAGGAGTTGGGTTCTTCTTTCTGTCTTGTTTTGAGGCAGAGTCTCTATTGTTTTTTCCCTTACTGTGCACTCCAAGCTCACTAGTTTCCAAGCTTCTAGCCGATTGTCTGCCTCCCATCTCACCATGGGAGTATTCTTCAAACACCTCCAGCCTTAGCCTCACACTAACATGTAAAGTAGGAAGTTGAGTACAGTGAGTTCCTGGGTGCTGTGAGACTTAGAATGAGAACAGCCTCTAGGCACCGGGCTTAGAGTCCCCACTTTCTACACACCCCTTTCATTATAATAGCATTCTGTGATTTTATAACTATCAATTATGGGGTACTTGCAATGCATCCAACTTTGGTGCTGTGCATCTGGGTAAGTCATAAGTACATGCCCCACCTCACCTTCAGCTCCTTGTGTTGGAGATTTGTCAGAGCTTCTCATTTATTTTTAATTTATCGTGTGTGTGTGTGTGTGTGTGTGTGTGTGTGTGTTTGCATGTGGGCAGTATGTGGGCTCATGTACCACAGCATGCATAGGGAAGTCAGAGGGACAGCTCTGTGGAGTCAGTTCTCTCCTTTACCTTTATGTGGGCTCCAGAGATGGAACTTGTCAGGCTTGCATCTTTTAGTAACCAGTGTCTTTACATAATGAGCTTCCCTATTGGCCAAGGGCAACTCCATTTTGCATATTTAAAAAAAAAGAAAACACTGAAGGTGGATACCAGTGGTCCATATCCAATAGACCATTGGAGGATCACACAGCTGTGTGAGACGTTCCACAGATTGAGGAGTGGTCAGTGGCCCAAGCTTCCTGAACTGGCTTCCCTTGGCCTCCAATGCTAGGAGAGACCCTAACTAGTAGGCCCTAAGCTAGGTAGCTCCAGGATTCCTGCTCAGCAGACTTTCTATGTGAATGATTCTCCTTCTTAGACCAGACTCCCTCACTCTCACCAGTCTAGAACCCTTCTTCCTTTGGGCCCTGCGCCACCAGTCTCCTTCATTGTGCTGCGATCGTCCTCAGTGACCTGACCAGGGCCTGTGATGAGATGACAAGTTACAGAAGCACAGTGACTCCCACCTCCCACCCCCACCCCCCACCACCCACCTTCCACCTCCCACCTCACTGCAAGCCTCCACAGCTCTGTTGTTTCTGACCAGGCCTGGAAAACACCAGCACCAGCCAAGATCTTTTCTGGCACTTTCATTCCTACAAAGCTATGCCTAAGTGAGCCAGAGATGAGGCTGTGGGGTAGGGCAGGGCAGCAAGGGTGGAGGAGATGAAGACACACCATTATCTCTTTGAGGAAATTAACCTAAATTGTCAACTCAGTCTGGAATTCCTTCCCACTGTTACAAGTGAGCATGAACACACACACACACACACACACACACACACACACACACACACACACACACACACTCTCTCTCTCTCTCTCTCTCTCTCTCTCTCTCTCTCTCTCTCTCTCTCATAGGTCTCCCTTATCTTCTGCCCTGGTGAATCTGCTAGGTGGTATAGCCCTGAATGGGTCATTTATCTGGGACCTGCGATTGCTATGCAAGGCTTGCATAGCCCCTGGTGCGCCCCTGGTGTGCCCCTTCACAATCAGCCTCCTGCTGATCCAACCCTGTAGGAAGGAAACTTTCACATTCCAGTTAAGTGGTGTCTAGCTGTTCAGAATCACCCCCCTGGATCTGTTTGAAGCCAAGTTCTTAATCAAAGCTATCAGGCTCTCCTTGGCCTCACTGCTGAAAGGTTACCATTAAAGAGGAAAGAGACGCCTTAGGTTTGGAGGCTAGGCCTCCAGCTTTCATTGGGAGCTCTAATGGAAATGGAGGGGCTTGGTTTACCCCAAGCCTGGGGTTCAAATTGCAATTCTGCTGTTAGCTGTGGGAAGACTTCAGACAAGATTCAAATCCTCTCTGATGTCGGCAAATATATCCAGTTGCTGTACAGGTTGAAGGAAGGCACATTTAGTGGACACATCTTCCACTGCAAGACCCACCAGTGTGGTAGTGGCTGATCATTTCCAGTCACAATCTGGTTTCCATACCTTCTGAACTGTGGTCTAATCACCCCAGAGGAAGTCCCTTGGCTGGGCCTCCAAGAGCTTTCCACAGAACTTTCTAGAATTAAGAGGTCGTCTAAGGCATCTGTGACCAGAATGAAGCTGGTAGCATCAGAGCAGAAACCTTGCTTGGCAACAAAGCCCCTCCTGTGACCTTTCCTTTAACCTTGCCCCTGAGCAGCCCTGCCCTCCAGACCTACTGCAGTCCTGCAATCTTGTAAAGGGAATCTACATTTGAGGGATTTTTTGTGTTTGTTTGTTTGAGAAAAAAAGAAATATTGAGCTAAAGCCTCCATCCAGCTACATGGGTAGCCAGATAAATAATTACTAAATAAATAAATAAGGGAAAATAAACAAAGAAGGCCTCCAATGAGCTTGAATTGCTGCCGTGCTGAGAGGTAACTGGCAGATTCAATTTAATTATAAGATACAGAATTGTAATGGAATGTGCAGGGCTCGGGGAAGCGTTCAGCAATGGATGGGCAGCAGGGAGCCCAGACTGTTCCTGGATACATTCTACCCTGCCACTGACAGCCTTCCTTGCCCAGGTGGGCATGGGGTAGGAGGCAGCTGCAACTGCCTGGGCCCTGGGCCTCCATACTTGGCTAGCCTACACTCCCAAGATGGCTCAGATAACAATGCCCTGGAGGATAGTACAGGCCAGCAGGAAGAGGAGGAGAGGCACCCTACATCCTCACACCAACCCCCTTCTCCCCAGCAGAGGTGAGCAGTGTGACAAGGCCCACCCTGCAAATCCAGGCATGGCCACCAGATTGTGAATGCAGCAGCACTTACTGGGTGGTGACTGGGGACAAGAGCATGACATCATCACCCTTCTATATTGCTTTCCACCAGAAAGTAAAGGATATGCCCGTGAGTCCACAGAAGCCTAGTCTGCCTTCTACCACAAGGTCCCTAAAAGCCTATACCCCACAGCAGTTAGGATGGTTTTCTTCTCACTTTTCTCCTTCCCTCTCTCTGTCCCCACCATGTTTGGTGGGACATGGGGGTTGTGAGGGCAAAGCTGGGTATCCTTGCCTGACTTCAGTGATATTCTTAGGGCACCTTCTCAGTCCTCCATGGCCAAATTTTATTTGGACCATAAATGTGTAATAAAGTGGTTTGTAAGCATAACACCAAGACACAGCCTTGTCCCTGCTGCTGGCCCACTCCAAGAAGGAACCTAGCTGCTGTCATGCCTCCTGCACTCCTGTTCACTGCCTGCACCCCCTCCAAAGCTACATTTTCTTCGCCGGGCCCTGAACTCCCAGAGGCTGTTCTGTGCACTCCCAGCAGTGATGCCTGTAACCATCAGCCAGCTCTATGTTGGTCCCTTTTCCCCCAGGTCTAGGTTGGTCCTCTAGACAGTATTTGCATTCTCATGCTACATCCCAGGAGAAGAGCCAGGACCTATGTTCTGTAACCAAGCAGGCCTGGGTGTAATCCTGTGTCCTCCATCCTGCAAATGCAAGTTCAGAAAAATTAATCAGCTTCCTGGAGCCCCACCTGTACAGTGGAGCTAATGCTCATATCTTCACTAACCTGTGTGAGATTAAATCCATGAACCATGCTTATCTTTGAGCATCATTGGGGTCCTCTGCCTTTCCAATGATCTGGGCCTCAAAGGACCTGTAGGTGGTGGAATGGGACACTTAGAGGTGAGGTGGGACTTTATAGAGCCCCTGACTACTCTTATGCTCATCTTTTTGAAAGCTCTTTATCACATTAAGAAAAAAATAAAAACAGAAGATTCCCTCTTTCTGCCTGGCCTCCCAGCCATGATTGACAGGACATACCGGGCTGAGACTCCCCAGGGATAGGGCACACAGCTGTCATGCATCTGTCCCCATTCAAACAGTAATCACAGACGTCCAACTTTCTCAGAGGAAACATATAAAAGCCTTCCAGGCATGTGGCCCCTTGGCAGCACCTGTTCCTTGCAGGTTAAATGGACTGCTAACAAGCCAGGAGAAGAAGGGCCGGAATGGCTTTCATGATCCTATTTCTCTGTTATGTCCCTCACAGAGCAGATGACTCACTGGAATTAAACTTCCTGAGTGAGAGACAAGCTGAGGAATCCTTGTATCTGTGGTAAAACTGTTGTCCACAAAATCCTTCAGCCAATGCTATTAAATGCCCACCCCACAGAAATTCTACCAGAAACCCCAAGATTGGAGATTGTGTTTTGGTTTATCAACCTCAACACTTACTGGCTATCTGGCCATGAAGATGTGAATAATACTTAGCCTTTTGGATTCTCAGTTTTCTCTCCCACCAGATAGAAACACCATATAGAGTTTCTGAGAATTGACACGGCGAACTCAAAATATCCCAGAAATTAATGAACTGCAACCATTTAGCACCAGGCAACTTTGATGATGATGAAGATGGGCCTGGCTTCCTTGAAAATAGACAAGGTTTGGCTGTATCTAGAATCCAAGAAGAATGCCTAGTGTCCTCATTCCAGTATGTAGAGGGTCATGATGGACTCTCCCTGCCTGGTCTTTACTAGTGGCAAAGCACCTGAAGGTGGCACATTCAGAGTCAGATGGTAGCCCTGCTGGAACTCTAGGCAGTTCTATCAGTTGACAGAAGGACCCCAGGCAGTGTTGGAGGGAAGATGCCAGAGAAGAAGGGTAACAAGAGCCAGGCATGGTCACAGAAAGCAGCCATAGGGCTGAAACTCAGACTCAACAGGGAGTTGTGTCTTGCAGAGAAGAGACTGGAATGCTGCACACTATGCTCCGAGTGGGGTCAGCCAGACAACATCATGCCAAGTCTCTCTGCTCAGCATCAGGTCTGTGGGCAAACTTCTTGCCCCTCTGAAATGTCAGTTTCTGGCCTGGAGGTGTACCTCAATGGTAGAATATTGCCTGGATGTGCAAAGCCCTGGATTCAAACTCCAGAATGGGGGACATCCCTTCATAAATAATAAGAGGCATGACAATGATGCCTGTTTCTGTGGTGTGAGAGTAAAACCATCAATATAAGATGACTAGTGAGAAGGCTTAGCAGGTAAACACACGTACCATGCATGATGAGCTTAGTTTAACTCCTAGCACTCTGAATGACAGGAGAAAATCGACTCCTAGAAATTGTTCTCTAATGTCCATGTGCATAGTGTCACATACACACACACACACACACACACACACACACACACACACACACACACACACAAAACAACAACAACAACAATGATAATAATAAAGAACAAGTACTTTTAAAACAATGTGCGAAGTTCCATGTCTATGGCTGTGCAGTTATTGTTGGCTGGCTTTTTCCTCCCTGAGATTCATAGGTTTAGGACAGCAGAATAGAGATTTGAAGGAGCCAAAGGATTGGTGACCACATGGTCACCCAGATTTCCTGTAGGCACATGGGATGTGGGACCAATAGCAAAACAGACTATTCTAGACCCCACAGCTGGTGGTGAGGAGCTGTTAATAACACTGTCTGCCTCAGCCGCTCTGTGGATGGGGCTGTGCCAGCTAGTAATGGCACAGCTGAGGCAGGCTTAGGAGGGCAGAAGGAGGCAAAGGCCACCCACTGTCTGTGACTGTGATCCTGCATGAATCTGGAAGCTTCGAGGTTTTGATCAGCAGGTGTCTGAGGAAGCCATGTTTCCTGCAAGAGCAAGTGAGGATGGGCTGGTGGACACAGAACATCCTTGGAACTATCACCACTGAGAGCTAACACTTCCTAAAAGACAGGAACTCAACACAAGCTTTTTATGCAATCCATTATTTTAAAAAACTCACTGTAAGAACACAGCTGTTCCAAGTTTCTCTTATAAGAATTTAATTGGTATGTAATAGCATAGTTAATTAAATACAAATCAATAGTTTAAAACAACTAATTGATACTTAATATGAATGGGGGAAAACTTGCTTCTAATATAATTAACTCATATTAAATTAGCTATGAAATAACAATTATGTCTTTACAACAATGTAAAGTTTATGGTTCTTTAATAAACTTAGATTAGCAAGCAATGAGACTCAAAAATTATGAAACAGGTATTATTGGCCTATTAAACGTTTATTATGTGTCCTAAAGGGCTGGGGCCAGGCATCTAGTCAATACGAACAAGCTTCCTGAATCTCCTCCTTGGGTCTCTTTATTATGGGAGTTGATCAGAAAACAGGGATCTTTGCTGATTTATGGGTGTCCTAATTGCATGTGATGTGTGTAATTATACTCAAAATAGCACCAGGTAGAAGTGAGGCGGGATGCCGGAGTTTAGCAGAATGGAGGCGAAAACTTCCCAAACACAAGGCCTGCAATTCTGCAATTGGCAAGGCATCCAGGGACAGAAAGGCTATTGATGGCTATGGATGGCAGTCACCTGTGAGAGGCCACTGAGCAGATACACAATGAAGACAGCCCTAGGGCCAATTGCAGCCTTCAGGACCTTTTATGAGGGCATCTCTTTCGTCTCCCAGCTCTGATCTCTTGCTTCTTCCTCCAGCAAGGCCCTTACCCAAGTGGAAATGACATGATGTCACCTTGTGACACTGTCTTCCTGAACATTCACCTGTCTTTAGTTTTCACGTACCTTTCACAAGTGAGGGCTGCACATTCAGAACCCCCAAAATCCAACATGGGAAATGCTCCATTATCTGAAAACTCATGTCCAGAAAGCTTATGATGTCAGAGCTTTTCAGGCTTTCAGATTAGAGATGTTCAAATGGGTGAAGACTATACAAATACTCTCTAAAGCAGAAATTCCAAAATCTGAAGCACTTCTGGCCCCACACATTTGGATAAAGGACACTCAACCTATTTATACCTGTGTAAACCAATTGGATAATTGGACAATTATTTTGCTAGGATAGGAAGCTTGCCTTGTGTATGGTGGCCTCTAAATGTTTGTGGGGTGGATATTATCCCATCAATTTTTGTTAATGTGTGCTGGCTGTGGCGGGTAGGATTTTTCCTCACAAGGCTCTCATGCTCGTAGCTGAATATGGCTGTTTAAAAGTTTCTTCAGACCAAAACCCCTGCTCACATTGCTACCTGGGTCTTTTTCATGTGGGAACTTGATGCCCACAGTGCACTGTGACTGCCCTGTAACACAGTCCCTTCATGGTCTCACCAAATCTGATATAGACATAACAATCCTTTGATATTTCCAATGAAAGATACAATGGCCATCCCAGCCTCCTTACTTAAGCTCAGCACTCCTTTAGTTCCAAGGCATCATCCAAAAACTTCAGAATCACTAACATGTCTTTGCTTCAGGGGCTTTTAGGTGCTAAGTCTTTCTCCTGCAATGGGGTCTTTCTCACTCCCTTCAACTTCTCCAGGCATCTGACTTATGGCTACCATGCTGACCTGAGGGTTCACCACATGGATTTAGTGAGATCCTTTCCCCTCTCACATTTCCGTTTTCTTCTCTGTAAGGAAAGAGGAGGCCCTTAACCTCCATTCCTGACTGATACTTGCCTCATCGGACTCATCATTTTCAGTACTTTATTCTCACCTTTTATTTGCCTTATGTTGGCTCTTTGGATTTTCACATAAATCATGAGAGGAAGATATTAGGAGAGGTAATTTATAGATGGAAAAATGAAACAGAAGCTCAGGGAGCCCACAGGACAGTTCGCTGCCGAGTGCTGCATCGCAGTATCAGCCAGCTCTGCTCATTCGGAAGCATCAGGACCTCCCAGCAACTCCAACCAGGTCCAGCTGGCACTTCCTCCATATGGTCCCAGGCACCATCTGGGGAATTCAGGCTATTTTCAGCCGTTCTGCTGCTCTCTGTGTTGAGATGGCAGGGATCTACATGCCTGTGTGTCCCTCTTGAGAAACCTTTGTGTCCTTCTACCTGTTTCCAGATCTCTGCTGTGCTCAGAGACCAAGAAGGGGCAGCAGATGGGAAGCCATCGTTTCTCACCTGGAGCGTGGCAGGACTCTCCTAGCCATTCTCACTCTCCTCTAGGTTTATCTCTTCTACATATCATCTACACTGGGTTAAAGTCCTCTTTAGTCAGTGCAGACTCCTTCTGCAGTTTCACCATTCTAAGGGCTCCTTGAACCCTGAAGGAAAAGGTATAGACTCCAGGGAGGCTCTTCTGCTGCACCAGGGTCTGGACTCCTCCTGATTCTCCTCACTCATCTCCCCTCTACTTCTGAAATCTTTACAGTTGCCCACCAGCAATACTCTAGTTTCTATTTGGTAACGTGTGGAAAAATGCTGGAGCCAAACAGTTTCAGAAGGGAAAATGCTAATCTTTTGCTTTCAATTTTCTTTACTAGGATACATTAATTGTACAAGGCCCTGGGTTTCATTATGATATTTTCATGCACATATATAGCACACCTTGGTAATATTCCTATTGCCCTCTTTTGCACCCTCCCTCCGTACCTTGATCACCTTCCTCTTCCCAAATAATACCCCTTCTGCTTTCTTGTCTTTTTTTTAAAGTATAGATTCTGCACATAAGAGAAAATGTGATATTTGTCTGATGGGGGAAGTACTTCTGTGTATGTTTATATTATTGATTGTTTAATAAAGTTCTGTTTGGCCAATGAAATAGCAAGTTAGACAGGACTAGGAGTCAAAGAGGATTCTGGGAAATGTAGTAGAGAAGTGGTGATCCAGGCTGGAAGTGACATAACAAGGAGACTCATATTTGAGCAAGGAAAAATAGGAAGTGTCCCTTTTCCCCTTCCTCCTCCAGCGGCGCCATGTGAGCCACCGGCAAGAGAGGGTGCCAGTGAAAGGCATACTCTATAAGATAAGTCTTATAAAATATATAGATTTATGATAATTAAGACTGAGCTAACAGATGAGAAATCCTAGTCATTGACCAAGCAGCTTTGTACCTAATATGTCTCTGTATTATTTTGTCCATCCACCATCCATGAGGTAGGGCAGAACTCGGGCAGCTGGAGGAGACCTCCCACATGGTGGTGGGGCTCTGGCGGCTTTTGGTGGAAAGATTTTTCATAACATTTGTCTTCCTGAGTCTAGCTTATTTCACTTAATGTAATGATCACCTGATCAACTGCTTTTTCCCACAAGTGGCATAATTTCATTCTTCTTTATGGATGAATAAAATTCCATTGTGTGTGTGACATATTTTCTTCATCCAGTCATCTGTTGATGGACATCTCAGATGATTTTATAACTTGGCTATTGGGTGTGTGGGTGTTTCTGTAGTCTGCTGACTTAGACTCCTTCAGGTTGACTCCCAGGAATAGTATAGAAAAATCTGCCATTTCTTTCTCCTCTTAGACATCTTAGGAGCTTCCATCCTGATTTCCCTAATGGCTGTCCTAGCTTGTATCCCTACCAACAGTGTATAAAGGTTAGAAAATGATAGTCTTCAACAACTGAATAAGATAGTGACTATGACAACATGGAATATTACCAAGGTGTGCTATATATACCTCAAATGGTAACTTTTATCATCGTTTCATCCAGCTACGGTGAGAAAGTAGGCTGGGAACAGGATAGGAGTCCTCCTACAAACACCCATCCACTCACATTCTGGAAAACGTCAGAAATGGGAGGGGCAGAAACTGCTTCCTGTCCATTGTCCCTGTTCTAGCTAGAGTTACTTGAGGGACCATTAGCCTCTAGATAGGAAATAACAAGTGGCAAACAAAATTCTCACAGCATCCCAGACTACCTATGAATGCTCCTAGGCCCATGGACACACAGCAGCCTTCTCTCCCTAGTGCCTCTTTCCCATTGTGTTTTGTGCCCATCAACTCTACTGTCCAATTGCAGCACGCCAGATCAGCCCATCTTTTGGGGCCCAGTAAGCAGTCATGTGACACTCTTCGCTAAGTGTAGCTGTGTGACTAAATGAAGGAGATGAAGAGAATCACAGACACTGGAAATAGCCAAGGTCCTCTGTAAAGCCAGCTCCTCCCCTTCCTGTCTGTACGAGTTAGCTAGTATGCTCTAACAAAGTATCACACAGTGGGTGACTGACACTGAAAAAACGGCATTCCCTCACAATTCCAAAGGTGGGGGCCATAAGATAGAAATGTCAGTGGGCTTGAGTCCTTCTGAAAGCTTTAAAAGAAGGACTTGATAAAGATCTATCTCCCTCTGTCTTAGATATGGCCATCTTCATGTTCATGTGTCATTCCCAATCCCTCCCTCCCTCCTGCCCCCACCCCTCATATCTTTCTTTCAACTCCCGCTTTTATAAGGACACCAGTGATGTTGTACTAGAGCCAATCCTAATGACCTCATTTTAACTTGACCACCTCTGCAAAGTACCAGTTTCCACAGAAGATCACATAGGGGGTCAGGCGTTGGTAGTGCATGCCTTTAATCCCAGCACTCGGGAGGCAGAGGCAGGCAGATCTCTGTGAGTTTGAGGCCAGCCTGGTCTCCAGAGCAAGTGCCAGGATAGACTCCAAAGCTACACAGAGAAACCCTGTCTCGAAAAAAAAAAAAAAAAAAGATCACATAGGGATGAGGGCTTTGGTGGGTGTCAGGGAGTAGGTGGAATAGGATTATGAGATATGAATAGGACAGGGTATACCCAATTCATCTCTGGTATCCTCTGGTCTGCTTTGACTTGCAGCATCTACAGTCATGGTATCCCTAAAAACTAACCCTGAAACCAGCTCTGAGTTCTAGGGTGAAGAACAACAACAGCTAGGTCTTTGGCCCTGAAGTATCATTTTAGTTCTCTAAGCCTTGGTTTCTAAGTTCAAAATGGAGAAAATAATTTCTACCTTGCTTACTTCACCAAGCTGCTGTGAGCCTCTAATGAGATAGTAAATATGAAAGCATTGTGAAAAAATAAGCGTGCCACAAATGGGATGCAGCATCGCAGTGCCTTGATTAGTAGTAGTGAGAATAAAGGATCCAGAGGCTAGAAAGAGCCCCATTCACAGCCTGCAAGCTGAAGAAGCCCACTCCATTTATAAAACCTTCCTTTTTATTCCTCCCTGGAGAAAATCCCACAGTGTTCCCTACTTGTGGAACAGTTCCCTGTTTGGAAGAATTACAAGTTTCATTCACTCGGCAAGCAACTCAACCTAACATAAATGCGTCGTGCTACATCTAAGCTCTTTCTACTTGGGTCAGGGAGAACTGCTCACCCCACCCCTAACATTTCTGAATCCGCCCTTTATTTAACTCAGCCATCTTCTGGCTCCGCACTTACTTGCCATGTGCTAGACACTGAACCTCATAGTAGGAGCTCGGGGCTGGAAAAGGAACTCTGATCTTTCTGTTACTCACAATCCATAGCCCCAAAGTTCCCAGGGTGCCAAACATCCCTTCTCCTTAAGAAACATCCCTGTCCTGATAGCTGTTTCTGTGCACATAGCACTGATTAAGCCTTTGTCCTCCTCAGACAGTGCCCTTACAACCCAACTACGAATGCCTTTAAACTTTGCTATGAACAGCCTTTTAAAGCCAAGGCTCCGTTCATTCATTTTCCATGAGGCCTTTGGGGAATCTGGGTGATTCTGCCACTGACGGAGCCAAAGCTAGCAGCCTATTTGAAGAAGACCCCATATCTTGAGGTTCAAAACTAACGTCTGTGATTTCACTCTACTGTCTGTCTCAGAGACAAGAAAGGGGACTGGCTGGTGGCTGGACTACCTCACAAAGAGAGAGTCGCGCTCTGTGTGTAGTGTGGTGTTCTGTTCTCCCCTGATAGCCTTGGATGGTTTCTGTTTGTTTTGTTTTTTGTCTTGGATGTTTCCCCAAGCCCACATGATGACTTCCTGCTTCCTCCCTGGTCTGTGTGTGGTCAGCACTCCTGACAGTGCTCTTCCTTCCCAAATGAGCACTCACATTCTCCTGCCTCATCCATTTCTGTCCCTGCTGCGGGCTTTCAGGTGTGGATGTGGTGAGTTCTAATTTGACTCCACGGATCTCTCCAGAGGGCATCCCAAATTTTGCATGTGACAAGCTAGCTAATCCTCATATCCCTAGTCTCCTGCTCACTTGTTCTCAAAGGGATCCTGATGGCTTCTCCCCACTTCTCAGCAAAGACGCAGCCAGAGAGCCCTCTCACTTAATAAGTTTCTGCAGTGTGCTTATTAGTGCCTTATAATGTAGCCGCCTAAATAATTAAGAGTAACCCACACGTGTCAAATTAAATGAACCAAATACATTGAGAAATTACCTCATCCTCAATTCCTTTTATTAATCAGAGCTTTTTAAAAAATTATTTCCCTGCTCATTTACAAAAATCAAATGTAGTCAGAGAGCCTCTTGCTTATAACTGTATGAGCACTCAGCCTCTCCTCTGCCACTCACTTGGGAGGTTTTCTAGTATTTGACACATAAAATAAGTTAGGTTGCTTTGTAGAGACAGACCCTATGGACAATCAGATACGACAAGTCACTCATACTCCAATCTTCAGAACTGTTCCCACACCTGAGAGTGTGGGAAGCTGCCCAGAAGACAGAGGAAACATTAACCAAATTCTTCCAGCATCTTCTGCCCTCCTTCCTCAATGCACCCTAGAGTCCTTCCTAGGCTCAATCTAGTAGCCGTGCACCCTTTTCCACTGGAAGCCACCACTGATGTGCTTTAGGCAGGTATAAATCAATGACAAATATAGTAGGAACCTTCACCAATTGTATCTTTCTTTTCCTGCCATTCCAATGGCCTGGCTAAGTCTTCCTATTGGAAGCACCTGGACTTTAGATGCACACTCAGGAAAAAAGCTATTGTTGGCTGAACCTAGGAGCTTACTCACACCCTGTACTTCTACTGGACCCCTGTCTGCATGCTACATTCCTGCCTTGGAGGTGGCTATTAGAAGGAATCCACAAATATAGTAAGTAAACATCAAAGGGGCTTTGATCCACATGGCCCTCGACAGAACAGGAGCCCCTGAAGAAAGGGCCAAGGCCTTGGATGGGAGAACTTGACGTGTCAATTTGGGTGCCTGAGATGTGAAGCTGTTTGAAGTGAGGGCGCTTTGGCTGCGCCTTCAGATGAGTGAGCGAGCGTGCCGGGGAAAGGAAGGGAAGTGAGCCTTTGGAAACAGCACCCTCGGATCTGCCTCTCTGCTCTTTACTGATAGTCAATAAATCCCTTTAAAGAATCAGGAGATCAAAGCTGTTGACCTCCCTGGGCTATGACGGCCCACCACCACCTGGCAAGCTTTGTTTTCCCTAGGGCACACGCCCCTAAGCTGGACTTATCTGTTCTCGAGGCCCTGCACTCCTTTCTTTTCTTCCTGTTGTCTTCAGAGGCTGAACCTGAGCAGTAGCAGATGGATGCAGAGCATCCTGAGCAGAGGCAGAAGGAGGAATCACCCCACTCTGCCTATTCTCTAATGGCCAAGACACCTACAGGTGGACGGCCAAAGACACATCCATGCCATGGACAAGTGGGACACCACTCAGTAGGAGCCTCCTTCTCTGAGAACATGGGTGGAAGCAGCCATGTAGCAGGAGTCCTGGCAAGATTCTGTGGGGGTGGAGCTGCAGTCATATGCCCTCTAGAACAATATCAGGTGCGCCCATTTGCCCAGTTTAGGGCAGTTGTCACATTTGTAAGGCTTCTGAACAAAAAGGTAGAGATGATGAGTCAAAAGCATGAAAGGCAATCCCTCAGCATTGTCGAGCCCCGCCCCCATCTGTATCACATGAACAACAATGACCCATCCACATACCGCAAAGCATTGCCGCAGGAGTCAGAAATTAAAGTGGATGTGAAATTGTTTTAGAATTCATAAAGAACCCAAGATAAGTCAGGACTAAAAGCCAGATACCAAAGCGTATGACTTGACTTCTAGTGAGGCAGATGTACTCAAGTCCAACACTAGCATACAATAGAAGCTGGTTTATTAAAATGCTCTCCAAAAGGTAGTGTCTGGCATTTGCTATCCAAAGTTGCTTTTCTTCTTATTCTTCTGGGACTGTCAACAGTACTATGAGTCCTTGTGTCTCAGCATTGCTAAGTCTACACTTATCAAGTTCTAGATGATGTTGCTGTACAGTGCCTGCCCATAGGAATACACAAAAATCAGCAACTGCAGAATCCCACCCTTCCAGAAGGTTGAGCACATTCTGCCTAGCCCTCATCTCTGTGTCTTCTCTACTCTCACTATTCATCTTGATCAATCATTGTGTCTGCTCATGCTGTCCCACTCTGGACACTACCAGGGGCTCTTGTTCAGCTAGCTAGTCTGGCCACAGTCTCAAAGGGACTTGGTCATGATCCCCAATACTAGACTATTAAAACCCACATAACCCAGAGTAATAGTTATGAGAATGGATTCTGTAGCCTAAATTCAAAATCTGGACTCCAGCACCGGCTAAGTCTACTCACCTCATACATCTGTAAATGAAGGTAGAAGAAAATGGAGAGCACAATATTCACGCCTCACCTGATGCTAGAAAGATCCAGCAAGAACTATTGACTTGAGTTATGCCTGGGATGTAAGTGCTGTAGAAATGTTTGCTAAATCAGCAGCCCTGCTTATCCACAGCCCCCGATAGGAAGTCTTTTCACACCTGACCCATTCCCAACTCACCCACCTATGTTTTCTTTCCAGAGCTTGGCCTCCAGAAGAGAGGATGCTGTCTGGTGCTGGGCTACATGGCCAAGGACAAGTTTCGGAGAATGAATGAAGGTTAGTGAGAACCTCCCTTCCCCTCATGGGTAAGACAGTGAGGGGAGAGTATACCTACAACTGTGGTGTAGAGGAACCTGGACAAGGAGCACACGTCAGCTCAGGAAGGAGAGTGGGAGGCTCAGCTTTATCTTATCTTCATGGTGCGCTTGACACAGGGGAGAACAGCTGGTGCCAAAGCATTGGATGCTGGTGCTGGTGCTGGTGCAGTGCTTCTTTTGCTATCTCCTCCCCCCATGTGTCCCTTACCCCCCTCCTGAATTTGCTCTTCTACCCACTTGTCCAGTCCAATAAAATCTGCTCCTGTCATCATTTAATCCAAAGTTCTCCCTCCTCCTCTTAAATCATTTCTACTTCTTGAATTGACAGCACCTTATAGGGCAATCAGGAGAACCCTAAAGATCATGGCAGCATTATACTCCCAGAGCCTGCCCTTAGAGCGCTGCCCACCTTCCCAACTCCACAGACTGAATTCTGTCTCCCACTCTGGCATTGTTCTGCCTTCCTCAAGCCCTGGGCCTTTCCTGAGGATCACCTGTCTCCCAGAGGACTTGGGGGAAGGTATTGACTTTGACATGGGGGCTGGCATGTGAGAACATCACTGTCACTTATGGGTCTGCTGTAATAAAGAGCCAATCCTCTCCATCCCCAGCCATCTGTCTCCACACAGCTAATAACCCTCTTCATCATATGCCACAGACTGTTTGTCAGGGTTCAAAAGCAGATAGACAATGGCTAGGGTGCCGTTTATTCATTAAAATCAGACAAATGGAGCCTTGGCTTCTTCTCTGCTGCCCAGCTTGCCATGAGCTGCCCCCCCAAAAAAATCAGGGCTCATAGCTTCTGTAACTCCCTTCCCACTCCAAGCAAAAGAGAGGCAGAACACCCCTATCTTCTGGCCATGGATTATACTATACACAGCCCTGGATTCAACAGCTGCCTCTCCTCCCAACCCACCATCCATGACACTCATGTATTTGTATGTGGCCCAGACCAGAACCCTAGCTAGCTGTGTACCTGTCACCAAACCCATCAAGATGGCAGTCTGCCAGGAGTTAGGTCAGTATAAGTAAGCCCAGGAAGTTCTTATCTCTTACATTCACTGCCTCCCTGTTCATGAAAACAGCAGCTTCCAGAAGCCTCTTATCATCTGTAGGAGCCCCATGGCTGAGCACAGCCAGGGGTTGGGGCTGCATATTTTGTGGCAAGGCCATCAGTCTTTTTTCATTGACTTTTTTCTTGCTCATCACCCTCTCGGTTCTCAACACTGTGGTCCAGAAGAGAGTGGGAGACAGTAACTTCTAATTTGTGGGAACTGACAGCATGACTCTGTCCGTGGTGCTGAATAGACATGTTCTCTTCCTGGGGATGCTCATTACAGAAACAAAGGATGGGCGCTTAGGGATTGGGATAGAGATAAAGAAAGGAAACTGGGCTGCATTTGAATCTTGAAGCTCCAGGTATCTGACCCCAGCTTCTAAGTGGCCAAGAAAATGAAGGCAGGGTTGTTGAGCAAGCCGAGCCAAGATGTGTGATGAGTTACAAGTCTCAACTAACAAAATGGAAACAAGCTAGAGGAAGCCCACACAGTGTAGTAGGACAAGTCACGTGCAGTGTATTAGTTCTTCTGGAAGGGTCCAAGTCACCATGGGAAGCAGGGAGACGTACCTGCTTCCAGGTCAGACAGCCTTGCTTTGCCAAGTGCCAGACAGCACATTTTCTCTCTTCTAAAGTTCATGTGCTGTTTAAGAAAGCAAAAGAGAGGTATGTTCTGCTTGGGTCTCATAAAACCCCAACCCATTTGCAGATAAGAAAGGCATCTGCAAACACAGGGACTGTTTATGGTTTATAATTATCTCATAGCAATACTCAAAATAATTATAACTTCTACATGTTAATAATTAAACAGGAATAACAGCCATGACATCAGTCAAGCAACAGAATTCTTGGCTCATGCCAGACAACATACCTTGGTTTGATTTGAACAATTGATAAAATAGTCAAAAATAATTATTATTTTTCTCCAAGTGACCAGAATTCATGAGCTATTGGGACAATTAGCTGCTTCTTCCATTAGAGATAAAATGGGATTGCTTTATTTCCATTTCAGAATAAATATAAAAGCTTTGCTTGTGCTGTATTAAAACATATTTGTTTTGTTTAACAGCATCTAATAAGGTGTCTGTCACCCAGGGAGAAGTGATCCCCTATTTCATTTGTTTCCTTGTTAATTTCATATCTCCTTTTATTTTATTTTCTCTCCACCACCACCCCCTCCTCCTCACTACATTCCAAAAAATAACAAATATTTGAGAAGGAGCAAGAGAAAAATAATGAATGAACAAGAGCTTTAGAGATCTGGGGCTTGTCGTAAGTTAGAGTAATCACGATTGGTGCTGTTAAGCTATACAAAGCAATAAAAAGAAAATGCTATTCAAAGATCATTTAAGGAAGCATGTGATAGTCAATGAGAGAGTTGCTCTATTTGGGAGCACTTAATAGCTTCTTGGAGAAAATCTGTAGCATTTGCAGCAAAGTGGGGTAGTAAATGTTGGGGGAGAAAGTTCTTCCCTGTTTGGACTCAACAGTCTGGGGATCCAATAGGGCTGTAGGCAAAAATAAGCTAAGGGCAGACAAGCATGGAGGGGATAAAGACGGGCTGGGCCCAGAATGTCAGAGTTTCCTGGTGTTTTTGTCTTCCAGTGATTAAGAACTTGATGCTTTAAAGAAACTGTTGGAAGGAGGTTGTTTATTTATTCATCAAACATTCATTGAAAACCATAAAAATGATACCAGTTTTTCAAAATAAGTGTCAGGCTCCATTGTGAGCACTGGAGCTGTTAAAGTGAATAAGGCATAGTCCCTGCCCACAAGGACCTCGCAGTAAAATCACAAGGCATGTCTCACTAAAAAAAACATGTCAACAAAAAGCACCTGCTCACACCTCACCTAAATCAGAGCCCCCTTCCCTCGGCGTACGCTCCACCTGGTCAACCAGTCTGTTTTCTTCTCAGTGTGTATCACAATTTGTAATGGTGCATCAGCTTCCTACTTGTGTACTGTGGGCTCCACCTGTTGGAGAGGGAAGATCTCACTTCCTCTTTTCATATCCTTGGAATGTGAAAAGGGGAGAGTCACTTGTGGTAAATTACCTAGGTAAATGTTTAATAGAGGCTGTGAGCTACAAAAAAAGGATATCCAAAGTCACTTGCAGGTACTTGCAGGTCACTGGCCCCATACTGGAGTGGGACTGCACTGGTATGCTTCCTGCACAGAGGTATCCCCTTGAGCTGAGGAGAGGGGCAGATGACAAACTCCCAGGATGTTCAGAATCCCAGGTATGACTGCTTCTCACCACTCAGTGAAGGGAAATCAACAAGGCTAACCTCCCAGCGCTGTCTCATCTTCGCAGAGCCACTCAGTGATCAGCACAGCACCTGAGGCTGACAGAAGACTCTAGTCTCCTGGATCACCCAGAAAAGAAGCCAGATACCTGGCTGCTGAGGCAGCTCATAGTTCCTGGGGCCACGACTGTGCTAGTTCTGGTTCTATGGACAAGTGTGTGCTCACTATAGCCCCAGTCCTCACCTCTCAGCCCTATGCAGGAGACCAGGCTATAGGGGCTGGGAACAAGGAGTCTTCTAAGCCCTGAAGTTCTTTGTGATGGATGGGAGCCTGTTCTCTCTTTCTGTAATGATAAAGAACAACACTGATCTACTATCTCCTAACAGAGATTTAAAAAAAAAAAGCTTCCCCATAGTTAGAGCAAGTATGTGGACCCAGTTATGGGAGCTTGTCCTGTCCTGGCAAGACCCTGGACATCTAGAATTCAGCCCTCTCCAGCACAGAACTGAATAATTTTGATAAGGTCACCTGTAAGACTCTATCTATCAGTTTGTATTTCCGTTGCTATGACAAAACACTAAACAAAAACGACTTGGAGAGGAAAAGGTTTATTTGCCTGACAATTTAGGGAAGTCAGGGCAGGAGCTCAAGGAAGGAACCTGGAGGCAGGACCATCAAAGAGGAGTGCTACTTGCTGCCTCGTCCCTTGTGGCTTATTCAGCCTGTTTCCCTGTGTATAAGAAAACCCTAATACCACCTGCCCAAGGGTGGCACTATCCATAGTGAATGGACCATACCACATCAATCATTAATCACAAAAATGTCCCCATGGACTTGCCTACAGGCCAAACTGATGGAGGCAATACTTCATTTGAAGTTTCACCTTCCTGGGTGAACCTATCACATGTCAAGTGGACAAACACTAACCAACAAAGGCTCTAAATTGTGATGATGCAAACTCTAATCTGCCTCTCAACCCACTGCCCACACCCTGTTCTTTACCCATCCCATAATGTTGCATGCTTTGGTAACCAAAGAACCTCTGATTACCAAAGGGCCCTGTTTTAAGTTGAGTGGTTTTGCCAACTGTTCCCAAAGTACTTCGGAGTTTCTTTCTCCTGCCTCTCCTTGCAGAGATCGAGGTCCTGGTTGACTTTGATGCTGCCCAACCTGCAAACAAACTATACTTCTATCAGTGCAAAGGGTAAGCAGGAGTAGGTAGCCTGGGACTTCTGCCCAGAGCCCAGAACCTAGGAAGGGCAAACCCCATTTGTATGGGCAGCTTTTGCCAGGAGGCTCCTTGGGGCCAGTTTGGCTCATGCAGAGGGCATACAATCATTTTCCTGAGAGCATTCCTGAGGTGCCTGCCACAGTCCCCAGGATATTGCTTAATACTGTCATTTTGTTAGTTGGAGCTTTGGGGCGCATATTTTTTTCTTATTTCATTTTTCTTGATGATGTGTTTTCCTCCACTGGGGCTACAAAGCTGGTTATTTGTATAGCGTCCCTGTTTATTATTTATGGCAAGACCCAGGCTTCCAGGGCACTTTATGATTGTTATTTAATTCACTCAGCATCTTGGAACAAGAGACCAGCTATTTCCATTCTCCTGCCACAATCTGATGGAAGATTCTAGAGCTTTGTCCCAGGCTGATTCTCCCAGCCATCATTCCTACAGAAGACCTGTTTATCTAAGGCTAGTGGGTTTCCTTGGCTGCAGACCATGCCAAATTACAATCCCCTTCCCTCACCTTCATATCAATATCTTACTATGTCCTGGGGATTTTACCTTCTGGGTATCTTCTGAATTTGCCCCCTCTCCTGTTCCCTTTCTCCCCTATACTCCTATTCTCTCTGTCTCTGTCTCTCTCTCTATCCCTCTCTTTCCCTCCTTACTCTCCCTCCCTCTCTCTCTCTCTCTCTCTCTCTCTCTCTCTCTCTCTCTCTCTCTCTCTCTCTCTCTCTCTCTTATCATCATGTCTGACCACCACTCTCAGCCCACGACATCTCCACACATAGCCAAAACCATGCTTCAAAATGAAATTTGATAGTATGTTCTGGAAAATATTTCAGTGATTCTTTATTGCTTTTTACGAATATTTCAACTCTTCCCATGTTTTCTAAGGCTCCACATGATCTGATTCCAGTCACATGGCCCTTTTTTGTTCTCCTCAAAGAGGCCATTCTCTGCTACACAGGACTTTGGTGCCCTTGGTCCTTCTTAGAACATGCTTCACACTCAACCCATCCATCTCCCTGCTCTTTGCATGCCAATTCCTGCTTATCCCCCAAATCTTGGTGTCAATATCTTTTCCCTCTGGGTCCTCTGATCCGCTCTCCCAGGCTAGGTCAAGTTTGGGTACTTTATGCTCCTGTAGACCACTCCCATGCCCTCCAAAATGCTGACCTCTGTGTACAAATGCATTTTCATATTACAGTTGTTTCACTAATAGCCGCCTGCCCTCCCAGTCAATAAGCTCCTTAGGTCTGTCATGTCTACAGGGCCTAGCTCAAATGTTTGCACACAATGGATAATGGCAGGAGAGTAAAGACAGGGGCTGATTTTGGCCCCAAGATGTTGGGACTGAGTGAAAATGAAACCTGAGCATGCATCTAGAAAAGAGGAAAATGCCCCCAGAAAAGGCATGTGACTTGCCCAGTATGGCACAACCAGCAGGAAAGTTGAGCCTAGGATCAGTAAGGGAAAAGCCCCTAATCAAGTGGGTTGGAGTACTCTTTCAAAGAGACAGGCTGCAAGAACCTCTGGGGAGGGGGGAAGGAAGTAGGTTGTTCAGACAGTGTCATGAGAGAACATGTAGAAGTCATGCCCACCCACCCTCACCCCCACAGCTCCCCACTGTGCCAGGTTCAGAAAGCCTGAGCTGGAGGTGTCCTCAGCAGCACTGTTGTCCACCAGGGAAAATCAGCCATTCTTCATGTCAATTGTTTGGATGCCTGTTTTGGTTTAAATATTTCATTTAGCATTGTGACTCGTAAGGCTGAAGGTCAAACACTGTACCTTGGGGGTCAGAAATCTAGATGCAATTGCAGCTCTAGTTTATAGTAGGCTTAGAAGCAAATCATCACAGACGTGTGAGGCCAGAAGAGGGCCAAAGGACATCTAGTTGATGGCCCCTCAAACTTTCTCCACTTGCTCATCTTTTGCTGAAAAAAAACTTTATGTGACTCCAGAGATACATCTTTACAGTTATATGACTCCAAGTACATAGGTGTGTAAACTAAGCATTTACTGACGATAAATCGTAGAGGAATTAATATTGTCTAATCTTTGATACACAACATAATTTCACCACTTATTAAAAACAAAGGCAAATTTGAACACTAATGAGATAGGTGTGCCTGTTTATTTTTACATAAATAATTAAATCTTGACTAAATATTTGCTGCTCCAGGGTGTGGAGCATTTCTAATGGTTTTCAGATCAGTATTTTGGTCTTAAAACTGTCAGTGCCAGGAAATCTACTTTGCATAAGCGTATTGTATGACCTGGCAGCAGTACATTTACTGCACTTCAGAAGTTGTTGGAAATTCTGCCCTATTCCCTAGCCAAAGTTCATTTCATGCTTTGTTTTGTTTTGTTTTTAATAAAACTCAAATCACCATTTTTAATCTTTTTTTCTTAACTTATTTTTACATTCCAATCCCAGTTCCACCTCCCTCTTCTCCTTCTGCTCCCTCCACTCCCCCCTCCTCCCATCTGCTCCACAGAGAAGATAAGGCCTCCCCTAGGAAGTCTACTAAGTCTATCCCATCATCTCATTGAGACAGGACCAAGGCACCTCCCCACCCCCCACGTCCCTGTGTCTAAGCTGGGCAAGGTATCTCTCCATATAGAATGGGCTCCACTAAGTTAGTTTGTAAATTAGTGTTAGATCTTGGACAGACTGCCAGTGGTCTCATATATTGTCCCAGCCACACCCTATTAAAGGAGTCTAGTTCGATCTCATGCAGGTTCCCCATTTGTCAGACCTGAGTCAGTGATCTCTCACTAGCTCAGGTCAGCTGATTTTGTAGGTTTCCCCATCATGGTCTTGACTCCTTGGTTCATATTATCGCTCCTCCCTCACTTCAAATGTACTCCAAGAGCTTGGCCCAATGGTTAGTTGTGGATTTCTGCATCTGCTTCCATCTGCCAAATCACCAATTTAAATAGCAACTTTTAAAATCAAACACTCAAATTCAGTACAATCCAAAGATGCATTACTTTGATACTTACTAAGAAATAGTAAGTAGAAAAATAGTGAAACCTTTGTCTTCCATAATTAAATGGTTGCGTTTCTATAAGAGCAAAAACTTTGCATGCGTGATAAAAAAAACACCACAATTTGTACCTTTTGGTAGTCTCAAAACAGAGCTAAGGTGATTCAGGAAGCATCCACAACTCTGTGTGGTGTGATGGTGTGTGCAGTTCATAGTGACATGCTGTGTGTTCAGAACCAAGGCTGCCTTGCATCTGAGAGATGCGACACACGTGAGTACCGCCAGACACACCTGATTCACTGCATGTTTGATTTCAAGTTCATTTTTTTGGTCATTGGCTGCTCAGAAACCTTTTATTGATGCCAAATTCTCTATCACCTCCACACACAGCCTAAACCAAGTCCCCCATGGGGTCATGATCCATAGTTTAATAAGCTGGGATGTAGTCCACATCATCTCTTGATGGTTCCACATCATCACCAAGTTCCACTGGATGGAAAGATTCCATGAATACTGTGGATCTGGGCACTCAGGACTGACCACCATTCATCCAGTGACTCTCTGTGCATGGCACAGTGCCAGCTTTGTGACATGTGAAGGTGGTCCCTGCTGCCAAGGCTATCAAGCCCATAATATTGTAGTACAATGTCACAGCTGCCTTTACCATGTATAAATAATCAGCTGTGGCCAGAGAAGGAGACTCCATTCAGGCCATAAACCATGCAAGGTGTAGTGAGGATGGCTTCTTGGGGAATTTGTCACTTGGCTGCTTTTCTTAAGGAGGCCATTGCAACCAATGCTTGAATCCAAGATGAGGGGGCAGAGAGAGAGAGAGAGAGAGAGAGAGAGAGAGAGAGAGAGAGAGAGAGAGAGAGAGAAAGTCATGTTCTTATAAAGAGGTTTCAAATTTTATACTCCTTCAACCCAAGGAGTCTTCATCCTAGCACTCCAGCTGTGCTAACAAGAGACCAAGAGACCTGGGAAGCAGCAGCCATTGGCAAGACATTGGTCTCCCCCATGCTGTGTCCTGAGGAGGGGTCATTTCCCCTTTCTGCTTCTATACCCTCATCTAGTCCCAAAGTTCCATCATTGAATTCATTGAGTGGGGAGACACTCGCTCCAGGCCCCTCTCCCAAAGTCTGGAGAAGGCATAAACGAGAGGAAATAAATGAGGTGCCTAATGACCTGGAGTGCCATAAAGTTTTCAGAGCTGTGCAGCAGAATGAGCAGGTTTGGGGCTGAGATGAATTACCCAGCACTTTATTGAAGGGAAGTCAATAAAAATCCGAAGGCACCTTTGCCACCTTCGCAGAGTGGTCATTGCACAGTGCCGGGTCCAGCACTGTGGAAGCAGCAATGGGGTACTGTGTTTCCCCCTCGACTCCATCTGCTTCTTCCCTGTGCCTTTCTTGCTGAAATATATTTGTTTCTATGGAAACGGTGTTGTTACCGGTATGGGAGGAGTTTAATGACATTCAGAAGTACCAAATCAAGTCCATTTATATAATGGTTTGAAATACACATAATAGCCTATGGAATATAGGACACGGTGACAGTTTCAGTAACTGCATACTGAGTGTGGGATAAATAGAGCAATGTAACAGTCCCCCACCTCTGAGTCAAATGGACGGGGAATAACCAACATTCTTATCAGTAAAGAATGTCACGTCTCAACCTCTGGTCATGAAAGGATCTCGAAACACAGCATACGCAACTCTTTTCTCATTGAGGAAGGGTGCTAAGCCATGGTTCCCCTGCACCTGCCGAGGTGTGGCCCACAATCAGGGACTGTGGGTACAGAAGTGAAGATGTGGCTGTGGATGCTCTCAGACCTAGCAAGCTTCCCATCCAACATCCCTTAGTCTGCCACTCTGGCTAGCCTGCGGCTCTCACTGTGCTGATAGCTGCACTGGGGTCTGTTCTGAAAGTTCATTTCTGTTTGATTTGGGGATTTATTAGGTGCTGACTGTGTGCTCAGAGCTGTGGGAGACATGGGGGACTATCTTTACTTTGCCTAGATCCCCCAGAGGCACATCCTAACTAAGGATTCAAATGCGATCATTTATCTACAGGAGAAGAGGTTACCAGAGTGACTTAAAAAAAATTGACATGGGGGAACAGAGGCAACATAGGGTACCACCCAGCCTGTTACCAACTATCAACTATGAACAACTAGAACCTAGATTTGTGGAAACTCTGGGACATGATGTAGAATATTGGCTTAAAGCGAGGAGACCCAAGGTGTGGGACATTTACACACTGGCTCTTGAGAGAAATGGGTTGGAAGATGTTTGGGGCTCACACACAAGGGGGTAGGAGTGTTGGCTTCCAGAACTGCTTGCCTGATTGATGTGAGTACTGCCTAAGAGAGAGCCTCCAACAGCAGAGTTCACAGTTACTGGCAATCATTAGCTGCCCCCACAGTTTCTGAAATGGTACAGCCTAGAGATCCAAGGGGGTCCAACAGAGCTGGGGACTTCCCTCAGAATTTGAGGTTTGGTGAGAGATGAGTGGCTAGTGACAGAGAAAGGTGGGGTGAGAGAGCCAAAGAGATGTACAGCGGATGTTGTCTTGGGGCAGAGCAGTGGGTAAAGCCAGTAGTTCTGACTGCTGTCATCCTGGGAAGCTTCAAGAAAGAGAGAGAAGGACCAGAGTTAACCCATGAGGATGTCAGCTCAGAACACTGCTTTTATATGCTTGTTTCATTTACCACCCACCACATCAAACGTGTCATCCCATTTTTGAAAACTCTTATTTCATGTGTATGGGTGTTTTGCCTGAGTGCGTGTCCATACACCACATACATGCCTGGTGCCTGCAGAAGCCAGAAGAGGGCATCAGATCCCCTGAAACTGGAGTTAGAGATGGAAAGGCACTAGAGAGCCTCCATGAGTGCTGGGAATTGAGCCTCAGTCCTCTAGAACAGTGGTTCTCAACCTGTGGGGTTTACATATCAGATATCCTGCATATCAGATATTTACATTATGATTCATCACAGTAGCAAAGTTACAGTTATGCAGTAGCAATAAAATAATTTTAGGGCTAGGGGGTCAGCTAACAAGAGGAACTGCAATAAAGTGTTACAGCATTAGGAAGGTTGAGAACCACTGATCTAGAAGAACAGAACCAGCCCTTAACTGCTGAGCCATCATTTCCGCCCTATACCCCATTTTTTTAAAACTTTTATTGAACTTAGAACAGTATAAAGTGCATCCTTTAACCTCCCATCCTCCTCAATCCAAGCCCCACCCCTCAAATCCCTTGCCCAATTCATGTCTTTAACTTTTGTTTGATTTGTTTATTTATTTAATATTTTTGAGATTCCCTGTGTTTAACCAGGATCATCTGTGTGACCATGGGCTTGGAACTAATCATAGGAGTCTGATGGGCTCCTCAAGGGGTACTAGATACAAAGATTGCCCTTCCCCAAGAATCCATCAGTAGCCATCAATCAGTTCAGGGAGGGGTAAAGCTTAGTGAATCCCTCTCTGATCCATGATTGACTGTTGATAGGCCCAGTCTTGTGTAGACCCATTGCAGGCTGCCATGGGTACTCTGCAGTGATGACTGCACTCGCTGTGCCAGGCCCAGAAGACAGCCTTTCACGGCCCTCCTCCCTATCTCCCTGCTCTTACTGTCTTCCCAGCCCCTCTTCGGTGTTGATCCCTAAGGCTGGGTATTTATGTCTTGTTTAAGGCTGAGCATTCAACTGTCAATTATTCTCAGCATCCTAAGCAGCCATACAGCTCTGTAGTTATGACCATTCATTACAAATAAAAGCTTCTCTGATTAAGGATGGGAGTGGCATTTGTCTATGAACTTAAAATGGTTAGGAATTATTCAGTGCCATAACAATTTACCTAAACAACAATAATAACTTTACCCTTTGCAATTAAGACCTTCTCAGCCAAGGGATTTTGACTGGGTTTACAGTATCAAGCAGGCACTCTCTCTTGTGGATCAGGCCTTGAATCTGACTAGTTAGATAGCCCCATAATAGATGCACCAATATTGTACCAGTTGGTACATCTTGCCTGGCAGATTGGTATTGTAGTTGATAAGATTCACAGCTGAGCAAAACCGTTGGTGTCTTTTTCTCCCCTGGTATCTTGTACTACACCTTTTAGGACTATGGAAGCTAGCCAGCCTGAAGGGAGCTCAGTTCCTGCTTACTTTATATCATGAAACCAAGGTGTGTATTCAGTAATAGTGGTTTATCACCTAGTTCTGGGGGCAACCTAGAGGAATGGTAAGAGCCTGTGTTGTTTGGAGGCCTCTGGGATCTCCCTAGACAATAACTTACAAGGAGCATCTTACAGCTGGCACCAGGGTTTTTGTTGAGCAACCCTTGGCTTTCTGGAGCAGCATTACCCAGACATTCAACACTTCTCCCCCCAAACACATTGTTTTTTAATTTATGGTTTTTAGTCAACTTACAAATCAATGGATTTCCATATGACTTTATCATATATCCTTAGTTTTAATCCCCTCCCGCCTCATTCTCCCATTCCCACCCATGCTTAAAATTTCTACCTCCCAAATTCCCCCTCTCTGTTCTTGTATCACTATGTTCTGCTGTCCCCACTTTGAGATGAGGAAACTGAAGCCTAGAAAGACTGAAACATTAACTTAAGGCATATGCCCAGGAGGTGAACTTGGCTTCTTATTTCCACTCTGCTTACTTCCGCAGGTAATATAAGAGGCAATTATATTAGGCAATTATTAGGAATGGTAGATGTGACTAAAAGGGCTGCAGTGTGTTCCTGCATTCTTTTTCCAAGGCTCAGAACTATTGTCTCGTATCTCCCCACCAAGCACTATTCACAGACCCTACTCTGCTCTTACCCTAGATCAAGACTGGGCCGGGTATTGAGTAAATTCTCTGGGCAACACTGTCCAGGAAGAATAAGCACATCCTGGGGAGAGGGCTTCTATCTGATGGTCCACAGAAGAAAGCCTCTTTCCCACCCTGCCCTCTATAATCTCCTCTTTCAGCCTTACACCTGAAAACACCAGGGATGGATGCCAGGCCACACTCACCCTGAAGCCCTGTTTCTTTAGCCTGTTTACAGGTTGGTTTGTTTTGTTGCAAAATACAGCCTTGATGCTTAGACAAGGGAGGTGAAGGCTAAACAATCCATAATTAAACAAGTCTCTTTCTTATTGAATATCTAGGAAACTAACATGCCAAAGGTCACAGTGAGCCACCAAAAGTGGGGAACACAGTTCTCAAACTCATTGTCTACAAAACATCTTTACCTGATATTTCAGGCCTAGTATTGCCTTGAAATCCACATTGGGAAATGGTGGTTTAAGGCCCATTCCTGCCACTATCTAGTTGTATGACCATTGTCAGATAAGAAAAAAAACATCATAGCTGCCTTGTGAGGACCAGTAAAGTAACATGGGTAAATGCTATAAATTGTAAAGTATTATATAAATAAGATAGTGTGTTATTAATTTGCATGAAGCAAACACTTCCCCAGGTAATGTTTAATCAAGGATCAAACAAAGAAACAAATCAAATTTTTTAGACATTAGTCCTGCTCTTGATGAAAAATAAAACCTTGACTTTGAACTTTCTTGACCTATGTTTTCTCATTTGCAAAATGGGTGTATTCATGATACCAGCCCTCTTTGTTGCATAATGGCTATGCAGGTGCTTTGGGAAGGTGTAAGCTCCATAGTACTGACTGTTGCAAGTGGCTACCCCAGTACAATCCCATTTGTGCAGAGATCAAAACAGGAATGTTGGGAAAGGGATGGCCTATGGGAGAAATTACAATGGTGAATACTCTTCATCCTTATCCCTGAGATAGGAGCTTTGCACATGCGTGTTACCAGGACTATTTCATGAACAAATTGCAAATACAGTATTAAGAGTAAGCAGTTGGGGGAGCCCCTGGTTGTGCTGGAGAGGTCAATGCAGGAGCTACACAGGGCAGCAGGGCAGAATGGATGAATCCAGCTCCCCCCAAGTCAATTCAGGGTTTATTGTGGAAGGACTGATAGAGGGCACTCTGCTCTGAGATGTAGCATAACCAATTCCCCATCCATATAGCAGCTAGGAAACCTTGAGCAAGTCACTAACCATGCTGGGGCTCTATGTCCACACTATGCAATGAGGATAGGAAAATCAGCCCTGATTATTGTGAAGGCCAAATCCAAGCTCAGCTGTTTTGAAAGAGAGTTTTGTAATACCCATAAGTGAAAGGTGACAAGGTTCACCTATTCACTCAGCTGTCATTGGATGAACATCTACTGTGTGCCAATCACTGCTGCCACAGTCACTTATGCATCATTTAGTCTGTGCCAGGCACCATGTTCATCACTTTAGACACATCAGCTACTTAATGATCACCACAGTCCTGAGGGATAGCTATACTGATTCCCATTGTCCACATGAGAAAATCAAATTCAGGAGAGAAAAATAACTTGCCCAAAGCCATCCAACCAATAAATGACAGAGTCCAACCCTGGATCAGCCACAAGTCTAAGCTCTATACTACATGCTTTGCCTTTTTCTGTGGTACTTCTGCAGAGCTGGTGGTGAGCCTTATGCTCAAACCCTGTCAGATACATATTCCCCGTGCTCTCTACCACAGCTCCACTGACCACTGTAACATTGTTTCCGGGCCTCTTCCCTTGGTGCTTCATCGTCCCTTCCTCCTCTTCTACCAGGCCTCCCGTGACTACCCAGTCCTTTGGGGCTCTAATTTCCATCACAATTCAAGACTTCAGCTTCCCAAGACCCTGGGCAATGAGTCTCACTCATTTAGAATACCTCCCAGAACAGAAAATCCTTCAGAAGACAGCAAGGACAGATGGAAGAGTGCTAGGTTAACTACAGCCAAGTCTTACCAGTTCCTGATAGATGTCCCCAGAGGCAAAGCCAAATGACTTTGGTGCCAGCTCAGAGCTCCTGGCTCCCTCTCATCCACACAGTACAAGGACACAGTGCTTCTGTAGCTCTCTTCTCTTTAGGGCACTATAGTGTTATCTTGGCTCATTCCTTCTCCAGAGATATAGAGACTGTTTTAAACCTGCCGCCCCACCAGCTCTGCTCCTAGCTTCCAATGCCATTAAGTTTCATTATAACGAATAAACACCACAATGACATTTATAAGTTACCACTGAGCACAGAAGCACAAATATGAGGCAGATAAACTGCATTTGATCCAAATAATTACTGCAGGCAATATTGGGCTTAGTCTGAGCTGGCAGCCGGCTACAGAGTAATTTATTAGATTGCGTAAGGCAATGTTGCACGTTGAGTTTTTCATTATTGTGTCTCTTCCCCTCTCTGTGGCCTAAATAGGTTACAGGAGTTTAGACAGTGCACAGCCAAACAAAGGCAGACTTTGCCCAAGCAGATTAGGGCTGGGAACGCCATCCAAGGTCCGGAGATGGCTACCTCCCAAGCAACACTCGTACTTGTGAGAGAAGAGAGAACTGAGATTATGTTGATGCTGCCAGCCAAGGACAGCTCCCTGCCCTCCCCACCCACTGGCCCAGATACAGAAAGGGGCCCCATGGAGGGAGTCAATGACAGGCTGGATACATAGCCTGGGCTTCTGCAACACACTCTGGCCAAAGACCCTCTCAATCAAAAGACCCCCTCCATAACCCTGAGTGGCCCTGGGCAGTCCCACAGCCCGGTCTCAGACCTGTCCTTCTGCAATGAATAAAAGAAAGGAAGCAATCTGCCACCAACCCTGCAAAACAAAGCAAGGAGAGCTGGCGGGGAGCAGCCTCTCCTCTGCCAAACTTGAACTCATAAAGTTTGATTCAAGGGGTTACAATACCTCCTATTCAGCATCCCTCCTGCCCCATTCTCCCAGCCTTAGTAAATTACCCAATAAGCAGCAAGGACCTGTAGTTATTGTGCAGTTAAATGGTATTTGCCCAGTAAATCCTGAGCAGAGTACTCACGGTGATATACAGTAACTAATTACGGACATGAATTCTCTCCCCAAGACACCAAGTGTTACCAAATATTGCTGCGTTTAGGGGAGGAGGTTTCGAAGCAGCTCCACTCTCTCCAGCGGAACCATGAGTAACTCTGCTAGTATAGGAGCCATGAGCATCCCCAGGGGCCTTCCAGCTGGAAAATAGAGATGTCCTGAAAGGCATGGACCACTCTCCCAAGATGGCAGCCAACAGCCGCCTCCTGATCCCATGCCTCCGCAGAAGCATTCAGGTAGGCACCGGCCTGCCATCCCTGAGTGTCTCACAACAAATAAGCATCGCAGCACTGTAGAAGCGATTGCGAAGTCCCAGAGCTCCAGCAGTGCAGGGAATGGAAGTCATCAGTCACTAAACCAGATCTGAACTGAGAAAGAGGATCAGCTTCCACATCTAAGGATGTGCCAAAAGGGGAATAGAAGTCGCCATTACTAGTCAAGCATGATGGCGCTTGCCTGTACTCCCAGTACTCAGCAAGCAAAAGCAGGATGGTCTGGGCTGCATAATGAGATCCCATTGAGAGAGAGAGCTGGGGGGATAACTTAGTTTTAAAAGTGCTTGCCACGCAAACCTAAGTACCTGAGTTTGATCTTCAAAACACATGTCAAAAAGCCAGGCATGGTACCACACACTTGTAATCCAAGTACTGGGGAGTTGGATGCAGGCCATTGAGCACTCCAGGTCTGTGAGTGATGCTCTCAAATAACAAAGTGGATGGCACTAGAGTTTAAATACTGGCCTCTAGACAGGCACACAAACACACAAAGAAAAAAATGCAAGTTATGTTTCAGTCTGTGTGCGGAGAACATTCATCCTAAATTAATGTTTACAGGGCTCACCTCAGCCCCAAAGGCAAATGGGAATATTACCCTGATCTAGAGTTGGGCAGGGGTAATACATGAAGGGTATAAAGCAGATGGCCTGTCACTGTCACAGCTGTTCTTACAGCACAGCTGGAGTAGTTAGAGGGCACTATATTCCGTCTCTGCCCTCTAGAGAGGAAACCTGGGGATCAAAGTCCCTCTGCACTTAATACAGCTGTATAAACAAAAGCTAGCATTGGAATGAACTAATTCAAATCCTAGTTTCATTATCCATCACCAATGACCTTGGACCAGTTTCTTAACTTCTCTGAGTTTCGGGGTTCCTTATCCATGAAATGGGAAAGGTTCTGTGTCTCAGGATTGCAGTGGAAATGACCAGCCTGGAGGTGGGACTGTTCCTGTATCCTAGTAGCTCTGTCTCTACCCATTCCATCTCCATATAGCCAACCTATCTTCTGAGACACAAGACTCAGCAACCCAGCCTAAGCCTCCTTGGAAGGAAGACCCCAACTTTAATCCCCAAAAGCCTGAGCATCCCCTCTCCTTTTCCCTAAGTGTACCCCCAGGAGCCTGAACATCCCTTCTTCTTTTTCCTAAGTGCTTTTAGTTTAAAAATTCTCTGCTATACACATGCCTACATCAAACTTTTGAAAGACAGGGGTAGCATTTACAAGTTAGCTATGTTTTCTTTGCTGATGCCACCTTGCATGGAAACAAATAGTGAAAGACCTCTCAAGGTTGTGTCTTTGAAGGTGACCGAAAAAGTTAGAGTGAGGGAGGAAGAGACTGAACGGGTTGGGCATAGTTACAGCAAGATAGTTGATTTTGAGCCTTAGCTACTCAAATCTCTACTTGGGAGACTGGTGATTGACCCTTCACCATGGGGTACTGAGAGGTCGGATTAAGTAAGATAATATATGGGAAGTGCTCTGTGAAGCATAAAGTGTATACAAAAGCTAGCCGTGGCTAATATCTCAAACCAACCAGAAGACTGGGCCCAGAATCCCAAGGCAGTGAGAAGAATCACTTTTTTAATTAGGACACATATATAGTCAGCTCTCAATTATCTGTTGGCAAATTGTCCCCATTCCTGGCAAATGCTATCACCAAGATTGCTTAATGAAGTCCTCTGCTAACATTTCACAGCTTCTTGTTCTGCTCTTATTTGCATGAGGCCCAAAGGGAATGAGAGTCCTTTAAAGGCAAAATCAGTTAATATCCCCCAGTCTCTCCTAGGGAAGGTGTAAGCCAGAGAGATGACAAAAGGGGAGGGAGAGTGTGGCTAACACTAACTTTGGACTAGTACAGAAGTGATGCTTTCCACCAAGCTGAAGAAGAGACAGGGAGGGAGTCCCTGCATCAGACTGTAAGATATATATATATATATATATATATATATATATATATGTAAATATATGTATATATATGTTTTGATATATATTAAATATATATTAATATATATATAATTTAATATGTATATTAAAATTCCCAGAAAATCAAATACATTCATATTCACACAAGAATACCAAAATGAATTCCAAAGTGAAAATAAGTTCAGGTTGTCCATCATGTGGATAATTCACACCCTTGCTCCTCTCTATTACCAAAGACTATAAAGAGCTTTTTTTATTACGGGAAAGTAAGATCCTTCAGTGGGTAAAAGTGTCTGCTGCCAAGCCTGACTATCAGAGATTAATTCCTGGGACTCACATGGTAAAAGGGGAAACTAGCTTCCCACATCTCCCCACCTCTCTCTCACACACACACTACATAAGTATAAATTTTTTAAAACTTAAAGTTGATCATATTAGTCTCTGAGAAGGGAGGAACTGAGGACATACACCAGAATGGTTAACTTGTAGCTCAAGAAGTCACTTCACTAAGTGCCAGATTTGAGCTGTGGTTATCCGTGTAAGGTTAGTGCAGAGGGACAAAAGCACTTTATATTTAATGCCAGCCAGCCCCAGCCACACAGTATTCCAAGATTCCAGGCTTATACTCCTGTCAATTGGACAGAGCCAAGCTGTCCTTCATGGAACCCCTGCAGATAATCTAAACTGAACCAGGCCTTCTGAGCCCTTGAGCATTGCACACGAAGACCTTGGGATCCAATGCAGGGCCGAGGGCAGGACTTGGTTCTCCAGCCCTACCTTTGCAGAACCACCTGACATTTCACAGATATAATGATTGCATAAAGTTTTAAAGGTGTGTGAGGAACTGTTGATTTTGTCCAATGCCTTCTCTGTTTAGTTTGGGAACAAAAGACACATGCAGAAAAAGACAGTAGCTGGCCAAGAATTCGATACTCTTGGGAGTCTAAAAAGAGTGCCTGCCCTGAGACCAGTGTTGCTTACATATATGAATTTACCTCAACTGTGGTCCCCCACCTGCTGGAAGCTGCTAGACACAGGTTCCTTAACACCATGCAAATCTACCACCTCAACCTCTCTAAGCTTGAGTCCAAGTACCTAGTTCTAGTTAGTTCCATGGATAATTCTTACACACACAAACGTTGTAGAATCATTCTGACTGGCAAGACCTGCAACACTACAAAATGATTATTTTAAGATGCTTGTTTTACACTGTTTGTAATAGCCAGAAACTGGAAGCAGCCTAAATGCCCCTCAACCAAAGAATGGATAGAGAAAATGTGGTATATTTACACAATGGAGTACTACTCAGCAGAATAAAAAAAAAATGGAATCCTGAAATTTGCAGGAAAATGGATGGAACTCGAAGAAACCATTCTGAGCAAGGCAACCCAATCACAAAAAGACAAACATGATATGTACACACTCATATGTGGATTTTAAACATAGAGTAAGGGATTACCAGCCTACAATACACACTGCCAGAGTGACTAGTAAACAGAACCCTAAAAGAGACAAACTTTGTACCCTGGAGAAGGGGATAGGGTCACGATCCCCTGAGCAAATTGAGAGCATGGGAAGAGGGTGGAGGGAGCTATGAGAATGAGAAGGGAAGAAGAGGAAGGATGCAGAGGTCATGAGGGAGCAGAAAGGTTGAGTCAGGTATAGATTAGAAGAAAGGATATGAGATAGGTAGGGTTTAATTGGGGGGTGGTAGAAGGGGAGGAAGAAGGGAACTGGGATTGTCATGTAATTCAATCGTGTTTGTAATTCAAATTTAAAAAAAGAAAAAAGATGCTTGTTTTAAAAAAAATAATATTTAGGATACAGATCTTTCCCTCAAACAGACCTAGAATCCCTGAGGGTTTTCCTTGACTTCTTCATGCCTCGGGATTTATTATTTTCATCCTTTGGTCTTGCAAAAGTAGGAGTTTGGGTAAGTTGTAGCATGAAGCATCCAGGTTGGGAAGAAGGGGCCTGAAGGGAGCTGATCAGCTAATGGACTAGATTCTGCATCTGACAGGTGATCAATCTGAGCTTGAGGAAGGACAGACTCAAGTCCAAAAACACACAACTAAAGTGACAAAGCAGGGTCCTCAAGGCAAGGATAGGATACAGCTTCATGTGGCCATCCTATGACCTTCACAGGGGTAAAAGATGGCAGGCATCATGGGGTAGGCTAATCTGTGGCCCAGTATCAACCTGAGCCCAGTGGTACCCAAACTGATGCTCTGGAAGAGGCAACTATGAGTGTACGTTCTGCCCATGGCTGAGGCCTACATCCCCATCTGGGGTACAAACACAACCTTCTCCCAGTTCTTTAGCACCACTTTCCTACTGCTCACCATTTTTCCCTGTTTGATGTCACAAAGATCCTAGTTGCAGAGAGAGGAACCCAGTCTGAGTCCCATGGCCAAGTAGCAGCAGGCCTGGATACCATCCAGGGTCCTGATTTGTGACCAGAATGTCTTCCTTCTACACCTCCCACACTCACTATAGACCTGTACCACTCTGCCCATCCTCATCCTCTATGGGTGACCGAAGACAAGGGATGGATGGGCTCCTTCATGAGAATAGAGGATCCCCATTTGCAGCAGCACTTATCAGCATCTTCTTGGCATCCAGGCCTCTTCTGGATGGATGGAGGAGTCCCCTTCCTGCTGCTAATGAGCACAGGGCAAGCTCTGGCTGGAGCTGCAACTCTGATAATCAGCAGGCACAGGATTTATAGCGACTTTGAACTCACCCTGCCTTGGTCAGTCCAATTGCTCTTCATTAGAGACTCATAGTGTCCAGGACAACCTTGGCAGATTGTGTCCTGAGGACAGGAGTGTTAGGTGGTCAGAATCACAAGATGTCTGTGCCATCCTAGCTCCTGCAAAGAATTATGGAACAGAAGAGGAATAAGCCCTCCCATTTATACCCAAACAAAATCCTCATGCCATTTCTAGAACATTCACAACACTGGCAAATTTCTCCTCACCTGTTCATCAGAACCAAGATTCCGGTGGCTGCAAATGACAATGATGAAGCTGAAAGTGCCTTCAGATCTCTATCCCAGCGAAGGTCAAAGAGAAAGAGACAGTAGGGGAAGGTCTGGTCTCCAACTGTGTTCTCCCAGCTTCTCTTTCTCCCAAGGAAGATGAACCTCTTGCTATTACAGCAGAACTCAAAGCCTATGTGACCACAGTTAAATACCTGATTCCAGACAGCTGGTTCTAGCACACCCTGACTAAATGAACCTTTACCCACTTAGTCACATCTATATATATGGCATCTCATATTTGGAGATGAATTCTGAGATCCACACCAAATACTATGTAAGACATGAAAGTAGAAAGAACTCTTTAGAGGTGGGGAGGCTAACAGGGAAAGTGGAGAAGAAGAAACCATAGTAGAGGCATGAATATGATTATGGTGTGTGTGTGTGTGTGTGTGTGTGTGTGTGTGTGTGTGTGTGTGTGTGTGTGTGTGTGTGTGAAACCCATTGTTTTGTATGCTCACTAAAAATAAATTTTAAAGAAATAGCAGCAAGGAGATAGCTTTCCATGCATGTGTGAACTCTGAGTTCAATTCCCAACATCCATGTAAAAAGCCAGGCCTAGTGGTGTGTGCTTACAATCCTAGCACTGAAGAGGTAGAGATAGAAGGATCCCAGGGGCTCAATATCTAGCCAGCCTAGCTTCCTTGGCAAGCCCTAGGCCCTACAGAACACTGTCTGAGAAACTATCTAATGTCACCCTCCATCTCCCATGTGCCCCACACACACACATATGCAGGCACATATGCATGCATGCACATGTATACATCTGCCAGAAGGCATGCAGAGCCAGAGCAAGTGCTCAGTAGACATGAGTTATTTACACCTTCTTCCCACTTCCAGACTCGTTGACCCAATTATAACCAACACACCTTCCTCGAGTGAGTTAGAGCCCTGCCCGTCAGCATGCTTACCACAGACCAGCTTCACTTCTGAAAACAGCAAGAGGCTCCCCTAACACTGACAGTAACAGCCTCCATCACCCACCCCAACAAATGCTATCAATAATCCTACCTCCAAGTGCATGCTAAACCATCTTCTTTCTCCTAATACAGCTTTAGCTGAACCCTTATGACAGCAAATCTTCCTGATCAGTCTTCCTGTCTTTGAATGATCCTTCTCCATTCATCCTCCACACCATCATCCTGTGATCTTCCTAAAATGAGGTCTGAGTGAATGTGTCCCAAATCTTTGATAGTTTCTCATTAAGTGCAAGCATCTCAGCACAAATTTTAGGGCTGGTACAGTCGGCTCCCCATCTCCTATTCTCACCCCAACACACTTTGTGCTTGTCTGTCTGTGTGTCCCTCTCTCTCTTTATGTGTGACTCTCTGGCTCTCTGCCCCTATGTCTCTGTATGTGTGTCTCTCTCTCTCTCTCTCTCTCTCTCTCTCTCTCTCTCTCTCTCTCTCTCTCTCTCTCTCTTCCCTACATATGCCACACACTAGTGCAAAATAAGAGTGATAGCTGTCATTAAAGAAGGTAGGAAGGATTCTGTGTACTTTAGACCATATGTCCTGTTCTGTTCTCACAGATAAACACAGAAACTAGAGCTAGAGAAACTAAGCAAGTTTCCCAGGGGATAGTCCCAGCTATAAGGCAATAGCAGAGCATAGCATGGAATGAGGTGACCCTGGTGCTATCACTCACTCCCTGGTCACATCCTGATATCAAAACTTTGCTTCTATGTTCAACATTCCAGGAGACATCTCCTCCCTACCCTCATCTGGCTTGCCCTGCAGACCACTTCAGAATCTAGCCCCTGTGGCTCCTTCTTTACTCTTCACTTTGGGAGCTAATTCCATGTAGCTTCTTATTCCAGCTCCAGGGAAACATCTTTGCTTTCTCCAGGCTCTGAGCCCATGGCCAGAAGAAAACTCAGTCCTTTGCCCCAATCCAGCTGAGATGGCTCCTGCCCCTACCTCGGGCCCTGAGACTGCTATAGTCACTGTCACCCACTAAGTCCTCTATAAGAAAATGGATTTCTTATCTATCAATCAGTGGACAAGTGCATTCCCACCACCCAAATGTGAAGATCACAATCTGTGCCACCTTCTGGGTCCCTTTCCTGTGACTCCAGGTACTGTTCTGGTGTCATTAGGAGCCACTGGATCGGGCTCTTCTTCTTCCCCCTTGCTTGCCTCTCATGACAAGGATAGCTTTCTTTAATCTCCTAAGAGGCAATTTGCTATGTGCTCTGAGCTGAGAGAAAACTGGCAATAATTAAATATCCCCAGAATGAGTATTCTTAAGCTTCCTCCAATTGGTCACTAATAGACCAGATGGCCACACTGGAGCCCTTTCTGTGCTGCTGGCCAGGTGCTCTGGGAGCCTCCAAGGCTGGCTGGGAAGGGATGCTCTGAAAGAGCCAGGAGAACCCAGATCTGGTCTCTACCCACAGATTTCTAATGGGGTCCAACAACAGAGTTGTAGAAGTTCCATTCTTGGCTCATGGCATGGGCTGCTTGAGAGCTGGTTTATATAGTCCTGGGCTCACAGAGATGTGTGGATTGTGGTGACAAGAGCCCCTAATGGAACACTGTGCATACATCATGGCTTATATACAGGGCCTACATCCTCCTAGCACTTTCATTGCTGTCATCCCCTTTGGAGACACTAGGAAACTGAGGCTCAGAGAAGGAAAAGAGCTTCCCGAAATTATATAGTTAGTGACAGGGTAGAGTTCCTTCTACCATATTGCAACTATGTCCTTTCTACTGTGTAAGACTTGGTCTCTGGAAGGTGACAATATTCAGACACTCTGGGAGGAAGCTGAGGAGTCTCACCGATCATGCCTTTGATATAGTTATCTTATCCCAGAATGAGTTTGTCTTTCTCTCCATCCCCCTGTCACCACATACTCCAGAAACCTTTTCTGTACCTCCAACTCCCATCTTAAATCAGGCCTTTTTATTTTATGTATTATCAGCAGTGTGTGTGTGTGTGTGTGTGTGTGTGTGTGTGTGTGTGTGTGTGTGTGTGTGTGCAGTAATGGTACACACAAGGAGGTTGGAGGACAACTTTGTGGAGTCAATGCTGCCCATCTTTTTACATGTTCCTTGCATCTAATTCAGTTCATTAGGTTTTCAAAACCAGCACCAGCCCCCTAGAAACAGGGCTTTCTTAAACTCCACATAAACTTTACATGACCTCTCCAAGATGGTTGCATCACCCTTTATGTTCTGAGAGGACCATCCGGGAACTCTCAGTAAATTCCACCAGAGGTCTTGAGTTTTGAGACAGGGGTAGGCAGGATTTTAATTGATTGCCACCACCCACAAGCATGATGCTGGCCACACAGATATGTCTACAGATCATAGGCTCTAACAGCAAGAGCAAGCATTCCAGGGTCCCTGACTTTCTGTCTAGGGCACTGAAAGCAATGGCTACATTCTCTCAGCCCTCTACCTGGCAAAGGCAGGCCAAACTGACCAGGTTGAGAGTGAAAAAGAAGAAACTTGGAATACATCCCTGAGTCTGCAAGCTGGGCTCCAAGCATGAGGGGTTGCAGTGGGAGACAGGCATATAGCCTCCATTTCTGACCAGGTTCACGGCAGAGTGTGGCCAGGGCTTTGACCTCTGCTATGACAGCTGCCAGTCCCAAGCCCTGTATTCATGCTTGTCCTTCTACCACCAGGAAAGCACAAAGCAAAGACATTTTCTTATGAGTTAAGACAATGGAGTTAAGACACTGAAGGACCAGAATGTATCCCTAGAAGATTGGGGACTGGCAGCTGTGTGTGGCAGAGATGCATGGCATCTCCAAACGCAGCATGGGAAGACCCCAGTCAGCATGGGCCTGGAGACAGTGGCCATTGTTCTATCTGCTCCTCACCCAGAAAGATCACAGCACCTGAGACTCTAGGCCCTAGAGCCTTGGCCTTAGAAAGTACGCAACCCTGTACTTTCCAGAGCTCCCAGGTAGCCTTCAGAAGAATGGGGCCTGGGCCTGTGTAGAGGGAAGAAAATCCAGGAAAGTTGCATACACCAAAAGAAGGAGGAAGCACATTCTATACAAATGAGAAGAAATTGTTCAAAGCCCAAAGTGGAACAGGGGTGATGACACATACTTCCTATTCCAGCACCCAGGAGACAGATGCAGGAGGATTACAAATCCAGGAGTCATATGAACTACATAACCAGACCCTGTCTAAAAGGAGGAAAACCTTAAGTGGGTTAATATAAAGGATAATGGAACAGATTCAGCTTAAGAAGTGAAGCCTGGAGGCCAATTCTGTGCTCCCAAACATGTCACTTGTGCATACACCATGGGAGGGGGTGACATGGAGTCAGGGAAAGCCCAAGGAATCCCCACAGTCCAAAGGGCCCTTGGCTTTAGGTGATGTTATTGGTGGTGTGAATACTGGATAGAGAATTAGAATCAGGTCCAGGCACTCTGCTCAGTAGCCACAGTGGAGTAGTACTGAAAGAACAGGGCTGCACAGACTCTCAAGTTTGAGTTTTACCTAGGGTAACTGTAAGCTCACAAACTTGGGCAAATCCCTTCATTTGTGTGAGCCTCTGCATGTTCAGCAGCTTTCCAATATACTGAAAAATGCCCAAGACAATCAATTTATGAAAACAAAAGGGTTGTTTTGACTCATGGTTTAAAGGCCTCCAGGGCTTGGTCAAGGGGTTCTATTACCTCTAGGTCAATGGAAGAACAAAACTATTCACTTCAAGCTGAGAGAGAGAGAGAGAGAGAGAGAGAGAGAGAGAGAGAGAGAGAGAGAGAATTAGGTCCCTAGATAGATTCCCTCCTAGACTGAGGGGATGTCTCGGTGGATAGAGCACTTGTCACACAGCATGAAGACCTGAGTTCGAATCCTCAAGTCCCTATGAAGACAGGATCTGTAGGACACATCTGCATCATTCCTATAGCAAGATAGGAGGAGAAGACAGAAAAGTGCCTGAAAGCTCAAATGTCAGCTAGTCTAGAGTCCACAGTGTGAACAATAAGAGGATCCTCTCTCAAACATGGTAGAAGAGAACTCTGACATCAGCGGTGATCCTCTGACATCCACACATGCACCACAATACAAGCAACTGTGCACACACATGCTCACACACACACACACACACACACACACACACACACACACACACACACACACGACACACATACAACACACACATACACATAAGTACACCCCCAATGACCTAAAGACCTCCCATGAGTCTCCACCTCTCATGATGCCACTACCACCTCATGAAAGCAACAAGCTAGGCCTTCTGGAGATGTCTAAGAACCACACTATAGCACTCAGTTCACCTGTAAAATGTGGTTATGATAGCTGCCATACATCACAGAGCCATGTGTGCATTCAGCCCCACAGGTCCGCCAGGCAGTGGGTTTCACATAAATAACTCGGTGGTTTTCTCTCCTATGAAGCTGGTCCCTTGTGACTCTGGCCCTCCCCACTTTGTCTCCTACCTTTCTCCCACTGTGTAGTGTGTTCAGCACAATATCTATCCAGTCTGAAGTTTATAATGCAAAAGCTACTTTCTGACAGTGAACACAGAACTCAAACCAGAGCTTGCAAACTACAAGCATTTAACAGAGGAACACTTGATGTTCGCATGCTGTGCCAGGCCCTGGGACAGAGAGGCTGCTGTGCTTCCGTCCTTGAGGAGATACGCTGTGGGTCTCATTTGTGTTTCTCCAGCACTGGATAGATAGTGAGTGTGCGATAAGATTTGGGGAAACCGACTGCACCAGTTGATCTTGGTGACCACACGAGGGACTGAGTAGGTGGTGAGATGTTAGTAAAGCAGACTTTGGGTGTGTCTATGTGGGAGTTTACTGGGACTAAGGACAGAATAGCTTCCCTGAATAGAGGTGGCACTATCCCAGAGGCTGGGAGTCAAAATGGATGAAAAAGAAAGAAGGAAGTCAATGTGCCTAGGGTAGAAAAGGAAAGGGGCCAAGGAAAAAGGGAGCAAGGTGGGGAAGGGGGGTTTCTCTAGAAATGACCCCACCTATGCCTTGAGCTCCCAGGAGCCCTGGCCAGGAAGGCCTCAAGGGCTGTCCCAGGGGTGAAAGAGCATGTGTTTTCCTCCACTTCCTCTACTATAGCACTCAACTGTTAGCTGCTCTTCTAATGCACCAAGGTTAAGACCCATCCTTAAAAGCATTTCAGCTTTGAAAGAAAAAAAACACTCTTTATTTTTAATATCTTTTATTTATTATTTGACAATTTCATGTACAATTTCATGTACATATGCAATGTTGATCCTATCTATCCCCCAACTTTTCCCTCTGGCTCCCCCTGGGAGCCATGTCCCATGTCTCTCTCTCTCTCTCTCTCTCTCTCTCTCTCTCTCTCTCTCTCTCTCTCTCTCCTGAGTCCCATCAGCGCTGTGTGCTGGAATATTAACTGATGGTATTGGCTTGCTCTTGTACATGTCTTATGAGTGCAATGGCCATGCCAGGTCCAGAAGATAGCATTTCACAGCTCTTCTCTCCACCCTCAACTCTAATATTGTTTCTGTTCAGTCTTTCCATTCCATGAGCCTTGAAGAGTTGGGATGTGTGATGTAGCTCTATCTCGTCTTTGGATGAACACTCAACAGTTGCTTATTCTCAACACTCAGGCCAGTTATAAATTTATATTAGCTGCCTACTAGTGTACAAAAGAAGCTTCTCTGACAAACATTGAAAGTGAGGCTGAAATCTGTGGGTACAGCCATAAAAATTTAGAAGGCAGCTTGGCAGCTTGTCCATTTAAATAATTCCCTTCCTGGAGCCTCTGACCTCAGTTGCCATGGGCTTTTGACCAGGTTTACAGTATCAGATACATTTTCCTTCTTTGGAGAGGGCCTTAAATCCAATCAGAAGGCAGTTGGTTGTCCCATAACCATCATTCCACTGTTGTACCAACGGACACATCTTGCCTGACAAGCCAATAACTGCACCATTCAGGCCTCACATCTAGATAATTCTATTAATGCCTTTTCTCCTGCAACCTGACTAGCACCTTCTAGCATTCCAAAATGTAGCCACTGGAAACAAAGTTCTCAGTTCAGCTCTGGCTTGATCTCTACAACCTAAGTGTGTTGTATCTTCATAATATCTAGTTTTACTATCTAGTTACAGTGGGGAACTAAGAGCAATGGTGATAGCCTATGCTGTTTGGGAGGCCCCCTATTCCTCACCTGGCACTGAGAGACAAAGTAGTTTTAGTGGCTTGAACATAATGTAAAAGTATTAACATTGGATCAAAAAAGAAAGACTGTTGGTTGGGGGTACTCAGCTCCTACTCCGATCCCCAAAATAACTTGCAAATCACATCCTTTGGATGATTTTGAGACTCCGGTGCCCTCTCTCCCTAGAAACATGCTTTCCATAGAAAACCTAACTGGGTCCAAATGTAAACAGTAGGTGACTAAAGCCCCACGCAGCCACCATCAGAACTGCACCTGAGCAGGTCTCTGGCCTCTCCTGCTTTGCCCCCCATGTGTTATAAAGAGGATCTTGTATATGCTTCAACTCCTAGTTCTGAAAAACCTTCTATCTCTGCCTTATGATTACCCCTAGTTGACTTCCCTAGTGTTGCCACTGACCCCTCCTCCCAGTGTCCCCTACCGTCCATCAGACCTGATTTCCATGATGACCATCCAGGACTCACCCTTGCCCCAAGGATGGATGCCCCGAGCATCTTCAACCATCTCCTGTTCCTTCCACCAAGCATAAAAAGGATGGGGTGTGGTAGATAGTCACCTCCTGCTGAAGATCCTAATATGGGACATTTGGAAGCCCGGGCCCCATTTTCTTTAGTGCTTTCTAGTTACAATCCCTTTAGCCCCTGGCTGACAACCTGATAATTCTCACTGATCACACAATCTTTGGCTGCTGCTGCTGCTGCGTTGACACTATCCTTGAAAAAAAAATCTAGGATTAAAGATTAGAGAAGGGGGAGAAGCCTAGGAAAGGTGTACTCCCTCATTTCCTCCTCCTCTTCTTCCTCTCCCCACCTCTTCCTACTTCTCCTCCTCTTCTCCTCCGCTCCCCGTCCTCCTCCCTTCCTCCATCTCCCTCCTCCCCACTCTCCATCCTTCCATGTCCTCTTCCTCCTTCTCTTTCCTTCTCCCTCCTTCTCCTCTTCTCCTGTTCTCCCTCCTTTTCCCATCTCCTCTCCTCACCCTCCGTCTCCCACCTTCCCTCTCTGGACTCTTACTTTACAGCTCCTACCTTCAGTCCTCTCCCTCTTCTGTCTCATATTTCCCCTCTTTCGGTGCCAGAAACAGCCTAATTACAACGGAAAGCTTGAAGAGACTGAGTAAGAGAAAAACCCACTACCCACAGCTGATTAAAATATCCTATGTAATATAATTTGTAAAGCTCAAATCAGAATAAAAAAGTGTTACTCCCACAATTCCAGGCCAATTTGATTTTTAATAAAACTCCTCAGAGAGGTTGCCAAGATCCCATCAGACTGTCAACTCTAGACCTTCCTGTTACCCCACTCTCTGCTGCTATGGGGGCTCCGCGCCCTCCCCTGCACCTCCTCTCTCCCTATACCCACATTTGGCCCTGTTTGGGGCAGCAATCCAAGTCCAGGTCATCCGTGGTGCTGTGGAAAGGAGGTAGCAGCGGACTCCCAGGCTCCTTTCCCTCCATTGAATATCAGTCTCTTTGGGGATAGGGATGGGGAAAACTGAGGGGCTCAAAACTCAAGTAGACCCCATGCCAGCCTCAGCTCTGCCACTCATTGTCTATGTCACCCTGAGTAAATTGCTGTACCTCTCTGGTCCTGGTTCCTTTGTTATAAAATGGTGAGTTTTTTCTGCCCTGGAACATTAGATTGTCTCTAGGAGAAGGGAGTATGGGAAGCACTGACTGCAGTCATCACAGATCGTCAGTGTCTGTGTCCCGCTGTCCACTCAGTTGTGGCCTCACAGAAACACAGACCATGTTACCTCCCTTCTTCAGTGACTGTCCCCAAGCTGAGGCTTGGGAGCTGCATGAAGCTTAGCTCAGCAGGTCAGAACCCTTAGAGCCAGAATGCAGCAGGTTCACAGCCGCCAACCTGTCACAGACAGCCATTGATAAATGCCTCACTTCCTAGTCCTGCAGAGCTGTCTGCTGATGCTCTGAGGGGTACTGTTAGCATAGTGCACCCAGGCAGCACACCCAGCATTGGAAGTACTATATCAGCTCAGCGCTGCTCTCCTTTGTCCCCTACCTACGCCAGCCTCCCCATCTCCATGTAGAGATGGTGCCTACTGTGGTTAGGCTGTTAGCAGAATGAAAGAATCCATGAGCCGATGTTTAAAATCTCAGCACAGAGCCTGGCATCTCACATGTGCAGCTAACTATTTGTTTAATAAAATATGAGCCAATAGCTTCAATGGTTGTGGCATCTTGCTTTGAGGTATGGATAAGAGGCACAGACTCCCAAGTGGTTTCCAAGGGGGAGACTGGAAGAGTCAACTGCAGAAAAGGCTAGAGTAACAAGGGTGTGCATAGACGTGGCCATGGCCACCAGTTCCTGCCAAGGACCTACTAGCCACTCAGATTGCCTGGATGGCCAGGTTGAACTAGATCCATAATCACTCCTGAGCAAGTGGAGTGAAGTGGGAGTCCCACAAGGAGAAGAGAAGTACATGTCCCATGGTGGCTGAGCTTCATCTCCAAAGTCAGCATCAGGGTTGTACAAGGGAGGGGCTGGAGTCTGGAATCCAGAGCCAGCCTCTGAAAATGAGAACAGGGCTGGAGGCCTGGGGACAGCCTAGCTCTGCTTCTAGAGTGTGAAGTGAGCTATCCTGGTACTGCTGCCCACACTGACTGACCACTGTGCTTCTCCCTCCCCAGGCCAAGTCTACTCCTTCAGCCAGCAACCCCAGGACCAAGTGGTGGTGTCAGGACAGCCAGTGACGCTGCTGTGTGCCATCCCGGAATATGATGGCTTCGTCCTGTGGATCAAAGATGGCTTGGCTCTGGGTGTAGGAAGAGACCTCTCAAGTGAGTACTTCCAGACTCCCCCACTCTTACACAGTGGCCCAGTGCCTACACTGCCTTTCCCCATCTGCTCACTATGGCACTCCCATATTACATCTCCAATGTCATTCTGGGCTCAAATCCCCAGCCATCTCTGCAACTTTCCGGACAGGCAGGGCCTGGACCTAGATCCCTAGGAGCCCAGGGGCCTCTGGCTATGATCCCCATTTTACGGTCAGTCCTAAACCTAGCACAGAATCCATTCCAAAGCCAATGTAATTCCCATGAAGTCCGATTTCCAAACATCATGTGCTCCTGTTTCTTGGCCCAATATGAATCCTCATTTATCAAGGCATGATCCAGCTCCCCACCCAAGGAGACAGCCAATGAACTGAAAACTCACAAGAAAACCTGCTTCTCCTAGGATTCATCTCATGATGGGAAGAAAAGACAGGAAGGGTTTACACTAAATGCCAGCCTTGTTCAGCCACCCAGGCAAGCTGCACCATGGGGGCCTCCTACAGCTGCTGCTGACTGGCACATCAACTCTGTTGTTGGTGCCAGGCCATGTCATTTGGTAACTATTTTGCATGGCTACCTCAGAAGCTCATCCAAACACCTTGCCAACCTACACTTTCCCCAGGGCATAAAGAAAGCAGCCATCCTCATGTCACTTGCCTCTTCTGTCATTACCCTGCTCTGGGATGGGTAAGAAGGGGGCTGACTGCTGGGCTGATATGCATGATGAAATTCAGAAGGACAGATCTGGGTGCCACTCCCCGGCCATCTGGGAATGGCTGGGGATGGAGGATGGATGAGAAATATGCATTCAACTGGTAAGCAGCTTCACCTCGCTCATGCTATACAGCTGCAGGAAAATAAAAATCGAAGCACGCTCAGAAACACTGGAGCTGGGAAATTAATATTTTAAAATGTGAGTTATGCCTTGCCAAAAATGTATATTGAAACATTATAGCAATGGTCAATAGCAGTCACAGAGCCTAATGTTGCAGCCCAGCTGAGCATAGATAAAATACCCAAGAATATCTACAAAACACACTGCGCTGCCATAAAGTTTAAGTGTTATGGGAACCAGCCAACTTTCAGAGATGCTCAGCTTTGGTACCCTAGAAAGATGGGCGAATGATATGACCTTCCCAAATGAGAATTGCTTATGCTCTGGGCAGCTCTGAGCGTGGACCATCTGGGCTTCCTGGTCAATGACTATCATCAGCCTTTGGTCATGGGCAATGTCTTATTAGGTCAGTGGCCAAGTGGAAGTCCCCAGTCATAGAATGGTCATCAAGGCATAGATAATTGCATCTCTGATCTGAAGCTCCATCCCTAGTTCTCTAGGATCTGGGTCTGCTGACTGCTAAAGACAGGTTGATCCAATGGCCTGGGCTGGCTTCCTCTCCAGACTGGCCCAGTCACTAAGGAATACAGGCCCTGGACTCTCTCCTCATAAACTCAGGCCTGTATTTAATCATCAGCCCCAAAATACCATCCTAGCAATAATAACAGGTCCTCACAGGACCATAAACACTGCTTGCTTGCCTGGTCCAGAAAGGACTGAAGAGAATTCAACTGAATTCAGCAAAGATCTGCTGAGTGCTTAAGGCAGGGAAACAGAGGGCCAGTGTCACAGGACTTCCTGCTGCTGTAGCTCTCTCCTCTGCCGTTTCAACCATGTCACCCTAGACATGGCACTGGACAGGAGTCTCTCGCTGACACTGTAGTGTCTTTCTGGTCACCAAGACTGTGAGACCAGGAAGAAAATGTTGTCAACACATCCTCAGGTGCAGATAGAACATTTTTCTCCAAAGAAGACTGGTACTTCTCAGAGGTCTCATGAAGAGGGAGACATAGATTCCACCACCACTGCCTTTATTTGAAAGATAAACAGAGTAACAGTCGAGGAAAAAAATTGATTCAATTATATTACCAATCTCAACCCATGAATCTCTGTCTGCTCCCTTCCAAGATGGGCACGTTCACTCTAACTCCCTGACACCCTGTGTGTGTGTGTGTGTGTGTGTGTGTGTGTGTGTGTGTTGTGTGTACATATGAGTGTGTCCATCCACATTGTCTTGTGGTTTCTATTGCTGTAAAGAGGCACCATGACCACAGCAACTCTTATAAAACAAAGTATTTTATTGGGGATGGCTTACAGTTCAGAAGTTTAGTCCATTATCATCATGATGGATTGGGGTGGGGCGGGGCACAGAGTGGCATACAGACAGACATTGCACTGGAGAAGTAGCTTAGAGTCCTACATCTGGATCTTCAGGCAGCAGGAAGAGAGAGTGACACTGGCCTGGCTTGAGCATTTGAAACCTCAAAGCCTACCTCTTCTTCCAACAAAGCCATACCTACTCCAACAAAGCTACACCTCCTAACAGTTCACTCTCTATGAGCCTATGGGGGTCATTTTCATTCAAACCACCACATGTGTGTTTATAAAAGAAGCCAGAGGTCAATGTTGGTTGTCTTCTTCAGTCAGTCTCTACCTATTTGTTGAGACAGGTTCTCTTACTGAACCTGGAGCTCACAGGTTGGCTAGACTGGCTGAACAGTGAGCCCCTGAGATCTACTGGTCTCTTCCCCTTACCTCCAATACTGTCATGTCCAGATTTTGGGTTGCCAAGAACCCAAACTTGGATCCTCATTCTTGCACAGCAAACACTTTACCCACTGAGCCCTCTCCTTAGCCCTGCCAATTGTATTTAAATTAGCATGTGTAGAGGATAGGGATGGACACTGATAGCTGATAGCTGTAATTTCAACACTTGAGGAGTTAGTGTAGAACTGACGTAATTCAAAGCCAGCCTTAGCTATAGAGTAGGACCCTATGTCAAATACTCATTATGCAATAGGCATTTTATATAGGTTATCCTGTTTTAATCTTCACCCATGAGGTACTAGCATTTTTCCCAACTTACTGGTAAGGAAGCTGCGACACAAAGACAAAGCACCAGGGGAACAGAGCAAGGAAGAGATAAACTGGAGTCTGAACCTATAAGACATGACTAGAACCTCTGAATCTCTGATACCATGGAAGGAACTAGAAATTCCTCAGAAGCTCTGCTTCTGTGTATGTTTTCCAAAGATGCTGCCAATCCTTAAGATAGCATCGCAGCTCACTGCCTAATTAAGCAAATACAAACAAACCCATCACTGATGTTTTCCACAGCTCAGGAGAGTGTAATCCTGCTGCTGATGGCTTGCAAGACAACAAAAAACACCAGTTCCATCCAAGATGCCTGCAAGGGACAGACCTAATTGCAGAACAGCAGGGAGGGGTGGGCTGGAGGGCAGGTAGCCAGCAGCATAGAGGCATCAGCTTCACCCACATGGGCTTACTGCCTTTGCCCATCAGAAGGCAGGAAGGTGAGTGAGGGAGGGGTGGACCTGCCCTCCCTGGGTGCAGCTGATCTTTGGGCAGAATTTCTGATCAGGCCTGAGCAGCTGTGAGATCAAGGTCCTTCAGTGTCATGATGAGGACAATATTGTCTCAGTTGTATAAGAGCTCACAGAAGCTGCTTATTGGTGTTTGGGGAGACCATGTCTACCCACCCCACCGAGCAGGTGCAGGCACTGATGGGTCCTGGTGCAGTCACCCCCAGGGAGCCCTGCCCAACCACCCTTAGCTTAACCAGAGTAGTGTCTGAGGAAAGATGGGAACCAGGGCAAAGTCCAAAGAAGGAGCTCCTGAAGAACCCCATGGTGCAAAGCATGTGTGGGAAGCAGAACTCGGGTAAAGGGGTAGAACGATAACGTCCTAATAGGACAAACTAATAGGCTTCCAGACCAAGACCCCTGAGAGAGCAAGGACCAGCCTATGGCTGTGGCTGCAGTCAATGTTTGCATTCAGTTCGCCGGCCACAGCAACTGCTGAATGATTCATGGTCTCCAAACTTTTCTTTATCTATTATTCATCACCAGTGTGTGTATACTGAGGCCCCAAATTCCTAAGTGTCCTGAGTGCCTCCTAAGTGCTTAATCAGGCCCAAGGGCTTGGGGATGGGAGGGAGGAATGCCCGGGTATGAGCCGCTATGGTTCACAGGGCACAGTGCCCAGTGTTCCATAGGCATCAGAAGGGTGAGGCTGGGTTCCCATTTCCTGTGCTTCCTGGGACAAAACTTCTCTCCTTGATCCTTTCCAAGTAAATCCCTTCTTCCTTTTTCATTCTGTTTCTCTCTTGCTTGGTCCACTCTTTGTGAATCTCAGAGTCTTTCTTTCCTTCTCCCCCTCCTCTTTCCCTCCCTCTCCCTTGCCCCCTCTCCCCTCTTAGCATCTCCTTAGCTGAATAAGGATAGGGCTTCCCAGAGCAACACCCCATAGCCAGGTCTGCCCACTCAGCATGTCCTACACTTCCCTATACTTTTGTCTCTAACATTGGCATTTCTCATTTTCTTTAGAGCTTAGAACTAACCACACACACACACACACACACACACACACACACACACACCAACATCCTGGAAACTTGCTTTTGTGCTCCTTTACACTGAGATCAAAGACCTAAGCAAGTGCCAGAGGGCTGCCACTGCTGGGCCTCTTTGTCACCAGTGCCCACCCCACCACCCTAGCTCCCCTTGGGCTAGGAAGGGCAGTGTTACTGCTCTCTTTTCCCTCTGAAAGCCCAATCATTTTAGCCAGTGAAATAAATTAACAATACACAGATGAACAGGGGGAGGCATGGGAGTCATTCATAAAGTAAGAGACTCAATAAGAGCCTGCAGGCTGGGGCTCTGATAGCACATTGAGCTATAAGAACAAGAGAGCCAATGAAATGGCTCAACAGGCAAAGGTGCCTGCTAGGCCTGGTGACCTGAGTTCAATCCTTGGGACCAACATGATAGAGAGACTAACTGACTCCTACAAGTTGTCCTCAGACATCCATGTGGGTGGCATATATGTGTTCACACACGTATAAAGAAACAAACAGCCAGGCGTTGGTGGCGCATGCCTTTAATCCCAGCACTCGGGAGGCAGAGGCAGGCAGATCTCTGTGAGTTCAAGGCCAACCTGGTCTCCAGAGCGAGTGCCAGGATAGGTGCCAAAGCTATACAGAGAAACCCTGTCTCAAAAAAAAAAAGAGAAACAAAGAAACAAATAAATAAAAGGAGAAAGAAAGATATTAAAGAAATAAAGATGAGAACTTGGGGTTGCTGGGGATGAGTGGTCCTGCATGCAATCCTGTCATGTAAGTAAAGTTTCTTGTGTATTAGTCACCAGAAGGCCACCTGAGGTCAGCTCTGTCCGGGACAGGTATCACACCCCTAGCCCATCTTCCAGAAAGATCTTTCTCTGGTAAAGGGGAGGAAGTCAGCCAGGAAGACCTCTACCTGAACCCTCTGTTCACTGGATACGAATTTACTTTTGCAAGACAGTTTTGGAACCATTCTATCTAAGGGGGTCACAACATCTCCAGATAGGCCTTGGAAACTGGCAACGAGACTATTTTGACCTCTCATACCTTCCTGATTTCTCCTCAGGCTACCCCCAGTACCTGGTGGTGGGGAACCACCTGTCAGGAGAGCATCACTTGAAGATCCTGAGGGCAGAGCTGCAAGACGATGCTGTATATGAGTGCCAGGCCATCCAGGCTGCCATCCGGTCACGACCTGCACGCCTCACAGTCCTGGGTAAGTCACCTGCACACAGACATACAGGGATGCCATACGAGCTCTAGGAAACTCTGAGGGTTCGGCTTCTGGAGGATCCTTCTGACAAAGCTAGTGGAGGGAGGCTCTCCATTGGGTATCATCCCATCTGGCCCTCTGCACTTCTGCCCTCTCCTCTTTCTTCCCGTCCAAAGGGGACATAAAAATACCTCCACCTAAGGAAATCATATTACCACCACCTATCACTGTCCTACCCAGTGTGTTTGACGGCACACTGGCGAGCAGATGAGGCTTCCGCTCAGCTGTGCAAATAAGGCCAGGCCCTTGGCAGCAACTCAAGCTCAGAAGAAAATGTGGCACAGTCTGAGCAACCTTTCTTCCAAAATTGACCTCCAAAGGGGCCAGAAAAGCTCCACAAGCCCTGACCTCTCTTAAGGATGAGCCTCAAGCTTGGTCCTCCATGACTTCAATGTCCATAAGGATCACCAGAGCCCCTTGTTCCAGACCTTTCCCACACTCTGTTCCCTTGGAACCCTGGTTCTCTCCCATTATTCCAATGGGATTTCATCTCAGGGCCTTATTCTAACCATTTTCCCCCTTGGTCTTTGCTTCGAATGTCCCTGGGACAGCCCTCCTGAAGAAGTCCCCACACCCTCAATGGGACAGACCTGCCTGAAGTTGTGATGTTTGCTCAGTGACTCCTTAAGATCCCCTGTTTTGGTTTGGTTTGGTTTGGTTTTTGGTTTTTTGAGACAGGGCTTCTCTGTATTGCTTTGGAGGCTGTCCTGGAACTCACTCTGTAGACCAGGCTGGCTTCGAACTCACAGAGATTCACCTGCCTCTGACTCTGGAGCGTTGGGGCCACCACCACCTACCTGGCCAAGATCCCCAGTTTTGATTAAGAGTTCAGCCCTGTCCCCTCCTTCCTCTGGCCAGGTTTTCCAGAGAAGGGAACCTTGAGGAAACAGTTTGCACATAAGTGCTAATCATTCACAGTTGCAAAGTCACTCCCAGCAGCTCTCAAGGCTCCTCCAGACTGGATCAGGGATTGCTACCCCAGGTGAGAAACTGAGGCTCAGGGTAAGCAGAAGGCCTAGACCAGCATGCCCTGCCAGAACTCTTTGTTCCACCTCCCTAGCCCCATAAGGTTTCGTCTCTGCCAGGCAATGTACACGACTCCTGGGCAGGCAGGAGAGGGAAGCCCCGGCCTGGCCTTGGCAGACTCCTGGCAGCTGCTGTGGAGCTCAGATGACAGGGTCAGCAGCGGGGACACTGCTCGTGCTCTGAGATGAAATATTTAAGAGCGTGTCAGGTTATCTTCAGATCTACACAGCCGAACATGAGAGGTGCATGATTCCAAGTGCAGCAGCAGACAGGCCACAGAGGACCAGTTAGCAGCTCAGCCTAGGCTGAGGCTGGGAGTGGGAGCTTCGGAACCTCACCCACCTCCAACCTGGGAGCCTGCTCTGCCTGGCAGGAAAAGAGATAGATGGCCTGGGGGTGGTGCCAGGCAGGGTGTGCATTAGAGGACAGTAGCCCTTTTCTTTTTCCCCTTGAGATGGGGCTAAATTGAGAAGGGGTCTGCAAGTTATTGTAGGGGAAGACTTGGGGCCAGATATGTCTCCTGATTCAGACACTGACTGCAAACTGTCGGAACATATCTGCCAAGTGAAGCTGTAGGATGTCTACGTTCAGAGGCCACTCAGTCCCTGTCCCCAAGGAACCTTCCCCTGCTCCCTCATACCCCTTAATGAGGCAGCCAGAGAATGCTGGAAAGAGAGGACCTAAGCATCGTCCATTCCTCTAACACCACCCAGGAGCTAAAACAGGACACCACCTTGTCCTCAAGGTAGAGCAGACTCACCAGCCAAGCCAAACTCAGCCACTTAAGCCTCCTTGCTCCCTACTATCGCAGTTAATCAACAAAGTATGCTGCATTGAAATTCCAGATTATTCCATGTGCTTTACTGATAAGCTCGTGGAGAGACTCAGAGAGGCAAAGGCATGCCCAAGAGGTCACACAGCTTAATTAATATTTCAAATCAACTCCACATTTCCAGCTCCAGACCGATGCTCTTTGCCCAGTCTTCTGGTCCCAAATGCCAGTAGAATGTCATCTGCCCACCTGGTTAAAAGCCAGGCTTCTCAGAACAGGGCCTCAGGATTCAATCTGGGCAGACCCAAATTTGTTTTGGGGTCACCTCTAAAAGACATCCATTCCTCTCTGCATCTGTCATGACTTTGGCCTGGCATTGTGCCTGGGGCTCAGGACTGGGTTTGTGTGTGTGAAGTGTTTATTCAAGCCTAGAGGTTAGCTGGAAGATTGACTGGTTACAGAGTGCTCTGAGAGAATTCCTGCAGACGGAAAGGAAGCTTAAGCTGGCATCTCCTATCTCAGCCATTCTCCTAAGCAAACTGGATTTGGGCAAGAAGAGGCTGCCAGGCTCTGCCCATAGGCCTCCTGGATGCCTTGCAGCTCCACATTGCTGGCCTTGGCTATTTTCTATGGGTGAAGAATTCCCACTTCCCCACCCCAGGGAGCCCGAGGGCCTCTCCCAGTCTTGCATATCACCTCTAGGCTCCTGCACTAGCAGGACTCCCTCCACCTGGCTACAGGTTTCTACAGATCTAAATCCCCTCCTACTGCCCTTAACTGGAGCCAAGATGGTCACTAGAAAAGGCTCCTGGTCTAGAGATGAGACAGATACAATAGCTGTTTAAAAAAGGACTCTAAAGGTCATTAAAGCTACTTCCCTTCCCAACCAACCGAGACCCTCCACCTGCTATGCTGTGACATCTCAGCCCCGGAAAGTGTCTGGGCCAGCTCCCCAAGGAGAGCGGCCTTCTCTGTGTTCCAGGAATAGGAGAGCTTCCTAATTTACTCTGTATTTGCCCGAGATAGATTTTTAATTAAATAAAGTAAGAGCTTGATTAGAACCTGCAGAAGATGTGAGGGCAGAATCAGATGGTATTCCGGCAAAATCGCAAAGCAAACACTCTGGCTGGAACACAGGGAGGCCCCAGGAGGTCTTCCATCAAAGCGCCAAGTGAGGAGGGCAAATACAAGAGATTATATAGCCAGCAGATGTGCACTGTTAAAATATGCATCTGCCAGCAGTGTGCTCAAAGAAGCCGGGGGCCAGCTCTCCAAGCCTGCCTGGCTCCGGGGAGGGCATGGGAACCAGCCCAGCAGCCAAGCCTAGAGTCATAGACACATTAATTAGTGTTGTGTTTCCAGCACTCAGAAGCAATCAGACTAGAAGCAACTCTGAGCAGAGCTTTCGCTACCCTGGGAGGCAGAGGAGGCAGGAGCCAGAGAATGAGGGGAAGGTGGGGAACGAATTAAGCCTATGAAGCCAAACATCCCAGACAAGGAAGCTATAACCCTGGTTGTGGTCCACTTGAGTTTCCTCAGCAATCCAGCCTGCTGCCAAGGGCTATGTTTGACTCAGCCCATATCAAAACAGAGATCTTTCCAGACACAGATCAACTCAGGAAGTCTTGCTATCTATGAGGATAGGACCTCAGACTTAAATTCAGCTGTGTGACCCTGACACGGTTACTCAACCTCTCTGGGCCCCAGTTTCTTCATGCGTAGAATGTGAAGTGATGACTAAATAAATGGTGTCTAAGAATTGTTCAGCTCCCAAAAGGCCTTACTTCCAGTCAGGAGTCCAATATGACACATCAACTATTTTAGGAAAATGGGCCATCCCCCACTGGAACCAAGATCCAAGTGGTGCCTGAGGCTGAGAAGGTAACTGATCCTGATGGCTTTGTCAGCAGCCCACCTTGAAGCTGAGACTCAGAGAGTCCCACCAGGCCATGGGCCAGTTATGCTTAGGTACCCCGTTTTCACATGCTTGTAGCCTTCTCTGCAGCAGCTCAGCTTAGATAGACATTGCAAGGACACACACACACACACATACACACACACACACACACACACACACACACACACACACACACACACAAAGCTTTGGAGCAGTAGGAGGAATCCTCCATGTGGGAGAGTAACATCTGACAAAAAACTGTGCCGCTCCATCCATATTAAAGCAATGCACACGGGTATGCATGACGTCACCCACACTCTTACTACATGCAAGAGCTCAGGGTCTGTAGGGCGCCATTGCACTTGATCTTTCCAAATGCCAGAAGACTCGGGTAGTAAAGCCTGGGAGGAACCAAAGAGAAAGTGGAGACCACGAGTTTAATCAAGAAATGTTTCCTGAATGCCTTTTGTTTCTAGATGTTCAAGATTCCTCAGTAAGTGGAAGCTAAAGCCATCCCTGGCCTGGTGAAGCTTGCATTTAGCAGGGTACAAGGCAGCTGACAAATGACAATCAGATTCAGCAAGTAAACTATATCATTAGAATGCCCCATGGTAATAAATATCATGGGAAAGGAAGAGTAAAGCTGGGGAAGGAGAATCAGAAGGGGGGAGATGGGGTTGGAAGTCAGATCAGTTATTAAAAGGACTTGGCCCCGGCTGCTCCTCTCATGTCCTCTTCTCCCTGGCCCAGTCTAATATTGACTCTGCTGTCTTTGAGGCTCCCATTAGAAATCATGTTTCCTAACCAAACATGAATTATTTAAGATAGAGACCAACTCAGTTCAAATAAAGAGTGCATCTTACCCCTGATACAGAGAGGGCAAATAGATACGTTCCTTAATTTGTTCTCCCACAATGGGCAGCAATTCCGTATTTGTTACTTCTCTTGCTGCTGTAACAAAATCGCAGACAGAGCAACTTAACTTGGGGAGGATGTGTGTTAGCCTGGGGCTCAAAGGGATAGGCGTGGTAGCTGGAACCAGTTCAGTCCAAGGTATAAGTGTCACCCAGCCAACTTTCCTCATACCACTGTGGGCCAGAGCAGAGAGATTGATGGGTGTTGGTGCTCAGCTCTCTTTTTCCTTCTTTTATTGTCTGGTCCCCCATCCCGTGAATGGTGCCACCCACATTTGGGCAGGATCTTTCCTCCTCCATTAATCCTGTCTGGAAATACTCTCACACACATGCCCAGAGGTGTGACTCCTAGGTATTCTAGATGCAGTCAAGTTGGCAATGAAGATGAATCATCATCGAAAGCTCCCAGTCTCAATTCCCAAGCTATAGATGGGTTTAGAGAGGAGTTGTGAATAACTTGAGCACTTCCAGTCATGGATGTAGAGCTGATACCGTGCTTAAGAGTGCTGGCTTCTAGATGGTTCTGGGACAAATCCACCCTGCGCCACTTGACATAAAATGATGAGTACATAGAGGTAGTTGAAACATTTCGGAGATTTGGGGAGAATTTGTCTCTGTAGAACAGAACCCTGAATTCCTGCCATGACACACAGGGTCCCTGAAATATACCATCTTCCTTCTCTACAGCACCACCCATTAGTCCCAACCACCTGTTCCACTCATGCTGCCTCTGAGCCTGCCTCCAGTCCTTCCTACAACCCTTCTTGTATCTTCCCTTGTCTAACTCCTGCCCATCTGACAAGATATACTTTAGGCATCTCCTCCTCTAAGAAGAAGTTCCTGAAGGTTGCACAGCCTGTCTATTGTTCCTTCTGCCATCTGTAGACTCCATGACAACAACATGTTGTATTGAGAGTGACTGTTTTCTGTCTTGCTTCTCCCACGGAGCCTGTCAGGAGCATCTTGCAATCTTCATGCCTTGCCGGGCAGTACTCAGACTGGGTGCTCAATGAATGTTCATCATGGCAATTAAAGCAACAGGGCCTGAGGACAGCGAGATGAAGGAGAGTGCAAGCAGATAGATAGTGCCAAGCACACATGAGGGTTATATGGCATAGTGCGGCATGGTGCTATATGATGTGGTGTTGTGTGGTCTGGTGTTGGGTGATAAAGTGTTGTGTGGTGTAGTGCTGAGTAATATTATGTGGTGTGGTGTTCTGTGTGTTATGTGACATCGTGTGGTATGGTTTTGAATAATATTATGTGGCATGGTATTATGTATTATATGGTGTGATATTCTGTGACACGCTATTGTGTTGTATAGAACTGTGTGATATGGTGTTTAGTGTGTTTAGTGGTATGGCACTGTGTGGTGTGATGTTGTAATGTGACCGAGTGTTGTGTGATGTGTTGTATGGTGTGGTTGGTGTTGTATGGTATAGCATTATGTGGTGTGGTAGTGTGTAATATGATGGTATGTGCTTTTGTATGGTGTGGTGTCAAATGGTATGGTGCTATGTAGTATAGTAGTATGGTATGTTGTCATGTGGTGTGTGGTTGTATAGTGTGGTGTGGCGGTACTGTTATGCACTGTTATGCAGTGTGGGGTGGCATGGTGTGAGGTGGCATTGTGTTGTGTGGTATGTTAGATATTACTATATAGAGTCACTATATAGCCTCTCATGGTTCAGAGCTCAACTTCAGGAAGCCTAATTGCCTGCACTTAGAACCTGACTGTACTCCTTTACCAGTAGTGTAACCTGATGGTGTTACTCAACTCCCTGTGCCTGCATATAAAGTGGGAGGCATAACCAGAGTGCCTTTGTGGTGGCAAGAATGAGTCAATGAAACAACATATGCAAGCATGTCTCAAAATAGTGCCTGATACACAGCAAGACATAAAAGCATATGGCTGTTAAATATTAGCTGGTTCTATCACCACTAGTACTGTTCAGTGCCCAGAATCACCAGCAGTAGCCATCCTTCCCAGAGCCCCAGCTTCTGGCCTGGAGAAGCTTGCTTACAGAGACAGCAGGCAGGAGGCCGGATTCCCGGAGGCCCCTCCCAGGTGCATGCAGGGAAGACAAGCAGAATTGATTCCTTATCTCCTTATTAAGCCTGTTTAGCCCAGGCTGTGGCCTGGTCTTAGGTGCTGTATCTCATTTGGTCTGTGTGCCTGTTTCCTGCCACATTCATTACCCTCAATCGTCTCTAAATAGGGGCGGCAAACAAGCTAGATATGGGAGAAGAGAGTGAGAAAAACATCCTTATCTTCCAAAGTTCCATACGGGAGCCAGGATCAGCCAGTCTGCATCCATCTGTTATACACTCCACAGGACACAGGGTCCTTCCCTCTCCTACTGTGCCCTTCCAGGTGGTCCATAGCACCCTCAGTGTCACCTCCATTCCCTCTCTTTATCCATTACATACATCCTTCTTGTCTAGTCTAAGTCATCTTACCTACTCCTCAGATGACAAAGTGAACACAAGGAAAAATGATGGAGTTCCCAAACTGACTGAAAGTGTCTCTCTTCTAAATCTGAAGTGTCAGGCTTAAGAGTGGAGGGCAGTGATCTCTGAGCTTAGTTCTCTACAGCTGAGTTCTATGCCACCCTCAGTATGTGCACCACAGTTAATGGGGGCTGAAGGAGATGAAGGTGCTCCTGGGTTAAACAGAGCTCATTTGCAGAGTCACTCCAGAGACTCCTTCACTCTGTGACATCTCCATTTCAGCTTCTTTGAATATAGGGCCCCTCTGTAGTTAAGCCATCTATCGTGGAGAGAAATGAGAAAGGAAACAGGGGACTCAGCCACTCCCAAGACTCCAGCAGGCCTAGGGAGCCATCAGGGGTTGAGGCAAACACATGGCTTCCATTCCCTGCCCACGCACAGGGCAGACAGCAGAGGCAGGCAGGTTCCTCTTCAAGAGTTGGGAAGTCAATACCTAACCTGTACTTCCTTCCCAAGTGACCTAGAAGCCTATTGCTGCCTGTCCAGGGCCTCGCTATTTAAAGCTGGAGATGATATCCCAAATGGACCTCCCCTCAGCATCTTGGGCTTTCAAAACTAGGATACAGGAAGGTAGGAAGGTTCTTAGGAGCCCAGTTAGGATCTGCTGAACACCCAAGGCACCCAGCCCCTCTCTGAGACCCCACAAGCCTTAGCACCACCCACCCCAAAGTCCCACCCTCATCTCCAGGGGTCTGAGGCCCACCAGGTCATCCCCCATGTAAACTTAAAGAGTGATGCCACCAAACCCACAGCAGTGACAACTCTCCAGGTCCACATAGGAGAAAGGTCCCAGCCTGGAACTCAAAAATAACACATTTCTGTCCCCGGCCCTGCCACAGCCCAGCATAAGATATGGGGTTGTGGTGTTTAACAGCAGCCGCCTTCTCCCTGGTAAAACCAGGAGCTGGAAAGGTGAAGTGGAAACCCACCCTGCCATTTACCTGTGAGTTTCCCATAACTACTCATGGTTTGGGGTCCACACAAAGGGCATTGTTCCCTGAGTCCCTGTTCCCTTGCTTCTGAGAGCAAGGATAATGTGTCCTTCCACTGTTTTAGCCAAGCGTGACCCTGAGTGATGCTGAGTACGCTCACCTACTCAGCAAGTGTCACACCACAGCAATCTGCAAAAATCAGGACCAAATCCTCCGCTGTCTGTATTCACTGCAAGACCAGCAGCTCTATGGCTTCTCTGTGCAACACAGGCCCCTTTCCCTCAACCTTCAGAGGTCGACTACCTGCAGAAACCCCTGGTCCACCCTACCATCCACATCCACAGGGCTGGTTCCTGTGGCCTGGGCTGCTTCCAATATCCAGGCAAGCCTCATAAGGTACAGACAAGAGAGATACCCCTACCCTGGTCCCTGATAGACTCCTTGGTCTCTGAACTAATGCATTGGTGTACACATGGGTCCCCATTTGCACCTGCACACAGGCAATAAGAGTGTGGCTAAATCATCAGTGTCCACCTGGAAAAGCATGAGAATGTAGACCAAAAGAATCAGTTGCTTAGGAAACAGACAGCTTCTTGTGAGTTGGCAGAGGTATCAACTAGTACCCCTTGTCAGCCCCAGAGAAGAAAGGGGTAGGTAGAGTATGGCTTCATCAGGGCGAGTCTTCTTCTGTATTGATTTCCCCCAATGACAAATGAAACACAAAAGAGTCACTGCAGACAGGAGTGTGGCAATGATACCAGGCCACGAAGAATGAATTGCCCCTTTCCTGTCCTGGCATTCCTGGTGTCAATCCTGGGACTCTGAGCCAGCCCAGGGTAAGTCTAGAAAGACTGAGTGGGACAGGGAGCCCTCTAAGGGCTAAAAATAGCTCATGGCTGCTCTGCTGTGACCTCAGCCCAGGCCCGAGATGAGGCTTTCATGGCAAATTATGGATTTAAAACTGGCAATGAATCCCCATTACAGCATGAAATGAGAAAGGAAAATGCTGCTGAACAGAAGCCTTCCCCGGCGGCCACTGGGCTGAGGGAGGGTGGGGCTGTAGGGAAGATCTAGAGGCAAAGTCACACATCCACACACCGCACTCTGTGAGCAGACTCAGAGGTCACAGACAAGGTGAGAGGGACCTGGGGAAGTGGGAGGTGTGTACCAGTCCACACCAGACCAGAACACCAAGACACAGGTTGTACAATGCCCTGTGGCCAGGAGCCAGGTCCAGACAGTAATAAATTTTTGTCTGTTTGTTTGTTTGACACGGAGGGAAGCAGGTGTGCATATGAACTTGTATGTACACACCAACTTCATTAGGCTAGTTAACCATGAGCTCCCAGCGACCTGCCCATTTCTTCCTATCATCCTCTCACCCCAGAGCTGGCTTACAGATGTGCATGCCCAGCTGTTTATGTGGTTGCTGGAGAACTGACCTGAGGTCCTCAGGCCTACGAAGGACACTTTACCAACTGAGACAACTCTCCAATCTCTGAAGATTGGTTTTAGGCCAAAAAACAAAAACAAGATGCCATGCTGTGAATGACGAGACAGATCGCTGGCTAAGAACACTTGTTCTTGTGAAAGACCCAGGCTGGGTTCCCAAAACCTCCATGGCAGCTTACAATCTGTGCAACTCCAGTTCCAAGGGATGTGGCACCCTCTTCTGGTCTTTACAGACACCAACCTCGCACACAATTCATATACATTTATGCAGGCAAAACTTTTAACTAAAAGATGTCTCTGCTGCTTCTCCAGTGGGAATGGCCACAGCTTTGTTACTGTGTTGCTTCTGTTGGTCCAGCCATAGGCATGTGAGTATCTGTGATGCCTTTACAAGCTTCTAAGCAATCAGTGCAATCTCTGAAGTCATCTTCCTCATCCTTACAGGTTCTACAGATCCTTAGCAGGCCCAGCTGACCCTATGTGCCCCTCCATATCTGATATTCAGCCATTTACTCTCCGTATGGTACACTGGCCTGGGGGCACAGGAGAATTGTCATCACTCTGAGAGTAGTCACAGATAACAGCTGCAGAGAGCACTGATGGGTCTGCATATCCTGATGGACACAGACCCAGTCCTTGGCCCAGGCATTAGGTATATGCTGTGTGCACAATTAAAAGAAGAGGGGGAGGGGCTGGGAAGATGGCTTGGTAGTTAAGTGCTGGCTGTGCAGGTGTGAGGACCAAAGGTCTGATTCCCCAGAACCCATGCAAATGCTGAATGAGAGTGGCATCTCACCTGTAATTCCAGTCTCAGAAAGCAGAGATGGGGGATTCCCCACAGCAAATTGGCTAGTAAAACTAGCCGTATCAGTGAGCTCTGGGTTTGACTGAGAGAGCCTACCTCATAGAATGTGGTTGAAGAACAGAGATATCTATAATAATTCCTGACATCAACCTGAAGCCTCCATATATACATGCACCCACATTTCTGTATACCTATACACATATGTGCTCCCACACAGGCAAATATGCAGGGGAAAAATGAAAAACAAAGTAGGGAAGTTTAAATTGCTACAGAGAAGACTCAAGAAGGAGAAGCTCCCTCTCAAATATTTGAAGAAGAAAAATAGATTTATTTCATGGAGCTCAAGAGCAGAACTGGGCCAGGCAGGATGTGTTTTATCTTAGCAATTAAGACTGAGAGTCTAAACTCAGTGAAGTGGTAAGCTCTCTGTCTCCTGGAGTATTCAAGCAGACGCTGAGTTTCCCACGAGCCTGTTTCTAGAGGGACGTAATCATTTTTTTCTGCAGCTATGAGAATCTCATTCAGGAGCTGAGCTGCGGGAATTAAGGGGGTATCCTGAGGGAAGGGACAATGCAGAGAAGACCTAGAATCATATCAAGGTGTTCCCTTCTAACCTGTGTCTCCATAACACAGTATACCATGGCTCTACAGAGAGAACTCCCAATGAAGGTGGAATATTTTTTGCATTTTTTATTTTAAAATTTTTATTTTTCATTTTACATACCAACCAATTCCCCTTTTCCCCCTTTTCCTGTCCCCTGCCTCCCACCCTTCCCACCCCCACCCACTCCTCAGAGGCGGATAAAGTGAACAAAGTCTAGAATACAAACTTGAATAGGACCAAGCCCCTCCTCCCTGTATCAAGGCTGAGCAAGGTATCCCACCATAGGGAATGGGCTCCCAAAAGTCAGTTTATACACAAGGAATAGGTCCTGGTGCCACTGTGAGAGGCACCCCCAGCAGATCAAGTCACATAACTATCATCACATTCAAAGGATCTAGTTTAGTCCCATGCAAGTTCCCCATCTGTCAGTCCATATTCCATGAGCTCCCACTAGCTCAGGTCAGCTGTCTCTGGTTTTCCCCATCATAGTCTTAACCCTTCTCGCTCATATGATCCCTTCTCCCTCTCTTCAGCTGAACTCCAGGAGCTCAACCCAGTGATTGGCTGTGAGTCACTGCATCTGCTTCCATCAGTTACTGGATGTAGCTTCTATGATGATAATTGGAGTAGTCACTAATCCAGTTAAAGCGGAAGGCCCATTCCTACACCCTTTCCACTATTGCTAGGATTCTTAGCAGGGGTCATCCTTGTAGATTCCTGAGAATTTCTCTAGCACCAGGTTTCTCCCTAACTCCATAATGTCTCCTTCTATCAAGATGTCTTTTTCATTGCTCTCCTCACTCATTCCTCCTCCAACTTGGTCTTCTTGATCTCTCATGTTCCCATCCCCCATCTCCTCCCAGTTTACCCAGGAGATCTTCACTATTTTCCCTTCCTGGGGCCTTCCATGTGTGTCCCTCTTATTGTCCCCATTTTTGCCTAGCTAATCTGGGTTTGTGGATTATAGCCTGGTTATCCTTCTCTTTACATCTAATATCTACTCATAAGTGAATGCATGTTGTCTTTCTGAGTTACCTCACTCAGGATGGTTTTTCCTAGTTCCATCCATTTGCTACAGATGAAATATTAGCCCAGATCAAAAGTCAGTAAAAATGTAGAGACACATTGCTACCTCCAGGGTGGTAGCCTTGTCTCAAGGGGGAGTCACAGACAGTAGAAGTCATTGGACAACAATCAAACCCTGTGTAGCAGGAAAACCTGTTGACAAAATCTTAGTGTTTCATAGGAATGTCATGATATGAACCAGAGCATAAGGACTGATAAAAGGAGGCATGGCCTAATATGACCTTCTTAATGGCAACCTCATGCCATGCACACCAGCTGCAAAAATAACTCAGCATCCAGAGAGCATTCTGAAAGGTCCAGGCAATGGCTATGAAGCACAGGCACCTACCTCCCTGAAGGAAGTCCACATAAGTCCAAGCTTGGATGGCATCATGTATGTGGTTAAATAAGGAATGGGAAGGGCTTTTCACCTAGGTGAAAGGCAGGGTGAGACTTGGTGCAGTTGTCACCAGGTGATTCAAGACTCAAGGAAGAAAAGGTGTGTGCCAGGATGGCACAGGACATGATAACATGTCAGAGCAAGGGAAACAGCTTCATGAGAGCTGAGGTACCTATGCTTAAGACTGCATTTACCCACAAGTTCTGGTCATCAGACCAGATTACTGATACGGGCAGGGATAGGTCCTAGCTTCAAACCTCCATTCCTGGAATCCAATGGTCCCAGACCTCAGGAAGCTGCCCCTGAATGTGTGCCAGTGGGCACATCATCTGTCCACAGAAATGGCAGCATATCAGCTGGTTCTGAGTGGGAAAAAAAGACAACTCCAGTTAGTTCCTCTGTGTGCCTGCCAATGCCCATTAGTCCACATGTGAACACTCCCTTGTCCTCTTGCCAATTCTATCAGGCAGGCCTAGGTCACCAGAGAAGCCGTTACCATGCCCAAGCTCACATAAGAAAGTTAAAGGGCCAGAATCTGAACTAACCCTTTCCAGATTTCGCTCAGACTCAGCTGCCTGTCTCTCACATATAATCGTGGACCATGGGCTGGTCTCCATCTGGCCTCTGTAGAAGGCTGTCAGAACCCTCATGGCACCTTGGGGCCCACAGAGTCAGAGTTTTGTCCTGGACATCCAACTAAAGGTTCCAGAAAGCCCTTCCTAGCAGGCTGTGTCTCTCAGGGCACCTTAGAAGCCAGGTGAGCTACCTCGTCCACTTTCCATTGCTCTCGGTCATGGCTGCTTTCCCCTCTGTTGCCCCATCTCTTGAGGCTTGAACACTGCCCTGGCTATGTGGAGCAGGTTTTTCTGGGAGACTGGTTCACAGTCAAGAAAAATGCATACAACAGCTGCGCACTTCTCACAATAATAAACAGCTGATCCCTGTGACCTGAGAAGACTGACTTCCAAAACACTTGCGTTTTCACAAGGTGATCAAGATGTTTGTAAATGTTCACATAAAACAAGAACTTTCCATATGTAATTAGGTCAGGAAAGGTTAAGAGATCACCCAGGTGTCATCTGGGTGGAGATGAGAAAGAAAGGTGAGGGTCACACACCTTCCCCAGAAGAGCTGCTCTGCTCTAAACCAAACATACCACTCCTCACACACAACTGCTCTCTTTATCCCGCACAGTCACTAGGATATTGGAGATAACCCATTTTACATATGGGTCAACTGAGGCAATGAAGAAAAGAAATACAGCCAGCCTCTGCCTCTCAGACTTCTCAATCCACAAAAATATCTGGTTATTGCATCTGTATACAGGTTTTTTTTCCTTGTCATTATTCCCTAAATAATACAGTGTAATGGGTGTCCATGTGGCATTTACATTATATCCATCATCGTGAGTGTCTATGGAGAATATACAGCACACAGGAGTATGTACATAGGATATTCATATATATATGAATATCATGTCATTTCATATAGCTCATTTCATGAGCATCCATGGATTTTGATATCCAAGAGTCTTTTGTTGAACATAATCCTAACCATTCCATTCTTTTTGTTGGTGTTGCATTATTTTCTTAATCTCACTTTCAAATCTTTCATTGCTAGTATATAGAAATACAATTGGTTTTGTATAGATGGAGTCGCATGTCAACTCCTTCACCTGATAAAAGTGCATTTAATCTGCCTGAGCTGCCAACCATCCTCACTTAGCCGCACGGTATGTTGTGGAGTAGCAGTGGCTTACCTTCATTAACACGAGGCTGCTTGGGAACTGTGGCTCACTGCCCAGCCTCATGAGTGTGGAACCACACCCGCCAGCCTAGGAAAAGACAACTCAAAAAGCAGTTTGCCCTGGATGCATGTTGTTTTCACACCTTTATAAAGTGAAAAAAAAACCATTAGCTGAATCATCATGCTGTAAGCCAGGGACCATCTGTAAATGGATCTTGGATCCCATAACCTTGCTAATTTTTTTCTGATCTAATTGGGTGGCTTTTTCTGAATTCTATATTATTTTCTGCTTACAGTATCATTTATCCTGTGCATAAAGACTGTTTAATTCTTTCCCACTCTGCCGCCTTTTGTCCTTATTGTACCTTTTGTACCAGGCACAACTTCCAGTCCAATGCTGAACACAAGTGGTGGGAACACATTCTAGCTCAGTTTCCTGGATCAGAGGAAAGCGTCTCGCCACACTATACAATGCCAGCTGAACCGTTTCCATCAACGCTGTGAATCAGGTTGAAGTACCCATATGTTCCTACATTGTCGAGACGGTTTCTTACTTAATTTTTAACTCACATACAAAGCGGCACATGTTCGTGGGGTACGATGCCACACTTCAAGACGTGTATGTTATGCAGTGATCAAACCAAGATAATTAGCATATCTACCATCTCAACTATTCAAAATTTCTTGGTAGTGAGACTACTTGGTACCAAGTAGATATCTTAAAATGCACATGCGGTTATTGTCAACCATGGTCACCCTACTATGTAACATGACACCAGAATGTATTTGTCCTATCAAATTATGACTTTGCACTCACTGACTACTCTGTTGAGAATCTTTATCTTAAATAATGCCAGATCTCATGACATGCTTTTCTGCTTTCTTAACGTGATCATATGGGTTGAGGCCAAACTATAAGGGGACAAGGGAAGGAGACCAATGGAGAGGCTGCTACCATCATGGAGGCAGTGGAAATGGAGAGCTGAGCTGATATTCAAGAAAAGGAGCCCAACTTGTTTGCCAAAGTTTCTGCCATGGGCCTTTAAGCTCCATAGAATGGAATGCAAAACTCAAATTGTTTGCAGTCATTTCTGAGACAGGCTCCACATTCTCACCTGCCTCCTAAAATTTAAGAATGTTTGTGTTCTAGAGTCTACAATTGGTCTAGAATGTAAACCAATGGGTTGGTCAGTCCAGGCTGTTCTAACAAACACCAAGCTGTGAGTGGCTTAGTTAATTATTCTGCACACACTTCTGAAGTTGGTCTTCATTCTAAGAGCAGAGCACCAGCAGGCTCTGCCGAGCACTTGCTTTGGGTCCCCACTAGTCCTTCCTGGGGGCAAGCCCACCGACAGGGATTCCCTCTTCTTTTACTAGGGACAGTAATGCCATTGGGAAAGTGCTATTCTCAGGATATCGTCTATCTCAGATTTCTTGCCAAATGCCTCATTTGTAGACATTATTTCACTGGGGGTTGGAATGTCAGTATCTGTCTATGGCCATACCACCTTGAACAAGCCAGGCCTCATCTGATCCCAGAAGCTAAGCAGAGTTGGGTCTCCTCAGTTCGTGGACAGAAGAATTTTTTCATCTGAGCTGGGGTTCATCTGAGTTGGAGTCTGCCTCTGCGAATTGGGAAGTATAGCTTGGAAAGGTTGAGTTACTGCCCCCATGTCCACCTAGCTAAGTAGATATAAAGCCAGATCTGCTCATGGGCTATGGACACTTCAGTGGGAAAATATCTCTTGGGATGCACAATCAGAACCCCTCTACCTAAACCAGTGGTCAAAACTCCTTTGGCTAATCTCTAGCTCCAAAAAGATTTGCATTATGATTCATAACAGTAACAAATTATAGCTATGAAGTAGCAAAGAAAATAATTTTATAGTTGGGTGGGGGTCACCACAACATGAAGAACTAGGGTCACGGCATTAGGAAGGTTGAGAACACTAACCTAAACCAATGAGACCATTTGCCCCCACTTGGGTGCAGAGAAACAGGTACACCAACCTGTTCTTCTTCTACAATCCAGCTGCCTCCCAGACCAGGACTCCCACCTCAGTGTTCGTCACCTACACAGCTGCTGTCATCCTTTTCCCTTGCCTCTAGTCCCTCCAGGAGCTACTGGCACCAAACCCCACCCTCTCCCAGAAGATCTAAGGGCAGGCCTGTCACCAGCCCAGCTCCCTTTGGGCTCAATGGCTTAGCAAAGCAGTTGCTTATCTGCTATGAGAATGAGAGACCTTAGTTATTATCTAAATGGCAATCTTATCTAAACAGATTCAGGTGGCAAGAACAAGGGAGAAAAATAATTAAAGGGGAAGCAGGTGAAACGTTGACATTATTATTATTATTTAAGTGCTGCAAAGCTTTTAGTTTGTGTGTTTATACTGGTGATACCAATTCAGGGTGGTGGGGAGGAGGGGATCAGCTGGGCCGATTATCTAAGCTGCACACACACTCACCCCACCGTCTCACTGCCTATAAATCTGCCTATAAATCTGATTAAACAGCTTTCATTGGCAAGACAGAAAAATAATTAAGGCAAAGGTGAGTGAAATGTTGATGTTATTACTGTAATGCAACGGCCTCTTTGGCTTCTACACCAATGAAATGCAATGGAGGGAAATCAGTTTGTAAGATTACCTTTCTGGGGTGCAAAACGGAGCTTCAGGAAGGAAGCTATGCTCAGAGCAGAGAGCAGTGACAGACTAGGAACATTTCCAACTCTGTTCCCATCTCTTAGGAGCCATTAAGCCCACAATTTACCTTTTGACTGTGTTCTATTTTCTCACAAATCCTTTATTTCCCACTTACTCAGTGACTAGAGACACCACACCAAAAAGGGAAAAAGGGAGAGTGATCCTCCAGCCACTGGTCTTAAAAATCCATAACCGAAAACCGTTCTCCAGAGGAGAAGGTTTTAACGCTCTCTGGGAACCAGCGGCTTAATTGAATTACTTTCTCTCCAAGGTGTGCCCACCTAGTGGCAATGACTCCTTCTGACTGCACACATCTCAGCCTACCAGGGGACAAGAAGGGTGTCGTCAAGACAGCCCCAGGCTCATACTGAACATTTGAGGACTCTGTCTCTCCCATAGACTCGAAGGTCAAGTGAGGTGGGTATCAGGCCTGTCCTGGACTGGGCAGCAGGGTTTGCAGCTGAGTCACCCACCCCTAGCCTCACTTTTGGAGTCAGTGGTAACTGTTTGAAATGGCTGACCCCAGCTTCATGAGCCGCAGCTGGCAACTAGCAGGCCAGAAAGCAAGCTCTAAGACAGGACTAGTTAGTTCCTGGAGAGTCCCTGGGGGCTTTTTTACAATTATTGCCAACATTTAAGATTCTGGAGCTTTTGTATGAAAATTCAGATCTCTAGTTTCTCTTGCAAAGCCCTAGCAGGGGTAGGCCCATTTGCCGATTTAGCAGCCATCAGGTAATGCCTGCTCGATTTAGCAGAATGCGACCTTTTAGTCCCTTCCCACCCCTCACCCTGGCTCGTCTCTCCTGCAAGACACATACATGTCACCAAGTTAAGGTGGTACCCCTGACCTCAACCACACCAGAGGAGAACCACCCTTCAGAGGGATGACACTGTGGGTGAGGAATAAACCGAGAACAGAACAGGAAAAAGAAATGAGGGTGGCAGACACAAGTGGTGCCCTGTTGTGCCAGGGGAGATGGCAAGGGCAGGCTTTAAAGAGGTTGTAGGTGAGGTGTGAACATGACTGGAATTTGGACAAATTAATCTCATTGTCACGGGTGAGTGGGCAGGAGTTTTCCCCTGCTAACAGCTGTTCTAGTTTAAAGAACCCAGAATGTGCAGCTGAACTTCCTGAATCTGTATCCTAATGGCAAGTGCTCCATACAACATGTGTGTAAGGGGGACCCAGGAAGAGCTGAAGTGGGTTCCACCTGCTTCATGTGAGGTTTCACCTTCCCAGGAGGAAAAGTGATCTGTGGGCTATACATGGAGATACGAATAAGTACACATCTGGAAATGCGCCACACATCTGCCTATCTGTTCCTACCACCCTCATTCTCCCAAACAAGCCTTCTTAGTCTCTAAGACCCACCTGGCTCCTCCAGCAATGCAAAGATGGAGGGAAAACCATGGGCTCTAGGACTGTACCCTGCCATCCATGCTTGGGCCAGAGCCAGGCTAGCTCCATAGTTTGCCTACCAAGCTGTTATCTGCAACCTCTGCCACTGCCCTAGGAGTCTGCAGATGAGCAGAGACAAGTAGGGGAGGCTCCTGCTGAGCCCCATCGGTACCTTAGTGCTAAAACCGACCTGCCCCAGGCACAAGACTCGTGGTCAGAAAGGAAAAGACCCAGAGGAAAGTGCAGATCTAAGAGAGTTAAAAGATGTTCCCCGGGCTGGAGAGATGGCTCACAGAGTTTAAGAGCACTCACTGACTGCTCTTCCAGAGGACTGGAGTTCAATTCCCAGCAACCACATGGTGGCTCACAACCATCTGTAATGGGGTCTTGTGCCCTCTTCTGATATGCAAGCATGCATGCAGATAACTGTATACATAATAAATAAATAAAATCTTTAAAAAAAAAAAAAAGATGTTTCCCTCGCCGGGTGTTGGTGGTGCACACCATTAATCCCAGCACTCAGAGGCAGGTGGATCTCTGTGAGTTCAAGGCCAGCCTGGTCTCCAGAGCAAGTGCCAGGATAGGCTCTAAAGCTACACAGAGAAACCCTGTCTCGAAAAACAAAACAACAAAAAACAAGCAAAAAAAAAAAAAAAAAAAAAAAAAAAAAAAAAGATGTTCCCTCAAAGATAGCAGATGCCAAGAGGAGAAAGTAATGAATTGGGGTCTGTGTGCAGATTCAAACAGATACACCCATGCACAGAGCTGGTAACACCAGCCCACTGGTTGTAAATGAGGTAAAGTTATAACTACACTCCTGGCGTGGTCTAGGAGGGCTGTTCCGTGATAGTCTTACATTCTGGTTAAAGGAGTCGATGAGCTCAATATGCCCACACCACCACAGATGAGAAAAAAATTAGAATGCAGGAAAAATACAGTCTGTGGATTTTGTTTTCAAACAAAGCAAAGTAAGTCATTGGTCTAACTGGTACCCAGGCTCACCTGTCACCAAAAGCTTGGGGTCTAGCCCTTTCATGCTGCTGGAGCAGTGAGTTCTCCAAAGGCTACCAGCTAAGCTGCACTGTCCACTGTGGTAGCCACTGGTCACAAATAGCTCTCTAAATTTAAGTGTGAATTAACTCAAATTAAGCTGAAAATGCAACCCCTCCATTGCACTAGCCTTGTTTAGTGCTGAAAAGCCCAGATGGCTTTGGCAAGGCCGTTTTAGGTGGGACTTAAGCTTTCCCAAGTCCTCCGACAAAATCCTGTTTAATCATACCACAGCAAGCCAATAGTGTGCAATGATGACACTGGCTTGAGAGCCAGGCCTGAGGAGACCGAGGTGGTCCAAAGTTTTTGCACTGATGCCAGAATGCAGTTGAGGGATAACAGCTTCTCACTGACTCATATTCAATCAGTTATTCTCCAGGTCTTTGTTAACTGCCTACTACTGTGTGCATCGTATCAGATGAGACGGAGAGATTCAGAGAAAGTCAAACATCCTCTGTGCCTTTAGGAGCTTTTTTCCTGAGTGTGGGGGAAAGGAGCTATGTAATCATGTGATATCAAAAAATACTAAATAGTGTCTTGAATTGTACATACACAAGGCTAAGGAAGCATCATTTCTGCAAAGGGAAACTGGGAAGCATTGGGGATGTATGAACCCTCTTGGAGTGAGATGAAAAGGACTTGAGGTTAGAGGATAAAACATCTCATTGTGACATGAGGGAAGGCCCAGCTAGCAAACACCACTGTGTTTGAGGGTGTTTGGCAAAGAGACTTGAGGAAGTTCCATGGGTGTTGGGAACTATAGAGAATCAGAGAATCAGAGGGAAGGGCCTTGAGCCATCCAAAAGGTCTGACCCATACAGCACAATGGGAGCCATTGTTGTCTAAAGGGAGCCTCATTCAAGATCCATGGTCTCCAGAAGGGTCTGTGAAGGAAGGAAGTGTTGGTTAATTAGACCCTGGTCCGCAGAAGTAGGACAGCCCCAAGTTTGCACAAATGCTTGCTAGAGGCCAAGAAAGAGGCAGTCCTGGAGCTAGAGGCACTAAACAGTGGAGGAGAGTACTACCTCTGTTTTTTGTCAGGGGTCCACAGTGATGCCTTTAATCTGGTTGAGTCCAGCAGTGGCTCTAGAAGTAAGTAACCATGTTGCGCTGTGCTGTGCAATGTGTAGTTTCTTTGATGTTCTAGAAGTTTCCAAGCCTCTGTGTCCTGAGCCAATTGTAACAGTGGCATTGGTGGAGGGACTCAGTGGCCACTGTATAGAAGACCTCACTCTAGGCATATGTAGAGAAAGCATGTCTGATGGGGCCTGAAAACCTAGACCATCATCTACCAGATCAGGTCCCTGAGCTGCTCTCTCTGGGTCTGTCTCCTTCGCTTGCCAGAAGGTCGGGGATGAGACAGGAGGTGGCACTATCCTCACAGGCCCCTTACTCCATGACACTCAGCATGCCCCAGAGACCATTAGCACCTCTCAGGGAATATTTAACTGAAAACAATTTCTAGTCGGGATCTGTTATAATTACTAATTAGATCTGATTATAATTATCTTTCGCTGCCATCCCTTACCTGACACACAGAGTAGCGCGATGCCTGGCAACAATTAGCAGCGAGTCTTTCCTGATACACTGGATGATTAGAAACACAATTGCAGGGTCGGAGGGAAGAGCCTGGCTTATTAAAGGGAGGCCGCTGTTTACTGAGGAATGTTGTGAGCAAATTAGATTAAATTAATGAGGAGAAACTTGGAGAGAGAAGATGGGCTCTCTTTTTTTTTCCTCTTTTTTCTTTGCTGGTGACATCATTTGGGGAAAGAAGCTCAATTCCCCTTTATGGTCCCCTTCTGTAACCCACCTCAGGCTCTCAAGGTTGATGGCCACCATCATTCAGCTAGCCCAGTCTTGAGCAGTATGATACAGTGAACCACATAAGCAAACTTATTCACTGTGTGACATTGGACAAGTATCTTACACTCTGAGTGTTTAGCTTCTGTGTTTATGTGAGAGAGACAACAGTATGAGCTAGATGCCCTAGCCAGTTGTCTGCAGGGTCTCTGGGAGGGTGCAGAAAATACTGTGTGTTTAAAATATACAAGTGGCCCACAAACTTGCTGGGGGCAGAGGCCACATCCAGGCATTTTTCAGTCCCTGTGTTCAGCCCCAAGATTTATAGAATGGTAAACTAAAGGAAAAAATGCAATAAGCCCTCACTCTGGGCCATTAAGGGGCTTCTCCCTCTCCAAGGGCATCGGGTGCAGAAGAAAACCAAGTCAAGACGGACCATCCCCCAGCAGGCTCACCCCCTGTGCAAGCCAGTGGGGTTTTATCAGTAAATTAAATGAGGGACTTTTCAATTAGTGCTCACCGTGAAGAGGGAGAGCTGGAAGCCTGCTGTGCATCCAGGGAAAGTCGGCTCACCTCGCTAACCATGAGTATCTCCATCCGTAAAAGACTTCTGTGCAGACTCTGAGCAAACACAGAGATGCCAAGCATAAGTCTGGCCACTCTGGAGACAGGCCCATGAGGCTATTGAGTGGCCAATGTGGCCACTGTCCCAACAGATGTGAGAGAGTCAAATTATTTGCTTCCACCCCCAGATTTCCAGAAAGGCTTGACTTTGACTTGTATGCTGGTGGCTGGCACAGAGAAAACCAGTCCCTCTGCCACTTCAATAAGAAGGGAGACACACATGCATGCATACACATACATAGAGCTTAACAGAAAGAGAGAGGGAGGAGAGAGACAGACAGGCAAGCAGGCAGACAGGCTGACTGATTGACTAACTGACTGACTGACTGACTCTGATACTGTTGGCCTAGCCTAGCAGTCACAGGGTCATCCCCAAATCCATTTTCCTTGCCTGTTTGGTACCTGTGCTAGTAGACATCATAATCGAAGCCAGCATGGCTGGGCAGGTCTGGACCATGCTGAATAATGTGTCCAACACATGGTTTTAGGGTTTTGTCTTAGTTCCTTTTCTATTGCTGCTATAAAACACCTGACCCGGGCAACTTAAAAGAGAAAGCATTTAATTTGGGGCTCACAGTTTTGGAGATTTAAAGTCTGTTGACTATCATGGTGGGGAGCATGGTAGCAGACAGGAAGGAATTCGGCTTGAGCAGAAGCTATGAGCTCACATCATAAGCAGAGAAAATTACCGGAAATGGTATGGGCTTGTGAAACTCCAAATCCCACCCCTCAATGATGCATGTCCTCCAACAAGGCCACACCTCCTAATCCTCCTCAAACAGCTCTACCAACTGGGGACCAAGGATTCAAATATATGAACCTATGAGGGCCCACTCATTCTAACCATCACAGGGGAGCTGACCTCTTGCTTAACTGCTTAGGGCTCCAAAGACCATGTACAATTTCCACTTACAAACTCCACAGGCCTTGAGAAGTTGTCTGTAATGCATGTGAACCAGTGTTTTTCTCTCAAATGCGAACAAGCCCTTCAGTGAAGAAGGTCCTGCAGAGCAGGGTAGGGTTTTACCTCAGTCCTTCTCCTATCAGCCCTCTGAGTAACCATCCCTGCCCTGCCCTTTCTAACTTGTGATCTGCCTTGGTGACTCCCAATCCACAGTATCTTGTCACCAGAATCCAAATATGGACTTCTGTAAGCCCCCCACATTTCGTCTTTGTCCTCGAAGTGACCGGGATCTTGGAGAAGGCAAAAGCAAAGCAAAGATGCCAGGCACCTGAAACTCTACTGGGCCCTGGGAGCCAGGAGTTTAAGGTCAGCTAACATGCAAAGGTCCCACACTCACCTGTGGTCTTGGCTGGTCACACCAGCACCACCATACTGCCCCAGGTTCTCAGGAACAAATTTACAGAGGTGACACACTCAGAATCATAGATTTCCCAAAACATTAGACCTGCAGGGACCTTGAGGACAACCCAGTATAGAAGCAGAGCACTTCCTTCTCCAGAAGGGTCTTGTCTATCCCAGTTTCTGCCCACACCAGCAATCTCAGGATCCCAACTGCCTGCAACAGCCTAGCAGCCTCCTCTCTGGGTGTTTACACCTAACTCAGCTTCTTCCACATGAGACACAACTCTCCCTTGCCTAGTCCCACCCACCAGCCCCAGAGGGACCCTCTGGCCTCAGCCTGCCTCTCCCAGCCTCCCTGGCCTAGGGAAGAGCATATACATGCTGCTCCCTGTCACATGTACTTAAATAGTTACACATTTACTCTGGGCATCTCTCTCCCAGCTGGACAGTGTCCTCTGTAGTCAAGGACCATGATTCTTTGTCCTCTATGTTTCCAGGACCCAGTGTTGCCTAGTCAACTAGAGTCCTTAGTGAAGATCGCTGAACAAATGAATGATCTCTAAGATCACCCACAAACTAAGGGAACCGTAGCTTTGGTACTGGAACCTAAAGCTGGCCCCTTATGTGGAAAACACCAGTGAATCTTGGGGAAAGGACTGGAAGGCTCAGCCAGAGGATTTTCCAACACACCTTCCCTGCACCAGCCCTGGCCACACACAGTCTTCCCAAGTTCCAGGTTTCTCATTTGAGAAGGATGAGCATAATGATAGCTGCCCATCCAAAAGGGTTGCTATGAAACAGGTGAGGACTGAGCGTGAACATGCTTTATGAGCTGGAAAATTCTGAAAAGAAATTAGAAGCTATTACCTTGGAACCATGTGGGGCAATGGCTTATAGGTGCTGACAATCTATCGCTGCCCAGCTTTCCTCCATGTTGGTACTCTGGAACTAGCCAGAGTGGGAGTAGCCACACCTGGGTAACTGGAAATGCCACAAAGCAGGACTTGTTTCAGTCTGGCTTGGTTTGGTTTGCTTGGCTTGATTTAGTCTGATTCAGTTTGGTTTCACTCAGTTCAGTTCAGAGAGCCAGTGTTCCAATACAGTTGCTGAAATCTCAGCCGCTAGACAAGGCACTGTATCTTGCTTGAACCCACATTCCTAACTGCATATTAAGGACAGAGCATTCCCGCCTGCCTCCTTTGAGAAATGAACAGAGCCACCCTGAGCTCTAACAAAACCAGGCTGGAGAACCCCCAAGTGTGAGCCACCATGCTCCCTGATTAATGTCCTTTATTATAATCATCCTTCATTGGAATGTAATCAAGAGCAGTGACAGTGCAGTGGCTGACGGCTGGAACAGTGCCCAGCTCAGGGAGACTGGAGATCTGCACAGCCACCACCCAAGCAACCACCCAAGATGGGGCCCCAAAGAGCATACATCATTTTGACTGCCAGGACCACCCCAGAGGACCCAATGGTGATGCTTGGCCAGGAGGCCTGTGCTCTGACCAGGCCCTGGCTGTAACTTGAACATGGGCTGAGCATCTCCCTGTACCACACTGTACTGTGAGCCTCCAAGGTCCTAGCAGCCACCTTCCAGGAATTCCGGGTACATGAAATAAGACCATGCATGTGAAAGCCATCAGAAGCATCAAGTAATGACTTGATGCACGTCAGAGACTGTAGGACGCAGTGTGAGATGTGACCATTTCTATAGGACTAAATTCTACACACCCACATGCTGACAAGAAAACCAAGGCCGAGTTAGGAAAAGGCACTTTTCCCCTACCCTGAAATTAACAACTAAGGTGCCTATATTAAACACCTACTGTATGTCATTGCCCTTCAGCACAAGAAATGCAACAGTGAGTAGAAAAGAATGTCCTCACAATATAAGGAGACAGAAGGAAGCCACCGTATTCTGTAAGGGCCATAACCCCAAACACAGAAAAACAAGGAGGTGCCAGTTCATATGGATAATTGGATAAGGCCTTTCTGAGTAACATAACCAAAGACCTGAGGAAACCGAGGGTTAAGCAAGCAAACATGTGGAGAAAGAATGATCCAGAAAGGCACTCCTCAGTACATGGGTCCTGTGGTGTGAGTGTTCTTGTCACTTTTCAGCTACAGCAAGGAGGCCTGTGTGAGAAGGGCCACCCACAGGGCTCTGATGGGCCACAGGTGATCTCTGAGCCCTCCTTGTTTGTAGTCCTGGTGAAACAGCAATAGGGATCTAGTCCCAAGCAGTGACACTCTGAGGACACAAGGTCACTTGATGCCTCATACTGTCAGCATGATGCCACTGCCCCTAGTGTAAGCCAGATGGGCCCTACGAAAATTCAGAGCTTCCTCAGGAGATGGCTCATCTACACATGCAGCCTCACACGGTCTGTACATGCTAACCCACACATGCAGCCTCACATGGTCTGTACATGCTAACCTACACATGCAGCCTCACACGGTCTGTACATGCTAACCCACACATGCAGCCTCACACGGTCTGTACATGCTAACCTACACATGCAGCCTCACATGATCTGCATGCTAACCCACACATGTAGCCTCACATGGTCTGTACATGCTAACCCACACATGCAGCCTCACACGGTCTGTACATGCTAACCCACACATGCAGCCTCACACGGTCTGTACATGCTAACCCACACATGCAGCCTCACACGGTCTGTACATGCTAACCCACACATGCAGCCTTACATGGTCTATATGTGCTAAGATAGTTCACCTATACATGCAGCTTCATATGATCTGTACATGCTAAGATGGCTCACCCACACATGCAGCCTCACACAGTCTGGACATGGTCACCCACACAGGCAGTGATCATGCTAACCCACATGGACACTGATCACATATCTACCTTCACAGTGGTCACTTGATTCACAACCATGGCCATGCTTATCCACCTGCAGTGGTCCTGTGCGCGCATGTGTACACACACACACACACACACACACACACACACACACACACACACACACACTGTTTCTAGACTACCATGGCTCACAGCAGTGGGAGGTGGGGGCAGAGTTGACTGTGCCTAGTTAAAGAGGGGAGCAGCTATAGGTGAATTGTCAGGGCTTTGTATGGAAGAAACACCTAGGCCTCAAAGATGAACCAGAGTCTACCAGACAGGACAAAAGCCTGAAGTGAGACATGGAGATGGTTCGATGTGAGAGGTGTCCAGGGAATGGGTACGCAACACCTCCTGGAATTGGTCAGTACTTAGCCTGTCCAGGCCTGGGCACATAGCAGCCTTTGCTCAGAGGGTTTTACCTCTTCTCTGCCTTCCCAGCCTCATTGGAACCTGATGGATGAGCTGAGAACCAGCTGCTATCTAGGGAACCCATCTTTCTTCCCTCAACACCCACGACCTCTCCAGGGCAACTCTAGGCCCTCCTTATTTCCCAAACTCCTGCATCCCCAGTGTCCTGGCTCCACCTCCACTCCCTCACATGCTTAAGGAGCCCAAGTGCATGTTCCCTTCTGTTGGAACAGAGCGATGTTAGAGAAACACACTATTCTCAGGAACAAAATGTACAGGGCCAAACACAAACACCACCCACCCAGCAGGATGGCCACTGCTAATGCAAATCTTTAAAAATCAAAATGAGTGCAAAAACCCTCCAACGAACAAGACATCCAACATTTAAATAGAGATGAGGTCACTTGAGGCTGAGCTGAGCCCCCAACAGAGCCTGAGGCAAAAGGGAAACCTTGTGCCCCATATTTCTACATACCTTTTAATGGGTAATTTTTTTCAAGAGCATTAAAGCAGTGTTAAGAATATTGAAACAGTTAAAGCCAATGTATTAAGACACACAACCTTATTTTAAGCTGAAATCTTTTATTTAGTGCAAAAACTGAATGAATTAGTTTGGCTTTCCAGCCTGCAAAACCCATGTGTGGTTGATACCAATCCCACTTGTATAACAATCTCATTCCCAATGTCAGGTTGTTTCACCCAACCAGATGTCCAGCTTCAGCACCTACACTGACTTGGGCTTCCTGCCGGTGTTCAATTGTGCTGTTTTGTCACTGTAGAGTATTTAGGGAGGAGGGCTATTGTTTTAAAAGTTTACATTAGGACATTTATTGGCATTCCAGAGATTTGGAGCATGCCCTTAAATTTGTGCCTGAGACAAATGGCTCACTGGCTTCCCTGGTCCAAGCCTCAAGTAGGAGCAGAAATGTTGGGCGACTGCCCACAGCCTGAACCAGAAAAGGATCCTAAGAGTGAGGCTGTCTCGGCTGGTAACTGGCAGTCATTGTGTTTGTGTTTGTGCAAGGGAACAATGCACATGCATTGAAGGCTGTGATCTTAGGGGCTGTGCAAACCATGTGGGCCTGTGATTCAGGCATCAACTCAGACTCCCACCATGTGTGTGTGTGCATGCTTGTGTGTGTTGAACAAAGCCCTGCCTCCACTGAGCTGCCTCTGGGTCATGGGAGATGCTGAAACCTGCACCAGGGCAAATGCCTGTCCCTTGCTGGTCTGTTATGCTACCCATAAATCACAATATTAGGAAGTCCTTCTTTGTGGCTGACTTCATTCCTGCACCCACATTTCCTGCTCAGTCCTTACTGGGAAGGCCAGCATCAGTGTCTTACATGGAGGTCTCTGTCCAGTCTTCTAGAACACCTCTCCAGCAAGGGTGACAGAGGGGATGAGGGGGCTCCAGGCAGGCAGGGAAGAAGCTAGTCTCTCCTGCCAGCCCACCAGAAAGCCACCAGAATGGTGATGACCTGTCATTGACAAGCACTGAGATGCAAGTCACTAGCAAAGAAACCCTACTTGGAGGCTGTTAATTGAAGTTTGAAGTGGAGCCAAGGAAACTGTGGGGTGAAGGGGACCTTCTCTACATAGCTGCCTGGCAGAGTCACCTGCAGCCTCAGCTTTCACCCTCCACCGCTGCTCATTCCTACCTCCACCCACCTCTACCCCTTCCTCCTCTACAAACAGAGGCAACTCGCCAAAACCAGACAGAGGCTGCCCCGGAGCCGGCCAGACACTCTAGAAAAGCTAATGAGCACACACAAGCAGACAGGAGCTAAGAGGAGCTCTGAGAAGCCACCAGTTCCAATTCATGCCCAACAAGCAAAAGTCACCATAAGTTCTGGGGTGGGGGATGGACATCTCTCTCTCTCCAGCTGTGTTTCCAACAGTACTTGCTACCATCTAGCTTGCCTCTCTTATACTACATCCTGAGTCCATCTCCCTCCCCTATCAATGACAAGGAGACTCTACAGAGAGCATCTTCTCTATATCAAGATCTCTCAGGTACCAGATGCCCATCTGTAAGTTATTCATGCATTTCATGCAATGGGAGGAAACTGAGGCGTGCATGGGACAGGGAGTGACTTTAATTCAATGGAGGCAAATCAGAAAATAAAAGAGTGAATTCTAAACTCATCCAAAATCTACGCCATGGGACCACCTGTGAGATGACAACTTGCTGTGTCAGTTTAGATACATCACTTAACTTCTCTGGGCTAGTTCTCTAATTTGCCAAATACAACAGGTACATAGAACTGCATTAGTCCTGAGGGGCTTCTATGCTGACAGACAGCCAGGCCCACTCAAGGGCGCTGGCAGCTTCTCTGTGAGACACATGTAGGCAGGTGCCCTTTGTTGGCCTTACTTGCAAAAGACCTGATGAGAGAGACCATGGTTGGAAAGTCAAAGACCAACCCAGAGAAAAGCAGGGAGCCATAGCAGGCTTCAGCCAATGCATCAAGTCCTGAGCTCACCCTTAGCCTGCCCAGCAGGAAGTGAAGTGAAAAGCTCCCATTTGGCCCCCACAAGAGCTCCCACACTTCATGCAACTCTACAAACTCCACATTTACATAAGGGCACACATTCCTACAAATGGCACTTCCTGTCATGCCCACTTTGCAGGCGCAGACACTAAAGTTCCTAGAAATGACTGTGCCCACAGCCAAGAAGCAGCAGCTCTGAGCCTCGGGTCCATCCTTGGGACTCAGTTTCAGGATAATCAGAGCCCTCCCCCCTCCATCTCTACTATGAGATGGACACAGATGGATGCAGAACCCACAACTCTACCTCACTCTCCCGGGAACACCTGTCAATCCACCCAGGGCAGGTGGGCTGTGGATTCCACAGCATCTGTGTGTCACTCCTGTTTTGTAGCATGTGGCCACTTCCTCCCAACCTTGGGCTCAGGCATAAAGCAGAGGGTCTTCCCATCTGACCCAAGACCATTGCCTGGGTGGGAAGAGAGGAGGGATGGGCACTAGCCAGCCCCACTGGGCATATTCCATCTCCTAGAACTTGCCCACCAGTCCTCCCCAGAAAGCAGTCCATCCTCTGACTTCCTGCAGCACAGCCAGGCTCAGATGCTCCTAGCCAGGGCCACACAGGCAGGAGCAGTCTGACATTCAAATCAGTGCTGTACTGAGGCCAAAGGCACTCTCGCTACTCCCTGGAGCAACAGCCTGAAAGCCCTGGTAGAGAACAGGCTGGCTGGTCTATTCACAGCTACCTGTTTCATGGGCAGGCCAATGATGATGAGTTCCCACGGCACAGACCCCCATGATCCCGCTCTCCTGGAAGAAGTTGGGGAATGCAAATTAATGATGAGAGTCTGAACCAGGTTCAGAAAGGAAAGTCGCCCTCTCTCTCTCTCTCTCTCTCTCTCTCTCTCTCTCTCTCTCTCTCTCTCTCTTTCTGCCTCTCTCTCTCTTCCCCACCCCTCTCTGTCTCTGTCTCTCTCTCTCAGACACACACACACACACACACACACACACACACACACACTTCCACTGCAAGCAACATTTTCAATTGTATGCCAGTTGGATTGCCCACAAACACACTAATGTTCATCATAGGCACTGCCAGTGATATTAAGATATGTCCAGGGCTGGAGAGATGGCTCAGAGGTTAAGAGCACTGTCTGCTCTTCCAGAGGTCCTGAGTTCAATTCCCAGCAACCACATGGTGGCTCACAACCATCTGTTATGAGATCCGGTGCCCTCTTCTGGTGTGCAGATATACATGGAAGCAGAATGCTGTATACATAATAAATAAATAAAATCTTTAATTTTTTTTTTTAAAAAGGCATGTCCAATCCCACAACCCAGCATAGAGCCCCTCACAGGCAGTTCCCATACAGCACAATTTTATGTGGATCAATATGCACAGCACTTACACCCCAGGCTTGGCATGGTGACAGTGCTTATAGATCCAAGCTGAAATTCTAATGCAGCGCAATCCCAGAGTACACACCACAACTCAATGCTATCCTGTCTCTTTTTGTGGAGAGTGCATCATGTGCAGAACACTTCCCGGGGCATGTTGGCGGCTAACCAAAGGGGACAGCCCTAGAGAGAAGCAGCTAAAAGAAGCTGTGAGAAAGTCATTTGACCTGGTCCATGGGCCCCAGAGAAGGTAGTAGTTGGAAGTGGAGAGGGTAAGGTACTTATCCAAGGTCTCAGCAAAGCCAAGGGATACCAGCTATCTTTGTCCTAAACTCACAGCAATTCAAGTGCCTGCAGTCATTTCAGAAGTAGCGATACCCTGTGGATTTCAAGCCTGGCTTCTCAAATTGGACTGGGAGTCCAACATAGAGTAGAGCTAAGGGAACCTTCTGGGGAAGAACAGGTACTCAGTACCTAGAATTCTTCCCAGCTCTGCCTCCTTTATAGAGTCCTTTATAGAACTCTTACTTCTCCTCCCCAGATGCCCTGCATGAAGAAGCCTCTTCCCCCGATTCTGCCACTTACTCAGCGCTCAGTTGCCAACCCCCTGCTCTGTATAGGCTTCAAACTGGGGCAGGACATATAAACAGAAACAAGAAGGTGCCTTCTTGGAAGCTTACAAATATGCCATTGGTGACTCCCATGCAGCTGTGAGATAGAGGGAGCCCCCTATATCTGTGCCCATGGCTAGGGCACCATGCTTGGCAACAGGATGTACATATGGGCCAGACTGTTCTGTGTCTTCCAGTCAGACTGGAGCTCAGAGGAGACATTGGAACAAAACCTGACAGTCACACAGGTGTCCACAGGTCAGAGCAGGGAAGAAAAGCCCTTCCAGAAAGAAAACACTACAGAATTGCATAGTTGTCTCGAGACCTTACCAGGTTTTGACTTGGGAGGAATGACATACTCAGTGAGTTGGTTTTGAGTATGTAAGTTTTATTTCACACTTACGCCAAAGTAACACACAAGCATAAGCAAACAATCCTAAGAACCACAGACAATAGGCTCATAGCAGGGGGTACCTCTCCTGCAGGTGGGGGCTCTTGACTTCTGTTCCTCTGGATTCAGGCTGTCTCCTGAGGGCCCAGTGTCCTGGTATGGGATTTGGAACGGGCAACACTCAAGTTTAATGGACTGGTTGTTTCAGGTTAGCGGAGGAGAGAGAGCTCCAGGACATAGAGTCATGGTACACTCTAATGTTCCCAGTTCTAAGCTGGTCCATAAATAATTTGCTAAATCTTGCTAGTCACACTTTGCCACACTCCACACATTCTCACTCTTATCTACAATGGCTGTGTAGTGGGCCTATACTCCCTTTCATTTTAATCTTTCTTCAGCCAGGCCTTTGCCTGCCTGGTTACAAGGCTCCTTACATTAGTGAACCCAAGAATTTTGTCAGAGAAAAGGAGAGAAGGGAAGAGAGAGAGGAGAGCAAGGGTGGAGGAGAAGGGAAGGTGAAGAGGAGAGGATATAGATTTGGTCCCAGGTCCTCCCATCTAACCTTCTGCCCCCTATTTTGGGGTCAAACCTGTGGTAACCCTGAAGCAGACACAGTTTGGCTTCTTCAAAGATGTCCTGCAACTTCAAAGAGCTACCAGCCTTTTGAAGTCTACTGTCACAGCACCCTAAAAGACTACAGAGCTGGCCATGACCTGTGCAATGTACCCTCCCTTTGCAGAATGAGGTACAGCACAAAACAAGGAGGCCAAGAGAGCTCAAAAAGATGTCAGGCCAAACTAAAGATGAAAATTAAAACACTACCTCCTAATGAATTAGAAATGTATTTGTTACCCTTTACAAATCCAGAGACTTGGACTTTGAGGGAGAAAGGCTTGCATCAGGGATAAGGTTTTGACTTTTCTCCTTAGGATTCTGGCAAGCAGTGGATTTGGTGAATTTGCATGAGGTTGAAAGGTACATTTAAGTGGCTTTCTGGGATTTCCTAAAATGAATTTCTGTAGCGGGAGGCCTAGAGAATGTACTTCTGTGGCTTCTTTCCATAGCACACAGCCATTGGTTTTATGTCTGTCTCCCTTCACATCTGTCTTTTCCTCGAGTGAGTGACCATTTGGCCATTTTCTTCTGTGTCTGACTGTCTCTGTGTCCTCACTCGTGGTCCCTCCTCCTTCCGTCCTTTAACAAGTACAATTTTATAATGCAAAAGGCAATGTTTCTAGTCACCCTTTCAAAGGACTATGTCAGCATGCCCTGTGTTTATTGTTTAAGCCTTTAATGAGGTGACCCTTTCTCCTATGTCCTTGGATTTCTGCAAAGACTTCCAGGGCTCCAGGCTGTGGGTGGGAAGGTCCCCACCTGGCCTGATTTTCCGCCTCTCTGAAAGCCACAGCACTTCTTGGGAGGTGGCTGTGCTGGGTGGGAACCTGTAGCAAAGCCAACCAGATCAGTTCTGGTTTCTATTTATGGGACCAGTGGGGACTCTGGTCTCAGCCTGGCTTTTGTGGGGCTGAGATGGCTGCCTCGAGGCTTTAAATCATCTGCAGGAAGCCACAACACTGTTCTCAGGTGTGGAGGTCCTTCAGTGCCATCATTAGGAGTAGACCAGGTTTCTGGCTCCCAGTGACAGCAGTGTGACTTGCCACAAGTGGGCTGGCCAGTTTTTGCCTCAGTTTCACATCTATAAAAATGAAGATACTTCCATGGGACCCCTTGTGTGAGGTTATTGTGAGGATTAAACTGGTCTGTGCTAACACCGTAGCAGTCCCCCACTAATCAGGCTGGCAACATACTGAGCAGAAGACCCTAAAATAAGGTCAGGGTCAGGAGTAAACAGAAAACATAGAGCCCTGGGAAGGGATGCCCTGGGAGGTCATTATGGTCACACAGGAGCTAAGCTGCAGAGAGGAGCCAGCTCTTCTGCAAAGAGTTGAGAGGGTTGTAGAACACCTATGGCTGTCTGCTGCTCTTCCTTGCCCTCCCTATCCAAGCCCTTCATCTCTCCCACACTCTCTAGGCTGTGCTTTTGCAGCCAGCACTTCCCCAGGGTACAGAAAGAACTCCCTCAGGCCTTCCATGTTTACTGTCCATCCACCATCCACATACCACCACCACCGGGAGCTGGGCACTTGCCTGGCCACCTGCACATGAGCAAGAGCTGTGGGTCTGTCTGTGGTTTGCTGTGCCACCCTCTTGGTCCACCTCACTCTCCTCCAGCTTCACAAGCTTCATGTGATTTGTTTGCTTGCTCTAAATTAGTAGAAACAGCCATCTGCCCTCATACAGCCCCTCCCAGACAATTCCCTGTCCTAATCTGAAAGGGAAAACGGAACTGTTGACTCTGTCTCTGATGGTACCTGTCTCCCTTGGCCCTGTTGCCTGGACCCCCCTACTGCCTTTGCTACCTCCTCATTACACTGTGGGAGTTGTGTAGGTGCTCTGGGCAATTACCCACCATTCTGTCCTGGTAGGAACTGGGAGGCTGGAGCCAGGACATAGAACAAGGTTATGGAGGTCCTCGTTCCCTCTCAGCCTGCTGGCCATCAGCCCTAGAAGGGAAAGAGGCAGAAGGGGCAACAGAAAGCTTTGTATGCAGCCCATGAGCATGGACAGAGGAGGCCTCCTGCTGGGCGTTGGTGGTGCATGCCTTTAATCCCAGCACTCAGGAGGCAGAGGCAGGTGAATCTCTGTGATTTCGAGGCCAACCTGGTCTCCAGAGTGAGTGCCAGGATAGGCTCAAAAGCTACACAGAGAAACCCTGTCTCAGGGGGGGGAAAAGAGGAGGCCTCCTGGAGACAGACTTCAGTGAACAAGCTCAACTTTATTCCAGAGGATAAGGAATATATAGGATTGGGGAGCCTGGGGACAAACCCTAATTTGCATTAAGTGACATGCTCCTATCACAAGGCTTAGTATGTGGCAGTAGGGTCCTATAGCAGAGCTCCTAGCACAGGTCTTCTTGCAGAGATCTGTGCCAAGGGTCAAGCTAAAGATGAATCAGGCATCTGGTTTAGAGACAGCTTTTAGATAAGGTCAGTACTCCAGGCCCAGGGACATTGTCTAGATAAGGGAAGGTAGAGAGCAGGAAGCTTTTCTAGGAGAGGTGGGGGGAGTTTCCATATTGCCCAGCTTAGAGAAAAAGCTGCTAGGCTATGGCAGACTTTGGTCTCTAACCAGCCAGCAATGTAGTGCAACACAAGGTAGTAACAGAACAAGAGACTGAAGCAAGGCTTTTTCACACTTACGCAGTCACTTATTGAGTAGGCAATAACAACTCTAAGAGCTCCAATGTACGAGTTCTCACCATGGTGGCAAACTCTGGGGAAAAACACATTTCTAGACATTGCATCAATTCACTAATCAGGACACCAACCCTGTGAATCAGTTCCCATAATGTCTCTGACAGACATCTGGCACAGTCAACTAGGAAACTGGCCAGTGAGTGATGGATCCAGTACCCAAGTTAGACTCCCTACCGCATCTCCAGCCTCCCCATACCCCTCCTGGCAGGATAAGGTCTGAACTAAAGTGGGCTTCTCAGTGTCCTGAACCTCTGCAGGTCTCTCAGACACCTGCTGGTCCAGAGTTTCCATCTGCGATAGGCTGAAATGCAGCCTCTAGCACATCATCCTCCAATCCATACAGCATCACCTCTAGTCTGTATCTTGTTCTCTCTCGACCCTCCCCTCTTGCCCCCACCCTCCAGCACATATGTCTGTGCTACTATGTCAAAGAGTGGCTGATAGTCAGCTTACTGTCATTGTAACAGATATCTGAAACCATCAGCCAAGAGAAAATGGTTGTTTTGGGGTTCCATTTCAGAGGTTTTAATCCATAATCTATTCTTCCTGTCGCTTTGCCTGTGGTTGACACATCATGGTGAGGCAAAGCTATTCACTGCAAGTCCAAGAAATAGAGGAGAAAGAGAAAGAGGCTAAGTCCTACAATCCTTTTCTAGAACATGCCCCTGATAATCCAGAGACCTCCCGCAGGTTTCTACCACCTCCAGCAGCAATAAATGTAGGAACCAATCCTCAAATACCTGGGCATTTGAAAATTCCAGATCGAAGCTTCCCAGATACTGCTGACCCCTGCATTGCCCAGACTGAGACATCAGATAGATCTCTCATGATATTTGAGCAGGTGAAAGATGGCATGAGCATTGTGGAAGCCATGGAGTGTTTTAGGTCCAGGAATGGCACGACTAGCAAGCTCACCAGTGCTGACTGTGGACAGCTCTGAAACTGTGACTTGTGATCATCTTAACACTAGGCCCTTCTTGCAGCTCAGGAGAGCAACCCTCTCCCCAATCTGCCAACAGTACCCACAGTCTTTGTCCTCTCACTGCAGCTCTTTGAGTCCCATGTTTTCCTCCTTCCTCTCTGTGATGGTTTGAATGAGAATGGCCCCCATAGGCTGATATATTTGAATGTTTGGTTCCAGTTGGTGGAACTGTCTGAGAAGCATTAGGAGGTACAGCCTTGTGAAGGAAGTGTGACCTAGTTGGAGGAGGTGTGTCGCTAGAGATAGACTTTGAGGTTTCAAAAGTCCATGCCAGACCCAGTCCCTCTCTGCCTCTTGCCTGTGGATCAGATTGATATAAGATCTCAGCTACTTGCACCATGCCTGCTATGATGGTCATAGATTCACCTTCTCAAACTATAAGCAATCCCTCAATTAAATACTTTCTTTCATAAGTTGCCTTGGTCTTGGTGTCTCTTCACAGCAATAAAATAGTAACTAAGACAACCTCTAATTAGTTTGCACAGTTAACTTTATGATTATGAATAATAACTAAAAATAAAGTTCTAGACACAAACCATAGCACATTCCATATCCTAAAATGTCCCATTTACATCCCTCCCTAAATCTTCTTTATATAGACCAAAATAAGTGTAGGGAGGGTTAGAAACAGAGGAAAGACACATATATTACTTAAATCACATATGTATGATTAACTTATCTACAGGGTTGCCAGATAAAATACAGGATACCCTATTAAATGCGAATGCCAGGTGGAGATCCTAACCCTAAAAGTATTTTTCTGAAGTCTACACTTTGGGGCATCCTGTACTGAATCTGGGAACCCAAGGAACAATCTAACTCTGCTAGTCATGGACTGTGTGGTACTGGGCAAGAAACTTAGTTCCTGACTTGGTCTCTTCTAAGAGATACCTCTCTAAGATGTGCACAATTACTTCATGTATATTGTTGTTTTGAGAATCAAATGATGTTTGTAAAGGATCCAGAAGAGGTCTTGCTAAGTAAGAGTTCTGTAACCAATTGTTTATATTATGATTACTTCCCTATGACTGTATCCAAGGCAAACCCACTAGGTAGTCGGAGAAACACAAAGAGATGACAAGACCTCTACTCCGAAACCGTAGAGGACTTGAAACAAATCCACAAATCAGTGTCTCAGCAATGAGATGAGTGCTATGGGTGCAAGATGTGTGAAAGAGGCAAAAGGGAGGTGTTCCTGGACCAGGGAGGGAGGTTTCTTCTGATGCTGCTGGGATGGAGCAAGGCACAAGCAACAAGCATCCCCTAAGCAGAGGCCAGTCACACTCTAACAACTGGGGACAGAAAGCCAAGTATGCCCAAGGCTCTTCAAGCAGCTCATAGACCAGTGGCGCCAGCAGGTGGTAAGAGCACCCAGTGCCACATGCACTCACTAAGAGAGTGAAAGTGTCACATGTACCTATAGAGATGGTGCACGGTCTCAAAGTAGTGCAGAGGAGGCCAGAGGGGGAAAAGAAGGAACTAAGATTGTCAGTTGCTATGATAGTAACCTACATCTTAGAAAAAGACCAGGAGTTAAGAAGGCTAAGAGTAGCCTCTGGACTGACAGAGGAAGCTTATGGGATCCAGGCTAGGGTAGACACATGATAAGGACCCTCCTAGGGGAGGGAACATCTCAAAAACAGGCTACACTTGACAAAAGGGAACTGTCCAGTTCAGCTAAGGCCCCAGAGAAAGAACTGGAGGCCTTGCTGCAGGGAGCCTTGAATGCCCTCATTGACAACCAACTGGTTTTTATAGCCATGGGAGCCTTTGAACATATGAGTGGCAGAGACCGACTTCTAGAACTTTCCCCTGGCCACTATGGAAGGAGGATGGATTGAAGTGAAAAGAGGGCAGATGCTGAGCGCTGTTACTGAGGCTGCACAGGAGCCCAGAACTCTGGAAGCCAGATAGCCCCGAGGTTACTAATTCGCTTTGCCAACTGAAAACACTGTATCTGCTTCTCGTCTATCAAAAATATCTAGGCTGACATTCCTACAATAAAGGATGGTTTCTCAAGAGAAACTTGTAGCTAAATTATTTAATATTTTACGTGACAAGGAGGCCTTCAGAAATGAAGCTCCAAACGAGGGAACATTGGTCAATGAAGGATGAGCACCAGGTAGAACTATGGTTGGAAGAAAATGGGTATTACCTAACGGTGAGCAGCTAGGGGGACTTAGCAAGATCTTTTCAGATCGCTTTTGGACCCTGTTAACCTTTCCTCCCTTGAGACATGATGAACACCCTCTAGGGAGAAGGTGTCATGGTATACTTATAGGGGAGGTGGGTCAGAAATTTTATGGCCACACTTCACGCAGAATGGCTAAAAGGTCAGTATACAGCCTTCTGCCATTTCCTCAGTCCCTAAGGGCATTGTGCCTGAGCCCAGACAGTATACAATAAACAACCCCAAACAGTGAATGAACAGTGTAGGTGGGCTCCTCTCTGCATCACACAGCTCACACCCACGCCTTTGCAGCCTGCTGGCACTCAGAGGCTGCACTCTGAAAGCATAGGATGTGAGGACATAGGAGAGTGGCAGGACAGGGTAACAGCACCCCTGAAGAGCCACCGTCTTTGTCCAGCTCTTAATGAGGCAGAGCAGGGAGACAGCGCTCTACTTTTCCAAGGGGCAGAGTCTCAGCTGCTCTGCCCGTCATCTTTGCAGAGAATGAGCCTAGACTGCTTAGCCAATAGCATTCCACACCCATCCATCAGACTTTCCTATATAACATCCCCTTTTATCCTGACAACTATGCACCCTGTTTTTGTCGTTGTTGTTGTTGTTGTTGTTGTTGTTGTTGTTGTTGTTGTTTTGGTTTGGTTTGGTTTGGTTTGGTTTGGCCCATTTTACTTGTGAGGAAACTGAAGCACAAAGAAGCTAAACAACTTGCTTGTGTCTATAAACTAGTGGCTGTGGGACTCGGGATCTAAACCTACACTAGCCTTCAGGTCAGCCAAGAAAGAGGAAAGGCAACTGAGGAAGACAGACTTACACCAAAAATTGTAGAGTATGAGCCATGGTTTGAGATAAGACAGGATGAAAGACTGAGGTATAGCACAGTAGTAAGATATTTGTCAAGCATAAGCAATATAGCACCCACCCACTCCCCCATAAAAAAGGAGGAAGAAAAGGAGTAGAAGGGAGATAAAGAAGAGGAGAGAAGGGAGGAGGAAGAAGAAAAATAAAAAACAAAACTGAAGAGGTTGGCAGAGATCAAAACATTCAAACACTCAGGTGGCAGTGAGGGACCCTTAAAGGATTTGCTACTAGATACCCAAGCCCAGGGTGGGGAGGGGGGACAGATTGTTGTCATCATCACTTTGGAGCAGTGTAGAGGACTGGACGGTGGGATGAAGATCTTGGGGAGGGGCAAGGTATTTTAATTCAAGCTAGAAACAGTGACTTCCTGAACCAAGAAGAGAGTGTGGGAGTAGAAAAGGAGAGACAAACTAGAGAGAAGTTCCAGAGATTAAGCAGGCTGTTTAGCCATGCGGGGTGGAGTCCAGAAAGGCGACTCTAGATAGAGAGATGGCTGTCTTTGTAACTGAACATTGGGGCCATTTCCCCAAATAGAATATAGAGAAGAAGGAACAGGTCTTGCAACAGAGATGGGGAGTTTGGATCAGACACACTGAGCTACAAAGGTCAAGGGCAGCTAGAGCATGACTCTGAGGCTAGAGATGTGCCTCAACTAGTAGAGAGCCTGCCCAGAGTGCATGAAGCCCTTCCCAGCACAGCAGGAAACCTAGCATGGTAGCACACACTGGAATTCCAACACTTGGTGCAGGGAGATCTGAAGTTCAAGGTCATCCTTCTTTACACAGTGAGTTCAAGGTCAGCCTGAGATACCAGAGACCCTGATGGGGGTGAGGTTTTTGAGCACAGATTCCTGCCTGGGATTTGTTTTATTAGCATAAAGATGGTAGCTGTGTACACTTTTGAATGCATGAGCCAAGGATGCTGGGAAGACGACTCAGTGGGATAAAGGGTTTGCTCTGCAAGCATGGAGACCTGAGTTCAGATCCCAAGCATGTAAAAAGTTGGGTGTCTGTAACCAGAGCTAAGGGGAGGGGGTACCAGAGACAGGCTCTATCCTAAACAGCAAGCTCTAAGTGCAATGAGAGACCCTGTCTTTTTGTTGTTGTTGTTGTCGTTTTATTTTTTGTTTTACTTTTCAAAACAGGGTTTCTCTGTGTAACAGTCCTTGCTGTCCTGGAACTCACTTTGTAGACCAGGTCCACCTCATACTCACTGAGATCTGCCTGCCTGCCTCAGTCTCCCAAGTGCTGAGACTAAAATATAAGGGAGGTGGCCGAAGAGGTGGTTCAGCAGCTAAGTGCACTCATTGCTCTTGCAGAGGACCCAGATTTAGTCCCCATCCATGACATGGTGACTCACAACCATCTGTAACTCCAATTCTAGGGGATCTGATGCCCCCCTGACCTCTACAAGCACCATACACATGTGGTTCACACAATACACACGCGCACGCGGAGAAAGAGACAGAGGGAAAGAGAGAGGGGATTCCCAAAGTCAACCAGCCCAAGACTCTCACTGTAAGCAGGCTGAACTTAAACACTTAGTGCTCTTCTCCACTCTACCTCCCAAAATGATTGTCACCACACCTACCTAATACATTTTCTTCTTAACGTTTATCAACATTAGAGTTTTTATTTATTTTATAATTCTCCCACCAGGATCACTGGCTTGTATCCCTGATGTTTAGAACAGGGCTTAGCACCTAGTAAGTAGGTTCTCCATACAAATTTTCTAGGTGTTTCTTTGGATAGCAGTAGAAGCCCACCGGGTGAACCAGGTCCAGGCTCTTAATAGCCTGCAATTATGAATGTTGGCCAATAGGTGGCGCTTCTGTATAATTGAGGAAACTTGCAGCTGGCATTGCACATGGCTCAGAAACTGAGAAGGGAAAACCACAAAAGTGAGCAATCAGTGGATCTGACCTGCAGAAATCTGCATCCATTCCCTTAGCAGATGTCACTAAGGCACCATCCATAGGCCTGGCCTGGTCTGTGCTTTCTGGAGGTCTCCAAAATCCAGGTTGAAGGAAAGCAGCAAGAAAGGCTGCAATCACCACCTCACTGCCCCCGCCACCCCCATCCCCACGTCTCTCTGAACACCCTGCAAGCAGAGGCCAAAGATACCTGGGAATTACAGGGTCAAGATGAGGGCAGGAGGGCAGAAGGCTGGTGAGCAGGGCTGCCAAGCTGCAGGGGCGATCTGTGAGAGACTCGAACTTTAGAGACTACATGTCAGTATCCACTAAGCCTCAGTCTGCATTCTGATTCGGTTACCTTCGGCAGATTTTACCTAAGCAGTTTTCCTCATGAACTCAGATTCCTCACCTGTAAAAAAGAGGTCTTAGTAGATCCTGCTTCAAAGGGCATTGACAATAAAACAAAAAAACAGTTGACATAGCCAATGCCTTTCTCATAACCACTAAGCAAACGTGGCATAATCTGGTAGCTCTTAAAAGCCCTCGCCTCATTCATAACATAAACCTAATCTTAATAACCCCACGTGATAAGTATTTTATTACCCCACTTCTCAGATAAGAGGGCTCAATTTATCAGGTTGTTTAACTTGTCTGTAATAATAATAAAAAAAAAGCCTCATAAAATGGTGAGTCTTTGCCAAGTTCAGCCAGGCAAATACACATGCCACAGTGTGTCCTGTGTTACATGTGCTGTTCTGGGTGCAGAGGATCCAGGACTAGGGAAGTTACCATGGAGGCAAGGAGAAAAGGCAAAAGATACTCCATAGGACATGATAGAGTTTGATATAGGAAGATGCCTGAAATACTACAGAATAGAGGCAGAAGTGGCTTGGCCCAGCTGGAAGACTTTGAAAGATTACTTGAAGAAGGTGACCTCTTAGTTGGTCTCAAAGGTTGGGTAAGCACAACCTGAAAGGAAGTCAGGTTGGAGAACCCCTGCCTCCCCAGTTAAAGACCTGAAATTTGCAGGGGACCTTCTCTAAAACACTGTCCTCTGACTTAATGGACAGCGAACAGTCTGCCTGTCCTCCAATCTGAGCTAAGAAAGAATGAAGCCAATAGCGAGACCGAGAGCCCCCAAACCACCATCATTGTCTAGTCCTCCTATTTGCACCCATTAGGCTGTAATTTCTTCTGGCAGACCCCCAGAGCAGGGCTCCTCGAACATGGACACGCACAATGTCCTGGGTCTTTACCAAGCTCACGAGTGAAATGTAGCCTCTGGAGGTAACTGGAGTCTCACTGTCAGTGCCAAGAGAGGAGCCATGTCTGGCATTGCACACCATAAGATCCACAGTTCATGACACCAAGGAGGGGAAGCAGCAAGGCTGTAGCTGAGTAAAATGAAGAAGACTCTGAAGATGTGACAATTGACCCCAGAAACCTCAGCTGCCCTTGTCCAACTCTAGTCAACACTGAGACTCAAGGCCCAGACCCAAGCTGTTTCCCTATCCTTCCCCAGAGCTGCTGAAGCATAGGCTGGGGTAACCCCCGAAACAGGAAGTACAAAGTGCCAGCAAACCTATACTCTCTCAGTCAAATGTCATCGAGCTTACCCTGAGCCCTTCTCTCAAGCCTGTGCATGAGGCAAATCAGGTTGCTGCCCCTCCTCTGCTAAGATGGCTCATGCCCCAAGGAGACAGACTAAAAACCACTTCTAATTTTAAGCCTCCCCAGCTCCATCTCCCTTCCTAGGAATTTTATGCCAGAAGTTCTTCCATAGCTGCCCAGTCAGACCAAGGAAGGACTTTGATCACCACTCCCCAAGTGTACCCTTAATGAACATGCACACACAGAAACACACACTGGGGAGGGAGGCTCATGGAGGGAGGAAAAGAAGGGAAAGGACAGAGGCTATAAAAACATGGACCTCAAAAACCAATGTCTTTGCTTCCTCTCAAGAAGATCTTTCATTACATATTCAACAAATGTATATCGCAGGCTCTCCATGAGTTGGGTACCAACTTAGGCCCAATGCCAGGAGGGCCACAACAGACAAGGTCATTCTTTGCTCTCCAGTCATGAAGAACATAAAATGAGAAGTATAATGGAAAGCCATGGGTGGACAGGTCAAGCCTCTCTGAGGAGGTAATGTAATGGCACCCTCAGGGACCCTTAGGCAAAGGGGCTGATGAGCCAGGACCTGGAGAAGAAGGAAGATGGGCAGACTGGTGTCTCAAGGACCCAGGGAAGATGGTAAAGGTGTTTGTGGGCAACTCTTGAGTTCAAGTCATGTTTCAAGTACAGTGGGGAGCTCCAGGGGATCCGGGGCAAAAGAGGAACACAACCCACTCAAGTGTTTCCTAGACCAGTCCACTATAGAATGGAGAATTCACTGCTGATATGTTAAAGGCCAGCTCTGTCCCCCAAAGCCTAAGTTCTGTGAGTTCCCCCATGCTGGCTGAAGGCAGGAAGAGTGGCTGGCTGGCCTCCCACCCTTCCAGCTGCCACACAGAACCTTCTGTGTGGATGCTGCTGACTCACAAGGCAGTTGTGCTCAGATGGCCATCTGTGGAGCCAACCATCTGGGTTGATATAGTATCTGAGGAATTCCTGGAAACCCAGCCAGGAACCCTCTTGGGTGACCAATGGACTCTGGAGAAAACATCCTCAGCATTGTCCAAGAGTGTACCTGGGCTGTTCTTAGGGTTTGGCCAATGAGTCAAGTGATCTTAGCCCTGTATGATCACTGAATAGCAATGCAGTGAGATGACAGCAGCTCCAGAATGGGGCAACAGTCCTCCAGCCCCAGCCCCAGGCAGCCTTCCATCTAGCTGATGTGCAAAAAAAGAAACCTTGGCCATGAGCTCCAGCTCAAAGTTCATGGCCATCCCAGGGAGAACTTAAGGCTCAGTGGTGTTTCCCAACAGCTTCTAGATGCAGAATCCTGTTGAAGGGGGTGGGGGAGGTTTAATTTATTAACAAATAAAGCTTTACCTCCCTAGCTGTGCCTTCCAAATCCACTCCTTCCCTCCCTTGTTTCCTCCCCGGTATCTTTGGGCCAGCCTCTTTCTTTTTTCAATAGAATTAGACTGTATTGTCTCCCCACCCTCCAATGAGACCCCCTTGTTCTCCACATCAGAGTTCAGGGAGGATTTTCAGAGGCTCCCCACCCACACAGAGAGAGATGGGTACCCCATACTGTCCACTACAGGGCGGGTACAAGAAAAAGGGCACAGCAGGGAGAGAGACCCTAGGTGCTACCCAAACCCTGGGTGACAGGAAGGTCAAGGACAAAGATCCACGACCCCTGTGGTGGGGACCAGTACCGGGAGGGTCCGCTCCCCTCTGTTCAAGCCAGCTGGGTGAGATATATTCACCCTGGCTGGCCCTGCTTGTAGCAGGGTCAAAATCAGAGACTGCCTAGGCTCCACTGGGTCTTCCCCAGGCTTCAGTCCCCCAACAGTTAATGCAAATTTAGTTCCTGACTGACAACAAGAGCGACACCAAAACAGTCAACTATTTTTATCTCCAGATTAATCACAAAAAGGCTAACACTTCCACCTTCCTTGTGATTAAAAATTAGGAGACCAAACTCCATAGTGGTTCAGGATAATAACCAATCCTGTGAGGGAATGTATGAATAATGCATCTCCAGGCCTGGGCTTCTCTGAGACTTCCTCCCTTCCCCACATGGCCCTCGCAATGTACCCCCATCTGAATGGAGAGGTAATGAGTACACACACACACACACACACACACACACACACACACACACACCCCTCCCAGCTGAGCTACATCTGCCAAGAACGAGTGTTGATTTCTATTCAGCCGATGGCCCCCAAACATCCTCCCTCCTAACCCACCCCACCCCACCCACCCTGCCCCCACCCACCCCTCCCACCCCCATCTGGTGTTCAGCGAGGCGAAGGCCAATCAATAATGCAAGGCTACATGAATAACCAGCATGATAACCACTTATTTGGGAAGATGTAATCAGGACCCATTCTGAGGGTGGATGTTTGTGTGTGTGAATGTGTGTGCATGCCTAAGAACTCCCACAACACAGCCCCTCTCCCCTCCCAGCTCCCCTCATCCCCAATCCTACTAAAGCAATCTCCTCTAGCACAACACTGGTGAAGCAAGAGAGAAGGGAGGTATAGGGCCTCTGGTATGAGCTTCTAGGAAGAACACACACACACACACACACACACACACACACACCTTGATCAGAATACAGAGCAGCTCTATGCACCTAAACCAAAAGCACAGAGGAAATCTGGTACCCAAACATGGTTACTCTTCCACATCCTGGGGGACCAGCTTCATGCTCTGGGATCTCATTGGTCAGAGAACATGCTGGCAACAGGATTGATGAAACTTCCCCCAGAAGGTTGCCAACCAACACCTGTCTCGTTCTAACACATGTCAGTGCTAAAGGGAGTGCTCACACTTTCTTCCTGAAGACACTGCCTTACTGTCATCCTCTCACCCAGGGTACCTTCTGCCATCCATATCTCTTGACCCATCATTCCAAGGCAGAGGATGCCAATGGGGCCAGGAGGTCCTTCTGCCCTAGGACCAGTTACTCTAGTCCCAGCCCAACTCAGGAAAGAGAGCTCCTCTTTTTTGAGCACCCAGAGCTGAGAAAGGGACTGCCTATACTGAGAGCTGAACAGAACCACCCAAATTTCCACAGAATACTGCAAGCCCCAGCCCTCGCTGCTGGAGGGGCCCAGCCTACCCCCACTGCAGGAAGCTGAATCCCTTTCATCAGTCTCTAGTCACACCCCCACTGATGGAAAGCCCTAATTAGGCCCCCTTTGCTCTCCAGCCACGCCTGCACCAAGGAGGTCACAGGCACTAATAAGAGGGTACAGTGGGCACAAGCAGTTGGTTATCTTCAGTGTCCAGCTCATACCCGCCTGCCTCTTCCAGGCTGGCAGCTCTGGGGCCTCCTGGAGAGGCCTGGCTTCAGAGCTATGGGCATAGAAGGGTTAGATAAGGCCAACCTTCTCCCTGGGCCAGGATCTTTTTGGCATCCAGAGCTGGTTTGGGTAAAAAAAAGTGGTCACATCTCCAGAGCCCTACAAAGTTGAGGTTCCTCACGAAATGGTTCTATAGGGCTGTTAAAGCTGAGCCAACCTTCTGTGGAGACCAGACAAGAATAGGTGAGGTGACCAACGTAAAGGCTTTCTTCTTTGGGTACTGGCTTAGCCAAACAAGGGGCCCTTCCGCCTGTTAGAGAAGTCCAGTGGACTAGGTCAAGAGCTGACAGAGGGAAGGAAGGCAAGCAGGTTCTGCAGCTGGAAGACACTGCAAACCACAAGCATAGGTGTTTGTTTGCCCAGGGTCAGGTTGGAAGGTTGGCTTGCCTTATAAGCCCATAAAAAGACCTCTGCACTAGGTCCTCAAACTCTGATGACACACACACCCACCTGTCCTTCATTCCTGAGAACATGCAAAGTTCCCGCCTCCAGTGTGTCAGGGAAGTCCCTGAGCCCCTTCCAGCCTCTAGTGCTAACTGAATGGACCCTCTCAGTCTATGTCAGAAAAGATAGAGGTTCCCCAGGGGACAGTCTCTTCAGATGGTCTCCATGGAAGCCTGCTTCCTCCATGGCTTGTCTATGGAGCAGTAAAGGCCTGGAAAACTTAAATATGTCCAGAAGCACCAGCCTCAGAGGTAGCCGTGTGTCAGTCAACTCTCGACTTCCCAGACTCTTTTTACTAAACAATAATTCATTGCCATCATACCTGTCCATCCTACAGTGTGGCCTTCACAGGAATCAAAGGTGGTTCATTGGAGCCAGCAGATGTCCGGAGATGCTTCAAGACATGGGGTTCCATTTTGGTCCTGCAAAGGGACCTTGCTCCACAAGGAAGGGGTCAATGCCATGTCCATTCCCCTTTGGCACTATAGATATCTGATGGGAGCCACCAGTCACTAACCACACTGTTACATGTAGAAAGAAAGAAAGAAAGAAAGAAAGAAAGAAAGAAAGAAAGAAAGAAAGAAAGAAAGAGAGAGAAAGAGAGGGAGAGAGAGAGGGAGGGAGAGAGAGGGAGAGAGGGAGGGAGGGAGGGAGGAAGGAAGGGGGAGGGAGGGAGGGAGGGAGGGAGGGAGGGAGGGAGGGAGGGAGGAAGGATGGAAGGAAGGAAGGAAGGGAGACTCCTTCTGAGTGGGGACCAGGGTGCAGCAGCTATGCTAACGGACAGAGCTCAAGAAAGGCTGGGGTGCAAACACTGAAGAACCAAAGACCTGCCCTGTTACCTGAGGAAGGGAACCACCCTGATCAAAGATGCAGCTTCCAACCCCAACTCTGCCATACATTCTTCATGTGACCTTGAATAAGTCCCTTGATGACCCTCAATTCCCTGGTGTTTTCCCTGGGTAAAAATTGGGATAAAAGTAGTGTTTTCCCTGTAACACTTCTGTGAGAGTTGTAACAAAGCTTGACAAAAAGAAGTCAGGCTAGATTAATGGCTCAGATATTAAGTGGGCACTACCCCAGAGTCTGGTTCCCAAGATAACTATCAGGCAGCTCACAACTGCCTGTTCCAGAGGATCCAATGCCTCCAGCCTCTGTGAGCACTGGCACTCATGTATATGTGCATACACACACAAAAAAAAATTTTTTTTTAAATCGTAGGCCAGGTGGTGATGGTACACACCTTTAATCCCAGCACTAGGGAGGCAGAGGCAGGAGGATCTCTGGCAATTCGAGGCCAGCCTGGTCTACAGAGCAAGTTCCAGGACATTTAGGGCTACACAAAGAAACCCTGTCTTGAAAATAAAATAAAATCATAATCATAATCATAATAATACCTTTTAAAATAAGTCTTCTCTTTTTTTAAGTTGAAAGTAAAGATCCTGCAGGTCCCTAGTATCTCACTTGCAAAGCACTGCTTCCAGGTCTGTGACAATGACAAGCTAGGGACACCTGCTTGTCCTCACACATGCTCATTCCTAGCATAACAAGATGAAGAACAGCACGTCCTTTTACTATCATGGTCATTATAATACATATGGCGGCTCTCTTTATCAAAGTATAACAATTATTGCTCATTATCCTCTGTCACGTCCAGCAGAGACCTGCCCAACCTGATCCCCTGTTCCTCTTCCCACAGTGCCACCAGATGACCCCATCATCCTGGGGGGGCCTGTGATCAGCCTTCGGGCAGGGGACCCTCTCAACCTTACCTGCCACGCGGATAATGCCAAGCCTGCAGCTTCCATCATCTGGCTACGTAAAGGAGAGGTCATCAATGGGGCCACCTACTCCAAGGTGAGCCTGAGGGAGAGATGGGGATGGGGGTTGGACAAGCGGGACAAAGGATAAAAGGAAGCAAGGGTGGAGGGTCTGGCACATGGGGACCAGCTCAGCCTTTCTCCGTGTGGAAGTGCTTCTGTTGTTTCACATTCTTACTATGGTTTTGCTTGTTTTATTCGTCACTTTAGTTCTCAGACTGTTTCTTTCACTAGCTGCCCTCCCCCACTTCCTCGTCTTACCCCATGACCAGGATAACTATAGGTAAAAACCCTAGAACAAGGTATGGTCAGAAGAGGAAACGAGGCATAAGGGGTCAGGCCTGGTGTTGCTACCACTAATATGCGACCATCCTGGTAACTATGTGCCACCCCCAAAACTCCTGTGTTGAAACCCTCAGCCCCAGGAGAGTGGAAACAGAACTTTGGAAGATGGTTATATCGTGAGGGTGGTGCCTTCATGATTGGGATTAGTGGCCTTATAAAAAAACGCCCAAGAGAGAACTCTGCCATTTCTGCAGACCTGTAAGCTGATGGCCACTTAATAAACAGGTAAATGGATGGCCCTTGCCCATACAATCAGTCAGTCTCTCCCATCTTGGGCTTCCTAGCCTCCAGAACCATAAGAAATGAACCTCTGGGGTTCTGCTGATGTCCAGCTAGTAGGGATTTTTGGTTTTTGGTTTTTTGTTAAAACAGCCTGAATGGAATAAGACTTTTTTCAGAAAACATGGTAAGTTAAATTTTAGCACGTTTCTCCCAAGTGTTGCATGGACCATACCCATACTAACAAATTATGTACTGTTCATCTGAGGTTCAAGGTTAATAGGTCATCCTATGTTTTAATTTGCTAAATCTAGCCTGCTCCCCACGGTTGCCTGATGAGATGCCAGAACAGGGCAGGAAGGGCTAATCTAAGCTTTATGCCCTGGTGAGCCGTCTGTGGGGCTGCTTGTCTTTAATTCATGCAGTCTCACCCTGAACTGGCACTCTTTTACTTTGTTTTCTGTGTTTTATAATGTTTTGACAGCTTGTAACCTCAAAGACCCTGGGATGTGAAGTCGGCCCAGGTTGACCAGTCCCCAGAAAGAGCTAACTCACTGTTCACTCTTCAGCCCATCCAGAGGCCACAGTCCCTTGCTTGCCTTTTTTCTCCCTCCTGTAGTCCAGAGTGGTATCTCTGGGACCAGGAATCAGAAATGGCAGATCCCTCTACAGTGCAGAGCCCACTAAAACTATTTCCAACCCTAAAGCTGTGCGACCCCTGCCCTGCCTCTCCCATCCCTTTCCCCACAAACCACAGCAAAGGTTCATCACACACTCCCCTCTCCACTCCCAGTGGTCTGGTGCAGCATGGCTTACCATGCCCCTCCTCTTGGGAACTCTGCAATGGCAATGGTATCCTCATCTGTTGGCCTCACTGTCCATGAATACAGTCAGAAATAACCTGTGCCACACACCTCCCCAGGAGACTTTTCATGCCTTCAAGACGAAGACCTTTGGAGGGCCTCTGGTCCCAGCTCTTTTGTCGGTAGACAGAAAGCCGAGAGTTTGAAGGCAAGTGTCTGCCCTACTCAGTTGTCTTCTAGTAGCACCAGGGCTAGAGCGAAGGTCTCCTGTCTCCTAGGCTTTCTTGGCCTCTCCCAGAACAAGCTCAGATCTCTATGGGTCCCAAGAATACCATCAGGACCCCAGGCAAAGCAGCCTCCAGGCTCTGAAGTTGCCATATAATTTTTCAGAGCCCTGACTTAGGACCCTACGTTTCAGAGGGTGCCAAAGCACATGCTTGTTCTTTAGTTCTGATCCAGCTGGCTCCTCCCCATGGGTCCTGAAAAGAGAAGAAACGTCTTTTCCATCAGCAGAGGATGTGAAGAAGGCCGTTCCTATTCTAGGGATGGCTCCTTCCCATCCAAAACTGACTATACTGCCAAAGGCGGCTGATCAAAGCTTGGCTTACCAGCCAGTTCCTGAGGCCAGAGCCCGAAACAAATGGCTTCTCTTGGACCTGAATCCATGTTAGGAACAATGCTTTCTCTTGGGAGATAAGTCCTCTGCTCAGATTCTAGGTGGAGCCACACTGAGGATGTCAGGAAACACAAACACATGGCCCAGGGGCCAAGGTCATCCAGAGGAGGCTCGGAAGGAAGAGAAGGGTGTTCCTCCATTGGAGATGTCTGTCCATGGTCTCTCTGAAGCTGGGCCAGCATGACCCGCCCAGGATATATGAACAGAAGAGGACATGCCTCATCTAGAGAAGGCAGGGGTCAGGGTCACCCTATGACACCTATTCCAGGCTAGCCTACTCAGAAGTCCATCCCCACCCACACAATGGATGTCTCAGCAAGCCTGGCACACTGCCTTTCTGGAAAGCAGACTGTGTGTCTGTCCTTGTCCAGTCTCACCCCTATTCTGACTATTACAAAGGGAATGGCAGCCAGGCCAGATGCCAGCCCCTGCCAGTCCCTGCTCTCTGTAACCCCAGGCAACTTGTTTCCTGGGCTCAGTTTCCCCCTCTGAACATGAAAAAGATGGAAGAGACACTCAGGAAGTGCTGTAGCTACCTGTGACAAGCTGTAAATCCATGGATTGGAGCCCAGTGTCAGGGGCAAATATTCCAACAGGAGCCATGTGGCCCAAGCTGAGGGGCTGTCAGAAACTGACCCCCCCACCCCATCTCCTTCCAGGAACTCAGCCCAGGCCATTCCTCATCCAGAACAGCAAAGACAGTTGTCATAAGCCAAATAGTACTTCTGACAGGCAGAAACATCAGAGGGAGGCTGAGAACACACAAGTACACACACAACCACTCAAACACAGTCCACAGACAAGTCCCCAAGAAGCATCCCTGACAGATTCGGATCTAAGGCCTTCAGGATGTGTCACATGGTGGTAGTTAAGCCCACTGATGCTGGATGGCCTAAATTTGATTCCAGCCTCCACCTCCCTCTAGCTATGTGATCAAAATTTTGCACGTCTGTTTCATCTGTACAATGAGAGCATCATTATCACCCGGGTCTAGGGATGGCTGGGGACACAACCAAGAAACCTACCAGGCAGACTGAACCTGCAGTAAGCACAGCTGTTGGGATTATCATCAGTCCTCTGGGTCCTCACACCTGGCCACTTGCATTTTCTAGATGCTGTGACAGTGTCCAAACAGCAGGCTGGGCTTCCATCATGTCACAATATTGGCTTAATCTCTCTGCCTCAGTTTTTCCAGCTGCAAAATGAGGATGATAATGACAATGGCCACTTTGTTAGGGTTACTGCAAGGACTCAAAAGAAATCATACACCAAAGTTCCTTGTAAGACTGGTGGGACAGCTCAGCCGGTAAAAGCATTTGCTGCCTGAGCCTGACAACTGAAGATCCATCTCCAGGACCCACAAGGTAGAAGGAGAGAACTAATACCCACAAGTCGTCCTCTGACCTCCATGTGTACAGTACAGTATGTGCACAAGCACACACAATATATAAACAAACAAATGAATGTAAATGGCTTATTTTGTTTTGTTTTGAGACAGGATCTCCCTACATATCCCTGACTAGCCTGACCCTTACCTTGCAGATCAGGCTGGTCTTGAACTCAGACAGGTCCTCCTGCCTCTGCCTTCCCAGTGCTAGGATTCAAGGTGTGCATCACCTTGCCCAGCAAATATAATTCTTTCAAAGTTCCTTGTAAGGAGGATGGGATAGAGTAAGGACTCTATATTAGTTATATTTTCATTGTTGGCGACAAAAATACCTGACAAAAGCAACTTAAGGGAGGAAGGTTTTATTCTGGCTGAGTTTGAAGGCAAAGTTCCACTATGGTGGGGAGGCATGGCAGCTGGAGCTGAGGCTGTTGACGTCGTCTCCTGTCTACCTAGCATGGACTACAGCACTTCTCCCTATGGCCTAGTGCCAGTGTGAGCCACTTGGCTGTGTTGTAACTCTGAGGCTTGGCTGTGTTGCAACTTTGAGGCTTGGCTGTGTTGCAATTTCAACGCAGCCTGCCAGGTCTGCTGAAAGAGAGAGGGGGCTGCCTCTCTCCCTGTCACTTCGTGGACACCCTGTCTTGGGAATCTGGGGACAGCTGGGGTTCTCCCTTGTTCCTCCTGCTTCTCTGGGCCCGATACGAGAATGAATGTCACATGGCGTGCATCTGAAATGCCAGCAAATCCCAAGAGAGGGAAGAATATGTGACAAAAATGGAAGATGAGTATGGACTTAACCCCAAAGCAAAACCTTTCCCAGGAGTTCTCTTCCCACTTCTGCTATATCCCCATGGAGGGTGATGAGGCTTTGACATGCTTGGGCCACATAGAAAATGCTTTAGTCTTAGGAGATACAGCTGTCCATCCTCACTTCTTCGTTTTCTCCACTTTTGGGCTACCTGCCTACTCAAGGGGCTGTCAAACTACCACCCCCTGGTCTCCACGTGGCCTGTGCTAAGATGAGCCAGCTCCAGAGACCTTGCTCAGGAAAGGGATGCTGGCTTACATCCCCCAGGCCCTCACATTGTCTCTGCAAGTCACTCCATCACACTGCATCCAAGCTGTCAAACTTGGGGGCCCAGAATCTCTACCCTATTCTGTGTTATGTGATAGCTACTTCTGTTCACCTTATCTAAGAAAGACATCTCTTCTAGCCCTAGGGTGGAAGGCTGGATGCAGGATCTCAGGCAAATGACACTATGCAGACCTATATTATCCATGTAACTCCTATGCAGCTCTGATAACAACAGGCCTATATGGACCTTCAAGTATCTATAAAGGGGGAAACAGAGAGATGATTTAAAAAAAAAAAAAAAAAAGGACACAGCAGGTGGGGGAGGTGAGTGGGGAGGAGGAAGAGAGGAGGCCTTGTTGCCAGGCAATCAGGCCTGCTCAAGGCCTCTCCAGGCTGTTTGCATATCAATGAGCAGCCCATATTTAGCACCAGAGTTGGGGCACCCACACATACTGCATTGCCTTCAGGCTGCCCATCGCTGAGGGCTCAGCCTGCTTTCTACTGCTCACCAGAAGCCTTGTGACGGTTGTAAAGATCTGCCCCCCACATTGGGCAACTGCCCCAAGTGGCCCCAGCCCCCACAGTCCAGCCTCTCACGCCAGTGCTGAGAAACCAGTGCAACAGATGCCAATTCAGTGGCCTCAGGGCTGGATCAGTGAGGTTGCATGCACAGACAGGAAGCCACACTAGAGCTGGTTTTGTTCACACGGGCACTGGGAGCCTCACATACTCACTGGAGCCCGTGAGAAAGTTCCTCAGATACAGCTAGTGGGCAGAAGCCTGTGAACAACCACAAACAGAGGTGGCTACATGTATGCAGGGGGGAGGTAGAAATCCACTCTTGGAGAACTATACCCCGCACAGTCATTCCTGACCACATGATGCTGTCAATGCAAAATCCACAGCTTTCATCTTAAAGGGAATAAGAGATCATTTATTTTGGAGCCATTTTGAGCAACAAAGGGCCAGGAACATTGATTTAGATTACTCAAGATTTTACATCCTGACATGAAATCAGTTTCATGAAGTTTTTATAGTTTTACAGACTAAAGAAAGTCATAAGACAAGTTTAAAATTACATTGATGGGTACATTAGAGAGATAGGTACAGCAAGATGGGCAAGCTTTTCTATAGGCCCAAGATGCTATCTGAGCTTTTGGGTCAGTGGAAACTAGGGGTCTGCTAAGTTAATAGATTCTAAAAAGCTTAGCTATTAGTCACGGGATATTAGTTCTGACAGAGTGGACACAGGCAAGGAGTGGCTGTTCTGGAAGGCTAGAATCTCTCCACCATACTGAAATTCAACCTGTCTCTGCAGGCACAGTAGATTATCAGGGATTTTGTTCACAATGCATATATGTTGTATATATGCCCAGACCTTGCCCCTACCAACATGGGCTGGATCACTGTAGGGGTTGCCATCAAAATCACATCCATAAGTTTGGGGTCTAGAGTCTGATACCACATTAGTGGCCACCAAGCTCCAAGGAGGTGGTGAGTGAGATAAGAAACTAGTGACACCATTATAATCTACTCCCCAGCCCCAACCCCAGAGCTGATTTGCATGCTAGTGAAAGCCTCAGCACCTGAGGTGTGTCCCCAGAGCCAAACCCTGTGAGGAGAGAAGGGAGAGAGGTGAGGGTCATAGGGATGAGAGAGGTGGGGGAAGCAGGTCTCTGATAAAAATCAGCAAATGATAGACAGTCCCACTTGGATGACACCTTCAAGGTCACCAAGTCTCAAGGCTCATTTGCATATGAGGAAAGTGATAGAGGAGACTTACAAAGCAAAGACAAAGCAAAAGATAAAAGAAGAAAAAATTCAAAAGGGAATGAGGGAAGGGGAGAAGTGGGCAAGGAGGACCTGAATGCATCTACTCCCCAATTAAAATACAAAACTCAAGATGGTTGGGAAAGAAATCACACTTAATCAAGGGTCAGCCCTGAAAAGATGGTGGGGACTGTCATCCCCAGAGCATCACCTTAAGAAGCACGGGCACATGAAAGGGCTGTTATAGAGACACGCCTGGAAATCGGCAAAACAAACAAACAAACAAACAAAAAACCCATGCCCTAAGCAGGGTCCTGCTCTTGGAACCTGCATCTTTAGACATACATCTTAGTTTCCTACAGTGTAACCCTCATAGCGGTTTACTCGGTTTACTCGCTTTGCCAGAGCTGATGCCCAGGACCAAATAGAAACAATATTACCCATTCTGGTGGCATCCAAAGATCATCAGTCATTCTGAGTTCTATCAGGCTAAAGAAACATCTTGATCATTTAGGTGCATTTGTCTTTGGGACTTAGGGCACAGTGCAAAGGGAAACTGAGCACAAAGGGACTTTGCCAAGAACCACTCTGAAAGGAGCCACCAAGGTACACCCATAGCCACCTTGTACCCGTGTGGGCTTGGAGCTTCTGGTTTTCCTCTCCACGGTCATTCCACAGCTGAGTCAGCAGATCTGCCTGAGGGGCCAACAGACACACAGCCCTTCTCCATGAGGCTGCTGCCCAGGCTCTGAGGTCCTTTGAGAACAGGGGCCAGAGCCAGGTACATACCCAGCTGGCCTTCTACACGGATGGTTCACTACTGGGACACTCGCCTTCTCCTCATTTTCCTTTTTGTTTAATGAACACATCTTCCTTTTTTTTTTCCTCTCTCTCTAATTAGGTGGAACAAACAACTTGAACCAGAATTTTTATTTCCCAGAAAAGCACCCGCCTGGACACAGTAAATATGTCATTAATCATCATTCCGAGGCGGAGGAACACGCTGGGCTAGGGAGGAGGAAAAGCAGTCAGAGGGCCTAATTAGAGCGAGGCCTCCCTGCTCGCTCTCACTCCCACCCTCAGAGCCCCACTCCCACCACCAAGTCCGGAGCCCATCCATTGAAGGGGATCTTGGCTGAGTCAAACTTATGTAAATATCTCTTGTTAGCACCTCAGAAAAGGAGAGGAAAGGATATAGAAGAACAATACTCACCCTATCCCCTCTCTTTCCACCCTCCCCCCATTCTACCCGGAGGTCTTATTTTCATCCAGGAAATTGTTCTTATTATCGCTTAGCTATTTATAGAGGTGGCGAGGTCTGCTGAGCAGCCCCAAGCCAATGTGGTAATAGGGTGCCAGCTGCAGCTCCCTCCACACATTGGCTTTGGTTTGGGGCTAAAATATACCCCATCTAACCCTATTCTGGAACCTCCAGTTGTACCCCTGGCCCAGAAGCTGACCTGCAGGCCATGGGCCTCATAAGACTGGCCCTTGGACTGTGGAACAGGCCACACCCCTCTCACTAGCCCCTCTGCACATGGTTAGGACCAATACTCCTCCTGCCAGGATAGAAAAGTACTAGAAGGCTTCAAGTCACAGCCTAAATCTGGCCAGTTTTATAATTTCAAAGAGTGAGGCTGCTATTCCACTCTGTCTTCTTCTGTTATAGACTGGCTTGACAATACAGTAGGAACCACTTATCCAGAGGCTCACAGAAGGTTCTACTCATCCCAGAGGCCACAAGCTTGGCCCCAAGTTAAGAAGGGCCATATTGAGCTAAGGACCTAGAAAATGAGTTCTGGCAGCCTATGAGTTGTTGTCAACTAGCTCAGTAACTGGCCTTTGTGGGACTGTGTCGCCAGCTGTAAGGCCTAGGTCAGGCATATCAGAGAGTCCATCCTTGGGGGTACCTACTCTTAAGTTTGAGTCCCAGTTTCTGCCCAGCAGTTCACTTTGAACTCAGCATTTACTTGCAAAATGTAGATAATGTTTCTTCCTCGAAACAAATCTGACAATGAGATACAAATCCATTGTTATCCTATGAGAGCTGTTCAGTAAGTAGGGTCATCTACTCCCTGGCTGCGGTCCAGGAAAAACAAGGCTGAATCAGCACCTTTCCCTGTAGGATGTAAAATCCCTTCCCAGAGGGGACGTCTTTGAGTCTGAACAGACCCCAATGCCACCTCTAGTGGCCCTCTGCCTACATTCTCTCATGTGTGCAGATCTTAATGGGCTCCAAACTGATGGGGAAGTGTCTGGAAAGAGGGACAGAAGAGTGAAGGGGATGGCAGCCATGGTGGAGGAACCAGTTACAGGATGGCACTAAGATCCAAGAAGAAAACGCAAAGACCTATGACTTGTGCTCACGTCTCGATGAAGCCGTAGCACAGCTTGGTGCTTAGTGCATTGTTGGGGCTATAGAGGCTAACAGGTCTGAAGCTTCCAACCAGACTGTGCTGTTTCAATGGTGCAGAGGCTTTCCTGGTCTCTTCTAGCTCTTGGCAGCTCCCAGCATTCCTTGGTTTATAGCAGGAGCATCCTAAACTCTGTCTTCATCACCACAGAGGCTGCCTAAGTTGTCTCCTTTCCAGGAAAGGACACTTTTGGAAGCCAGGATGGTCTCATCTCAAATTCCTTAACTAACTAATTAACTAATTGGCAAATGAATCCCCATTCTAAGACTGGGGTAGACTCCAATGTGGGGAGCGGGGTCAACCCATAAAAGAACCCTAGTACTACTTCTCCCACTAACTTCAGCATGAGTTTGGTAAAGTTTTGCTGCCTTGATGAGCCTTACCTGTGTCCTCCCTTGTCAAAAGGAAAGCCAGGCATTGGCCATACTGTGGCGTGGTGGAGCTTTAATGAGATCAGGAAGTACAATGATTCGGAGAGGTGCAAAGGCTTATTTGGGGATAATCAAAGGTGGACGCACACATTCCCTACCTGAGCCTGTTCTTAACTCAGTATTTCTAACTGTGTCACCCTTCTACAGACTCCTTCTTTCTGTCTACTGCAAACCCCCCCCCCCACTTGCTTGCTGTGGATCTGGAGAGTCACCAACACCAGATGCCAGTTCATTTTTAAGAAGGACCTACCCAAGGCCTGGCTTCCATTAAACTAAGCCTGCTTTCTGCTGAGCTTTTAAAGGCTTGCAAGTCCAGGCTGTTTTTCATACACCATGGCAATCTCTGTAGTTCCTTTTTTCCATCCACTATCCAGCATTCAGCCAGGCCAAGGCTGTAAGGGAACTAACTCCCACAGTTCTGCATGGAGACTGGAGTCCATGCAGACTCCTGGGCCATCTCAGTACAGTAACACAAGGTCTTCTGTTCCTTCACCACCTGTCTCCCCAGACTCTGCTTCGAGATGGCAAACGCGAGAGCATTGTCAGCACCCTCTTCATCTCCCCGGGAGACGTGGAAAACGGGCAGAGTATTGTATGCCGAGCCACCAACAAAGCCATCCCTGGAGGAAAGGAGACCTCAGTCACCATAGACATCCAGCGTGAGTACCAGCTGACTCTGTGTGTAACCACCCCATGTGGAATGGTGTATATGTGCATATGTGTATATGCAGGTGAACATACCTGTGCACACTTAGAGGCCAGAAGAGGGTGTTGGGAATCCTCTTCTACCAACTCTGCCTATTCCCTTAAGGCAACGTCTCCCCCTGAACCTGGGTTTTATGTTTTCTCTGCCAAGCTGGAAGCCTGATGGAGCTTAAGAGCTCCAACAGTCCTCATTTCTCTGTCCCCCTTGAAGCTGGAGTTATAGGTGATATGGGATGCCTACTTATTATGAGGGTGCTAGGTTCCCAAATCCCATCCTCATGATTGCACAGCAAGTGCTCTCTAACTACTGAGCCATCTCTCCAGTCCCCTGAAGCTGATGGACTTCACAATGCTTTCTAAGCCCTCGTTCAGGGCCTCTGGATCCTGTGTGCTGTGCTCTCCAGAGTTAGAGGGGCCACAGGAACTGTGCTGAGGGGTCTCAGAGCCTGTTTTGACAGCCAGAGGGCAGAAGTTTCCTCTCCGTGCCACAGATCCTAAGTGGCAGCCTTTGAAGTGCAGAGGACGTAGATATTAGTTAAGTACTGGGTAGGGGTTCGACACCCTGGCAGAACAACAGCCCCCACCTCAAGGTGGTTCCTTCCATTCTTCACTCAGTGATAGTGGAAGCAACAGAGTTCTTACCAAACCCAGGGCTAGGGAGATAAAAGAAGCTAGAGAGAAATGCCTAGGGCTTCCATCCCCTGGCCCTACCCCCACCCTGGGTCTTAGCACCACCCAGCCAGCAGCTATGGCCAGAGAGCAAAGCCCCACTTGGGAAAGGAAGTATGATGCTCACTCGGCATGAGGGCCAACAATTCAGAATGGATCCATCACCATGAACTGAGTGGCTCTAGACTCGTCACTTCACTGATAATTCCAGTTTCTAGTCTGATTTGCCGAAGCCATCTGAGGTCTCTTCCTAGTCTAGGAGTAGTCAAAGCTGAAAGCGCTCTCACAAACACAAGCTGAATCCAGGGGGAGTGAGGGCGGGAGACAATAAGTGTCTAAGTCCCTAGCTTTCTGGCTGCCATTTGTGACACTCCTGTCCTGCTGCCCTATAGCCCCACCTAGGCAGGAGGCTATGCCAGCCACAGAGTCCCATGTATCCATAGTTAGTTCCCCAGGACAGGAGCCAGGACCCTGACAGAGAAAGATGGAGGAGAAATATTTCTGCTCCAGACCACTGTTCGTTGTCCCACAAAAACCTAGTGACAAGAATGTCATCATAATAGCATCCCATGTACATTCAAATGCATCCTTCCTCCAGACGCACTCCAGACAGAGGGCTAGTTGACCAGGATACCTGGATTACAGGGTTTCATCTGAAAGGATGAAGGAATGAGGCCAGCATGAGGCTTAGACCCAGGCATTGGGTTTCCCTGCTGGGATCCTTCCAAGGTAGCACAGAACAGTGGACAGGGTCCAACATTCACCCTAGTTTGAATTCTGGCTTGGCCAGTTACTGATTGGCCTCACTAGCGAATTGGTTTGGACCTTAGTTTCCTCATCAATACATAAAAGGAATCACACCTACCTACCTCTTACGGTCGCAGTTAGGATTAAATGACATCATTCATGTCAACCCCTAGCACCACACGCAGCATATTTTGATTAAAGCACATGCTGTGGTTGGAAATCAGAGTGACAGGTGTGTGGTGGCCTTTCCCCAGATGTCATCACAGCTCCATCCGTTTGACCCAGCGCTCCATGTCCCCTAGCAGGAAAGTGTTTATATACACCTACCAAGAAAAAGCCCAGCCCTTCTCCGTGCCTGCCTCCTCTGCCTTCCCCTCAGATTCACTTGCTCATTCAGTGAGCATCCAACTGTTTGCAGTGGACACCACAGGCTGGATCATAGCCGCCTTTGCAAACCTGCTCATTTTCTCAGTCAACCACGAAGCCTCCAAACTCAGCAAAAGCACATTTGTTGTTTGTTTCCCTTGGTCTTTATATGTTACCCAACGGAAGACAAAGCCCCCAGATTGGGTAATGGGAGAGAACGCGTGACACCCCCCAAAGCCTCACCACATCTGGACTCTGTGTCCAGCTGCCAAGTTTCAAACGGATGTGCTATAAAATCACTGAGTCATGAAGTTTCTCTCTGCCCCCCCAGTACTTCCTCTGAAAATGCACATGTGCACATACATACACACACACACACACACACACACACACACACACACACAGGTTGCTGATGGAAACCCTAACAGACTCTCAGCTGTAACATCTGCTCAATGTGATCTCAGTTCCACCCTCCTGCAAGTTATGCATCCGACATCTCAAGTGGGATTAAAATCATGTTTAATCGTTGGGTATGACATAAACTATTTATACCTCTGGAATCTGTCAGACTCCTAGAAATCCACATCATACACATCCTGAGGAGAGGGATGGAAATGGGGACATGGGACCCCTGGCTCTGGGGATATAGATGCACGTGAAACTGACTGGAGTGGAACCTCCTGGGTCTAATCTCCTGAGGCCCTAGGGACCGAGGGTGCTGCAAAGAATGAAGGAAGAAGCAGAAGAGGCATCTACGGGGTGAACTGATAACACAGGTGTAAGTGAGCATCCAGCAAGTGAGGACAGGAGAGGGGGCGTCCAGCAGGTACACACTCCATCTTCTTGCTTCCCAAGGGATTATCACTTTGTAAAGAACACTGGGTGAAGGATGAGCCTTTGCAAGGCTCCCCTGAGCTCTGTAAGGGGTTTCTAGCGATTTTTGAACTGACACCATCATTGCAAACAAGAGTTGGATTGAGATCATCTATCACCCACCAGGACTGGATTTCACAATGTGAGGCTAGCAATGTGCAGAGGTCCGGACGGCAGTTAGCACAGTCAGCAAACTCCTCTAGACAAACTTCTTTACCAGGAGGAGTGGTCGGCTTGGCCAGCCTGTCCTGCCCAGGTCTGTAAGATTCCTGAGTCAGCATTGCCTGGGAAGCTGCTGGGAAACCACCAGGGAAGATGCTGTATAACTTGCAGGGGGGGTGTACTCCAAGTCTAAGAAGTGGGAGGAGAGTCCCCATGGTGGTCCCTTGACAGTGAGCCCTTGAATCTTGCTTTGAAAATCAAAATTCAGGTGGATGAAATGCCTTCCTGTATTACTCAGCTTCTCACCATTTATAGCAAACACATGAGATAGTAAAGGGGCGGGGGGAAATGGTTTCACTTCATTACTTGGGATGACCCACTCCATGACCCATTGCTTTGTCTGGGGTAAGATAGCATATCAAGGAGGGGGCGTGTGCTCCAGCCAAAGCACTTACTTGAGGGCCAAGGAACAAGGAAAAAGAAAGACACTGGGATTCTATAAGATCTCTCCTAAACTTCCCACTGCCCCTAACCCTCTCAAAGGTCCCAATTCCCCCTCAATAACATGTCTCTGAAGACCAAGTCATTAGCCCATGACCCATGAGGGTGAGAGGAGGCTTAAGTTCCACACGTCAGCACCATGATGTTTCCTGTAACCCCAAATGAAAAGGTTCACAAACCAGCTGCTCCTATACCTGATGAAGGACCTGTTTATGGTCCTCCTAGAACTAGAAAACAATGCAGGGAGAATAGACCCTCAAGCACGGGTGGCCACCTACTGCTCAGAAATGGGACTCTTTCCTGGCATCTGCCAATGCTAACACAGCTCAGTCCCTGTGCCCTCACCCAGCACCCAACATGAGCAGTGACTCACAGAAGGGACCCAGCAGACAATACTCCCAACCCCAAAATTCAGTTTATAACTCAGGGATGACTCTCAGGGCCCTCCTATAGTCTTGAACCAGGAGCCCAGAGCACCAGGATAGAGTGTCACTCCCTGGGGAGTCCCTCACAAATATCCTCCACGGCTGCTGAGAAACTGGATTCTTAACGCTGAATCCATAGAAAGTCTTTTTAACTCTGGTTCCCAAACCACACATTGCCAGGTCCAGGTTCAGGCCCAGGCCCAAGCTCAGGCCCAGACCCAGGCCCAGGAGATGGAAGCCCAGGGTGCTAGTGAGGCCATGGGGACTTAGCTGCCCTCTAATTCAGCATGCACTGTAGTCATGCTTCCAGACCCCATTGAGGAAAATCCCTGCTGTTGGATGCCGAAGAGTCTGAAAGTGCTGTGCCAAGGCTTGGGATATACTGGGAGCACAGCATCAGGATGAGCCAACCTGTGGCAGCTGGAGTGGAGGGGGGGCAAGGTAGGGGGTAAAGGGGTGGGGGATGAGGCTGACCACCAGAAAAGGGAAAAGCCAAACCAACACAAGACCATTCCCTGGGCCTAGATCTACCTCTCTGCATCTGCTTGCAAATCTTCAAGTTCTATTAGCCACATCCTTCCATTCTTCCTAAGTCTGTCTGTCTATCTGTCTGTCTGTCTGCCTGCCTGCCTCTCTCTCTCTCTCTCTCTCTCTCTCTCTCTCTCTCTCTCTCTCTCTGTGAGTGTGAGTGTGTGTGTGTGTGTGTGTGTGTGTGTGTGTGTGTGTGTGTGTGTGTGTGTGTTTCTCTATGTCTCTGTCTCTCTGTCAATCTCTCCCTCTCCCTCCTTCCCTCCTTTTTCCTGTGGTCCTCATTGTCATTGTTTTCTGTGTTCTTTCTCTCCAATGTCCTATCATTTTTTATGTGCTAGGCCTCCTGGCTTTCCTGCTGTCCATTTAGCATCTTTGTCTAGGTATGTGTCTGTGCACAGCTCCATCTCATTCTTTATTCCTCTCCCACCCCCCACCTCTAGGTTTCTCCTCTTTTTTTTTTTTTTTTTTTTTTTTTTTTTTGGTTTTTTGAGACAGGGTTTCTCTGCGTAACTTTGGAGCCTATCCTGGCACTCACTCTGGAGACCAGGCTGGCCTCGAACTCACAGAGAATCGCCTGCCTCTGCCTGCCGAGTGCTGGGATTAAAGGCGTGTACCACCAATGCCTGGCAGTTTCTCCTCTTCTTAACCTTCTACAATCCTCAGTGGGCATGTTGGTGTGCCTTTCTGTGTCTCTGCCTATCTCTCTCTGCCTTCCTCCTGTCTGCGTGCCTCTGTCTCTCCATGTGGTCTTCACTTCTGTCCTCTGTGTTGTATGCTTTGCCACACCCACCCCAAACCCTTCCAAGTGGTCTCTCTGTAGGCACCCCATTTCCCAGTTTCTGTCTCCTCCACCCCAGATCATTTAGCACTTCAGAGTGGGCTTTTTATCATGTCAGAGGCCCCAGCTCAGGATGCTAGGGGCCTGGTGACACCATTTGGGACTCAGCAGAGATGATTGCACTGATGAAAGGGTGTAAATGCCACTTTCAAGTTACCAGAGGCCCCACAACCTTTACATGGAGATAATAAACAGACATTTCGCAGACAGGAAGCTTGTACTGTGGGCTGAGGGCTCCTTCCCACCACTCCCCACAAGTGGAATGGAGGTTGAAGCTAGGCTGCACACATCTGGGGCCTCGGAAACCAGTGAACCAGAGATAGATGTTCATTGCCATTCAGACCTTGAGTCACAGAGGGACCTGCACACAGCACCCAGGGCTACCTGAAGCAGCCCACTCCCAGGGAGCAAATAGCCTACTGCAGAGGCCTCCTCACTCTCCGGGGATCCACCACAGTGGTCCCTGGGTGGTAGGAACCCTGCCCTTGCCCTTCCATGTCGGCCTGCCCTATTCTTTCCCCAGTCTGTACTGAACCTCTTCTCCCTGCAGATCCCCCACTTGTCAACTTGTCGGTAGAACCACAGCCGGTACTGGAGGACAACATTGTCACGTTCCACTGCTCTGCAAAGGCCAACCCAGCTGTCACCCAGTACAGGTGAGCATCACTGCTGTGAAGACAGCTTGCCTGTCACGTGGGATGTCACACATGGCCACAGGAGGCCCCTCACAGCAGGTATCCAAATGGACTTCTCCCTCCTCCCATGCCAGCCCCACCTGCTAGTCTCTTCCTTTCAAGCTCACATGGCCCTCCTGTTTCAATGGCTTGTTTATTCCATATTTCTGAAGCAACAGAGCAAGGCTCAGACAAATGTTGAAACCACTAGCAGAATGAGTAAGTCGGTGTACTTAGCACTGTATAGCCGGCCAGCGCCCAAAGGGCACCTGGAATCCTGCAGAGCCACCACCCGGCCCTGTGTCTTCATCCACATCACTGATAAAGGGATCATGTTTTTCACATGCTTGTCTCTGCCTTCTGACCGAATTTCTCAGAGGCAAGAACTGCAATTTAGTCACTTACGGCTCTCAGCATGCAGTGTATCGCATGGCATAAACTAAGCATTCCTTACACGCATCTGACTGATCAAATAAACCTTCGGAGATGCTCCTGCCTGTGTGAATCACCACACAGCATCTCAGAAACTAAGTGACCTCAGAGGTATCCAAGTACAGGTGTGGGATGCTCACTCTGTTAGATGTTTTGTAGAACTTCCCATGATCCTCACTTCCCAGCAGCCAGGCTTGATGGCATAGCCCAGGACATCACCTCCACTATGGATACAAGCTATTAAGCTGAAGCTTCTGCAAGAGGCAGGAATGCTAATGGCCCCAGACAAGGAAGGCAATGACTAGGGATGTGGATGAGAGGGAAGATATGAGGCATGAGGCCGAGCAGTCCCAGCAGATGGAAGAAAGAGCAATGGACCACTGAAGCAGCCGTGGCAGGCTCAGGGTGGACACAGTGAACTTCTCTGGCTTCCTGTAGTGTGGATAATAGAGCAGCGGGGGGGGGGGGGCAAAAATCAGGGAAGCCCACAGTCTCTCTATCCATCCCTCCTGAGTTAACCCTTGCTGCATTGGAAGTGAGAAGATCAGACAGCCTCTGATACCCACCCCAAATGCAAGGAATCTCCCACTCCCAGGAATCCAGCAATCCAGTCAGTTCCAGAGGCTATTTTGGCCTGGATCTGGCACTGTCCAGAAGTGACAGAAGTTGCAGAAGGAACTTTAAAAAGGCTCTTGTCTCTGGGTTTCTAACTGCACCTGCCGTCTCTGTGTTTCTCTCCTGTCTGCCCTGGCTCTCAGCTTGAGGTTCCTAGACAGGTATACTGTACCCAGGAGACACTTCAAATGCCAGTTCCCTTATTGTCCATAACCATCCCCCACCAGACAGGCAGACATGCAGACAGCCTTCCACTGGCCATCACAGCATCTCCCAAATGCCTATGGGGCCCTAGAGACTGGAACACTCAACTCTCCATTTCCATGTCACTGCCAGACTCCCTGTTAGCTGAGGGCCTAGTGATCTGTTGAGCAAGCATGGCAGCATGCCCCAGATAGTCAGCAGCCTCCACTCAAAGACCCAAAGACCTCCAACTGCCTTCGGACCTCAGTTCCATACCCAGCTGCTGGGGATGACTCCTAGGATCACCCCTCTCAAAGACACAAAAGAGCAAGGATAAGGAGAAAGTGTGAGCCTACACAGGAGGACATTTTGAAATGCATGTGATCAAATGTGAACAGCCAGCAAATCTAGGTGATGAAAAGATGGCAGCTAGTGGGAATTACTAAAACTTTTCTTTTGATTTGAAATTTGAGTTTCTTCGAGCTAACAAATTAATAAATGAACACAGAGAGAACATGCAATCTTCCTGGACCATTGGGTCCTGTGGGGCTCCCTCCTATCCTACCCTGAAGCATATGAATCCCACATGAGCTCCTGGTATAAGAACAGGGACCAGAATGGTTGGGCGACCTGCAGATGGTCACTGTTCTTATTTGCTACCAATTCTTAGAACCTTCTGATTAACTGGTGGTTACCAGTACCAGCTTGGGCTCGATCCAGGACTCAAAAGGCCTTGGGAGCCTGCCTGGCCCCCAGGAAATGGTGGGAAAGCTGGGCTGGGCTGGGCTGGGCTGGGCTGGGCTGGGCTATTAAGTTGAGAAGAGGTTTAGGGATCCTGTTTAGCCCCTTCCCTCCACCAAGTCTTGCCAACAGCTCACTTTCATTTTCCACATATAGGACCCAGGAGGAAATGCCTTAAGCAAATCTATAACATAAGTACATTGATATTTTTTCCCAAGTGATGTTGACAAGATTATAGGGATCTTTGCTTCTTTCATTTGTTCATCTTGATTGCTTCCTCTCTGGTCCACCCAAGAGGCTGTAATCTCTGAAATTAGATGTGCACCCTCTCTTAACCCTACCCTGAGATGGGGCTGACTGGGCATGGAAGCTGCCTCTTCACTGCCTACAGGACCTGGGTTAGTGGACTAGGCTTAAGCACAACAAGAGGTGCTCTGGGCTTTATCCTCTGAAGGTCTCTGGCAGATAAAAGACCACAATCACCCAGATAAAGTGTACAGGGCTGTTTGACACACCAACCTGCAGCTGTGACATGTTGGGCCTCTTGATTCTGTGATATAAATAATTAATCCTCTTACATTTGTTCAGACCAAATTAGACATTGATTGAAAAGGCTTAAGCTAAAGCAGTCCAAGGAGGGCTTGGGAGAAATGGTGATGATGCAGTGGTGGGGACCAGGCCAAGGAGGCTGAGCCACAAACTGTGAGGTAATATGTAAAGTAAAAAGGAAGCTGCTCTTTGGTTCTGGAACCCTGTGGCCCAATACTGGAATGAGATATTCAGCCTGAGTGCATCTGGAAGGCCCTCCAGAGAGCTGTTTGATGAAAGAAGAGAGTAAGAGAGGGGGGGAAATGACTGAATGGCAAGATATGAGCAGAGGGTGTTTAGGGAGAGACCCCATACCAACAAAACCTAGGTCCAGCCTTTTGAAATTCAGCCCTACAGATAACCCCCCTCTTCCTTCTATGACCCTGAAACAGGAGAGTCAGAGCACCCTTCCTGCCTTCCCTCCTTTGGAGGCTCACAGCAAGCTGGCTCAGACTTCTCCCAAGACAGAAAACTTCCCATGGCCAGCCACATCCTAATTCTTCTCCTCTCTGATTCCTTTGGATGAAAAGAAATGTCCACCTGGCCTTGAAGATGCAACCACAGACCTTGGAGTACTGAGTCACAGGCCTGCAGGGCCCAAGGAGTCCCAACAATCAGATCCTGGGGAGCAGTGCTCTCCCTAAGCTCCCCAGTGAGGGCCCCAGAAAGAGAGGGAAGAAGGTTCCATCTTCTCCAGGATCCCCCAGAGAAAAACAGCCTGCCTGTCTGAACCAGTGCCCCTGGGCAGGCCCAGGGGCCCAGCCCCAGCTATGTGCTATGTGCAAGGAAAACTTACCTGGCCCTCCCCACCTGCTCTCAGCTCCTCACCAGTCCCCCCACCACTTATAAGCCCTCCCTTCAACAGGGTGGAAGGGATAGAGGCTGGACACTGATCCCCAGCTGTGTGTCTGCAACAGAATTAATCCACCTCAGGCAGGGGCCGTGCCTGACTATTAAGTCTGGTCATTAAATTAAAGTTAGGAATTGAAACGACTCATGAATAACTCATAATGGTTTGCTGGGAAGCTCCTTAAGCTCTCAGGGAGCTATGGTTTGCTCTGTTGTTAAACTATAATTGTTATTATTAATTGTGTTCTTAATAGTGACTCGATATTAATTTGAGATAACAACCACATGGCGCCAGTCTAGGTGTTCCTTGGGATGTAGAGAAGTGGCCATCTCTCTAGGGGCTAGAAAGGACACACTGAGCCAAGAGCTGGTGAAGAGAAGGAGGGGACAGAATCAGTGTCACCAAGAAAGGGCCAGGAGCACAGGAAGGAAGGGAAGGGGAGAAGCAGCGGTCAGGTCATTGGGAATGGCAAGTCCATGGAACAGCAGTGGGGCCAGAGGCCTCTGGAAACACCCCAGGACAGGCTGCAGAGTCCTAGGAGCCTGGTTAGAAGTTTTGTGTTTTCAAGGAGTGAATGTTGTATACCGTAAGTTTAAGACAAGGAGCTGTAAATACTTTCCCTTTAGGATTCTATAATCTGCATGTACACAAGTACACATGCATATACATTCATACTCACACAGGCAAACCCTCATAGGCACACATAGACACACATACATGCACACCTGCACACATACACAAACACATGGACATACACATACACACCTGCACTCACACTTGCACACAATCATACCCACACATGCACATATATACACAAGTGTAAATGTTCATACTTAGACATTTACTCACCTGCATCTTGTACAGATACACATACACACATGTAAATCCCTTAGATGAACACATAAGTACATACCTACATTTATAATCATGAAATTCCCCCATGTACACAGCACACAAGCACATACTTACTAGTGGACCCAAGCAAACCTTCATGTGTACACATATATGCGAAATCTCATACTTACAGATGCATACACATGCACACGTGTTTACATGCACATATTCAAACTTTCACACATACAAGCCCCCTCTGGTACAAATATACACATATGTCCTTGCACCTACTCACTTGCACATAAGCAAACCCTCATGTACACATATATACATATAGGCATAGACACATATATACTCATACTTACAGACCACACATGAAAAGCCTCATGATCATATATGCATATCTTACGTGTGCTTTTGCACATGCACGTTTGTGCACATGTTGGTCACCTGGTGGCTGCTCTAACACAGTGATCACTACCCCAGGACTAAGAACAAGCCTGAAGCTCAAGGTTTTTTAGGCTCTTCCTTACAATATGATACTGATCAGCTCATAAGAGAAATTTTCTACCCACTGGTCCCCACCCAACCAGGGCTAATGGGTCAGTGACCTCAAAGAAACAAAGCCAGGATGGGAGGGCAGAGTTATTAGTAAAATCAAGTACCTACCCTAGGAAGAAGGCTGAGAAGATTTACAAAATGATGAGGGAGCGGGGCACAGTGAGGCATCTATCTGAATGGGGCAGAAGAGAGGTCAGAGGTTAGTGAGAGCGTAATGTAGGGCTTCAATAACCCTACCCTACATGTTCTTGTCTGGAAACCAAGCTTCTGTGTGTAGGGAGATGCACACACTCATGTGTGTAATGTACACGTGTGTATAGGGTATACGTCATTAATCCTCACCTCTGATATCATGCACTCGGCCTCCCTCATTTCCCTACTTGGTCCAGGACAGGGCTTACAATAGAGCTCAAAGCAGTATGGCCAGGCTGTCTGGTGACTGACAGTTGGATTAGCAAATAACCTGGATACCATGGAGTAGAGGGTTTAGCCAGGTAACTTTGTCACTTCCATAGTGACCTACTTGTCAAGCACCTCTGACTATGTGGTGACCATGGCTCAAATCTGATCAGCTGCATGGCCACGTTGTGGGTACAAGATCATCCCCTTCTCATTTCCTTGAAGAATGGGTATGCCTAGCTTCCTAAAGGGTGCCGCCCATAGACCTCTCACCTCCGTTGCAGGTGGGCCAAACGGGGTCACATCATCAAGGAGGCATCTGGGGAGCTTTATAGGACCACCGTGGACTACACATACTTCTCAGAGCCTGTGTCCTGTGAAGTGACCAATGCCTTGGGCAGCACCAACCTCAGCCGCACAGTGGACGTCTACTGTGAGTGAGAAGACTCAGGAAACCCTGGGGAGTGGACAGTGGGTGGTGTCTGATTGAGACTATGGCTAGACTCATCACCTGCAATCTAGTGTACCTAGATGCTTACAGCATCTCTAGTGTACCTAGATGCTTACAGCATCTCTTAGTATCACTCCTACTTAGATCTTTGACTGCCCCAGCGAGGCAGTACCAGCCCAGAGTGCAGTGACTAGTTACTGTGGACTGGGTGGGCTGGCCAGCAGAAATCAAGAACCAGCATGAGTCTTCTAGTGCCCTTGTATCCCAATCACCTTCTGAGGGCTGTACCTCCTAATACATCTCCACTGGGGATTTCAGCATATGATTCTGAGGGGGACACAGCATACAGTCTGTAAGCATATCTTATTATTCCTGTTATCAAAATGAGGTAGATGGACACTCACATGTGCAAAGTGACTAAGTGGTAAGGGTGACTTATGACTTAACTTATGACTTAACATTGATCAAACTCATTACCTGTACACACACTCCACTGTCCCACTGAGGGGACTCATAGACAACCCCTTGTCTCACCCGTGGCTGAACAGATGAGGCCAACCTACTCTTGAGGACTAGCTAGCTGGATGCATTCAAAAAATTACAAAAACCAGAGTGGTGACACACACCCATGATCCAAGCACTCAAAAGGCTAATGCAAGAGGACTGACTTGAGTTTGAGGCCAAGCAGGGCTACATACTGAGTTCAAGGCCAGCCTGAGATGCATATCATAGCCATACACACAATCAGCTCACATACTGCCCTTTAGTTTTAAAAGCACTTTCACAAACTTGACATTGACCAACTCTTGTCCCACAAAGACTCAGCAGATGTGTTGTTTTATCTCTCACATCTTGAAACTAGTTTCTGTCTCCCAATTCCAGAGACCAGGATTTGTCTCCTCAAAGATGTGTTCCAAGGCTTTCCTGGGTAGCTCTCTGAATACCACTTGGAACAAGGCTTAGTTTATAGACCAGTATGTTGGAACAAGGCAGAGAAGGGCTGGCACAGAGGTGTCAGAAATGGGGCCAGAAGCTTCTTCTAGAAGGCTTAGAAGGGGTTCCGGGGTGTCTTGGATAGAAGACACCCTGAAAGTATCTAGTAGAAGACACTGTAGAAGGGCTCCAGTTGGGCCAAGTCATTTCAAGTCATGGTCCCAATGCCCAAGACTTCTAAAGCAGGAGGTTTCCTCAACTTTCTGAAGCCAGACAGGACAAGGACAAAAAGAAGGCGCTGAGAGGTAAATCAAGGTAGAAATTGGCCTAAGTGCATTCATCTGTGGCTGGTACTGCCTGCTCTGAGGACCTGAGAAAAACAGAACCTGGAAAAGACGGGTCTCATCCTCATCTCCAGAGTCCTGCTCTCATGCCTCAGGCCCAGCCTCATCAGAGAATCGAAATCTAAAGAAGTGGACTGAGGTGGATTGAGGTGGCTAACCCAGTGCCTCCCTTCTTTCAGTTGGGGTGGGTAAAAAGGAGAGGAGAGCAAGAAGACTCCCCAGTACTTCCAAGCCTCCCTGAGCCCATCTCCTCTTTCCTCCCCATCACAGTTGGTCCCCGAATGACCTCAGAGCCTCAGTCTCTTCTGGTAGATCTGGGCTCAGATGCGGTCTTCAGCTGTTCATGGATTGGTAACCCATCGCTGACCATCGTGTGGATGAAAAGGGGCTCTGGTGTGGTGAGTCCACGGGCTCCAGGATCCCATGGCAGACTGAAGGATAGATAATGCAGCAAGCAGGAGGCTGTGGGGGGAGATACTCTCTGTAATAAGTCAAAGGGGTACCAGAAAGAGGAGCAGGAACTGAGAGACCAACCTGTACCCATATCACTCTGAACACACTATGCCCAGGGCAGTTTGCCCTGGTACCAGAAAGACTTCTAAACTTGCCCTGGATAAACTTACCCTTAGTCTTGGCATGATGGTTTGGAGACAGGCAGAAGAAACCAACCTTTGGGTAGCCTATTATGTTCTCACAGCTGCAGCACTGGTCCAGGTGGTGTCGTTTCCCCCATTAGATGGATGGGCCTCTGAGATAGTCAGTAACTGACCTATACCACACAAATACAGTGCTAGAGCAGGAATAGCTAGTGTCCAAGACTGCATTCATACCATCACCTCCAGCTGTCTCCCAAGGGGATAGTAATGATGACTCTGCAAACCTGGATTCAAGGATCCTCTGCTACCCATGGGCAGGTGGGAGGTCATAGGAGGGACAGTATCCATCTCTCCACATGAAGAAGCTGTGGGTACTTAGTTAGGGGTTATCACACTCCTGCCACCACCATACACTACATCCACAAGCCTGTATCTAGAACGGAGGTCTCCATGTGTGTGTGGGGGGGGGTGGTCTCCTCTCCAAAGCCTAAATGGTACTATCTGCCTCCTACTTCACATGTCACTTTGGTGTTTACAGAGATGCTTTGGCATCTGTGTCAGCCATCAACCCCAGGAGGAGGAAGCCTTCCCTTGTTCTTTGTGTCTGATCCTCCCCCCATCCTTCCTAGGTCCTGAGCAATGAGAAGACCCTGACCCTCAAATCTGTCCGCCAGGAGGATGCTGGGAAGTACGTGTGCCGGGCTGTGGTGCCCCGGGTAGGAGCTGGGGAGAGAGAGGTGACCTTGACTGTCAATGGTAAGGGTCCCTTGCAAGCACAGTATCAGTTGTAGAGTGATTAAGTGATGGATTTTATCCTGGGCAAGAAAAAGAAGTCAGAGGTCACAGGCCCTAGTGTGAGGCTTTAGGGTCCTGACCTGAAAGCAGGATTTGAGCCAATTTCTGGAAATGAGCCAAAGTGACTTTATCTCAACCTAGGAAGCCACCCATGGAAAAATCATCTATTCTCCTCCTTTGCTAGAAAACCAAGCCCAGCTTGATGCCTCCCCAGCATCCCTCTGCTGTCCCCATTACTCGGTTCCTGCCCAGTAGTTCCTCTTCTCTCCTGAGAGAGGCAACTGCGGCAGAGGAATGGTCGATCTACTCATCTACCCAGCCCCAGAGCATTCACACATCAGCTCTCCCAGGCAGAACCCAGACTCCCAAGCACTCCTGCCTTTCCTGTGTGTCCCCAGGATGCCACCAATAAATTGGCACTGCAGGGCTAAAAATAACAGCATCTGATCGCGCCTCAGAATATCCATGGCAACACAGGCTGCAGCCTTTTCCTGCCGCGCCAGTGTCTGTCTGACACTCCACTCAGTGCGCCAGGCCACAGTGAAATCATCAGCCCTCCCCACTGCCCGCTCTGGGGAGGGCGCTGAGGAGTCAAGCTGCCATGCCTGTTGTCAGCTGTGACCCGAAGGCTAGAGACCCCCAGACACACACATGCCCACCAGAGTCCCCAAACCTGGAGCTATTTACTGAGCATCCTTGTGTTGGTACGGGGAGGGGGGGATGTACAGAGGGGCTGGTGTTTTTTACTGTTACTCTTAGACATTCAAGCATTTCCTAATGGGAACTTAAAAAGACTTTGGTGGGAAAAGAGCTCTTTCTTTGCTCCTGAGAAGTGCACACACCTCAGAGGGACCCACATTCCAGTCTAGGCCCTGGCATCCAGCCAACATTTATCCTGTCCATTTTTTTTTTTTCTCAGCCTGCGCACCTTTCCTAGGTTGCTGGGCAGAGAACAACTAAAGGAATCAAGAGGAGGAAGGAAACTGCCCTGTGTTTATTTTCTACTAGTCACACTGAGACTAGGGTCTAGATGAAATGACCCAAAGGGAGGAACCTGCTAGCCTCCACCAGGGATGGGACTGTCTGTCCTGCCTGCAATTGGAGAACAGGTGGAATGGTGGTGAGGCTGGTAGACAGGAATGTGGGTGTCTAGAATGCATCCATCTCCAGCTCTGCCAGCCCCTCCTGTGGGTGACAGCCAGTCCAGTGGCCTTTGGGAAATGAATTGGCTCCGCTATAACCTGAGTTGGCTCAAAGTGAGTACCCAGAGGAAGGGGAAGATGGCTGCCAACAGCGGGTTTGCTCTCTGGGCCGGGTTTCATTTTTCATAGTTTTTTGTTTTCTTTTAAGAAGCCCATAAATGCATATGTATTTGTTGACAGATTTTAAAGCCCTGTAAACCCCTTGGGGGATTCCTAGTTCTTGGGAAATGAAAGGAAAAGATTTTATGGTATCATCGCTTCTCAGCCCAGATCCAAAGCGGAGCAGAGCATTACCCAGGGTCCTCGGAATGTAGGGCCGCTGTGTCTTGGGGCCAAAGAACTCTAAGGAGGAAAGTGAGATTCAGCCCATCTTTAAAGTCTTCTGAGGGCAAAGCTCTTACCTGGAAGTCGCCCATATCCTGTGCACCAGACAGAGCTATTTCCATTCTAAACTCAGAAGCCATCTCTCCCAATACCTTTTCCCCCCTTGGCTGAGAACTACACATAGAAATGCAAATCTGTTTTAATTAAGGTGGTTAATAAACAGCAATTATGTTTGCAGCAATTTTTGTTTTGTTCTCAGCATAATTTTGCCTGTTCTCCAGATCTCTTGCTCTTAGCCATCTTTCCTCTGTTTGGCAGTCGAAATCTAACCATCACCCCAGGGACAGGGAACATGTGGGAAGTTTTTCATCCCCACCCTCATCTCTCAACTGCCCAGCCCAGCCTGGGGAGTTACCTGTAGATAGGGGACACTTAACTGGAAGTGTCATGACATAGGCTTCACTCTGGGTAGCATTTCTTGGCTGCCCAATGTGATGAGACTGGCCCTCAAAAGCTGACAGATGTCTCTCTCTCTCTCTCTCTCTCTCTCTCTCTCTCTCTCTCTCTCTCTCTCTCTCTCTCTCTCTCTCTCTCTCTCTCTCTCTCTCCCCCCTTCATCTCTCCCTTCCTCCCTCCCCCTCCCCGAGCACACACTGAATGGGATAATACTGGGATTTGCAGTGTAGTTTCATCTGGCCTGGCTGGGTGTGTGTGTGTAGACAAGACGATCAACTACAGGGTCTTCTGAGACCTATATAGGATTAAGGCTATGAGCTCCTCTAGTTCACTTCCCCATTTGCAGGGTAATTCCCGCCCTTGGTGAAAGAACAGTACCACTTCCCTTCCTGACCCAGCAGACACCCTGTTTGTTAGGCAAGTGTGCCCTCTGCTGGATAACTGAAAAATGGCTTGAGTCCCAACAATGGAGCAAGGCTGGACAGCATTCTTTCCACTCTTCCTTGCATTGATTCCCTTCCCAAGATCACCACCTCCTTTGCAAAGCATTCCCCATCTGTAGATAGAATTATGCTCTCTCCTCTGAAGCCAGTTAATGCTTTATCTTCACCACTCCTGTGCTATGAACACTCGCCACCTTTTATTGGTTACTTAACATCTTCTGGGGATTCTGACTTGGAAGCATTCACTCATGGTCCCTGGAGAGGTTTATGACTGAATGCCTAATTTATCTTCAGATGCCCTACATCACACTCTGCCTTGCATGCGCAGGCCTTCTGTAAATGTTTGCTGAGTGCTTGGATTGGTCGATATACTTCTGAACCCACCAAAGAGGGTGCCAGATGGGGCTTTGCCCTTCCTGCTTCCCTAACATGATGACATCTTTCCAACAGGACCCCCTATCATCTCCAGCACACAGACCCAGCATGCCCTGCACGGTGAGAAGGGCCAGATCAAGTGTTTCATCCGGAGCACACCACCACCTGACCGAATCGTGAGTGTTCTAGGGAGGGATGGTGGTGAGGGCACCAGCAGCGCCCCTACTCCCGGTATCCAGGGGTCACCTCAGCCAAAGTCTGGGCAGCCTGCAAATTGGCAGGCTCTGGAGCTTCCCTTCCCTCTGTAAAGGGAAATGATACCTATCTGTGTCTTGAGGATACACCCTGAAGACAAAATAAGAGAAGGTATCCTCCTGTCTAGGAACAGGCAAGCTTGGGGGTACTCCTGCCTCCAAGTGCCAGCATTAATGATTCAAATTGAATTGGCATCCTGAGTGCAGAGAGCAAGTGAAAACAGCAGAGAGGGGGCGGCCCATTTCTTTTCTTTCTTGGCCTCAAAGCCAGTGATAAAATTGTAAACTCGGTGCAGTTTACAGTCATCCATCTCTGCATCTCCCAGAATCATCCTCTCCAGACTCTTCCGCTCCTAATGCCCAGGGGATACCCTGTGCCTTCCAGATCAAAATGTTCCTTCCAAAATGGCCACTATATTATCCTTTCCTCCTCCAACCTCTCAGCCTCTAAGGCAGACCAGACACCTTCCCAAGTTCACCATCATTTGCATGATGGTGTCTGCATTTAAGAAAGGCTTAAATTGTCCGATTTCCTATCATTGTGTGGGTAGAACACAGAGGTGGAATAAATGCCAAAGTGCGCAAGTGGAGATCAGAGGCCAACTTTGTGGAATCGGTTCTCTCCTTCCACACTTACTCAGGTTTTAGAGATTTAACTCAGGTCATCATGCCCATGTGGCAAGTGCCTTGTCTTTTTAAACAGAGGATTTTGCACCCCCATTCAATCTAAAGCTGGTTGCTGCTCCAGTATGAAAACAAGGAAAAAGTGAGCATTTGTAGCACTTCTGAGGGAAAGTGTTGTTTTAGTAAGCTCAGTGATGATGTCTTAGTTACTTTATATCACTGTAACAAAAGAAAGCATACAATTGGATTTACAGTTAAGAGGGTTAGAGTCCATGATGGCAGATCAAGGGCATAGTGGCAGGAACAGCAGAGAGCCAGAGAGCACACTGGGAATGACATTAGTCTTTTTGAAACCTCAAAGCCCACCCCCAGTGACTCACCTCCTCCAACAAAGCCTCACTTTCTAATCCTTCCCAAACAGTTCCACCAGTGTGGATCAAGTATTCAAACATATGAGCCTACTGGGGCTATTCTCATTCAAAACACCACAGATGGTCTTGCTAGTAGATTGCCCAGAGGCCAACTCCACACTGTGACAGTGCTGGAAGGCTGTGGCTCAGCTGGGCACTGCTCAAATAAGAGCCTATGTGTGCCAGAGATACTGCCTGGTAAACTAAGACATTGTTAAAGGATTATTGCTATTAAATGCTGTCTCAGGCATCTGGTTCATTTGCTGTCTGAAAGAGTCACATAAAATTGCAAATAATTGCACATAGTAACTATTACCTATGTCTCCCCACTCACTCTTTAGTTTTTTAATTATAAATCTAACACATGGCCATTGTAAAAGATCTCCTTCAATTACCCTTGAGCATTGTTATGCCATCTTTTTCTTTATAGTTATTTATTTCTAGTCTAGTGGTTCTCACAGGTCCCCTAGCAGCATCTGGAAGTGTCTGGAGGCCTTTGGTATTGCCAAAGGGTGAGGGGTGCTAGCCTTAGTAGAACCAAAGATCTCACAAAGAGCCCCACACCAGGAAGGATCTGGTCCAGATCAAGGGAAGCCAAGCTCTCTCTCATTTGTCTTCTGGCATTGAACATGGAGTAAGGTTATGTATAAAGTTATATATAGGGTTATGTATAAAGTACCTACAAAGGCATTCCTGTAAATAAACAGAGGTGGAGATGATGACATAAGCCTGTAAAATGATATGATTGTCCACACCCATAAACTCAACAGTGGGAGGTGAAAAGGGATGGAAAAGCAGCTCAAAGTCATCTTGTTACAATGAGAGATGGAGAGCAGTCTGGTAATAACCAGCCTTGAAGAATTTGTAGTCACTGTGAACCATCTCCCCAAAGTTCAGCACTAGGGAGTATTGTCGAGGAAGCCCAGACAGGTGGCCATGTGGGGGGCGACATTGCTGCAACAGAAGGTCCCTCTTGGCCTAGAAAATGTTCCCAATGCAGAGCCACACAGGGTACTCTTCAGGGAAAGAAATATCCTCTGAGGTGCCCCCAGCCTGTGTGGGTATACATGCGCACGGTCAGTAGAAGGTGCATATCTGCGCTCTGTGTGTGACAGAGAGATGTGTTGTATGCTGTGATGCATGTATACATGTGGCATTGTGATGCGCGTGTGCAATGGTGTGTGTATATGTTGGAGTGTATGTGCATTTGTATTAACATGAATCCTTGGTATGTGTGATATGGTATGATTGCACAGTGTCTGATATGCTATCTCGTGTCATGGTGTGTGCATATGTAGACGTATTTGAGGTATATGTGGTTTGTGATGTGTGTATGTAAACATATGAATGTTTGTATATGTGTATGTGATATGGTATGGTGAGCATATGTGGTGTGGCATATGTTTATATGGTGTGATGCATATTTCTGTGGACTGTGTGTAGTACATATACACATGTCCATTATGATGTGATATGGTGTATGAGTCCCTCTGAGTATGTGGCTGGTGTAGTGTGCATGTGTACAGAAGTATTTGTGGTGTATGTGCTTATGTGCGTGCATGTTTATCTTCATAGTATATGGTATAGTATGTATACGTACCATGTTTGTACTTGTTGATGTGTGTGTGTTGAGTATTTACATGTGTTTTATAATGTGCATATGTGTGTGTGTTTGTCATGTGAGGTATGTGCATGCACACTTATCAGTGTGAACACATACTGGTCATGTGTTTTATATGGTGTCTATGTACCTGTAGAATAATGTGTTTGTGTGGGTTGTTTATATTTGTGATGTGTGTTTAGGTTGGTGGTGTGTGGCAGTGACTGTTAACGTGAGCATATAGTTAAGTCAGCATCTTGGAGTGGTGACACCATGGTTCTCATGTGGACACCCCTAACCCTGCACAATCCGGCAGGCCTGGTCCTGGAAGGAGAATGTGCTGGAATCAGGGACATCAGGGCGCTACACAGTGGAGACAGTGAGCACCGAGGAGGGCGTTATCTCCACGCTGACCATTAGCAACATTGTGCGTGCTGACTTCCAGACCATCTACAACTGTACAGCCTGGAACAGCTTCGGCTCTGACACAGAGATCATCCGACTCAAGGAACAAGGTGAGAACTTCCAGAGTGCCCAGGGGACCAGGGAAAGCAGGCCAGATCCAGATCCAAGGGTGAGGCATAGTGCTCTTCCTAAATGCCACACAGCCTCACATAGCTACCTTCTGCAGCAAGGGGCATTGGCCCCAGCCAGGGAACAAAAACTACTCTGAGTGGTGGCCTCTGGGGCTGTTCAGGAAAGGGAGACCACAGAGTTAAGCTGGGATCATGGTGGTGATAAACACTCAATGGCTTCCAAAGGCCCTGGCTTCCACACATTCTGCCCAAGCATGGGACAAAGCTAAAGCTGAAGGGCAGCACTGCTAATGTGAGGGGGTGGGGCTGGGCTCAGAGCTCTTGCAACCCCCAGGAGACACCTGGACCACTGTACCCTAGAAGAGACACTGGCTAGTTCTGGAGCACAGAGCAGCTGGATTTTGAGAGAGGAGGAAAGAGGAAGTAAGCTTACCTCACCATGACCCATCACTATGACCCCATATGCCCATTGCTTAGTTCCTGATCTTAGCTAGGAATTTGGTCTTCTGCTGCTCATGGTGGTGTGTGCCTGAACTCTCAGTTACATGGTACATTGAGGTCACAGGATCACTTGAGCCCACACATTCAAGAACAGACAGCAAGCCCTCGTCTCAGAACAAACACTAGAACTCCAGTCTCCATTTAGTTAAAGTTCTCTGGCTCAGACTAGCAAAGGGAAAGTCCCAGGAAGATGAGAGAGCCAGGTCAGAGAAGTTCACTCAACACATAGCAGCAGCACATTAGGTCCCAAAATGGGCTGCAGATCTTCCCTCTGCCAATCAGTGACCAGCCCTGGGGTTCAGGGGTGGTGTTTAGCAGGCCTGGGCCTCTAAATCAGAGGTTAGAAGCCCAGCCAGTAAAGTCAGTCATGAGGTGGCCATGCTCACACCTACATATCAAATGTCTCAGTGTCTTCAAACACCTCTTCCTAATAGGTGCTGCTTTGCATAGCGCTTTGCATATAATTTGCATAATACCATCCACACATCATCCAAACCTCCCTGGTCCCCTGTTGCCTACCCTCTTTGTCTTCCCCTTGGTGCCCTTACCCCTGTGCCCTCCTTTAGTAGTCTCACCCACCCCTAGAATCTCCCCTCCAGGTTTGGCTTTTCTCTGTCCCTACCCCTGTTCCGGAGGGCCAAGTCAGGCTGGATGAACTCAAGTTCAGTTGGGGGAACCTGGATCTATGCGACGGCCCCAGAGACATGACAGAGGAGGGAATCTCCCCTTCACCCCTCCAGGTGACCAATTCCCTGTCCCACCCCACCCTGGCCAGCGAGGCCCTGGCTGTGGACGCTTGCTTTATTTCCAAACAGGTTCGGAAATGAAGTCGGGAGCCGGGCTGGAAGCAGGTACGGAAGGAGCAGATGAGAACTGCCCGGGATGGAGGGAGGGACTCTTGGCTAGTAGGGGAGGGGCTCAAAATGGGGCAGGGAGGCTGCTAAGTTCTCTGTCCTCCCCAGGCCAAGGGCTTAGTGAAGTCAGAGCAGTGGGAGAGGGGCTCCCAGAAGCTGGCGTCCAGGGACCCCAAACACCTGCCTGATACCAGAGAAGCCCAGGGCTCCTTCCTCCTCAGGACACAGCTCTTGCTCCTCTCCCACCCCTTGTCCTCAAAAGTCCTGGTTCCCATCCCTTCCCTGGCCTCCCTCTACTTCCAGGCCCTCCCTGACTCTGCTCCTCGGCACCATCACCAGCTCAACATCGCTCCCCAGGGGCCTGTGGCCTATTTCATCCATGCTTGCTGGCTCACCACCTTCCCTGCTCCCTGTATCCCTTATGGATGCTTCATCTCATCATCAAGCCAAGGCTGCTGGACACTGCCCCTTCAGGGCTCCCGCAGCAAAGTGGTCATCAAGCTCATGGGTTGATTTGCTCCATCTAGACAACCATCCCCTCTGCATCCCCAGGCAGGACACTAGAGGAGAACAGCAGGACTTGGTGAATCCTACTCCTCAGGGCTGGCCAAAGGCATAAGGTTCCTCTATCTCAGTTCTCTGTCCCCACTGGTTGTCTGGCCTATGCCACTCCTTTAATTAGCTACATATGGAGCCTGCATCCCCCACTCCCTGGACACACACGCTCTTCTCAGAGTACCAATCTAGATCACAAGCATCCCACAGAGGCCCCTGTGACCCATCTAGAGGCAGCATGTAATTATCTGCCACTTTCTAGAGAGTCTCTGGACTCTCTAGAAGTCCAGGTCCTGTGGAGGTGCTGGCCCTCTCCTGTCCCTGTTTCATACTCCTTCCTCCTTCAGTGGCTAAGACCCCTCATTCCCATCCCCTTCCTTAGATGGAAAGGACCAAGCAAGAGAACCCCTCCCCAGTCCCTCCCAAAGGAATGTTCTGTCCAGAAAGAAGTAGCTAAGATGGCGAAAGTCAAACTGAGAGGGTAGCAAAGGAGGAGACATACTGGGACTTGGTAAGGGATGCCACCAGGGGGCTAACTGCCTTGACAGATCACTTCTCCTCTGCCACTGCCTACCCAAGATGCACCCACCCCCTGCTGTTAACAGCTCAAGAAAATGTGGACTTAGAGGGCACAAGTCAGGTTTGACCATCATTCTGTTGCCTCAGCTCTCTGAGTTATGGATGAAAAGTTGAAACCTGGGGATTTTAAGGGAGCATGCATTGGCCCCGAGATGAGCTGAGATACTCCTAAGTTTAACCTAGGAAACTTACTAGGAATCCTAAGAGTGCTAGATCCAACACAAAACAAAGAAATTCAAACCACAGAACCAACAAGATTTAACCAGGAAACATCTGTTTGTCAAAGGCAGCTTGGCTGAGATCACATCTTTTTTTCCGCAGCCCTGATTTCTAAGCCCAAGCCCAACACCTCCCCTTTAAACCCTTGAGATGTGCCATTCTTACCTCCTCTTGGTCACCTTCTGTCACCTCTGCAGTAGTCTTGGTCACTGGTAGGTAGGTAACAAAAGAGTCCAGTGTGAACCCTGGGGTGGTGAGAAACCAGGTATGTCTAGAGGGTGCCCACCCACATCAAAGCAACAACTCAGGGAGCAGAATGCCAGGGTCTATCTCTCTTTAGTAAAGAGGGGGGGGTCAAGGTAGCATAGCACTCACTTAGTATGCATGAAACCCTGAGTTTCATTCCCAAAACTGCAGGAAAAAAGAGAACAATGATGATCTGGCCACAGCTCCAGAACAAACACCTCGCCCTCTGCGGGTCATCCAAGCAGCCACACCGATGAATGTGGGTGGGGAAACAGCTCAGGCATTCAGAGGGATTTCCTCTCAGTTAGGATCCTCACACAAAGCAAATGGAACAAATCCTTGATGAGAGCTGGGCCCCTGGCTCTAGTCCAAGACCTTCCTTCATGTTCTTTCACCATAACAACCTCTGAAGTCACACTGTTGCTACTGCATTTTACAGATAAGAGACATGGAATAAGTTGCTTGGAAGTTGTTGTGGAACCAAGTGGGCACAAGGAGCGAGCAGTCAGGGCTGCAAGGAGCACATGACATTTGGAGAATATCATGTGACACAGAGAACAGAGCAGGACGGGATTGGGAGAAATATGAGGAGACCTGTCTGAGTTGACCTTGTTCACACACAGCAGCAATATGTCCTTGAACAAGTCATTTGAGTTCTCTGGACTTCAGTGTCTTTACCGAATGAGAGGGTTGGGTTCATCCAATTTCACTCTGCCTCAGAATTTCCTAGAGCTGTTCCTGGTAGAGTGCTCAGGATCTAAAATCATGTGCTCAGGGCTCATACGACTCCACAGAGGGGGCAGAGCTTTCTGGGAAAACTGCTTCCCTCCCCCACTCATCACCTACCATTCTTGCCCATTTGGCAAGAGCCAGAGACAAGCTGGGGAAAGAGCCAAGTAGGAGCTCTGGGCCCTTTGGGGCTGGAGCAGGTGGTGGATGTTGGAAGGTCAGCCTTAGAAGAGAAAGGGCTGTGTGTGGAGGTCAAGGAAAAAGAAAGGGTCTTGCTCCAGAGCACTGTGCTAGCAAAGAAACTGTGATGGAACTCCCTAGTCCCAACACTTGTACATGTGGGTTGTGGGTCCTGATTCCCAGCAGTCCGGAAGGGGAAGTTGCTTCAGAACTGAAAACCCTGAGAGTTGGTTGTCTGTATGTACCCTTGCTGTACCATGGAAAGGGAAGGAAGGAACTGAACAAACAAGGGCAGGGACCATCACCATTTTTTTTTTCAAAGAAAAGCCATGGACTTATGACTCACCAGCCACTGCATACATAATAGATCCCTTCCTTGATGTTGAAGGGAACTAAGTTAGGCTAGCTTCGCCCTGCATCTCCAGTTTTCCTCTCCCAGATCCTCCACTGTCTGGTCTAGCATCTACCCCTTCCCCTGGCTCCTCTCTACTCTCCACCTACCCTACGTCCTCTATCCAGTCTCAGTATTCCTATCCAGAGATGACCCACCCCTATTGGACTATCTGTGCCTGCCCAGGTACAACCAAGGCATTCCCAGGTAGAGCCTGAATGGCAGTGGTCTGGCCCCAGCTTGACAGGGGCTGCACCTGGGGGACTGGGTAGGGTCCTAGAGGGACAGTAGATTTTCTTGTCCCTTATCAGCCTTGTCTGTTTCTTTCCCACAGAGTCTGTGCCAATGGCCGTCATCATCGGGGTGGCCGTAGGAGCTGGTGTGGCCTTCCTTGTCCTAATGGCAACCATTGTGGCCTTCTGCTGTGCCCGTTCCCAGAGAAGTACGGGAGGGAGACCCGGGATCTCAGGGAGGGGGACAGAGAAAAAGGACAGGCTTAGACTGCCCAGGAGAGCAAGTAAGCAGGAGTACAACAAACAGGGGCCATAACAGTGTTGTGAGCTCCTGGGGCAGGGATGGGTATGATGCACCATTATACACCTGGAGGGTGTCTGGCAGCAAGTGGGAACTCCACTGAGGCTGAACCAAACTCAGCTGGCCTCCATCTAGCAGGACAGGCCACCAGTGCTTTGGGTTGGGCACATAGAACTCATATTTGGAGTGTATAGAAAATCTCAGAGGGAATGGGGTGGTTTGACCCTCCTTGCTCTGCTGACTGCTAGCTTAACCTGAAAAGCAAGTCACCCACACAGGGCACAAAAGCATGTGAGGTGTTGCTCTGGACACACTTTTGAAGATCTTTCATCATTAGCAATAGAGTTCTAGTGCCAGCATATTCTTAAAGAATTGTGTGGCCAGGCAGTGGTGGGTACGCACACCTCTAATCCCAGCACTCAGGAGGCAGAGGTAGGTGGATCTCTGTGAGTTTGAGACCAGCCTGGTCTACAAGAGCTAGTTATAGGACAGCCACCAAAGCCACAGAGAAATCCTGTCTCGGGGAAAAGAAAAGAAAAGAAAAGAAAAGAAAAGAAAAGAAAAGAAAAGAAAAGAAAAGAAAAAAACACAAAGAATTGTGTGTACAAAGGGCTTCCGTTCCTGGACTCAGCTCTGGAGTTACATGTGATTGGCAGGTGTAAGGGAAAGGTAGGATGGCAGAATTGAGTTGAAGATAAGAGAGGTACAATCTTCTACGCTGTGATCCTGGGCAAGTCACATGTGTTTAAGACCTCAGTTTCCTCATTTGTGATATTAGAGGAGTTGGGTGGTGTGACTTTTATGACTCCAACCCACTCTAAGCTTCTAGGATCAGAATTCACTGAGTCACCAGAACAAATTGTGGCCACGTGGCACCCTTCACTTGTTGGAAGGAAGCTAGTGCTTCCCCTCACATATTCTCCACTCCCAGCTAAGCAATCTTACCAACAACCTTACCCACCAAGTTAGCCTTGCAACCTCCCATGCTGCCTCTCCATGGAAATGATAGGAGGGCATATTTCAGTCAAATGTGTCTAACAGGCGGCTCCTGTAGTTCAGGGAAGCCAGACCTCTGTGTGCTCTGAATTGGATAAGAGATCTTATGGTCGTTTTTATTGTTAACTTTTGTGGTTCTAGAAATGGAGAGCTCAAATCCAGGTAGAGAAGGACAGAGAAGACTTCTCGGAGGGAGTGGGAACTCAGGATGACAGGGCCTAGCTAGGTGAGGTGAAGGGATGGATGAGGACAACCTCTCCAACCACTGATGGCCTTGCACCAAGGAGCTGGACAACCTGCACCGCCAGTCTTTGGGGCCCATCCAGACCAAAGTAGATCGCTTCAGAGGTTCTGTGGGTGGGAAACCCTCAAAACTTCAAATTCAGAGCCTGGGAAGGAGAGTAAATCCTGAGGTGGGGTGGGGGAAAGGGGTGGCATCAGGGGACTGTGGGGAAGTTGACATCTCTTGCCTGAGGTTGAGAACTGATTCCTTTGTCTGCACTTTCCTATCTTATGTCCAGATCTCAAAGGTGTTGTATCAGCCAAAAATGATATCCGAGTGGAGATTGTGCACAAGGAGCCGGCTTCTGGTCGGGAGGCTGAAGATCACACCACCATCAAGCAGCTGATGGTAAGAATGATGTCCGTACCCCACTCCATCCTGAGAACAGAGACTCTTTGATGCTCTCCACACTGCCGAGAGGCAGAGCATCCAGGCAAACCTCTCCTGCCCCAGGCATACACTCAGCCAATGAGTATTTATTTGTGCATCTGTGAAGTAATATGGGAGATTCAAAGACATGTATGATACAGTTCCTGACCTGGATCCTGACCGGGGAAAGAATCTGTGTTTAAATTTACATGTGTGCTACATGCAGTCTTACACACACACACACACACACACACACACACACACACACACAGTCTTCCAGAAGCAGTGGTTACTTCTTGGAAACTGGATGTCCACCAGAAGCAAATGCAAGACTCTCCAGCAACACCAAGCCAGCACCTCCTCTTCCTGGTCCTCCCTTCAAGGACCAGAATCCTGCTCACTTTCTGGGCAGAAGCCTAGTCAGCTATGCCAGAAGCTCGTAGAGCACACTATACATGGTGGGAATATCTGGGAACAGTGACAAAAGAGCAAGGAATAAAGGACATGGTCTTCTCTGAGCCTCAGTCTATGAAACGGATGTGAACGCAGTAATATACAGGGTCATCAGCAGGATTGCAGGAGTAACAACCTGAGTACATATGGGCTGTAATAGAGTTTTTCCTTGACATCTGTGTGGGATTTGGTCCCATGATTCACAGATACCCAAATTTGAGGATGTACAAGTCTCTTGTATAAAATGGTATATAACGTTTACACAGGATCTACCTGTATTCTCTCATATACATAAATCATCTCTACTTTATAATATGTAATGGAATATAAATGCAATGTAAACAATTACTGTACGTATCGTTTAAGGATTAATGAGTAAAATATGCATGTTTGGTACAGGCAAATTTTCCCTAAATATTTTTTAATCTATGGTTGGAGGAATCCTCTGTGCAGAATCCAGGAATGCAGGGGCCCACCTGCAAGAACTCAAGAATTGCTAACTATTGTGTTGCTCTAAATTCACCCACTAGATGGGGAGCAACTACTGTGTTATTCATCCCTGGCAGAGGGTCACAAATGTTTGATGAATGGAACTGATATTTCTCTCCGCTACACTTTCTCTAGTCAATTGATCTTCAGAGTCCGTCAATTCTGCTTCAAAAATGTGTCTCAGATATGTGTCCCGCCTCTCCTCCATGGTGACGTCCTTCTTTTGGGCCTTGCCACTGCTCCCTGGGCCACTGCAGCAACCCCCTAATGGAACTTGGCTTTGGCCACTAGTCACAACCCAGCCTATGTAGCCCTGCAAAAATGTCTTTCTGAAATACAAATCTGGCAGCACACACCTATAACCCCAGCACTCAGAAGGCAAAAGCAAACGGTGATAGCTCTGTGACTCTGAGGCCAGCCTGACCTAATTAATGAGAGTCTGTCTCAAACTAAATAAAATATTAAATGCAAATCTGCACCTGTGACAATCTACTAAAGTCCCTCAGTGGCTTCCATGTATATTGGATGAAGTCCAGCTGCCCAACACCTCATCACGCCCTTTGCATGGCAAGACACCTGCCAATATTTCCAATTTCATCTTCCAGCCCCAACATATCTGGCTTTTCAGACATAAGAACAGGTGATTCCTGATCTGGAGTTCTTTATACATCAAAGACCCATGTCACCTCTCCCTGTTAATATGGCTGCTAAATTTCACATCCTGCAATAAGAAGTGGTTCAAATGCCATCCATTGCAAGATTTTTCTGGCCTGCCCACTCCTCACACAATGGCAAGCTGTGCGCTCTTTGCTGCACTCCCCTTGAGCCTCTTTGACAGCCCACTGCTGGAAGACAAGGAAACCTCTCCAAATACTCTGGAGATTTTCAAGGGCAAAGGTCATGTATTTCCCCTGGGGCCTCCTTAACACAGTATCTAACATAGCAGAGTGTTCCTTCACACAGAAGGGAACCCACATCCCAGACCTGAGAAGAAATGATGCTATTTAAGCTTCATCAGGTCTATCCCTCAGGCCCAATGGACCCTTTAGATCTCTCCCATGGAGGCATTTCTTTGTTTCAAAGTCAATCCCTTAGGAAGAGGGCAGGTATCCCTGGATATTTGGGGAAGAGCAAAGAGGTAATTTGGCAGAAGGGACTTGCTGAGGCCCTGTAACTAGGCTCTCCCTTGGGAAGATATTCACTGGTCCCCCTCCTCCACAGTGGGAGATCTTATACCCCATTATCTGGAAATACTCTATCATCAAGGGGAAGTCGGCTTAGATATTATATCTGGGGGGCGGGAGAGAACAACAACAATCTAGATGGAATCAAAACATTTATTGGAAAAAATGAAGGGAAAAAAAGTAATGCAATTAGTGAGGGAACAGCAGGATGAAAGCCCATTCTGCAGGCCTCCAGGACTAAAATGTAAGGAAGACAAACAAAATACCCCACTCAAAGAGCTGAGTGGGAACCTGAGCTGGAGTACCACTGCTGGAGTGACTGGTGCATCTTGTGTCTCGGGAGGCATCCTTGTGTTCCCTGATCACTTTATACACTCACCTTGGAAGCCTTATCCTGATCTTAAACCTAATCATTACTTTCCATGATTGAGAGCCCAGCTGCTCACTCATTCACAAATACCAAACACTGCACTCACCCTGGCCAGAAGCATTCTAGTCAGTGACCATCACATGCAAGGTCTTAAACCAGTTGTTGTGGAGATTTGAAAAGAGCAAGGTCTCTTCCCTCAGGCTGTTTGGCATATGTTAAGGTAGGCAGTTTTCCAGTGAATTTGGATCCCTGCTGTGTGGGATAGATGTGACCTGTTGACTTAGTTTTTTGTGGCTATGACAGAGACTGAGAAAATCAGGGTTTGGGGAATGGCTCAGTTGATAAGGTGTTTTGATCCACAAACATGAGGACCTGTGCTCAATTCTCTCAGAATTCATGTGAAAAAGGCTTACACCAGTAATCCCAATGCATTGGGCTCACTGACCAGCCAGGCTAGCTAGATTGGTGAGCTCTGGGCTCAGTTAGAGAACTGTCTCAAAAAATAAGATGGAACATGATTTTAAAAGACACCAAGCTCCAATCTCTGACCTGCACACACACACACACACACACACACACACCATATTCACACAAGGATACGTATGCAACACAGATAAAAAAGGAAGAAGAGGAAGAAGAAATGCATAGTGGCTCATACCTCTAATCCCAGGATGCTGGAAGCAGGAGGCTTGGCAAAAGCTCCAGGTCAACTTTAGCTACAAAATGAGTCCCTGTCTCATAACAACAACAACAAAAACCAACATTGGTGAGGTGACTCAGGAGGGAAAAGCCAATGACGCCCAAGCCTGACAATCTGAGTTTGAACCCCAAAACCACAGAGAAAAGAGAGAGCCTACTTCCGAAAATTGTCCTTTGATGTCCACACACACACTGTGATATACGAGTGCATGCATGCACACACAGAGATAGATTAAAAAGTAAAAGAGGAATGGTTTCTTTTGGCTCACGGTTTCAGCCCATGTTTATGGGTCCTGATGCCTTCTGACCCACGCCAAGGCACAACATCACAGCAAAGCATGCCTCAGAGAGGACTCTGCCTTATGCTGGCCAGGAAGCAAAAAGAGACAAGAGGGGCCAGGGTTCCAGTGGCCTCTTCTAGAGTCACCCGCAGTGACCTCACTTCCTTCCACTAAGCACTACCTTGTAACAGTGCCACAAGATGGGTACCAAGCCTTGACCACATGGCCTTTGGGGGAGGCAGATAGTTCAGATTCAAACAATAGCACTGGCATTGCCAGCATCTGGATGAGGATTCCTTCCAACATCCCGGCCCTGGTTAACAGACTGCCCTAAAGAGCCTGCTCTATACCCAGTGTGATGTTCTGGGATTACTAACTACCTCAGGTACATCTATCTCCCTGGTGAGCAGAGCTCTCTATCTTTCTGCATCTTACTGTGTATATAAAGGGCCCAGAGTGTGTGGCCTGGCTAAACTTTTTCAACAAATATTCAAGTGAGATGTCTAGAGAAGACGTCCCTGCCCAATGGAAGAAAACAGGACTTTATACTCATACTGCTCCATCCACCCTCTCCTCCTGTCTCTGTCCTGGGATGATGGTTCCCAGAACATTACTGAGCTCTGGAATTGTATCCTAACTCTTTCGCCTGCCTTTCTGAAGTCCAGACTGCTCAGGGGATACATATGGAGCTCATTTCTTCATCTTCTCCTGGGAGGAGGTGGAGTTGAGCCCACCTTCTCTGCACTGAGTAGCCGTTTTTGGGTTGTAGATGGACCGGGGAGAATTCCAGCAAGACTCGGTGCTGAAGCAGCTGGAAGTCCTCAAAGAGGAAGAGAAGGAGTTTCAGAACCTAAAGGTAGGAGTGGCCATAGTGGGTCTGGACTCCAGAGAGGATGGCCCCATCCCTTATGCACACAAAGAACCACAGCAAGCAGAAAGGAAAGGCTCAAGGCCAGCCTGGGACAGTTGTCACTAAGGGGGAGGGGCTGAAAGTAGCTGCTCTCCTTGCCCCTGAGTTAAGGCTGGTTTCCGACAATTCTCCTCTCCCACAGCCTTGTAACAAATAGATTTTAAAAGTCAGTATTCATGCCTAGCATTGGTGGCACATGCCTTTACTCCCAGCACTCAGGAGGCAGAGGCAGGTGAATCATTGTGAGTTTGAGGCCAGCCTGGTCTACAGAAAGAGTTCCAGGACAGGTTCCAAAGCTACACAGAGAAACCCTGTCTCAGGAAAAAAAAAAAAAGTCAGTATTCATGTTCTGGACAAACACATAAAAACAATTAAAGACTGCCTTTCAAATGATCTTGCATTGTCCAGATGTAAACCAGGTCTAGAATACCGTCACCTTCCCTCCTGAAAAATGAGCACATTCCAGGCTCTGCAAGCATCCCTGCCATGCTAACCCTTCATGTATTCTGGTCAGTATCCTTCCTTCCCAATCCTTCCCTCCTTCCATGCTTCCCCTGAGCAAAGTAGGACTGATCAGCCCAGCCTCCTGCCATAGCCAAGGAAGGCTCCATGGTGAAATGCCTCTTGTTCTTGTCTACCCAGGACCCCACCAATGGCTACTACAGTGTCAACACCTTCAAAGAACACCACTCAACCCCAACCATCTCCCTGTCCAGCTGCCAGCCAGACCTGCGTCCTACAGGCAAACAGCGTGTGCCCACAGGCATGTCCTTCACCAACATCTACAGCACCTTGAGTGGCCAGGGCCGCCTCTACGACTATGGACAGAGGTTCGTGCTGGGCATGGGCAGCTCTTCCATTGAGCTTTGTGAGCGGGAGTTTCAGAGGGGCTCCCTCAGCGACAGCAGCTCCTTCCTGGACACGCAGTGTGACAGCAGTGTCAGCAGCAGCGGCAAGCAGGATGGCTACGTGCAGTTCGACAAGGCCAGCAAGGCCTCTGCCTCCTCTTCTCACCACTCTCAGTCCTCTTCCCAGAACTCCGACCCTAGTCGACCCCTGCAGCGGCGGATGCAGACTCATGTCTGAGGATCATGCACTAGGCAGGGATGGGCCAGGGAGGAGGACAGGGTACATTTTCATTCTCCAAGGACTGGGGCTTCTTTGCAGAGGATCCTAGAACTGGCCACCTCCAGGGTGACCTCCAAGCACCTGTTGCCACCTTCCTCTGAAGCTCTAATCAAGCACAAATCTGTCTCCTGGGTGGGAAATGAAGAAGATGCAGCTGAGTGCATAGTGCTCAGGGCTTTGTCCCTTGCTCTTCCCCAAAGGTTCCTCAGCCACCTTGTCCTCCCACAGGCACCAGTGGCAGCTAGAACTTTGCTTTTGTGAAACTGCCGTCCACTCTCCTAGCTCCTCTTGCTGCCCATAAGCCATCCCTGGTGCCTGTATTACTTACAGCCATGGGGAACAGAGGACTTTTTCCCAGCACTGAGTTGCTCCAGAGACCCCAGCTTCCCCACTGTGCACAGCCCATACCCACAGAGCTGAGGGTTGAGAAATGACCGTGACCAACGGAGCATCTGCCTGGGAGCCCACCTCCAATTTGTCTGGTGTTTTGTGTCTATATTCTGTTCTTGGACTTGATGTCTCTGAGCTTGGCGGTGGGACTGGCCCATCAGAGTCTAGTATCCTGAGTTGAGGAAGGGAAGGAGGGAGGATGTGAATGACTGGAGAACACCTGGCCCAACACCCTGTGCCAGGCTGTACGATTCAGAGCCCTTGCCCTCACCCTTACCCCTGCTTTGTGTTCTCCCTTCCTTCCCACAGCACAATCGAGCTAATATAAGGAGTGTGAGAACTTCTCTGGCCAGGCTTTGTTGAGCAGTTACTGCAGAGTGCTTCCTGGGAGGTGTGGATATGAGGGGGCTGAAGTACAGGCTGGAGGATGAGACAGACTTTTGCAGCTGATGAACACAAGGAACAATTGTCCATTCTCCAATAGTCTGGACTCTGTGTGCAAGAGGGAAAGTTTTTCTGCACCTCTCCCTCCCATCACTCCCCACTTAAGAATAAAAGGTAGGGCCATTACCCCAACAAACCTGTTCTGTGTTTTTGTTCCTGGACAGCCACAGGAAGACCCCAAGAGTCCAAGGACATTATGAGAATCCAGGAGATTTTTGTTTTATATTGTTTTTTGTTTGTTTGTTGTTTGTTGGCTGTTCTTCACTTCAGTTTTTCCCAGGCAGGGAAGGTCATTGTTGGGGCTGGTTGTGGTTATAACAGAAGCTACAGGTTGACCCTTTTTGTGTATGACATCAGCCAAAACAAAATCAAAGTAAACTTTTGTGGGGTTTTTGGGGGGGGTTGTTTTGTTTTTCAAGACAGGGTTTCATTGTGTAGCCCTAGCTGTCTTAGAACTCACTTTGTAGATCAGGTTGGCCTTGAACTCATTGAGATGCACCTGCCTTTGCCTCCCGAGTGCTGGCATTAAAGGACAGAGTAAACTTCTAAAATCACCATAGCAGACAGGATGGATAAATGAATTAGTGTTGTAGTACAGTAAGTGGGGTTCAAATGCAACTCTGAAGAACCAAACTGTTCCTAAGGCTGGAAGGTTTTGACTCTTCTTCTGCAACCTTCTTGGAGGTCCTTACCAATCATGAAATCCTTCATCATCAAATTTGTGCTTCTTTTACACACTGTTTCCTTGGGTGATCCTAACCTTAGATCTTATGCCTACTCTTTGTAGCTACTCCATTCAGAGTAACTTTCTGCTTCAATTATATCCCCTATTGCTTCAAAACTCTCGCAGTTTCCTTGATCTCATCCTCTACAGGCCCCCAGCCTGTAGATTAGAAATCCATTAGAAATGAAAGTACACACTGGAGCCCTGCACCTTGCTCCTTGTACCATTTTGGCTTCTCATAGACACCAGGATTGTTGACCCCTGTCCCCTCTAGGTTCATTTCAAAAAGCTTTCCTTTTTCTATATGCATTTACTCTTTGCCAATGAAGAACAAAGACCCATGACTACATGTAACCTGTCCTGATGTGCTAGACTAAGAAAGAAGTGACTTAAAAGGATTGGCCCATTAATTTCTCCTGACCTTTCCCACTTGGACATGGTAGGATAAGCTACTTCCTAATCCTGATCACAGCTCTCTCTCTCTCTCTCTCTCTCTCTCTCTCTCTCTCTCTCTCACACACACACACACACACACACACACACACACACACACACACATACACACACTGAACTAATGGAATAAGGAATTATGACACAATAACCAGAACAGGAAAGAAAACTTTCCCATGGAACATAATGAGCCCATCACCATCCAGGACCTTGACCCTCACAGAGAAAAAAATGTGGATAATTATACAGAATGAAGTGACAGCAGCAAGGTGACCACAATCAGACTAGTTTGTATGATGCCCAACTCTCCCGTGCACAGACACATTTAGAACTGCACAAGAAACAGGTCACCCAGACACAACGTTTATAAGAGAGTACGGTATGGACAGAAAAATATACAGTGAACTGAACAATTTTCTGTAGGTGAAGCTCCTTCCACTTCAGGTTACAGGGGGAGGTCGGGGGGAGGTGGGAGAGGGTTTCTGGAGCATTGAGAAGGAGCCCAAACATGTTCATCCCTCAGTTGTCTCCAGCCTTGCTGACTCTCACAAGAGCGGAGGTGAAGAAAAGGTAGTAAAGGAAGGTAGGAGGGGGAGGAAGTGGGAAACCCTGAATTCCCCTGGTGGTGTTTTCTGTGTGATGAAACGATGCTCTTACACTTGCAGTTTACTGACTCTTCACAATTTGATAAAGCATCTCATACTTTACATATGTGGGAATGAGGCTTAAAGAAGCCAAAAGACTTGCTCAAGATCACAGAGATAATAAGAAGCAAATGTAAGATTTGGACACACATGCCAGTACACAATGTCTCCATGATACAATGCAAGCTCAAAGCCACTCTCTAGAGTACTGGTGGAAGTAGCTACCAATAAAGGCCACAAGCCACTCAAGAGCTGGCTGGATAAGGACAAACCACAGCTCCATCAAAGAGGCTGGCCTTCATCCTCTACCTTAAGTCCCCAGATGACCTGGAAAGACCACAGACTCCATGAGAAACAAAGACACTCTGTGTATCACCCCCCACCCCAGGACAGGATCCAGTTTTCTGATAGCTGGGACTTCATTATTGGCTCACAGTCCCTGGACACGAGCCCAGTTTCTAATTCTCAGGCTTGCTATCAGTCTGCAAAGGCCAGGGTTATTTCCACCACCCTTCAACTTCCACAGAAAAGGAAGTGCTCTCGAATGAAGAGCTAAATGCCACACCAAACCTACTTCTGAGAAAACTGTTGAAACAAGTCATTATAAAACACAGGCCTAGCAGCCACCTTTGCGTTTCGGGAATGCAAAGGAAAACCACAAACTGATGCAGACCAACCTGATATGGTCCTTGGATGGTTTCTCAGAACAGAGAAGAGTTAACAGGAAATTCATCCCTCACTTCCTGGATGAGGAGGGAAATATGCTGGGTATGGTATTTGTTATTATGGAACAGGAAGTGAAACGGAAGGGTTTACATCCACCAGTTTGATTAGAACTTCCCAGGAATGTGTGATTTGTGAGGGCGTCCATCAAGAAAAAAAAATGAAGGGAAGTGCTGCCCTTAGAGTCCTCTTTACAAACTTTCCTCATAATAGAAACTTTTACTATTTTTTTTCCTTTGTAGTATTAAGGATCAAGCCCAGAGCCTTGAGCATGCTAGGAAAGTACTCTACCATTGGCCACACCCCTGCTCTCAAACTCTTATTAACTGTTTTGATACTTAAATTTTAAAAATCTTAATTCAAATATAAACTATTTAAAGGGCCAGTAAGTTTGTCTATTAGGGAAAGAAACATTTAGACACAAACTAATGACAAGGATATGAAATCTCAAATTTCCCTTCTGCTTTATGAAGGTCTTTAAGAAACAGTCTTATCTGGGTTGTATTTAGAAGCTGTAACTGCACACCAGCCATTGGCAGTTCTAGCATCAAAACCTTCAGCAATCTCTGGTCTCAAGCTGATAAAGAAGGCTTTGGTCCCCAGTCTTCCTAGCCAGGTCACAAACAGAGAAAAGTGAGAAAAGGTCAAGTTGTCCTTCTTTCTACCCACAAGGATTATTTTCTTGGCCGAGGAAGTGTGTGCTGCTGGATCATCAATCCTCTTCCTCCATAACTGCTATTCTTCCTTGAGCCACCCCCTACCATGTCTAACCTGGGTCTGACATGCACTGAATGTTTTCATCACAGGGCTTGCAGTTTTAATCCAGCCACAGCTCTTCTCAAAAGGCCCTTTGTGGAGAAGGAGGAGGAAGGTGTTACTCAGTGGCAAGGTGCTTGCCTAATTTGTACAAAGCCCTGGGTCTGATCCCCAGAACTTCAAAACAGACAATAAAATAAGTAAACCAATAGCCTTTTGTGAACATATATTGTTCACAGGATATACGTTGTTGAGCTGTATACAACCTTGATTTTATATGCATACTATGTGCCCACTATCCTATGGGCAATTACACTCCATGCTCAACAGATGTTTTTCACTAAGCCAGCCCTGGCTGTATGTGGGCCTCTGTCAATATCCACCTGCCACTCCATGTTCCCAGTGCTCTTCTTCAAGACAGTCAAGCCACCCACAGGGCAGGGACATCCTAAACCCCTATCAAGAGGATCCCTTGAGCTCCCTGACTGGGGAACACCAGACAATCACTGGTATCTTTTGCCTGCTCCTAAACCTTATGGGGAATACAAGGATTCCTTGTATTTTGGAATGAAATGAGGACATTTGAAGAACGCTCTTTTATTATAATTGTGTGGTGTGGGTTGGGGGAGGATGGTGAGTCTAAAGAATTAACACCCAAAAAGATTAGAAAATGAAGTCTGGAAGCCACAACTTCATCTGGAGAACGTGAATCCTGTGGAATTTATCCCCAGTTAAGCAAGAGGAAAATATTAGTCTACATAGGAATCTGAATTTAGGAAGGGATTCATCCCCCAAGAGTCACTGCCAATTAGGCAAAAGGGATATCAAGGGGACTAAGTTAAAGATACCACCTTCACCACTTTTGCATGGCAATTGAAGGACCGGGGCTTTGTTGCCTGGGCACTAAGAAATTGCACTCTTGACACTAAATGGGTGCTGAACTTGGGAGAAATACTGAAAAGAGGCAAGTATAGACATAGTGATGCCACTGAGAGTGACTACAGGATTTTCAGGTAACTTAATTAAAAAAGTTTCTCTGGCTCGACTATCACAAAAGGGCTACATCAGTACAGGGAATCCACAGAGGAAGGCAGAGCCCAAGTCACTGTCAGACTTCAACTTCTACTCTCGGACCTCACATCCTCAGATAGAGAAGTTTGATGCTTAACAAAGAGAGAAACTCAGAGAGAGAGAGAGAGAGAGAGAGAGAGAGAGAGAGAGAGAGAGAGAGAGAGACTCACTTTGAGAAAGTTCATGGTAGATGTAAATGGTGTCTTAGGAAGTATCTGAATCACAGATGGTTCTGGAACAGCCTAGTTCAGTAACTGCAACTTTCATACTTAAGGGGTATTTTGATATCTGGGTCTCTTCTCACTCTCTCTGCCCAACTCCGCCCAGCTTCATCCTCTCCATCCTCCCCATCCTTCCTAGAGGGGAAGGCATGAAGGCATGCTTCTGTGAACTTTATACTGTTAGCCCTCTCCATCTGATCTAAGCAAGCAGTAACACCTGCCTCCCAGAGTTCAAGTTTCCCCAACCCTTCTATCAAACACTAGCTGCTCTTACTGCTGTCCTTCTAAGAAGCTGAGCCTACCAGGCATCTGGGCTCCTCTCAAATTAGCCATCAATTGAGCCTCAAGATCATTTCCCATCTTGTTTTTTCAGTTCCTTTCCTTTTTGAAACAGAGTCTCATGTAACCCAGGCTTAGTTGGCCTCAATCTGGCTATGTACCCAGGCTTGAACTTTGGATCATCATGCCACTGCTTCACAAGTGCTAGGATTGCAGATGTGGGTTGACCACATTCTATTTATGTAGTATTGAGAATCTAACCCAGATCTTTGTGTGTGCCAGGCAAACACTCTACAACTGAATTATACCCTCCCTACCCCTCTACCTTATGTTGTTTTGTTTGTTTTCAGACATGGTTTCTCTTTGTTGCCCTAACTGTCCTGGAATTTCTCTTTAGACTAGGCTGGCCTTGAACTCACAGAGATCTACCTCCCAAGTGCTGGGATTAAAAATGTGCACACCATCATCTCTGGTCAGTTTATTTCTGCAGACCAGCATGCACTTTGGTATGCTAATGGACACCACAGATAGCCATTTGTCCCTACTTTCCTTCCTTCCTTCCTTCCTTCCTTCTTTTCTTTCTTTCTTTCTTCTTCTTTTTTTTTTTTTTTTTGATTTGTTTTGTCTTGTTTTTCCATATAGGGTTTCTCTGTGTAACAGTCCTGGCTGTCCTGAAACTGGACTAAGCTGGCCTTGAACTCACTGAAGTTCGATGGAGTATACACAGACACACAGACACACACTCTCTCTCTCTCTCTCTCTCTCTCTCTCTCTCTCTCTCTCTCTCTCTCTCTCTCCTGGATGTATAATGGGATTATATTCTGATACACTTCTTTGTTCATGATAAATACTATAAATATGCATTTAAGCTAAGTGTGGTGACAAAATTTGTAATCCTAGCACTGAAGAGGTAAGGAGTATTGCTCTGACCTGGTCAACCTGGGTTACACAGTGAGTACCAAATTAGGATACACAGCAAAGCCCTGCCTCAAGGGAGAAAAAAAAAAAAAAAGGCAATAATCCACCTAGCCAAAATACAGCCCAGAGTAGAGCAGCGTGGGTTCCCCCGCTGTGACCACACGAATAGTTCTTTGTGCTGTGGGTCACTGTTCCAGCACGGTATCAAGAGAACATTCTTCCACATATCATTAGCTAGGAAGATCAAAATTCCACTGAGTACATCTTGATCACACGGTGGAATCCTCAGTAATTGAGGGCCATCTGCACACAGATCTAATTTCCTAAAACACAGCCTGTACAGAACTGAGGTGATTTTGAACTACCACATCATTTTCTGTAGCTATAATTAAGATTACCAAGTCATCAGAAGGGTTAGAGGAGAACATATCAACTGTGGAGTTGTGCTTCTCACCATATTTAGGAAGCAACTGTTACATTTCACACACCACTAACACTGAGTGGCTTCACCCTCCAAACTTTCTCCAAGAATCCCTAGAGGTGTCAAACTGTAACTTGAAAACCACTACTAGACAGGGGGCTTGAACTCAGGTCCACTGATTATGCAAAACCTTTGTTTCTGTCCTTTTACTGACATGGTGGGTGTGGGTATGATTCAAGACAGACTTTCCTTACCAAGTGGGTTAACTCAGCATTGGGGCAAGAAACTGGTCCCACAAATCCAGCTCACTGGTTCCGTACACTTGAGGGTCCACACAATGTCTTTACAATCACGTTCCCATTAGATCCTTAGGATTTCATTGTAAGACGGGCATGGGTAATCGGTGTTTTCCAGATGGAGAAACAGAGGTTTCTTCGGCTAATTAAATGGCACAGCAGGGAGGGGCTGTTTTTGTGTGCACACTACACTTAACTGTCTCGCAGACAGTATTGTTTCCAAGCTCAAAAACTTTTTGTAGACTAGACAGTCTCAGGAGGAAAGCAATTGAATATATACTTATGTTCTCTGAACATGTAAATCAAAAACCTCAACTGGAGGGGCTGAAAAGATGGCTCAGCGGTAAAGAGCATGCAGGGCCAGACGACCAGAATTCGGTTCCCAAGGATCTACAATGGGCAGCTCACAACCGCCTGCAACGTCAACTGGGGGGGGGGGGGGGGGGGCGGGCGAGTGTCCAACGTTTCTGACCTCATGTGCACATACCATTCACGGACAGGTTTAAAACAAATTAAACACACACACACACACATACAAAGCAACACTTTGAAATTAAAACATGATGTTTTATGAAAGATCCATACTTTGTGCCACCCAGGACAGTCGTCTCAACATGGGAGGCCCTCCCTTTGTTTCTAGGACCTCAGTCCCCGCCTCCCCCCCCGAGAAGGAGGACTTGGTTTGTAGAATCTAACGCAGTGGTTGAAGACATCTTTTGCTCCCCGGCAGTAGGCAGTAGGTCTGTTCTCTCAGGCCTCGTGGGGCACGGCAGAGTTAGGAGCAGCGATTATACCCCCGACTCCGAGAGAACCCGGAGATCCAGGGCTCAGTCCGATGCAGGGGACTTGGGCGGAGTCACGCAAAAGGTCGGAGAGTGGCTGGCGGGAGAAACTTAGCCCGATCGCCCCGCCCAGCCACGGACAACGGTTAGGCAGACAGCGAAGTCAAGCCCCCACCCCCACCCGCCTGGGGCGGAAGCTGCGCGTGCGCCTAATTTAACACCGCTCAAGGGCACCGGGGATTAGGATGGGTTTTATTGCAAACCAGACGGGAGGGTGGAAAAGAGGCCCATGAGATCTCCTAGAGTCTAGACTGGATCTGGATGCTTGTTAGAATTTGACTCCGAGCCTCAAACTCAGCCTTGTGAAACGCAGGAATCTCCATTTTTTCAGTCACCCCAGGTAACGGATAAGTGGATGCATCCTCTGACTTTAAGAAGGGCCAGAATCAGGATTGAAGCCGGAAGCGAATTGGCAGGAGTTACCCAGCGCAACCTGATGTAAACTCAGTTGTGTCGTCGTCCCCCCTCCCCCCATCCAGTTCTTTCTTTCCCCTCCTGCTGCCTTTTCAGGGCATGGTTTAATCAGTACCAGGCAGGCTGGCAGACAATCCATTCACATAAGTTGGGTTGAAAACTTCCTTCCCAGAACACCAAGGAACCCCATCCAACAACTCCACATCAAAGCTCCACTCCCAGGCCTGACCCTGCAAGGGTATTGCCTCAGCTTGCAGAGTTTAGAGAGAGCTAGGCCCGTTCCCACCCCCAGCTAAGAATGGTCTGGGTGGATGCCCAGATACACACTTTGCTGTGTATGTGATCGTGAGGGTCTCGCTGTCAACCAAAGATTATAAACTCCCCCATGTATGTGAACTTGTGGAGTTGGGAGGGGCAGCGTGACCCAGTGTGTCGGCTTCTGGCTCAAGTTGAGGCACGTTCAGTATCAGGCAGTGGCCTCAGTCCAGGGCAGCTGGATCATATGTGCAGACAGTCACTTTCAAAGGCCTTGGATGGAGAAAGGACACTCCCTTTTTGGGATAAGCAAAGCTGAGATGCCCTAGAGGCACTCTCGATCCCCTACAAAGTTTTCCCAGGACAAAGCATCTAAAACAGTTTGTCCCAATAGGTAGAGAAATGAGGGGGCTTCAGACACTAGGATCCAACTGCTTTTCAGAGTCCCCTCGGACCACACACAGCTCCACTTGAGCTGTTCCTCAGGAGTGTTCTGTTGGATGAGGCTGGCTGTTTTCAGTACTGTTCCAGTGTGGTGTCATCCTCTTCATTTCCTCCCAAGCCACTGCCCCTCTGTATCTATCCCACCCAGGGTTGGCTTGTCTGGAAACTTCAAGACTGCAGATCTTTCTGAGAAAGCCAGGAACACAGCTGTGAGTTCCAGTCCCTGAGGGGCAGTTCCAACACTCCCTCCTGGCTCCAGATGTAAAGGAACAGCTGTGGGGGTGGCAGTAGGCCCAGCTGGCAGTAGAGCAGGGACTGGAAGGTGGAGAATAAAGGCCAGAGAGCCAGGCAAATGACAGGACTGAAGATTCAAGGGACCTGGGAAAGAAACAGTCTCATTCCCTGGACCAGTGACTAGCTGACAGGACTTGCCAAATCCCTCCAGTGCTGTCCTCCAGCCCTGCCCACTCCAATCTTGGCAAACCATACTGTTGCACTCACAGGGCCTTCCACCAGCTCTATTTTATGACTCCCACTTAATTTGAGAGGAGAAATAGCTTTCTCTGTCTAACCCCACCCTGTCCTTAAAACATTCGATTCCCAGCCTAGAGGAAGGATGACGGGAAGGGTACTGCCACTTCCATCTGGTACCCTTCACCTGTCCTCCCTGCCTTAGTCCCTTTGGATGCAAGATGCCAGGCCAGACGACTGAAGAGAGGGCTGATCTTGGCACTGGTTGCTCATATACTCTGCCAGGGTAGTCATGCTCACCTGGGTACCACCTCAATAAAAATTCTTTGCTGAAATGACTGTGTCCTACTATAATCTCAGGTCTGTGCAGGATCACACTCCCAGCAATATTTCCCCCAACTTGAAAAGACACAAAGCCTCACAAGTGCTTCCATTTTAGGAAAAAATATTTTAATGATCTTTTATAACCTCTTTTGCAGGTGAGGCCCCTTCTAGATGGAGCCCCCTTGTCAATGCCCTTCCCATGCCTGCTGGGAAGTAGCAACCTCTCTCTGGAGGACACCCTCCCACTCTTGATGTCTCCATCCTCCTGGGAGGCCAGCTCTAGTTCGGGGCCTTCACAGGCCAATTTTATTAAAAAGTGGGCAGAACACGGTATTGTGTCCCTTTTGTGAATGCCAGGGGACCAGCCCACTGTATTTTTCTATCTCTTAATTAAATAGAGTGTTAAATAATCTCTTGTTGCTGGGGCCAGGCATGTTGTACACACCTTTAATCCCAACACTTGGGAGGCAGAGGCGTGGATCTCTGTGAGCTCAAGGCCAGCCTGGTCTATATAGTGAGTTCCAGATAAGTCAGGGCTACACAGTCAGACCCTGTCTCAAAACAAAACAAAAAAACCAAAACCAAACAAAGAACCCCCCAAAACAAATGAAATCTCTTTGCGCTGGCAGAGAGGGGATGCCATAGCAGCAAGTCCCCCTACCTTGGCCAGGCTCCTGTAGCCTCAGTGTGTCCACCTATCTGGATTTGGACTCCACCAGAGTAGCCAGGGGCATAGCCTCTCCTGAGACCTGGCCACTCCCAGAACACCCTCCCCAATGAGGGTAAGTTCAAGTGGGTTGTACTGGCACCAGGCATCCCAACGCCATAGACAGGGGCCACTCAGATGGCTAAGTAGGGAACTGGCGTGTTACAATTCTCATCCAAGTCAGAAGTACGTGAGGTTCTTCACAGCTCCCATCTCTAGCATCCGCTTGATGGCTAGGGCCTCTTGGGAGACATTGTGCCCTGACCCCTGTAGAGACAACCAAGGAAGTAAGTGAGGGGCTCCCAGGTACCTCTCTGTCTTCAGAAGGTCCCCTCCCCCACTCCCTGGCCCCACACTTCTTGGAGTTTTCTGCCTTAAGTGGGCTCTCAGAAGGGAGACAGAAATCATATAGCAAATGCAGAGGATGCCAGCTGGGGTGTCCAGATGCCCACGTCCCACTTCTGACACTGAATGACCATATCCTGACCCACACTGTGACCCAACATACCCCCCCCAACATCCTCCTCCTCACCCAACATCCTAGCCCACCTAGTACACTGGGCTCCCAAGCAAGGGCTGCTTACCGCCATAGACTTAAGCGTGATCTGTTCATAGTAGTGGATGGTCTGCTTCTTGTTGTAGGCCTCTGGGTACCCGAAGCCAGCGATGTGCACTAAGTCACAGAGGTGTAGGGCCAAGGTGATGGCTAGCAGACCTGTGGTTGGCTTCTGAGGGACAGAGTAGGAGGGCATTTGAAAGAGCCCAATCCCCTCCTCCTCCACCACCCACCTCACATACACTCAGGCTCAGTGCGCTCTGCCATGGAAATATCCTTTACAGGGCAACGGCTAAGCAACTGAGCACCTGAGTACAGCCCAGGAAGCTACTCTGAAATTCTAAACTTTTTGCCGTGCAGGAGCTAGAACCTGGGCCTGTGTATTCTAGGTAAGTGTTCTACCACTGCTCTGCACCCCTGATTATTAAGTTGTAAATCTGGAGATGTAACTATTTGTTATTTTTTATGTGTATGTGCCTGATTGAGTTGTGTGCACCATGAGCTTGCAGAGCCTCTATGGGCTGGAAGACGGCATTGGGCCCCCTGGAACTAGAGTTATAGGTGGTGGTAAACTGCCCAAAGTGGGTGCATATAACTAAGCCCAGGTCCTCTGCCCAAGCAGTGAGTGTCCTGAACTGCTAAGCCACCTCCTCAGCTCCTAAGTTTAAATTTAAATTGTTATATGTCTAGTGGCTACTATGGTTATCTTGCCAACTTGGTTAGATTGAGACATACCTAGGAAATTACTGTAGTACATTTCTAGGGGTGTCTGTGAAGGACAGTAATTATCTAAAGAGTGAAGACCCCCCTTAAAGGTGGGTGGCACCATCCCACAGGTAAGGGACCTGCTTCCCCATGTGAGTGCTCAGTTCCACCGTGTCCTCCCTACCATGACTGACTAAAATCTCTGAGACCATGAGCAAAGTATCTTTCCATTTGTAAATTGCTGCTATCAGGGATAAAAGTCTGGCTGACACAGCAGCATACAACAGAATACAACTCCATAGATCTGGGTCTCCAGGGAGGATCGTGGCAGTCATGATGACAATAGTGAAATCACCATAATCCCATCTGTTGCTTAAGTACTTAGTATGTGTCAGGCACCATGTAGAGTGTGAACACAGTATAATACACCACCCCCTTCACTCTCCTTCCAAACACATATGCACAGATATTATTATTAGCCTCATTTTATAAATGAGGAAACTGGAGCTTGCAAATATAAATAATTTGTTCAAAGGGGAAGAGGGATCTGCCCTCCTCCTGGAATCTGACAGTTCAACACTCATGGTTGTATGATCTTTCATGGGATAATATACCCCCTCTGTGAAGCAGGGTCAAAGATACCTTGCCTGCCTGCCCACCTGCTTTGAGGATCCCATTCCCTTCGCCCCCAATTTATCCACAGCAATGGGCGACCTAATATTCAAACTTCAGAAATCTTGCCCTGCTAAGCTCCAATGGTTAGCTTTATAGAACATCTCACCTGCCCATTCACCCCGAGAGTCACTTCCAGGATTCCATAAGTCCTCTTAAAGCCAATTTTCTCCTAGCATCTCTTTCAATTTTATCCCCGGATTGCTTCCTGGTAAGCCTTTTTTTTCACCCTTGCTCTCTTTTAAGACAAGATCTCATGTAGCCTTGGCTGACTTTGAACTTACTGTGTAGCTGAGACTAACTTTGAAATCCTACCTCTACCTCTCAAGTGCTGGGATTACAGGCATCTATTACTCTATTTGGCCACCCCTGCCACTTTAACCACCCTGTTTCTCTCACCCAGTTTGGGATCCTTCAGGGTCACATAGCTATCACTTCCTCACCAGCTCTGCTCCTTACTACAGTCATCACACTGGCCTTCTCCTGGTGTTCTCTGTATTCAATCAGTATAGCACAATTGCCCATTCGTCCAAGCAGGAAATCTAGAACTGCTTCGAAGCATCTACTCTGCCACACAGTATCTCTTTAGAGCAAGGGGCACAGCTTATAAAGCAAGCATGTGGGCTCAGGCTCACCACGGGGCAGTCACACTGCAGGCATATAACACATGATGTTGACATAACATAAGATAGTCAAGAATAACCATTTATTTAAAATTTGGCTAATATTATCTGGGGATAGTGGCTCATACTTGTAAACCCAGCACTTGAGAGAATTACCTTGGGTTTGAGGCTAGCCTGTCTCAAGAAAACTAACCAAACAGCAAGGGGTAAATACTGATAGAGCAGTCACTGTGCTCCAACTTTATCTTCTTAAGTCCTACCATGTACTTAAGAGGTCAGCACAAATACTATCCCCACCACGCAGATAAGCAATAGAAATCTCCTAGTACTAGATCTGCCTGATAACCACAGCAAGTGGAACAGCCAAGAGTCCTGCCAATGCCTGCTGGTAACCTTCTTCTGCTGTCTCCTGTGCCCCCACGAGAAAGTTTAAATCACGTGGAAAAACTGTCTGTAAAACCACAATATGGGGTAAACCCTGCCAGCCGAAGACTACCAGGACAGAGTGCTGAAATCAAAGCTGTGACTCATAAAACTCCTACAGCTCCCTAAGTTGGTTCACCATAGCCATGACACTCAACAGAGACCGTTGAAGTTTAGTCTCCATTCACTCCATCAGATCAGTATGTTCCAAGATAAGATTGCAGGCTAAGAGTCTAACAGTAACTTGGCATTGACTCAAGCTGATCTCAAAGATGGGGCCAGGGAGTATGCCGGCAGCTCCCAGTTTACAAGTTCTGACCAGAACCTGCCAAAGCATCTAAAAGACGAGCACCTAAGTCACATCTAGATCTCTCACTCCTATTTTCAGGGTGCCCCAATTCCCCAAAGTACACACTGTCCATCCAGGTGGCACACTAGGAAACTTATCTTCAAAGGTCAAGTGCAAGCTGCACCCACAATCATTCTTCCTTCTCAAGAGCTACTCTTCACTTTCCACCCATGACCCCAGTCTCCTCCTAGCTTGGTCTCACTGTCACCAGCTTCTCGTCACCTGCTTGATCTTTCGTGACTGCTGTATGGGCAGGCTCAGGAGCTTTTCTGCTGCAATCTCCATAAAGAAGGGGTTGAGAATCCGAATCTGTTTGGGGTTGACATCCCAGATCAGGGGAGGCTGTTTCCAGAAACCTTTTCGTACCTATGGGGGCAGGGTCAGAAGGGAGAGATGAAAATAGGTAAAGACCTGTTTCTCAACTCTAACCCAGTTGGTAGTCTTCAGGCAGAGGATGGGGTCCAAGTCAAGATTGATACCTCAGGCTTGCAGGTACCTCAGAATTGAGGTAAGACTTGTGCCAGAGATGAGAGACCAAAGGAGAGATCAGGGGGGTCTCCTTATCAGGAAGGAAGGGTAATACTCTGTGGAGAGGGCAGGGTCTGACCACTACCTGTTTCAGAGATATGCAGACAAGAAGGGGCTTGAGCCTAGGCTGTCTACATACTGGGCAAAAAAAAAAGCCAGATCAGACAGTTCAGCCTTCAACCAGATGGCCAAGTAAGGGAGTAGGACCTTGGTGGGGACCATCAGGAAAGGCACAAAAATGCAAAAATGCTGCCTGTTCCAAGGTAATTGTGGGACAGCTCTCCTGTTCCCATGTTTCTCACCCATTCTGCCAGTGCTCCTATTGTAGGCAACCTTGCAGCCCCGAGGGCCTCTGGCTGCTACCCCAACTCCTACAGGTTCTTGAGCTGTAAAGCAGGGCAGTTTATTAGCAGCCCTGCAAAACAATGCTCTTGGCAAGAAGCCCAAGGTTCTGGCAGTGGAGATCCTGGTTCACCCTGTCCGTTCACCAACTCTTTAGAATCATCACAAGTCACTCTGTGGGACATGAAACCCATCTATCCCAATTTACCCGCTTCTTATCACTCAAGATGGTTTCAATCCAGTGGAAGTCCATTGCCTTGAAAGCTACCAGGACCAAGAGCGTGTCTGGGTTGTTTTCTATTTTGGGGTCGAAGTGGGCCGACTCAGGGTAGAAGAGACGTATGGTGGTCTTGGAGCCCACATCTCCCTCATAACCAGCCACAGGAGCGTTGTTCAATCTGGGCCAGGGAAAGAATATCCATTACTAGAGATGTCAGGCCTTTTGGCAGCACCCCCCCCCCCCGCCGTTTGGGACATCCAGAACCCAAAAAGAAGTAGGAGGGATAGTCACACACCTGATGACCACATCGTACTTGTTGATGATACTTCCCAGTGAACTGTTCCGCAACCGGTGCCCATTCCCCACCACAACACAACGACGACACTGGAGGCTGCCATGGAAGAAGAGTGGTCAAATCCAGAAGTGGACCCTGCTCTGCTGAACTATCACTGCTCTGCATCTGCCTGAGGGCCACCTCAGGTCACTTCTAGGTTCTCCTCAGCCCCTAAACTGCATGAATCAGGCACACTAACTAGCCTGCTAATGATCCTACTGACCTTGAAGTCCTGGGCCTCAAAGTGAAATACAAACAAGCCAAGCATGGCAAAGAGATAATGAGAGGAGGGAACGCACACAGGAGTGCCACAAGAAACCCCAGCACAAGATCTGGGTAAGGTGGCACATACCTATCACCTCAACACTTAGGAAGTACCAAAAGAAAAGTGCAGAATTCAAACCTATCCTGGGCTACACAAAGGAAAAAAATAAAATGCAAGAATAGAGAGGAGGAGGGAGCAGAGGAGAAACCCTAGGACACAGCTCCCTTGCCTGTTACCCAGGTTTGTCTGTTGCCATGGCAATATCTTCAGCAGCTTCTGCCAACTCTGGCATCTAGATACTGAGGTTAGGATACTGTGGTTTTAGAGTACCTATATCTCCTGGAGATAGGCAGGCCAGGGAGGGTCAAATTTGGCCACAGTCAACCAGTGATTGAAGGCTGGCTGACATGACACTAACAAGATGATTTCACACTGGAGCAGGGAAAGGTGAAGATGCCCAGATGGCAAAGAGAAGAATACCTCCTTACCTCTGTATGCTCTCAGGTATAGAATAGCTAGTGATGGCCAACACCCGGAGAAGAAGGTCTTCTAAAAAAAGAATGAATAGAAGGAACCAAGACTATGGTCATTGTCATTCTAAAGGCTGCTCCCACTCTACTCCCCAGATTTTCTCTCCTTGACATAGGTACCTGGTTCTAGGCAAAAGAACCCACGCGTGGGTGGGTTCAACAGTGTGGCTCCCATGAACAGGGCATTAATTTCCCACTTGCTTGGGTAGGACAACTCATTATTTTACAACTTCCTTTGGTCTCATAGAGCAGCTCTTAGGCAATGAGTTGAGCAATAACTTACCACTCCCTTTGGTCCCAAAGGGCAACTCATAGGTAGATGGTGTCTTTACCCAGAAATAATCCTTAAGCTGGAGGAAGATGGGCTGTTCCCTAGAATGGCTATACAGGGTTGAATGAGAAAGAGATTAATCTGACTAAACAAGACCAGGCCTCTGACTATTATATCTCCTTTGTCCTTCTTCCAGCTTCATCCACCCTCCAGCCAGTTATCGATGAGGCAAAAACCCCTCAACCCCGCTCTCCCCATGTCCTGTCCCACCACTAGGTGCTTACTTGCCGAAAATCTTAGAGGCCTGCCTCTCTGCCTCACCCTGGAAGCATGGCTCTTTCTTCTCTGAGATGGGAAAATAAAAACTGGAGAGAGAAAGAGAAGCATCAGGAGGCTGAACCCCGAGGCCAGCATCCCATGCAGGGTCCACCTCCCCAGTGACGGCACAGAGGTCCTATGGTACTGGAGAAGGATGTACAGATATAGCATCTCCTCAACCCAAGTTCCACTTTGAACACAAACCATGAAGGGTACAAACCTTTCTGCCCTAACATTTCCTCTGTGGCAGATCTCAGAAACCACCTGGATTCCCACCCGCACCCCTCCCACCCACCCTCATGGAGGGACCCTGGGCTAGCAGCTGAAGAGGAAAGGTCAGGCCAAGGTTCTCAAAAGCTTCCTGCTTTGCTAGGCACCCAGCCTTTGTATCAGCCCATCTCTGGCAAGAAGCAATGGAAGCACAAAGAAAGCATACTCACAGTTCAAAGTACCTATCTTCTCGGGAGATGGAATACCACACCATGACGACGACAAAGACCAGAGCCAGCATGGCCAGGAACTTACAGCCTGCAAGGTACATGCACAGAGACGCTGGAGGCAGAGACAGGAAGGTACAGCCCCAGGCCACCTTCTCCTTTGCCCATCCTGGGCTCCTCTACCCCTAGCACAGCAGATCCAGTCCCTGGCCCTCTCGTGTCCCCTAGCCAGGGGCTGGGACCCAAGTATTTCTGGTGTCAGGATGAAGAGAGGGTCCACGGCTCCCAGTGGACTTAGTTTGAGGGACCACCCTCCCTGAGGGGGGTCCCAAGATGCTGCTGAGGATGGCTGCTAAACCCTCCAGCATGGGGGAGCCCCTGGACAACACTCACGGGATTTACTGGTCATGTTTCTCAGCAGATAGCAGGGTTCCTGGGGAGAAGTGTCATCCCGGCTGCCTCGGGCCACCTAGAAGGCAGGAGTTCCAGGTGTCAGTCTAGGCTCCCCTTGCACTCCTACCTAGACACTAGAGCAGATCACACCCCTTGCCTGACCCTTTCCATAAAGCCACTCTGTGGGGTAGCGAGCCCCAGGTGACCTTTCTCCTCAGCTCTCAGAGGGTAGTGTGAGGGATCTAGGTGGAGCCTTGCCACAGGAAGAGAAACTGAGGTCCCAGCCCTCTTTCAGTTCCCATGCCAGACTTACTGACACCAGTCTCCAATGTGATGCTGAAGCATTTTGACTCAGTGTGGGGGACAAGTAGGTACATCCACCATTTCTGACCCAAAAGTTAACTATGCCAGATTTGATTGGTACTTGATCCAGCTGAAGCTCATCCCATCTGGGGCCATTGCTACCTCTGGCCCCATTAGCAATCTCAGCCAGGCAGATGCACTGGGACAGATCCTGAGATGAGAATGGGGCTCTGAAGGTCCTCAAGAAACCCTCTTGAAACATCTCCCGGGGCTGGAGAGATAGCTCAGAGGTTAACAGCACTGACTGTTCTTCCAGAGGTCCTGAGTTCAATTCCCAGCAACCACATGGTGGCTCACAACCATCCATTATGAGATCTTGTGCCCTCTTCTTGTGTGGAGATATACATGGAAGCAGAATGTTGTATACATAATAAATAAATAAAATCTTTAAAAAAAGAAAAAAGAAACCCTCTTCCCAGAGCTTCTAGACTCTGGCAGTACCTAGGCCTCACCCCCTAAGATGCATGGTTAACTCAGGAAGGAAGGCTGGTGCAGTAGGAGAGGGGTCAGGGAGCCCTGAGGGTATGGCTTGACAAGGAGTCAAGGGTCACTTCCCTTGTCAGTGGGCAGAGGCCAGTGAAGTAATACAGGAGGTCAGAAAGCAGTGAATTGCTCTATGGACCAAGTCCTCTAGGACCACACTGCTAAGAAATCTATGTGGCTTAACAGCCATAGGGGGATGTATAGATGCTGAGTGCCCGTTTCTTCCAGCCTATGTTCCTTCCATCCTGTTCTGTTTCTCAAATGGTCAGGAACAGAAAAATCAAAGCCATGCACTGAATACATGCATTCCACAGACACGGGCTGTCATCAGTTTGGATGGATCCTGGGACAAGCATTTTTACCTATAGAACAAATGACTCATGAATGTCTGTGAAAGAAATCACTGTTTTGTGCTCTCCTGAGGCCAAGCAAAACATCTTAGATTATTTCTTGGAGGCAGGTCAACATCTGGAGGAAGTGTTGTCTATCACAATCACAAATCTATAATTCTGAGAGCAGGCCTATTATGGAGTCAAGGCTGTGACCCCAAGAGGAGACATTTCCCAGATCCCAGTATGAGTTCAAGAACCGTGACCAAATAAGCAAACAAAACCCCCCAACAAAACAAAGCAAACAAAAAGCAAAACAAAACAAGAAACCCAAACAACTGAGTATAGGGTAAGACCCAGACATACCAGACACTTCCTCATTCCCCTGTAGGGTTACTAGCAGCCATCTAGAGGGGACTGAAGATGCCCACCCCACCCCTCCAAAAAGAGGAAAGAAAGATAAAGACTAATTTTTGTTTTACTTTTGTTCTGATGGAAGCTCCACCTCAGTCCCTGGCATCCATATACCCAAAGAATCTGGAATGTTCTGGTGGAAGGTCTACCTCAATACCCCTCCCCAGTCTTTCTCTCCCCAAACCCTGTCCCATCCCAGAAAGTCAGCCAAACAGGGCTCCTCCCCAGAGATGCTCAAGACCACTCCCACAGGGTATTTAAATCTCCTCCCTCCCCCAGAAAACAGACACATAGTTTTCTGATTTCATCTCCTCTTTGCGGGGCTGGAAATTCATCCCAGAGAATTTTATACATTAAACCTATGCTTTTTCTAATTTGATTTAATTTGGTCTGATTTGAATTGCTGCATCGGTGTTGAGGCTAATAGGGGGTGCAGAGATTTTTCATCTGGAGGTCCCACTGAGGGGTTGTTTTTCCCCCACCAATCAGGGGCTGCAGTGTAGGAAACACCCTTCTCCCCCATACCTGCTCTCTGCCAGGCTAAGACTGGCATTGACTGGGTTGTCCTTTCCAAGACACTGCCTTAGAGGCAAAGTGTCTCTTCCAATTTGGGGATGTCCTGTCGAAAACACAGCTGTGACAGGCCCCTGGCCCATTTCTGGAGCAAAGGCCTGCCTTTGTTCCATGGGGCCCCTTCTTCAGACGACGTTCTGTACAAGGGAACATCCCCCCCACACACACATTTTTTTTTTTTTACCTGAAGTCTACCACAGTGGATGCATTGCGCTAGGCTTAGGGTCATGGCATAGACTTGTGGAATGGACACCTGCAATTCGAAGCCAGATCCCAAAATGCCCTTGGGCTGCCATTTACAAAATCTTTTTAAATTGGGGCTGACACCATATGTCCTGAACACCTGATTTCTCTGTTCACTAAGGCCTGGCCTCAAAATGCCCTTGACAATGGGACGCGATGGCCACCAGAGGAAACTTTTGAGTTTTCCATCCTCCGTGACCTTGAAACTTTTTGCAGGTAGGGGGACAAGTGAACAGAACCCCCATATGTCCACGGTTTCTGGATACTGTGCTCCCGCCCTTCCCTCAGTAGCCAGTGTCCCACAGTACCAGTGTTGCTGGCTAGGGTCATGGTGCCTCCAGATTCCTATCTATCAGGGAACTGGGACCCTGAAAATTCTGCCCTGAACATGCTGCTGAATACACTAGCTCCTCCCCCACTCCCCTGAACCCTGCCTACCTACCTCCCTTCTATGGGCCACAGGTGCCATTCAGTGGCCAACATTCCTCACATTCCTCCCATCTACCCCCTTCCATCCTCGTCCCTTCCCTGCCCCCAGGACAAAGGCTACAGAGCAACCTCCTCCTCCTTACCCACCTTCCTCTCCTCCCTTTGGTCCACTGTCCCTCCCTACCCTTCCACACCACAACCCACCCCCTGGTCCCCTTCTACACATTGGTCTAACACCCGTACTCACCCACCCCCACCCCTGCCAAATACTCCCTGGTCTCTTCTCATACCCACTCTCACCAAAACCCTGCCTTCTGTTATCTGCCCCAAGCCTATGACTTGACCCGGCAGGACCTATATGTCATCTAGGCCTCCACTCTCACTCCAGAAGAGCAAAGTCAAGTTCAGGCAGCAACGAGACAGTACTTGGACCAGACCCACCTAGTGGACAATTCTGTCCCCGTGGGTGACATGGCAATGCCAGCTACAGAACCACACTGGGACTATCAAACAGGTCAGAACTGCCAGCAGAGGTGGGAAACCATGGTCCGCTGCCTCCTTCAGGGTATGATGATGGTCTCTGAAAAAGTCATTACTTTTGATAAACTCTGAGATATTACACAGCTAGCTGACAAAAAAAACGGCCATTTTTCCAAATCAACTACAAGAGACCATGGTTCAGTATACTTGACTTGACCCGGCCTTCCCAGTGGGAGCCACAGTCCTGGCCACCTATTTTATTTCTCAGTCAGAGCCAGATATTAGTAAAAAAAAAAATTTAAAGGCTGAGGAGGGTCCCCAAACTCATGAAAATGGCTTTTAAAGTTTTCAGTGCCCAAGAAGAGGCAGCCAAGTCCTCCCGACAGACAAGGCTGCCCTCCAAGCCCAAGCCTTAGCAGCTGTCCTGAGGCCACCAGGAGCCACCACACAAGGGACAAAGAAAGTTGACCACGAGGCTCCATCCCTCCAGAGCTCAGCCCAAGTCAACTCCCCCAGGAGCTTGCTTCAAATTCAATGAGGAGGGCCACCAGTCACAATATTGCCCTGACCTTCAGCCTCTGGCAAGGCCATGCCCTGTCTGCTGGAATGCCCCTGTGCAGGCTTGTCCTCTATGCCACACCATGGAGGTCCAGCCTCACCAACACCAGGAGCTAAGTCTGTTCCAGCCTTTGAACTACTCAGCCTGGCAGAGGACTGACATGGCCCAGACTTGATGACTCCCACTGCCCTCTCAGAGCCTAGGGTAACGTTGCAAGTAGCAGGACACCTCTTCAGTGCTGAACTTCCTCGGATCCCTGGGATATGGCATTTCACCAGCTAAGGCTCAGCTATGCTCTCCCACTGTGATGTATCTGGGTGTTCAATTCAGTCCAGGGTCTAAGACCCTCCCTCACCTCTGACAAGAGTATAAGCCCTTTCAGGATTACAGCCCCCAACCACAGTGTCTCAGATTCTCTCATTTTGGGGCCTGATGACATTCTTCTGCCACTGGATCCCTAACTTTGCCATTTCAGCCAAGCCTCTATACCACACAGAGAGACCCCTATGAGGCCTCTCACCCACCCTCTGTGGATGGCAGCCATGCTTGAGAGCCCTGGCGGTGGCAGCTGAACTCATCTGGGAGGCTCTCAAGAATACCCTGTTCAAGCCAATCACTGTCTCTCAGACCCTCTGAGTCATTTTTCTCTCTCCCTCCTTGGACGCTCATGAGACAAAGTGTTTCACTTACTGTTTCTAGAAAACCCTCAAATTACCTTGGTCTCCAGTCCTGCCATAAATCCTGCAACCCTCCTTCCTGTCCCCTCTCCCTCTGGTATCTCCTCTCATTCCTGCCCACAGGCTGTGAAGGCCCTAAGCTCATCCCAGCATGGTCTAGACCAACCACTCACGAACCGCCATCCCACCCTGTTTGTTGACGGAAGTTCTCTTATAGACAGATCAGGAAACTGCCAGACATATGCAATGGTCACTTCCACTAAAACAGTTGAAGCGACTTACCTGCTAATGGGAACCTCTTCACAAAAGGCTGTAATAATCACCTTGACTAGAGTGCTCTAGCTAGCCAACAGTCAATGGGCTAACATCTGCACTGACTCTAAATATGCCTTTTTAATAACCTATACCCATTCTGTCCTCTAGAAGGAAAGGGGCTTCTTCATTACCAACAGTACATCCATAGTTAATGGACCCCTTAGCCAAGTTGCACTTGGAGGTCCTCCAGCTCCCTGAAGAAGTAGCCATAATTCACTGCCAGGGACACCAGTCCTCCAAGGACCCACTGGCCTTGGGCAATGCCAGGATTGACTCAGTAGCCTGGGGGATGGCCTTCAGCTCCTCTGGATCAACAGAACATATTTTGTTTTTGACACCCTCCTATCAGCCCTGTTATCAACCAGAAGAGAGGGACGAACTCTTGAAAAAAGGGGCCACACAAACAAAGGATGGATGGTTCTATTTAAATAACCATCTCATCTTTCCTCAGTACCAGGCACTCCATATACGGCAGCCTCTGCACCAGTTTCATGGACATCAACCGGGCGAGGCTTGGCAGATGAATTTCACTCACACGCCCACTCATAAAAATTCTAATACTTCCTAACTCTCGTTGACACTTTCACAGGATGCGTAGAAGCATTTCTGACTCCCAGATGTGATGGCTCAGGTACTGCTAGACCACATCATCCTCAGTTTGGTGTGCCACAGACCATCCAAACGGACAATGGGCCAGCCTTCACTTCCAGTGTTGGAAGCTCTCAACATTTCCTGGAAGCTCCATATCTCCTACTGTCCACAGTCCTCAGGAAAGGTAGAGAGGGCCAATGGATTCATCAAACAATAGCTCACCAAGCTCTCCATTAAACTAAAGTTATCTTGGCCCTCCCTTCTTCCCATTGCCTTTACCCACCTCCAGGGCCACCCCACATTCTCCTACAGGCCTAAGCCCTTTCAAGCTCCATTACCAAAGGCACTTCCTCCTCAATCACCACCTCCTAACCCTAATTCCTCCACTGGCTGGGTAGGACAGGTGTTAATAATCGATTTTTTCCTAGCTTTTCCTGCTCCTCAAGAAACAAATGCCTGAGATTTCGATACCCCACCCCCATCTCTTGTTACACGAGTTCTATTTGGTCTTAATAATAAGAACCCAAAGTCAGATATTAGGGGGTGAAAGCTAAAAGATCAGAGAAGCAGAGCAGCTAGCCACTAGAGAGCTCTTGCCTCTACAAAATCCTCAGACTGATAAGAGACCAAGATTCTGGCTCCTCCCACCTTTATATTCCTCTCTCTGTCCAGCCATATCACTTCCTGTCTGTACACAGACCTCCAGACCTCTACGGTTAACTAGTGGCTAGCTCCGCCCTCTGATCTTTAGGCAAGCTTTATTTGTTAGAGTATAAACAAGGTATCACTACATTTCCCCTTTTTTGTCTAAAAAAAAGGTTATAACTAATATAATAAAAATTATATACAATAAGTACATTAACTATATGCAATATAATCAGGCAATAAATATATCAACAATGTCTAATCCTTTAGCAATTGAAAAATTCAGAGAAAATACTCCATATCTATCCTACCTTGGTGAATTCAAAAGGTTGTACCTAATTCACTTTCTATTCTAACTTGCATTATCAAAACTATCTTTTTATGTCTCTCAACCTTATACATTTACATTTCTTTAGTGAATTTCTTTTCTGACTCTAGTTACAAGGAAAACTATAACTATAAAGTCTTCAGCTCCATCAGAGACCCAAGAAGGAAATAATAATATGAGAAAGGAAAGAAACAGCTGGCTGCTTGGACAATCACCCAAGGTTCCTCTGCAGTGTTGGGGCATCTATCTTCAGCCCACGGGTCTAGCATATCTGACAGACTTTTCTGTGAAGCAGGATATCTGAAGGGCTATCCTACCTTGTCTTGGCAAAGTTCAGCAGTCCTTTCTTTTGTGTCCTGCTTGTCCAATTTGGACAGCATACTGTCAGCAGTTGAGGCAAGATCAGAGAGAAAAAAGAGCAAGCCACAGCCAACTCTTACCTTGCTAACTCCTCAGCTGAAAGAGACAGAGCTCCTGCCTCCTCTGCCTTACATTCCTCTCTTTACCCAGCCATATTACTTCCTGTAGGTCTATACAGAACTCTGTGGTTAACTAGTGGCTAGCTCTATTCTCTGATCTTCAGGAAATTTTTATTTGTTAGAGTATAAACAAGATATCACCACACTCTCTCCCCAAACCCTGCCCTATCCCAGAAAGCCTGCCAAACAGGGCTCCTCCCCCAAAGATGCTCAAGACCACTCCCACAGGGTATTTAAATTACACCCCCCCAAAAAAAACAGACATGTGGTTTTCCAGTCTCTCTTTGCCATCTCCTCTCTGGAGAGCTGGAAAATCATCCCGGAGCATTTTACCCATTAAACCTGTGTTTTTTTTCTAATTTGATGTGATTTGGTCTGATTTGGATTGCTGTGTCAGTGGAGAGGCTTATGGGGTGCAGAAACTTTTCAATTTTGTTCTTTCTCTCCCTTTCTTTCATTCCTTTCATCTCTCTCTCTCTCTCTCTCTCTCTTTCTCTCTCTCTCTCTCTCTCTCTTTCTCTGTATGTGTGTGTGTGATTCCATAACCCAGGCTAGCCTATAACTCACTATGTAGCTCAAGCTAGCCTCCAACCTGAATTCCTTCTCTCTCTACATGCTGAGATTACAGGTAGGTGCTACCACACTCACTCAGCCAAAAGTGAGATTTGTCATCCCAAATTTCCAGTTAAAGTCACCCTTAATAATTCTTGACAGCTCTCCTAAGAGTGAACACATCTTCCCTTGCTACCCACAACAACCTCTATATCATTCCTCATCACGTGGGCTTCTTCTCCTGCATAACTGTCTCCCATGCGCCACACAGTGAGACCCTGTCTCAAAAATTAATTAAGTAAGTATAAGCATAAGTAATTAAGTATAAGTAAGTATAAATGGTTGAGTCTTCTTTGAGAAATTCTCCAATGTCTGGACTGTATCATTCTTTCTAAGCACCTCCCTCTTAGCCTTTATGCTTAAAATTATACTAAAGTATCTTTAATAAACCTCAACTCTGCTCCCCCACCAAAAAGCACTAAATGAATGGCATGCTAGGTGACCATGGAACATCATGTCCTTTTCTAGCTCTCATTTTCTCAAGCTGCCTATAACATAGGAAGTAAATCAATAGCAAAATCCCTGGTGTTCAAAAATGCATTTGTCAGCTCAGCAACATGTACACCACAGGGACCCTTACCAGAAAAGCAGAGTCTTAGGCCTCCTGCAGACCTACAAAATCAGAACCTAGACTTGAACATGATCCTGCATTGAAGTTTGAGAAGCAGTGCTCAGGGAAGAGGTTCTGGATGACAGCTGAACAGGAGAATGGCCTGTTGTTGTAGAGACAACAAGATGGCTCAGCAGGTAAAAGTTCGGGTGGCCAAGGCCGAGCCCGATGACCTGTGTTAATACACATGACAGGAGGAGAGAACCAACTCCCTCAAGTTGTCCTCTGACCTTCATATACAAGTTCTCTCTCTCTCTCTCTCTCTCTCTCTCTCTCTCTCTCTCTCTCTCTCTCTCTCTCCTCCCCCACTCTTTTCCCAATAATCAAAACAAATAAATATAAAAATAAAACCACTTAAAATTCATAATAAGTATTTGTTTGAGTCCCATATGAGCAAATTCTGGTTCATTGGTCTAGCCTAGCCCTGGAATTTTCTTACACATGGCAGGTGACTCTAATGTACAGTCATGGTAGAAAACTACCAGATTAGATGCACGGCCTCTAAAGATGACTATTCAACTTTTGATGGGCACATTTTGATTCCAGGGGGTATGGGTAAGGCCTGAGGATCTATGATCTTACCACCTCCCTTGGGCCCTGCTAGGACCACACTTGGAGTTGCAAAAATTCCATGCCAGGATTCTTCATTAACTGCCTCCTCTCCTACAGATCTTTCCAGTTAAAGCTGACTACACAGTGCTGTGACCTGGGGGGTTTAAAATACCCAGATGTGTAGGTCTGGCTCTTCATGATTTTTATTACATTAGTTAGAAGCCAGATATCATTAGTAAAAAAGAAAACAAACAAACAACAAAACCACCTCCTCTGTGATTCTGGCATGCCACCAAAATGGAAAATCCTGTATAAGATAGGTTCCAGAGTAAATGGCAGACAACCTCTCAGTCATACACTAGCACTGACCTTTAGGGAAGAGACTTTGGCAGTCATTGGTTAAGTGGCTTGGAATGAACCCAAGCAACAAGACAGCTACTCCTTCTTTGGCCTCTTTCCCAATGCAGGTCTACACTGGCACATCCTTGTTCCAAATCAGAATCAGGAGAGTTCTAAGCAGCCTGGCTACTCTTAGGGTTTGCTCCAAGGTGTCCAACCAAGGATTTAAGATCTTATTTCCCTTCCTTGCTGGGCCAAGCCCAGAGGATTGTTTTGTGTCCCTGGGCATTCCATGGGTACAGGGCTTCTTAGGTCGATTGCTACAAGGACAATCTGTTGAAGGGAAGTCCACAGTTGATCTATCCTGGTCCAAGGCTCTACAGCCTCTTCCTCTGAACCAGCTACTAAGGAGAATCACTCATCTAACCTGTCAGGAAAGCTATCTGCATCATTGATATTCTGCCATGAACCAAGGTGTCCCTGGCTTCAAGTGAACTTAAAAGCATAGCCAGGGGACTCTCAAAATAGCAAACAAGGGACACAGAAAGAAACAGATCCGTGTAGAAGCTGGTAACCAACCAGTACCAAGGGCTGAGCCCATCCAAGGGTCAGATTAATTATAGTTCTGAAGGGAGGGTCTGGAACTGTGTGTGTGTGTGTGTGTGTGTGTGTGTGTGAGAGACTCTCTCTCTTTGTGTGTGTGTGTGTGTGTGTGTGTGTGTAGTAGCAGTTGTGGGCAGGCAGAAGTCTAAGGCTTGCTGAATGGTTCTATGCTCTTTAGTTCTTGAATTTCTGTCTCTCGGGATTGTTTGTTTGTTTGTTTGTTTGTTTGTTTGTTTGTTTGGATTGAACCCAAGGCCCTTGGCATGGTAGGCATGTGCTCCACCATGAAGACATATTCCTGGTGGCTCTCAGTTCTGTAAGAAAAACAAAAACAAACAAACAACACAACAACAAAAACTAGAGCTGCCTACCCTTTTAACACCTTAAGACTCAGCCATCACTTCTCTCTCCAAACACTACCACCTGGGTGAGGGATCCCTATCACCTTGCCAGAATCTGGTCTAGCCAAACTCCCCACGCCTTTGCTCTTTCTACCTCTCTATTCCCAGTTCTTCTCTGACACAGTTTCCTTAAAGCAAATAGCTGTGTTTGCTTCATCCTCTCCTCAGGCTATCCTTGCCTCAGGTTTTCCTCCCAAGGCCATACTTCTACACTCCACTTCTTCCTTTCCACTGCACCTCTTCCTGAGAAATGACACATAGCAAACCTTTCTCTGGCTTAGAATGCTCCATTCCAAAACCATCTCAAAAGACACCTTAGGGCCACAACACCATCATTGTGTCACCAGGAACCTATACATTCAGGTCTTGTGCAATGCAGATACATCCGATGCACATGTGCGATTAACACTGTCAACTTGACAGGATCTAGAATCACCTAGGGCATGTCTGAGTGATCTTTCAGATTAGGTTAATTGGGGCCCAGAAGACCAACCATTCCAGAGGCATCATAGTTCTACAGGCTGTGGCCCAGACTGACCACAAGGGGGAAGGTAAGTGGAAAGACAGCATTAATGGCTCTCTGCTTCTCCAGTCTGAATGCAGTGTGCACAGCCACCTTTCACCCTGGCTGCTGTGCCTTCCCCGCCATGATGGACTGTACCCTCAAAGTGTGAGCAGAAACAAACCCTCCCTTCCTTAAACTGCTTGTGCCAGGTATTCTGCCATACCCACTTGAAAGTGAGACACATTGAGCAGCTGTACCCCAATCACACTACCAGAGCACACACTTCCACATCCCCAACTCTGGCCAGGTTTTTCTGCATTAAGATGCCTCATCTGGTTTAAACGTGAGCCCTGAAGTTCATGCATTGCAAACTTGATCCTGAATGTAGTGGTAGCGGGAGATGGGAGCTTTCAGAGGTGGGGAGGGCCAGGAAGTGGTGGCACACATCTTTAATCCCAATACTCAAGAGGCAGAGGCAGGCGGATCTCTGTGAGTTCAAGATCAGCCTGGTCTATAGAGATAGTTCCAGGACAGTTAGTTCAGTTAGGGCTATTACACAGAAAAACCTTGTCTCAAAAATAAAGAAATTTTAAAAAAGAGGTGGGAAGGGCTCAAAGAAAAAAAAAAAAAACTTGCCTAGCATTCAACTCTTAGTACTCTGGTTAGTGCTTTACCACAGGAATGGAGCCAGGATGAAAAGACAAACTCAGCTTCTTACCCTCTCCCTTACTCCCACTCTCTGCCTTCAGTCTGAAGATGAAACAGCCAGAAAGCCTCATCTTGGACCTCACACCCTCCAGAACAATGATCCAAATGAACTTGCATTCATTATACATTATCCTGGCTACAGAGTTTGGTTAGAACAGCTCAGAACAGACTAAGAACGACCTAGTCTTGATAAGTGGGGCTATCAATGTAACAAATACATGAAACCATGGAATTACCTTTGAACCAGGGTAGAGGGGAGAGGCTAGAAGAATCAGCATGTGTGGGCTAGGAAAAGTACTGTTAAGGGGAACAAAGTTCGGGTAAGGGCTCACATCAGAACTGTAGGGAAAGTCTGGACTTTCTTATTACACAAGTGTTGTTAGAACTAGTGTAAAGACCATCCTGGTAATAAAGTGTCTGACAACTTGGCTGAAATGTTTGTGCCAACTTCATGGAAGATAACAGGATGAAGAGGGTATGTGGTGGACGAAACACCTTGTCCACAAAGCACTCTGGATGCTGTGTGACTTGACTGAAGACTGTGAATACAAAGACGGGATTTTGAGATGGGATCTATAATTAAAAGGAAACAGAACTTAGAGATTTGAAGGAGTCTCAGCCTGGACTCTGTAGAGAATTAAATGTTTCATGAGAAGAAAATTCAGGTGTGGCCAAGTAATCATTTGATAAGATTAGTATAGACAGAATGAGGTCTGAGGCTAATCTTTAGGACAATGGGTGAATGACCCCAAAGGCCCCTTGGAGACGTCTTTGAGCTCCCTCCCATTCCACACCCAGAATGCCAAATTTAAGAGAAGAAAATCAACAGAAGAAAGGCCAGACCTTGGGGCTCACTGCCAAAGGCTACGATAAGACTTCACTCCCCACAATCTTGGGCAGCCTCCTGCTGTCTCAGCCACTATTCTTGACCCATCCCTCCAAAGGCAGCAGTAGACAAGCACAAGGTGCCAACTCTGTAGGTACAGCATGTAAGAGCAATGGGACATGACTTCTTCTACCTAGATTTCAAAGGATGTCACAGCAGCCTGGGGCCAGGACATAGGTAGAGCCAGCAAAGAACATTCTTAGGGAGGCAATGCCAAGCGGAACTTTGGTGTTAGAATACAGCAGAGGATTAGAAGGCCTGGTGAAACCACAAGGTGGGATAGGACCATCCCCAGAGTGGGCAAAGCCTTCCATTGTGACCCCAGATTGCAGGGCCACCAGAACATATTATCAGTCTGAGAGATGAGGGCAAGACTTCAACCTGCCAGCTAAACAACATCCTGGGGGAAGGATATCTAGGGTCCCAAGGTCTAGCACCTCTAACCACTGTCTAGAAACAGAACAAGTTAAAGACAATTATTTTGTAGAGTAATTGTTTTCTTTGTCAGGTTTTAGGCCTACATAGGACCAGTTACCACTCTCTTTTTATTGATTTCTCCTTTTGCCTATCCCTGCTATTCTAATTTGGAAGTAGCTTGTGTAATTTCATAGGCTAGTGACTAAATAATTCAAGGGTCACAAATGAATTGCTATGAGAATGAGGAAATATACCAGAGTTAAACAACAGAAGCATTTTTAGTACACAGTCACAGTGGTAGCTAGAGGAAAATATATATACAAATTCAAAGTAGGAAAGAAAACCTTTAATTAACTATTCCACCCAAACTATTATTAGTGTGTGTTTGAGATACAGTCTCACTATGTGGTCCCTGGCTAGTCTACAACTCACTATGTAGACCAGGCTGGCCTCAAATTCAGAATAACCCACCTGCCTCTGCCTCCCAAGTGCCATCACATCCAGCCCCAAAACACTATTTTTAAGCTATAAAGTAAATCATGGGTAGAAGGAGAAGAAAATATGGTTGAGAAAGAAATGAAGAGGAGAAAAAATACAGCATCAACAAAATCAAACACACAGTCTCTGAATGGGTAAATCTGCCTTGAATAGGTCTCTACTCAACACCTGGTCTCAGAGACCCTAGACCTTGGATTTTTAAGATCCATACTGAGAGGTGAGACTTTGAGATGTGTTTAGGTCCTGAGCCCATCCCTATGGGTAGAGTTATGGAGAGAATGGATGTCCTATTGTGAGAGTATAAGAGAATGAATCCTCAATATTCCCACACATTTGCCTTTCCACCTTCAACCATGGGATGAAGCAGCCCCTGGAACTATAAGCCAAATCAGACCATCATAAATGACACCATCTAGAGTGTGCTATTACAGAGCCATAAAGACAATACAAATACTAAGACAATACCCTCACCCTTCTCTAACCTGGTGGCTGGAAAATTCCATTACTATGGCACCCAGCTCAAATGGCCCTGTCCTTATGAATCTTTTCAGGTATTTCTGAATAACTTATTCTTTGTTCCCACAAACTATATTTATACAATGATTCAAGCACTAAACATATCATAGAATCTTATGACTCACAGTTACTAGTTTATGTTATATAGTGACTGTATGTCTTGCTCAATATCTTTTAATGTCTGAAATTGGAGATTTGGAATGCCTGAATTATATATCCGAAAGTGTAATTTCATGTTATAGAATTATAAGCTTTTTTATCTTGCCCGTGAAATAATAACTTCTGATCAGGGATTCCTTTGTGTCTCTGGACCATATTATCACAGTTATTATGAAGTAGATGTTTGACAAAAAAGTGGTAATAAAATACTCTGTGTGTGTGTGTGTGTGTGTGTGTGTGTGTGTGTGTGTGTGTGTGTGTGTGTGTGTGTGTTTCTGGGGTTCAAGCCCAGGCCTTGCATTTTTGAGGCAAGAATTATATCACATTTACAGACCTTGACTTTGCTTGTTTGTTTTTCCAGACAGGGTTTCTCTGTGTAGTCCTGGCTGTCCTGGAACTTACTCTGTAAACTAGGCTGGCCTCAAACTCAGATATCCACCTGCCTCTGCCTTCCAAGTGCTGGGATTACAGGCATGTATCACCACTGCCTGACCAGACCTTGATTTTTAAAGCTGGGCTCATCAGAGAATCTTGCAGTAGTGATTACCATGGTGACTCACACTGGTCAAGGAACAGGGCTGCAGAATGCTCGGTCCTAAATGGGAAATCTGTATTACATTCCTTCTCCCTCCCTCAGGCCTAGGGAATCACTGCAGAAGACTGGGTGGAAAGGGTACAAGAGGCAAAGAAAGAACATGACAAGATGCCTTCAGGACACATCTGGCAAGTTGCACAATAAATTGAGAGATTGTGACAGCACACATAAGACTTGTGCAGGATCAACACAGACCAATTCCCAGTATGACGACGTGAGGTGGGCATGGAGTCCCACTCCTAGCCAAGAAGCTATTGGCAATCGACAGCTACTGGGAAAGAAAGAGTCAATTTTCTCTTCTTTCTGTAACCCCTGGTAAGTCAACCACATTCCAGTGGAATGCCACACATCCAAGAATATATGGATAGAATAAACTGGATTTCGTGTGTGTGTGTGTGTGTGTGTGTGTGTGTGTGTGTGTGTGTGTGTGTGTTTTAAATAACACAAAGTTTGGTGTAGGGAAGGATCTGGGAAGAGTTTGGGGGAGAGGTGAAAATGATCAAAAACATCTCTGTGAGTTCAAGGCCAGCCTGGTCTACAGAGCCAGTTCCAGGACAGGCTCCAAAGCTACATAGAGAAACCCTGTCTCGAAAAACCAAAAAAAAAAAAAAAAAAAAAACCAAAACACAAGTAACCCCAAAACTAAAGCCATGTAAAACAATAGTACGGTAGTGAAAGGTGTGGTAAAAATACCCTTAAAGTTATTTATTTATTTGTTTATTTATTTTTATGTTTTTGGAAACAGGGTCTCACTATGTAGCCTTGCCTGGCCTGGTGGAGTTCACTTTGGCGACTAGGCAGGGCTGAATTCACAGAGATCCACCTGCTTCTGCCTTTTGAGTCCTGGGATTAAAGGCATGTGACGTCTCTTTTTATTGTATGAATTTTATGTGCTTGACCGTTTTATATGTGTGTCTGTGTACCATGTGGAGGCCAGAATTGTGTATCAGATCCTCTGTAACTGCAGTTACAGACATTTGTGAGCTGCCATAGGGGTTCTGGGAATTGCACCTAAGTCCTCTGGAAAACAAACAAACAAACAAACAAACAAAACAGCTAGTACTCTTAAGCACTGAGCCATCTCTCCATCCCTGGGTAAAACAGTTTTGAAAATACTATTTTTACCTAGTGTTCTTTTGGGGGGCTGTTTCTGAGGCAGGGTCTTATAAGCAACTCTTTAGATACCTCTGCCTCAGCTTCCTCCATGCTGGTATTACAGGTCTATAACACTGAGCCTACCATGGTGGCGTGCTCCTGTAACATCACTTAGGGAAAGCACAGACAGGAGAATTAGACAGGAGCTCAAGGGCCTTGCACTATGCACATCTAATTACCCTCACTGTACACATCTTCCTCCCTCCCGTGAAAAGAACTTTGGCTGCATGCCTACCACCCCCAACCTGCACACAGAAAAATGAAGGCTGGGTTGATGCAGAGGCAGGAGTCAAAGCCAGCAGCTTCATGTTTGGGTCTGTGTTAGGACAGGGGTCACCAGTGTTATACACACATGATCTGGAATCAGTGGTTAGGATCAAAGACCAAAGTGCCCTCCCTACTCTCTCCTTCCTGCCACAGCATCCTCCTAGCTACCCAGCTGCCAGGCACCTCCTCACTCCCACATCCGTCTTTATCATCAGTTAGTTTCAGTTCCATTGTGGCAGTTACACCATGCTGTCTCTAGTGCCCACTAAACCAGTCTCCCAAACACCAAATTGAATACCAGGTACATGGTAAGTAATTGGCACATTTTAAAATAAACAAATGTCTAAATTATTATCATTTGCTCACTCAAAGCACATAAGGAAACAACAACAACTATGAGCAGAAAATTTCATCAAGTTAGAAAATTCCAGACCCTCTTTTGTGCTGACCCGGACATCCAGGGTGCTGAGGCTTGCTAGAGTCTCACCCTGGCAACTCTCAAGGCCAGCAGGAAGACTACTATCTGCCAAATGGCTACTTTCAGAAGGACACCTTTATCGACAGGCACATGCGGTTTCTGCAGATAAGGCACTTGCCATCTCTCACTCAATTCACACACCTAGAGTGCCGGGACACACCAGAAGCCGAAGTTTGCAAACTCTGGGTGGCCCTGGGAAAGATTAGGACCCAATGGCACCCTACTTCTCTTTCTTCCTCATATGTTCCTCGAGACAGTTTGGCTCAAGATATCAGGACCTAGCTGACGGGGAGTTCAAAGCACTGGCTGCAATTTAAAGGGCTATGGACTCTGAAAACCCTGAACTCCAACTCAGCCTCTGCAGCCACCAACCATGAACTCAGCCTCAGATTCCTCCTCTGAAAAAGGGGGTACCAGGCTCAGGTGCACACCTTCAATTCCAGCACTCGGGAAGCAGTGGCAAGCCAGAGACATGCAGTAAGAGCCTGTCCTCCTCCCCACAAAAGAGCCAGCGGTTGAGGTAGTATACCTTTAATCCCAGCACTTGGGGGCAGAGGCAGGCAGATCTCCTTAGAAACAGTCTAATCTACATAGTAAATTACACGACAGCTGGGGCTACATAGTATGACTTTGTTTCAAAACAAAACACAAACAAGTGAGCAAACAAAAACACCCTACATAAAGACCCAAAACCACAAAATTAGAGCACCAAGGCTAAGTTTCCAGAGGTGTCACAAACATAATTCATTATCACACCAGTTAAAGCCCACAACTTCAGTGCTGGCCCTGTACAGAGCAAGCACTTGGCATGGCATACAGCAACCCCTCTCTACTCCAGGTCTGCCATGCTCCAGAAAAGAGTAGGGGCTCAGCCACAGCTCCTACCCACCCCTAGAAATGTGCTCACCTGTCATCTCAGTGGCTGGCTCTACTCCTGCATCTACAGGACAAGACTACAGCTGCCTGTAGAGACAACAGGGAAAGCACCACCTAGACTCCACCCAGCACAGATCTACCTATTGGCCCAGATTCACTGGGAACATTAGTGGGGTGGAGTGGGCAGGAAGGAGGTAGCCTGAGGAAGTTGTTTGAACTGTCCCCAGGCAGCACCCGGGGCTCCTGAGCAAAGCATCTCTCTAGGCAGCTGTCTCCTCCAAAAGAGACCTTTCCAAAGCCACTGCCTGCCTCGAGGCTGTGCACAGTGCTCAAAATTCAGGTTCCAAATGAGCTGCACACAATGCATGTGATCTACAAGTATCAGCAATCCCCCAAAATTGGAAAGAAACAACAAACCAAAGAAAAACAAAGGGCAAGATCAGATTGAACAATTCCACTTCTGAGTATGTACTCAGTGAAAGTGAAACCATGACCTCCAAGACATACGTGTATACCCACATTACAACAGAATTGGTCAGTCACAAGATCCAAAAAGTAGAGGCAATCCAAGTATCTATGAAAAAAAGGAAGTGATCAGCAACATTCAGTACCCGTGTATCATGCAGCTTTGTTCAGCTACACAAGAATATTCTGACAATTGCTGCACAATAGATGAACATTGAGAACAATGCTAAGTGAAATACTGCAGTCACAGAAAGATACAGACTATAACGACTCAACTTAAAGGAGGCACTCAGTAATCAAAAGCATAGACACAGAAAGTAGAAAAGTAGTTGAGGGGATAGGGTGGGGAACAGGAAAACAAATTGTTCATCGGAGTTCTTCGGTTTAATGGTGGTGATGGCTGAATACTGTGAATGTACTTATTGCCCTTGAACTGTTAAGAAATGAGTTAGGGAGATGGCTCAATCCATAATAGTACCTGCCCTAAAACATAAGAAGCTGAGTTTAAGCTCCCAAAATCCAAGTAAAAATCGTGAATCAATTTGGATAAGCCTAAAAATGCAAATTTAATTGGTAGACTTGACTGGGTGAACTGCAGACCAATGACAGATCCTATCTCAGAAAGTGACCCAAGGCTGTCACATGAACACACACACACACACACACACACACACACACACACACACACACCAAAATTTTTAAATGACTAAAATGGAAAATATAATGTTATCATTATGCATTTTCCCATGATAAATCAGGGAATCCTAGCCTATAATTCTAGCACTTGGCTGAAGCAGAAGACACAAGTTCAAGGCCAGCCTGGGCTACATAGTCAGAACATGTATTTTAAAAGAGAGAGAGGTGGGAGGGAGCAGGGGAATAAGGACAAACACCTACTATGCCTGAAAACACTGAAAACACGATGGGGGTTGGTAGCCACAGATGCAGATTAAATCCCACTGTCTTTTGTCATACAACCATGCCACTGGCTGGTAAGTGGAGACACAAACCCATACAAAGGCTTAGTAGAGCACTTCACAGTATGAGTGAGGCTGAAGCTTGAGGCCATGCACACTTTCAAATCCAGCCATTCCCATTTCTGGGTACACACCAAAGTAAGCTCCCTTTCACACACACACTCCATTCAATATTTGACACAGCTATAATTGCAGAACAGCGAACTAGTAGCAGGCAGGGAGCTGTCTAAGTTGTGTTCTATTCACACAACTGAGTACTACTTAAACTGAAGTAATTTGTCCATGTGGACCAATTTATATGAACCTAAAACTGTAAGTTGAACTTTTTTTTTCTTTTTTTTCTTTTTTTGGTTTTTCCAGACAGGGTTTCTCTGTCTGCCCTGGCCGTCCTGGAACTCACTCTGTAGACCAGGCTGCCTTTAACTCACAGAGATCTGCCTGCCTCTACCTCCCAAGTGCTGGAATTAAAGAACTGCACCACCACTGCCAGCTCAAATTTAACTTCTATGTGTTACAAACGGATAAAGTAGGGATCAGAAAACAATATTGCTTGTATTATGTGTGTGTGAATTATGTGCGTGTGATAAATGAGCAAAACAGGGGTATACCCAACTTTAGGTGAAAATTAAATTCTGGATATATGAGAGTAACAGAATAGAATATAAGTACCATTACAAGTTTTATACTTGTAATGCCCTGTCTGCCTTTCCCTTCCCACCTTCTTCCCTCCCTCCCTCCATTCCTCCATTGAGGATCACACCTAATGAGGAGTTTGATGCTCATCCCTTCCCTCAACCCATTTCCTCCTCTTTTTAGATGGGAGCTCATGGAGCCAAGGACAGACTTGTACTTCTGATCCTCCTGCCTTTGCCTCACCCTTGGATTTCTTTCTTTTCTGGCAGTGTAGGGGAACCGGACCTAGGTCCTCCTCTAGCCTAGGTAAGTAAGTGCTCTACCACTGAGCTACAACCTTAATTCTCCACTCTTTTCTTTCTTAAAGGGAAAAGAAAGTCTGACATAATATGGGAAAATGTTTGCTTTTACAAATTTGATGATTTGGATGATTAGCACCAGTCTGTTATGTTTTTAAAATAAGGGACTGGAGATGTGGCTCAGTAGGAAGTGTCTGCTTAGCACTTGAAAGGCCCTGGGTTCAATCCTCGTCACTCTGTGTGCCGGGTATGCTGCTTCATGCCTGTCATTGCCCCTCTCAGCACATGAGAATTCAAAGCAAGAAGATCAGAAGTTCAAGGCAATTCTTGGCTCTGCAGTGATTTTGAGGCTAGCCTGGGCTATATGAAACCCTACCTCAGAAAAATAAAACAAAATCAAGGTAGAATAAGGGTGAATATATAGCTACTGTGACGACTATAAACAGCACATACTCCTCTGCATTTAAAACCCCAGCCTGGGTAGAGCCCTTTTCTAGCATACACAAGGCTCTGAGTTAGGGCTCCAGCACCTGAGAAAAACTCCAAATTCCAGTATGCTTGGGGCACCATTTTTTTTCACTGATCCTAACAGAGGTGTGAGGTGCACAGTGATGGAGGAGTATAAAAGAAATGGGGCCCCTTAAGTGGAACTGAAAACAAGTCAACATTGTGGGTAGAGATTGGGCAATATCTACCAACATTCTTGTTCTCCAGGAATCTACTGCCAGAAGTTTACTCTGCAGAGAAGCCTTGTTTGTACAGAGACCTGTCTATCAAGACCCTCAGTGAAGCACCTGTAATGTACGTGTGAGTGTGTGTGTGTGTGTGTGTGTGTGTGTGATAGTTTTTCGAGACAGGGTTTCTTTGTGTAGCCCTGGCTGTCCTGGAATTCAATCTGTAGACTAGGCTGGCCTCAAACTCACAGAAATCTGCCTACCTCTGCCTCCCAAGTGCTGAGATTAAAGGTGTGTACCACCACCACCTAGCATCTATGTGTGTTTTAATAGACAGGTCTCACTATGCTGCCCACCCTGGCATCAAATTCCTCGGTATAACCACTCCTTTTCTTCATTCTTCCTGGGGCTGGAACTATAGGTACTTGCCACAGCACTGGGCTCCTCCCAGCCCTTTGTATATCAGCAAAAAGTGGAAACAATGACCAGCCACACAGACCTGTTTCAATGCATATGATGACAGACTGCAAACACTGTGCAGCTGAAAGAAAATCTAATCTGTATGTTCTGCCATCAATGATTCCCTAAAGTCCAATATTAAATTCCAAGAAGCAGGTGGAAGTGCTCTGTGTACCTTGGATCCACTTTCAGCAAAGGGTTATATGCATGCATACATACATCTGCATAAGAATTATTTAATCCGAAGGATGCAGGGAAAAATGAAGGTGGCTCCCTTAAAAGGCAGAAGCTCAGCAGAACAGAGTTTAGAATAGAAAAGACAATTTTTGTCTTTTAAGTGGAGGTAGGATCTTATTGTGTAGTCTTCAGGTGACTCCAAACTCACAATCCTCCTGTTCCAGCTCCTGGAGTGCTAGAACTACAGGTGTAAGCCAGTATATCCCATTGAAACTTGTTCGTGGAGTGTGTGTGTGTGAATGTGTATGTGTCCATCTGTCTGTCTGTGTTTAAAGCAGGTCTCATATAGCACAGGCTAGCCTCTAACTCACTATATAACTAAGGATAGCTTTGAACTCCTGATCCTCCTGTCTCCCTCTCCCAAGTGCTACAATTACAGGTGTGTGCCACCACACTCTGCTTTCATATATCCGTTGGCTGTTTAACTTTTTTAAACTGGTGAGTACAATATACTTTTAAATTAAAAAAAAAAAAAACTGAGCAGGAAAGCCAGGCAATGGTGGTGCACACCTTTAATCCCAGCACTTGGGAGGCAGAAGCAGGTGATATCTGTGGGTTTGAGGCCAGCCTGGTCTACAGAATGAGTTCCAGGACAAACTCTAAAGCTACAGAGAGACCCTGTCTCAAAAAACAAACAAAAAATCAGCAGGAAGAAGAGAGATAAAATAAAATATTATAGTCAAGAATACAGAGTTAGCCAGGTGGTGGTGGTGGTGGTGGTGGTGGTGGTGGTGCACACCTTTAATCCCAGCACTTGGGAGGCAGAGACAAGTGGATCTCAGTGAGTTTCAGGACAGCCAGGACCGTTGCACAGAGAATCCCTGTCTGGAAACCCATCTGCAAAGAAAAAGACAGCTTCACATACCTAGACCTGAATTCTGGATTAGGTTTTCTGCTATGTGACTGAGGGTGAAAACACAGCTCCATCTGGTAGAATGACTCAAAATGGCAAAAAACAGTGACTGCTCAGATTATTGCTGAGGTGGAAGCAGCTGACCTCTGTCCAAAGGACACAAGTGCAGCTCCCGCCTTGCTCAGAGACCTGTTCTTCTTAGTCTTCTTTGTGTCCCACTCCAAGGACAGAGACCAGCACAGATACACACTGGGTACACATGTATAACGTATACACACATACACATACACATACACATACACATACACATACACATACACATACACACACACACACACACACACACACACACACACACACACACACAATCTAGGATGGGGTGTCCATCCTTCTCTCTGCTTGGCAAGCCTTATGTACTAGAACAGGACCCTGACCAGATGGAGCAGCTATTTATAATGTAAACAACAACTCTGTATAGGCAAGCAGCACTACATATGGCAGCCATTCTTTCTGTAAAGACCTGGGAGTACAGCAGGCTAGGTGTTTGCCAGAGCTCCCTGGGAGCAGCTGATAAGGATAACATATCAGTTTATTTGTCCTTGGAGCATCATTTCCTCATGCTTTCACATTCCTCACTGATTTCTGAGGAACTGATGTCTGCACCTGTTGACCAGCCCTAATGACTCTCATTCTAGGGCTGCTAGCCAGAATCCCCAAATGAGGTCACCTACAGAGTAGTCCACGTGGCAGTAAGAGAGCCATGAGCAATTCCTCCCTTACCTACTCCTCAAAAGAGCTGGTCTAGAACAACACTCCTGTTCCATTGCAATACCCCTGGGCTTTGAGATTACAACAAGGGCCAGGGGGTGGTGATATACACCTTTGATCCTAGCGCTGGAGAGTCAGGGGCAGCTGGATCTCTGAGTTCAAGGCCAGCCTGGTCTTACAGAGTCAGTTCCAGGACAGCCAGGGCTACACAGGGAAACCCTGTCTGGGGTGGGGGGAAATACAGCAAGGTTGGGCATACAGCAGAACAGAAGCCCACTCAGACCACAGCCTCCTACATCCACGGCACTGTCTTAGGTACCACCAAGAGCTATAAACTAGAAAACAGGCCCACCTGTGTAGAGTGTATACATAAGTAGAGACAGACATATGACAGAGAAATAACAAAGGTAATGTAACAATGATTCCTACTATGAAACCAACAACCAAAGGCAATGACGCCGAGAATAACTGGGCAGATCCTCTGCAATCCAGTTAGGACGATCCCTCTCAGAAGCTGCTTTTAACCTGAGCTACACGAGATAGTGTCAGAGGGTTCTGGAGTGAGAAAAATACGACGACGACTCAGTAAAGAACAGAAACAAGTCCAACACAACTGCTGGTGGTCAGAGATAGCCAACTCAATGATGCAACAGGTACCAGGTGATCTAAGACCCTGCACAGACCACTAGAGGATCACGGGGTTGTCTAGATGTCATAAAAAGTCACAGCAGGGTATTAGTGAAGGAGTGATGCTACTGGATTAAATTTTAAAAGATTCCTGGAGCAATTCTGCAGCTTATGTGAGTAATGTCTTTTAATTTTTAAACCGCTCCATGTCCTGTTCCTTCCTTCTTAGGCACTAATGAGTACTGTCCATTTCCTCATGCCTGAGGTCACGACCCCAGGACAATATTCACACCTACACCTGAGAGACAGCCATGCCTGGACAATTCACAGGCACTACTGGGTTGTGAGGGGGGCAACACTGAGGAGGTCACCTCACTCTTTCCTCTCTCTCCAAGTGCAAGTACCTCTGACAGTTAATTGATTGTCAGTGTCCTGGCTCTTGGCTGGTTCCAGCTAATGCAGCCAGCCAGCTAGCCCTTGGACAGACAGGCACCAGCTCTGCAGACAGTACCCAGCCTCTTCCAGAGTAATGGTCCTTCTGCAGTGTATGACCCTCTCTAGCTCAGACAGAGGTACCCTGACTTACAATGGGACTGTGTCTTTAAAAAAGCCTCATGAGTCGAAGACTGCCGCTCTAAAATGTATCTGATGATAGTCATGATCTATATGCTGAACACTCTATCTTAATAACCCAGTCTACAGCTGGGAGGGCAACAATGTTCATCCTGTGACTGTGTGGCTGGAAGGGGTTCCGGTGCCTGCCCTTTGCCAGCATCACAAGGCCGTCATCCTGTATGTCTAGTAAGGGGGGAAGTTCAAAACTTGAAATATAGCTTCTAATGTGTATATTGCCTTTACACATTAACTTGCTTTATTTGTAATCTTTGTAAGTCTTCACATGCCACTATATTTTTTTTTATTTTACCTTAAATCAAACCTTAGTAAGTTGAGAACCATCTGTGCTCCCTAAGTCTCCAAATGGGAACAAGGTAGAGAAATGTGCAGTCCAAGAATCCCCATAGAGGTGAATAAAGGTTTGCTCAGAGCGCCACACCTGTTGCTAGCTGTCAGCTCTTATTTAGGAGTCCCTGGGAGCAGCATTTGCTGGTAGAAGCCCCTCCCCTGATCCTGATCATTTCTGTAGGACTTTACTCCCTCCTCCCCTCCCCAGCACATCTAATCAGCTATAAGGGGACTAATGGCCTTGAATTTTTTTGAACCCTGATTCAAGAATAGAGAAGTCTATATAGTCACAGGGAGAATCCTTCTGAATTCCTAGGAAGAACACAGGTTAAAGGTTGGGGACGTGTGAAAGGCTGGGCGGAGAGAAGTAGTACAGTGGCATTCGGGCAAAGGGCCGCCTAAAGGGATGTGCCGAGTGAGGAAGGACAGTCAAGCCCTTCCCATCCTATATCAGTTTGTCTAGACACAGACACAGACACATATGGACACACACACACACACACACACACACACACACACACACACACAGATACACACAGAAACACAACACAAACATACACATGGACAAAGACACTCATGGACAGAGACACACACAAATACAGTCACACATGGACACAGACACAACACACACATGGACACAGACAGACAGACAGACAGACAGACACACACACACACACACACACACACAGATACACACAGAAACACAACACAAACATACACATGGACAAAGACACTCATGGACAGAGACACACACGAATACAGTCACACATGGACACAGACACAACACACACATGGACACAGACAGACAGACAGACAGACAGACAGACACACACACACACACACACACACACACACACACACACACGATTTTCCTCAAAGTAAAAGCAGATGATGAGGGCAGGAGAAGGACAGCTAGGTTCTGGGTACTGCAGAAAAAGTCCAGACTTTGAAGTCCTTGAACAACAGACCCTTAGGGTTGACAGGCTGACTGGTGCCCAGGTTTTCAGAGACCACCCAGAGCCATCTCTTACCCAGCTAGCCTCTTGTTGGTAGAAATTACTGTCTGGGCACCAACAACTCTATCACATCACAGAACCAAGGGGCACAGGTGACCCCTTCGCCAGTCAAACTTGCTTTGCCTCAGTAACACCTACACTTAGCCATGCATGGCAATAACTCACATATACCTCTCATACTAGCTGCTACCAAACATACACACACACACACACACACACACACACACACACACACACACACACACACTGCTAGCATCACAGTGGCTTCCTACATACACACAAGTACTCAGGAGCACAGCTCTCGTTCCTTCCCCTTCCCTACCCACTCCACTCTACCGCCACATACAGCTTCTGAGGTCTGCTGGGCCCCATCAGCCAGTGAACTCTCGTCCGCCATTCCTTGGTGGTGTATTGCTCTCTGGTTTCTTCAATTTCAGCTCTGACTCCTGCTGTTTGTTTGTTTGGCTGAAGGTCCCTGGAGCTACCAGCCAGGGAGCCTGGAGCTTCGAGGAGCAGGGAGTGGTTACATCTGCTCTCTGGGGACCTCTGAAAGTTGGATAAAGGGAATCCCTGATCCTGCTGCCTCTGTCCTTCCAAATCCAGCTGTCAAGAGGAAAGATCACCTCCTGTTATCTGCAGAAGCAGTGGAAAGGGGGATACCAAAGAGGAGGCTGCAGGAATATAAACAGAAGGAAGATGCCGGGCACAAGTCCTGGAGAGGCATTTCAGCCACACTCATGGATTCCTTGGGAGTGTCCCCACAGGGCTGGAGGTAAGCCTGTGCCCATATCCCTGCACAGAGGCTGCTGTTCAGTAGAAGGAGTGCTCTTCCTGGACTGACACCCACAGCCTGCACTTACCATCCTCCAGGGTTGTTCAGCCCTCCACCTGCGCCTAATCTATATGAGGGACTGACCTCTCAACTTCCCCCTGAAGCAGCAGGCCCAAGTGTCCTTCCGAACGCCTCTGGGCAGTTGGTTTACTGCTATAACCAAGATACATGTCCAAACTCCCATCTACTAGGCCCCAAACCCATACTCAGGATAACTGGCATCTTGGCCAGTGGCACTCCTCCTTGCCCTTTTAGGAACCATACTTTCCCACAGGTTGACTATGCATGGCCTTTGAAACATTTCCAGATGCAGAAAAAGGTTTTTAAAAGAGAGAGAATAAACAACAGGTATTAGGAACAAAAACAAAACAAAACAAAAACAAACCAGAAATTGAGGCACAGAGAAGAAATAAACCCAGAAGTAATCTAGAAGGATGAATCCCCATAAGGGTACAGGCACCCCTAAAAGGCAGGGGAGGCCAGAGGCCTTCTCATGTTCATTAAGTGATCAGGTCCCAGGCTCAGCTCTGGTCCCCTACTCCAGGGCACACCTAGCTCTGGCCAGCTCACCCAGCCTTGCCGACCTATCAGTCCAGCTGCTCCTGAAAGAGGGTATTTTCATCCCTCTCAATTTGCACAGCTGCTGAGACTGTGATGTAGAAAAGAGAATGGGGCGCTGCAGGGGACGGGGCCACAGATGGAGTTGACCAGCAGGCTGAGTGGAGTCACACAGTGTGTGTTTGGTAGCAGCTAGAGGGGACAGCCTGGCACAGTGCAGGGAAGAGCTGCCTCCTAATGATTGCAGGAGGAAATAGCCCATGGTTCCGGCAGGTCTAGGACAAGGGAACAGAAGCCCAATGGCAAGGGAAGAAAATGAACCACTTTTTATTTTATTTGTTTGTTGTTTGTTTTTGAGACAAGGTTTCTCTGTGTAGCACTGGCTGTCCTAGAACTCATGCTGTAGACCAGGTTGGCTTTGAACTCACAGGGATAGAGATCTGCCTGCTTCTCTCTCTGGAGTGCTGAGATTAAAGGCCTGTGCCACCACTGCCTGGTTATATGGAATCTATTCAGTTAAAGGGTGGGATCAAGGACCAGCTTCTCAGGCCGGATTCTAGACCCTACCTGGCCTCACTGCCAAATAGGTCCCACAGCCCTTTCTTAGCTGACATTGACTGACAGGAATGGTCCAAGGGGAGGAAGACAACATGGAAAAGAGGGCGCTAGACCTAAAGTCATCCCCTACCCACCTCTGGAGGCAGGAAATGGACTATGGTGTCAAAACCTACCCTCTTCCCCTTCAGTCTTCCTCTCAGTGGTCTCACCAGCTTCCCTCTGTCCCAAGTCCCTTCCTGGTGTCTCCTGGTCTCCATCTCCACCTCTTTCTGTACCTCCCCTGCCCCCACTCTAGTTACATAAGGGGCCTGAGAACACACAGAGGGAGCTTTGTTGTCAAACCAAATCCATACGGAGCCACAATCAGCCAAGGCAGCTGTTCCCCATTCCCTCCGCCTTGGCAGGATTGAAACTCTGGGCAGGAAGCCCCTCCACGCCTCCATTTAGGAAGACAGGGGACAAACACTGGCCCCAGGGCCCCTGGGCAGCTGAATAGGTGGCGGGGGATCAGTCACCACTGTGTGGGACCACAGCAAGGAACCAGCTGGTTTCTAGGAGAGAACAAAGCCTCAGTGCAAAGCCAAGGTCACAAAGACAATAAAGAAGCAAACTCTAGACCAGGAACAGGCAACATAGTAGTAGGCCCTAGGTAAGGAGTGCAGATCCACACAAATGTACCCCGGGTTCTGCTCACACAAAACTCTCTTGTACACAGGTAACCCATGGACACACTCACCCACACATTTACAAGCACACACACAGGCACAAAACATGTGCTCACTGGCAGGGGGTCAGGCAGAAACCTGTATGCTCTGGCTAACTCCCTCCAGTAGGTGCCTCTGAGACAAGACTGGGAACTCTGGAAAGCTGAAAGAGATAAAAGAGGGGGCCAAAAGGGGATCCAGAAAGAGAAGAGGCAATGCATCTGGAGAGAAAAACCCATAATGCTGTGAGGCAGTCCCCACACTCCATCAACACACTCTCTTCCCCCAGCCCCTCAGCCCTTGCTGTCAAATAGACTAGACTGGCCAGCCCAGTCTAGTCCAGGCTATGGGGCATTTTCAGACCATTCATTTTAGCTCACGGGGCCCTAGTGTCCCTCCATGCCCCAAGAGAGATTAGTCTTAACAACTGGGAGCTTGTAAAGCAGATGGGCTGAACAAGAAAGGCGTGTGTGTGTGTGTGTGTGTGTGTGTGGTGTGTGTGTGTGTGTGGTGTGTGTGTGTGTGTGTGTGGTGTGTGTGTGTGTGTGTGGTGTGTGTGTGTGTGTGTGTGGTGTGTGGTGTGTGTGTGGTGTGTGTGTGTGTGGTGTGTGTGTGTGTGTGTGTGTGTATGTGTGGTGTGTGTGTGTGTGTGTGTGTGTGTGTGTATGTGTGTGTGTGTGGTGTGTGTGTGTGTGTGGTGTGTGTGTGTGTGTGTGGTGTGTGTGTGTGTGTGTGTGTGTGTAGGGGGGTGGTTCAGGAATGAGAAAATCGGGGTCACATCTGAGGCTAGGCCCTGGCCCTTCCCTTCCTGCCTTGAGGGGAGATGCTCTTGTGACCTTCAATAAGTAAAGATGCCTTTCTGTGCCTCCACTCTATCATTTGCAAAAGGAAATATTATGGAGCAGTTACTGGGTACCAGCTGGGTGCTAGTGCTAGGGATATTATGACAAAGTCTCAACCTTCTGGCAAGCCAATGCTTACCTCACTTGTGCATTGCAATCCTTGACTGAGGCAGATCCTAATACCTGTACTGCAAAACACAGACTTTTAATTTAGAAAGCCAAATCAAAGCAAGATCTGCCGGAGCTCACGTGGGTGGACAGAGGGCACAGAAATGGCTCTAGGTCCTACCCAGCTCAATGCTCTTCTCCAGGGCCCACAGGCAGTCTCCCTGGAATAAAAGCCAGCCAGTCAGCTTTTGTAGAGTACTACATGCCAGGCACCAAAAGCTATCTATCTGTCGTGTTATCTCATTAAGGGGTGTTAATTTCTTGGAGGTGTAATTAATGCTAACAAGGGCTGCTGAAGGTAGGAAAAGAGGGAAGCTCTGAGAGCCTACAATCTGTCCCCAGGGATACAAATCCCCTGGCTTCACAACTCCTGGCAGGAGTACTGCCTTTGGCTCAGCCCACACTCAGAGGTCCCCCTGAACTCACGCTCACAGGAGTGAGATGGTGCAGAGTGGCAGAGGCAGAGGGACTCAGGAAGCCTTCACAGAACACTGGTTCAAGGTGACATGGAGGATAAGGGCAATTCAGAATTGTCATTACGATGACCAAGTCATGTGACAAGACGGCAGCAAAGGCTGAGAGGTGACATTTCCATATGGCATGAACCAGGAGCAGGAGGAGTGTTAACACTCTTGGTGAAGATGAATAGGGATTTGGGAGAAAAACAAAAAACAAAACAAAACAACAAAAAAAACTTTTTTCTTTGAGCTAAGAAACCCTCTGTCCCAGTTTTAGGAGAGTTTAACTGGAGCCCTGGTATGTAGCTATGAGAATAAAACCCCTTACTCCACAGACACCACCCATCTAAGTGTTCAGACCCCAAGGTGCCCTTCTTGGGCAAATAACAAGAAGTTGACACAGGAAGAGGAAGTGAGGTTATGACTAGTCTGTGCAGGGATCTGAAAGTTACTAAAAGGGAGTGACTGGATGGACTTGAAGTAAAAAATGGGACATGTTCTCCAGGGGGACACCTGCCTGCCTGTGTCTGAATACAGGACCCTCACACCCCTAATCCTAACACAAGACGGGGCTGGGCAGTGCAAAGACCAGCTGCAAAGTCTGAACTACATTTTTCCATTAACTCCTCAAAGAAATGTTTACTAAACGATTATTTACTAGTCATCCTTCCAGGTAGTAAGAATATAGCGGTGAAAGGCAAGGGTCGTGGCTCATGCATTTAATCCCAGCACTCTAGAGGTAGAGGCAGGCAGATCTATGAGTTCAAGCCCAGTGTTCTATATTAGTTAATTCTAAGAAAGCTAAGGCTACACAGTGAGATCCTGTCTCAACAAAGAATATAGCAGTGAGCAAGGCAGGCAAGTTCCTAGAACTTGAAGTCCTAACCCTCAAGGAGGAAAATGCCTTAAAGGTGTTCAGATCCATTTGAGACCATGAATGCACCTCCCCATCCCTGGTCTTCCTCTCCTCTGTGCTGCCATTGTTTCTGTCAAGGTCACTGGTATGTCTCAATAACCTTCAGTGGCCCTCAAACGGCATGCTTCTAAAACTTTGTGTGTGGCCATCTGAAGGTCCCTAGCAGGCTTCTTTCCCTACCCAGCTGGTGCAGTCTTGGACAAGGGAATGAAAGAGCGCTAATGTGCACTTCTGTTTTATAGCAAAATGCATGGATGTGCATTCTATTTTATAGCAAAGTAAAAATATGCATCTCCTCTCTCTGGTTCTGTGACAATCACTTGGGACCAAAGTAACTGTAGCTGTATTTTCCCATTCCCAGAGCTCCAGGGCCCTCCAGGCTATGCCACCAATAATCCCAAGGACCCCCAACACCAGGGCATGCCCAGCATCCCTCCTCCTGGGCCAGATCAGCGATCTCAAAAGGAAAAGATGGGGGTCTTTGGGAAGCCCCTCTGACCCTAAACCCAGAACCAGGCATCACGGAGCACTAGACAGCAAAGGTAATCCTTTCTTAACCAGACAGTGACCTGGGCGGGTTCCCAGGCTCAGACACCAGCAGAGCCCCTCCCCTTTCCCACGTGTCCGGACTGTTGCCTGAAGAGGACTTTCAGCCATGTGGGCGGCGGCCGCAATTCCAAGGAACAGGAGGAGGCAGGCGGGGCAGATGGAAGCAATTACCGGCGGGAAAGAGAAGAGGAAGGCGCAGGATTGGGAGGGGCCAGCGGGGAAGAAGGGAGGGAGGGAGGGAGGGAGAGAAGAATAGAGCCTTGACTTGTCCCACTGAAGGGGATGAGAAGCCTAACTCCGGGCTAGACTTAAGTTCAGGCAGCATAGAGAAGCCTGGGTTTGTCTTTCCCTTTTGACAGTAAATCACCGTGACCTTGACATCTTTCTTTTCCCATCCCTGATGGGATTGGTTAAGACAAGCTCCAGCTAGGAAGTGGAGCAAACAGGGCTGAAAAGTGCAGGCATTGGAAACAGGTCAGTCCCAGCTCCACAGTTTATGAGTGGTGTGACCTTGGTAGAGTAATCTTCATCTTCTCCAGCCTGTTTCATTTACAAAGAGGCCTATAGGAGGTGACACAAATGGACTGGGCTGCTTCCCCTCCGCTCCGTTTTTCAGTTTTCCATTAAATAGTGTGAATTTGTGTCCATGTGCACGCGCACTCGCAACACAGCATGTTTGTGGAGGTCAAAGGACAAGCTCAGCCTTTCCCGTAGTTTGAGACAAGGTCTCTTTGGTGTTTACAGCTGCATATGCCACAGCTAGGTGGCCCTACAGTTTAGCAATTCTCCTGTCTCTCTTGTCTCACTATAAGAGCAACTACTAGTTGCTCTTATATAGCAACTATGAGGCACACTACCTAGTCTGGCCTCCCACAGGTCTGGGGGACTCACTCAGGTCCCTATGCTTAATTCGCAGGTGCTGTACCCACCGAAGCATCTTGCTAGCCCCAACTATTTTTTGAGTCAAAACCTCCTGTAATTCAGCTTAGCCCTCGGCTTGCTTTGAACTTCTGGTCCTCCTGCCTCCACCTCAAAAATACTAGAATTACAAGGATGAGCCACCATGTCTGGCTCTAAAACTCCCCCAACCCCTCTTCTTTTGTTGTTGCTTTGAGACAGGGTTTTTCTGTGTAGCTTTGGAGCCTGTCTGGGAACTTGCTCTGTAGACCAAGTTGGCCTCGAACTCACAGGGATCTGCCTGCCTCTGCCTCCCGAGTGCCGGGATTAGAGGGGTGCACCACCACTGCCAGGCGAAGTCCCTTTACATTATAGCATTATTTTTCCATGAGAGAGGACATGGGGTAGAACAGGGATACACATGGCATCCCTACAGCAATTGTAGAACTCACACGTAGAAGATTTGAGTCAAAGGCAGAACTACTGTGTGTTTTGGCCCAGCACTTACAAAACTGGTCCCTGGACTCTTCAAACTGCTTCCCTTCAAGGATGAAAGCAAGATCTTAGAGCCCTTGACCCCAGGCCTGAGCAAAGTTACAGGCAGGAAGAAAGGACTATTCTCCAGTTTCATTGGCTCTTGGGCATCCCTACACTCACTGTGCACCACCTCAGTCTTTTTTCTTTTTTTTTCTTTTCTTCCTTTCTTTCTTTTCTTTTTTTTTTTTTTTTTTTGTTGTTGTTTTTTCGAGACAGGGTTTCTCTGTGCAGCTTTGGAGCCTGTCCTGGCACTCGCTCTGGAGACCAGGCTGGCCTCGAACTCACAGAGATCCACCTGCCTCTGCCTCCCGAGTGCTGGGATTAAAGGGGTATGCCACCGACGCCCGGCCATCACCTCAGTCTTAGCAGCAGCACCCTCCTCCCCGGCCAGCCTGGAGCAGATCCCAGAGCTTCAGAATCTAGACAATCATATCAGCCTCTGCACAGCAGCTTTGGGTGTCATGTGGGAAGAGCTGCACTTGTGGGCACCATACCCTGAAAGCCACAGGCCAACATAACCCTTGGATGGTTTTCAGAAGGGGCTCTGGCTGAGATCTGAGTAGTCCTTGAGGCCACATGTGACCACCACCTCCACTTGCGTTAGTCAGACACACCTCAGGAGTGTAGATTGTGGGGGAACAACACTCGCCGTCTCATAGAGGGGGCTCTGAACATTCACACAGATGTGTTCATGCTTCTCTGGAAAAGGTAGGAGGGAGGTGTAGGCTAATGACTACAGCCACGTCCAAGCCATTTCCTTGTGGAAACTAAAAACTTGGGTCAAAGCCAGGGGTCTTCAGGAAGAAGGAGGATCCTGAGGGACATAGGAAAGTGAAGTGGGAGCTATGTCACCCAGCACCATCCCATTGCAGGGAAGAGGCTGAAATGGTGCTATGGAACTCAACACTGGGGATGGGGCAGGTAGAGTAAGCCCCACTTGCCCTGCCCTCCGATGTTCAAAGTCTATCTCCTAGTGGCTTCAGCTCTGCCTTGATCCCAGTCTGTAGGTTAACCTTCTTAGGGCCCCTGCTCCCTGAGCCTTACAGCTTGCAATTCCTTCTGATCATCTGAAGCAGAGCGGTGTCCTCCCTCCCATGCACGGTGCAAACCCTGAACCACTATGACAGAGGGGTTCTCTCCTTCATTGGGCAACCTTGGGGGAGGTACTCTGAGGAGAGAACAGAGGCCTGGAGTGGCCTGCTGTGCAAGGGCCGATGCCAACCTAGTGGAGTAACTGCAGACTGGCAGTGACTCTAGATTGCGCTAAGAAGTGGGATTGGCCCATTTCTCCCTACCCAGGGAAGTAAAGAGGTTCTTCCCAGGAATTTTGACAGTTCCAGAAAGGGGCAGATTTTTAGTTCTACCCAGAAAATGAAATCCTATGAGACTAAAACAGCTGGCCAAGGGTAGAGGGGCCAAGGCACTCTGTGGGTGAGTCACTGCCTCAGGGAAGGGAGCAAGAGAGGAAGGGATGATAGCCTAGAAGGCACCAGGGACTTCCTCACCTTGCACCTCCACTCCTAGTGAAATGGAGGCGTCTTCTCTTTGAGGAGTAACCCATTCCCAAACTAAAAATGCCCTTTCAGTTGAAAGGCTATACAGGTAACTTTGAAAGAAGTGTGTATGAGTGTTTTGCCTGTGTGTATTTATGTGTACCACATATGTGCCTGGTGCCTACAGAAGCCAGAAGAGGGTGTTGTATCCCCTGAAACTGGAATTAGCCGTTATATGGGTGTTTGAGAATTGAGTCTGGGTTCCCTGCAAGACCACCCAGTGCTCTTAACCACTGAACCATCACTCCAGTGCCAGAAGGGGGTTATTGAGACAGGATCTCATGCAGCCTCGTTGGGCATCAAACTCCATATGAGCAGATGACCTTGCTGGTATCCCATCTCCTGAGTGCTGGGACTATAGGTATGTACCACCACGTTAAGTTTAGACAGTGTAGGGGATTAAACTTAACAGGTTTAGACAGTCAAGCACTTGACCAACTGCATCCCTTGTCTTTGACCGCCCCAGTACTGGGATTGTAAGCAAGTGCTCTGCCACACCCCCAGTTCCCAATTCACTTTTAGGACTTCTGTTTACAGATAAAGTCTCTTTATCTCCACTGTCACCTTGAAGTCTTTGGGGGCTGGCCCCAACTCCTAGCTCGCCCTCGGGGAGTGCAGAGTTTCACTAAACAGCCAAAGAAGCTCTCTATGCACTCTCTATGCTCTCCCTATGCAACAGGACAGGCCATGCATGGGATGCTCAGAGTAAGGGCAGAGGCAGAATAAGTTTGAGAAAAGTGGGTGGCCTCAGCTTCCTCAGAGAGCATTTGCAGGCCAACTCCCAGCACAGCAAAATGTGTCTAGTTATTTCCCAGACTCTAAGTAACTGGCACCTCCTAGGTAGCACTCTAGGACTGCTTGGGAAATAAGGTTATAGAGGTAGTTTCAATGGCAAATACACAACTCTTTTTCTGTACCAGCACTTTCCAAAGTACTTAAACCTCCTGGGTAGAGGCCTAGGGGGCCAAGGAGGGTCTGTAGAACTAGTTGTACTGAGGTATAGGTTCATGCCCCTGTGACAGACAACCTACACTGTAGCACTGCCTACACCCCTAGCCTGCAGGCAGTAGCAGCCTTCTAAGCCTGGCCCTAGGGATCCAGCCTGCAGAATGAAGAACACAGCAGATCAGGCCTTATAGACCAGAAAAGTCTACCCCTCAAACTGGGAATGGCAGACACGTTGGCATCTCGGGGCTGCCCAGAGGTCCCAGCCAGCAAGGATCTCAGAGAGGCACCCAGAACAGACATGACAAGGGTTCTGCCTCCAGGTCTAGCTCAAACTATTCAATCCTATTCCTTCCCAATGTTCACCATCCAGACAACTTGGAAGCACAGCTGCCTAGACCCAAAGACCCCCTCATATCTCGGCTGACTCCTTGGACACAAACAGCCTGCAGTTGGCAAGCCCACCTTCGGGCTCTGCTTAGCGACCCTGCAACTCCAGCACAAGGCTGACCCTGCAGAGCTTGTCTCCTCTAGCAAAGCCAGCCCACATGCCCTGGACTTCAGAGGATGCTAGGGGTAGTGGACACCTATTCAGCCTGGGCGCAAGAGCTACAGGGGTGGGGATTAAAAACTTTCCGGAGGATTGTCCCGTTTGCTCACTCCAAGAGAGCGAGACGAACCAGGCTTCCCGCGAAAATCGAGTCCAGGAAAAGGGACCCGCCCCACATCGACCCCGTGCATCGTGGCATCCACGTGCCGGGCCCGACCACCTCCCCGAGCCGCAGAGCGAGGCTGGAGCTCCGGCCGCCCCGGCAGCCCCGGCGCTCCCCGCCCTCCGCCGCGGGGCCCCAGAGCCCGGCTGCCGCGTACTCACCCTCGCGGGTGGAGCGGGGCGGGGCGAGGTAGATCCGCGCGCAGCTCCGATCCGCTAGGCGCCCGGGCTGGCGGGGCAGCACTGGCGCAGCGGCTCCGCTCGGCCCGGTCCCTGTCCCGGGAACGGGGCCGGCCTGGGAGCAGGCAAGTCCGCCTGAAGGGGAGGCGGGGGCCAGGGCTCGGGCGGGGGCGGGGAAGGGGCCGGACACGCTTGCGCACACGGCCGGGAAGCCGACTGCCGAGAACGCGGCGCTGGAGGGAGGGCGCGGAGGAGGGAGGGTGTGCCGAGGGAGGGAGGGCGGGTGCGGAGGAAGGAGGGAGCTAAGGACAGAGGGTGGGCGCCGGGAAGGGAGGGCGCGCGCAGGAGAGAGGGCGGGGGGGCGCGAGGCCGCCAGAGGACTGGGGTTGGTGTGGAGGCCTCCGAGGTCCGGAGAGAGGCGCCCGGGGTGCAGGAGGCCGGATCGGGTGAGGGCAGGCCCAGGGGCAAGGCTGCTTGTGACTGGCGCCAAGATGAGTATGCCCAACATAGTGATACCACCCTCTCCTGGGAACAATAAGAACCAAGAAAGGCTTCTTTGCTGTCCCCGGACGGTGAAAAGTGCCCTTTTCTCTCTGTGGTAACTGAGGTACAGGAGTGGGAGTCCATCCTTCTTTCCAGTATACCCCCATGCCCTCATGGCTGGCCCGGGCGCCCCAAACTGCCCCCTCTGCACCCTCCCTTGCATACCCTGACTTAGCCTCGGATAACTTCTCAGTTTCCGTTCTTGCTGAAGGCGCCAGGCATCCTGTCTCCAGGGGAAACCCCATCAAGCCTTTAACCCTGATTCCTTGGGCTAGATCTAGAATTGCCTGAACTGAAGAAGAGTGCAGAAACCACCCTGCAGGACTGACCTTTTCAGGAGTCATCAGTTTTACCGAGTTCCTAACATGAACACCCTGGGACACCAATAAAAGTGTCAGATCCAGTCCCTGTCCTCAGGAAGCTTACTATCCAGCTGCAGAGAGAGGGCTTACAGTGCACTCCCTTCAAGAACTAAGCAGCACAGGATGTGACTAAGTTTAAGATATGAATAACTGACAGTAAGCGCCCAGGGTTCCAGTGAAGTGGCAGTTTAGTCATTTTCAGGGGAAGCTGGAGGACTCCCCTGATGGGAACCTCCAATTCACAAGTTCTGCTCTGTAAGAACAAAATGAAGAGTCAGCCTCCAGCTTCTTCCATTGATGAAGGTTTCTACCTAAATTATACCTTGCATAGGCAGAAGCTGTTTGGCATCTCACCAAAGCCTAGTTTTATTTGCACGATGCGTTTGGCTGGCCTGTCAGTCAAGGATTCATTCAACAAATATTTATTACATATCATATCCTGGTCTGGAACTATGCTGTCAACAGAGAGCACAATGACTATGTCTGTTTGTTGGACAAGTCAAAAAGAAGAAGGAAGATTCCTACTTTATAAAAGAAAATCTGCCACAAGAGAAACAACTGCCCTAGATGTGTCTGGCAAGCTGATCGAAGAAACAGCCCAGCCTCCAAACCTGGCTAAGTCTTCACCAAAGTAGGTTTAAAGACAAGTTCACACTTCTTGCTAAGGGCCATGAAAAAAAATCCTGCAGCCATTAAAACTGAGCTTAAGAATCAGTTTTTTGCTCCTGGAGACCTGAGTTCCAACCCTGCCTCTACCACTAAATACATTTTCTTTTCTTTTTTTTTTTGGGGGGGGGGGCGGCGTTTCAAGACAGGGTTTCTCTATGGCTTAGGAGGCTGTCCTGGAACTAGCTCTTGTAGACCAGGCTGGTCTCAAACTCACAGAGATCGGCCTACCTCTGCCTCCCGAGTGCTGGGACTAAAGGTGTGTGCCACCACTGCCCAGCACCTTTCCTTTTCTTACTAGAAAAAAAAATCATTTGAAATAACTGAGCTTATTCAAAGGGCTATTGTTAGTACTGAATGAGGCAATGGAGGTGAACTTGTCCTGAAATCACAATATGATATGTGTAACTTCTTATGCTCTTATTAAACAGGTAGAAGAATACCTTTTTGTTGTTGTTGAAAAAGTAATTTTTAAAAAAAGAAAAAGTATTTTTAATAAAGATACATTTTAAAAATTGTATTTTATTTAATAAACATTTTTTCATTTGTTTTACATACCAACCACAGTTTCCCCTCCCTCCTCTCCTTTATACCCTCCCCTGACTCCCATCTACCCCCCCCCCATTCACTCCTCCTCCTTCTCTATTCAGAAAAGGGCAGGCCTCCTATGGGCTAGAACAAAACATGGCACATCAAGTTGAGGTAGGACTGTGCTTCTCCTCCTGCATCAAGGCTGAGGTAATCCAGCATGGTGAACAGGTTCCCAAAAGCCAGCTAAGTGCCAAGGACAGGTCCTGACCTCACTGCTAAGAGCCTTACAAACAGACCAAGTTACACAACTGTTACCACATGTTGAGGGCCTAGGTCTGTCCCATGAAGGCTCCCTAACTGTTGGTCCAGAGTGCATGTGCTCCCATGAGCTCATGTCAGCTGTCTCTGTGGGTTCCCCCATCATGACCTTGACCCCACCCCACCCCCACTCACCCCCTGGCTCATACAGTCCCTCCTCCCTTTCTTCAGCAGAATTCCCAGAGCTCAATCTTGTGATTGGCTGTGGATCTCTGCATCTGCTTCCATCAGTTACTGGATGAAGGCTCTATGATGACAACTAGGGATTTCACTATTCTGATTACAGTAGATGGCCATTTCAGGTACCCTCTCTGCTACTGCTAGGAGTCTTAGATGGGGTCATCCTTGTGGATTCCTGGGAGTTTCCCTGGACCAGGTTTCTCCCTCACCCCAAAGAATACCTTTTTAATTTTCAAAATTCATTCACATAACAATTTCCCAGCCTATCCCAGTCCTGATCATCGGCTTTAGGTCACCATGTGTCTATGACATTTCCCTTCCACTTTTCTTCCTCCTCCTCCTTTTATTTATTTTTTTAACATAGTCTCACTAAGTAGCAGCCCTGGCTGACCCCAAACTTGTGATCCTCCTGCCTTAACCTTCTGAGAACTAAGATTACAGGAGTGCCACCATGCCGGGCTTCCTGTCCAGTTTCTTCACAGTGTAGACAGAAGCTGAGTCAGCAATCTATGTGCTATGTCCTCTGTGGAAGGGAGGGAAGAAATTCTAGTACACAGGTACTCTTTAATCCCAGTCCCTGTGTTCTAGGTCCTCAACAATTCCACTGTACCCTTGACAGGGCACTACAAGCTGCTTGCCAAGAAACAGGGGGTAACAACCTGGGCTCTGGCCTGGAAAGACTGTTCTCAGGCTAGCTGTACTGAGGTGGGCCAAGACAACCTCAGCATAACAGCAGGGAGTCCTACACAGCTGGTGAGCAATACTACCTCCATCACCATGTCTTTGCTTCTTTTTTTACCTTTCCTATTCTCCTATGGAAGACGTGGTGAACACCCCTGATGGAACAACCAGGGAAACTCAAACAGAGGGCGGGGAGACAGAAGAAGAAGGATGTGGAAAGAGGCAGGTGCATCTGAGCCTGGGAAGCTCTGTCCCTGAGGCTTCTCCTGAATAGGCAGCTGCCTGATAAATGTGCCTACCAGACTCCTGGCTCCTGTCCCTCACATGTGCCACGTTCACATCCTGCCTACCAGGAGGAGGGGACAGCAAGATGCTATTTGAGAAAGAAATAAACCCAATTCAGCATCTCAGACGCTTTTAAAAATAGCAAACCCATGATGGTATTTCAGCTATTTTTATCAGATTTAGGTGGCTGGACCTTGGAGCTGATCTGTTCTTAGGGATCTCAATAGCAGGGGACATCTCTGTTGTAGTGTTAGAAACCTGCCAGGAGGCAAAGGCTAAAATGCATTCTGGGAATCTTTAGGTTGGAAGAAATGCCAAGAAGTCATTGCATGTAGCCCCTGCCTGTCTTTAGGGCCAGTCAATTAACCACAATTTGTGACTTTTTTCCTTAAAACCTAAGCTGGGTGTACTGGCACATGGCTGTGATCCCAGTACTCAGAAGGCTGAGGCAGGAGGATCATGAAAAGTACTAGGCCTTATTAATCTACAAAATTGGTCCCCATAATTTCATAGGGAGTGGCACTATTAGGAGGTGTGGCCTTGTTGGAGTAGGTATGGTCTTGTTGGAGAAGTGTGTCACTGTAGAGGTGGGCTTTGAGGTCTCCTGTATGCTCAGGATAGCTCTGAGTGTCTCAGTTGACTTTCTGATTCCTGCAAGATGTAGGACTCTCAGCTCCTTCTCCAGCACATGTCTGCCTGCCTCCATACCCCCCACCATGATGACAATGGACTGAACCTCTGAACTATAAGTCACCACCTCAATTAAATGCTTTCCTTTATAAGAATTGCCATGTGCCGGGCATTGGTGGCACACACCTTTTAATCCCAGCACTCGGGAGGCAGAGGCAGTCGGATCTCTGGAAGTTTGAGGCCAGCCTGGTCTCCAGAGCGAGTGCCAGGATAGGCTCCAAAGCTATACAGAAAAACCCTGTCTCGAAAAACCAAAAAAAAAAAAAAAACAAAAAAACAAAAAAACAAAAAAACAAAAAACAAAAAAACAAGAGTTGCCATGTTCATGGTGTTTCTTCACAACAATAGAAACTCTAAAACAGCCGGGTGGTGATGGCACACGCCTTTAATCCCAGCACTCAGGAGGCAGAGACAGGTGGATCTCTGTGAGTTTGAGACCAGCCTGGTCTACAAGAGCTAGTTCCAGGATAACCGCCAAAGCCACAGAGAAACCCTGTCTCAAAAAAAAAAAAAAAAAAAAAAAGAAACCCTAAGACATAGGTCAACCCAGTTTATAGACCCTGTCTCAAAAACACCTGTGTTTGGTAATGCAACACTAATACCATTGAGGATGCTGTTGTTATGACCTAATCACCTCCCAAGGGCTCTCCTCTAATACTGTCCTCTGAGGTGTTGAAATATTAACATACAGAGGCTATAGCAAGTATCTAGTCCCCAAAATCTTTCCTTCTGGATCACTTTCATGGCAGAAAAATAACTAAAATTTTACTATGCTTAAAATATTTTAAAAAATAATTATGAGTATAGATGCTTTACCTGCATATATGTCTGTGTACCATGTAAGTGCTTGTGGAGGCCAGAATAGGATGTGGGACCCCTGGAACTGGAGATACAGATGGTGTGAGCTGCTGTGTTAGTGCTGGGAATCAAACCCAGGTACTCCAGAAGAGCAGCCAGTACTCTTAACCAGAGTCATCTCTCCAGCCCCTCCTTTTACTTCATCCTCATAAACCCTATGGCACCGGGGAGCCAAAGACAAGTGGCTTGCTAGTGAGTTATCAATAAGTTCAAGATTCTGCCCTCTTCCTGCCAGCTTTCTTTTGAGGAAAAATGTTGGGATGTACCTCAATGGCAGAATAGTTGCTTAGATTGCATGAAGCTATGAGTTCAACCTTTTGGGCTGTAATCCCAGCACTTGGGAGGCAGAGGCAGGCAGATCTGATTTCGAGGCCAACCTGGTCTACAGAGTGAGTTCCAGGACAGCAAGGCTACACAGAGAAACCATGTCTCAAAACAAAACAAAAAAACCCAATAGTAATAGTAAAATAATAAAACATACGGGGCCAGAAAGATGGCTCAGCAGTTAAGAACATTGGCTGTTCTTCCAGAGGACTCAGGTTCAATTCCTGACACTCACATGGTGGTTCACACCATATGTAACTACAGTTCCAGGGGATCTGATGTCCTTTCTGGCCTTCATGGGCATAGTGCACACATGGTACACAGACATATGTGCAGGAAAAAACACTCATACACAGTAAATAAAAAATGTAAAAGTATATACAAAAATATGTAAGTACAGATTTTTTTCTTGATACTCTCTAAACAAAGTAGAGTAACAAGTGCTTACATTGCACATTATAAGTAATCTAGAGGCAACACAGCTTAAAGGAGGATTTGCATTGACAATATTACACCTGAGATACTTAAACATCCAGAGTTTGGGCCTCAAGGGTATGTCCTGTAACCAAACTCCCAAGGACACCTAGGTAAAGACTATTCAAATGCTCTGGGTAAGGGACTATCACAAGAGAAATGTTTTCCAATATTACTTTGTGTACGATTGTTTCTTGACTTGTTTCTCATTTTAGAGCTCTTTATTCAACAGAGACATGCCAAATGGAGCTTGAATGCATTCTTTCCCTTGGCTCTATGCTGACAACCTTGCTCTATGAGGAGGCTTTGAAGTACACAGAGAAGCCAAGGAACAACAGCAGCCACATGTCCTTTGCTTCTCACCTCCAACCAGGCCGGAAGAAAGCAGCCAAGCATCAGAGGCTAAAAGCCAGTTGTGGAGGTGTCCCTGATTTATCAGGGAAGGACAACATCTGCCATTGCCCCAGCAGGAAGATCTCACTGCAAGAGCAAAGCTGGCATTTGCAGTTGGTCAGGGAGGATTAAGCATAATGTACCCTGCTCAGGAAGCTCTGTCCCAGGAGACAGGGCATTGAGCTCTGAAGTAACAGGAGAAAAGCCTGAGGTAGAGGTATGGTTGTCACTCCACATTGCCCTGGTCTGGGAACCCAGGCACAGGCCCCTGGGCAGAAGTTTCAGCTTCCCGGTACTGACATACACCCTGTAACAATGTCCCAAGAGGATGAGAGCTCCATGAAATGATTTGCTATACAAATGTAAATTGTCACAAATGTTGATTTGCCTTAAACTCTGTCTTAAACCCAGTCAAGACAGAATCCCAGGTGTTGGCAAGCCAGAAAGAATAGTAAGATGTTCTTATCTTCAAGGTCCTCTCAGTCCAACAGGAAAGGCAACAAAAGCCAACAGATACAACAGGATTGGAAGGAGGCCAAGTATGTGAAGCTACCCAGACAAGTCATGTAGGAGAATCTGTCAATAAAGGTTATCCCATAAAGACATAAAGGGTATTGTTAGGATCTTAACACCACCAGACTGCAGCCAGGATGCCTGGCAGGAGCCTCAGTAGGGTGAGGCATTGGGGCTCAGAGATGGGGTGGGAAACAGAGGTCTAGGGGAAAAGTTGCCATCATCTTCTTGGGTGGATAGTGCCAAGAACTGGCTGACTCTGAAAAGGCCCTTGCCAGACCTCAGGCAAAGACTAGACCAGTATAAGAAAACTGGGCTGGAGAGATGGTTCAGCAGTTAAGAACACTGGCTGCTCTTCCAGAGGACCTGGGTTCAATTCCCAGCACCCACATGGCAGCTCACAACTATGTGTAATTCCAGTTCCAGGGAATCCGACATCTTCACACCAATGCACATAAAATAAAGTTAAATAATTTTTTTTAGGGGGGTGGGGGGTTGAGACAGGGTTTCTCTCTGTCCTGGAACTCACTCTGTAGACCAGGCTGGCCTTGAACTCACAGAGATCCACCTGTCTCTGCCTCCCAAGTGCTGGGATTAAAGGCATGCGCCACCACCACCTGGCTTAAATAAATTATTTTAAAAAAACAAAGTATAAGAAAACTATATACTTCTTATACTTCCAAGTATAAGAAAACTTAGTGAGGCCTGGAGGAGACCTCTCTGAGATACCAGGTAAATAAGATTTATGTCACACACCTCCTTGCAGAGTAAGCCAAAAGGAAGACAGGATTGATTAACAGAACAGGCATGGGGAACCAGAAAGCCATCCAGAGTACAGGTCTATGCCCTAGGGAGGTATACCTGGCCTTTCCAGATTTAATTACTACCCTTGCAACTACAACCCCATGACCCCTCTTGCTTGTCTACATGAATGAGAAGGCTGCTTCCTCCCTGTAGGTTGTATATCTAACCACCACCCCACCCTATACAAGCCAAACATAATGGTATTATTGCAGGTAACATGAGAGTCAGCCTGAACTCACGCAGCACAGTTGGTATTGGGAGGGGTGGGCAATGAGCATGGCTTGTGGTAGAGGGGTGGTGTGATCTGGAGGGAGGCCTCATGTGGCATCTCTGCAACTCACCTCCCACCCATCATGTCTCATTCCCCTGAGGCTCCAGAGCACATTCAGTGCCATTTGTTTTCAAACAAGAGGTCACTTCCCTGGTACCTGAAAAAGGAGCAGGTGAGATCAAGGAAGCAGCCCTGCAAGCTGTAAGTTCAACGCAGAGGTCTCAGTCAGTCTCCTCTCCACAAACCCTCAGCATTGGCACACAGCTCTGTCCAGCAGAGCACTGACTTTCTGTTCAGAAAACCACTGGTCTGTGTGGCAGCCATGAAAAGATCTGGCCTACAGACACACCTGCTTTGGTGACCACCAAAATAACAAGTCCATGTGGTGGTTAGATACATACATACCTCAACCTGGAGTGCCTGAACAACTGCAAAGTAAGCTGATTTAGAATAACAGTAGCTCTGTCATGCCTCCCCTGGACTTGCTGGAGGCTAGAGTGGCCTCAGGTTCTCTGACTACCTACTCTAATCTGCTTTTTATAGGCAATCTCTCAGGAGCACCAAGGTCTGAGGGCTCTCCACCATAGGCAGTGTGGGTCTGGAGCAAGAAACAGCATCAGGGCCACCACTGTGGGGCCTCACTTGCTCACTGAATCATGCCTCCTGTTTCTCAGGCCAGGGGATGCAGAGACACAGCCACCCCTCTTCCTCATGCTTTCCTCCTAGTCACTTCAGAGTCAAACATCCTACATCTCAGGAGAGAGCTTCCAGAACAGGGCACAGTATCTTTAGCCTTCCCCTGCCCAACAGTAAACACTGGCTCTGCTCTGGCAGTAGGATACAATTGTCTTCTGTGCTGGAGAGTGAACTCCTGGTACTTGCTGTGGCCTTGTTCTACTCAACAGTGGCAGATGTCACTCTTCTGAGGTAGGGTTCTGCCAGGTCCATGACTGGTCATCAGCCTCTGGTACCCTGAAGTCCATTCCTGGCCCCAAGATTCTATGAAGCAAAATTCTATCACACCCTGGCCTCGGCCCCTCCACTGCTACCAGATCATTTGGCCCTGACAGTGTATTCAATGTTCTAACTGCCCTGTATGAGTTTGTTTTGTCTTCCTGCCTAGATAACAAACCCAAGGCCAGGGACTTGCTGACCAAATAACAGAAGCAAAGGCAGACTTTTGGGGTTTGCATAATCTGATCTTCAAGAAAACACTCCTCATTTCAGGCATCAATCCCCAGCCCTCTCATCAAATTTATCCACACCCTTGATGCACATACAGGGTGTAACCTCATTGCTGGGAGGGAAGAAGGAAGTGGCAGCTAAAGCCTCCACAGACTGTTTCCGGAAAGGTTTTGAATTTGGTTTTAGGGCTGAGAGTGAATGTGCCCAAAAGGAGAGTTGGTCAGAGAGGCACATGGCAGTAGACCTGGAAGGAGTATACAGAGAGCAGATTCAGGGGTCAGCAGGTACAGGAGGCATGGGGAGGTGGAGGAAGTCCTTGAACCTTCCAAGAGGCTGTGACTCACTGGTTGTGGTAACACCCTGAAAATTTCCACCCTTCCCAAGGTGTCCCCACCAGCTCTGCCCACTCACCTTCCCTACCACCTGTCTTCCCTCCACCAGGCTACATCCACAGCCTCACCAATAACAAAGTACTTTATTCTCCTGTGAGGAATACAACAGTACAAAATACATCTTACACTTGACCTCTGCTAAAAGGTCAAGAAACTACAAAAAATTTTTTAGGAAAATCACTCAGAGATAAAAGCCTAGCCCACACTACCCCAAACCCAGCCCACTAGCTCCCCTCTCTTCAGGCACTCTCAGCAACTCTGGTTTGCTGGGCTTCCTTGCAGGAGCTGAAGCAGGGGGTCATCGGTCCTAAGCGCAAAAGTAAGAGTGCGCTGTTGATAGTGTTTGGGGTCACACTCCAGGTTCTCAATCACTTCAGCCAGCAGGTGTGCCCGCTCCACACCTGAGCCGGGAGCCTCAAAGCCCAGGGCAGTGAAGTGCACGTGCAGGTGATAGTAAGAGGGCAGGTAGTGTAGGTACACGCGAAGGCGGTCTCCTGTCACCTGGTAGCGCTTCAGGATGGCTTCCTGGTGAGGAAAGACAGTGGCAAAGGGTCATTATGCTGCCAAGGAGCCAGCATCCCATCCTCTGACTACCCCAACTGGACCCCTTACATCCTTACTACAGTTGGCCAGGGATGGCTTATAAACACCCCCACCTGCCCTCTGCCCCACCTGCCTTTGATCCTGGTCTTCTCTCTAAGAAATTGAAAAATGTGGTGATGCATCCTAGCTGAGAAATTCCCCAAATGGAAAAGTCTCTGTCAGTCACTCCAAGCCCCCAGAAAACATGGGCTTCTTTCTTTGGTAGTCCAGGAAGTCCCAGTACCTAGGGTCAGCCCAGAGTCCTAGGATCGGAGACCTATAGCACCTATCAGTCTTGAAGTAGGCAGGAAGAATCATCCTCTTGGGATGAGACTGTGTGGAGATGGGGCTGTGCTAGAACTTGGTAAAAGGGAAAGGATGCAGAGAGGGATTTCAGACCTTGGCAGGGCTCCTTGCAAAAGAAGAAAGCAATTAAGTTGGCCCTGGTTCCCTTTCACACCTCCACCTTACTCAGAGACAGAAAGAGTTCTACCAACCCCACAGCTCCACCAGAGAAGAAAAAAAACAAAACAAAAAACAAAAAAAAAACAAGAAAAAACCAAAACTTAGGCCTCTGTGGGAACGAGTTGAACCCCAAATCATACTCTGCCTTTCATGCTACCAGTGGAGAATCAGTGCAGTGGGGTGGGATGGGGGTGAGGGGCTTCCTGGGATAAGCAGAGCTGATGGCCAGGGCAAAGCTACCCAAACTGCCAGGGCAGAGAAGTGAGACTCAGTTCCTTCCTGAGAGAATACTTCTCTCTGCCACTGGACATATCCAAAGGCTACTTCTTGAGAGAAACTAGTGGCCCCCAAAAGGAAAAGACAGCCAGAGAAGGGCACCAAGGAGCAGAAGACAGTTAGGACATAGTTTCTAGTAAGTACCCCCGTACTGTTCTGAAAGGGGCAGAGTGCCTCCTGGTTAGGTACCCTTGTGACTGTTGGCCCTGATAGACAGATGTCTTTACATGTTTCAGAAAAAAAGGCTGAGGTTCAGCTTGTACAGTGGTTTCAAAGGGGATCCCAATAGATCCTGAGGTCCAGAGACCTCAGAGGCAAAGAAAATGACCTGTTCAAGAGCCCTGAGATCCTACCTAGGACCCAAACATCAGGCCAGGACTACAAACCCAAGCCTCTGGTCATTCTTCCCTCACCCTCTCCTGCCCCATGCCTCCTTTCAATGTCCCAGATAGACAGTACCACCAGAACATTAGGTGCTGCAGAATTCAGCCTGCCTTCAGTCTAGGTGAGAAGGTATGTGCATCTATACAAGTCATGTGACCAATATTTAAGGCACTCGTCTGGCACACTGTCATGAACAAGACAGATGATTCTGGGATGGGAGGGACCCAACCTATGGGGAAGAGGAGCATCCTACATGGGACCTGCAGATAAAGGCAGGGGAGGACAAGTCTGGGGGCAAGGAAAGATAGATGAAAGTAGAGCCGGAGTATCAGGCAGGACCACCTGTGAGCCAATCTAGTGAGTTCTAGTAGTGTTCACATTTGAAATCCAGACACACTTTGAGAAGAGTAAGGAAAAAGACCCAGGGGTACACTGGAATCTGCTAGAAGCCTGGGCTTCTGCATTGTGAAGCAACTCACTTGTCCTTCTCGGAGAATGTTCCTCAGTAGTGGCAGGTGCTCTGGAGTGAGGTCCCGAAGGGATCGGATACCCCGGCGATGGCAGATGGCAATCAAGTACAGGTCATCAAGCTGTGCAGACACCAAAGGAGAAACACGACAATGCTAGGTTCAGCAGGGAGGTTACCAGCCAGGGCACTCCTACCCACAAGGCCCATCCAGGAGACCCTACAGCAGGACCAATGAGCAGGTACTACAGGTGTCTGTCTGCCCTGGATGACAAGACTAGCTGAGGAACAGGATTTCCGTGTATTCTTCCTGTTAAAACATCTTAAGGATCTAGGTGTGGTGTACATGACTGTAATCCCAGCACTCAATCAGAAGGACTGAGGGTTCGAGGCCAGTCTAGGCTACACAGCAAGACCCTTTCTCAAAAAGTAGAAGAAATCAAGAAAGAAAAGGAAGGAAGGAGGAAGGAAGGAAGGAAGGAAAGAAACAAAAACAAAACAAACAACGCTCACCTCTCAAAAAAAATTTCATCATCTGGAAATGTCTTTATACTTATTCTACAGAGCTGACAGGGAGAGGTGAGCAAGTTCGGAGGAGTCAAGCACAAGTGTTTGTCCTGAGGAATTTACAACTTAATCCATGTCATTCTACTATATGAAATAAAACATGGCAGCTTTTTTCTTTCTGTGGTACTGAGAACAGAACCCAGGATCTTCTGCATGCCTATCACAATCTCTACCGCTGAGCTACTTCCGCATGACATAAAGTGACCAACACACAAGATGAAAGAGACCCCAGCTAGCTGGGTGATCCTGAAAGTTCTCCTAGAGAAGCCAGGGGGAATGGACTAGAGAGAACTATGACAGTGAAGGCTCAGAGTGTGGCAGCTCAATGTATGTGGAGTCAAAGAGGTGTATGCAGGGGTGTGGGGGACACATGGAGGAAGAGTCCAGGGGTCTGTCAGCAGCAAGCATCACAGTAACTGTCAGCTATTTCTCTTTTCCTATCTCAACAGTTCACAGAAGGCCCTTCCTGCAGTCCTTCCTGTAAATTGTGCCTGGCTGAAAACCTGAAGGTCACAATAGAGCAAAGAACCAGTGTCAACAAGATATTGTGCCAGAGAGCAAATGAACTCTTTCTCCGGCCCGGAAACCTTTCCCACACCCTCCCTGCTCCTCAAACCTTGGCCTTGCTTGGTTATCACAGTCATGTGCCTGGCTTCGGAGTGAAGTCCAGAAAGAATCCAGCAGCACTAGTCCTGAGGTCTGACCTGCTAGATTCCTCAAGGAGATAATTTGGAGACCATGAGTCACCCAGTCAAATCCCCAAGTGCCCTAACTTAAAAACTGGAAATGAGAGCATCCACATAATGCCTGGTGTCCAAGTATGTCATTCTATTCATGGTAGTCATTCTTCCCACGAGAGTTCCAAGAATCTGGGCTCTGCCCCAAAGCTGCTGTCTGAGCTGTGCCCATCAGGCCTTGTTTTACACAAGTCCCATCTGAATTCTGCCTCCATGTCTTGTGCCTAGGTAATACACTTTCACATTAGTGAGCAGTCTAAGGGGAATGCAGGAAACACAAGTGTTCTGTCACGTGACATTCAAAATAATAAAGCATTTGTTTTAAATGGTATCAGTGAACACATCCCAAACATCACACTAATTCTTTCATTAGTCATGATGACAGGTTTTCTGTAGGCAGCCAAAGATCCTCCTGGCACAGAGGAATGAGCTGAGAAAAGCTAGACAAGGACAGGTGAGGCGTGAAACTTGTACTCCAGAAGGTGGCTCATTGGTCACTCTAGGGAGACTTTATAAAACAGGATAGAAAAAAAAAACAATCAAAGTAAGTTTTCTGGTCAGGGACAAGTCTGGGAATGGCAGGAGTGTTAGCCTTATCTTAAATCCTAAGGACTCAAAGGAAGGATTCCTGGTCTGAGAACTTTAGGCCAAATAGTTTAAGCTGTGTGAGCTGAAAATACATTGTGTGTACATGCATGCACATTTATGTTCACGATATAAAAGGATTACTTCTGGAAGACAAGATGAGGTAACAGTAGTAGTTTCTGAACAAGGGGACCTGAGGAATGTGAAGTGAGGGAAAGCTCCTCAAAGCTGGAGTTCTCCATCTCCTTGATTCTTCCTTTGACCCTCATAGCAGAACAAGAATGAGAAGCTCAAATATGGCCTCTCTTGCTACTGGGGATGCTGTCAAGTTCTAAAGGAGCAATGGAGTTCACTGCTGTCACATATTGAGGAGCTGGGCACTGAATGAAATATGGCACCATTCACACACAATGCAGGAAAGATTAAGAAGGGTCAACCTTCGCAATCAAGCAAGGTGTAACACTTAAGTTGGCCCCTTCACTACTCCTGAAGTGAGGAGTTCCAGCCATGTGGCTGGGCCCAGCGCAGTGTCCAAAGCCTTTCCTATCTTAAAGAGGATAGGAAATGAGCTGCTGTGCTGGTAGGTCGCAAAGATGACTGACAGCCCTAGGCCAGATGGCTGATGATTTCTGTTCTTTGTGTCATGGCCTCAAGAGCATTCAGGGCTTCTGTAATGTAAGTGTACAAGTCTATCTTTATGTCTCTCTGTGATCCCTATGCTGTAATCTCCCTGTAGTAGCAAGCACTTCAGTCTTCAAGAGTCTCATGAGGCAGTTCTTCCTGTTCACACCTACTTCTCATGACTAATTTTTAACACAGAATTTCCAGGTGCAAGGCTGCCCCAGGGGACACAGAGCCTATAGCCATGGAGGCAAACATCCCCCTATGCTACCTTTTGGCTAAGAGCATAGTGAGAAAAGGCTCTACTCTGATCCATGGAAGCAAAAGCAGGTGCTTATGACAGCTATGCACTGTCAGTTGAAGGAGCTCAGACCATTCTTTACTAGATAACAGTAATCAGCGCTGTAAGGGAGCAGGACCCCCAAAGGCAGGCCAGCGGCATGGAGGCAGAAGCTTAGAGGCTGGAATGTTCCAGCACCTCGTCTTTACCTGCTGCTGGTTCCACTTGAGGTCTGGGATAAGGACAAAGCCATCAGCAGGGTCCGGGTTCTCAAAAACAATTCGGTCAGCTTCGGCCTTCTTGTCAAGAATATTATACACCCACTGGAAGGAGAGAAAGAAAGGGTTTACAAACTCACTCTAGCTGACTGGACCATTCCAAGAACAATGGTCCTGCTATAAAAGGCTACAAACCCAGAATGGACAATCACTGGCTTTGGAAGACTCTCCACTTCTACCATAGCTGAATCCTGGTTATCACTGTCATCATAAAGGTCTCTGTATCTCACACAAGGCTGGACCTTTTAGGTTTCTCCAGGTCAACACAGACATACACTCCCCATCCCTGCCCCTGTACTAACCTGTCCAGTGCCCACCAAGGCAGGGTAGATACTGTATATCCATAAACTGTTCAAGGAGACCAAGAGCACAGAGGTTTCTTTCTGTAATGGCAGCCAATCACAGTGTAGTAAAGCCTTTGCTTCTACAGGATAATGAGTGAATGAGAACTGTCACCTGGAGATGCTGGAAATGCTATGTGTCAGCAGGCCTTAGTGATAGGCCCCACAAGTCAAAGCAAAACAAAAGACTGCACAGACAAAGTGGGTCTCAATGATACTCTCACAGGATTTCCAGCCCTCCTACAACCTTCTGATTAGCAGCTGAAATCTTTGGAGGACCCTTCCCTAGTCCTGAATAGACTCTGAGGACACTGCTCTACAGTTACATATAAGGGGGTCTGTAAGGAAACCAGACTTCAAGGAGGTTAGGCTGAGGGGCTCCTGAGCTCACAGCACTCAAGAGCCCAGGAGCCTCTGGTTCTTCTCTATTTCCCCAGCTGTGAGAGCCATTTGCACCCAGGAGTGTCCCACATCCCAAAGAAATAGCTGCTAGCAAAAGGGGTGAAATGAGAGCTACCCCTTCCTTCCTCCTTCAAGTCAGAAGGACTTCCAGGTTCACAAACAGAGGAGGTAAGGCCCTGAAAATCCTCTTCCCACTCTTAAGAAATGCTGGCATTGGCAGTGTCCCCAAAGGCCAAAAGCAGGGGGCTAGCCTGGGGTCTATACTCATATATTCAGTACCCAGTTGGAATGGGGGCAGGGAGTGGAGGACATTTTCTGGAGATACCTTGGCTTCTGGGGTCCCAACATTTATTCAAAGAGACACTTCAGTGCAGAGGGCTTGAAAACCCCACAACTAGATTTGCAGGACAGACCAATGAGTCAAAGGGCCTCCCTAGAACAAGCCAGGATGAGCCACTTCCCAGAAGTTGTCTGGAGAACACTTGTAAAGGGACCAGCTTGCACACAATGGCATGTTCCCTCCCAGACTCTGGATTAGGCACAAACCACACCTAAAAGTCTATTTTTACAGAGAGATTCTTTATCAAGTGGGGAAGAAAAGTGGCCGATTTCTGACTCAGGCAGAAAACAGCAGCAAATGACCTTGCAGCTGTGTATGATTTTTAAGAGGAAAATGGGGAGATCTGTGTTAGAATGTGCCAAGATGTGGTGGTATGTTTTGATTGGGCATGTTAAGTAGGGTAGCCAAAAAGGGAGCTTTTGATTGCTAGACTTCAAAACTCTGATAGAAGGATCTTGGTGTTCAGCCTTAGGAATGAGTTGGGCAAGAGAAAGTATCCAAATAAGGGAACAGACCTTTGTGGTTACCTTTTCCCCCTAATTTTTTGAGACAGGGTTTCTCTGTGTAGCTTTGGAGCCTGTCCTGGAACTAGCTCTTGTAGACCAGGTTGGTCTTCAACTCACAACAGAGATCTACCTGTCTCTGCTTCCCGAGTGCTGGGATTAAAGGCGTGTGCCACCACCAACTGGCTTGGTGGCTAGCTTTACGGATGCAATCTATGGTTTACAAGGGAGAGAGCAAGGCCTGCTAGCACCATGTTTGTCATGCCCAGGCCTGCTAGAGTCCCTCAACTTGGAGATGGCTTCTTCACAAAGTACCTGTGGCTGAGCCACACACATGCTAGGGCCAAGATACTCCCAGAAGCATTTTCCTCTGCCACCAGAGACATCTTTGGAGATGTGTTGCAGGAAGAGAAAAAGCCTGTAAAGCTGACTGAAGCCTCCCAGAAATGGGAAGGAGGGAGACCACGACTTCTTACTGCACCTCACAGCTTGCCTCTAGGACTGTCCCTTGCCCAGAGGCAGACACCTCCCACTGGAGAGCCACACACCTCATCACAAGGCAAGAGCGAGCTCTGGAACCTGACAGCACCTCCTCAGCTTCACCCTGACTTGCTTCCACCACAGTCAACTGAATCCTCTTACCCAAAACAGCCTCATAAGATCTGTGCATGAGGCTTATGGGACAGTTTAATGGAGGAGAAATGAGAAAGGGGGTAGTTGGAAGCTAAGTGGCCACAGCAACCTGCTATCATCCTCCCCGGTTTGCAGGTGAGGAAGAAGCAGGCATGAGGAAGTTCAGGCAAGCCCATATAATTCCAAGCCTAGGAACCTGGGCACAGAACATCCTGCCGCCTGGGAAAGGCCAGGCCATGGGCATCCACAGGAAGTCTCATGGCCAGCATCCCAGAGAAGAAAAGCAGGAAAAGAAGGGAACGAAATTCACACAAAACTCACACAAATTACACAGTCAGGGAATGGGAGGCCTGCCCTTGAATGCCAGTCCTGGTGGACAGTGTAGACTCCATGGAGCTACAGTGTGTGACACTGACAACTTCTAAATCCTCTTTCCTCCCTGGATCTCCCAAGGGACATCTGGTACCAATCCATTCTCACGCCTTCTTCACTCTACTCACGCATCATGCCTCTCTCCTCTGGCCATGCTTTCCCTCCTGTCTATGCCACCAAGGTGTCCACACAGCATACTTCTTCCCCGTCCCTCTGCCCTGTCTGTGTGTGGTAACGGCAGCTCCACTGAGAACCCTTTTCTGTGCTGGCAACAGTAGTGGGCACATGATAAATGGGATGCCTCTTAGCTCTCACAAACCTAACTGGAAGGAGTTGTGAATCATAATTTCCAGACAAGGAAACCTGGCCTTGGGGATTAAGGAAAATGCCCCCACTGCTTTTGGCCAGAAGAATGAGAATCCAAACACCAGCGGATGCAGAAGCTGAATGTGATGGCTTGCAAATGGACATTTTTAGCCAGATGGTCTTGAAGGCTTCAGGTCAGTGCTTCAAATCTGAGGAACCAGACAGAATAACTTGCTAAGGACCCAGACAGTGGAACCAGACAGCCTGCTTTTCTGTCTTGCCTCCAAAAGACCCGTCTGAAGATTGAGGTAATGCATGTAAAATGCCCACAACAGTTCCTGCACCCAACATGTACTTAATAAGTCCCGAACTGAACATGCTGTCTTCCACATAGCCCCTTTCCCCTCCCCACAGTCAATATCCCGCCCTTGTTAATGAAGGCTCCACTGCCCACTCTTCCCTCTAGTAGGACCCAGGGTCACCCCATAGTCCTCCCTCTCTGTAGCACCACCTGAGCCTCGTAACCCAGTTGGGGATTCCTCCTGAGTTGCTCCTTGTCTTTCCCTGCTTTGGATTCATGCTGGTTTCTAGTCATGCTCCATTTGCACTTGTTAAATTTGATTATACTATCTACATCTTTAGAAACATCACAGATATTTAGGGCTGGAAAAATGGCTTAGGAGATAAAGTACCTGCCACATAAGCAAAAAGGCCAACCAGAGTTCGGATTCCTAGCATCCACATAAAAAAAGCTGCTGGTAGTGATCTATCTCAGTGCTCAGGAGGCAGAGATAGGGAATCCCAAGGGCAAGCTAGCTAGCTGAATCGGCACTCTCTCAGTGAAGTAATGAAGTGGAGAATGACGAAGGCAGGCTTCCAACATCCATCTCTGGCCTCCACAAGCAGCAGACATGTACAACCATACAGATGTGAACATCTATATACATATGTGCACATACACCAGACACCCATATACATGACAAAAAAAAGAGCTTTTTTTTTTTTTTTAATGTACATGTGGTACTGTCAAAATGGCTTATAAAGGCACTTATTGCCAAACTTGATGACCTGAGTCTGACCCCCCAGAACCCAGAAGTTGTCCTCTGACTTCCACCTGTATACTGTGTATACACATACATAATAAAAAAGTAAAATACACATGCCCCAGATTTAGTCCTTGAAGGGCCAGACAGTGGATAAAAAAACAGAATCTCCTGCTACATTTTTAAGAAAGTCCTCCAGTGCTTGTGAACTTTTGATCTCCTGAACACAGTCCACAGACCTCCTCCAGGCCACTCAGGGCCATTCCCCCCTGAGCCCCGTGTACCCTGTGACTAGTCACACCAACACCAAGCTCTTGGCCTGTTCTTCCCTCTGCCTTGTCCACCTTCTCAAGTCCTACATGGCCCATAAAACTCAAAGGAGGGTTTCCATCTATGTGACCCCATGTCTACACTGGTTCCTCTCACTACATCACCACTATGTTCACATAGCCCACCTGTGTCGTTATCACTGTCTGTCTCCACATCCATCTTCCCTGACAGACTTTGGACATTAGCAAAAGCTTGTCAGTTGGGAATCTCCTTAAAGCCCTACACAGGGCCTAGAGCACAGCAGATACTCAATAATACAAAGACTACTTCCAGTTACGCTAGAAGCTTGTGTTAATCAAGATTTGGAAGAAAGGCGTTCTGCTGAATTACTTTTGTTTGCAAGTGGAACTGGGTAATGGTACACAGCAAGGTAGTTACCTGACATCAGCTAGATGAGGACATCTTCTCTTGAATCCCAGATACATACAACAGCCCCACAGAACACATGTTCCAATTATCTAGGAATGTAGAGACAACTCCTTTCTATCCAGAAGGCAGAACAAATGCCAGGACATTTTTTGAAAGGAAAGGGGCTGGGTAGGTAGCTCAGCTGGTAAAGTGCTTGCCTAGTAATTCCCAGTACCACAGAAACTGTGTGTGGTGATATACATCTGTGGTCCTAGCATTTATGAGTGGGGCAGCAGAGGCAGAAGATCTGAACTCAAGGTCATCTTCTGTAACATCGTGAGTTTGAGGCTAACCTGGGCTACAAGACACCTTGTGTGGTGGCTAGGTTTTGTTGTTGTTCATTTTTGTTTTTGTTTTTCCAAGATAGGGTTTCTCTGTGTAGCCGTGGCTGTCCTGGAACTCACTCTGTAGACGAAGCTGGCCTTGAACTCAAGAGATCCATCTGCCTCTGCTGTCTAAGTGCTGGGTGGGATTAAAGGCATTGGTCATCACAGCATGATTGTTAGTTTTAATTGTCAACTTGATACAACCAAAAAGCACCCAGGAAGAGAACGTCTCAATGAAGGCTTACTTAGATCATGTTGTGAGCATGCCTGTAGGGCAGTGGTTCTCAACCTGTGGGTTGTGACCCCTAAGGTGTGTGCTGACCCTTTCACAAGGGTTACATATCAGATATCCTGCATACCAGATGTTTACATTATGACTCATAACAGTAGCAAAATTACAGTTATGAAATAGCAATGAAATAATTTTATGGTGGGAGGTCACCACACTTGAGGAATTGTATTAAAGGGTTGCAGCTTTAGGAAGATTGAGAACCACTGCGTCACTGTAGGGAAGCATCTTTGATTGATTGAACTGATGTGGGAAGAGTCCGTGTGAGTGTGGGCAGCCACACTCCCTGGTTTGGAACTCTGGACTGTGTAAAAGCAGAGAAGGCTACCTGAGCAGTAAGCACGCATGCACTCATTCTCTCTGCTCTTAACTCCGGATATGATGTGACAGTTGTCTTGGATCCTGACACTATGATTTCCCCACAATGGTGAACTATAATCTAGAATTGGGAGCTAAAATAACCCCCCACCCCAGGTTGCTTTTTATCAGGATATTTTAATCACAGCAACTGAAGTGAAACTAGGACACCTTGTCTCAAATTTAAAAAAGAGGAGAAAATAAAAGATCTTGAATCAAAGGAACTGTGAGCAAATGCTGCTGGGGGTGGTCATGACTGGGCTCCCCAGTCTTACATCCTGGGAAGAGGACTGTCAGCACATGGTCTCCTAGGGGAACTGCTTTCCTCGGGCACTGACAGCCTCTCCCTCCTTATTTCTCTGTTACAGCTAATAGAACAGCACCCTCAAGCCTGGTGTCCACCTTCTTCTGAACTCTGAAGGAATGGCGTGAGCTTCCCATATGGGAATATTCTCTACCATGTACCCCGTGTATGGAAAGAGTAGTAAAAAAAGGCCCAAAGAGAACATGAGTGAGTGGTAATGAGAAGAAACCAGTCAATGCCAATGAGTGGGCAAGGAAGTGACTCATCAATATACATTTATCATATTTAACTGTAAGTATCCACATGGGGCCAATTCCAGGCACAGGCTCTGGTTGGCACGGGGCCTAAACCCAAAGAACTGCCAGGATCTCTGAGCTAAGCATCCTGTATCTGGCTCAGCCAGAGAACTCTGTCACCCTGTATATACAGGTCTATACCAAACACACAGTGGGGATGACACAGTCTGCTGTGGAATGAATGCAAGGGGAGGGAGGGATGGGTTAGTTTTTGCTCTAAGACTAGGAGAGAAGAGGTGACCTAACCCAACAGAAGGCTTTTACCCACCCACAGATCTTTAGTGAGGACATAGTCATACTTTACAGGGCTACTGCAGAGCAGGTAAAATTTTGGGGGTGGGATGGATTTCTCAAAGACCATCAGTGGCATGCCCAGTACCTCATAAAGGCCCCAAGACCACACAGCCTGTCCTGACTGTCCTGGATAACACAGCAACCAGCCCACACCAGGAGGCTCTACCTCACAGATTCTGTCCATGTTCCTCGTTGTAGTTGCAGTCACATATATTGTCCAGGCCCTAGGCTTTTTGTGTACTATCTCTGGGATGACTCCCAACAGGTGCTTGCAAGAAGAGAAGCCAGCTACAGGAGCAACTGTTTATGAGTCTTGGCAGTTAGTACCTGGATGCTGAGGCTCTGGGATTCCAGGTGGGGTAAAGTGATGTTCCTGTAGTCATCTCCAGTCTCTCGGATCAGGCGGAGGTCCTGACGCATGTATTTTTGCAGGTGTTTCTCTGTGGCAGGGTACACCACGGTTGTTTTTATATCTACAATGACAAAGCATAGTCTAACTAGAAAGTAAGACCATTAAGTTCATGAGCTGAAGCCTGGCATTGGTGGTCCACACCTTTAATCCCAGCACTCGGGAGGCAGAGGCAGGTGGATCTCTGTGAGTTTGAAGCCAGCCTGATCTACAAAGTGAGTTCCAGGACAGCTCCAAAGCAATACAGAGAAACCCTGTCTCTAGAAAAACCACGCATGCACGCACACACGCACACACAGAGTTCATGAGCTGAGCCACATTTCTCACAGGACAAGGCTTTTGCTGATGGCTTACTGGCCCCTCATGAAACTATAGCCACCCCCCCACCTCCACATTCCAGGCACAGTGACCAACACGAAAATGTCTAAGTGTGTAACTTTCTGAGTTCAAAGCTCTGAGTGGCTTGAAGCCCACTGGCTTCTTTAAGGAGGGGTAGCACAGCATAGCTCAGAGACTCAGTGTGCACTCTGGAGCCAGGTTGTCTGGGCTAAAGGCCTGCCTCTGCCTGCTCCTCACTCACTCTGAGTGGGATTGTGGCCCCAAGTTGGGAATCTAATCCAGTTACTTAACCTCTGTGTGCCTTGACTGCCCCATATACCAAATGAAGATAGCAACAGCTATGTCACAATACTGAAAGAAGAATTGAGTTAATTACCTGAGAAGCCCTTAGAATAATGTCTGCTGCTTAGAAACACTTTATAAGTACTACATAGGGTGCTAGTGGGATGTCTCAGGGGGTAAAGGCATATGATGTAATAAGCCTGATGACTTGAGTTTAAACCCTGGGATCCACATGGTAGGTGGAGAAAACCAACTCTTGCCAAGTTGGTCTCGGACCTCTACACATATACTGTGGCATAAACACACATGCACAATAATAAATAAGTAAATAAATAAATAAACAAACAAAGCCCTAGACCACCAATCCAGGTTTCTCAGGTGACACCATCAATACTTTGGCTTGGATGACTCTATGGTGCAATGTACTTCGACATGTCTACTGCAGCAGTAGCCCAGCCTCAGCTTGGATGCTAGTGTCCCCTTCCACTATAACAACCAAATGTCTCCAGACATTTCCAAAATGTCCTTTGGAATTTTTCAAGAGATTTTAGGTTTTAAAAGAGATTTTGGATTTTAAAAAAGATTTAATTTAAAGTGTTTCAACTTGTAAAGACTGTGGGAATTTTTAAGTTTGTAAAATATTTTATATTGTTGTTTTACTAGTGTGTGATCTTGGAGATAAATAAGAAAGGATAAGTTATAGCTTAACAGTGATGTGTGTCAAGTTGACAAGGCATCAATTGTGCTGGATACTTTTATGTCAACTTGACCCAAGCTAGAGTTATCTGAAAGAAGGGAACATCAATTAAGAAAATAACTCCATAAGATCTGGATGTAGGGCATTTTCTTAATTAGTGATTGATGGGGAAGGGCCCAGGTGTGCTCACAATCATCCGTTATGAGATTTGGTGCCCGCTTCTGGTGTGCAGGTATACATGGAAGCAGAATGTTGTGTACATAATATAAATTAAAAAAAAGAAATATTAAAAAAAAAAAAAGCAGACTGAGCCGGGCATTGGTGGCACATGCCTTTAATCCCAGCACTTGGGAGGCAGAGGCAGGCGGATCTCTGTGAGTTCGAGGCCAGCCTGGTCTCCAGAGTGAGTGCCAGGGTAGGCTCCAAAGCTACACAGAGAAACCTTTTGAAAAACCAAAAAAAAAAAAAAAAAAAAAAAAAAAAAAAAAAAAGCAGAAAAGCAGGCTGAGCAAGCCATAAGGAGCAAGCCAGTAAATAGCACCCCTTCATGGTCTCAGCTCTTGCCTCCAGGTTCCTCCCTGTTTGAGTTCCTATTCTGACTTCCTTTGATAACAAAGCTTTAGAAGTATAAGCCAAATTAATCCTTTCCTCCCTAGCTTGCTTTTGGTCATGGTGTTTCATCATAGCAATAGCAACCCTAACAGTGTCTGTCTATTTGTGTGTCTGTCTGTTTTATTGACATAGTCTCCCTTTGTAGCCCAAGCTGGCCTAGACATCATTATATAGATCAGGCTAGAGTCAAACATGTGGAGATCCTGCCTTTGTTGCAACAGTTTTAATCAGTAAAAAATCCTGAGCCAGGTGTACGGGCTCATGCCTTTAATCCCAGCAGTCTGGAGGCAGAGACAGGTGGGTCTCTATGAGACAGATCTCTATGTAGGCCAGTCTGCTCTACAGAGTGAGTTCCAGGACATCCAGGGCTGTGACACAGAGAAACCCCAGCCTGAAACACCAAAACCCAAAGAAATCCTATGATTGTTCTTTGCAGACTGTATTTGAGTGCCCTGGTCTAACACCACCTGCCTATGGTTAAGTCCTTCAGGCTATTGCCAATAACATCGGGCACAGCTGGTGCCTCAACAAAAATTGCCAGGAGAGGGAAAGATGGTGACCCGGGGGTTCCAAAATCAGCTGGATGTTTCTGAAGAAGCTCCCATGTCTCCTCATGTGGGATTCAGATATGCTCTTCCAGGGAATACCACTCAGCACCCAGCTAAGAACCAACAGCCTGCACTTCCAGACTGGGTCTGAGGATGCAGGTGGTTCTACTGCACTTTTGTGAATAAGATGGGAGAGTGGCAAGGACTCAAAGTCCATCCAGTGTGATGCTGGAGACACAGCAGAAGCAAGACTGGGATAAAAGCTGTCGGTGGTTTGAATGCAATTGACCCCCATAAACTCAGGGAGTGACACTATTAGGGGGTATAGTCTTGTTGGAGGAGGTGTGGTGTAGTAGCATCTCCTTGCCAGTGAATTTGTGTTAGTGGCCACACCCCTTTGGGCGTGGCTTCAGGTGCAAGGATGTGACAAGAAGGTAGAGAAGTTGGGAGGACAGGCAGGCACTCTCTCTTGGGCAGAGACTGCACCTTCTGGAGCAGAAACACCACAGAGGTTCTTTACTATTATCGGTGTAAGTTGTTCCCCAATAAAACACCCATTTATCATTTATCTTGGGTCTAATGAACTCATTAATACCCTACATTCAGTATGGCCTTGTTGGAGGAAGTTTGTCAATGTGGGGGTGAGATTTGAGGTCACTTTTGCTCAAGCTTCCCTCAGTGTGACTTACAGACCACTTCCTGTTGCCTGCAGGACTCTCGGCTACTTCTCCAACACCATGTCTGCCTGCACACTGCCATGCTTCCCGCCATCATAATGGACTGAACCTATGTACTGTAAGTGAGCCATCCCAATTGAATATTTTCCTTTATAAGAATTGATGTGGTCATGGTGTCTCTTCACAGCAATAGAAACCCTAGCTAAGACACCATCTTAGCCTAAAACTGGGTGTTTTTTTCAAGAGTCGGTGGCCAAGTCAGTGAACACATGCAGGTAACACACTAAGCACATGACTTCCAGTGAGCACAAAGCATCCCACTTCATCAGCTCTTGGGCAATGGTGGGGAGACCCAAGTTTGGGATCAGAGCAGCCAAATGGTTCACCTTCTCTGCTGGGTGAATGGCCTGGGCAAATGGCCTCCTAGAGGCTCAGATTCTTCGCCTGTTAGAGGGTGATCACAAAAGCTGCCTCCCAGCTGCTGTTAACATTAAGTAAAGCAAGTCATCTGGATGATCAGAGGCAATCTCTGATCTAGCCCAATTCTCTAGACTTGACCCTGAAAAGAAAGCACAAAAATCTTCACAACCTTCTGGAAAAAATACTCCTGCTTTTTACTTTTCTGGCTCCCTAATAACCTATGGTTAGACACCGAGCACATAAATATCAAGAGGCAAGAGACTGCCTGAAACAGACTGAAGGGTGCCACACTGGAACTTGCAGAGGCCTCGAGGAAAAAATACCACGACATCTGTAGTGTAAGGCAAATGATGAAAATAGAGGTTTGGGGCCAAGTAGTCATGGTATAAACCCTGAGTCTGCATTCACTAGCTGTGTGATCAAGGGCAAGTGGCCAGCCCTCTCTGTTGCTTAATTCCCCTCACCTACATATCCTGGCGGGGGGGGGGGGTGTACAACAACAACAGCATCATCCTGGCAGTGTTAGTATGAGAAGCTACTGGGTAGAAGACATTTAGGAACTTTTTCACACACAGAGACGTGCTAGACCGAAAACAGTGTCTGTCTACTCATGTTTCTGTTGTAATGTTAGTTGCCTCAACTGGAGAGAGATGTGCCTTGGCAAGGGAATTCTGTGAAAGCTGGGAAGAGATCCTGGAACAAAGGTGAGGGTGACACTGGAAAACAGCCTGACTCTGCTGGCGGGGGACACATAGCCCTTGGCATACAGCCTGGGGCTCCTGGATGTTCCAGAGAGCTAACCCTGGTCTGCCCAGGCTTGTCAAGAATCCAGCCCAGCCACCCAGGGTGCAGGGAGACAAGAATCTTACCCAGCCAGCCCTCACCTGCCTTCCACCCACCTCAACACTGAGAAACTCCAGAGACATCACCCTTCCTTCACCAGAAGCTGCTGGAACCCTACAGGTAGCATTCTTGGAGCCCTGCCTGATAATTTGAGACTAGAGCCCAGTTCACTTCCACTTCATTCACCCCTTTCCTGCTGCCTCTGTGACAGCCACCTAATACTGTGCTGACAAGTGCCTCTCTCTGGCTAAGGTGTGGCAATTCCCAGTGCCAGCCAGATCCACGCAGCAGGATCCCTGAAGCTTTTTTTACCTCCCTTGGGTTTCAGGCCAGCTTGACAGCCTGGTTAGGTTCCAGGACCCTCCTTTGTCTATTTTCCCCCTACCACTGACTTACTGCAGTTTTCCTGTCTACCTCCCCATGAGAACAAAGAGTCCAATAAGAGATCTGACTTATTTACTTTTACTATTTATCCCTGGCACCTTCAAGCAGTAAGCACTCAATAATAATTACTTCACAAATGGACACAGAATTTGGCTTTTTCAGACTTTAAACCTTGGAAGGACATTTGTGTCCCAAATGGAATAATGTCTCTTGGGGGGGGGGGGAGAATCAGTGTTTCTTTCTCAATACTGTTTTCCACTGGCAGTCTCCAAACCACCTCCAGAGTCTCACCTGCAGCTGAACTTCAGGAGTTTGGTCAAGAGTTGATGATCAATAAACACACAAATGCCTATTAAAAATATGCGGGGGAACAGGAGACACCTGTGCAATCTCTACACCTCCACAGGTCTCTGAGTAATTACACAAGAAAACAATGCCCTCTCCTCAACCTCACTGCTAATGCAGACTCTGAATCAATCACAAAGAAGCCCCAGCAAATCAAATCCCAAGAACATTTCCCATCATGAGTGGCTCTAATACTCTTCTAAAAGGTCGACGGTAAAGATGCAATGGTGCATGACTGCAGTCCCACCATTTGGGAGGCTGAGCCCAGGATTTTGAGGCCAGCGTGGGCAATATAGGGAGACCTGTCTCAAGAAACAAAACTGTTAAAGCTAGAAAATATAACTGAGGGGGTTGCCGTGGATCCTGTGTGGAACAAGAGTCCTGCTTCATCACACAGGACATTGAAACAGGCACAGTTAATAGTGGACCCTACAGCATGGAACAACTTTGTATAAATGTGAAATCTGGGGGCATGTTCTTCCAGAGGATCCAAGCTCATTTGATATCCAGAACCCAGAGCTAGTGGCTCACAACTGCCTGTAATTCCAGCTTCGGTGGGATCTGACTCCATTGGCCTCTGCAGGTGCCTTCGAGTTTGTGCAAGTACACACACACACACACACACACACACACACACACACACACACACACACACACTTTTTTTTTTTTTTAAGATTTATTATGTATACAGTGTTCTGTCTCTGTGTCCCTGCAGCAGAAGAGGGCACCAGATCTCATTACAGATGGTTGTGAGCCATCATGTGGTTGCTGGGAATTGAACTCGGGACCTCTGAAAGAGCAGCTAGCGCTCTCTTAACCTCTGAGCCATCTCTCCAGCTACCACACACTTCTTAAAATAAAAATAAAACTTAAAAGTGAGATTTTTCTGAATTAATAGTTTGTCCATTTCAGACTTGTATCCAGAGCAGCACTGTATCTAGGTGGAGGGGGAAGCAAAGCAAAAAGAAACATAGGGAGGTCTTGGATCTTTTCCACTACTTTCCTGTAGGATGTTTTTGTCACTGTTATCCTTTCACTTTTTTCAAAGTAAGCACTTAACAAAACAGAAAAGGTATCACTGTCCTTTGGAACCTTGGCTCGAGTTACTAACAGATGCTCCAGACTCCATGTTAAGCCAGTAAATGTATTAACACACTTGCTTCTTATAAGCAAAGTGACTGTGTATTACAATGAACCCATTTTACATATGAGAAAACATGCAAAAGCTTGAGTAGTCCTGAACCCTGGCACCATAGTGGCAGCCTTGTCTAGCCACTAAATGAAACTACTTGGGATCCCTCTCTGGCAAATGCCACCAAGCGAGTTCACTTGAGGGAACACCTGCTCTTCTTGGCATTATCAATACCCTGCAACACTTGCACCCCAAACCCTTCCTGTTTAGCATGAGAAGTAACAAGGAATTCCTCAACCACACCCTCCTGCTGGCATCCTTTAAAAGACTACACCAGGACAGCCTTAAGTCCTCCAAAGCCCACCCCTTGAATGTTCACAGTATAATAAATAATTCCACAGTATTCCTCACAAAGACTGTCATGTTAACTTTTGCTTTTTATTTTGTACTTAAGCTGCATCTGCAGAGGCTGAATGAAGAGTCAAGTGGTGCTTGTTTCATTATTTCTCATTATTCCCTGCTCCCCCAATCTCTAGCCCCATAAAAGCAGCACTTGGAACTCTACTCACCACTTTTTTGGCTTTTCTCATTCCTACTTGACTTTCAAGGTTTGCTATCACTGGACTGGCCACTCTTTCTGGAAGATAAAATTCATCTCCAACTGAAGGAACCAGCTTCCCTTTTGGCAGCCATAACGGCCGAACACATGCTTCTATGACCTTGTCCTAGACACTAGAAAGTCAGATGCCTGCCTCGTGACAAGGAACCAATCAGAAGTTAGCTGGTGGCGCTATGCTTTACGACCCTGGGTGTGCTTTACTGACAAGCGCACAGCAATGACGCACAAAGTATAGCAACCACCCTGGGAGGGCCTATGGGCCATAACAACCAGTTGACCAATCAACACAGGGCAAGCCCTCCAAGCCTGGAGGCACACCAATCGTGAGCCTGTGCGTACCCCTAGACACTCCCCTTACGCTGTCCTATAAGATCTCTTGGGAGGCCCTAGGAGCCGTCTTTTCTAGCCATCCGCCATGGCGGGTGGGTGAAAGACCCAAGCTAACATGGGGTTAGCTCGTTAAATTACAATAAAGCCTCGTGCAGTTTGCATCAAGCTCTCGAATCCACCTGGTGATTGGGGTGACTGAGAACGTGGCCTGGGACCCCGGATACCTGAGTTTTCCGGGGGTCTAACACAACTAGTCTTCTACTAAGTGCATATGCACACACACATACATCACGACACACATCTCCCAAGTCCCCATTTCACTGTAGCAACATCAGTTTTTGATAAACTTGATATTCAATGCTACCATTGTTTTTCCTTAACACAATTTCTAATGTTCAAAATTAGTAGTTACTTTTTTACTTGGTTAATTTTTTGTTAAGATCATCACTTCAAGAGCTTGGTCAAGAGTCAATGATAAACACACAAACCTCTGTTAAAAAATATGCTGGGGATCCGGGCAGTGGTGGGGCATCCTTTTAATACCAATGCTCGGGAGGCAGAGGCAGGCAGATTTGATCGAGGCCAATTTGATCTACAGAGCAAGTTCTAGGATAGCCAAGGTTACACAAAGAAACCCTGTTTTGAAAAACAAAATAAAAGTGGTGTGGAACAGGAGACATGTATGCAATCTCTGCATCTCCCACAAGTCACTCAGTGATTATCTAGGGAAAATATCCCTCTCCTCACCGTCACTGCTTAATGAAGACCCCAAATCCATCACAAGAAAATCTCAGCAAACCAAAAACCAGGGCCATCTCCAAACTCACTTTCCTGTTTACATAAATATTCAGGCATGTTAATGAGGAACATGAGCAATGACTATAACTTCCTGGAGCCTCTGCCAAAGTACTACCATCCTGGTACTGTCTTCCTCTTCCTCTGGGCACTTGAAAGATAATCTTCCTCTTTTGTGATTATTTCCTGATTTTGTTGAAGCAGTGCTCAGGGAGAATTTAAAAGCACATATAATGGGATACTATTCAGCCATTAAAAAGATAAAATTGGAGGAGGGGAGCTGGAGACAGCTCAACAATTAAGAGCACATTCTGTTCTTACAGAGGACCAGTTTGGGTCTCAGCACACATTATCAGGCAACTCACAACTGTGTGGAACTCCAGCTCCACAGGCTCTGATGCCCTCATCTTGACTTACCAGTTCATGTTCATGTGCACAAACCCACACAGACATACATACATTCACATAATTTAAAAAATAAAAAGGAGCAGGGCAGTGGTGGTGCATGCCTTTAATCCCAGCACTTGGGAGGCTGAGACAGGTGGATCTCTGTGAGTTCAAGGCCAACCTGGTCTACAGAATGAGTTCCAGGACAAGCTCCAAAGCTACAGAGAAACCCTGTCTCAAAAAAATAAAGAAAAAAAAAATAAAAATAAAAATAAGGGCCTGACGGGTGGTGGCTCTGTGAATAAAGGTACCTGATGACCTTCTCTCTGAAGTTCCATTCCTGGGACCCACATGGTGGAAAGAGAAAATCAACTGAAAGCTGTCTCTGACTTCCATACATGCCCTCTGGTGGTACAGATCCACACACATACAAATATATACACAAAATAACTTTTTTTTTTATTTTTGGTTTTTCAAGATAGGGTTTCTCTGTGTAAAAGTCTTAGCCTCAAACTCACAGAGATCCACCTGCCTCTGCCTTCCAAGTGCTGGGATTAAAGGAGTGTGCCACTACCACCTGGCTACAAAAAAAAAAAAAAAAAAAAAAAAAAAAAAAAAAAAAAATTAATGTAATAAAAATTAAAAACAAAACAAATCCTAAGGGCTGAGTGTAGTATCCTGGTACTTGGGAGGCAAAAGACTACTGAGTTTGTGGCCAGCCTAGTCTACTCAGGGATTTCCAGGGCAGCCAGGGTTATAATGATACCCTGGGGAGGGACGCCTTAAAACAGGCCCATATGTGACTCTATAGTTGTATGCATACTTACCATGCAAAAGGCCATGGATTCAATCCCCAGCGACATACACACACAGACACAGTAGCACAGGTCCTTTGGAAGCTAAGGCAGGAGGGTCATCACGAGTTCTAGGCCAGTTTGACTGCCCTAACAAGACTCTGTTTCAATAAAACAAAACCCAATTTTTAAAAAAGATAAAATTATGTCTTTTGCAGCAATACTGACAGAACTGGAGAACATCCCTGTTGCCAACCCCCCAGCAATGGTCCCTTTTTACTTTCCTGGTTTCTGAGGTTACTCTAGGTTATGTGCTTACATCTGAATATCTGAAGCTAGGAACCCCAGGAATCTAGGTTTTAAAAACAGTCATTAAAGGGGAAGGGGGACCATTATACAGGACCAACCTCTGAGCCAAACTGCTTCCATCTTTAGGAATTTGGTTGGCCCTACTCACAAAAAAAAAAAAAAGAAAAAAAGAAAAAAGAAAAAAAATCATCACAGTTGCACTTGTTGACTGTCAAGTTCTGTCTTCAAAGGAGGATGTAGGGAGAGTCATGGGACTCTTACCTAAGTATCCAGCCATCTTTCCAACCAGTTGTATGTAATTCTGCCCCAAATGCACATGGCCTTTGTGTCTCTGGGAAGGACTAAAGGATATAGACAGGAAAGAAAATGGGGAGGGTCTCCATCTACATAGTCAAGGGGGGGGGTGATCATGCATGTTGAGTGTAAACCTTCCAGTATGACTACTTTAAAGTCATCCATGCTCCTGCCTGCAACCCCTCACTGATTGCTTTGTAAGCCCAATAAATTCATTGGTCCCCCAGAGTTCATCTTGGCTTGTTGTTGGAACTGTATGAGGACAGAATAAACATTATATATGTCTCCCCAATGGAAGGGGGAAGGAGAAAGAGAATAAGGGTGAATATGATAAACATACATGTGCTGTATAGTTTTATGTCACAAGCTAGAGTTATCTGAAAGAAGGGAATGCCAATTAAGAAAATGCCTCCATAAGATCCAGTTGTGGGACATTTTCTTAATTAGTGATTTAAGGGGGAGGGCCCAGGTAGTGCCACTCCTGGGCTGGTGGTCCTCGGTTCTATAAGAAAGCAGGCTGAGCAAACCTGGGGAGCAAGCCAGGGGTGGCCTTCTTGGCCTCTGCATCAGCTCCTGCCTCCAGGTTCCTGCCTTGTTTGAGTTCCTGTCCTGGCTTCCTTTGATGATGAACAATGCTGTGGAAGTGTAAGGTAAGTCCTTTCCTTCCAACTTACTTTTGGTCATGGTGTTTTATCACAGCAACAGTAACTCTAACTTAGACAATATATTATATACATGTGTGAGAGTGTCCTAAAGAAGGCCACAATTTTGTCTAATTAACATAATTTTTTGAGACAGTATCTCACTGTATAGCTCTGGATGGTCTGAAAGCCACTTTGTAGACCAAGCTATCCTTGAACTCAGAGACCTACCTGTCCTCTAGCTAGCATTAAAGATGTGCACCAGCATGCCAGGTACAAAACAACTTTTAGCACCAAAATTTACATAATACATATGCTGCATTTACCATTAAAGTATCACTGTTTTGAAAATACACAGATCCAGTAGCATATATAAATTTTTTTTAAAGTAAGCTAATATTCTTGTGGTATATTTTGATTACACTGTGACACTCCAGACTGTCAATAAAGTTTACCTTGAATCAGGGGCAGAGCCAGTGACTAGCTGACTCAAATTAGCCATAGAGATGCCAGATATCTGGATAGAGAAGATTCACAGGAAGGAAAGGGCAGGGACTAAGTTTGAACTTCATCTCCATCCAAAAAGCAAGGTCAGCTGGTTGCTTCTCAGCTTCTCTGATCTAGGTTTTCACCTCCATATCTGACTTCCAAGTATTTGTTGCTAAATAGAATAATAGAGACTTAATTTAAACCTACATATCAGGGCTGAGGCAGAGCCAGGACAGCAGACAATAATTAAAATATTAGTAGATTAATGTGCAACTGCTAAACATAATAAAAAATTATTTTATTATTGTTGTTGTTGTTATTTTGAGAAAAGAATCTTGCTATGTGGCCCTAGCTAATCTATAACTTGCTATGAAGGACAGATTGGCCTCCATCTTGTAGCAGTCTTCCTGTCTCTGCCTTCCAAGTGTTGGGATTACAGGCATGTGACACCACATCTGGTAGTTATTATTGTTCTGCTATCTTGGAGAATGATCGTAGGCTCTCATGCATGCCAGACAAGCACTCTATTACTAAGCTATACCCCTACCCCAACCCAATGTTTTTAAAGCTGATTTCTATTGGTCAAGGGAAGAGAAATTATATTTTGAACAGCTTCCTAGATAAAAGGATTAAAATACCTCCTGTTACTATCGGTAAGAGTATAGAATCATCAAATCTGTAATTAGGACTCTTAGGTTATATTTCTTTTTGCTGTATAGAAAGCTAGGCATCAGGCTGGAGAGATGGCTCAGAGGTTAAGAGCACTGCTCTTCCAGAGATCCTGAGTTCAATTCCCAGCAACCACATGGTGGCTCACAACCATCTGTAATGAGATCTGGTTCCCTCTTCTGGTATGCAGATATACATGGAAGCAAAATGTTGTATACATAATAAAAAAAAAATCTTTAAAAAGAAAAAGAAAGAAAGCTGGGCATCTTCATCAGCATGTTACATGTAAACAAGGAACACTTATCAGCCACAACCTCACAAAGCTTCCATGTGCAGCACAGCCTCCTGACTTGTGAGGCCTGGGGGAGAGCCAGAGAATCTGGATGTCTAACAAGTTCCCAGGTGGCTTGATGCTGCTGGCACAGGGACCACACATGGAGAGCAAATGGGCAAAAGCACAAAGTCAAGTTGCTTCCACAGTGATGGTGCAAGGAGATAAATGTTCAACTTGGAGAATCTCAAAAGGTCTTTATTCTATTGTCATACTTCTGAATTTGGCTAAAGAATTCTAGGACGGTGGGCAGCAGAGATGGCTCAGAGAGCAAGGGTGCTTTGCTGACACATTGGATGAGCTGAGTTTGATCCCCAGAACCCACATGATAGAAGGAGAGACTGGACTCCAGAAAATTGTCCTGTGACCTCTACATGTATGCTGTGGCACACTCAACTCCCTCCTACACACAAGATAAATATGAAGTGATAATAAAGTAAATTTGGAGGAGTTGGAGAAATAGCTCAGTGATTAAGAGCATATACTGCTCTAATAGTGGACCAGAGTTAGATTTCCTGCATCCATGTTGGACAGCTTATAACCACCTGTAATTCCAGCTCCAGGGAAAGAAATCTGATGCCTCTGACCTTTGCCAGCACCTGCATTCATTTACAGAGACACACAGACACACACACACACAAATTTCTTTTGAAATTTCAACTTTAAAACATTTTAAAACAGAAAGATGGAAAGCAGTAACTCAATCATAAGGCTACTCATACACATAAAAATAAAAATCATAAAGCCAGGCAGTGGTGGCACACACCTTTAATCCCAGAACTCGGCAGGCAGATCTCTGTGAGTTTGAGGCCAGCCTGGTCTACAGAGTAAGTTCCAGGACAGGCTCCAAAGCTACAGAGAGAAACCCTGTCTCACAAAACCAAATTTTATATATATAGTACTGTACACATAAAAATAAATAAAATATTAAAACCCTATTCTCAGTATTGTCTAATATATCCCCATTTTCCTGACCTTACCTTACTAACAGCTTTGGAAACTTTTCTCTATGTATAGTTCTGTATTTCCTCCAAATTTTGTTTTACTTTTGTCTGTTTCAAATGAGGCCATACTTGGAGTTCTGGCCATTCTTGACTCCCCACTCATTCAGTTTTAAGAGTAGAGCACCCCGCCGGGCGTTGGTGGCGCACGCCTTTAATACCAGAAGTGGGCAGGCAGAGGCAGGCGGATCTCTGTGAGTTCGAGGCCAGCCTGGTCTCCAGAGCGAGTGCCAGGATAGGCTCCAAAGCTACACAGAGAAACCCTGTCTCAAAAAAAAAAAAAAAAAAAAAAAAAAAAAGAGTAGAGCACCCCAAGGCTGACGAGCTTCAAGCAGTTCACATATCTGTTTTTGTATCTCCTCCCTTTGCCTCCTAAGCTTGAAAATTTTGTTGTTTCCACCACCAGGCCTGTAAGCACAGCTCCTGGGAGAGAGCTAGCATCCCAGCAGAGAAGGTGCCAGGGAACCCAGGTGCCTTGGTGTGTCACAATCTACCTACAGAACTGACCTGGATCAATAAGAGTCTAAGGAAGAGAGAATGCATTGCAAAGCACTTTAAGTGTGTGCACACACAACTGCATACATATGAACACCAAGAAGTCTGAAGGAGACACTCCAGCATGCTAAGAGAGAGCACCTGATGGCAGTCCTTCTTTCTATAGAATCAAAATTTAAAAATCATTTTAGTATTGTACTTTTCAAAAGCAAGTATGAACCACTATATAAAAATACATTAGGGAAAAAAAAGACATCCCAGCTGGGCACCTTTAATCCCAGCACTCGGGAGACAAAGGCAGGTGGATCTCCGTGAATTTGAGGCCAGCTGGTCTACAGAGTGAGTTCCAGGATAGCCAGGGCCACACAGAGAAACTGTGTCTCAAAAGATCAAAAAAGGGGGCTGGAGAGATGTCTCAGTGATTAAGCGTACTGGCTGCTCTTCCAGACGACTCAGGTTCAATTCCCAGCATCCACATGGTAGCTCACAACTCTCTGTAACTCTAGTTCCAGTGCATATGACATCTTCATACAAACATACATGCAGGCAAAACACCAATGCACATAAGTAAACAAAAACAAAAACAAACAAAAAAGACAGCAAACAAAATAATCAGAAACAGAAAAATAAGTTATCCTTTTAAACAGCTCCAGAATTGCAAATTCAAAGCCAGCGGGGCTACATATAGCAAGACCCAGCCTCAAAACAAAACAAAAACAACCCCCCCCCAAAAGCCCACAAAAACAAAGAAATGTAGGGTGTAGTAGTGTACACTTATAACCCAGCACTCGGGAGGTAGAAGCTGGCCTGGGCTACACAGCAAAATTTGTGGCAAGCTAGGCAAGACAGTAAGACTTGTCTCAAAAACAGAACAGTCTTAGAGGTTAAGGAATTTGCCTAGGGTTACACAGTTATCAAGTGGAAGGGCTGGCGTCAGAACCCAGGGAATCTGGCTCCTTTATGCAATACAATCTTCCTCATCCCATAGGACCACGCTCTTCTGTGTTTGGTCATGTTTTCCAAAAGTAGTCCTATTGGATAGGAGAAACATGACAGTCCCAACTCAATTCCTATACACAAGGACAGCTGTCACTAAAACCATCAGGCATAGATGCCAGTGTGACCAGATTGCCACCAGGGGATGGTTGGTGTTGGTCAAAGTGTAGAGAGAGGACTACCACTCTGCCTGTCTCACCATGATGTTTCCTGGGAAGTGGAACATCCAAACCACACTCCCCTCCTTGCTAGGGTATGGTACGCAGATGGTAGCCAGCTGTGACTGGCCAACGGGCCCTGGAATACACAGACTAGAACTGTAAAGGACCCTGCTCTAGCTGACTGCTCATGGCAGCGATTGTGAACACTGTTAACATGTGTAACACCATGCCCCCTCCACCCCTTCCCTATTACTAGTGTGAGCTCATGAGGATGGAGGCATGGAGTAGAGAGGTTTAGAAGAAGAGCTAAGTGGTTGTGTTTCTAGCCCTTGGGCTCTGGCAGCAGCTCATTACCCACAGGAATGTTCTAGCAATGGGATGGTCACACTGATACACCCCAGCTGAACAGCAGCCCACATAGTCCTTCTCTCTGTGGCACTAGGAGCAGGCTAGTGAGGATCTGACTAGGATGGTTCCACCTTGACTGCTAAGATCTTTTGGGTCTCCTGCCAGGCCTTCTCCAGTAAATAAAACTACCTCGTCCCCCAAGCTGGATAGAGAAACCCAACTGCTCTGAGAGGTGGGTAGCAGGGCTCTCCAGAAGAAAGTTAAGAGCAGCTGCCTCGCCATTCGCTGCCAAGGCTAGCTTAGCCAAATCCCCAGGAAAATGCTGCAGCACATGAACATGAAAACACAGACCACAGACAGTCTGCTCTCCTTCCTATACACATGTTCAAACAAGGCTGCTTCCCCAGCCAAGCCCCGGACTTCAGCGGGATGAGGTCATTTCAATGGCTCTGTCTGTGGCTTTTGCTTTCCCTTCATTCTGATGAGCCAATTTCCACTGATCTGACCCAGATGCAGATCTGGGAGAGTAGAGAAGCAAGAGCAGAACATGATTGGAGTGTGATGCCTACCTCTACAAGAGTCTCCCTAAGTCAGCCAGGTGAGGGAATATACAACCCAGCAGTTCCAGTAAGGCACTGGGTCACAGGACTCTTAAAGGAACCCTTAAGGAGAGGCAGGTGGGAGGGTCACCTGCTGGATCTGTAGTCACATTCCTCTGTAGCTGTCTCCTGCCTGGATCAGAGAGTAAGGTGGAGACTGGCTGTGGGTCACAGGCTTGGGTGGGGTACCACTGTTCTGCACTTTGGGCTGCTGGAAGTACTTGGTGGAGGATAAACTTGGCTGAGGGTGGGGCTGGATCCTGCAGCAAGCTTCAGCTGCTAATGAGCTGTCTCACGTCTCTGTGAGAGCACAGGGGTACTGCTGAAGACAGAGGGGAGGCAGACGCTGACTTTAGCAAGACCATCAGCAAGACTGTAGCCAAGTCCTCTGCATCTTAAGTCTGGAATGGAGCATGTGACAGCACTTAATAACAAAACCCCTAGGTGTTCTTGTCCCTAGGCAAACTTAGCAGCTGTAAATATGGCTAGCTGGGGTGGTAGTCTTAGTGCACAGGGAATGCTGCAGTGGGGCAAAGATCTCTCTGAAAAGCTCACTTTAGCAGAAGTCAGAGAGCTGATCCATGGTGAAAGTATAGAACTACTGAATGTCAGCCATGGCCTTAGAGCTGAGAATTCACGGGATTCCCCACATGTAAGAAGAAACTATTTTTGGTACTGACTGAGTACACCAGACCACAAGAGCCAAACACTCCAAAATACTGCCCGTCTTTCAACTTTCCTTTTCAAATATTTGCTTGGTTCACTCAGAGGGATATGGGTATCAGTTATCAACAAAGCACTCCTGGACACTATGTGGGAAAGAAGGCCAAGGTACGGGGTAAATCCCTGAGAGGAGCTGGGAATTCTAGATTATTACCTACTAAGACATACAAGTGAGGGATGGAAACAGAACCACAGCCATCACGAGTTGTGCAAAGCTGTGTGGTAGGACTCACTGTGGGTAATCAGCTTTCACCCACTGGACTGGGTACAACTTTCCTGCTGACTCATGCCTTATGATTACCACAGTTTTGAGACCTTGTACCATGTGAGGGAGGCAAACAAAGAGAACCCAGTTCTCAGTACCCTAGATCTATTCATTTCTAAAGTGCTCTGAATGCAATGGCTCCTCCAGCGCTTAAACAGAGCACTGTAGAGAAATGCCTCTGCTGTTGGAGGCTAGTGGAAGGGATATGAGTCAAATCAGGAGAAGGGGCACAGATGTGGGTCAAGAATTTGAGATGGGTATCAGGGACTTTCCCACCTTGGAATCATTCTGCTTACCATCTTTCACTGTCCCATTAAGGCCAGAGGGCCCTGGCACATTCAGGTTAGCCACTCTGAATACACCAGGGAAGAGCAGAAGATACACCTGTCATGTTTAAGGAGTGATGACACCCCTGTAGTGTTGGGAGCCATACAGCTTGGCATGAACCTTTAGGCCAAACTTGGCCGGCCACATGGTTATAGAACTGTCTTTTGATTATAAATGTCTTCTAGAAGCAGGAGCACCCAGAAGGAAAAACATGACCCAGATGTCAATCCTTTGTTCCAACCACAGACCCACTTACCTAGGCAACCCTCCCTCACCCCACCACCCATGAACTTTTTACTCTACCAACATCCTCCTTCTATAGTTTTCTGACATCCTGCTTGAATTAACACCTGCTCTTAGCCTCTTTTTCCCCCTCCACTTTGCCCTGCTGACTATATAAGCTAGCCTGGGAAAAATAAAATTTGCCACTTGATCAGAATCCTGTCTTGTGGTCATTCTCTCTGCGTCTCTTGTCCCCATTCCCCTCCCTGGACATCGTGCCCTAAGTTGACATCCCTCCCGCAACATACAACTCATTTCCAATCCTGTTAATAAAGCAACATTGTTACCCTGTCTACCTCCAGCTCTCCACATCATTAAACACAGTCCATCTGGGAGAGGCTGCCCACACGTGTCTCCAGGGCAGGAACCTCCTAGGAATACTCCAGCGCAAGGATTCTCCAGGGCTGCCCACTCTGCAACCACCTCACTTAATTTAGCATGTCACTGATATAGACCCTAGAGCAGTGGTTCTCAACCTGTGGGTTGCAACCCCTACCAGATATTTACATTACATTCATAATAGTATTACAGTTATGAAATAATTTTATGGTTGCAGTCACCACAACATGAAGAAATATATTATAGGGTAGCTGTATTAGGAAGGTTGAGAACCACTGTCCTATAGGAGCTATGGATCATCATCAGCTGGAACTGTTTGGGGCTATGCAATACCTAGTGGTCAACAGATAGGTTCTACCTGACCAGAGCCACAGACATGCTGCAAAGGAGGCTACAGAAGCCTCAGACAGGTTTTTTGTTTGTTTGTTTGTTTTTTGCTCCTTTGTCTCGATGAGTTAGCAAGATAAAATTATCTATGTGTTCAAGCATCATGACTAGTCTCAAAGAATTCCCAAGTATAGCCCCACTCTTTTTCTTTTCTTTCCCTATTTATCAATCTATTTATTTATTTATTTGGTGGTGGTGTCTCACTATGTATCCTAAGCTGGCCTCCATTCACTATGTAAACCAAGCTTGTCTCAGACTCAGAGATCTACTCACTTTCCAAGTGCTGGGATCAAAGGCTTTCATCACCACACCAGCCTGCCCCAGTCCTTTTCAATACTAATGTTGATTAGATGTTCATTATCTGAGCCTTACCTTTTATGAGTTTACATTAATATGAGCATACACAAATGCAGTTCTCTCTAAGCACGAATGATCACCTGAGATTCCCAGGATCCACATGGATCTTTCTCTGTAATACTGTGAAGTAGCCCATGATATGCATACACAATGCTTTACTGACCTCACAAGGTCATAAGTTATTTTTCTTCTTGTTTTGTTTTATCACAAATGATGCAGCAATGAATATTTTCTACCCCAGTATGCACACATGTGAGCATGTATCTAAGCCAGATATAAGGAGGGAAATGCTAGCTCAAAGAGATGTATTTTTTACAAAGGTAGATGTCCACGGATCTGTTAATGTCTAATGGTCATTTATACCCACTGCACAGGAGCACCTGCAAATCTGTGCATGAGTTAGGGAGATGCTAAAGTCTCCATCTGTCTTGGTTCTCTCTAATGTGCTCTCAATGCGGTAGCTTGCTTGTGCTCTGTGCTACAGATATCTACAGGGTCCTCAGGCATCAACTGCAGGCATATGTGGGAGACACTCAACTCCTATTTAATGGTGACTCTTTGGTCATTAAAAAAGCCCATCACAGCCAGGCAGTGATGGGTGCACAACTTTAATCCCAGCACTAGAGAGGCAGAGGAAGGCAGATCTCTGTGAATTTGAGGACAGCCAAGGCTATATAGTCTTTAAAAATAAAAAAGTTCCATCGCAATGGCAGTAAAATAGATAAAGCCACAATAACAAGAACAAGGATGGAAGGCAGGAGGAATGGGACCAATTCATTTCTTGAAGTTAGAATACAAATATACAAGACAACATGGGAGGAAGCTGCCCCATGGGCAGTCAGAGGGCTACATGGAGGTGATCATCAGACCTGCCCAGGGAGTCCAGGTGGGAATCTGGGTTCTGAGAAACAACTATTGAGGACAGGAAGGGAAATGAAGCTGAAAGTGAGATCAACTTGAGAACCGTCTGCAGAACAACTGCATTAATTGGCTCCATCGTTGTCATATCCCAGGGGAGGCAGCTAGTGTCAGATAATAACAGGTGGGCTGGCCTCCAAAATATTAAACCAATGGACTAGAGCAGAAGTTGACAAATTTTTGTAAAGAGCCAGCTAGTAAATACCTCAAGCTTTGTAGGCCAGAAAGAGTCTCTAGCTCGTATTATTCCTCATTTGGGAGCCATTCAAGCCCAGTCTGGCAGCCAATAAGCCCCTTTCCCAACCATACAGTACCACAGTAGCTCCTATCCAGGGCAGAGGCCCACTGTGGCAAGAGATCAACTACTGTGTTAGCAGCTGAAACATCAGCTCTCAAGGATATCCACCGATGCTTCATTTTTAAGTATGAATGAACTACTGTGTATCACCAGACACTGAGGGAAAACAGAAGCCTGAAAAAGAATGACCAAGATAAACAAGGGAACCAGATCCCAGAGGAATGAAATGGTTTCAGGGTCAGGAGATAATTTAAAAACAACAACTCTAATTAGTGTGTCACAGAAACCCAACACAATTTAACTTTCTCAAAGCTACAGCAAGATGCTATGAGAATGAAACTGGAGAACCAGAGGAAAGAGGATTCAAAGTATCACTGACAAATCAGTACCTACACTAGAACACCTGGAAGACAAAGTGAAGACAATTTATCAAACTATAGTAGGAAAAGACATGGGGGAAGACAACTGAAAGGCACATGAGCTCAATCTTGGAAGTCTACTCATTAATAGCACACACAAGTACCTGACTTTGAGCCTAACATGGTGGGAGGTGTGTGTTAAATAAGGTTTTATTGCTGTGAAGAGACACCATGACCATGGCATCTCTTTTTTTTTGGGGGGGGGTGGTTTCGAGACAGGGTTTCTCTGTGGCTTTTAGAGGCTGTCCTAGAACTAGCTTTTGTAGATCAGGCTGCCCTCAAACTCATAGAGATCTGCCTGCTTCTGCCTCCTGAGTGTTGGGACTAAAGGCGTGTGCCACCACCGCTTGGTGGCAGCTCTTATAAAGGGAAACATTTAATTGGGGCTGGCTTACAGTTCAGAGGTTTAGTCCATTATTAGCTTGAGGGGAAGCACGGTCACGGTGGCATGCAGGCAGACATGGTACTGAAGAAGCTGAATTCTACATCTTGATTCACAGGCAACAGGAAGAGACCATGAGCCACTAAACCTGGCTTGAGCCTCTGAGACCTCAAAGCCCACCCCCATATATTTCCTCCAACAAAGCTACACCCATTCTAATAAGGCCACACACCTTCACAGTGCCACTCCTATGGGCCTAGGGGGCCCATTTTATTCAAACCACCAAAGGGGCTATCAAGCAAAAAAGAAATGGGTGAAAAGAAATCATCAAAGAAGTATAGAGAAGAATGCCCGAACACTTCAAACTGAATGGCCTAACATTAAGCAATAAGAAAGTTCAACATAGACAAAGACAAAAAACAAAAACAAAAATCTTCAAAATCAAAGATTAATAGAATATTATTGTATATATATACAACAAAGAAATAAAATGAAAATAACCACAAGGTACCTTGAAATCAGTGAGAATTGGGCTGGAATAGGCTTTGTTGTCTTCTTGGTTATAAGTCTAGCCTTGAACATCTGAGCCATCTCCCCAGCCCTGGTATCAGATATCTTACTAGTGACACAGATGGCTTGAAGTCAACAGATCAATGCTTTTAATGCTTTGAGGGAAAATAAATTCAGTTAGACTAAATCGACCAAAAACAACAACAAAACAAAGGTTTCAGAATTTGCCTCCCACATGTCCTTTCTGAGGAATTATTTAATAACTGCTTCAGCTAATCAAGAAAGGAAGGCAAGAAAGAAAAGGATATAGAATTTAGAAGACACCATCTGATCTAGGGGAGTTGTGAAAAGAAGTTTCTGGTTGAGAGTTACACAGCATACCTGCATCAGCTATCCAAACTGGAGAAGCAAGGAAGAGCTTTCTGCAAATGGAAAGGCGATGCCATGTAATGAATTATCAAACTAAAACCAAATGTGTGAATCACTTCAAGAGCATGGAGGAAAGGTATAGAGTTCTTTCAAACACAGTGAAGACAGGCAACCAGAAACACCATGAAAAAAGTAAGAGCTGATAAAAACCAGTGGTTCAAATATCACTCAGACTAAGAAGCAGCAGGAGGGGGCTGGAGAGATGGCTCAGAGGTTAAGAGCACTGACTGCTCTTCCAAAGGTTCTGAGTTCAATTCCCAGCAACCACATGGTGGCTCACAACCATCTGCTATGAGATCTGGTGCCCTCTTCTGGTGTGCAGATATACATAGAAGCAGAATGTTGTATACATAATAAATAAATAAAATCGTTAAAAAATATTAAAAGAAGAAGAAGAAGAAAAAGAAGAAGAAGAAGGAGGAGGATTCAGAGGAACTGTTGGGACCTAAGAAATGACAATTACTAAACCTGGATATCACAATAGTCTGTACTGCATGGTGATATTCACTATGCAGGTAGGAAAGAAACTACAATACAAGCACTCTGCTTAGACATGCAGCAAATATTAATATGCCAAAAGTAAAACAAGAACTTCTCAGTGGTTTTCAACTTAGAACCAACATTGAGACAAAGCATGAAAGATCACCCAACAGAGCTGGAGATAAAGCTTAGTGGTAGAGCACATGCCTAGCATGCTCAAGGCCCCAGGTTCAATTCCTTGAGCTACAAAAACAACAAAAGACCATATATCAGAACATACTGACAATGTGAAGTAAAGTAAAATGAAAGTTAAAAAAGACAGTGAGGGAAGTTAAGAGACAATAAATAGAAGGCAGAAGAGACAGTTGAAAAGTTGGACATACTCATATTTTCACCAGATTTGCATAAAAAAGATAGGTTTAAAGACACTTAGGGTTCTAAAGGCAGATAGATATATAAAAACTGGGAGTGCAGGGAATGAGGGACAAGGAAAAATAGTTGATGCTTTTCTTTCTTTCTTTTTTTTCTTTCTTCCTTTTCTTGGACAGGGTTTCTCTGAATAGCCCTGGCTGTCCTGGAACTTACTCTGTAGACCAGGCTGACCTCAAACTCAGAGATACACCTGTTTCTGTCAAGTGCTGGGATTAAATGTGTGTAATACTTTATTTTCTTAATGAACCAAGAAAGAATTGAATAATGCCAGGCAGTGGTTGGTGGTGCATGCCTTTATTATTAGCACTTGGGAGGCAGAGGCAGGAGGATCTCTGAGTTTGAGGCGAGCCTGATCTACAAGTGAGTTCCAGGACAGCCAGGGTTACACAGAGAAACCTAGAAACCTTGTCTCAACAAACACCAAAAAAAAAAAAAAAAAAATTGAATAACTGAATATTTAGAGTCAATGTTTGGAGGAAGCCCAGAAGCACAAACCCCAGGAACTTCAGTACTTTTCTTTTTAGTGGTAGTGGTGGTTTAATTTCTTTTTCAGACAGGGTCTCACTAGGAAGTCCAGTCTGGCCTCTAACTCTAACCCCAGAAATCGGGGGTGAGGGGTTGGGGGGTGGTTGCCATATTGATACTAAAATAAAAAGAATACCCACAATTCAGAACAGAATGTTACCTGAACTTCCTGGCGCTGCCCCACCCTTTTGATTTCAGGGTTAATCATTTCTTTCTTATTCTCACAACATTATTCCAAATGCATGCATGCCTAAGCAGCATTCTGTTTAGATCTGCTTGTTTATATCACCAGAATCACATCGTGTACTTCTTGCTTTCTTGTCCTACCTGGTGATTTAGCCTCCATGGATACATGTAGCTATAATTCATTTCCAGTGCAAGAGAGATAGTCCATGTTGGGACTACACCTTGGCTATTGATTACTGCTACTTAACGTGTGTGTGTGTGTGTGTGTGTGTGTGTGTGTGTGTGTGTGTGTGTGTGTGTGTGTGTGTGTGTGTGTGTGTGTGTGTGTGTGTTTAAATCACAAACAGCTCAGCCAGGGAAACTCTTCCCAGAATAGCTTATCTTTTAAAATGCTCTTCCCTGAGCTGGACATGGAGGAGTACACCTTTAATCCCAGTACTTGGGATACAGAAAGCAGGCAGAGCAGATCCCTGTGAGTTCAAGGCCAGCCTGGTCTACAGAGCAAGTTCCAGGATAGATAGGGGTTACACAGGGATACCCTGTCTCAAAACACCAAATAAAATGCTCTTCGAAAACAAATCCTCCCTCCAGAATTTAAGTTTTGCCTCTGCAAAGAGAGAAAGTAGAAAACCCTGGCTGGCCTGTGGCTAAAGTACTGAGTGTTCTAGGCAAACAACACCATGATTCCCAGGATCTCATCCATTGGCTCCCTGTCCTGGCCTCTGACAAAGACTCCTGTCTCCTCTAGTAAACCTGAGATTCCACACCCTGCTTTATAACAGATAAACAATTGGCCTTTTTAAAGGCCATCTGTATTTCTGAGCCACACCTCTCGCCTACTATCTCCCCCTTCTTCCCTGGGTGAGAGGGAACATAGACCTTAGAGAAAGACTCCATTAACAGTAGGAGGAGCCAACACAGGCTTTGTCCTACCAGGATGGCACAGGAAGACCAACTATGGGAGATGCCAACAGGCGGGCCCACAGGCTCTTTATGTTTGCCACCTACCATGGCCAGGGCCAGCCACATTTCCTGTGTTAGCTCTCAAGGGTCAGATAAGAGAAAGTTGAAAAAGAGTAAGAGGTAACATAATAGTGACACTCTTAAATCTATACCATATGCTGCAGGAAAGAGCTTTGTACACCTTACTTATCTAAGTGGGTTGCAACCCATGACATCGCTTTAGGAGGTTAACCCAGCATTTCAAAAAGGAAATAAAATAAGACTGGAAATCAATAGAAAATAAGACTGGTGATTACACCATAAAGTCTTGCTAGGTCATTAGAATAAATGCTCATCTTTGGCCTTTTGTTTTATGAAACTTCTGGCCTGCTTATATTCATGTGCATTTATTTATATGTACAGAATCATAATATAAAAGGTACCTCTCACTGAGGACAGAGACAAAACTGCTGCAAAATATTTCCTTATCTATTTCAGAACTGTCCCATCAAGATGTATTCAGTTACTAGCCCAGTATAACAAAGAAAATAGCAAAACCAACTTCCTCTCTGCCCCATGTCACAGCCACTGTTCTCACCTGCATTTTCAACATAACACCCTCCTTTCTGTTCCTCTTTCTTCTCCAGACCACATGAAGTGCTCAGAACCTAGAACACCCTCCTCTTATCTTTCCTGAGCGGGTTCCTTGTCAACCATCAGGTCTCTGCTTGTGTATGACCTCTACTTGCAGGGTCCCTAGGGCCCCCAGTCTGGGCAGCTTTCGGCTCATGGCTACTGAGACACAGTTCACTTGTGTGCTGTCTTCCCCTCTGAAACTCTAAAGAGAACCGACACATGTTGTTTGGACTAACCCACTAGAGCAACTGGACAGAGTATAACCTCACAATTGTTAAGTGAACAAAAATGCCCCAGGCCTTTTCATTGGCCAGTATCAAAGCCAGGACTACAAACTTAATCTGCCTGACCCAACACTTATTCCTTACCCTGTACCGTCAGGAAAGTGTTAGCACTGGAATGGAACCTAAATAAACCTAGTTCCTAAGCCCATGCTCCCTCCATGGTGTCACCGTTGTAAGGAAACCATGAAGGGCTTTTAGAGGCTGCCTCTTGTAGTCAGCTGATACTCTAGAAGGAATAAATGAGAAAAGAGACTGCATACTCTCAGATTTGAACAAGAGGAAAACATTACCATCAGTGAAGAAATACCAAAAGAAATCAGTCAAAAAGAAAAAGAAAAAGAAATCAGTCAAACACATGATTTATGCTGAGTCCAGGACAGCAACCAGCTCAGAAAATAAGGAAAGGGCTCTCCTAGGCAAGTGATATCATGGGAAGGAAGGCTGGAGAAGCAGCCAGAGAACACCAAAAAGACTTCAAAGATACAACTATGTGCTGGGCACAGAGGAATGAGGTTGCAGGGACTTCACTTTAAGGCACATGGGGTAGTAGGCAACAGTGAACTGTAATTCTGAAACCAAGAACAGGGACAGGGGCCATACAAGGTTCTAGGTGGGACCTGACTAGGATACCAAGAGCTGGAGAGTGGTCAGAATACTTTGATAATGCTGCCACCTTGTGGCTATGGAATGCCTGTCCCACAAAAAAAGCAATCTATGGATAGATCAGTTAATTCTCCTGTTACTGCTGAAATTTGTTAAAACCCATGTTAGTGCTAGTAATAATTTGGTAAGTCTTTATAGTAAACATTACTTCTGATGTTCAATTTTCTGTAAATAAGCCAAGCCTCTGGGTAATGGGACAGCCTGATTCCATAACTGTGAGTTGCTGGACTCCTGCTGCCCTGGCTGCCCTGACAGCACAACGGCTGTCAGTCAAACAGCTAGCCAGCACTGACCATTTTAAAGTCTTCATAGATAAAGTGAAGAAAATGGGTTCCTGATGAGTAGCTTCATTCAGTTAGCTTTGGTTATTTCAAGCTGTTTATAACAGACTTTGCTATTACAAGCTTAGCTAAACTCTAGAGTAGACTCTGCAACCATTTACCCATAGGCCAGAGACCTAGCAAAAGCAATAGTTGTAACTGGCACAAACACAAGCCTTCATTTGCATTTGAGGTGTGCTGTGATTTTTTTTTTTTTTCTATCTCCTCTCTGGCTTTGAGCAGCAGTTTAGTTCACTTAAGTAAACTGAGAGATAATCACCAGTTCTTGAAGGTACAGTCCCAGCCACAACCATTTCAGATAGTTTGCATCAGGCTTTTTGCTGTCACAGCCCTCAGTGGGCTGTGATATCCTATAACCAGGTCTTTCAGGCTAGAGAAAGAGCATTTATCCTGATGGGTTGCCAGAGGGACTGCTGTGACTGGTACAAAAGGGACAATGCCATGATTCATGGGAAACACAAACCTTCATTTGCATAATTAAGGCACCATCCCCTCTTTGGCCATATAAGCAGATAGGCTAAGAGACAACCTTCTGCCCAATTAGAACCAATAAATGTCTTCCCATGAGTGGTCTTTTCTTGCCTACTTTTGTTAATGCAGCTGAGCTGCAACACAAAGAGAGAAGCAACAGACATAACAGAGTGGCAGCACCCACAGAGGGAATAGAATGGCAATGGCAGACCAGCCCAGAGGCTGAGCTGCAAAACAGCAAGGCAGACAGCTGCCTGACAGCAGAAGCAGCAGCTGGATAGTGGACAGAGCAAGAAAAGGTGACAGAAACCAGAAGTAGAGAGAATGGGACTGGAGAGATGACTCAGTGCTCTTCCAGAGAATTGGGGTTTGTCCCCAGCTCCCACTTGATCCCTATATCCATCTGTAATCGCAGTTCCAAAAAATCTGATGCCCTCTTCTGGCCTCCAAGGGCATTGACCACACATGGTGCACAGACATACATGCAAGCAAACACCCACACACACAAAAATAAATCTTTTTTTAAAAAAAAAAAAAAAGACTATAAGTGGTCAGAGAAGAAAAACTACAGACTCTGATTGCTGGAAGAGTTCCAGAAAACTGCCAACTCATTAAAAATCAACATTCTCAGACACCCTAGGTCAAAAGATGTAAGGCTGGCTGCTATCAAATGCCATGGAATTCTGAGTTACACAAGCTCTCTGACATTTGTTGAGCTAAGAATCCTGATACCTGAGGCCGGAACAAGGATTAGCCACTAGATTCTAATCTAGAGGCTACACATGCCCGCGGCCATTGCTAACTGTTGTCCAGCACTGGGGGATAGAAAAGCTGCCAAAGACCCCCACAGGAAGAGTTTCTCCTCAACTGCCCATGACTTGATTCCTTTTCTTTCTTTTTGTGGTAAAGGGGATTAAACCTAGGGCCCACACTTGTGCAAGCACTCTACTGCTAAGCTATAACTTTAGTGTTCTTTGGCTTTTATTTTGAGATAGGGTCTCACTAAGTTGCCCAGGCTAGTCCTGAACTTGCTCTATGGCCCACATAGGCCTTAAACTTTTGAGCTTGTGCCTCAGCTTTCTAGTAGTTAGAACTACAGGCCTATGCCCAAAGCTGGAATCTTACCTATAGTCCCATCCATGTAGAAAGGACTATTTGTCTATCTCTTCACAATAACTTGTGGCCCTCTCTTTTATCATTTCCCTAAACATGCCTAAGGCAGAGAAGGTATCTTACTCGACTCTGAAGCGATGGTACTTAGCACTGGGCCCAGTACACCAAAACAGCAGTAGTAGCTACTATTAAATAGGTACTGCTTCTGAATAAATCACATACTGTATTCTTTTTTTTTGTTTTGTTTTTTGTTTTTTGTTTTTTTGAGAGACAGGGTTTCTCTGTGGCTTTGGAAGCTGTCCTGGAACTAGCTCTTGTAGACCAGGCTGGTCTCGAGCTCACAGAGATCCTCTGCCTCTGCCTCCCAAGTGCTGGGATTAAAGGTGTGCGCCACCAATGCCCAGCCACATACTGTATTCTTGAATTTTACCAATGCAGTACCTATGAGAATTTCAAATGCAAACCACAAGAAGATGTTTATTTCAATACCAGCTGGGAGTTTTGAAAGGCCAATGACCGAGAAATAAAGGCAGGCATCCCCAGAAAAAAAAAAAAATGTCTTTTAAAGACCAATATCTTTCTAATTATAATGTACATATGACTTGTAGAAAATCTAGCTGGCACACAGGCTCCACTTCTGTAGCCTGCAGTAGGGTCTTGGATTCTGTGTATGAAAAGCTCCTAGGCAGTGCTTAGAGTACTGTTCTACAGACCACATTCTGAATGGCAAAACCCTGGAAAATGGACTGAGAAATTATGGCTTGCAGGTTCTGTTTGACCCACCACCTGAGTGAACACCCAACAAGATGGAAGTGATATATTAATTTTTAGAGAAGTAGAAGAAGAGAAGAAATGATGAAGAGTCTGAGACCACCCATGCCTCAAAGCCTAGAACATTTACTTTGGTTCTTTACAAAAAGAGTCTGACAACTCACTATTTATGAAGCCACCCAGAGACAGGATAAATAGTCAAACAAGGGAAAAACACAGATTAGGCCCTGAAGCCAACTGTTGTGACTACCAAATCTCTAGGCCAGGTTTAGGTAGGGAAGGCAAACCACAAAACCCAGCACATGTGTTAAAAAGGCAGGGAAAGCAGAGCTCCCATCCCAGGCTCCCCAGTAGGGGTGATCATGAAGAAAGGGTTATGGAGACGTGGGGCTGAGTGGAGAGGAACCCTCACCAACTGCCACTATCAATATTCATCTTGGAAGGAAAACAGAGGGCAGTGACCACTACCACGTATGTGCAGTGTCACAGAAGTACAATGGAAAGGTAAAACAAGCAAGAAAAAAAGAGGCTTTGTGGATGCAGCAGGTTAACCCCAGCAACAGAAACTACTGAATTCTGGCTAGGAAGGGTAGTGGAAGGACTGGAGAAGGAGGAAGAGAATGATAGTAATGGCCCAGAGTCTATAGTCTGGTGGCTTCTGTAAGTCATGCCTGGGTACAGTGCATTCTGTCATGCTTCTGCTGCACTTTGTCAAGGAATACATTTACTTAAAGGTCAATGCTTACGAAAATAAATACAGCTGCCCATTTCCATCAGCTTAGACCAAAGAATCTGGCTGTCTTTTGGTGAAGAGCAGGATCTTGTGCTGTCTGCTCTGAAAGGTTTGCTTGTCTCATATCAAGGGATCACATGTATTTGCAAAGGAAAACAATAGCCCTCATTTATAGAGCTGTGGGAAATACTATTAAAAAAGACACTGGGACAGGATATACGGAAAGTCAGATTATTCTTAAATGCCAAAGGAGAAATAAGGGTACACGAGGATGTGGTCAAACGCCATTCCCTAGTTGGGAACCATTAAGGTCAACCCTCATGTGTTGCCTACAAAATCTTGACACATCATGTCTTTATTGGGGCATGGAATGTTTGTCTTTCAAGTGAATTAAAAAATGCTTTCAGAGCCAGGCAGTGGTGGCTCACACCTTTAATCCCAGCACTCAGGAGGCAGGCAGGTGGATCTCTATGAGTTCGAGACCAGCCTGGTCTACAGAAGCTAGTTCTAGGATAGCCTCCAAAGCCACAGAGAAACCCTGTCTCCAAAAAAAAAAAAACTGGAGAGATGGCTCAGAGGTTAAGAGCACTGATTATTCTTCCAGAGGTTCTGAGTTCAATTCCCAGCAACCACATTGTGGTTTACAACCATCTATAATAAGATCCAGTGTCCTCTTCCAGCCTGCAGGCAGGCATACATGCAGGCAGAACACAGTATACATAATAAATAAAATCTTTTTAAAAAAATGCTTTCAGGTCTGGAGACATGGCTCTGTTTAAGCACTGGCTGCTCTTCTAGAATACTGGGGTTCAACTCCTAGCACCCATATGGAGGCTCTTAAGTCTCTGTAACTCCAGTCCCAGGTGACCCAACACTCTGGCCTTTGTGGGCAAGAACGTTTTTAATCAAAACCAAATTTCTGTGCTCTTCCAGAAGACCTGGGTTCAATTCCCAGCACCCACATGTCTGTAACTCCAATTCCAGGGGATCTGACACCTTTACACCAATGCACATAAAATAAATTTAAATAAATTATTTAACAACAACAACAAAAAAACGCAACAAAACAAAACAAAAAACAATCAAATTTCTGTTAGTCATGTTTCTGCTAACTACTGCTAGTCTACTCAAGTTCATCCTGCTATATCTCTTCTACCAGGAAGTGGGGTTCTTCAGAGAAGTGACTACCTGTGCAGCATACAGCACATTGCAACAGAACATGGTGTAAGAGTGTGGTGAGATTTCAGTCTATTGAAATACTTCCTTTTCCCAGCACCTATTGCTGTGAGATTCTGAACTGGTTACTTAGTTTTTCCTCACTTATAAATTCTTCTCACAATAGTATTGTTCTATGGATTAAATGTTTTATATTTAATAATACATTTAATTTTATATATAATATGTAATATATTAACAGTTATAATAATAATAGTATATTTATACATCCTAAGTTAGCATAATAATAAGGGTTTTGAAAGTGTTGGAAATTATCAGTTATGCTCATTAATAGATGAATTTATTGCTGGGCCGTGGTGGCACACGCCTTTAATCCCAGCACTTGGGAGGCAGAAGCAGGCAGATGTCTCTGAGTTTGAGGTCAGCCTGTTGTACAGAGTGAGTTCCAGAACAGCCAGAACTATTATTCAATCCAATAAATCACTTACTCCCCCAAATATACTGCACCAGGAAATGTTATCCACCTTAGCAGTCATGGCAGTTCTTTGTTGTGGCAGCCCATCCTATGCATTGTGGGATGTTTCATGGCATGCCTGTCCTCAGATACTAGACGCCAGTGGCACATACACATCCAGCTCCAATAACCAAAATTGTCTTCAGAGATTGCCAGGTTCTCCGGAGGGAAAAGCCCTCCCTCTTTCATTTAGAACCACTGTATTGGAACTTTCAAGTTTGAAAGAGATTCTATTCACCACAGCCCTTAGTTTCCCACAAACCCATCCTCCCCACACAACCACAACGCCACTGTTTGCTCACCACTCAGATGCCTTGGAGGAAACAGGTTATAGGTGCTGTAGATATCATTGGAGAATTGCAACTTGAGCTCAGGGCTCCCCGTTAGGAGTTGGGCCACGTGTTCTACCTGAAATGGTGTCTTCTCTAGGATCACAACAGCATCTTCTCCAGGTGTATCCCCAGAGTCCTCATTCACCTGCAGGCAGAGATATCACCAGTGGATCCAAGGACAGCGCCACTAGAAAAGCCTGCACACCACAAGTAGAAGCTTCCAAAGCCTCTAAAATCCCAGCACTTAGGGCTAGGAAATAGTTTTGTTGACAAAATGCATTCCAGGCAAGTATGAAGACCTGAGTTCCATCCCCAGAACCCATGTAAAAAACTGGCCGAACTGGAAGGCAAACATAAGTGGACCCCTGAGGCATGCTGGCTAGCCAGCCTAGGCTAATTAGTGAGTTCTTCATCAGTGAGAAATCTTATACTAAAAGGCAATACAAGCAAGTAAAAAACAAGACAGAAACAATACCTGGGGTAGACTTCTGATCTCTACATGAACACACATCCAAACACACGCATGCAAAATAATATGCTCTATATCCTGAAGTAGTAAATATTCGGCCAAGATCTCATTCTTTATAAGCAAGAACATCCATCTCATTAGCATGCAATTTTGTTTACATCTTTAATAAAAAATTACATATACACCAAAGAACTGTTTAAAAATTTATTTCCAGGCCAGGCAGTGGTGGCGCATACTGAGTTTGTGGGCAGCCTTGTCTACTGAGTGAGTTCCGGGACAGCCAGGGCTAAACAGAAAAACCCTGTCTCAAAAAAAAAAAAAAAAAAAAATCATTTCCTTATTATTCATTAGTCATTATCAGTAAATGTTTGATTTGTATACCTATTTTATACACCTGTTGTGTAAAACTTTCTCAACAGAATGAAGTCACGAGTGGAAAAGTTTCAGGCAGGTCAGTCTATAGAAACCTTGACATCTGCCTCAGTAGTTTGAGATGGTCTCCAGCTCTGCTGCTAGATGCTAAGCACACGGTGTTACCGCCAGCAGCATATCTGCCTCCACAGACATGCTTCGCAGTCCAGGAACTATCAAGCACACGCCTGGGTCCCTGTCATACATGGAAGTCCACAGCGTGAGGAACAGGTTAACAACATAGGCTGGAACCATGTGAAGCAGGGACCAACCACATCTCATAGTTATCTCGTCACTTCCAGGGACAGGGCCCAGAGCAAGCACTTGCTGAGTTCCTGGCGCCTTTATACGTGATTGATGGTGAATGGCCTGGGGAATTTAACACGTGGTTTTCAAACTGGCAGATATTTGTAGGGAAGGAGAAAATGGGGAGATTAGACCTAGATGTGTGCGTTCCTTTAATTCCACAGGTAATATTGTCGCTCCAAGCATCGCAGTGGTGGTAACTCCACCTTCCCCGAATAATATGATTGGTAGTGAAAAACACTGCGCTCTGACGCGAAGATTGGTTCCCTCTTTCCCGCGTCCGCCCCCAACCCCCCGCCCCCCGGGTGCTTAATGGTACCTTCCCATGCAGGAAAATGATTTTGTCCCGCGCAGACTCCCTCAGTACTTTTTGTACTCTAAAGCCGGAGAACGGTAAGCGGACAGGGGCAGAGGCACCATTGCCAACGCCTGCTTCCTTCTCGTCTGTGCTGGGGGTTTCTGACTCCTCTGCCTCGGGTTCGCGCTTTCTCTTGAGTTGAGGCGCGGTATCCGCCATGCTGCCCGGGGAAGAGCCGTACCCGCCTGCACGTCTGAGCTGCTGCCCACGCCCCTTGCGCTTCCTCACAGCCTGTGAGGGCCTGGACTTCAACTCCCGGCATACTCTGGGCAGGAGAGGCCGCTACTTCATTTCCCAGCGTGCTGCGCGTCTCAGTTGGCTTCTGCAGGTTTTGCACCTGCTTACCTGAAGGGTCTTCTAATGGCCTTTGTGGAGGGGCAAACACAGTTCGGGTCTCTGGTCCTGCTGGCAGCCGGCGGGGTGTGTGGCCGTGGAGACAGCGCGGGAAACCAAAAACACCTTTGAGCTCTGTATGATCGACCCACAGTGTTAAATAATAATGGTTTACATTACCATCCCTACTCACAAGTGGGAGTGGAAGGAATGTTTTAAAAGTAAATGCACAAGCCATTTTATTTCTTGTTATTTTTTTAAACAGTGGATAACGTAAACCATTTCCCATTTTTCTCCCACTCTCCTAATTTTACATCATCTTTTTTCCCCCTTTATATGTAGACTTGGCCTTTTGTTTTTCGAAACAGGGTTTCTCTGTGTGGCTTTGGAGCCAGTCATGGAACTCGATCTGTAGACCAGGGCTGGCCTTAAACTCACAAAGATCGCTTGCTTCTGCCTCCCAAGTGCTGGGATTTAAAGTCATGCACCACCACCGCCCAGCTAGACTTGGCTTTTTTTTTTTTTTTTTTTTTTTTTTCCTCTTTTGCTGAAAAGGAAAAGTAAGCTAACAGGATGGATTGTACATTGTCTTTCCATCACTTCCTTCTACCCTGGAGGCTTCTTCCTCTAAATCCAGTTTGCCTGTAATTCTGCCCTGCTACACTGGGATGTGATTTGTTTTATTCTTTTATTGCAGCTGGAGGAGTGATAATAAAACTTGTTTGTGGGTTTTGTAGGTGTCTTGTGTCGCTATTTGTTCCGGCTAGCTCATTTTTCCTTCCCTTTAATTTGGCAGCTCCAAATATTGTCAAGAACAGATAGTCTGCCAAATGTTATTTTTGTAGTGTTTTAAATTTTTCAGACAAATGTAACGAATGTGGCAAAACTTTTTTTTTCAGTTATTAATATTAATGATGTAATTTTCAATCTGCTTTTTAGTTAGTAACAAAATGTACCTTGTTTTAATAATAGATTGAGTTTTGGATAGTATTCCATAGGAACATGAGTTGGATATGACTGTTTTAGAATAGAGGAACTTAGGGGACCTGGAATCTGGTATAATTATCTGCAATCGCCACTTGTCCACAGGCTTCCTTGCCTTCTACGAATATACAATCTGAGGTTATCAATTACATGCAAGACCAGAAAGAAATGTCCCACAAGGCCAATGGCAGTAGCAAAACCTACTCAGTTCTAGGACTTTATTTTTATGAAAATGTCTGAACATTTTTTCAACTCAGAAAAATGGGAAAAAAATGGCCTAGCATGATTATACATGTGTTTAATACCAGCACTCCATAGGCAGAGATGGGTGGGTTGCTGAGGTCTAACTAGAGCTACACAGTGAGACCCTGTTTCTTGAAGTATTACTTTGGATATATGTAGCCAAATGAGGAAAGAAACAAATCAGAATCCAGTCCAAATTGTAGGTATATATGTCAAAAACAATGAGTTAGCACTTTAGTAATAGATATTATTTTCCTTCCTTCTTCCCTCTCTCCCTCCCTCCCTCCCTCTCTCCTTCCTTCCCTCCCTCCCTCCTTCCTTCTATCCTTTCTGTTTTTTGGGACAAGGTCTCACTAGTTGCCCTGGCCTGGCCTGGAATTTGCTATGTAGACTAGGCTGCCTTGAATTCACAGATCCACCTGCCTCTGCCTCCTCAGTGCTGGGATTAAAGGCATGCATCATCACACCACATCCACATATTGTAAAATAAGTTTGTTATTTTTTTATGAAACTTGGAATGATAGTTTACGTGAATTCAAGTATAGTGATTAGTTATACAGACTCCTTTTCTCTTTCTAAACCTACTTTACTGGAACCCTTGATGAGGGAATTTGTGTTAGATGTGTGTGCACACCTGTGTTCAATGGGGATTGAACCTTGAGCAGTTAAGCATGTGCTCTGCCACAGAAACACACCCCAGTCCTTGAGTAGGCTTCCAACTTCTGGAGAGAGAAACCAAGTCAAGTACTCATCAAACCTCACCAGTAGTGCCTGTGTGAATTCCTGTCTTGACGCCCCTGGGCCTGCAGAAAGTGACATTCTTTGTTCATCACAATCCTAGGTGTTACTGGCTAGAGTAGAAGTCATAAGTAAAGGGGCTTTTTAAGAGTTGGTTTGGTCTGGGCAGTGGTGGCGCATGCTTTTAATCCCAGCACTCGGGAGGCAGAGACATGTGGATCTCTGTGAGTCTGAGGCCAGCCTAGTCTACAGAGTAAGTTTCAGGACAGGCTCCAAAACTACAGAGAAAACCTGTCCTGCTGTTTGACAGTGACAAGCTGTGGCAGCGCCCTCTGGTGAAATTAGCTTTTTTAGTCGGCTTCTCCTAATATGGAATTACATACTCAGAAAAAAAAAAAAACTGACGTTTCTTAAATTATTTCAGAGACATTTCTAAATCTGGAACAATAATAAATTTTGGGATTTTTGTTTTATTTGTGTTTTGGTTATTTAAGACAGGCTGACTTCAAACTGAACCCAACAAGAGTACAGGCATGCACTAAAATAATTTGTGTTTGGGATATTCATTCATTACATATGTGCTGGTATGCAAAAAATGACAAAACATTATCTCTCAATGGGTACAAAAGCTATAGAGAAAAATGGTTTTGTACATGGGATAAAACACCATAAATTCAAAACTTACAGATAAAGATTAGTGCTACCAACCCATCTCTTTAAATTTTTTTCATTAATTTCCAGTCAAAACCAACAAGCTATCTCTTTTGAAATTTTATTTATGCAGATTCAAGCCAAAAAGAAAAGAGAGAGCTGTGCTATCCAATGGGGAGGCGTAATAGCTTACATTATTGGCCACATTCTCAAGGGACATAGCCCATTGGTTGGCCATTCGGGGCCTCAGAACCTCTGTGTGTCTCCACTAGACAGAAACCTGAAGGAGTACACTGCATAAAACAATACAGGAAAACAAAAGCTGCCCGATGGCTCCTAGAAGTCAAGCTGGGTTTATAAATAATTCAAACAAGTCAAGCCTTTGGGCACAGTGGTATGTGCCTGTATTTCCAGCACATGGGAGGCAGAGGCAGGAGAATCATAAGTTGACAGCCAGCCTGGAATACATAGAGTGATCCTGTCTAAGACAACAAAAACACCAAAACAAACAAACAAAAAAAACCCACAGTTTTTATAAGTGTTATTTTTACGGAGCTAAGGCGGAAAAAAAATCTATCAAGGAAAGGCATTTATGGTGCTGTGGACTGGCCAGGTGGCTCAGCAAGTAAAAGTGCTTGCCAAAAAAGCCTGGTGACCTGAGTTCCAGCCCCAGATCCTATGGTAGGGGAGTGCTGACTTGGAAAAGTTGTTCTGATATCCATACATGTGCTGAGGTGTGATATGAGTGGTTATGAATTCACAGGTGCCTGTGTGCACACAATATTAATAATAGACATGTTTTAAAGAACTTTAACTTTGCTTTAAATTTGATCCCTGTTTAAATAGAGACTTGTTATATATACTCTCTGAATGTATCCATTCCAACACACAGATTATACTTCCAAAGGATCCAGGCAGACCTAGAAAGCAGGATGCAATGCTTACTTGCTTTCTTCATCTTTCAGAGAAGGGCTGGCAAGAGGGCTCATCAGGTAAAGGCACTGTAAGCATTTCTATGGCTTGGATGGGATGGCTGGGGATAGATTATGGCACTTGGGAGCCAAAGAATACTGAGTGTTACAGCTCGGATGTAAAGGTATTCTGGCACTTGGTAGCCATGTAAGAACATACACCTGGATGACCCTGCCCCCTAATGACGCAGGACACTCACAAGAAAATGTGCTAAGTCATCACCACGTCACCCACCACGCATTACAGCCTGCTTGAGGACTCTGCACATATGTGAAACCTCAGTGCGCATGCGCAGCCTTCCCTTTAAAAGGTCCAGCCTTCCTCGCCTTCTCACTCTCTGGCTCCTCTTGGGTTGACTGACAATCCAACCCCATCCTCCCCCCTCTTCTGGTAAATAAACTCCATGTGGGTTGTTCATCCGTAGCTTCCTTTCTTTACAGCCACAGCTGCAGCATAAAAGAATAACATTTGGTGCCTAGGATGTGGAAAGGCTCTCTCCCTGTGCTTTCCTCACAGCCCGCTGGCGGGCACGTGGGAAGGTGAAGGTACCCTTACACGCAGATCAACAATCCACACTCCATCTCACGCTTTTGCTGGGACTCTACATCCAACACCAGACCCTATTCAGTAAGGCTACCCCCTTTCAGTCGTCGTAAACATCTCCCTGAACCCAAAGGATTGACCATTGAGCATCCGGCACCCTTCTGGTGTTCTTGGTGGCAGGGGAGCACCCGGCCACAATCTTCACGGTCACGGTCAACCCCCTTCGCCGACAATCACTCCTAGCTTATTTCCTATGGGTGGCCCCATCAGTAGCTGCTTGCTCCCTCGGTGGCTAGCCGCTGTGGGACTGTTGGGTTCTTCTGTTTTCTTTTCAAGTTCTTCGGGACAGCTGAGTCCCTATTCAGACCCGGGGTCTATCGGGCTGAGGCCCTTTGGTACCCCCACAAGCTGACGAGCATTCGGAAAGGGGCTTTTACCGGTTTTTAACTTGTTCATCCATGGGAAATAAACCAACAAAGGAGATAAGCCCATCGACTCCACTGGGATGTCTTCTAGAAAACTTAAAACCCTTACACCTCATGCCAATCGTTAAGGCATCCAGACTCACGTATCTCGGTACAAAAAAATGGCCTAGGTACTCCTTAGAGAACCAATCTCACTAGCCCCCAAACAGAACTCTAGACCCCAAAGTTTTGCGGGATTTATCTAACTTCTGTCAGCAAACCGGAAGATGGAAGGAGTTACCCTATGTACAGGCCTTTTTCTATCTGCTAAACACTCTCTCTTTTTACTCTCTCTCTATGCCCTCTTTCTACTCCCTACATTCTCTCTCTATTCTCTCTCTGCCTCTCTATGGCGACCGGCCATAGCGGTCAGCCATTTATCCTGCTTCTCTTCTTCTTTAGTCTCCCTACTCTGAAACCGATTAACATGTCTAATATGTCTCATCTTGTGTCTCATCCTCCTCTTTTCTTCTCTATTTCTAATTTAAGCAAAAAATTGCTCTCTTCGTAAGCTCCCTCACAGCTTGCTGGTGGGATAGGCTTTCTCTGTAACCTTTCCTGCCAGGGATATGGGAAATTTCGGGGATCCTAAAATCTGAACTCATAACCCACTTCCATCTCAGCTTTTCCTGGCACTTCCTCCTGCCTGCATTGGCCTGAGATGCCAGAACTCTGTACACTTCAACTCGATGCTTTTCCAACTAACCATCTTTGGAACCCACTCATCTGCCTGTTTGCTACAATCTGGTAAGATATCCTTTAAATTTCTCGTGGGTCAGGTTTGGAATCCCGCTCCAGGAGCGGTGCTTTTTTGTTTTTTCAGTTCGGACTGCTGGGTCCTTTTTCAGTTTTGGGACAGCTGTGTCCCCTTCGGAGCCAAGCCCCTGGTAACTCCCATGGGCCAACAGGCATCCAGAGAGGAGCTTTTGCCGGTTTTTCCACTGCCTCACCCATGGGAAATGCATAAGGAACCTTTCTGGTTGCAGCCAACAAGCGGGTAAACAGACAAAAAAAGTGGCTTATGGTCACCACCATCTTGGCCATGTGGGCTAACCTGGGGACTGCCATCTTGGCCATATGACCTACCTGTAGGCATGCCCACTCATCGGCCTGTGCCAGCAAACCTGGCTGATGGACTTTTGCTTTCTGTCAGATTCTTTTTTTGCTTTTTGTGTATATCTGCACACCAGAAGAGGGCACCAGATCTTATAATGGATGGTTGTGAGCCACCACGTGGTTGCTGGGAATTGAACTCAGGACCTCTGGAAGAGCAGTCGGTGCTCTTAATTAACCTCTGATTCATCTCTCCAGCCCCTAACTCATGTATCTTTAAATGATGATCAAAGTTTAAAATCATAAAGGTCTATTTCAAATTAACAAAATATTTATACCACTCAGTCCATCATGTAAGCCATTTACAAAGATACAGCTTTTTATTACAAAAAGGGGATTTTTCTCTAAAGGCAAGCTTTTGACTGCTGAGATACTAAACAGAAAGACAGCCCTCAAATGCTCAGAGATCTAGAGAATATAGCATTTAAAATGTTTTGTTAAAGAGCTTTCTATGACAGAGAGATAGGCCAGCTGCTGGCCCCACTCCATTTCCTCCAAGAAGACTAATGGGCACTAAAGAAACTTCATCTCCAGTCAGTGACAATGCTAGTCACTGAGCAACCCTGCCCTTCACCTCAACTGCTACAAAGTACTCCAGACCATGGACAAGAAGACAGTGGAATCGACTTTCCCTGCGTTGCTTGGGCCATCGGTAGGGGCCTTCCTGTAGTCCATAATCCACAGGTCACATGCTATCAGCAAGAAGGCAGGTGTCCTGCAGCCCGCTACTATGGATGGAGGACCTTGGGGGTGGCTGTCCATGCAGCCTGCTGGCAAGGCTCTGTTATTTAATTAATTCAGGTAAAATCTTATCCTTCTCAAGAACTCTGATGCTTTTGACGACTGGTAGTCTTTTTGCAGCTTAAAGCAAAACGGATTTCAGGAACAGGTATTTTAGGGTTTATCTATGTGAAGATAGGAAAGTGTAAGGTGTGTGAAGGTCTGGGAATGTAGTTATGAAGGTCTGAGATGGAAAGGTCTAACACAGTGGATAAATCCAAGTTATGAAGGTCTGAGAATGGAAGGTATAAAGGTCTGAGAATGGAAGGTCTCTGATGGTAATGTAAGGTGTATGAACTAAAGTTATGAAGGTCTGAGAATAAAAAGGCTTAAGTGATGATAAAGTGAGTTCAGACATTAAAAAGAATGAAATGTGTTCCTGATTTCTCTATTTCTCATGCTACTGTTCATAGTAAAGTTCTACAATACCACTATAGGATCATAACTACAACGTCAAGACTAAGATGCTTTTCATTGTCCTAAAAAAAATCTGTCAATTTTAAAATGTTAATGCTTTTAGCCAAGTTGCTTCTAACAAAATAATGCTGCTAATGTGTCTCTTATGTTTCCATAAACTCTAAGGATTCTTGTAAGTTCCAGGGAGCCGAATCAGATCCAAACAGGTCAGATTCACTCCAGGTAATATTCAACCTTTCCCCAGTCCCAAATTCCTTTCCCTCATCTTGGGACACCTCGGGAACCCCTCCCTCATCTTATAATCTTCACTCAAATACCAGAGCCTAAGGAAAAAAAATTTTTTTTTCTAAACTCAACCTTGCCCACTGCTCTGCCAACATCTTGCCAGGTCTAAGAGGCGCCAGGGGTTCCATTGTTAGACCCCTGGAAAACTCAAGTACCCGGGGTCCCAGGCCACGTTCGCGGTCACCCGAATCACCAGGCGGATTTGAGAGCTTGCTGCAAACTGCATGAGGCTTTATTGTAATTTAACGAGCTAACCCCATGTTAGCTCGGGTCTTTTATCCACCTGCCATGGCGGATGGCTAGAAAAGACGGCTCCTAGGGCCTCCCAAGAGATCTTATAGGACAGCGTAAGGGGAGTGTCTAGGGGTACGCACAGACTCACGATTGGTGTGCCTCCAGGCTTGGAGGGCTTGCCCTGTGTTGATTGGTCAACTGGTTGTTATGGTCCATAGGCCCTCCCAGGGTGGTTGCTATGCTCTCGACGTCATTGCTGTGCTCTTTTCCGTAAAGCACACCCAGAGTCATAAAGCATAGCGCCACCAGCTAACTTCTGATTGGTTCCTCGTCACGAGGCAGGCATCTGACTTTCTAGTGACTAACTTCTGATGGGTTCCTTGTCACGAGGCAGGCATCTGACCTCTAAGTGACCAAGGCAAGTTTATGGCAAGCACGTGTTCGGCTGTTATGGCTGCCGAAAGGGGAGCAGGTCCCTTCACCATACAGCCTGGACTGCGATGAAACAACCAGGTACCCCAGGACATGGCAGCACCCCAACCTTCTTAGGTTCCCCCCAAAGACAGTCAATGACCCCAGGTCAGCAGGAAGCAGCCTTGAGATTTCTTCGTCCCTACTTCCCTAACCTGCCTCGCCCAATTCCCCACCTTTTATAATAACAGCCAGGATTGTAAGAATATACACCTGGATGACCCTGACCCCTAACGACAGGCGGGGCATGCACAGGAAAATGTGCTACATCATCATCACATCACCCGCCACGCATTACGGCCTGCGAGAGGACTCTGCGCATGCTTGAAACCTCAGTGCGCATGCGCAGCCTTCCCTTTATAAGGTCCAGCCTTCCTCACCTTCTCTCTCTCTGGCTCCTCTTGGGTTGGCTGACAATTCAACCCCATCCTCCCCCCCCTCTTCTGGTAAATAAACTCCATTTGGGTTGTTCATCCGTAGCTTCCTTTCTTTACACCCACTGCTGCGTAAAAGAATAACAAGCCAAGGAACACCACAGGTCACAGTAAGCATAGCAGCTTACAACCCTGCTTCCTGGAAAGGCTTCCCCCGTGTTAATCAGCTCTGCTTCTGCAGGAAAGGGTTTCCCTTGTGAAGCTGTGACAGTTCAGCTCTAGTCCCTCAGAGAGCAGAGTATAACAATTCGGCTTAGTCTGGGGTAGGTTTGGCAGAGTGTTACAGCCCTCCTCTACTCTGCTCCGCCCAGGGTCGACTCTGCTACCACAGGTCTCACCCAAACCTCATTCAAGAGATTTATTAGGAGGGAAAAATTCAGGAGAGTGGCTGCCCTCTGCCAGGGTGGCAGAAGACAGCCAGGCAGCCTGAACAGTCACAGGGTATATATAGGGATTCTTAGAGGGCAGAGTTTTTCCAGGATGGGGATTGGTCAGATTTCAATCCCTGAGCTTAGGATGGCTAGATATCCTGCTCAGGGATTGGTTAGTTTTCTGCACAGGTTTAGGGTCCGATTTGGCTCTGGTTTCAGGGCCAAAGTGTGTTTCTGTCACTGGTCCTTTTTAGCCTTTGGCTCTAGTTTTAAGGCCAGGGTGTATTTCTTTCACTGGCTCTGATTCCATGGACAAAGTGTGTTTCTTTGGCACTGGTTTTAGGGCCAGGGTGCATTTCTTTGGTTCTGGTTGCAGGGTCAAAGTGTGTTTCTTTGACTGGCCCTTTTTCCCTACAGGCACCACCCAAGAAAGCCTGATGAGATGAGTTCAATCGCTACAACCCACATAAAGGTGGATGAAAAGAAGCAGCTCCATAAAAGTATCTATCCTCTTACCTCTCAGCACATCACCACATATAAAAATAATAGTGGCAAGTTTTTTAAAATCTTACAAGGAAGTTGAAATACTTTGGATAAACATTCAAACTATTTTAACTTTTGTTTTCTGATTTGAGTTTCAAGTATTTTAACTTTTGCTTTCTGATTTGAGTTCAAACTTTTGTTTTCCGAGTTGAGCTCAAACTTTTTAACTTTTGTTTTCTGATTTGAGTTCTTAATTGTGTCAGGGTTGTATTAAGGGAATCTTTAAGACTCCTGTCACATTTATTTTTTATATGGAGGGGCTGTATGTGCACATGCCTCAGTGCTCAGGTAGAGGCAGGAGAGTTGCTGCAAGTTTGAAGCCTACTCTACACAGCAAATATTAGGCCAGCCAGTGCTACATAGTGATATACTATCTCAAAAAACAAACAAGAAAAGAATTTAAAAATGAAATCTGAGGCTACAAGAGAACAAAAAATATATATATGCTTTCTTCTGCCATTCAGAATGTGGAAAAGAAGGAATAAAGTGTTTTTGGTTTTGTTTTTAAAGGATTATTTATTATGTATACAGTGTTCTACCTGCATGTATGCCTGCAGGTCAGAAGAGGGCACCAGATCTCATTGTGGATGGTTGTGAGCCACCACCATATGGTTGTGGGAATTGAACTCAGGACCTCTGGAAGAGCAGCCAGTGCTCTTAACCTTTGAGCCATTTCTCAGCCCCATGACTTGTTTTGTTTTTCATCTGCTCTGACTGGGCTGATTTTAGTGAGCCCAAAGGTCTGTATGTTGAAAGCTTGGTCCCAGTGTGATGGTACTGAGGAGTGGATTCTTTAAGAGGTGGAGCTGACTTGTCTTAGGGTTTTTATTGCTGTATGAGATGCTATGACCAAAAGCAATTTGGAGAGGAAAGGGTTTCATCTTACATTTCCAGGTAAGCCCATCACTGAGGGAAGTCAGGGTAGGAACTCAAACAGGGCAAGTCCCTGGAGACAGGAGCTGATGCAAAGGCCATGGAGGAGTGCTGCTTACTGACTTGCTTTCCATGACTTTCTTAGACTGCTTTCTTATAGCACCCAGGACCACCAGCCCAGGGGATGACACTATCCATCATGGGCTAGGTCCTTCCACATCAATCATTGATCAAGAAAGAAAATATACCATAGGCTCACCCACAGGTCAATCTGGTGTGGGTATCTTCTTAGTTGAAGTTCCCTCTTCCAAAATAACTTCAGCTTGTGTCAAGTACATATAAAACTAGCCAGCACACTACTTCCCTTAGTTATTTCTATTTCTGTGATAAGATAGCATAAACAAGGAAGCTTACAGGGGAGTTTACTTGGGGCTTATAATTTCAAAAGGTTAAAGTTCATGACCATTACAGAAGAGGGCATGGCAGCAGGCAGTCAAGCATGGTGCTGGAGCCATAGCTGAGAGCTCACATCTTGAGACCTATGAGGCAGAAAGAGACACTTAGAAAGATGAGAATCTTTTAAAATCTCAAAGCCCAACCCCATTGACACAAAGGCACATCTAACCTTTCCACCAACAGGAGACAAAGGATTAGAATATATGAACCTGTGGGGGCCATTCTCATGCAAACCACCACACTTCTGGAAGGCTGTTAGTCATCCTGGTGCTATTCTTGGAAGTACTTAATGTATTTTTTCCTTTGTGGGCCTGGGGTTAGAACACAGGGGCCAATGCATGCTCAGGAAGAGCTCTACTACAGCCTTCTACAGACTCGTTCTTGCAGTCAGGTTTTTATGAGAAAAGCTTATTATAAAAAGACTGTGTCTGACCTCCCAAATCTCTGGCTTTCCATGAGATCTTATACCCACATACTCTTGTCCCCATGTCAAGAGGCTATTACCAGAGAGGTAGCACAGATGTGGCCACCTGATCCAAGACTTCAGTCTCCAAAACCAAGCTAAATAAACTGCCTTACAGAAGACTTAGGCTCAGGTATCTTATCATAGTGTAAAAAATAGATCAAGATGTCTTCTTAGGTAAGTACTACAGCTAGAAATTTGGTAAGAATTCTTACATTTTTCAGAGTTGTATATGATGGTGTACACTTATAATCCCAGCACCCTGGAGGCAGAGGCATGAAGATCAGCTACAAGTCTGAGGCTATCCTGATCTACACCATGAGTTTGAGGACAGTTAAGGGCAAGGTAGTGAGAACCTCTCTCAAACAAATGCACAAGAAGCCAGGCATTGGTGGTGCACTCCTTTAATCCCAGTACTCGGGAGGCAGGCGGATCTCTGTGAGTTTGAGGCCACAGAGATCCCACAGAGTTCCTTCTTTTTTTTTTCCTGCTGACTTCTGCCAGTTCTTCTAGGATTTTATCTGTGGGTCCTAAAGTAAATGGTATATCACAGAATCTCCTGGCTGGTTCACCAAATAGGAGAGAAAATTTTTTTTAGCCATTTTAGTGGTTTAAATGATAAATACATATAATTACATAGAAATGCATATATGGATGAATATAGTTTCTGGTATTTGAATACTTGATTCTCAGTTGACAGAGATTTTTGGGAAGGATTAGGAGATGTGGCCTCCTAGAGGAAGTATGTCACCAGGGGCAGGCTTTGAGAGCTTAAGGCTTCAACCTACTTCCAGTTGCTCTCTCTGCTACCTTCCTATAGTTCAAGGTTTGAGCCTTCAGCATCCTGATCCCTGCCTTCTGTTTGCTGCCAGCTTCCCTGTTATGATGGACCTGGAACCAGAGGCCCAAATAAACCCTTCCTTCTATAAGCTGCTTTGGCCATGGTGTTTTATCACAGCAATACGAAGTAACTAATATAATCTCATGTTCATAACTGGGAATACATCTGTAAGAAATAACAGACAAAACTGGGTATGGTAGCTCATACCAATAATTCCAGCATTTGGAAATTGAGGTAGGAGGACCACCACGTGTTTGAGTCCAAAAAGTCTCTGAACTATCCTTCAAATGGAGTGGGAATTAAATCCAATCAGATATTGGTTGTTTACTTCCACAAGCTTTGAGCCACTATTGCACAAGCAGAGCTAGTTCATTTTAAACCTCACCTTAGGTAATTTTGGAGTTACCAGCATCAAAGTCTGTATGGATTTTCTCTTGTGCAGTTTTTTTTTTTTTTTTTTTTTGGTTTTTTGAGATAGGGTTTCTCTGTGTAGCTTTGGAGCCTATCCTGGCACTCACTCTAGAGACCAGGCTGGCCTCGAACTCACAGAGATCCGCCTGCCTCCTGAGTACTGGGATTAAAGGAGTGCACCACCAATGCCTGGCTTCTTGTGCAGTTTTGATTCCCCAGATAGTTCTCTAGTTTTCTGCTTAGGAGACAGGAGCACCTAACTACCTACCAGTCAAATATAAAACAATTCTATTAGGGTCAGGACGGGCAGTTGCAGCACTTGAACCTGCCCTAAGAAGAGAAACTGATGACTCCACAGGCACTCATTCAACCTTTCCCACGTGACTTTAAATATCACTTGACTTCAAAATCAAGTTATTCAACAAAAGTGAAGTTCAATCCACTTTTTGATGCTTTTAGTAATGGGGAACTTCAAGCCCAGATTGTCCCAATTTTTGTCAAGAAGCCTGCAGAATCTTTAGGATAAATAAAAACATAAAATTAAAAATAAATAAGTAAAAGACATCCGAGCTACAGAGTGAGATCCTGTCTCAGAAGAAAAGCAGGGCTGGAAACATGGCTCAGAAGTTGAGAGTGCGTTCTGCTCTTCCAAAAGACCCAACTTCAGTTCCTATCCCTCATGTGGCAAGTTCCTATAATTCCAGCTCCAGGTGATCCAGTGGATCCCTCTAGATTCCTAGGATACTTGCACTAATGTATACATACTGCCCTCCCTTCACATAAAAACCTACAGCAGGCACAAATTTTTTTGCGGCGGTGGAGGTGGGAGGTGGGGTTGAGACAGGGTTTCTCTGTGGCTTTGGAGGCTATCCTGGAACTAGCTCTTGTAGACCAGGATGGTCTTGAACTCACAGAGATCCTGGGATTAAAGGTGTGAGCCGCCACTGCCCAGCCCAGCAGGCACATTTTAATGGTGAAATGGCTGAAGCATTCCCTTTAAGCAATATGACATCAGTGCCTGAATGGCTGCTGTTGTCAGTTCTTTCACAATTGCACTGGAGGTCTTAAGGAGCACAGAAACCAAACAAAATCTATAGTCATTGAAATAATGTAGCATGGTACTTAGTGTTAGACCAATATAATATCATATATATATGCATGCTATTGGAAGGCATATGTAGATATAATTTTTAAATGCTTCACAGTAGCATCAGAAATAGGAAGTGAGGAAGAATAAATCTAATTAAAGATGAGATTATTACTATGAAAAATATTATACAACCTTATTGAAATACATTTGAAGATATAGAGATGCTCCTTTATGGACAGGAAAGCTTTATCATAAAAGGACCTGATTTTTCTAGTGAAATCCACAAACTCGATGTAACTCCAATAAAAGTACTTTTCCCTGGCACCTGACAGTATGAATAAACAATGCAGAGAAGTAGGAATTAAGAAAAGATAGAGTGATTTAGATGAGCAAGAAGAGTGGGAAGAGTTGGTCCACGGGTTATTAAGACCTTTTAAATTTATTTATTTCTATTTTATGTGCATTGATATTTTACCATGAATGTTGGGTCCCCTGGAACTGAAATTACAGACAGTTGTGAGTGGCCATGTGGGTACTGGGAATTGAACCTGGGTCCTCTGTAAGAACAGTCAGTGCTTTTAACCACTGAGCCATCTCTCCAGCTCAGTATTAAGGCTTTTTAAAAGACACTGTAGCTCTCACACAGGGTATACTTGAAAGAGACTAAAGAAACAGCAATAGACACATACATGGCAGTATGCAACAGCAGTAGCTGGGTCTACGGGCACACACATTTAATCCCAGCACTGCACTGAGACAGGCAGACACATCACTATGAGTTTTAGGCCAGCCTAGTTTACATAGTGAATTCTTCTTTTTTTTTTAAGATTTTATTTATTTATTATGTATACAACATTCTGCTTCCATGTATATCTCCACACCAGAAGAGGGCACCAGATCTCATAACCAATGGTTGTGAGCCACCATGTGGTTGCTGGGAATTGAACTCAGGACCTCTGGAAGAGCAGTCAGTGCTCTTAACCTCTGAGCCATCTCTTCAGCCCCATAGTGAATTCTTGACCATCCAGGAATACATAGTGAGATCCTATCTCAAACAAACAGAAAACAACAAACAGTTATCAGTGGACATAGGAAAGACCACTAAGTAACTGATAGAAAAAAGAGAAAATAATTGGATTTCTAACTTGAAAACCAAGAACAAGCCAGGCATGATAGCTAATGCCTGAAATCCCAGCATTTGGGAAGCTGAGCTAGAAGGATCTCAAATTTGGGCTACAGACTCTGTTTCAAAAAACCAAAAAGAAAACAACAGAAAAGCAAAATAACCCCAATTGGAATCAGGATCTAAATATGAATAGAAATACTTTGGGAGAAAATATAACCAACTTTCTTATTTTCAAGATTCAATGTAGAAGGTAGGAATAACACAGGGAGAATTTTGTAAGACACAAAAAGCCCTGATAGCTTCATAGACAGTATTTTATATTAAAATAAAAATCTAACATTATCATGTTTAAAAAAAACCTCATGATTTAGAGGTATATAACTAAATGTTTAGGGGGAAAAGTACCCTGGAATTTGTTTTAAAATGATCTTAGAGCAGTGGTTCTCCACCTTCTAACACTGTGACCCTTTAATACAGTTCATGTTGTGGTGACCCCAACCATAAAACTATTTCCATTGCTACTTCATAACTGTAATTTTTCTACTGTTATGAATCATAAGTATCTGACATACAGAATATCTGATATGTGACCCATATGAAAGGATTGTTCAACCCACAGGCTGAGAACCACTGACCTAGAACAAAAGGAAACTCATGAGTGACAGACACATCAACATGGACATACCTCACAAACATGTCAAACAAAGGGAACATACACTGTGATGCGATTTGCATAAAAGATAAAGTCATAAAAATAAATAACATTTTGCTGGGGTGCATTTATCTATAGAAACTTCATGCAGAAAAGCTCAAGTGGTGATTTTTGTTAGGAAACATGAGGAGCCTGGAATTCAGAACACAAAGGAAACAACCAAGTTGGGAATAAGGTTTTCTTATTGTATTTTTTATATTAAGGTGGGAGGTGCACGAGTATGGTATAGTATCCTTCATAATCCAAAAGAGTCATAATTTAAAAATAATTTGTTTTCAGCCAGGCATTGGTGGCAAATACCTTTAATCCCAGCACTCAGGAGGCAGAGGCAGGTGGATCTATGTGAGTTCAAGACCAGCATAGTCTACAGAGCAAGTGCCAGGATAGGCTTCAAAGCTACAAAGAGAAACCCTGTCTTGAAAAACAAACAAAAAACAAAACCCCCCAAAAAACAAAAAACAAAAAATAACTTGTTTCCAGTAAAGGGACATGGCACAAAGAAGAGGCTCAAGGTACACACCAGGGGAGACCATGACAATTGACCACGTTTCTGTTCTTATTGAGAACATAGGTGACTCCTTACCTCTCCCTGGGAATATACACTGGTGCTAGACTGAGAACATTGGTTCTTCTCAGCTCAATATAAAGGCAGGGGCTATGAAGCATGGGCTCTAGCAGATGTCTGAGGGGATCCTATGTGGTGTCCCAAATCAGTGGGTTTTGGTCCAGGTGAAGAAGCTGAGCCCCACACCCCACCTTTCCTTCTCCCTTCTTCACTTGTTCATGTATTCAGAATGGCTTCCAAGTTTGTTTTCTTTTTCATTTTGATGGTACTGGAGGTCAAACCCAAACCCTCATACGTGCTAAGCAAACGTTCTACCACCAACTCCACCTAGAGCCCTAGATTTGCATTTCTAATATTAAAGAAAGATTTATATGTATGATTGTTTTGCCTACATGAATGCATGTGTTCCATATGTGTGCCCCATGCCCAAGGAGGTCCTGGTCAGAGAAGGCATTAGATTCCCCTGGAAGTAGAGTTATAGATAAGTGGTTGTGAGCCACTATGTGAATACTGGGAATTGAACATGGATCCTATGTAAAGGCAACAAGAGTTCTTAACCACTGAGTCATCTCTCCAGACCCCAGGTTTGCTTTTTTTTTTTTTTCTCCGAGACAGAGTTTCTCTGTGTAACAGCTCTGGCTGTTCTGAAACTTGCTTTGGAGACCAAGCTGGCCTCTAACTCACAGAGATCTGCCTGCACCCACCTCCTAAAGGCATATACCAACCAATGACCTGGCTAGGTTTGCATTTCAAATGACATTTGTTCAGTAAGTGAGACTCAGTGTGGGGCTGGAGGGGCCTTTCATCCAGTGTTGTGGAAGTGAGTTGACGCCTCTGGGACAGAACTACAGTAGTGTGAGTGTGAAGGAACTGATACCTGCTGCCTCTTCCCGGCTTCCCTAGGCATCTGGAAGGAGCACCGACTTCTGCTTCATCAGTCAGGCTCACCCCTCGTGAGGAGTGGTAACTGTTTACCCCAGTGCCTGATTGGGGTTAGAGGGTAGGGAGATGGGAGACGGCTGGGTGTCAGTTTCCTGTCCAGTTAAGTAGCAGGCAAGACACTGCTGACCCTCCTGATACCACAATCTCTTGACAACTCCAAACTTTGACTTCCTCATTGCCTTCCTGGGGGAGTCCCTGGCTTCCTCCTGCCCTTCTTGGGGAGTCCCCATCTTCCTCCTGGTCTTCTTGTGGGGGGGGTCCCCATCTTCTGCCCAGCCTTCCTGTGGAGCCCACAGTAATGGAAGCTGGTAGCAATCTGATCCTGTGTGGTGTACAGAGTGCAGCTGGCTCTGGCTCCCAAAGCTGTATCTACTGGGATCCAGCACCCGGTGTGTGCTATTTCCAACTTTGGTCAGGAAAACTTGTGTCAACTTAGTGTTTCCAGATCTGAAAGAAATCAAAGAGAATCACAAGGCTTGCTACTCTTCCCAAACCAGCATGCTTCCCCCCATTACATCCTCCCCTCTTCAGTTGTCAACGTTTTTGCCCCACCCCCTACAGTGTGTCCCTCCCATTACACTACAGGTTGCTCGCTCCTTCCCCCCCTCATAATTTTTGCAGAGCTAAACTGATATCACTCCTGGCATCCGTCCAGCTCCTGAACACACCTCTAATCCAATTTCAGAGAGAAACCTAATACTAATACTAATACTACTTGCTAGTTAATATGAATTGAGTTTGTGTTAGGCCCTGCCTGTCATAAGTATTTGACAAGTGCTCATTCTACAGTAATACAGTCCTAATGAGCAATGAAAGATCCAAGGTTCAGAGGGGCTAAGTAACACGGCCAAGTAACTCAAACGCTAATGGGTGAAGGTGCCAGGGTAGAAATCCAGTCTTCTCCAGAAGCTCTTTCAATCACTGGAACTACAGGGACCATCTCCTAAAGTCCTTATATAGAGACCAGCTGACTTCTACCCGCTCCGGGCCCTCCTGTATCTTACAGCGTATGACAGCCTCCTTGACTTGGTAAAAGCCACCATCCCGGCCTCTGCCATCCACATAGTACATGAATCGGAGTTCCGGCGGATAAGCGGCTCTGGTCAGGCCAGACATCAGGGGTATGGTGCAACCCTCCGCCCCTGGGGCCTCTGTTAGGGCCTGCAGCATCTGGTACTTGCACCAGGGGTCCCGAAGGAAGCCTGGGGTGATGAGTAGCACGTGGCAGTGGCTACTACTCAGTGCCTGGCATAGCTCAGAAACAATGGCGCCACCTGGGGTTGCATCCCGAAGCTGCAGGAAGCAGCGTAGGCTGGCCTGGCTACCCTCCAAGTAGGAGACCAGCTCCTGGGCAGCCTCTAGGTCCTCCTCACTGTGGCACACGCAGACGTCATAGTCTTTGCTCCAGCGACCACTGCTGCAGCTGGTGTCCATCTGTGTTGGTTGCAGGGTGGAAGCCATTCCTGAACTGCAGCTCGGGAGTGACTTGTAGCTAGGGGGTGAGCTGCAACTCGGCTGTGAGCTGCGGCTAGTGGGTGAGCTGCTGCTCTGGGGTAGGGGACCGTCCTGTGTGGCTGTCTGTGAACCTTCACTGGGGTGGCTTTCCCCGGAGACCGTCATCTTCTTGGGCTTCTTCAGAGCCTGTCTGAACCAGTCTACAAGGGAGAAACATAGCTGAGACATGCTGCCTGCAAGCTGAAGCCCCTCCCAAGGAAAATGGACGGGACTCTGCCAGCTTTACCGTACCCTCTGTGTTACTGCCCTGCTGTTAGGCACACCCATCAGGTCTTGCCTAAGAGTTCCTGCTATCTTTAAAGGTTCCCCAATACAGAGAGAACTTGAATCCTGTCCTTGTGTTTTTTCAGCCCAACTAAAAAAGCGGCCTTAATGGGGTCACCATTGTGAGATAATGTTTGTTGTAGTCTAGCTACCCAGGAGGCTGAGACAGTGAGGGGCTAGTAGTTCAAGACAAGCTGGGAAAAAAAGTAAGTTGGGTTTTTTGTTTTGTTTGTTTGTTTCCAAGAAGGGTTTCTCTGTGTAACAGTTCTGGCTGTCCTGGAACTTTGTAGACCAGGCTGGCCTTGAACTCACTTGAGATCAACCTGCCTCTGCCTCCCGAGTGCTGGGATTAAAGGAGTGCAGCACCAACGCCCGGCAAAATAATTTTTAAATTAGAATAAAACAAATGTATTTAACTATAAATTAATAATTTAACTATAAAATAAAATACAGATGGCCTTGTTCTGCTGTAGATCATTTGATATCTGCTACCCAGAGCCCACTTTAATCAGAAGGCTCTGAAACCAGAATAGTTAACTGTCTATGTGAGTTGACAAAGAACTTCATCTACAGATAAGGGTTAAACAGGCCCAAGGCCTAGCTGCATCCCTGAAAGGAGGTGAAGTTAGATCATAGTAAGAATGGAAAGGACCAGATGATGGGTACAGTGATATATGCCTGTAATCCCAGAATTTGGGACATAGAAGCAGAGGACCAGAATCAGGGTCAACCTCAACTGCAATGGCAAGTTCAACACAGCCTGGGTTAACACAAATGAGTAACTAATTAAGGAAAAGGGCCTAGAGGGGGCAGGGGAGGAGGGGAGGAAGAGGAAACTGGAATTGACATGTAAAACAAGATTGTTTCTAATTTAAATTTTTAAAAGAGAAAAGAGAAAAGAAAAAGGGCCTGCAGACTGGAATCTGTTCTGTTGTTCAGAGGCCAAGGGCTATAGTCAGAGCTCCCATGCAGCATAGAGCTTGGTATTTCAGAAGCCACACTTCAGCCAGGCCCAGATGGGACTGTAGACCTGACAAACTGCTTGCTCTATGACCTTATGCAAATTGGCCTCCATCTCCATTTCCTCATCTATAAAATGAGTTTGTTTAGTTTTTGAAGGTAAATTGTAAGTACTATATAATATTAAAGCTCAGCTGTACTGGGGATTGTTTCATTATTTCTTTCCTTATTTCCTCTCTCTGAACAGTTCTGGGAAAGGATTCAGATGACAAGATACAGCATGTTAAACATTCTGCACAATGGTTTTCAGGCCAAGCAGGTCAGGAAAACATCTGAAACAAAGGCTTGTGGAACCCATCATGCATGCCTTATTCCTCCCTCTCCATGAAGCTTTGGGCCATCTCAACAGAAGCTCTGTCCCCATCACCAGCCTTTCTGCATCTCTCCTCTATGTTCAGACAAGGCAGTCTTCTCACCTCACCAGCAGCCTGGGGATTGTTCTCTTAGGAACCAGAGCATAATTAGGAGACTGGCTGCACTCACCAGCTATCTTGTCTCGAGGCTTCTTGGACTGAGTGGGAGAGGCTGGGATGGAGGAGGACGAAGCCATAGCTCAGGCCTCCAAATTAACCCTGGGAGAGCAGGCATTGGGGGAGTGGCAGGAGCGGGGAGAGCCATGGAACAGCCATCCTGCAAGGGACAGAGAATCACAATCGTTGTGCTTACTTACCTAGAAGTTCTGCTTTTCTACTAGTTTCTAATGACTCAGTCTCTAACCAGGGAAACGAGCCAGAGCTGTGAAGTGTGACCAGACTTACAAGGTAGGAACTTGGTAGAGTGACTGCTTCACTTGGCCAGGAGTGCATCTAGGATCTGGGAAAACACAGAGAGGACAGGCAGTTGTTTTTTTTTTTTTTTTTTTTTTTTGAGACAGGGTTTCTCTGTGTAGCCTGGAGCCTATCCTGGCACTTGCTCTGGAGACCAGGCTGGCCTCGAACTCACAGAGATCCACCTGCCTCTGCCTCCCAAGTGCTGGGATTAAAGGAGTGCGCCACCAATGCCCGGCCCAGGCAGTTTTTTAGAAGGACTTCCTGTGTCAATGCTGAAATGAGAGAGGGACTGGCCCTTTGAACAGGTAGATGAGTGTTAAACAGTAGGAATACTTGAAGTCTTGCTACATTTCCCCTGTCTTCTTCCCCTAACCCCATCCACCCACTCACTTAGCCCTTACCTGTCAGCTAGGGAAATAATGTCATAGAATGGTGAAGGCTACCGACTACACATAGATTGCATGGATTTCCACCTCATGCTGACCATAGCCTTCAACAGTCTTTCTAGGCTTTGGTGTCTCCATCTGTGATGCTAGAAACTGCAACTCAGCATTACCATTTGAATTAACATGAAGTAACTTGTATAATATACTAACAGTACATCGTGTATAAAAATAAAAGTACCATGGATTAGTATGTTCTTATCAAGATCTAGTAGCATAAACTTGTGGTCTCAGGAACACAGGAGGATGAGGCAGGTGGATTACTTGTATCTATGAGTTTGGATCAGCTTCAGAAATCTATTTAGACCCTATCCTTTCTTGTTGTTGTTTCTGTCTAACAGCTCTGACTGTCCTAGAACTTGCTTTGTAGACCAGGTTGGCCTCAAACTCATAGAGATCCACCTGCCTCTGCCTTCCCAGTGTTGGGATTACAAGTGTGCACCACCACCCATTTTGAGACCCTATTTTAAAAGAAAACAAGCTGGGTGGTGTCGGTGCATGCTCTTAATCTCAGTAGAGATTTAATCTCTGGAGGCAGAGGCAGGCGGATCTCTGTGAGTTCAAGGCCAGCCTGGTCTATAGACCAGGACAGGCTCCAAAGCTACACAGAGACTCTGTGGGGGCAGAGCCTGTTCCAATGCTGGGAAGTCCTAGCATTCTAGAGGCAATTCTCCAGCCGAAGGACTGGTAGACAACTGGGTTTGGGAGCTATGAGAAACAAACACAGGGTTACTGTCTGGCTTTTTGCCGGATCTGTATAAGTCATAATGAAAGTTCCCTCTGGGAATTCATAGAGAAAATAAATCTGATGATTAGATACCCTGTAATCAGAAGCTTCAAAATTTTTAAAATGTACATCTTGTCTGGCGGTGGTGATGCACGCCTTTAATTCCAGTGTTTGGGAGGCAGAGGGAGGTGGATCTCTGAGTTCAAGGTCAGCTCTGGTCTACAAAGCAAGTTCTAGTATAGCCAGGGTTATGCAGAGAAACCCTGTCTCAAATTAAAATAAATAAATAAATAAAAATTTAAAAAATATAACTCTGTGTTGGACATTAATGAACAAGTACCACAGTTCAAAAAACATACACTGCACAGCAACAGAGGCAATGTGGTGACTGATCTTAATTGTTGGCCTGGTTGAAATGGGAAATGCCTAGAGACTAGTACGGCACTCCCATAGGGGTATTTGTGAGGGTGCTCCCCAAGATGATTAGAACACAGAGCACTGATGTAATGGATGCAGCAATCCCTTGATGGATTCATAATTTGATGACATGGCTGGGAGGTGTGAAGGTGGAAGTGTAGCCTAGTTGGGGAAAGCAGGTCACTGGAGGTGTTTCCTTGCTGGCTAAATCTTGCCGTGTCCCCTTTCTGTATTCTCTCTGCTTCATAGCCACCGTGACCCAAACTGCTCTGTTCCCGCCTACCCTCCCACCGTGATGAGGCAAACCCTCTGAAACCCTAAGCTTTATATAGCTCTCCTCCTGTAAGTAATTCTCAAGGTATTTGTCTGACAAACAGAACAAAAAGGAGGGGGATGAGTGCTGGACTCGGAGAAGCTACCTGAAAGAGAAAAGCAATCAAAGCATGCAGGAGGCCACTCAGCGGATTGTGCCTCAGTGGACTGTTTGTATCTACATGAGCTTTGTTCCTTCCTCGTGATCTCTAGGTTTCTGACAAGCTAAGTGAGAGGTGGCCTGTTCCTGGTCAGGGGCTGCTAACTCTACACCTTCAGGAGACCATTCAAGATAGCTCCTCTTCCAGGTGCTGGAGAGACAGATGCCTTAGTGCTCAAGAGAGCATGCTGCTCCTTCAAGACAAACCGAGTTTGGTTCCCACATCCCACATGGGTCACAACTGCCTGTAACTCTAGCTGTCCTCCAAGGGCACTTCCCCACACACTCTCTCTCAAACACACACATATGCACATAAATAAAAACAAATCTTAAAAGTAATAAATAAAGATGACTTTTCCCTTGGCAGCATGTATAAGATCACTTTAATACTCTCTAAAGATTTTCTCAATTTTTGTTGTAATAGAAAATGTATTCTTTGCCCTTGATACAACCTGGAAAATCACTTATTTTAAAAAATTATATTCTAATATTTAAGACAGCATAAAAATAGTACGGAAACAAAAAAATCACATAATGTGATATTCAACTTGAATATATAGATGTAAAAGTTTTATGAAACAGGCCCAGGGGTGTAGCTTAGGGATAGAAAGAAGGAGGGGGAGGAGAAGGAAGAGGGTAAAGAAGGGAAGTACCAGGAAGGAAGCAAGTAAGGTTTTTGAAATAACTTACCATTTTGGGCAACTGCCTTTTTTACTCCTTCAGAAAAAAAAAAAAAATTCAAGCTGGAAATGTAGCACTGAGGTAAAGTGCTTGATTAGCATGCACCGATGAGCCTACCAATGTGGAGGGAAGGGGAAGAAGGGTGAGAGAGAGGAAGGGAAGAGGAAGAAGAAAGAGAAGCAGGAGGAAAATTAAGTCAACTGTTCAAAGTGTATCCACTGGAAGCAGGGGTGGGTGGGATATGTCTTTTAACTGTCATTATGGAAAAGTGTGAGCGTAGAGAATAACACCATCTCTGATAGGATAATTGTGCAAGATGGAAGATAAGTACCAGTAAACATGTACTTCCTTGATAAAACCTCATGAACCTTCCTTTTTTACTGTAAATTCTTTTGCAGCCAATGCTGGGGAGCAATCAGATATGACTTAACTTTTCTGAGACGCAGAGCGACAGTCACCACATAGCAAGTCACACACGTCAAGCAGATAAGATAGTAAATTCAGCCGTTGTGGCACACACCTTTAATCCCAGCACTCAGGAGGCAGAGGCAGGAAGATCTCTGTGAGTTCAAGGCCAGCCTAGCCTACAGAGTGAGTTCCATGACAGGCTCCAAAACAATACAGAGAAACCCTGTCTGGAAAAACCAAAAAGCAAAGATAGTGAATCCAAACCTCCAGCTGGAAGGTCTAATCACCAGCTTTGTCTAGTCTCTGACTCCCTGGGGCTCATAAGAAGTCATGTTTTCTTTTCTAAATGCATAGAGAAGAATGACATGTACCCAAAGACCCACTTTATAGAGAATGACATTGATTTCATGGATAATTAACAAGGAGTGCCATCAAAAAAGAACCAGCACAAGAACTGGACATGGTAGAACATGCCTATAATCCCTTTACAGATTTAGGAAGCTGAGGCAGGAGGATCACTTCTAGTTCAAGGCCAGTCTGGGCTACATAGTGAATCCCAGGCTAGCTTGAGCTATAAATTGAAACCCCTCCTCAACAAAACAGATAAAATAAACACACACACACACACACACACACACACACACACGAAACAACCCACTAGGAAAAGCAAAACAAAATACAAGGATACTCCTGGAGACTATTGGGTGGTTCAGAAGTAAAGCCTAAGTTTTACGAGTTTTTTCTTTTAAATTCTGATACATGGAAGCATTAGTCTAAATGTTTAACTATATATATATATATATATATATTATATAATATAAACTATATATATATTTGGTGTAATAGTTTATATGTATATGCATATATGTAATATGCATGTATAAACACATAAAATACACATTATAATATATATTTAAGATGGATTCTTGCTATGTAGTCTATGCTGGTTTTAAATTTGCAATCATGGAACTAGAGCCATAGCTCCAGGGTTAAGAAGAGCACTGGCTGCTCTTCCAGAGAACCCTGGTTTGATTTCTAGCACCCACACAGTAGCTTACAACCATCTATAACTCCAGTTCCAGGGGGTCCAAGACCCTCTTCTAGATTCTTCCAGTACACATGTGGTACACAGACATGCATACAGGCAAAACACCCATATACACAAAATAAAAAAAATTAATTTTAAAAACCATAAAAATAAAATTTTGATCCTGCTTCAGTCTCCCAGGTGCTAGGGCTATCGGTGTGCAACACCACATCAAGTCTTATTTATATGAGCAATGAAAGGCTGAAACTGTAACTCAAAGAGTGGTACAGTGTTTACCTGGCATGCATGAAGCCTTAGTTTCAATCCCAAGTACAAAAAACAAAACAACAACAAAACTAGCTGAAAACTGTTAACAGTGGTGTATGCTTATAATCCCAGCACTAGGAAAGCTGAGGCAAGATAATGAGTTTGAGGCTAGCCTGAGCTACACAAAGATTTTGAGGCAAATCTGGATACATTCTGAGATCCTACTTCAAAAAAAAGGTGAGGGGGTTGGCCAGCAAGATGGTTCGGGTGGCTAGGCAGTGGTGGCACACACCCTTAATCCCAGGACTTGGGACGCAGAGGCAGGCGATCTCAGTTACTTCGAGGCCAGCATGGTCTACAAAGTGAGTTCCAGGACAGCCAGGACTACACAAAGAAACCCTGTCTCAAAAAAACAAACAACAACAACAACAAAGATGGCTCAGGTGGTAAAACCTTCTGCACAAACCTGGTGACCTGAGTTCTACCCTCAGAACCCACATAAAGAGAGAATCGACTCCACAAAGTTGTCCTCTGGCCCCCATACACACTGTGACATGTGCACACACTCCCATCTCTCTCTTTCTCACATACACAACAATACTAATATATTTTCTAATTTTAAAAGCAAATAAATTGCTGATATTTATAATCAGTGAAATTATTTGCTTATTTATTTTTATTTTGGGGGGAGTTAAGGTAGGGTCTTCCCTCCCTCCCCCTCCTGAAACAGGGTTTTTCTGTATAACAGCCCTGGCTGTCCTGGAACTCGCTCTGTAGACCAAGCTGGCCTTGAACTCAGAGATTTGCCTGCCTCTGCCTCCCAAGTGCTGGGATTAAAGGCCCAGTTTATGGTAGTGTCTTTTATAGCACAGGTTGCCTCCAACTCACTCTGCAGCTCAGAGCGACTTTGAACTCCAGATCTTCCTGCCTTCACCTTCCACATGGTGGGATTACATGCATGCACCTCTTTTCTGGCTAGCAATGAGTGCCCAACAAATTTTGTGATTCTTTCTGTGAAATAACTGTGAATTAAACTCCAAACTACTTTCCATACTACAATTTGTACGTTCTGAAGAATAAAAATGTCAAAAAGTGTGTGTCCATGTAAATAAAAGCACCCATTATTTTAACCTTAAGTATAAATTTAAAGGTTTTTCTGGGTATTATGATGCAATGCCTGTAATCCCAACATCTGGAAGATTGAGGAAGAAGGATTGTGAATTCTCAAAGGCAGTAAATATAAACACTTAGCTGCAATTTAGTTATATAGAAACACCTACCATCCAAACAGGAGTCATAGCATACATAATATTGCCATATTTTTCAAACTGGTTCTTGGTATGCTTCAGTTTCTTAGTTCAAAAACACTGCCTTTGTTCTGTAAATATATCATGTAGGTTTAAATACATATATAACTAAATGATGTGTGGATTTTGTGTAAATATGCAGGTACTTAACATAGATTGGGTCAGCAGCATTCAGGAGGCAGAGGCAAAGGCAGGAAGATCTGCGTGTTTGTGCATTAAGGCCATTGTGGTCTACATAATGAATTCCAGACTAGTCAGGGGTGCATAGTGGAAATCCTGTCTTAAAAAATCAAACCAAGCCGGGTAGTGGTGATGAACACTTTTAATCTCAGCACTCAGCAGGCAGAGGCAGGAGAATCTCTGTGAGTTCGAGACCAGCCTGGTCTACAAGAGCTAGTTCCAGGACAGCCTCCAAAGCCACAGAGAAACTGTCTCAAAAATAAATAAATAACCAACTGGGTGGTGGTGGTGGTGGTGGTGGTGGTGGTAGTGGTACACACCTTTAATCCCAGCACTCGGGAGGCAGAGGCAGGCAGATTTCTGAGTTCCGTGACAGTCAGAGCTACACAGGGAAAACCTGTGCCTAAAAACAAAACAAAACAAACATACAAACCAAAACATGTCTTCAGACATTAGTTACCCCTTGATCTTAAAAATGGCTCCCCCTCCCTGATCTCTCCCTCTCCCTTCTCTTCTTCCTCCCTCCCCCTTCCTACCCAACCTCCTCCCCGAGCCTCTCTAAGTAGTGCTGGAGATATGGAATCCAGCACATGCTGAGGACTCTCCCACTAACCTATGTCTCAAATGCCCAGATGAGTACTTTTAGTACACTTTAAAAGGCTCTGTGGGTAAAGGCTGTGAAAAGTTGCTAAGATCTTAAAGACAACTGCTCACCAGTGCACTACCAGAGTCTAATGATTTACTGTAAAGCAATAGCAGCTAAGGCAGAATGACTGGTGGGGAAGGGAAGCAGGCAATATAAAATCAGTGTGTCACTAAACAGACCTGCATCTCAACAGCCTCCTCCCTTATGGCAATGGTGAGACTGAAGTTCAGTAGAGAAAGATAATGGTCTTCTCTCCTCTTCCTCCTTATTTTGAGATAAGGGTTGTTTTTACTAACCCAGGCTGGCCTTCAACTTGTTCTATAGTTGAAGATGACATTGAGCTTCTGATCCTCCAGCCTCCACTTCTAAATGCTAGGATTACTGGCAAGGGCTACCAAGCCCAGTTTTATGTCGTACTGGGGATCTAATCCAAGGCTTTGGGCATGTTAGGGAAGAATTCTACCAACTGAGCCACACCACCAGCTCCCAAAATGGTGCTCTTTGCAATCCATAGTATTAGGTCTACTTAGATAGTATCATGGGGAATATTAATCTCAATCTACATCTCAAGACACACAAACTAAATTTCAATAGATATTAGAGATAGCTGTGACTAGCAAGACAATAAAGATCTTATAGGAAAACATATAACCATGATTTCTGACTTTGGAGTAGATAAAGCAAGAAAATTAAAAAAAAAAAAAAAAAACAACATGGTCTCACTTTGTAGAGGCTGGCCTAGAACTCGGTAAGTAGGCCAGGCTGGTCTCAAACTCACAGCACTTCCCCTGCATGCTGAAAATACAGGTGAGACCCATTACTTCTGGCTTGGCATTGGTGGTGCATGCCTTTAATCCCAGCACTCTGGAGGCAGAGGCAGGTGGATCTCTGTGAGTTCAAAGCCAGCCTGGTCTACAGAGTAAGTTCCAGGACAGGCTCCAAAGCTATACAGAGAAACCTTGTCTCAAAAAAAACAAAATAATAATAATAATAATAATAATAATAATAATTCAATATACTCTGTATAAGGGGGAAATGATGAATTGGAAAACATTAATGTGAAGACTTTTGCCCCAAAGCTATCATTAGGAGAGAAGGGAATTTACTGAAACAGAGGAAATATTTAAAAATATGTATGTAGCTGGAGAGTAGTGGTACACACCTTTAATTCCAGCACTTGGGAGGCAGAGGTAGGTGGATCTCTGTGAGTTTGAGGCCAGTCTGGTCTAAAAAGGGAGTTCCAGGATACCCAGGACTGTTACAGACAGAGAAACCCTATCTGGAAAAGAAAAAGAAAAAGAAAAAGAAAAAGAAAAAGAAAGAAGTATATTTCAAGAACTCACATTCATATAAACTGCTAAGAGACACAAATGGGGAGAAGACTTGAACACCATTTCACAGAAAAGATATTCAAATGACCAGCAGACAGAAAGATGCTTGTTTACCAGTACTCAGAGAAATGCAAATTGAAACCTCAGGCATCAAAGCTTTGCAGTCAGCAGAAACAGCTACAAGGAGGGCACTGGCTGGAGCTTGAAAGGACAGAAGAGTGGGCCCACACACTGCTGCTGGAAGTGTGAGCTAATCCAGGCTGGCCTTGAACTTATCTCCTCTCATCTCCACCACTGAGACCTGAGAATACAGTTGTCTGCTGTGGTACCCAGAAAGCACAACTTTCTTTTTTTTTTTTTTTAACTTAAAAAAATGTTTGTGTGTCTGGATGTGTTGCCTGTGCGTATGTCTATGTGCCACTTTCGTGCCAGGTGCCTGCAGAGACCAGAAGAAGCTATCCAATCATCTGGAATTGGAGTTATAGATGTTTGAGAGCCACCATGAGAGTGTTGAGGATCGAACCACGGTCCTCTTGGAAAAGCACCCAGTGCTCTTAACCACCGAGCCTTTGCTCTAGCCCAAGCACAACTATTTTGGAAAGTTGCTGCACACTATACAATCAAACCGAGCAAACACACGAAAGTCACACTACTCAAAATAGGCCAAAGATGAAAACAAGCATGCCCATCAGGCTGTGTTCAGTAAAATGAATAAACTATACACAGTCCATTCTTTTTGGCAGAATATTATACATCAATGGACATATATAGACTTACCGTTCTCAATGCAGGTTACACAAGCAAGTCTGTGAAAACCGGTTTGGCGGAACTCGGGATGTGTGCACTTTTCCATATGTTTGTTACGGATTGTTTCTTTAAGTCTGAAAACAAAGCAGGCAAGGTTTCCTCTGAGTCATTCCCGGGTAGGTCTGTCATCTGGAGCACTCCCCACTTCCCTCTCTAGTTGGCACTTCTCGGGTTTCTCGATTACCTGCCACCCAGTGTACCGAACTGTTCCTACTCCCCGTGTCTCTTTGGTTCTTGGCACAGTAGTCGTCCCTGGTAGACGCCCATTAAGTGACTGTGGTAGCAACGCCCAGTAGGTTCTTAACCCTAAATAAGGTGACATTCTTACAGAACACTGCCACAGAGTCAAGCCCAACAGCAGGGGGTCAGGTTGTGAGGAGAGCAGAGACTGCAAGGAGCCAGAAAGAGTCACCTGACACGGCCAGGCTGCTGAAGCCCAGCCGCGCTAACAGTCCCGCGCGCGCATCGGTGCTACAGGAAGGTGGCGGCTCTCCGGGGAGTGCTGGACCGCGTCTTGGAAGGGGCAGGGCAGGGACGAGGGTGTCCCGAGAAAGAAAGGGCTGACTCCCAGGGCCCGACCGCCCCGCATCCCCGCCGCCCGCTCACCTGCCGGATCCCGGGCTGCGGGCTGCAGCCTCGGCCGGGAAGTGCCCGCACCCCGGCCCCCGGAAGCTACTCGGCCGCCGCCCTCCTGCCCGCGCCCGCCCGCTCGTCCCTAGGGGGCGCTCGCCCGCCAGCGTCTCCCAGACTTCCCGGCTGTCCGGTCGCCGACCTGCCGCTGAACCCTTACTCCAGAGTCCCATAGAGCCACCGTGGATCCCTGAGCCCCGGTTTGCCCCGTCTGAGGCCAAGGGAACGAGGAGAAAATTCCTCCAGCAAGGGAGGCGCAGGAAAATGAGGCATTTTCAAGAAGGTCTCTCAAGGTAGGTTAAATGGTACAAAGAAGACAGTATCTTTATGGAAGGTGGGTCCCATTAATGTTGACGCCCACAGGCTGGAATCAGTGTGGCCAAAAGTGTTTGCCCTCAGGGCAGGGATTTCCGGATGGACATTCAACTGCAGTTCCGAGGGTACCAAAATAATTTCAAAAAAGGGTGATTGGTTAGGCAAGATGTTGATAAGTCCTGATGAAATACTTAAGTAAGTCCTTTGCCCCCATTTCCTAGAGTTCTTGCTGTGAGCTTTGTGAAGCTCCAAGGGAATAAAGAACACAGCGTTTCCCCCCATAGAAGTGTTACTAAAATGCCAACCTGAGGCCGGGCAGTGGGGGTGCAGGCCTTCAATCCCAGCGCAGGGGAGGTAGAGTCAGGCGGATCTCTTGAGTTCCGGACCGCCAGCATTGTTACACAAAGAAACTCTGTCTCACCACCATTGCCCCGCTTGAAACCCTGTCTCAAAAACAAACAAAGCCACCGGGCGTTGGTGGCTCAGGCCTTTAATCCCAGCACTCCGGAGGCAGAGGCAGGCGGATCTCTGTGAGTTGAGGCCAGCCTGGTCTCCAGAGCCAGTGCCAGGATAGGCTCCAAAGCTGCACAGACACACCCTGCCTCGAAAAACCAACCAACCAAACAAAGTCAATCTGAAAACAATGCACAATGCACATGAAATGTTGGCAGGTGGGAGGCGTTTAATGGGCTGGTGTAAGAAAGGCCGTATCTCCCCTCTAGTCCGGTTTCTTTTTCTTTCCCAATTGTAACACGAATAATAAAAGACCCAGAGACAAATATTGGGGTTCAAGCTTCAAGCTGAAGATCAGAAAAGCAAAGCAGCCAAGCCACTATTCTTACCTCTACCTCAGACCGAAATGGGTGATCCTGTCTCCGTGAATCCTCAGAGTACAATACAGACTGCACTACTCTCCACCTAGCCTCAGACTACAATCCTCTGAGTTCTTGTCTCCTCCCGCCTTATATTTCTGTTTCCTCTCAGCCGTATCACTCCTGTCTCCACCTCCCTAGTGCTGTGATTAAAGGCATGTGATCCCAAGTGCTGAGATCACCTTTGTGTGAGCTCTGTTTCTCTTTTAGACTGGATCAGTCAGTGTGACCTTGAGTTAACAGAGATCCTTCTGCCTTTGTCTCTGGAGTCCTAGGATTAAAGGTGTTTACCACTCTGGCTGGCCTCTGTGGCTAACTGCTGGGATTAAAGATGTGTATCATCACTGCCTGGCTCTGTGGCTAGCTTTGCCTTTTGATTTCCAGTGGCTTTATTAAATCATAAATAATATATCATGCTTCTCTTCCACCTTGTTAAGGCAGGACCTCTTTATTTTTTCCTTACGATTTATTTTATTTATTATGCTTACAATGTTCTGTCTGCATGTGTGCCTACACGCCAGAGGAGGGCACCAGATCTCATTATAGATGGTTGTGAACCACCATGTGGTTGCTGGGAATTGAACTCAGGACCTCTGGAAAAGCAGTCAAAGTTCTTAACCTCTGAGCCATCTCTCCAGCCTCCCCCCTCCCGGGGGTGGGGTGGGGGGCAGGACCTCTTGTTTCTGCCAAGTCATATACTCTCTGCTGACTGGCTGTTTAGCTTCTAGGCAATTCTCCTGTCTCCACATCCCCTTCTTGACAGACTGAATCTTGGGATTACTGGCGACATACGCAACCACATCCTGCTTTTTTTACTTGGATTCTTGGGATTGAAATTTAGTTGTCAGGCCCAAACGGCATTTTGAACCAGTTTTTTAAATTCTGCCCTCCCCAATCCTTCCCAGAAATCCCATTGCCTTGCCCCTACCTCTCATTGCAGTATAGACTCCCTGGGGCCAGGGGAGGTCCTTTGGGGTCCAGCAGGAATGCATAGATGGGCACTCAGAGTACAGGGCAAGCTCTGGGATGGCTGGGATTGGGGCAAAGATGAGGGCTTGGTCTAGCTCCTCACGTAAACGGCAAGGCAGATGTAATTGCATTCCCATAAAGGTTTCCCATAGGATCAAATTAAAGTTCTGCAGGAGCAGAGGATTCCTTAGGCATTAATGATTATAGCACCTATTTCTTTGGACCCTTAGACTATGATAGCTATACTGAAATCACTATAGGGCACCTAAAGAGCTAAGCAATTCTCTGGACTGACTAGTTCTGTTAGCATCTGAAGCCTGTGCACTATGTTCCCTTCTAATATTTCAGCACTACCTGCTGATAGCTTTCCTTTTGCTTATTTGTCTTGTGCCTATCTTTTGCCCAAGTCACACACAGACCTTATACTTCCAGCTGGCCCATCTCTCCTGTGCCCTCTCCTATATGATGTCTACCTCTGTTCTTTTGCTTTTCATTCTCTCCAACGGACTTTTAATGGAGCCATTTTCCCAGGAAGCCCTACTCTAGTTCACTCTTCTGCAACCGTCTACACCTTAAACTGCATTCCCTCGTCACCACTGACCTGCTAGGTGCTGAACCCAGCTGGCATGTGGCATTTCATTCTGGTGCCTACTTCTTGTTTTTCATGATTCTACACTCCTGGGTTTTCTCCTGCCTCACGGGTCACTGCAGCATTCATCTGGTTTTCTCTGAATGCCATGGGGGTCCCTCCAGCTTTTGTGTGTTGTCCCTAACTCTTGGCTCTCCATTGATGATGCTGTTTTATCAAGTCTTTACAACCTAGACTGCCCACCGCATTTAATCCAGTGACCCATTATACCTCCCATAGTCATTTTCCTCTCAGCATGTCCCACACCAGATTACTCATTTTGCTCTTCTTCCCTGTGTCGTTTCTGTAAGAAACATGGTACCATTTGGCTGTTTAGCCAAAAACTAGGAAATACTGACTCCATTTCATGTTGTCAGTGTCACTACATTGCTCCCTGTGTTTCCCGTGACTGTTATGTGCTATATGGACTGCAACAGCCTCAGTCTAGAACCTGTTTCCTGCCTTGCTATCTGAATCTGTTCTCTACAAGGGAACCAGTGACTTCCCCCAGGTTCCCTTGTGTTGGTGCTGAGGGTCAAACCCAGTGCCATCCACATGCTAAGCACTCTGCCACCAGGCTGTACCCTTAGCCAGGGGGATATTTTTTATTTGTTTGAGACAGGGTTTCTCTGTGTAGCCCTGGTTGTCCTAGAACTAGCTCTGTAGACCGACCTGGCTGTCCTCAAACTCACAGAGCTCCTCCTGCCACTGCCTCCTGAATGCTGGAATTAAAGGTGTGCACCACCGCCACCCTTAGCTAGAGGGAGATTTTTAAAAGGAAAATCTGATGATGTCTTCCTATTTAAAATTCTCCTGCTGGGCTTCTGCCGAGATGAAATCCAGGCTTCTTAGAGTGACTTTTCAGACCTTGGCTCTTCTTTCTCTCCACAACCCAGCCAGAATGCCACTTTGAATTCTGCTATAGATTGAATGCTGGTAGTCTGAAGCTGGGGCTTTGTAAGTTGACTACATGAACGTTCCCATTTCCCCCTCTAGAACCATTGGTTTCTGTAGAACTCGGGGATAGCGGATACTAGCTTACAAACAGGATGCCTCCCACGGGGGATCTAAGAAACACTCCCAAGAGGATGAGGCTGCCTTGTTAATGGCACGATGCGTCAAAAGCTGCTACCATAAGAGAAGGAAACAGAACACAAGACCAGAGGGAATGGGTTAATCACATATATTGATTGAAAATAGGTTTTTTTTTTTTTTTTTGGTTTTTCGAGACAGGGTTTCTCTGTGGCTTTGGAGGCTATCCTGGAACTAGCTTTTGTAGACCAGGCTGGTCTAGAACTCACATAGATCCACCTGCCTCTGCCTCCCAAGTGCTGAATTAAAGGCATAAGCCACCACTGCCCGGCTGAAGAATAGATTAACAAATGACTCAATAAATTTGGGCCAGGCAATCCTAGAAAACTGTGTGCCTGGGCTCTGACCAGAAGGTCAGAAAGGAGGAAGGAGGCCAGTCCTGGGCCCCATGCCTAGGACGCCAGCAGAACTGTTTTGGATGATGGGCTACAATCAGTCCCAGGGTCCCATTTTATCACTTTCCATTGGCCTGGATCTCTGTGCCTATTGTTCATCCCATGTCCAGAGCCACTGGGGAAAAGTGGCCTGGCTTAGAGGATGGTGAAGAAAGGGATGCAGCCCCGACATAGTCCTGGAGAGGTTAGGGCAGCACAGTCACTGTGAAGAGTTTTCACACTCACAGGATATTGTACTCTTGTAACTTCTCTCCTAAGTAAAAGCGGTTGAAGAGGAAGGGGCTCATGTCAATGGTCTTGAACTGGCCCTCTAGTACCATTTCTGCCACAGCTCGACCAATGCCAGGTGCATGCTGAAGTCCATGACCACTGAAGCCCGTAGCAAAGTACATGTTGACAACTAGTGGGTGGGGGCCCACCACGCCATTCTGGTCAAAAGTGTTGTAGTCATAATAGCCAGCCCAGTTGCTCTGTACCTGCAGGTGCAAAAGATGTTGAGGTTTTTAGCAAAGCCACAGGAATGCTCAACCCATACCCTTGCTCAGGGATCAGCTGCTAAAGGGTTCATGGGATGGGACAGATCCACATCCTCAGTGGTTGCTATGTGGCAGGAACACAACAGGTCAAAGGGACCAAGATGCTCCAGTATCATCCATACTGTTTGATTCCCAAGCCCAACAGGAACAATTATTCCCTGTTAGTTACCTTTAGAGTCTTAAAAGATGGCACTCTCTGGACCAAATGGGGCCACACTTTGTTCTGGAAGAAATCATGGTCCACTTCCAGATTTGTTGGGTCTGGTTCTTCCTCCTAAGTGAGAGGTAGAGGCAAGGCTTATATACTGCTTGTAATATGAGGGAAAACCCAGACCTGATTCCTATAAATCAATCCTTTCTGTGGATTCCAGTTCTAACTTCAATGACAACACAGGGCCCCCCAAAAGGCTTGCCTCTTTAATGGTATCTTGTCTATGGCTCCTTATAACTTAATTTACCTCAGTGGGGCTGCAGCCACCTAGGTAGTTACTGCCCAATCCTTCCCGTCGAAAATAGACACCATTGATGTCTGCAACCAGTGGTGTCTCCAGACCTGGTCCCTGGGGGCAGTGCCATAAGTGCACATACCTGTTAAGACATTGCAAAAATAACACCAACCCTCTGTCCAGACTACACACACACACACACACACACACACACACACACACACACACACACAAACCCATCCTAAACTTTTGTATCATTTCTTTCTCATCTTTAGCTGCCCTAAGGGTAGCTACCTTTTCCTTGGCTCCACAGGTAGCTTGGTGCCCTGCAGGGTGCCAGGCAGTCCCTTCCCAATACCAGCCAGCTCTGCAACTTGCCCAGACCAGGCTCCTGCGGCATTGATCACTACAGCACACTCCACTGGCTGATACTCCAGGCTATTGTTCATTTTTACCTATAAGCAACAGAGGATAAGAAGTAGGAGGCTGGGGTGTGTGTGTGTGTGGGGGGGGGGGTTTGCATGGCAGATGACACTGACACAGTGGACCCTGAGAGAGAGGTTTATTTCCTCCTGAGCCTAACTATCAGTACTGGGTAGCGGGCAGAGTATCACTCTTCTTGCCCCTCTCCTATAGGAAGGAGCACCCTGGACCTTGGCACTTACCTGGACTTCGTGGATCCTTCTCAAGACTACCTGTTCCCCACTTGTGGTCTCCATTTGTCTAGATGAAGTGATGAAACCTGTAGAAAAGAAATTAAAAAATAAGCCCTCTAGCCAGGCGGTGGTGGTGCACACCTTTAATCCCAGCACTTGGGAGGCAGAGGCAGGTGGATCTCTGTGAGTTCGAGGCCAGCCTGGTCTACAAAGCTACACAGAGAAACCCTGTTTCAAAAAACAAAACAATAAAACAAAACAAAAAATAAGTCTTCTAGGTTAGCTCAGTGGTAGAGCATATACTTAACATGTATGAGACCCTGGGTTCTATTCTCATGTTCTATTGTCATCAACACACACTCCCCAGTTGATAAACTGTTTGGGAAGGATGAGGAGGCGTGTCCTTGTTAGAGGAGGTGTGTCACCGGGGATAGACACTGAGGTTTCAAAAGCCCACACTAGGCCTAGTGTCTCTCCCTGCCTGCTGCCTGTGGATCAGAATCTAGCTCTCAGCTACTTTTCCAGAACCATGCCTGCCTGCCTGTTACCATGCTTTCCACCATGTAGATAATGGACTACCCCTCTGAAGCTGTAAGCAAGCCCTTAATTAAATTCTTTCTTTAATAAGAGTTGTCTTGGTGATGGTGTTTCTTGAAAGCAATAGAACAGTAAGACACAGACACACACAAGTCCTTGAGGGAAATGGGGATCACACTGGTTTCTTTTGAAAAAGGGTCTCGAGTTTCACAGACTAGCCTCAGACTTGCTACGTAGTGGAGGATGACCCTGAACTTCTGATTCTCATGCCTGTACCTCCAGAGTTCTGGAATTAAAGGCATTTACCACTGTGCCCAGTTTTTGTGATGCTGGGGATATAATCTAGGGGGATGGATCACAGGGCTTCATGCTTGCTAGGCAAGAACCCCACTAACAGCTACATTCCTAGCTTCACAACCAACACTGATTTCTCAAGGAAAGAAGATGGGAAGGATAAGTGCTTTCCCATAGACACCCAAGTGAACAGACATCAAGAAACCAGAATGAACTTGGCCACACAGGAATGGGGCAGTGTAGTGAGGAGAAAGCTGAACTGTTTAGCAGTAGCCCCTCTCACAGAAGACAGCCTCTTACACCAACCCTGGGTGATCTGTGAGCAAAAAGGCAAAGCCTGGTCTAGGCCTTGTCCTGGACGCAAAACATAAGCTGAGGGAACAAGACTTTGAACTCACGTGTCACCTCTCCCTGGTAGAGTAAGACTCCCATTGATTGGACCTTTCGACGAAGACCCTGGAACAGAGACCAGGCATCAAACCAACCTTCATCCTCCATCCCTGACATAAGGAAAAAGAAAATTCATGAAGCAGCAGGACCCTTCTTTTCCTACTGTATTACCCATACACTTTCAGGGATTTAGACGCAGGGAAGGTCATCTTGACCAACTGTACTGGAATCTAGTCATTCTGAAGGCCAGAGAAGTAGCATAGTCTGGGACAGGCCCTGTAGTTCAGGAGGAAAGTGGTCCTCCTTCAGTGTGGAGAAGGCACACTGAGACTTCCAACCCAAGGAGCCCGTCAGTCCCTATCTTCAGGAAAGCCCTGTGTTTCTCACGTGAATCTCACCATAAGACGCCAGAGCCACTCCTTCTATGTTTATCCAAGGAAACTTGTTCTGTAGCTGCTCAGGAGATATCAGACAGACTTTGGCTCCTTCCTGCCTAAGAGAAATGCGTGCATCTCAGTTAATGTGTTAGGGGTACATATAGTCCATGAGATGGAAGTCCAGCTCACTGATAGCACTCTCAACCCCAAATGACCCCATTTCTCCTGACTGCTGAATGTGAAAGCTCATCTTTCTCTACACTCCTGTCTTGCTTTAGAATTCTAAACTCCTTCTTGCCCCACTCTACTCCACCTCTTTGTACAACATTGTAAGGAACCTATTCCATTTCCTGTAAAATATTTTCTTCTCTACTGCCTAATACAACCCTGTCCCTCAGAATGGATGTCGCCTCTGGAACACTTACTGGCTGGGGAATGAAAGTGCTAAGAAACACTCCTATAAGCCAGTGTCTAGTTTAAACTGAGACACATTGCCAGCTTTACTAGATCTTGTGTTAGTTTCCCAACATGTAAAATGGTATGTTCTGATTAAATGAGTTAGCATCTGCAAACATTTATCTGGTGTAACTAGTGAGGTTTATAGAATGTCAGAAGAGAGCCTGTGCATAACATATCACAAAGGTGCCCAACCCTTAACTGATGTGAGGCTCACACACTAAAGCCAAGCTGCTGCTTACTTAAATATGGACCACACTCCATTATTGGTATTTTTTGTCTGGGGTTGCTTTTGTGCTATAATGGCAGAGCAGACAGGTTGTGACAGAGATAAAGTGACAAGCAAAACCTAAAATATTTACTATCTGAACTATATAAAATTAGGATTCTTGTTCGAAGCCCAGTCCCCAGGCCACTCCCTAGAGATTCTGGTTTGTTAGGTTTAGGATGTATCCTCCATCGATGTTATGATCTGGTAAATGTAGGAACCACATTCTGTCTGTGACTGGGTTATAGCACTCCTTAAGGGCCTTGAAGATCTGAATAGGTCATCTTTCCTGATAATATGAGCTAGTGGAAAGGAGGTTCCTGTGACATCACCTTCAGCTTTCCCATTTCTAACTTGGTACAGGAGTTCATCAAGTATGTAAGCCAAGAAGCAGCTCAGGGAAGTGCTAGGCACCCACCTTTGCATTTTCACATTGCTTTCCAAGGTGGCAGCATTCTTTTCTGAAGCTAGCAAGAGACAGCCTGAGGGGTTGAACTGGAGGTCCACAAGAGGAGCATCCACTACAGCTAGGTATTCCTGTGTACAAAGAAAAGCTGCTTTCCAAAGAGGCTGGCATAAAGGGGGGGGGGCTTCCTGGCCTTCTCACTACAGCTTCTAGGGTCAGTACCCCAGATCAGGATAAACCCTTCTCTAGGCACCAACACTGGAAGACAGTCAAGGATCACAATGTCTTTCTGCCTCTAACACTACTTCTCCTTGGGTCCTCTTGCCAGCTAGGCTTCTGTTCTTTATACTAAAGAAGGGCTCCCTACCCCAACCCCTAAAATCTCACTGTACGTACATTTATGTTCCGTAGAAAGTTGATTGAAAAGAGGGAGAGTTGGACATTCTCAGGCACAGAAAACTGCTGCCAAATCCCTCCCACAGAAGGCCCTGTGGAGGAAGCCCGTGAATACTGTGAAAAGAAAAACTGAGGTAGACTGTCATGATGTCGTGTGTAATGGAACCCTGCAATGGAAACTCTCAGTTACACATCTAAACTTAAAGGGAAACCTTTCTCAAGGAGTAAGGATGTGTAAACCTGTATGCAAGTCACCCCACAGCTCAAAGATAAACATAGTGTTTTAAATCAACCGTGGTAGATGAACTGAGCAGAAGTTAATTGTTTCATGGGGCTGGACATAATAGAACAAAATAGTAATGGCCTGGAAGTTCAAGGGTAGGAAGTTAACCTGCAACAAATTCACAAAATAGTTTACAAAACTGAGAGGATATAATGAAGACAGATATGAGATTTGCAGCTAACTGCCAATTGAAACAAGAAAAACCAAGACCTCAGAAAAAAATAAAGCCTAAAAGAAGGCAGAGGAAGCTGTTTACACTAGTAAGTAGCCCAAATACAAGCTAGGACAAATACAAGTTAGGACAGACATTCAGACACTGAAGTACAATCACTATGGAATCGGCTTTTATAAGCAAAAGCCAAGGCAAATATGCTGAAGCACACTTGTAATTCCAGCACTTGGGAGGCTGAGACAGGAAGATGCTGAGTTCAAGGGTGGCCTGGGCTGTATATTGAGATCCTGTCTTCAAAGAGCTTAAACAAGTCTTCCTCTCCCCCAACAAAACAGTCTTATTGTCTAGGTTCTTCTTGGAGGAAGAATCTGGGACTATTTCTCAAGGCCCAAAGCACAATCTCTACCCTTTAAACTTTTACAGGTTTTGTCTTCAATAAGATGACTACCCTACTCCCTGACCTCACCGTGTGGTCTTGTTCCACCACCAGCACCCGAATAGCACCTCGACTACTTTCCATCTTCTTCAGCCAAAAGGCCACAGACAGACCAAGGATCCCACCTCCTATGATGACCACATCCGACTGTTTTGGGGGCAAGTAGCTGGTGTCATATGGCATTCCCCATTGCTTTCCGGGCAGCATGCACTCAATCTTCTTCTTAAAGTCAGACACCTTTGCATCCCAGTCTGCAGGACATAGGTACAGTTAGAGGGACCATGTGCAGTTAGAGGATGGGCACAGGAAAAGATGAGCTGAAAGACGTGTGGGTTGGCACATCCCCAATGTCAGACTTTCTCATAAGTCACAACACACAGTAGAATTGTAACTGCTTTGCTGTTTGGTCTTTGTCTCATCAGTCCTCACTATTATGAATCTCCTCTAGCATTGAAAGGTTCGACTTCTTAAAATTACACTTTCTATTTCCCAGGACAAGATAGGTGACTCATATTTAACTCCTGCAGGACCTCTCTCCCTCCTGAACCCCATTCTCAGATATTCAACTGCACAGTAATCTCCGCTCAGGTATCCCAGGCCCAGGGAGCACCAGTTCCTAGTATACTCCACACCGCACAGCTTTCTAAGCTAGTCACCTCTATATGGTCCCTTATTCTTAATATCCATTAAAACCAGCAAGCTTCCATTTATATGGAACTGTCCTTTGGGAAGTGCCTCCTTGAGATCCATATACCTGCCTTGGCTCTTTAACCTCTAGCAGGCGAGCCTACCCTTTCCCCCACCTAACTCGCTGTCTCGCCAGCATGAGGCTGTCAAACCTTGAAGGTCACATATGTGGAGGTTAAGGGTACCCCAGAACCACTCTGTATAGCATACTCTCTGCTGCCCTCAGCTTTACCCAGAATAAATCCTCCTCTGCGTGTGCGTAGGCCCCGATTTGGGCGGCCCGGGGTCAAGCCAAGCCGCAGCACTCTGCGAAACATGGCCTTACAGAGCCCGGCTTCTTTCAGCTTGAAGTGCTGCTCAACCCAACTCCAGTCCTTCCAGTCATCGCTGCGCGCCACCAGGGAGTGACGCAAATAGGCCTTTTAGCCAGCACTGCCCTTCAGACCGCACCCCTTCACGCTATAGGGAGCCAGCTCCCTGGCACCCCGCCCACACCTGCTATTGGCCAGTCTTGCGTTTACGTCAGTCCCGCGCGCCCTGGGCGGGGAGGGGGTGGGACCCCGGCGGCTCGCAGCGGAAGTGCGGCTGAGCCAGTTTCCGGGGGCTGCTGGTGTGACGTGTCCCGCGCTTGGCGCAGCAGGAAGCGGCGGCGGACGCGGCCCGAGTTCCCGGTGCCGGCTTCGGCCCCAAGTCTTCTCCCGCTTCCGCCATGCTCGATTTCTTCACCATCTTCTCGAAGGGCGGGCTTGTGCTATGGTGTTTCCAGGGCGTGAGCGACTCGTGCACCGGGCCCGTGAACGCGTTGATTCGTTCCGTACTGCTGCAGGTACCACCCCCGCGGGGTAGAACTCCGGGCTGTCCCTCAGAGCCAGTCTGTAGCCCCCCTTCCAGTAATCACCCCGCGCCTTCCGCCCTGCCCTCCTCAAACTGACCGCTTACTGGCCACCTAGACTCGACCTCCTTGCCTGGCATCATAGTATCCTGAAACTTTACGACGCCCCCCACGCCTCCAGAATCTGGGGCAGTGGCCTTATTCCTATTTCTTATGGGACTTTATTCGTCTTTCCTCTCACCCGGGGCAGCTTGGTTTTCTGTTGTTTTGAGGCTGGGTGAGACTGTGGATGAGAGAAAACCTTTTAGGAGCATTTAATGGTTCACAGCTGCTAGAAGATCTGATTGTTTATCTTCTGACTCCCACGTGTCATGCCTCTCTCCCAACTTTTACCCTTTGCCCCAACTTGGTGTCTACCACCTCCGTGGCAGGGTGCTAGAGAGAAATGTCCCTGTACTCCCTTGCTGAGGCCAGTATATTATCTGGTTATTGCCCAAACGTAGTTCAAAGTCTGGTTTTGCTGTGGATAGCCTGACTGGTGAAACACTCTTTTTTGCAGGAACGGGGAGGTAACAACTCATTCACCCATGAGGCCCTCACACTCAAGTATAAACTGGACAACCAGTTTGAGCTGGTGTTTGTGGTAAGTAAAGGGTATGCTAGAAAGACAAGTTGTTCTCAACAAAACCCCATTGATGAACCCAATTAACTGTATTGTGTATGTAATGAAGTAATAGATTTTAAAAAAATTGGAATGTGAAGGGGAGAAAGCAAGCAACTGGGCAAGGTGGGAAGCTTGACTACCTCTCAGGATGGGAAACCTATCTCTGGAGGCCTGGCTTGAGTTGGCCCTCCTTCCATTCTGGGGTGACATGTAAGGAGCTCTATTGGCCCTGTTTCCTTCCATGAACAGGTTGGCTTTCAGAAGATCCTCACACTGACCTATGTAGACAAATTGATAGATGATGTACACCGGCTGTTTCGGGATAAATACCGCACAGAGATCCAACAACAAAGTGCTTTAAGTCTATTGAATGGCACTTTTGATTTCCAGAATGACTTCCTTCGGCTCCTTCGGTGAGAGGCTTCCCTTCTTTAAAACCAATGTTCATGATTTGATGAGTGCCCTCAACAATATTAACTTATAAATTCAAAGTAGCCACATTTTGTAGTTCATTTCTGATAGTCCCTTTGATACGTGGGACCTTTTTTTGGAGTCATTCCCCCCCCCCCCCAATATGTGGGCAGAAAGACCAACCATTCTCTTTTCTCTATAGTGAGGCAGAGGAGAGCAGTAAGATCCGTGCTCCCACTACCATGAAGAAATTTGAAGATTCTGAAAAATCTAAGAAACCCGTGAGGTCCATGATTGAAACACGGGGTGAAAAGACCAAGGAAAAAACAAAAAACAACAAAAAAAAGGGGGCCAAAAAGGAAGGTGTGTTTGAGCTTCCTGAACATGCTAGGCCATAAAAGGTGTTAAGATGGTGCTATGAAGGTCGGTGGTGCCCCTTTTGTCACTTTTGCCTCCCTCAATCTAAATGATCACCATCCTGTCATCTCCTTGTAGCCCTATGATCTTCAAGGTGTTTGGTCCAATTTTGCTCTTAAGGATTTGGAAGAATTGTAGTCATCTGGGTGGTTGAGGCTTGTGTGTCTTTTTCCTCCAGTGAGGTTTTCCTTAACAGGTTCTGATGGCCCTTTGGCTACTAGCAAAACAGCCCCTGCAGAAAAGTCAGGTCTCCCAGTGGGACCTGAGAATGGAGAACTTTCCAAAGAGGAGCTGATACGCAGGAAGCGAGAGGAGTTCATTCAGAAGCATGGGAAGGGTCTGGACAAATCGAGGTTAGTCGGTCTCTCCGGTGACTGTTACCTAGCTGTGTTAGAACTCAGGGAACTGTCCTTTCTTATGTTCTTTCCTACTTTTCAACCATAGCCTTTTCTCATGACCCTTTGCAGCAAGTCTACAAAGTCAGATACTCCAAAGGAGAAGGGCAAAAAGGCACCCCGGGTTTGGGAACTAGGTGGCTGTGCCAACAAGGAAGTCTTGGATTACAGTGCTCCCACCACCAATGGAACTCCAGAGGCTGCTCTGTCAGAAGATATCAACTTGGTAAGAGGCATAAAGATCAGAGCAAAGGTCACCATTAACCAGAAAGAGTTGGAGGGTATACCTGGATTTGAGAGAGGAGTGAATTATATTTGGGGTTTCTTTAAAGTCTCAGACAATGTTGACACGGGACCTTTACCTCAGCTATTAGTGTTCCCTGATCCCTATCTCATTCCTTTCCCATGTCCTCCAGATCCGAGGAACTGGGCCTGGGGGGCAGCTTCAAGATCTGGATTGCAGCAGCTCAGATGATGAAGGGGCCACTCAAAACACCAAACCTAGGTACAAAGATTTCAGGTGGGAGGTGGTATGGATGGCTGAAGTATTGATGAGCCATTACCTCCTGCCTGCTGACCTTATGCAAATTTGTGACCTTCTGTGCTTGTAGTGCTACCAAGGGAGCTCTGGGTGGCATGTTTGGGATGCTGAAGGGCCTTGTGGGTTCCAAGAGCTTAAGTCGTGAAGACATGGAGTCTGTGCTAGACAAGATGCGTGATCATCTCATTGGTGAGTTTGGAGGACTGGGCTGATTTATGTGGCATGGAGTTGATTATGTTTAGAACCATTTTCCAAGCTGTATTCTGAGAAGTGATCACTGCTAACAGAGAGCTGTCCATCTCTTCTCAGCTAAGAATGTGGCTGCAGATATTGCTGTCCAGCTCTGTGAATCTGTTGCCAACAAGTTGGAAGGGAAAGTGATGGGGACATTCAGCAGTAAGTGTCTGCACAAGTGATAAAGTGCCCATGCATACAGTCAAACCACTTGGGTATGTGCCTTTTGGCAAACATCTTAATTTCTAAACCTCAATGATAGAACAATCTTTAGAACTTAACAGGTTAGTTAAATGAGCCAATAAAGTAATTAGAACAGTATGGTCTGAATTCTTGGGGAAGTAAAACCTGCATTGTCTTAATTCTGTTAGATCAGAAAGATGTTGGACATCAAGTATACTTGGTTTTCTTACTGAATCTCTCTCCATGTCCCTTTTAAGCTGTGACTTCCACAGTCAAGCAAGCTCTACAGGAGTCTCTGGTACAGATTCTGCAGCCACAGCGTCGCGTAGACATGCTCCGAGATATCATGGATGCCCAACGTCGCCAGCGCCCTTATGTTGTCACCTTCTGTGGTGTTAATGGTGTGGGGAAGTCTACTAATCTTGCCAAGGTCAGTTCAGATCCCCAGCCTGCTGCTTTTATTTTTTTACCCTGTGCTTTAGAGTCCTGGTTCTACGTGACAGTTTTCTTAACTTTTTCGCAGATTTCCTTCTGGCTTTTAGAGAATGGCTTCAGTGTCCTCATTGCTGCCTGTGATACTTTTCGGGCTGGGGCTGTTGAGCAACTTCGTACACACACCCGGCGTCTGACTGCCCTCCATCCCCCTGAGAAGCATGGTGGTCGTACAATGGTGCAGTTGTTTGAAAAAGGCTATGGCAAGGACGCTGCTGGCATTGCCATGGAAGCCATTGCTTTTGGTACAGTGTATGGGGACCAAGGGGGCTTATGTCTTTCTGTGTTCCCTGGGAATTTGCAGATTTAGATTACTATAAAGTTAGCACATGGTCACCAGAGAAGTCAGAGAAGTTACTTGTGTGAGTGATGTTTTGGGGTGGTAATGTATGCAGTTGAAGGGAAAAAAGCTTGTGTATCTTAACCAGACCTGGATGTGGTCACCTTTATCCTAATTATATCCTTTCCCTGAACGGTTTTGGTGGTGGCCAAGAATAGGACAGGTTTTTTCTTACATTACCTTGTAACTAAATCCAGAGTCCGAAGTAAGTAAACAGGATAGGATTTTCAAATGCCAGACTGGAATGTCTCAAGAAGCTGGCAGTGAGTATGAGTGACAGTTGAGTGGCTTTTCACATAGCCAGAGTAGGAAATCTTCACAAGCTGGCAGTGAGTATGAGTGACAGTTGTGTTCTCGAAGTTGACTATTTTTCTCTCTCTAGCACGTAACCAAGGCTTTGATGTGGTGCTGGTGGACACAGCTGGCCGCATGCAAGACAATGCCCCCCTGATGACTGCCCTGGCAAAACTCATTACTGTCAATACACCTGACTTGGTGCTGTTTGTGGGGGAGGCCTTAGTAGGCAATGAAGCCGTGGATCAGCTGGTGAGGGCTTGAGCCTAGTTCTCTTCACAACTTAAATTTTGGCAAATTAGATGGGTTCTTAACGTTACTTTTCCCTTTTTAGGTCAAGTTCAACAGAGCCTTGGCTGACCATTCTATGGCTCAAACACCTCGGCTTATTGATGGTATTGTTCTTACCAAATTTGACACCATTGATGACAAGGTAAAGGTGGATGACACTGGATAATAAGACTGGAAGGAGGAATGGGCCTCTTTACAAAAGGAAGCTGGGGCGTTTAGTGTGGACAGGGCTTGAGCTGATTGCCATCCTTTTTTTCTTCCTCAGGTGGGAGCTGCTATTTCTATGACATACATTACAAGCAAACCCATCGTCTTTGTGGGCACTGGCCAGACCTACTGTGACCTACGCAGTCTAAACGCTAAGGCTGTGGTGGCTGCTCTCATGAAGGCTTAATGTGGCTCTTGCCTAATACCAAATCGCCGCTTGCCCCATGTCCCCATTCCTATATCAAGAATGTGCTTTAGAGTATGTGAGCAACTTGTCTTCAGTGTAGTACAAAGGCAGAGTGAGGAGAGCTTTGGAGACTTGCAGCTCCTAACCCTACTTCATGTTCAGCTCTACCTCCTGCAAGGAGGGCCTAATCATGTTACAATCACTGCCTGATGACCCACCCTTACCACAAGCCTCCCCTCTTCCTGCTCAGGCATCTCCTTCACTCTGCCTACAGATTCAGTATCATAGCTTTGACCAATGGTTGGAAAACCCAATACCTGGAGTATTGCTAACTAGTGTGATCACAGAGCCATCTGAGATAAGGAGCAGTTTGAAGTCCCAGCTCTATTGGGTTACTTCCAGAGCCAGCTCTGGGTCTTAATGGCACTTCTCTCTAAATATACAGCTTTCGGGTTCCTGGTGCCAGGGTGACAGCCACCTCACTGTGGCAGTGATGGTGGTCCTTAATTGCTGCTAATTCTAAATCTGATGATGAACTTCTATACCTGATTGTTGCCCCAAAGCATCAGTTAGGCCTTGTTACAAATGAGTGAAAGGTGAGTGCCCACTTAGAAACAAAGGGAGCTAAGTTGCCTTCCAACTTGTCCCTGCTCCCGGAATCCAGATGTAAGCTTTGCATGTTTACCTTCCTGGGAGAAAACTAGTCAGAAGGGTTAAAGTTGTCCTGTACCCCACCCCACCTCCTGAGCGGGTCCTAGCTTTTCCTCATCCTCTTCTACAGTGCCTGGTAGACAAGTGCTACGTTGAAGAACACAAACCTCTTGTTAAGACTTGTCCTGTAGTTCGGTATTACAGATGTGCTACTAGTGCAATAAGGTGAAGGCTGTCTGCCCAGAGAAATACATAATTTATATAAGAAAATAAATTTCATAAAGAAATTGCCTCTTAGGTCTATATTATTCTAAAATGCTAACTCATACCAGCTAGTTCTTGGGCTTCTTTTTGGCAAGAAGGACATGACAGGAACTAACAGTGCTCTGAGGAGACAAGTGCTTGTCCTCAGAAAGATCACCCTGCCTAAGATGAAAATAGAATGCAAGTTTACTCTTTAAAGTAGAGCCACGGCCCTGGCAAGTAAATGAACAAGCTTTTAATACAGCTCAGTTATGTAAAATACTGTACACTGTAAAAGATCTAGAAAACTAGAGCTTCAAGTCATGTTTTAAAAAGGCCATAAGCTCAATTGAAAAAAACCAAGTAGAGTACAAAACTGCAACAAGAGCCCACACTGACTCCATGACTTCTTGCTCCCCAAGTCCTGCAGAGCTGCAGCCATATCTAGGTCCCATCACATTGGTCTGCTGTGTAGATAAGCATGTCCAGCCTTGGGGTAGGTAGGGGCTGCATTGGGCCCTGATGTCATTGGGTATTAAATTGGACCAGGCAGCAGAGTATCAAACAGCCAGCATGAAGGGAAGGTGCAACACCGCGACCCAATTCTACCCCAAGCTTCAACTTGTGGGTATTGGTACTTCCTGGGAGCTGTGCTGAGTTCTTGTATGTTTGCTTGTTAAACACATCCACAGGAAGGCCCCACTGCGTGGTCTAATGGTGATTTTTCCAGCTTGCTCATGTACTACAGCCTATGGGGAAACAAAAGGAAGAGAATGAAGTCACACAAAGCAAGTCTATGCATCTAAAGCTGCAGGTGCTTACATAAGTCACTCAGTCCTAAGTTTTTCAGAAAGCAGATTCAGAGAAGTCAGACTGGTAGGAAAGGCAAAGTTTGATTTTCCACAATCTAAAAGTTTTAGGAAATTTTTCTGCTGACAGAATAGGAAGTGGTATACCTCTTATTTCCCCGTGTGCTGCAGATGAACCATTTAGCTGGCCTTCTCTTGCCATCCCTGTTAAAAACAGAACATTGGTATAGGAATTAGATGAAGGGGAAACTTTTTAAAAACATTTTGTGTGTGTTGTGTGCGAGTGTACAAGTCAGGACTATTGGGTGTTGGTTCTCTTCACTGCGGAATGCAGGGATAGAACTCATGTCGTCAAACTTGGCAGAAAATGCCTTTACCCATAGCCATTTTGCTGTTCCTGGGAAAGCTAAAACTATTAATGGCAAAAATGAAAACTAAGGGGAGCTAAGGGCACAGGGTATAACTAAAGATGACATTTAGGAATGACACAAGATGAGGTACTAAATAGAAGCAGTAAGTTCCTTATTGCACTAAGATTGGTTTTTGTCTGAATAGATGTCACTGTTGCCACATTAGGCTGTAACTCCAGAACTTCTAAGCTCTGGCCTCCCTGGTAGTTGGAATTCTAGGTGTGTACTACTTTGTAAGACTTTGCAAGACTGCTTGTAAACAATTTTTTTTTTAATGTGTAGGAGTATTTTGCCTGCATTTATGTTTCTGCACCATGTTCATGGCTGGTGCCTGAGGAAGCCAGAAGGTGTTAGAACTGGAATGGAATTACAGATGGTTGTGAACTACTATACGGGTACTAGGAATTGAACCCAGATCCTCTGGTGCAGTCAGAGCTCTTACCCAGCTGAGCTGTGTTCAGCCCCCAAACATTTTACATAGACAAAATGTGGCTGCTTACTTTATTCCCAGCAATTAAAAATTTTGTACCTCACACAGTCTCACTAGCTACATTTCATGTAGTCAATATGTATGTACTGATAAAAACAAAGCAGGTCATGGTGATGTAGGAGGGTGAGGATGAAGGATCATGAGTTCAAGGCCATCCTGGGCTACACAGCTATTTTCAGGCAAATACAGAATATAGGGTTTTTGAAACCCCATGTTTTCATTTATTTTATTTTTATAAGTGTACAAGACTAAACTTTGTTTACAAAAAAAATGCATTGGTTAAATCAGAAATTGGTTATTGGTTAAATCAGTTACTGGTTAAGTAACTGAAATAGCATTATACTAAAATAGTTGCTGGTATAGTAATGCTTTACACTTTTCTGTTCTCCTTGATGACTTCTTAGCAGCATGTATTGACTGACACTTAAAGCATAATAGATGGAAGACAGTTTTGATTACACATAGAATCAAGAAAAACTACTCTGCTAAACTTGGAGGTTACCTGACAGGCAATTCCAATAGAGAGTCCCATGGCCATATCAAAAACTCTTGATTTAAAAATAGACTGGGCAGTGGTGGTGTATGTTTTTAATCCCAGTACTTGGGAGGAGGAGGGAGGTACATCCCTGAGTCTGAGTACAGCCAGGGCTACAAAGAGAAACCCTGTCTCCCAAAACAAAGCAAACAAAAATAAACAGAATGTCTTCTTAACTGGTAACTGGAAAGCCACTCTAGAGAGCCTGGTAGCTAGTAACTATCTGCACCACTCTACAACATTCAGGATGTTAACATAAAATTGAGTGCAATACAAAGGACTGTTGTCCAGATTGTTGTTTTACAGAGTACCTTTTCCTGGTAGAGGATCCAGTAAAGAATCAAATTAACTAGAGCTTGGATGTGTCTCTAGTTTATGTAATCAGCACATGCAAGAGAAAAATCCAACCCAGTTTGCAAACATCAGCCTAAAGGTCTAGCACACTGAGGGATACCAGAAAAATTTCCCTCAAGAAGATGGCAGATCATTTCATGAAAGAGACAAGCTCAAAGCTTTGCCTTTCTAAGTATTTTCTAAGCCTTTGGAGAGGGAGGGGAAGAGTACCTGAAGCCTTTAATGTTTGGTTATAATAACAGCATTTTAAATAAACAACAAGTCTGCTTTAGCCCAGAACTCTCAACAGATCCGCTTCAGCCTACCAAGCACTGCCAAGACCTAACTCAAAAGAAATTATTACTACATTAGAATTCTACTTGGGAGTCATCTCTGGGAATGATTAAATTTAGGGAAATGTACTAGATTACCTGTATTTTAATGTGTCATCTAAGATACATTCAAATTGGAAAAAAAAAAAAAAACTCATTAAAGTTTGAAGCAAAGCTGGGCAGTGGTATCGAATGCCTTTAACCCCAGCACTCAGGAGGCAGAGGCAGGTAGATCTCTGTGAGTTCGAGGCCAGCCTGGTTTACAGAGCAAGTGCCAAGATAGGCTCCAAAGCTACACAAAGAAATCCTGTCTTAAAAAAAAAAAAAGTTTGAAGTAAGGCTGAGAGATGGCTCAACAGTAAAGAGCACTGGCTGCTCTTCCAGAGGGCCTGGGTTCAATTCCCAGCATCCACATGGCAGCTTACATACCAGTCTATAACTGCAGTTCCAGGGCTTTTGACACCCTCACACAGACATAGATGCAGGCAAAATACCAACATAAAGTTATATATAAAAGTTTGAGGTAGGCGGGGTATAGTGGTGTGTGTTTATATAATCATGGTACTTGTAAAGTTGAGACAGGATTCAGAGTTCTAGGTCAACCTGGCCTACATAGTAGATTCAAGGCCAGCATGGGGGTCGGGGGTGCAGAGGCAGGGAGGTCTCTTGAATTTGAGGTCAGCCTGGTCTATATAGCAAGTCCCTGTCTCAAAAAATAAAAACAAGACAACAGCCCCCTCCCTAACCCCCCCCCCCAAAAAAAACCTTACCAACAAACCCAGGTTCTTTTTTATTTGTTTGTTTTTGAGACAGGGTTTCTCTGTGGCTTTGGAGGCTGTCCTGGAACTAGCTCTTGTAGACCAGGCTGGTCTCGAACTCACAGAGATCCACCAGCCTCTGCCTCCCAAGTGCTGGGATTAAAGGCATGCGCCACCATCGCCTGGCTCAAACCCAGGTTCTTTAACAACAGTGTATAACAAACAGCAAGAAAATTTTTTAGAATTGGGTGGGTGAGCTGGGCGTTGGTCCAAGGCCCATGCCTTTAACCCCAGTACTTGGGAGGCAGAGGCAGGCAGATCTCTGAGTTCAAGGCCAGGCTGGTTTACAGAGCAAGTGTCAGGATAGACTCCAAATCTACACAGAGAAAAACCAAAAAAGAATTGGGTAGGTGAATTAGAATGACCATATCTTAGACTTGGCCTTATTCCTCCCCCAAATCTCCCAAGTTTTCCCCACCTGAAGCTGGAGTCTTGCTATGGTGCCCAGGCTGGCCTTGACCTTTTGGTCCTCCAGCCATAGCCTTCTGAGTGCTGAGATACAGGTATGCACCGCCATGGTTTGTCACTTCTATCTTTAGTTCAACTGTGTGTGCAACCACATTATTTTTTAGGGAAACATTCTTACAGGATAAATTATATCAGTAGACTTTCTGAAACAAAATGTTCTGAAATTTTTGATATATACATGAAAAAAATTCCTCATAAAGTTAGCCAAGGCTTAACAGTCACTTATCTCCATTTTGGAACCTGAATTTTAACTGCATCTCATTTGAACTAACCCATCTTCAGAAATGTTTCTTTTTTTGTTAAGAGTGTGTGTGTGTGTGTGTGTGTGTGTGTGTGTGTGTGTGAGAGAGAGAGAGAGAGAGAGAGAGAGAGGAAGGGAGGGAGGGAGAGAGAGAGAGATAGGGAAGGAGAGGGAGCCTCCTGATTCAGTTGTTGGGACTGAAAGTGGGTCCTCTGCAACAGCAGCAAGTGCTCTTAACCAATAAGCCATCTCTCCAGCCCCTCAAAGAGTTTTTTATTATTATAATGTTTGTGATTCCTGTGTAGGACATGCATGTGCCATAGCACGTGTGGAGGTCAAAGAACCACTTTCAGGAGTAGGTTCCTTTCCACAGGAGGCTGAGAGATTGAGTTCAGGTAGTCAGGCTTGAGTGGCAAGTGCTTTTTCCTACTGAGGAAAGCTGGCCCGAAGTTAAAAATCTTTAAATGGTTTTCTTTCTCTCTGTGTGTATGATGACTTGGAAAGGTATATATTATGATCATTTTCCCATTATCAAAATGGCACTTTGGCATGACCTGAAGACTGACACTTCTTCCTCTTCCCAAACTGGTCAAACACTACACATTCCCCATCTTTTTTTTTTTTTTTGGTTTTTGGAGACAGGGTTTCTCCATATAGCTTTGGAGCCTATCCTGGCACTCACTCTGGAGACCAGGCTGGCCTCAAACTCAGAGATCCGCCTGCTTCTGCCTCCTGAGTGCTGGGATTAAAGGCATGCACCACCAACGCCCGGCACATTCCCCATCTTAGTAGTGATTTTATTCATCGAAAACACAAAAAGCCAAAGGGTTGCTGCTCTTTGACCTTCCCTTACCTGGTCTGCCTCTTGTGGAGATCTCATATGTCAGTCGCTTGAAATATTCTGGAAGATCAGCATAGTCATTTCCATAGGAGATGACTTTAATTCCCTTGTCCAGCATGTTTTCTCGAAGCTTCTTGAACTCATCTACATCTCCTCTCCGAACCAGCATGAAATGTTCTAGATCAGACTTATGCTTGACAGCCTCTAGGAACAGGGCCTGGAAAGTGGTGTCGTCCACCGTCCAGCCACAACCCAAGAAAAGAAATGACTTGTTTTCATAGAGTTTCTGAATCTCTCTCTTCAAGGAAAAGAAAACAACATATTAATGACACAGAAGACAGACACAAGATATAGCTGAAGCACAAAAGTCAACAGTCCATAACTGCTACAGTTAGCAGACTGCAACCTACTGATCAGGGTTTAAGAGGGAAATACTTTACAAGAGAGTTTGATTTCCTAGTTATTATTACAACGTGATCCTTGATCTAAAGTTGTGCTTTACCTGACATTCTGCTGAAGGTTCTCTTTTGTTTCTTTAAAATATATATAACTTTGTGTATATGGTGTGTGTACATTAGTATGCATGCCATAGAATGATGTGGAAATCAGAGGACGACTATGAAGTCATCTTTCTCTGTCCTGTCTTTACATGGGTTCCAGGGATTAAAGTCAGATTGCAAAGCTTACACAACAAGGATTTAACTCACTGAGCCATCTTGTTGGTCCTTCTGTTTTGTCTTTAAACAGTTTCACCAAATTGGCACTAGTCTACTGGTCTCAAAGGTTTAATCTGATTTATGTTCTTGGTTAATTAGACAACCAACGGGTCTTTAATGTATCTTAGCCCTTTCCACTTTCTGGAAAAATTTTGACAACTTTTAAATTTTTATTTATTTTTAGTGTGTATGTGTACATTACATATCATATGTGGAGGCTAGAGGTTGATGTTGGGAGTTCTCTTCCATTGTTTTCCATTTTATATATTGAGGCAGGTCTCTTATTTGAACCTTAACTTGTAGATTCAGTCTAACTAGACCGCTGACCCAGAAAGTCTTCTCCCCTGTTTCCACCTTCCAAATGTTGGGATTATAGGCACATGCCAGTGTCCTTGGCATTTATGTCAGGGCTAGGGCTAGGACTATGCTCCTCACATTGTGGGGCAAGTGCTTTACCCACTTGGCCATCTTGCTGGCCCTCAAATATTTTTTCCCTTACAAACTGAATGAGTGATCATCAGAAAACATAATTCTATCATTAGATATGGTCAAAGGAACCTGATTACTAAAAACATCACTGTGCATATCTACATAATTTGTGTCTGCATAGAGCGCACATACACACACGAAGCATTCCCGGTTTAAACATGTATATATGAACAAGTCCAAAACTTGAACCCCAAAGATCAATAAACCCAAAGAAGAAAGCCTCCATTTTGTCATTCCAATCATTTTGTTTTGCAATTTTTCCAAATAAACAGTCAAGTGTAAATGAGTGGGCAGTTTTTTTTTTATTATTATTATAATCTATGCCCAAACTATTAACTGTTTTTTTTTTTTTTTTTTAAAAAAAACTGCCTAAATTGTTTTGGACATAAACTTATTAAGAAACCAAATGATGAAGAAGGAGACTAATATATTCTTGGTGTGTGATGCCCATGAGGGAGTGCCATCTGCTGGCTGTTCACCAAGCACAGGAAAATACCCACCCTATGATCTGACACCTGCATTTCTTAGGATGGCATGCACATCCAGGGCTAAGAGGCAAGGGAGAGAGGTCTGACTTCCTACTTGTTTTGATTAATGAGAAGTAAATGCTCCTGTTAATGCTTAGAATATTCTCAGAAATATCTTCAGGAGCGAAAGCCCAACTAGAACAGCACCACTTACCATAACTTCAGTGTTCCTGAGCACATTCTGATATCCAGCTGGGTGGAGGACAATGCCACTAGGATTGGTATAGACCCCATGGATGTGTAACACACTTAGCTTCCGCTTCTCCTGAGCCCACTCCAGGACCTGCACAATACATACACAGCTCGACCAGGATGGCAAGTGAGCACCTGCTTCAAAGTCACAATGTGTAAGAAGCTGACTGAGGATTAGACTTCTGACATAACTGTCCAGCTTCACGGTATCATAAGGATGAGAATTAGAAGACTTGATGTGCCCAAGTTCCTATGTTATGACTGTCAGGAATGATGGCAGCAAATCTAGTGACTTCTCTTTGAAAGCTGCTATCAGCAATTAGAATTTGCCACCTTTGGCAGAACAATTAGGAAAACTTCCTCTGGTGATGGCTCAAGCCCTGGTATAAACCTTCCATCCTTCCTCCTTTCATTCCCCATGAGGTCTTTCTATGAAGCCCTTGCTATCCTAAACTCTATGGAGAAGAGACTGTCTTCAAACTCACAGAGATCCATTTGCTTCTGCTTCCTGAGTGCTAAGATTAAATGTGTGTATCATTATACCTAATTTATTTTCATTCTCTTTTGCCCAGGCTGGCCTTCAACTTAAAATCCTCACACCCCAGCATTCTGAATACTGGGATTACAGGAATGTACCACCACATCTGGCTCAATTCCCAATCTGGGTCCCAGGTCAGCAAAACCAAAGCAGTATTCCATCTACTACCCTAGCAGAGGCAGGCTTGTGGTACTGGGGGAATCATTTATCTATTCAGACTATTCAGCTAGGCACTAAGATGGACACAAAGAAAGGTTCCAAGGAAACAAAAAAATGAAAATGACAAAACCACAGAGCAGGGCAAATAACCTTAAAGGAATCATCTCTCCATCAACGTCTTTCAAATTTATGTGTGTGTGTTTATGTGGTGTATTTGGGGGCGTGGTACCTCCATGGTACACATGTAGAGATCAGAAGACAACTTGCAAATTTGGTTCTCTCTTTCCACCATGTAGGTCCTGGCGACTGATCCACTTGGTGGAAAGTGCCTAGTGATCCATCTCTCAGCTCACTCCATTGTAGGGGAAGCTGTAGCCATGCCTACTTAGGTGAGGGCGTGGTCAGGCACACCTGTAGCCAGCCCCTAAGTAGGCGTGGCTACAGCTTCCCCTACACACTCCCATTTTTCTTTGTAAAAATTTGAGATGGAATTTCTCTCTTCTTTGCCTCACTGGCTGGAAACTCCCAAAGTTTGGTTAGATAGCTGACCTACTGAACCACTGCTCCAGTCTCTGCAAATGACTAGTCTCACCCTTATAATTGGGCAAAACTGTCAATACTCATAACTTTTAAATCTTTGCATTTTATTGTATACTGGTTTTACCTTAAAAAAATCAACAAAACAAACAAAAAAATGCCCAACCAACCCCAAAAGTACAAGCAAGGAAAGCAGCCTTCTTTTTCACAGTTACAGTTTTAACTGGAGATACCCATCACAGGTTTGTGGTTTAAGTGCTGGTCTCCAACTCATGATGCTATTTGGGGAGGTGAAGTCTTGCCAGTAAAATACACCACTAGGGAAGAGATTTATAAAGGTTATAACCTGGTCCTGATTCTGGTCCACTCTCTTGCTCTGTGTTCCACTATGATGTGAACAGTCTCTACCCATGCTCCCACCACCACAAAAGGGAACTTTTCCACTGTGCTCTTACTGTGAGGCCTAAAATTCCCTGAAATAGGGAGCTCCAATAAGACTTTCCTCCTTTAGCTTGTTTCTGTTTGATGTTTTGGTCACAGCTATGTGAAAAGTAACTAATACAATTCTTCTACAGGGATACTAACATACTGGCCAGACGCAGCTTTTCTGAGGAAGATAAAACCCACTACCCAAAGAGGAGACTACTGGTTAACATTTTACCTTTTTCTCATCAGTAAGGTCGAGGGATTCAAGCTGTTTTCCCTGGTCAGCTGCATATAGTTCTAGAAGATTATCAAAATTTGTAGTTAATACTAGAGCTCCATTTTCCATCAGATGGAGGACAGACTGAAGGAGCTGTTTTCCAGAATCTTCCATCTTTGACTCCAGGTCATCAAATACTTCATATAAACAGTCTTTGAAAAATGTTGATCGAACATTACTGGTACGCTGCATGTGTGGGAGATTTAAAAGACAACAAAATTTCGTAAGTGCTTTGTTAACTTGTTTCAGTTGCAGAAATTATAAATTTTGAATACTTTATACTTAAAACATCATCACTCTCATCGTAACAAGGAAAATATGATGGTACATGCGAAATACAATGTCTAGCAAACAGTAAGTGATCAATACTACCACATCAGATACAAATGAGCACAAACCTTTTAAATAGACATTTTAAAACTGGAGAAATGGTTTTGAAATGGATTCCTGGCTGGCCTAGAATTCAATTCACTTTGACCAAGCTGGACTTACACTGTCAATGATCTTTCTATCTCTGCCTTCCAAGCACTGAGATTTTATGTGCTATCATGCCCAGCTTCTAAATTGTCATTTTATAGAAGGAAGAAAACGGACAAGACTAAGGGATCAAGACTAAAGGACAAGGGTAGAAAGCAAAGTACCACTGGGCAGTGGTGGTGCATGCCTTTAATCCCAGCACTCAGGAGGCAGAGGCAGGCGGATCTCTTCTGTGAATTCAAGGCCTATCTTAAAAAAAAAAAAAAAAGAAAAAAGAAAAGCAAAGCAAAGTACCAACTACCCTCAAATTAGGCCTCTGATAAGAAGGCAGCACTCAGACGTAAGGTGGAGTAGTACTGGAGTATTATCCGCCCTTCCCCTCCTTCCTTCATTCTTTTACAGAGTCTGCTTTTTTGGCAAATTGACAGAAGCTAGAGTTATTTGGGAATAGGGATCTAAAAGCCTTCACCAGATTGCCCACAGGCAAGTTTGTTAGGCACTTTACTTTTTTTCCCCCCAAGACAGGGTCTCTGGCTGTCCTGGAACTCACTCCGTAGACCAGGCTGTCCTTGAACTCAAAGAAATCCAACTATCTCTGCCTCCTTGAGTGCTGGGACTAAAGGTGTGCGCCACTACTGCCCAGCCCACACTTTCTTGATTGATGATTGATATGGGAGGGCCCAGCCTCTGTGTGTGTGTGTGTGTGTGGTGACACCCAGGGGCAGGTGATCCTGAGTGGTATAAGAAAAGAGGCTGGGGCACTCACGAGGATGAGGCTCTCTGTGAATTCAAGGCCAGCCTGGTTTTCTACATAGAGAATTCCAGAACAGTCAAGACTATATTGAGAGACTGTCTCAAAAACAAAACATATAGGTGTAGATTAGAAGAAAGGATATTCGATAGGTAGAGTTTTAGTTGGGAGGGTGGTAGGGGAGAAGGGAAGGGAGAAGGGAACTGGGATTGTCATGTAATTCAATTGTGTTTGTAACTCAAAAAAAAATCCTTAAAAAAACTATAAAAAACAAAACAAAACAAAACACATGCCCCCCTGGAAAACAAAAACAAAAAAACCCCAACCAAACAAAAACAGCAAGCAAGTGAGCAGGCTGATAAAGCAATGAGGAGTAAACCAGTAAGCAGCTCTCCTTCATGCCTGTAGGAGTTCCTGAAGTTCATGCTTCAGTTCCTGTTCTGTGTGAGCTTTTGCCCTAACTTAGCCTGAACAATGGACTACAAGCTATAAACTGAAATTTTCTTCCCAAGTTACTTTTGTTCATGGTGTTTTAATTATAGCAATAGAGACGACACTAAAACAGAGGGAAAAAAGGGAACACAGGAACAATATGCAGCCCATGCTAGCTTTGAATTTGTTATATAGTTGACTGTCACTGGTCTCAAACTCATGATCCTCTAGCCTCAGCCTCTCAAGTGCTAGCTTATAGGTATGTACTGCCATATCCAATTTAGCTTCTCTAATTACAGACATTTGGCTGCTTGTGGAGTTATGAAAACTATTTACCTGACCTAACTCAGTGATCTCTTTTTAGGCTTGCTATAAAGAATATCTATTACATGACAAAATTATGAAGAGATTTAAAATAAATTTCACAATTGCATTTTGCACTTGTTTGTTTTTACAGTGCTGGGGATGGAAACTAGAGCTTTGGACATGTATGACTGGACTATATCCATAGCTATCAATTAAACTCAGGGAATGAAAAGATGCCTCCCCATACCTTCCAGGTTTCCTTGTCTCTCAAGAATAAAATGTTCAAGTTTCCATGAAACTACTAAAGCAGATACGCACAACACATTTCAGTGTTCCTTTCCTAAAGTGACACAGTATTTTAACCAAGTAAGTGCCATTTCCTTAGTGAAAATCTTAGAACAGTTAAAAACGTCCCTGGGCTTGCTGGGAACAAGCTGTAGTTTATCTGGGTTCTGTCCATCATGGTTCTAGGCTGCTTAGCGCTCTACAGCACAGCAGAGTCCTTACTGCCCCCTGCTGTCAGCAGCTGCAAGGATTCTTTCCTTGTGTGTAAATAGACCTGTAACTCTTTTGGCCAAGAACTCAGGTCACAGTCTTCAAAAGTTTATTACACAACCACATAATTATATCACACTAATGGCACACAGGTAGTCAACAGGAGACTAATACTACTTAATTAGACGAATAACCAAATCAAAAACCTTGGAGAGGGGCCTGAAACATAGCTCAGTTATTAAGAGCACTTGCTGCTCTTTCAGAGGATGCAGGTTACATTTCCAGCATCCACATGGCTCCCAATCATCTGTAACTTCAGTTCTAAGGGATCTGATACTCTCTTCTGGCTTCCACAGGCCCCAGGCACACACAAAGTGTACATTCATACATGAGAGAAAAACTCATATAAAATTAAAAACAAAATCTACCCCTACCAAAACAGTGATGAATATTAACTCTAGTTCACAACACACAGCAACTACTATGAATGCTAATACCAGATTTACTATTAAATAAATATGATGCTCCGTTACTTTATCAAACTCTCAAGTCTACATCCCACAGCTATTCCATTTCTTGGATGGGATCTTGCAGATATAACTGCAACTGGATAAAATGACATTTATACTGCATGATCCTCACCACAAATGCAAAGCAATTGGGATAACTGACCATAGAGTGGAACCTCCTCCCACCCCCCTCTCCTTTTTATAAATCAACTAGGTATTTTGTTATAGTGACAACACTAACTTACACTCTATGCAGGAGAACAATATACTGCTAGGTAAGTATTTTTTGTTTTTTGTTTTTTGTTTTTTTTTTTAGATATGGCAACAGTGAGGGAAGGGTAGATACATTTCTGCTTACATTTGCAAAGCTGGAAGGCTACATAAAAATATATATGAATGGTGACTTAGGGCAGAGAGGAGATAAGACAAATACACCAACAGGAGCAAGATATCTCATAAATATAAATAGCTACAACCATTGATTTTTGCAATGTGTATACCAATACTTATTCAAAAGAGGAGAATTAAACCAGGCGGTGGTGGCACATGCTTTTAATCCCAGTACTTGAGAGGCAGATCTCTGAGTTTGAGGCTAGCCTGGTCTACAGAGTGAGTTTCAGGACAGGCAGGGCTACACAGAGAAACCCTGTCTCCAAAAACAAACAAACAAACAACAAAATCAGAATTAAGTTTCAGATTTAATAACTATAGTGACTTCTTACTCAGAAGTTCTTTGTTGTGTTTTGTAACTCCAACTTATACTTAGCTCATTTGTATTTCTGATCATACATGTTCTATTCCTATACCAGCCTGCTTACCAGGAGCACAAGTAAAAGTACCTAGGTAGACCATGAATTAGTCATGGATGAAGAACATGGGGTGGGGGTTGTTTTTTCTATGAAAAGACTAAAACTTGGAAATTCCTTGAATCACTTGTTTTAGTTAATTATCTTTTAGTCCCAGTTCTATGAATTATCAAATCTCCTATCGCAATACTAAAAAGATTGAGGATTTCTGCTTGTTTGTTCTGTTTTGAGATATGGCCTCACTATCTAGCCCAGGCTAGCATTGAACTTGTGATCCTCTAGCTTCTTAATGTGGGATTACAGGTGTCAGTCACCACTCTGGGCTTGGAAAGATGTCTGTGTCACTGTGTTGATTTCCTTTTTGAAATCAATGTTTTTGTCTTAGAACTAAATTTCCCACCAGTGGCCTCTGTAAGCTGAGAAAAAGGAATGAAAACATAAACAATGAGTTCAGAAGTCAAGAGGAAATGCCAGACTCCCACACAACCTCTAAGAATTTTCCTCCTTCATTTAAAGCAGTGCAGTAAATCCCATGCTACTTCATTTATTTTACCCTGTAATAAATCTTTGAGTCTCACATAGAGTAAAAGCAAATGCAGGCCTTCCTGATCATGCATCCTCCAAGGTCATTAACATCTGTACTGCATTTACATTGAGCACTAGTTTCATTCTTTCAAGTAAAACTGATGCTTGATGAAAAAAGTGGCTGCTCCACCCCTCCAACTTCAACTTCAGGTCACTCAAGTGCTGCTAGTGCCATTTATTCTTCACAAAGCCCCACAAGTGATACAAAGTAATACCACAAGTGGTTTGTGTTTTCCTCTTTGGTGCTGGGGATTCAACCACCCAATCATGCTCTAGACAGTGTGATGATCCCAGGCATCCTGATCCCACGTCTACTGTGCAAAAGCAAATGGTGATTGGTCAGTTGATTTGCCCAGGATTCCAGTGCATTTAAATGGCATGGTTTCGTTGATTCTGACAACCAAACTCTGCCTTGAATTCACAATGTTACTTCTCTATTATATGAAACTGGATCAATAGATGGGACCAATTAGCCATGTTGTGTTAGCATTGAGTAATCTAACAATTTTATTTTCCCAAACATAGAAAAGTAAAAACAAACAAAGTACCTACCTAGCTTGTGAAAAGTTCAATTCACAGCACTCCAATAAAATACAAAGGAATAAATAAATGATCACCTCCCCACCCCTGTACCAATCACCCAGTTTCAACAATCATGACACATGGCCAGTCTTGGTTAACCTAAACTCCTATGCATCACGACTTTTCCTAATTCACTGAGCTGTTGAGAGCTGCTATCAAAGTATTACATCATTTCACCACTCATTATTTTATGTACACATTCATGTACATAATAAATATATTTTTAAAAAGATACAGATCCCTTTGATATATATACCTGACTTCTTACTCGCTGTCTATAGACATTCTTTGTACATTATACAGACATTCTCGTGTTAAATCAACTTTCCATTCCTATGAAAGTTCACATTTGTTCATGGTAATTCTTTTTTATATGCTACATTATGTTTACCTATATGCTTTTGAAGATCCTTGCATCAATATCCATAAGAGATAGTGGGAGGTGTAGTGCACAATACTGGTAAATTGTCACGTGTTGTTGGAATTCACTAAGCAGCTCTTTCTGAGAGTGGGGGTCTTCCCTATTTTAGATCTAAGCACACTTGTTTCAAATTGTCCCAAAAGATCTGGGCTAGAAAGGCTAACCTCTCCATAACTCTGTGATAGGGAAGAGAACAGAAAAAGAGCCCAAGAATAAAACACTGTGCCCTTGAGATTAGCTAGGCCGTTAGCCACTTCTAACAGAAGTTAGAGCATTTGCAGTGGGAAAGATTAGCCAGAAGTCCAGCCAATGGAAGCTCAGCCATGGATAGAAAGCTCTGCTGGGAAATTTCCATGACTCCCTCAACCTCCTCAGTTGGTTCTTCAGGATGTCATGAGTATCAGTGCCTGATCTGATGATGTTCTTTCTACCTACTCCTATATGTTGTTCTACTTGGAAGCCTCCCCCGAGAAGATACCGGCTCTTCCCAGGACTCCTATTAGAAACTCCAGCTGGCTGCATTAAAAGGGGTTTCCCTCAGTCGGTTTCTGCTGGGTGTTTTATGTACTTGATTTGATGTCCCCTCCCCCACTTCCTCCCTGATTACAGACAGGGAATCTGTCTTTCTATTCTCTCTCCAGGTCTACCCCTGACATATACTCTGGTTATCTAGATAATATTTACCTTATAAAATAAATTGGAGGGGTTCCCTCCTAATTTGGGGGGGTTGGTTTGAGACAAGGTTTCTCTGTATAACAGCTCTGGCTGTTCTGGAACTCAATTTGTAGACCAGGCTGGCCTTGAACTCACAGAGATCCGCCCGCCTCTGCCTCCTGAGTGCTGGGATCAAAGGCGTGTGCCACCAACGCCCAGCCTAAAATTTCTTGTGAATATGTTGAGTTACTGCCTCTAAAAAGAACACTAAAAATTGGTTTCACTTTGTCCATTTGACGATAAAGAATTATCTCCAGCGAGCCAAGGGGCACATGCTACACTCCTAGCGCCCAGGAAGCTGAGGCAGGAGGACTTTGTGGCCAGTATGGGATGCACAAGATGCTTTCTCAAAACATAGAAACAAAATTCCAAATTAAATCTTTCTACTATTTCCTTAAAGCCATAGATATTAAGGCAACTTTTACAATGAGCATAGAAAAAGTAAATTCGAAACGTAACAAAAGTGTGTCAGTAGCCTTGTCCTCATACACACAAAGTTCTCAGCATACCACAAACAGAATAAAACGGGTCAGGATAATTACCCTGAACAGGCTCTATAAATAGATACTTTTCAGAGGAGCCAAATGTTATAAATACACAAGCAATAAACAAATATTCCTGCTAGAGTAAGCACACTGATCATGTTTTCAGCAGACTACTCACAGGGGAGAGTTTCTGAATGAGGTCATGGGCAACATGGACAAGATTCTTGTCTTCATGGAGACACTTCTGAAACTTTTTGCTTTCCTCGTCTTCTAAAAGATCAAAATCAATAGCAGCATCAAGCAAGGCCTGAATTAACCCCTTCCAGGATTTCAGGGCTGGGACTTGCGGTGCAACTGCAGCACTAATGCCAGTTCCAATCACAAGCACAAGTTCTCGAGGTTTCTTGGTTTTCAAGCTTGGAAGTAGCTTCCTGAAAAGGAAAAGGCACAAGAGGATTGGAGCATCCAGAAGACACCAGGTGCATTTGAGGACATCTGACAAAGATGTAGTTGGCTCTCACTATTCAATAGCTGGAACTTGTTTGTTTTGTTTTGAGAGACAGGGTCTCACTGTATAGTCTTAGCTGGCCTAGAACTCATTATATAGACCAGCTGACCTTGAACTCAGATTTGTTTGTCTTTGTCTCCCTCATGCTGGGATTAAAAGTGTATACTTTATAATTTTTAGTTGTAAAAATGAGGATTTCAGTTTCTGACACTTCTCCAAAGTAGAGTAAATGAAAGACATGAAAGACAATAATATTATTGCAGTTCTTACAGGAAGACAAAATACTAAACTATTTCAAGAATCCTAAAAAACAATCTTAAAATCAACTCTCTCCTCCACAGTCCTTTCCAGTTAAGAAAACCACTTATATTACAACAGGTTCAAATGTATTACAGCTGAAGTTCTGCCAACTAAATTACTCTTTAAGCCAATGGTAATTTCAAAAGGACATGTTAGATTTGTTTTCAAGAAGAAAATATTTTTATACAAATTAAGTTCATACTATTTGAGATATGATTGTAAATTAAGGAAGACAATAAAAAAAAAAAAGTGTGTGTGTGGGGGGTGGTAGTAGCTCACGCCTTTAATCCCAGCACTTGGGAGGCAGAGGAAGAGGATTTATGTGAGTTCGAGACCAGTCTGGTCTACAAGAGCTAGTTCCAGGACGGAAAAAACAAAACAAAACAAAACTTGATTCCAGATTTTATTAGCAAAGATAAAACTCAGCATGAAAGCCAAATCCTGGGAGACAAATCTGTGCATGGTTTTGTTCTAGATATCACTGGGCAAATTGGGGGAGGGGGCTCAGCAGCCTTCTGAGAACAGGAGAGCCCCATGTTTTCTGTCACAACAAAACAACCCTTTCTCATGGCGATGAGCAAAGCCCTGTTGTGAGACAGCCTGAGGACAAGCATATTTTAGCTCCCTTTTCCTCTTACTCTGTGACTACATTAAAATCATGACTTGTCTTACCCTTCTTTTTCCAAATAGTACAATGAGTAGAAACATGATCAGCAGTTAGATGAAACCCAAGGAAGAGAGAACATTTTGAAGCCCTGGGAAACAACCTCTACAACTGCCTGTCCTACTCAAATCTCTATATTCAATCACTTAACAAACAGGAAAACCTGTAAACATGCCAAAACTAGAGATGGGCTCATATATAAAATAGTTCGCCTACTGGGGGAAAAAGTTAACAGCTACTAGAAATACATAAAGAAGAATCAAGATGATGAATGAAAATTGGATGTGATAGCCGAGATCTATATATAATCTCAGAATTTGGGAGACAGAGACAGGAGGATTGGAAATTTAAGGCCAGTTACAGAAAAGTCTGTCTCAAAAAAAAAAAAAAAAAAGATAGTGAATGGCACATAAATATATATCACCCAAAGAATAAAGGAATACTTTCACAAAAGGGCTTTCAGAAAAAAAAAGAAAAAAAAATACAATTGTGCTTTATGATCTCTACCTAAATCACTAAATAACCTAAAAAGAATCCCAAACATACATTTATTTACTTAGTGTGTCTGTGTGTAAGGGACAGGCATAGTGTGTGTGTGTGTGTGTGTGTGTGTGTGTGTGTGTGTGTGTATCAGAGAACAATTTGGGGAATTGTTTCTTTCTTCTCACCATGTTGATCCTAGGAACTGAACTCAAGACACCAAGCTTAGCAGAGCCATCAGGATGGCCCTAATAGTTACTTATTAAAAAGACAGTATTAAGGCAAGATGGAAGGGAAAAATCAAGAGGTCATGGGAAGAGAAAAAAGTCTTTCACCTAAGGATCTGGCTGGGTGTCAGAAACTTGTTCACAAATGACAAACCCAAGATTCTCTATAGACACAATATTCTCTTTCATAAGAGATAATGTCAAACAAGATGCTAAAAGCAACAAATGAACTACATACTTAAAGAGGTTTGTCATCTCGACTTTAGATAGTAATAATATGACTCTCCCATACCCAAGTCTAGATAAAACACCCAATAAAACTACCTTACAAGCTCATTGATAAAAGGAAGCTTAGTAAGAGGAAAAATAAGAAAAATCAGTTCATTTTATTTGTTTATTTTTTCAAGACAAGGTTTCTCTGTAGCTTTGGAGTCTGTCCTGGAACTCTCCATGTAGACTAGCTGGCCTTGAACTCACAGAGATCCGCCTGTCTCTTCCTCCCCAGTGCTGGGATTAAAGGTGTGAGCCGCCACCACCACCGCCACTGCTGAAGCCACCACCACCACCACCACCCGGCTCATTATTATTATTATTATTATTTTGGTTTTTCAAGACAGGGTTTCTCTGTGTAGCCTTGGAGCCTATCCTGGCACTTGCTCTGGAGACCAGGCTGGCTTCGAACTCACAGAGATCTGCCTGCCTCTGCCTCCCGAGTGCTGGGATCAAAGGCATGTGCCATCAACGCCCAGCTCATTTTTAATTAATTATATATATATATACACATGTGTGTGTGTGCTTTTTAAGATAGTGTCTCAAATAGCCCGGGTGTCCTGAAACTTCTGATCATCCTGCCTCCTTCTCACAAGTGTGAGAATTACAGGCATAGATCACCTTACTCAGCTCAAACTTTTACTAATTTTTAAGCTTTATGTAACCTTTAACCCCTGTTGTAAATTATATTCTGGGAAATATAACATAAAAAGCCATAGTTTCATATGGATAGCCACTGTAAAGACCCCTAAGTACAATTCTCAAGGACCTTACACTGATCCAGTATTGTCCTTTCCCTCAGCAGCCACCTCCCACAAGTCCCCATACTAAATTAAAATGGTGTACCACCCCTTGCCTTAATGAGCTCAATAGCTTTGCTTGTCCTGAAACTCTTCTCTGTAGTTTTTCCTGTATGGAGGTCTCTAAAGTAACCCCTTGGGTTACTGGTAGCAGTGCTGAGCTGTAACATCCTGCCCAGCATGTATAAAAAGTAGGGTAGAACAAGATGATAGCAGCGAGCAGGCATCAAAAGGCAACATAATTTTAGAAGTTCAGAATAAAACCCAATTCCCTTTGTAGAAGCTCAGGAATGTTCAGGCACATGTTCAGGTGGGCAGGCAGGTAGCACTAAAATACAGCTACAAGTCTGCAGAAAGTCAGCCAGAGGACACTACATTTGAGAATGCTGCACAGTGCCAGGTAGAGAGGGATTAAGGAAGACTCTGTATGAAATCTAAGACTTCTCCAACCAGTCTCCCTTGGGGCAAGCCTTCTGGACACATTCAACCTTTTCTCTGCATCCAGTCTCCATGCATTCAAGAGACGGGAGGATTTCTCTTTGGGGAAATAGCCATCATGGCAGAAAAGACCCAACTTTAGACAGGTTAGAGGTACTCAACTGCTGAACTTGCTCCAGGCTTAATATTCAGAAGGAAACTCATTAGCATATTGTGATGGTGCATATTGGTTGTCAATGTGACAGAATCTGGAATCAGCTAAAAGAAAAGCCCTTGGGCAAACCTGTAAGGAATCTTCCTGATCAGATTATTTCAAGTGGGAAGATCCACCTTAAATGTGGGTGGCACCTGGTGGCAGCTAGATTAAAAAAAATGAAGTCAGCATTGCCTTCCCATCCTGCTGACAAGTTCATCTACCTTGTCTATGCTTCAGTTCTTCACTGACATCAGAACTCATCTCCTTCTGCCCTCCAATGTGGACTCCAGACAGTGGTTTTTCAGGGATTGATCCATTAGGCCTTCAACATCAGACTGGGACTGCTGAGAAACTACTGGCTCTTCAGCTGTCCAATGTGAACTGAACCACTGTTGGACTACCCAGACCACACCATGTAAGCCAATCTAATAACCCGCCCCCCCTTAAAATATGTATTTATTCTATCAGTTCTATTCCTCTAGAACAGTGGTTCTCAATCTGTGGGCTGTGACTCCTTTAGGGGTTGCATGACCCTTTCACAGGGGTCACATATCAGATATCCAGCATATCAGATATTTGCATTAGGATTCATAACAGTAGTAAAATTACAGTTATGAAGTAACAATGAAAATAATCTTATAGTTGGGGTTCCCAGAACATGAAGAACTGTATTAAAGGGTCCCTGCATTAGGAAGGTTGAGAACCACTGATCTAGAGAACCCTAATATTCATACTCACATAGACTCCTAATTGCTTCTCAGTAGCTTAAATATGAACAAACAAACTATATGGTCACTTTACATTTGCAAAAAGCCCACATGATAAGAGGTACACATACAAAAAAGCTATAACAAGCTATATATATAACTTAGGAGGCTCAGGCAGGAAGATCATACTTGTAAGCCAGCCTGGAACTATATAGTAACACCTGTCTTCAAAAAGAAAAACTAACACTAACAAAACAGAAGAAAATTAAAAACGAAACAACAATTTTTAAAACTCCATAAGAAAAACTGAGAAAACCTTTAAGAAAGTAGAATTGATGGGGCTGGAGAGATGGCTCAGAGGTTAAGAGCACTGACTGCTCTTCCAGAGGTCCTGAGTTCAATTCCCAGCAACCACGTGGTGTCTCACAACCACCTTGAATGAGATATGGTGCCCTCTGCTGGCATGCAGACAGAAGACTGTATACATAATAAAACAAAATCCTTAAAAAAAAAAAAAAAAAAAAAAAAAAAAAAGTAGAATTGAAACAAACAACAACACCCTCCACCCCCCCCCCCCCCAGAGCCAGTCACAGTGGTGCATTCCTGTAATCTAAGAACTCAGGAGGCTGATGAAGGAGGACAGAGCTGGAGGTCAGGATGGGTTACGTACAAAGACCTTGTCATCAAACAGTGAGAAATGGGGGGTAGGGGTGGGGGAGAGAAAACATAAAACACACTCAAGACAGAAGGTTTAACATCTGAACAACAGAGATCTGCAAAGACAGAGAAATGTTTAATGGAGTTTAATATTGGCTTAACACACAATAATTACTTCAGAATGAAGTTATCAGAAGTAGCTTGAAGGTGCCATAGTATTTAGTTTCACAAGAAGATATGGTATTGTATAATTTTTTTGTGTGTGTTACTGAGAATAATGTGATTTTTGTAAGATTCTAGTGAGCGAAGGCAAAAGAGATCACACAATAAAAAAACTCCAACAAGGTTAAAAGGTTTGGTCCCCAAGGCAGCAATGCTCAGAGCTGGGGTTTTGGAGGGTAACTGGATCAACTTTATCAAGGCTTAATCAACTGATGGGTTCATAATGTGACGCATTACTGAGACTGGTAGAGAGAGACTCTGAGACACGGGGCCTACAAGGAGGTAGAGAGAATGTTATCTTGTTTCGGACACTTCTTCCCTGGCTGGCTCTGATTCCTAGCAGGCAAGAGGTGGGTAACTATTCCACATGTCCCTGAATGACATTCTAACTCACAAGATCCTTTTTTCTTTTTGTTTTTGTGAGACAGGGTTTCTCTGTATAGCTTTGGAGGTTGTCCTGGAACTCCCTCTGGAGACCAGGCTGGCCTCAAACTCACAGCGATCTGCCTGCCTCTGCCTCCCGAGTGCTGGGATCAAAGGGGTGTGCCACCAACGCCAGGCTATAATTCACAATATTCTTAAGAGCAATAGAGCCAAGAAACCATAAGCCAAAATCTCTGAAACCGTGACTAAATCACTATTTCCTCTTTTATTTCTAAAACAACTGCTAATCAGAACAATCAATCTTGGTAAGAATACTTTTCTCTGTTACTAGAGATGAGTGGTACTGTCAAAATTCTAAAAAAAAAAAAAAGTTTCCTACACAAAATTCTATTTTCAGTCATACCATTAAGTAAATGTAAGGATATGATAAAGACATCTAGTATCTCCAACAATTATTCCTTATGTATTTTTACTAAGGAAGGCACCTGGGAGCATGCTTCAGCAAAATGGAGTACATTAAAACAAAAAACAGGAGACTAAGAAGCTGACTCCTCCAGGGTTGAGTCTAGAGGTAAGAATCCATGGAATCAATTAAACTTTTAAACTTTCCAAACATTTTTCAGTATATGCTAGATTAATTCTCCTGTCAGCATCTGAAGATGAAAGGACACAAAAATTAAAAAACCTAAGACAGTCTTCAGTAATATAGAGGTTTAAAAAAAAGGCACAAAAGGAAATACAGTCATAACACTTTAGGCTTAGCTATTAATACTATTTATGGTTTGTTTAGTTTTTGAGACAGGGCCTCACTATGCAGCTCTGGTTGTCCTAGAACTTGTTGTGTAGACCAGGCTGGCCTTGAATTCACAGAGATCTGCCTGCCTCTGTTTCTGTCTCCTGAGTGCTGGAATTAAAAGCATCCTACCCAGCTTATTAATATAAAGACATAATAATGTAAATATAGAGAACTGGTTAATCAAATACAGAGATAAATATATGGGAAGATTAAGGGTGAAGCCTGTGGGGCAGCAACACACAGAGAGGAACCAGGAAAGCAAACAGAGTCCTTATATTTTATTACTAGAGAGAACATGTAGCACAACATAGCATTTAAAATGTTTGATGTCAGGTACATGCCTGCAATCTCAGCATCTGGGAGGCTGAAAAAAGAGTTCTAGACCAGCCTGGGCTATGTATCAAGACTTTGTTCACAATCAAAAACAAAACCAAACAGATGTAAAGATTAGAAAAATAGAAAATTATTATCTCTGATGAATAGGATATTATGAGCTTTAAAGTAGCAAATCTTAAAAGTATGTACATATATTACCTTAATAAAAATTAAATCCAAAGTAAAAATAATTAAATCTTTTAAATGAAAGCCATATTAATTAGTGAAAACACCTATAATTCAGGGTAGGTACCTCCCACTAATGGTGATTTTCTGTTCCTCTGATTCCCTTTCTCTTGTTTACCTGGGCTTTTTGGTGGGGGGTTCGCCATCATTGAAGAATCCAAAAATCTTGTCTATATCAGAGGCCTGGCTCCCTGTAGAAGCCATCCAGTTTCTAAAACAGATTAAACATCATGTACCATGATTAGATCTGTAAAGTACACCATTTATAACAGCACATACATCAAGCATTTTCACAAGCCATATACCCATTAAGGTATTGTGGGGTGTCCTCTGCTTAACAGAAATCCATTAATTAACGAGCATACCAACCTTAAGCAATGAAACCAGTCTAAGGGAAATAGTCTTGAAAATACAACACTCACTGTATCAGTGCTCCATACTTCCGTACTGCTTCTGTTCCTGAGAATCCCTTGCCCCCATCTCCCACCAAAATCCAGCCATGTCAACTCATGAGAGTCAGTGGCAATCACTCCATGGAACTTACATAAGAGGGCTTGGGAATCACTGAGGACTTCAAACAACCCACAGATCCATATGCTAATAGTGTTTAATTATCCACTTATACTTGGCAATTCAACAAGCAATACCATTTGTTCACTGTTAGAAATTTTTATAATGGTGATATTTAAAGACTGATATTAGCAACTTTTGTTTTGTTTTTTGAGATAGGGTTTCCTCTGTGTAACAGCTCTGGCTGTCCCAGAACTTGTTGACCAGGCTGGCTTCAAATACACAGAAATCCACTAGCCTCTACCTCTAGAGTGCTGGGACTGAAGGTATGCTTTTTTGTTTGTTTATTTGTTTTGTTGTTGTTGTGTACTTGTCTCAGCATGTGTGTGGAGGTCAGAGGATAATTTTCTGGGTCTGGTCTTGAAGGGACCAGCTCCCCATTTCGGCAGCCATAACAGCCTAGCATGTGCTTGCCTGACTTTGCCTTGGTCACTAGGAGGTCAGATGCCTGCCTCGTGGCAAGGAACCAATCAGATGTTAGCTGGTGGTGCTATGCTTTACGGCTCTGGGTGTGCTTTATGGACAAGTGCACAGCAATGATGCGCAGAGCAAAGCAATCGCCCTGGGAGGGCCTATGGGCCATAAAAACCAGTTGACCAATCAACACAGGGCAAGCCTGGAGGCACACCAACCCTGAGCCTATGCGTACCCCTAGACACCCCCCTTACACTGCCCTATAAGATTTCTATGACTTGGTTTCTCTGGGTCTTTCCTAGCCATTCGCCATGGTGGATGGATGAAAGGCCCAAGCTAACATGGGGTTATCTAGTTAAACAACTGCAATAAAACCTCTTGCTGTTTGCATCAAGTTTTTGCCTCCGCCTGGTGATTGGGTTGGCAGAGGTCCTGGGCTGAGATCCTGGGGGCCTGGGCCTCCAGGGGTCTTTCAGTCTCTTCTTCTACCGTGTGCGTTCCAGGGATCAAACTCAGATTGTCAGGCTTGGCAGCAAGCACCTTTACCTGCTGAGCCATCTCACTGGCTCAGGAGTAATATTTTAACACTGACAATGTGGAAGGTAACAGAGATGGAGTTCTGGATATGTTATGTCCCACTGTTACTATTGCAACTTTACCATTACAAAGCTCATTATTTATTAAAGCCATGCGTAGAGTTTTCTCTTGGCAAACAGAAGGCACAATTCTTTACCCATATTCCATTTCACACAATGACCTTTTCTTTGATATTAAAGTTATCAGGGAACTAGGGGTCATAAAAGTCACAAAAGTTAAGCCACAGATCATCTTACTGATAAAATCTTTGATTCTGATCACAAGAAAGCAAGGCCCTGGGAACACAGGTCAATCACCAAATCTGAAAATCTTGCCTTAACTTAATCATCTGGTGTGACAGTTAAAAGGACACTGTACATTCTTAAAAATAAAGTCAGTTGTAAACAAAAGTACATGTTTTCTAAAAACAGAATCTCTGGGGGCTTTTTTCAGTATTTCAAGTAGGAAACAGCTAAGTCAGGTCAAACTTAACTTTTCTAGACCCCAAGCACTTTGTGAATGTTGGGCACACAGTAGGTACAGCACTGTAGTGATATGTGAAGTTTTTATGTCTGGCTTTGAGAGAAATGTTTTAGCAAAGCCTTTCTATGTTTGGGTTTCAGTAGAGGCTGAGAAATTGTTTTGAGACTGTTTAAACCTTGAAGAAATGTTGTCTTTCTAGAGAGTCTGCATTTGGTGCTATGAGGGAGCTTGCAGCTGCACTGACCCTGACACTTCTGGCAGACCTGGAGTTCTTACTTTTGATTATGGCTGCCACAATCAAAAGGGACTGAGATTTGTGTGGGTTGTTGCTCTCACAGACAGCAAGAGCAAGATGACTTTGGTAGTTGGAACCTTTCCCAACCCCTATTAACCTTGTATATGTTTGAATAAAGTAACTGGAGTGAGCTAGCTGGATGTCAGTCTTTTCCAAGAAGGCTGAACCCTTCTGAAAATGGAAGGCTTAGCATTTTGGTGAGCTTCCTTCTCTCCTGTGGCATCTATGACCGACATCAAACAATACACCGTCAGTCTTCCTTCTCTTAAGTGCGTGTTTCATTTCTTAGAGTCTAAAAAGTGTTCTATTTGCTGACAGTCAGGATTTGACCATTACTGAAATATTTTCATCAAGTTCTACTTATATTATAAAAGTTATTTTCTATCTAATATTTATGCTTTATGGCGAAACAGTGATTTTAAAAAAAGTGGTTACTTCTTTCACACGTAGCAAAATCTCTCAGTTTGGGGATATGATTAAAAGTAACACTAAGGGTCCCCAGACTGATGGCTGGGAAACCAGCATGGGACTGATCCAGACCCCTGAATGTGGGTGTCAGTGAGAAGACCTTGGAAATCTATGGGGCCCCTTGTAGTGGATCAGTACTTATCCCTAGCATAGCATAGGAGTATCCCACATGGAGGGATACTCCCTGAGCCTAGACACAAGGGGGTTGGCCTAGTCCCTATCCCAAAGGATATGACAGACTTTGAAGACCCCCTATGGAAGGCCTCACCCTCCCTGGAGAGCAGATAGGGTATGGGATAGGTAGGGTATTAGTTGGGGGGGCAGGGGAAGTGGGGAGGAAGGGAGGGAGAGGGACCTGGGATTAATATGTAAAATAATCTTCTTTCTAATTAAAATTTTAAAAATGTAACACTAAGGAAGGCAAACATATTTATGTCTCCCCCCCTGCCCTCCCACCCATAAACACAGTTCTGTAAACCCATAAACACAGTTCTGTAAACCTATCACTTAAAGAAATTAAACGCAGCTGGGCATGATGGAACATGCTTTCAATCCCAGCACTTGGGAGGCAGTGTCAGGCAGATCTCCAAGACCAGGCAGCCTAGTCTACAAAGCAAGTTCGAAGAAAGAGCTACATAGATAAACACTGTCTTCAACTCCCCCTGCCAAAACAACAATAAAGAGCACTGAGAAACACAAAATAAATTGAACTTAATGTAAGTTTTGAACCTTGGATTATTCAGAATTTAGTGCTTAATTCAAATACTAACCCAGTGTTGTTTAAAATTTTTTAAAAAATTAAAAGACAGGCAGTTGTGGCATACACCTTTAGAACCAGCACTATGGAGGTAGAAGAAGGCAAATCTCTAAGTTTGAAGCTAGCCTTGTCTACAGAGTGAGTTCCAGGACAGTCAGATCTACACAGAAAAACCCTATCTCAAAAAGCCTAAAACAAAAAGAAAAATTAAAAATTGCTTGGCAGTGGTGGCATAGCACTCAGGAGGCAGAGGCAGGCAGATCTCTAAGTCTGAGGCCAACCTGGTCTACAGAAAGAGTCTACAGGGCAGTCAAGACTGCACAGAGAAACCCTATCTTGCCCTATCTTGGAAAAACAAAACAAGAACAAAAACAAATTAAAAAAAAATAACAGTACTTATCACAGGCCATGTAAAATTTATAAACATTAGCTCATTGAATTCCCTCAACCTTATTATTAGGTAATATCTCTGATCTGAAAAATCATATAAAACATGTGACCCACTAACATCATGTTATATAGTAAAAATGCAGGTACACTAAAAAACTGTACACAACACCATCAGGCTATGTGTATTTAAAGAATAAATTAATACTGTATTTTAGACTTGTGAACCCAAATATTAAAAAATAAAAAACCCCAAACTTGAAATATTTCTGGTCTTAAACCTGTCATTTAAAGGAGTTTCGACCTGCATTATTAACCTACTTTATGGATGATAAAACTATAACACAAAAAGGTTGTTGGTACCTAGTATTCCCAAAATCCAAACCAAGCAACTCTGCTCTTCCTTGCAATGCCATGTCCTCAGCAACACTGCTAACGAAAATGTTCTCCAACTACCAGTTCTTTAGCCTTAAAATATTTTTTGAAGTCCAAAACTGTTTTTTAAGTGCTAAAAATTATAGCAAGCAGATTCACTTGAAAAAACTGTGTGTAGAGTTCAATGGACATGTCACAAGTAGTCATGGTGGAGGCATGTACTCTTGCAGCCTTTTCAGTTTGGAAGCTCAAAGAACTATTTGCTATTCACCTTTCACTGCTGATGATCACCAGCCAAACTCTAGTTCTGCCATTTTTCTGGGAAAAGGCAGCATCTGCTTTGCTGTCTTCTCATCCTGACCACTGGTTAATTTCTGATGCTTTTCTTTACACAACCTTTCGGCAAGCTCATTTCAGCTGCTGTAGTTTAAGAAAATTAAACATGCATAACAGGCTCTATCTGGGAATGTTCTAGGTTCTATTACTGAGAAGCTGAATGAAAACTAATTCTGTATGCCCTTATCACAGCTGGTCATCCACTCATCTTGTTTTTGAACAGACTAATATTTTGCCCCCCCCCCCCCGTCAAGGGTCAAGGGACGTCTTATGAGATATCTCCCAAGTGTATATCCCAGTGCATACGATTTTTATTGGGTTTTTTTTTGGGGGGGGGTCCCTTTTGCATTTATTCTAAACAGTATGCAGTGCTGCTAAAAAGCCTCAAAGCTAAGTATGGAAAACTGGTACAGAATTCCTAGCATGTATCAGTTAGTTCACACATCAATTTCTCCATGATTACTATTTTAGCTTTTGGTTCAGCAGAGCTTGCTATGTGTAAGGCATGAGCAAAGACATGAGTAAATGTGTGTTGACATGGGTACAGCCATGCCAAGGGCTTGTCAGGGAGTAGAAAAACCTTCCCCAGGTAAGGGTCGATGGCAAAGCCTTCCTCTGGTCTAAGTGTGGATGTTAATAGCATGTGTAGATATTTATGGCCTGAAGACTTCTCTCCTACAGTTAGCTATATAATAGTAAACAGACCAAATGTGGGGTGAGAAGCTGGCTTTGGTCTCTCCATTAGAGAGCCTAGAACATCCAATCCCAGCTTTTCTTTCTGTATGTCTGTCTTTTCTCAATTCCTTGCTACTCTAGTCAGGTCAATCCCCGAAGCCATGAAGAATACAGGACCTATGTATAGTTGACATGGGAACACTTTTCTGCCACAAGCAAACAGAGGCATTACCTGTGGCAGTATTCTCATTACTCCAATGACAGCTAAGCCACTGAGAAATCCTTCAAGGCTACTGAGTAAATCAAAATCAAGTCAGATGCTTAGTGAACACTGAAAAAGTTGATAGTGATGTCATTAACAAAACTTTCAAGCCAAAATCTTCAAATGAGAGAGAACATCATGGTTCAATGCCAGATTCAGCTACATAGTGAGTTCAAGGCCAACCTGTACCATATGAGACCCTCTATTAAAAATCAGAAGACAGAGCATTTATAATTGCAACCTGTGATCTCGGCAGAAACAGAGCTGGGGGTGGGGAAATTCAAGATAACCTTCTAAGAAAAACTCTGAAAAAAATGGGGAAAAGAGAGTGGAAAGAATGGGGACTAGTTAACTGGATGATAGCTAGGATGGCATTTAATAAAGGACCCAGGATCCGGAACCATCAGAATCCCAGCAGCTCTTGCTTTCCCAGCATCGTGGAGGCAGCACAAAGGGCAAACCCTGGTTCTTCTCTGCACTCAGCATTCAGTTGGGTCTCCTAGCTGCTTTCTCATTCTGACAGGCTTCCAGCACATGTGCAGTACTCAATTCAGCCAAGCCCCACACTACAAAAAACTTGGAATAACACCATGTGATAGATGGGCAGAAGGAATAAATCAAGTGGAGGGAAAGTCCAATATTTTGGGGGGTTTTGCCAGAAAGCAAAGGATTTACAAGTAACCAATATAAAAGACTGGCACATTTCTTGCAGCAAGCTTCTCCATTTTTGTTTATGAAAAATGAAACAATAACTGAAATAAAGAACACTTTCTTCTGCAGCAAAAGGGTTAACTTTTTTTTTTTTTTTTAAGGAAATGATAGTCATCCTATATCTTGAGAAAAACCCAAGCCCCTCTAATTGTGGCTATTGGACTAATTCCAACACATCTGTGTTTTGGCAGCTGTCAGGGAAGAGAGGAAGGAAAAGATACCCAGTATAAGTAAGGTACCACAAAGGAACATTCCACAGCATGTTGAATGGAACACATTCAATAAAATATTTGTCTGAATAGTTGATAAATTCAGTCCACTATGTGCAGTACAGCTTTTCCTATCAGTGTACAAAAGCAAGCTTGCTGTGTCCTCCTAAGACTCAAACAGAGACAGGAATGATGTCCAGTGAGCAGGATTTTGCTCTCTGAGCCCGGGGGCTTGAAATGTTTCCTCTCCCCATGGTTAACTTAGCTCCGACCATCATTCTTCAGCAGCCTGCCAGAAACCTGACTTTTGTCAGATAATCTCTACATCAAACTCATTTCCTGAAAACTTGCCACTGGTAACGTGCTAGCTTGATGTCACTTATTCTTTTACAAGCACTCATTCACATCCAATGTGAAAAGAGTCTCATTAGTTGCAAGGGTTCTGAAAGACCCCAAATTCCATTAAGTCATTTCACTCAAGCCCCAAATAAATCATATTGATATTTTAGGCTCATGACCTTGGATGTTCTTTTTATCAGTTACAGTTTATGTGTATGGGTGTTTTGCCTACAAGTATGTATGTGCTTGCTTTCAGAAGCCAGAGGCTGTCAGATCTCTTGGGACTGGAGTTATAGATAGTTGTGAGCTGCCACATGAATGCTGGGAATTGAACCCAGGTCCTCTCTATACCAGTAGACAGTGCTCTTAACCACTAAGGCATCTTTCTACCCCCTTTATCAATTATTATTATTATTATTATTATTATTATTATTATGTTTTGTTTTTCGAAACAGGGTTTCTCTGTGTAGCTTTGGAGCCTATCCTGGCCCTTGATCTAGAGACCAGGTTAGCCTCGAACTCACAGAGATCTGCCTGCCTCTGCCTCCTGAGTGCTGGGATTAAAGGCGTGTGCCACCAATGCCTGGCTTTTATCAATTATTTTTAATTGTAAAGTCAAATTGACAGTTCAGTTGATAAAAGTGCTTGCCTTGCAAGTACAAGGACCTTAGTTCAATCCTCCAGAACCTACAATTTTAAAAAGCAGCTACAGTGGCACACATTTGAAATTCTAGAGCTGGAGAGATGGAAAGCAGCAGCCAGAAGTGGTAGCATACACTTGTAACCCTAGTACTGGGAGGCAGAAACAGTTGAAACTGGGGCTTGCTAGCCAGTTTCAGCTAGCTTAAACCTAGCTTACTCAGCCAACTGAGGAAGGCCAATGAGCAATCCTGTCTCAACAAACAAGGTGGATGGTTCCTGAGGAAAAATATCTGAGGTTGACTTCTGGCATTCCTATATATATGGCAAATGTGCGTGTGCATCTGAACATGCATACACATGGGGGGGGGAGTCCCCTGGGATGCACATAAGCATATATACAACCAAGTCCAATTTACTCATTGCAACATTACTTACATTTGAGTTCATACATATATTAAACATGATATAGCAGATAAGTAAAAAGTAAGAAATTTATAGGTTTTCTCTGTATAAAAACTAATTTCCAGAATACAAAAAGGGTCTTACTAATAAGCTTTGAGTACAATTTTTTGTTTTCTTTTAGCAGCTTTAAATGTCTACTACGTGCTAGGCTCTTGAATTCTCTACTTCAAAAGGAAATAGAACTGGAGGCTAAAGAGGCCGTTACATGTCCTTTTAAGGAAAGAAAGTAGTCAGGCATGGAGGAACATACCTGTAGCCCCAGCATTCCGAAGGTAGCAAGAGGATCTGGAGATGGCGGCCAGCCTGGGCTTTGTAGAGATACCCTATCTCCAAGAAATTATGATGGGAGAACTATTAGAGTGGGAGGTGATATCTATAACCATTTGTTCTGGATGGAGAGAAAAGGTATGTTGACTTTTAAGAATCCTTCTAATTTGTAGTTATATGAACATGTACCACTTTCCTTTTATTTTTTGTTGTTGCTATTAGCAGAAAGTATAATGTTCTGCCTCAGACCCATGTTTCTGAACACTCTCTAGTAATTTTATTTCAGCTCCAACCTCCTAGCAAACTACCCTAGAAACAATGAATGACAATTTGTAGAACAGGATTCTAATAGAAAACAGTGATAAATTGAGAAAGAAGTTTTACAAAGTACAAAAAGCTACTCTAGTCATGACACAAAACTCAGAACATTAAGAAAAGATGAGCTTTGGGGCATGATGGCTAGAACTGCCCCAGGATCACTCTGAACAGACTAGAGGACATAGTTCTTTATAAAGAGCATGTCTTTATAAAGACACTCCAATGCACAGAACCAACTTGATACAAACAACTCTGCCAATAGTCTACTATGGCCAATGACAACAGTATGACCAATTCAAGACATAAGATACACATAGAAAATTTCACTGTAGGAAATAGAAAATATTTATCACCAGGTAAAAACATTTAAAAGATTTGGTTCAACTGAGCTAGAAAGAACAGGGAACATGATAAAGCCTAATTATACATATTAGGTTAATGCTCTACCAATGAGCTATATGCCCAGGCATCTTTTAAAAACTTTTGATTGCATGTGTCTGTGTACATGTATATACACATACAAGAGTAAAGACAATTGTGGAGCCAAGAGGCATTGGATTCCCTGGAGCTGGAGTTATAGGTGGTCATGAGCCTGGTATGGGTGCTAGGAACCAAACTTGGATCCTCTGGAAGAACACTATGTGCTCTTAACCACTGACACATCTCTCTAGTAACCCCTTTTCACTTTCTATTTGAAGGAGTCTCACTAAGTATTCCAGACTAGCCTTGAACTCATTTTATAGCCCACACAAGTCTTGAACTTGTGATCCTCATGATGTAGCCTCTAGAGCAGTTGAAATGATAGAGCTATGGACAAGATCTCACATATGTGGATGAGGATGACCCTGAACTCATGATCCTCCTGCCTCTACCTCCCAAAGATTGGAATTACAGGCATTCATTTGCAGACCTGGGGAGTAAACTCAGGGTCCTGTGCATGTTAAATACTGGACTACCAAAACCTGCTCTTAAAAGGCAGTTTTCCCATGCTGGGCACAGTGGAGCAGGCTTTTAATACCAACAAGACAAAGGCTGAGTTCGAGGCCAGCCTGGTCTATAGAGTGAGTTCCAGGACAGTCAGAGCTACATAGAAAAACCCTGCCTCAGAAAACAAAAAACAAATAAAAGGCAGTTTTCCTCTTAACTAAACCCAATCTTAAACCTCTCACTGTCTGTTTTAGCAACAAGTGTCCTTACTGTCTTTGTCATCAAACAGACTTTTGGCTTGTAACCTGGCAATCTGTAAGTGGAAAAGATCAAATCGACACCCCCCCTGAATTATGGGAGATGAAAACAGAACCTTGGGCACACTAGGCACATACTCTACCACCAAATCACAATCCCGTTCTGGAATGGCAAAATCTTTAGTTTGGGGGGGGTTTTGTTTGTTTTTTTAAATGCTGGGTCCATAAGCATGTAATCCAAACCCACTGCTTTACTTACACAGATACCTGTTTGTTCAGCTGCCCTTAAACTCTGCACTCCTTTTTTAAGATTTCAAGTTAAGACATGAGTGTAGGTATTTAAAGATTACATCTGTAGAACATTTGTAGAATGGAACTTCCACACCTAATGACTGATTTACTTTGGCTTCTCAACTCTTTGAAGCTCGGGAGAAACTCATTTCTAGAAGCTGACACGTTCATTCCCTCCCTGCAGCCGCTACAGAATTCTTCAAATAGGCTTGTGCACGCTAGCCTTGATGTCTATCTGTACTCAGAATATATGCACATGATTTTATTCAAATCATGCTTCATGATCTGAGGTTCCCTACCGCATCTGACTTACATGGGCTCTGAGGGATCTTAACACTGGTCCTCATGCTTGCACAGCAAACACTCTGTCCTCTGAGTCATCACCATTCCAGAATGGGATTGTGATTTGGTGGTAGAGAATGTGCCTAGTGTGCCCAAGGGTGGATTTGTTTTTTTTAGGTATCTTTATTATGTATAGTGTTCTGCCTGCATGTACACCTGCACACCAGAAGAGGGCACCAGATCTCATCATAGATAGTTGTAAGTCACCATGTGGTTGCTGGGAATTGAACTCAGGACCTACAACTCCCTCAAACACTACATAGCATTTATACTTTGCTCTGGAAGTGCAGCCAGTGCTCTTAACTTCTGAGCCATCTCTCCAGGCCCAAGGGTAGATTCTTAATAGTAGAACTCTTTCTGTCAAAAGACTCAGGGGTATTGGTATTTGGGGACAAGAAACCAGTGCTTCTTATCTCAGAACAAATTGGGTTAAATAAAAGCATTCTATGACTTCTCATCTGCAATTAATAAAATTAAATTCCTTATCATGATTATAAAGCCCTAGCTCCACCCACCATCAGCTCTTCATCCAGCTCCCTCTCTTTTTTCTAAGCCCCTCTTGTTTCAATGCTACCAGTAGGCTGCCTGTCCACCCTTCTCCTCTAAGTGCCTCTGCTATACTCTGACCCTTTATTTGTATCTTTTAACACTTGCAATTATTGGCCTCTCACACAAGAATAACTGTTCTTTCAGGATAAGGAGAAGTTCTATCATGCTATTCCTAGGCCAGTTTCTATTACACAGTGTTTTACACAACAAAGTAAATGTTCAAACATTTGCCAATTCAATGATTATGTACCTACTTTGAGTTAAAGTCTAGAAGATAAATTGATAAGACTAATGTTAAAACCTAAGATGAATAGGTAAAGTTACAGTATTTTCTTTCATGCTAACCAAATACTTCCTGTGACCGATGCTACCAATCACCAGTTTAGGCCTTCTTTAGCTTTCAGTTTTCTCTTTCCCAACTATCTAAAAAGAAATAAGGTCATATAAGACCTTTGTTGAAAGCTACCAATGCATTTGATGAAACAGAGCTACATGGACTTAACTCAGCCTATTTCTAGTTTGTAGTTGCCTCTGATTATATTCTCCATATGCCTGCAGAATCCAAAACAATTTTATTAGTCACAAGTGGTTGAATTTTCATGTGCAAATATATACTAAATGTCAGGAATACATAGTGTTATGGTTACCAATACTGCAGTCAGCTTACCTCCCTCAAACACTACATAGCATTTATACTTTGCTCAATACCATTCTCCTCTGAGGAAGATTCTGTTATCACTATGTATCACAAATACCCTATATAATGAAACTGATTAAGCAGCTTGCTAAAAGTCACCTGACTATTATGCAGTTGTCATGGGACACTGGTTGCAGAGTCAACTTTTTTAAGATACAGCACAATAATGTCTTGGCACAGTCAACCTTGTTATGACACGATGACATGTGATATTATTCCACCTGATGAATGAGACATAGGCTATTCCCTTGGAAAGTCTAGCCTTTGGGGACAGAAAATTGTAGTCAATACTTGTAACATGGTCATGCAGGTTGAATACACACACATATTCTCTCTCTCTCTCTCTCTCTCTCTCTCTCTCTCTCTCTCTCTCTCTCTCTTTCTCTCTCTCTCTCTGATGAGGAATGTTTGTGCTCATTGAACCCTTTATAGAAAATGAAATCCTAAAGGCAAAATTGAATAAGACTGTGTTGCTGTTTCTTTTTCTTTACCTCCTGAAGCATCAACACTTGATTGCATTCTCATCTTTTCCTAATTTCTCTTCCATCCCCCTAGTGAAAGAGCAATCACTCCCCCTCCAACTTCACACATTTCTTTCCCTCCTCACTACAGTATTCTTATGGTCTAAAGTACTAACTAACTGTGGGAGATTTCTGGCTCATGTCTCTACTGTGCTTTAGATCCAGGAAACACAACTTTCAAGTTCAATGAAACTACACTCAAACACATGTGTTCTTTGAGACAGACAGTATTTCAACTAAAGTCAAAACTGCTTAACAATTATTGTGTGCCACAGACCTCTGACAGATAATCTCTACATGTTAAAATTATGGTCAACTACTACTTCCTTACGGTTTGAAATGCCAACCTAAGCACGTATTGATTTTGTAAAACTCATTTTAACAATCCCTTAAGAACAAAAAAGAATGGCTGGGTGGTGGTGGCACACACCTTTAGTCCCAGCACTCAGGAGGCAGAAGCAGGCCAATCTCTGTGAGTTCAAGACCAGCCTGGTCTACAAGAGCTAGTTCCAGGACAGCCTCCAAAGCCACAGAGAAACCCGGTCTTGAAAAAAACCAAAACCAAAAACAAAGCAAAAAGAACAAAAGAATGATGAACCAAAGGTAACCTAAGCATGTATTGATTTTGTGAAACCCATTTTAACAATCCCTTAACAAAAAAATGATGAACCAAAGGTAACCCAAGATGTGACTAAACATGCAATCTTCAACTACCTTGATAATCTCTGCAGGACTTTGTGTACTAATAAAATCAACCATAGCTGGGCAATGGTAGGGAGTGCCTTTAATCCCAGCACTCAGGAGGCAGAGGCAGGTGGTCTCTGTGAGTTTGAGGCCAGTTTGGTCTACAAAGTGAGTTCCAGGACACCCAGAACTGTTATACAGAGAAACTCCTGTCTCGAAAAAAAAAAAACAACAACAACAAAAAAAAACAAAAAACAAAAAAAAACAAAAACACAAAACAAAACAACTCAAAACCTTAAAAACAACCCACAGTATTTTGTGTGATATCTAAGTAAGCTGAGAGTAAAAGCATTGTTTAGACAAGAAAAGAGAACATGAAAGCACCACAAAAAAAAAAATCAAGAGATTGGGCTGGAGAGATGGCTCAGAGGTTAAGAGTACTGGCTGCTCTTCCAGAGGTCCAGAGTTCAATTCCCAGCAACCACATGGTGGCTCACAACTACCTATAATGAGACCTTGTGCCCTCTTCTGGCATGGAGGCTTACATGCAGGCAGAACACTGTATACATAATAAACAAACAAACAAAATCAACAGATTATTATCTTCATAGAGCCCATTAAAGATTTTATTTATTATGTATACAGTCTTCTGCCTGCAGGCCAGCAGAGGGCACCAGATCTCATTCAAGGTGATTGTGAGCCACCATGTGGTTGCCAGGAATTGAACTCAAGACCTCTCAAAGAACAGTCAGTGCTCTTAACCGATGAGCCATCTCTCCGGCCCGGAGCCCACCAAGTTTTAACTCAGGAGAAACAGCTCCAAAAGCACTGCTGTGGCCTGTGAAAATAACCGAAGAGGAAGAAATTTACCAGACAAAAGCAGACTAGAGAAACCTAAAAACACTATGTCTAACAAAAAAAGAGCTTAGGAGGTCAGTGAAGACAAGGGAGGACTTCCAGGCAGGGAGCAGCCACAGAGGGTAGCTGGCACCTCTCCCATACCTTGGAGGACAAATCCTGTGTAGACATTGCAGGAACAAAAATAAATTTATAATGGAACAGGTATGTAGAAAAGGCAAGAGGGCTGGAGAGCTGGCTACTTACTGATCTGTAGAAGACCCAGGTTCAGTGCCCAGCATTCACCTGGCACTTCATAACCATCCATAACTCCAGTTCCAGGAGCTCTGATGTCTTCTTTTATTTTGATTTTGCAAGGCACCCAGCACAAACATGGTATACAAATACACAGGCAAAACACTACACACATAAAATAATGCTTTTAAAAAGGAGCACAAAGGGAAACAAAACACCCTGTCACCCCAGTGCAGATAACTCCAGCAGACACTGTTTACTGTGCTCAGAGCACTTGATAACCTTGGCTCCATGTTCATATCAATTCAAAACTTCCTTCCATAGAGTGCCTTTGCTTCCAGCTAGCATTTTTTTTTTTTTTTCAGGCAGGTGACTATCATATTCTTACAACCCCCTTTGCAGTATTTTCCTGCCTTCCACTGATCTCAGTATCTTAGCAAAATTAACTTTTAAAAACATTCAGTGCTGGATATGGCTGTGTACACCTTAACCTTGGAAGCCAAGGCAGAACATCAAAAGCCAGAGGTTGTGGCTGGAAAGATAGGTCTAAAGAACATTGATTACTATTCCAGAGGACACAGATGGACTCCTAACACACACACACATGGTGGCTCATAACTGTCCATAACTGCAGTTCCAGGGGATCTGATACCCTATTCTGGCTTCCTCTGGTACTGCATGTATGTAGTGGACAGATGTCCACAGGTACAGGCAAAACACTCATACAGATAAAAGCAAGCAATGTTTTGCTTTGTTTTGGTGGTAGTGGGGGAATTTGAGACAGGGTTTCTTAGTGTAACAGCTCTGGCTGCCCTGGAACTCACTCTGTAGACCAGGCTGGCCTGGAACTCAGAGATCCACCTACCTCTGCCTCCCAAGTGCTGAAATTAAAGAAGTGCACCACTACTGCCTGGCTGTAAGTAAGGTATTTAAGGGTGGAGGCCAGTTTTTTTTTTTTCTGTTTTGTTTTTTTTATAGAAGACTTTGCTTTAAATGAACAAACAAATATGATTTAAACAGAGTGGTGGGACCTATCTATAATTCCAGATACAGAGCAAGATGGTTCAAGGCCAGCCTGGGCAGTATAGCAAGAATCTTGTTTCTATAAGACAATGGAGAAAAGGTCTGTATGGCTCAGAAGTAGAGAACTTAAATAGGATATGTAAGGTTTGCTTTACACAAATACAGGAACAAAACCAAGTAGTGCCAAGACTGCTACAGCTGGCTCAGGGATGTGAGACACCTGAAGGATGAGAGGGAGCCCAAGGAGAAAGAAGGTAGCTGAGGACCTATGGATTCTGAAACACTACAATAAAGCACTAACTTGTGACTTCTATTTTATTTATTTATTTTTAATTTAATTTAATTTTTTATTTTTTGGTTTTTCATGACAGGGTTTCTCTGTGGCTTTTGGAGGCTGTCCTGGAACTAGCTCTTGTAGACGAAACTGGCCTCAAACTCACAGAGATCCACCTGCCTCTGCCTCCCAAGTGCTGGGATTAAAGGTGTGCGCCACCAACACCCCGGCCAATTTGGGACTTCTAATCTCAAGTTTTCAGCTAGAGTTAAAAAGGCTAACCTTCTGAAAACAGTTAAGGAAATTTATTGTGGTGATATTTCATTTATGGTATAACAAATAAAACTTGCCCGAAGATCAGAGTGCAGAGCTAGCCACACTAGTTAGCCATAGAGGCCAGGCAGTGGTGGTACAGACCTTTAATCCCAGCACTTGAAAGACAAGATCTTTCTAACTGATCTCTGTTAGTTCAAAGCCACCCTGGGCTACATAAAATTGATACAGTCTAAAAGAGAAACAGAGCTCACACAAAGGTGATCCCAGCACTTGGAGTGACACATCTTTAATCCCAGCACTAAGAATGTAGAGACTGGGCTGAGAGAGGAATATAAGGTGGGAGGAGACAGGAGCTCAGGGCAGTCTGAAGCAGTCACTCTGAGGCAGTCAGTGTGAGGACTCATGGAGACAGGATCCCCATTCGGTATGAAGCAGAGGTAAGAACTAGTGGCTGGCTGCTTTGCTTCTTTGATCTTTCAGCTTCCCCCTCTAATATCTGACTCCACGTCTTTTATTATTAATACTGATTAGAATTTTTACTACATCCTGTGGGTACTTTGTGTTTCTCTTTGCTATGTACAGATATCATTGTGCCCACTCACCTGACTTTGGTCCTTAAGCAATTAATACTTTCTTTTCAAGCATTATCAGTAAAATGATTTTGTAAACTATAAAACCAAGACTGAGACAGGGGAGAAGACTGCAGCAGCTAAGGGCTTTCAATGAATTTTTGGAGATGGGAAACAGAAACTTTAAATGCAGACCTAAAGATATATATGGATTATCATGAAGTCTATACTGCACAATTTTCTCCACCCACTGTTAGTCAGAAAACCATTTCATTTCTCTACCTCCCAAATCAAAGCTTTAGAGAAAAGCAAAATGAAATTCGAAATGACTTGAGTCAAATACAGCCAGGATCATTAGACCTTCAAAGAAATTACAAGACAAAGGGGTGCATTTGTTTCTCAAATTACTGTTTACTAAGCATAAGGCCCTTCTCTACAATGGTGAACAGAACAGAACAAAACCAAACCACATGACCGGGAGAGCCCATAGTAGTGAGGGTTACCCAGGTAAAAAAAAAATGCTCCCTGGAAACAGGGAAGGAAGAGGGAGATGGGGCTTGACTTGAGACAGAGGGCACCTCAACCAGGTGCTCTGAGGCCAGCCTGAAAAAGGAACATGTCATTACATCTTCGAGGCAAGATACAACCAGGCAGAGAATTGCCAGTGAAAGCCCTCCAATCACTTGTAGGACATGAAGCTAATGTAAAGAGCTGAGAAAAATCTAAAGAACTTTAATAGACCTACCTGTAGCCTATCACATCCATGTGGTTAAAAAAAAAAAAAAAAGACTCAAACACATGCACTTAGGAGGTGAAAAGTTTGATGTCAGACTCAGTTACTTAGTGAGTTCAAGGCCAGTTTAGGCTGAGGGGTGTGGGGTGGGAGGGGAGGAAGGGAGCAGAGATGATGGGAGAGTGGGGTAGAGAAAGGGGGAGAGAGAAGCAATAGAGAGGGGAGAGAGATATGGGGTAAGAAGAGGAGAAGGGGAGACAGAAGGGGGAAGGGAGGAAGCAAACAGTGACAAAAGAATCAAATGAAGGATAGAAGAGCAAATGCCTTAGAACTGAAGGATATCAACGGGCCCGCTGTAACATGGCAATAGAAAGCCCCACCCCATTGTACACTACTGTGAAACTGCATAATGTCAGGGACAGAGAACATCCTCCTAGCTTCAAGGAGGGAGAAAAGGAAACAAGAGCATGTGAAAAAGATGTGAAATGCCATCACGAGAGCAATAACCAATTCCTGAAGACAGTACAGCAATATGTCAACATTCTGTGGGAGAATTACTTCAAACCTTCATTTCTATATGCTGCTGAACCATCAAATGGGCAGCAAAATCAAGTCATCCAAATACTTCTCAGGAAATTCCTCGAATGTATGCTTCAATAAAACAAGGACACAAGCCAGAAAAGGACATGGTTCCACACAGGAAGGAGTTGAGAGAAAAACAGGTCCAGGACAGCAGCTGGGCAGTACTCCTAGACAACAGTGAAGGTAGGAGGAGGGGCAGGGCTCTGACAGACAGGCATGATACAGCTGAGCTCACAATGTTCCTGCTAAGTATGTGAGAAGCATGTTGGTACACTTGGAGGAAAAAATTAACAGCAGGCAGGTGAAAACTGAAGTGTAACACTGAGGAGCACAGGAGGAAAAGACTGTACAGCTCTACAGGGAACACTATTTGGCAGAGAGGTGAAGTAGCATATTTAACATTGGCCATTACTTTACTTACATTATTTAAGAGCCTGACCTCTGTCTGGTATATCCATAAACAAAATGTTAGCTTGGGGAAGCAGAAGGGAAATAAACTGATTTCTGGACTCCAACTCACCAAATCACAATCTCTATAGCAGAGATCCAGCAGTCATTGATTACCTGCTTGAAATGGTCTCATTACCTAGCTCAGGCTGGCCATGAACTAACTCAAAGCAATCTTCTTGCCTCAACCTCCCAAGTGCAGGAATAGTAGGCATGAGCCAACCATGCCCAATGCTCCCCAGTAACTCTTACCAAGTTTCAGAAATGTTGGTACCAGCATTCTGGGATTGGTAATCTGAGTGGATCACTTTCTCTAAATCAGTTACATATGCCACATAGTGACATATATACTATATATAAGAATGGTACCAGGAAAAAAATAAAAAATAATGGTACCAGGTAAAACTTAGCAGTATGTGCCAGTCATTAACAATGAAAGCACACACAATGATCTACTTCTTTAATTGTTCTTACTCAAATAGGAAAATGCTGCTGAAAATACATGACTGATTTTATTAGGGTCTTAACATCTGGTCTAACCAAGTGGTTTTAAAAATCCATAATTTTTTTCTGTTGATAGTCTAGAAACTATGTTTACCCTTCTGATGTATGCTCATTTCCCAATAAGATTACTTTGATCTTTACATAGTACCTTAAAATATATAGCTCTTTACAGTTCTCAAAATGTACAAATACTGGGCTAGGGATGTAGATTCATGGGGATTGCTTACCTAGCACAGGCCAGGTCTTGGCTGAGAAGTGATACATGATGATTAATCCTGAGTATTAACTTAATTCATTTAACAAAGACCCAAGAAATAAGTACATTTCTGAGTGTGTCTGTGAGGGGGTTTCCAAAAACAATTAGATCTTAAGTGTTCTGACCTAATCAATGAGGCCATCCCTTGATACACTCATTTTACAACTGAATTAATGGGAGGTAGAAAAAAATAAGAAGCAAGACATACTTAGAGGAATTTGTCACTGGTGGCATGCCCTTGGGAGCTCTACCAAGCTTCCTCCACCATGATGGACTCACCTCTGGACCTATGAGACAAAAGAAGTCTTTCCTCCTTTAGGTTACTTTGGTCACAATGTCACAAAAAGTCTAATACAATTTTAGACTAATAATTGGAGTACCTACTGCATGCTAGACAGTACATATACTATCTTGCTTGCTTATCAAATAACCTTTTTAGGCAGGTATTGTTAATTATTTTACAAATGAAGAATAAGGGTATGGAGATTAAATGCTCATCAATGACAAAGTCCCCAACCCCCAATCTATTTTCTTTTTGTGTGTGGGAGTGTTTTCACAGAATGTATTTATGTGTACCACCTGAGTGCCTGATGCTGTGCAGAGGTCAGAAGAAGGGGCTGGATACCCTCAAACTAGGGTTTCAGATGATTATGAATCACTGGGTGAGAGCTAGGAACTGAACCTGGATCAACTTTGGGAACAAGTTCTCTATAACACTGAGCCCTCCCAATCTATTTTCAAATCTCCTCACTTTCTAAATTTTAATCCATTTACTTCAAGTAAGCACGGGAATTTCAGTAACATATAGTTGTTTACACTACCCTCTTCTCTGGGTGAGAAATTTAAGGCAGAAAACTTTGAAGTAAATAACCTAAGAGACAAAATTAGACTGAATTCTGTATTTCTTGACTCCTAGATCATTTGCGAACTATCTGACAAGTATTTATGCACCTGGTCCTATACCATGTGCTGAGGCTAGCTGGTATTCTTTATATACTGGCAATGTGCTAGGCTTTATTAAGAGAACTTTAATATGCATTAACTTAAACCTCAAGTAGCCCTAAGGAGCAAACATTTATAGTTTAAAACACACTAACTAGAGTAAGCTGCAGATGGAGCTTAATGGATAGGAACATGTTTAGCTTGTGTAAAGACCAAATGACATGAAACACTCATCTGAGCATGATGACTCAAACTTGTACTCTTACCACTAAGGAGGCTAAGTCACTGAGTTTGAGAACAGCCTGGGCTATGCAGTAAGACCTTGTCTAAAACAACAACAAAACCCAGCTGGGCATGGGTAATCCTAGCACTCAGGAAACTAAAGCAAGGGAACCATCTCAAAGTTGAGGACAGCCTGTTACATAGTGGTTATGAGGCCCAGCCATGGCTAACCATAAGCCCCTGATCACAATATACAAATAAATTATCCCCCCAAGCCCAAAAAAGTGAAAGGTTAAATTATATAAAATCAAACAGACTGAAACCAGTTTACCTGTCTCCAAATGGCTCTTGGTCACCATGCACTCTATCATTTGCAAGACTTACAGGCCACAAGTCTCTTCTGGATCAACATTCTGTGATCTAATGAAAAAGTACATTGTTTCCCTAGTTAAAAGTGGATGACTTGGGCTAGAGAGGTGGCTTAGTGGTTAAGAGCACTGGCTGCTCTTTCAGAGGACCTGAGTTCAATTCCCAGCACCCACATGGCAGCTTACAACTATCTGTAACTTCAATTCCAGGGCACCTCACACACACACACACACACACACACACACACACACACACACACACACACACACACACATATGCAGGCAAAACACCAATGCACAAAATAAAAATAAATTATTTCTTTAAAAGCGTATGACTTAAGGTGCTTGCTAAGATGCATAAAGCCTTGAATTTGATTCCCACCAGCAATAAAACAAATACATGCAAGATACGCAGCTCCTTCTTGGATGCATCTTGGGTCTCTTCGACTTCTAAAAGGAGCAAGTTTTCTGTTTGAACCATTAACAAATTCTTTTTTAAAAGGTATGATAATGGTTCTATGGTTATATTATAAACAAGATCATACCTTTTACAAATAGACAACAAAGTTTCAGAAGTAGTATGTGTGAGATTTGAGCCAGGGCCATCTGGGGGAAAGGGAACAATGATCCTGTGTTGGTTAATTGTCAAAGCTGGTTGATCCACAGATGGGAGTTTAGCACTTTCTCCCCAGCTCCCACTTTTTTTTTTGCTTGCTTGATTTTTCAAGAGAGGGTCTCATGTAGCTTAGGTTGGCCTTGCTTACACTGTGTAGCTCAAGATGACCTTTAACCTCTTAAATCCTCCTGCCTCTGGTGTTCTGAGATGACAAAAATGGCAAGCCATGTACTACACCTATTTTATTTCTATTTGCTTATTAAATTTTTACAGTTGAAAAAAAAGAAGAGTACATAATAAACTGGAAAAAAGCCATGACATTAATATGGGTTGAAAAGAGAACCATGAATGTTCCCCTAATCTAACTTTTGTACTTTTTATGACAATACTATTACTCTTGTAATAGAAAGCATAAAATAAAATTATTTAAAGAAACATTCATTCCTTGTATGTTATCTTTGGTTTTGGGTAGCCTTTACCTTTTCTAAATAGGCAGACCAAGACTGCCCACAGTCTTACAATGATAAACAGCAAAAAACAAGTTTCATCTCTTTATTGGTTACTGCTATGCATACACTTTTAGAAAGCCACTTTACTAGAACAAGTATGACCTATAAGTAGAAACTAGCCAAGATTAACTAATAGGGGCATAAACATGACAAACAAGAGGCCAAGTTGAGAAAAACTGAAATTGACGACAAGACTCCTCTTCATAGTCGGTTTTCAGTACGGACCTTGAATGTGCAAAGTAGTCGGACATATATCAGGGTAGGGTATTTTATCTTCTCAGTCTTTGGTACTACCAGGTTGGAGACTGTGGACAGACGGAACTAGGCCAGTAGCCTCATATGGTACACCTCCAGCATTCTCTAGTGACACAGCTACTATTTCCATGCTTCATGAAACACCAAAGTCCAGGAAGTACTAGGTTAAGCTACACCTTTTGGACCATTGGTCAAAAGGTATATAAAAGTATGAGGCAATACAACAAAGGCATTTCTTGAAAATGCCTGTCTGAGGCTGGGTGTGGCAGTAGGTCTATAATCCTGGTATTCAGGAAATGACTGATTCAGGAAGACAAGAGTTCAAGGCTAGTTGGGTGATACAGTGAGTTCTAGGAAAACATGGACTTCATAGTGGTAAGTATCCTGTCTCAAAAATAAAAAAAAAAGTAAGGTAGTTTGGAAAAAATTACTGTCCACAACCTACATTATAAGGCTATAGGGTTTTCTTCTTAAAAATAAGTAAATAAATAGTCCCACTCTGCAGCCCTGACTAGCCTGGAGTTCACTGTGTAGACCAACTAGGTTGGTCCCAAAGTCACAGAAATACACCTACCTCTGCCTCCTGTGTGTCACCACACCTAGGAAAGCTTTTCCTTCTTTTCGTTTTTTTAATTGTTTATTTAGGGTAGAGGGGATATGTACCATAGCAAGCATGGAGGTCAAAGGCAACTTTGTGGAGTAGGTTTTCTCCTTCCACCTTTATGGGGTTCCAGGTTCTTGAAGCAACCACCTCTATGTACTGTGCCATCTCACCACCCCCACTTTGGAAGTCTTAAGTATCATCCCAATACCATTCCATTAGGTAAACTCCAAATACAAATATCAGCTCAGTAGAGTGAAACTGGGGTGGGGTGCTCAGGAGGAACATAATTTAGATTCTTTGATCAGGTGCTAAATACATTAAAAGTTAAGTCTGAAATAAATTTCACTTGTTAAGGACAAAAGAGAGGCTTTGGAGTGCCTTTTGAAAACCTTCACAGAACAGATACTTAAGAGTTGTATTAAAAAGATCAACTGCTAAATGATGAAAAATCAAAACCCAAATTACCTGTCAAGTTCATAGCAACTAAACCCAGATCACCTGGCTCCCAAGACTACACTTTCCAGGAAACCACCAGTAAGGTCTCGATAATTGCTTGTCTTAATCTCCCTAAAATCATAGAACAATGTCCAAGTACCTCCTGCTCTTCAGGCAAGTGGGATCCCTGGTTAATCTGCAACTGGCAAATCTTTGTTTCAGGAAGCAAAACTTAGCATTCTGTGAACCAATCAATCTTCCATGTATGGTGCTTATGGTTCCTTATTAATTAGTTATTGTCTGTATTTATGAAATATTAAGGGAACTTTGTTTTTCTGTAGAAAACACAACATCTTTAAAAGGTTCTATTAAAAGATCATCTAGTTTTAAAAATTATTGTGTGTGTGTGTGTGTGTGTGTGTGTGTGTGTGCTTGAGAGCTCACGAGAGCACCTGAACATGCTCAAGTGCACACAAACTCATGAGGTGAAAGGACAACCTGTGAGAAGTCAGTTCTACTCCTTCTATGTGGGACTTGGGTCATCACGCTTGGTGGCAAGCACCTTTACAAGCCAACATCAAGTTCTTTATGTAGTTATATAAATAAGCCATGTTTGAATAGATCTGTACTCTGTAAAAATGATGACCCAGAAACAGAATGTTTATTTCCTTCCATGGACTGAGAAAACCTTTGGACAAGAGGTGACTCTAATCAAAAAGACAACATGAAGCTGGTGAGGAAGTAGTAAAGAGAATGCCTGAAAATAGCTCTGACTGAATAAGGAAGAGGAAAAAGGCAATCCACATTTGAAGGAAAGGAGGATGAACGTGCATAAACTGTAAACATAACTGTTTTTTGTTTTTGAGACAGGGTCTCTCAGTGTAGCCCTGGCTGTAGTGGAACTTGCTATGTAGACCAGGCTGGCCTCGAATTCACAGAGATCCTCCTGCCTCTACCTCCTGAGGGCTGGGACTAAATATGTGTGCCACCACATCCAGTTTATATCTCTATTTGAAATTGTGAAATGTCAGTATGTAAGAGAGAAGCATTAAGGAAACTAACTTTTGAAAGCACATGTAGAGATAAACAGCAAAACTGAATTATTTACATTCTTCCTAGAAAATTTCAGCAAGAAAAACCCTAAAAGTCTCTTCGTCAACACAGTGATTGGCATCTTTATTTTCAGGCATTATAGTGTGTGCCTTGCATTAATCAAGAACACAGCTTTGCAATGACATCTGAGTTCCTTCTTCACTTTGTATCCTGCCACAGAAGGCCAATGCTGTAAAAACAAGAATTAATCTTGAAGAGTGCAAGAAAGTTAAAGGTATAAACAGGATTTTCCACACCCTCCAGCAAACCATAAAGGTCCCATACCTGGTTTAGGTGTGTAATTAAATTCACTTAAAGGTGTAACTTAAGTCCTGATGCTCATGTTTTATGAAAAGGGGTCTTCCTATGACTAACAAGTGATGCTCAACAGTTTAGTTACATCAGAACATACAAATGGAGCTTATTAGAAAGGGTAATAATTCTTTAGAGTGGACATTCTCAAGGTGTTCTACTTGTGAATTTATTGTTGAGAGGGGACAGAGCCACTAATAGAAGAAACTGTTTTCCAAACTGTTCCAATGGAACTCTGTATCTAGACCACTTATCAAAGAAACACAGACAAGTCTTCTTTCCCCCATTCTCCGCTTTCCTTCTTCATGTCAAAAACTGACAAGTAAAACGGTTCAAAATGCTCAGAAACAAGCTGGGTGTGGAGGTATAGTCTTTAATCCCAGCACTCAGGAGGCAGAGGCAGGCGGATCTCTGTGAGTTCCAGACCAGCCTGGTATACAAGAGCTAGTTCCAGGACAGCCTCCAAAACCACAGAGAAACCCTGTCTCGAAAAACCAAACCAAAAGAAAACAAAAAAAAAAACCAAAATCCACAGACAGACAAAAAAACCCAACCCAGCCGGGTGTTCGTGGTGCACACATTTAATCCCAGCACTCGGGAGGCAGAGGCAGGCGGGGATCTCTGTGAGTTCCAGGCCAGCCTGGTCTACAAAGTGAGTGCCGGGATAGGCGCCAAAGCTACACACAGAAACCCTGTCTCGAAAATCCAAATAAATAAATAAACAAATAGATAAATAAATAAATAAATAAATAAATAAAACCCCAACCCAATTCGGAAACACTGCAGACCCATAAGTATTTGTGTTCTTACTGTATTAGCAGGTTTGGGGATTAGAAAAAAAAGTCCTCAAGGAATTCTCAACAACAGCTCCCAACGATACAACTTGACTGCATAAATGTTAATTCACAACTGAGCAGGAGGACAGAACTGAGCAGGAGGAAAGACCACGGAATGGGACATGTCCTCATAAATGATCACCTATTTTGCAGTAGCCTAGTTAGGTTCCTGCCTACAAACCCTTTTCTTTTCGATCTGCTCTGCGTTGCATTATCAGATTCCTATCTGCGGTTCCACTTACAAGGAATTTCCCAAGAAGTTTCAAAGACTCTCAACTACCTATCACATTAAGTTTAAACTCTTCTTCAACATTTAGTCTTCGGTAGGCTACCCACCTGTTCAACGGTTTCACACAAAATGCAGTCTCTGCTGATCCTTTTTGGAGGGAGAAGGACCCCAAGCCTAATTGAATTACTTATTCTCCAACTGAAATGCAATCCCTGTATCGTCAGAGAAGAGTCACTAGTTCTCACGACATCCTTTAGCATCAGCTTCCCTAGCAAATGGCATGCGCATCCCAAGGTGTTTTCGGGATTACCGTTCCAAACAGCTGCTCACATTCTTGCTGCCCTTTGGTGATAGGAGAGCCGTGGTTTGAGGATCGGGCACGGGATTCCCTTGTAGGAAAGGGAAAGAGGGTTGGACAGTTTCAAGCTATGGGAGGAAAAACTAAAGGAGGCAAAAGGGAAACGGTTTGCGATCTGTACGTTCTTCCCTTTCTTTGGGAAGAGTAGAGAAGGGACAGGAGACCTCAAGAAACGAACTCCTGAGGAAGATCAGAAAAAAAAAAAACAAAAAAAAAACGCGGGGCTCTCGAGGTAGGTCATATGGGGTAGGGGTCCTGGATGAAGGAAAAGAAGCGTCATTCTCGGGAGAAGGGACTGGTTACAAACAACGCGAAACAAAGGGGTTGGCAGCCGCAAAGTGAGAGAGGCTGGAATACGAGAGATCCGGGAATGTCCGGAGGGCGAACCGCAAGAATATGAAAGGGAACACGACACGTCCCTCCGAGGACCCGCCGAGGACGTGGTTGCTAAAAGAGAGGGACGAGACAGGTGCGAATGAAGGCTGAGGAGCCTGTGTCTCTCCGGCTTCGCTTCTAAAGGGCGCGGGGGCGGGGAAGAAGAGTTTTTCAGTGGGGGTCCTGTCCCCAAGCGAGACACCGTTCCCAGGACAGTGCTCTCCAAGACCGGAGATCCGGGCCACGCGAAAACCGTTGAGGCACCGGCATTTCCCAGCCCCAGCCTGGCTTCCCCACACACTCACCGCGTCTGCTCCAAACGCCACCGCTCCAGCTGCAGCTACCGGCCGGCGCAGCCGCACTGAGCGCGCACTGCCCACGTGACCTGCAGGCTGTCAGCCCACGTGACCAGCAGAGCCCGCCCTCCCTCCACCCCCTTCCTCTGGTGGCTCCGCTTCAGGCTGTGCTGTCTGACCCCGCCTTCGGCAAGATGGCGGCGCCCAGGTTGAGTACGCCTGGTCTCCGGGTCCTCAGTAGCAAGTTGCGTCCTGGGAGACTCTTCACTCCCGGATCCAAGCCGTTTTGTTCCAGCGCTACTACCTCTAGGCCTCTGAATGCTCAGAGATTGGCGGAGAAGCTCCGAGCCCGGAAAAAAGAGCAAAAGACGAAGAAAATGCCGGTGAGCCCGGAAAGACCACAATACCCAAGAGGCAATGCTCTCACGGCTTTCCCAGGTGTGGGGTGCAGTAGGCAGTTTCTGTAATAGCAAGTAAGCCAGTGTTGAGGATATACAGTGTGATAGTCGGATTACCTCTGAGAGAAACGGACAGTACTGGCACAGTGTCTTTGTGGGCACTTTTGCTACTGCCAGGCATGGGTATGATAAACACCTATGTATGGTCCTAAAGGAAGGTATGAGTTTAATTCTACAACACAGTCATTCCCCGCACGAATTTTCACCTACATCTCACTTAAGGTCACCCCCCAACGCTTCACTTCCACATTAAGCTTTTGCCACCCTTCTCTCTCCTTAGGTCCCTACAAACCCTGTTCAGCGGAGGGTGCAGGAACTAGTGCGATTCACCCAGCAACTACAGAGAGTTCACCCCAATGTGCTTGCTAAGGAACTGAGCCGAGGGATTCTCCACCAGGACAAGGACCTTGTGGTCATTAATAAACCGTATGGTCTCCCTGTCCACGGTAAGAACCACGAGGGCAAGGGAAAGGAACCTGCTACTGCTTCCTTCTACAACTAGGGGCACCTCTGAAGCCTTATATGTGAGGCACTCTTGAATTCAAGTTCAACCTTTGTATAGTATACAATTACAATTGTATGTATATGATTACTGGTAAGACAAACCAGTGTCTAGTTCCCACTTCCAAATATCTTGACAGGGGGCTATATGCAGTCTCCCACGGGGATTATTGCAGAGAAATACAAAAGCGGAATTCTGACTGTGGGCTGTGTGCAACCTCCCACACAGATTGTTGCAGAGAAATACAAAAAGCTGTGTGCTGACAGTCTAATGGTTATTTTCCATCAAAACGGGGGAAAGGGCTGGGTGCCTGTATGCAACTGTCATCCAAGTTCTAGGAGAGGCAGAGGCAGGAGGATCAGGTGTTCAGACCAGTCTCAGCAATTTCAAAACCTCATTTCAAAATGAAAGAGGTAGAGGGGGAAAAAAACCAAACAAAAACTGGGAAAGAAGAAATGAATAGGAGTGGGGGAGGGAGTGATGTGTTTGTGTGTTGGACTATACCTAACATGAAACCCCAAAGTGTCTGGAAATTAATGGATGTCCTGATTCTGCTGAATATAGTAAAAAGGGACAGCTGAAGTGAATCAGAATTGGGGAAATCTTTATTTCTTTATTTCTTTAAAATTTATTTTATTTTATTTATACATGCAGTAATAATTTATTTATTTATTTTCTTTAAAAGAAAAAGAAATATATCAAAGACTTGCAAGGGGGAAATAAATATTTTAGTTAAAAATATTTTAGATGGAATAAATAGCTCCTTTGGTGGCAGTACAGAGAAATAAAGTAGGCATTGTCAAATGTGTTCTGTGATTTTTTTTTTCTTCTTGATTTACTAACATGTTCTTGCCTTACTATTCTCTAATGAGGTTTTTGGTTACTGGGGTTGACTTTTTTCATAACATATTTATGTATGTTTTTAGATAACAAAGAGTTGGAGAGAGAGTAATGTATCTAAGGCCAAATGGAGAGTACAGAGTAAAATCTAGGGATGTCTGATCTCAGAGCCCCTCAGCTTAACTTCTCCTCTTTAATGTCTCAGAGCTTCTCAGTCCCACAGAAGCTGAAGAGAAATTTCAGAAGTTAGAAGAGTATTTCTCAGACGTTAGTTACTAGTGACTCCTGGGGATGTTTGATAAAATATAAGTTCTAACTTAGTAGTCTGTACTGGGGACCTGAGGTTCATCTCATAGCTAGTAGGATCTCTGGGCCTGTTACTATTAGTAATCCCTGCCATATGTTCATAGAACAACTATAGGAAATGGGGACAATTTATGTAGTAAGGATCATTGTCTCAAGAGTTCCTCAGTGAAAACTCCAGCCTCTGGCTCTTTCCCTCATAGGTGGCCCTGGAGTCCAGCTCTGCATCAGTGATGTACTACCCACCCTGGCAAAGATGCTTCGTGGCCACAAGGCAGAGCCTTTGCATCTGTGCCACCGTCTGGACAAAGAAACCACAGGTGTAATGGTGTTGGCTTGGGAGAAGGATATGGCACATCAAGTCCAGGAACTGTTTAGAACTCGCCAGGTGGAAAAGAAGTACTGGTATGAGGCCTGCTAGTGGCGGTAGAGGTGGGATAAATGAAGGCATATCTTTTATCTCTCTATTATACTATAGGAACTATTGTACTAGGCATTTTACTAGGAATCATGAGGTTATAAAGAGTATGAAATAACTTAAATACTTAGAATATCGAGTAATAAAGTAGTGGTTCATGTGTGTATACATGTGGATAAAATAGTGGTTTCGTGTGTGTGTGTGTGTGTGTGTGTGTGTGTGTGTGTGTGTGTGTGTGTGTGTGTGTGTGAGAGAGAGAGAGAGAGAGAGAGAGAGAGATTGTGTGTGCATGTACACTCGTGTGTACTTGTGGAAGTCAGAACAGGATATTTTATTGAGATAGAGTGTCTCACTGATTGGTTAGAGTAGCTGAAAACTAGCCCCTAGGTTCTGCCTGTGTCTGCCCCCTTGAGCACTGAGGTTACAGATGTGCACTGCTGTACTTGGGCTTAGCATAGCTGCTAGGAGTCCAAGCTCATAATCATACATGTGCAGCCAGCTTAGCCATCTTCTCAACCCCTTTTCTTTGTTTGTTTGTTTGCTTGCTTAGTTTTGAAACAAAGTCTTACTGTAACTTTGGCTGACCTGGATTGTGCTACATAGACTAAGATGGCCTTGAACTCACAATATATGTATATTTTCCACACACTGGATAGAAAAGCCTGCACCACTATACCCAGTGTTGTTGTTTTTTTTAATATTTATTTGTGTTCCTGTTTGTATGCATTTGGCCACGTGCTTACCAGTGCACCTGTGTAGAGGTTAGAGGACAATTTGGAATCAGTTCGCTCCTTCCAGTTATATGGGCACCTAGGGTCAAACTGAGATTGTCAGGGTTCGAAGCAAGCATCTTTATCTGCTACAACATCTTAATGGCCACTGATTTGTTTCTTGAGACAGGGTCTTATGTAGCTCAGGCTGACCTTGAACTCCTGATTCTCCTGCTTTTATCTTCTGAGTGCTGGGATCACAGGTATATATAACTACACCCTGTTCCATAGTAGTGTTTTTAGAGTATATTCCTTGTAAAACAGAATTGAGATTTGATTGTTATGCATGTTCAAAAACTTTTAGTAGTTTTTTGAAATTTATTTTTATTTCATGTGTATGGGAATTTTGGTCTGTGCACCACATTCATGCAATGCCTGTGGAGGCTAGAAAAGTATACTGCATCCCCCTGGAACTGGAATTACAGATGGTTGTTAGCCACCATGTAGATACAAGGAATTGAACCTATATCTTCTTGAAGTCTAGTCAATGCTCTTAACCTCTGAGCTATCTCTCAAGCCTCATATTTAAAATTTAATAGTACCTAAACTGCTCTCCAAAAAAGCTGTGTCAGTTTGGACTCTGACCAGCAGTGGTGAGTGCACACCTCAAAGTATGTTTAAAAAGCCACTCAGATAGGTTTTTTCTGTTTATTTTCTGTTTGAATTTCCCTTTCTGAGAATAGACTATTTCTCTTTGACTATTTCCTATGGGTTATGATTTTACATTTGATTTATAAGTATTATTCTATGCTTTGAATATATAGTCCTTTTTGTTTTAGAAATTGTGCACTAACTTTGTAATCACGGGAGCCCTTTAAAAAAAAATTGATATGGAGGGCTGGGTGGTAGTGGCACACCTTTAATCCCAGAATTTGGGAGGCAGAAGCAGGCAGATCTGTGTGAGTTTAAGGCCAGCCTGGTCTACAGAGTATGTTCCAGGACACAGAGAAACCCTGTCTCTAAAACCAAAGGAAACAAAAGAACAAACAAAGAGAAAATTGATGTGGAGTCTAGAGAGGTGGCTCAGGGGGTTAAGACCACTTGCTGCTCTTTCAGACTTCCTGAGTTTGGACCCCAGTACCCACAACTGGTAGCTCACAACCACTTGTCACCTGAGCTTCAGGGGATCCATCACCCGCCTCCCTGGGCATCTGCACTCGTATGACAGATACAGACATAGAGAAATAAAAATATTTTTTGTTTTTTGAGAACCTCTATGTCTATGATCCATTCCTGATTTCTGTGGCTCAAGCAACAATCTTTGTGTAACCCCAGGGCCATTACTGTTCGTGTCCCCTTGCCCTCGGCAGGAGTGGTTGATATCCCCATCGTCGAGAAGGAAGTGCAAGGTCAGCAGCAACACCACAAGGTAGGTGAGCTGCCTCCCTGAGGCATGGGTTTCTGTCTTCCTGGGAATCATATCTTGATCTCTCTGACTTCAGATGACGCTGTCCCCGAGTTACCGTATGGACAATGGGAAAATGGTAAAGGTTCGGGCCAGCCGGAATGCCCATGTTGCTGTAACTCAGTACCAGGTGCTTAGCAGCACTCCCTCTTCTGCCCTCGTGGAGCTACAGCCTGTTACTGGTGAGGATGCCCCATTCCACTGGGAGGTGACAGACATGCTTTGTCCAGGGCCTGTGCTGGATTCTCCCCTTATTCTGAGCCACTAATATTGTGTACAGGCTGTGGGTACAGTTGACTTGTGGAATCCTGGGATTCGGGTGAAGATCCGAAACTAAGGTCTCCGTGGGGATGATTGTGGGGGGTAAAAGAATAGATGAAATATACACTATGTAGCCTATGCTTCCTGAACTTGTTATCCTCCAGCCTTAGCCTCCCAAGTGCTAGAGTTATAGGCACATGCCACTGTGCCCAGCTTCAGAAGAACACAGCTTAAATAGCTTTATTTAAAAATGTACACAGCATTTCTTCAAAAAAAATTACCATTTGATTTAGCAATTCTATTCTTTAGTTAAAAACAAACAACAACAAGAAACCCTAAGGGCAGACATTTGCATCCCTCTGTTCAGCAGTAGCCCGGGATGGATGAATGGAGAAGTAACATGGGATGGGTATGTGTATACAAAAGAATGTTATTTTTAGCCTTAGAACTATGAAATTCTGCCGGGTGTTGGTGGCGCACGCCTTTAATCCCAGCACTGGGGAAGCAGAGGCAGGCGGATCTCTGTGAATTCGGGGCCAGCCTGGTCTCTAGAGTGAGTGCCAGGATAGGCTCCAAAGCTACACAGAGAAACCCTGTCTCGAAAAACCAAAAAAAAAAAAAAAAAAACTGAAATTCTAACATGTGCTACATGGATGAACCTTGAAAACACTATGCTAAGTGAAGTGACCCAGATGCAAAGGATAGATTCTGTATGAATTATCTCACATGATGTACTTAGAGTAGTTAGATTCATAGAATAGAATGATGCTTGCCAAAAACTAGTGGCTAGTGAAGCCATTGGGGAGGAATGGGCAGCCATTGTTTCAGTTGGTGAGTTTTAGTTTGGGAGGATAGGAAATTTTTAAAGATGAACAATGTTGATGGTTGCAAAACAGTGTTTTGCAACAGTGCTGCTGAACTGTGTACTTAAAGTGGCTTAAGTGAGGTGTGTGTGTGTGTGTGTGTGTGTGTGTGTGTGTGTATACATACATACATACATACATATATACATACATATATCACTGTAATTAAGAAATGTGGGGGGGGCTGGGATTTAACTCAGTAGTTGAATACTTGCCAGGCATGCACAAGGTTCAACTCCCAGTACTACAAAAAAGAAAAAAAGAAATGTGCAAAATAATAGTTTACCACTATTGGTAAAATTATAAAAAGTTATGGTAATTGTAGACATAAAGGCCATGATAATGGATGTCCAGAATATGTATGTTTATTTCCTAAGCTGGCTGGTACTGCATAGCTTATAGTTTCCTCCATTGTTCCTTATTGCCTTTGGTGCTGCCAGTTTACTATGGTTTGATTTAATATGATTTGAAGGAGATTTCAGCAGTAGCATCATTTCTGTTGCTCCTCGTAAGTGTTTCTTTTCCTTTTTCTCCTAAGGAATAAAACATCAGCTTCGAGTTCACCTATCTTTTGGTTTGGATTGCCCAATCCTTGGTGATCACAAGTACTCAGACTGGAATAGGTTGGCCCCTCAGGTAATACTAGTTGTGTTAGTTTTCTGTTACTGTGATAAAACACCATGACCAAGGCAACTCATATATGAGAGTTTATTTTGGCTGCTGTTTCAGAGGGATAAGAGCCCATCATAGTGGGGCAGCCTGGCAGCAAGCAGCCAGCATGGTGGCAGGAACTGGGTACTGACAGCTCCCATCTCAAATCAAGCATGAATCAGAAAGAAAGCAAACTGGGAGTAAGGCAAGCCTTCAGCACCCAAAGCCTGCCCTCAGTGACATGCTTCCTCTAACACAACCTAAACTTCCCCAAACAGCACCTCCAACTATGGACCAAGTATTCAAATGCCCAACACTGTAGAGGACACTTTCAAACCACCATTGGTTAAACCCTCTGTGCTGTTTAACAGATAAGAGAGAGAGCTCCTTCCCCCCCCCCCCAGTGGTTTTGGTTTTAGAGGTGGTATTTATTTATTAAGATAATAAACAAATGAATGGCCACGCCTTTGGTGTGTTAGTGCTGAATCCCCTTGGTCTTTTAGATACAGGGTCTCACAGTGTAGGCTGGTTGGCCTGGAAACCCCTTTGTAGGTCAGGCTGACGCTGAACTCAGAGAGTTCAAGGGATTAAAAGTGTGGGCCACCATGCCCAGCAAGGACTTCTTTCCTTTGTTTGTTTTGAAGTAGCATTAGAGTTTATTAGTAAGTGGTTTTACTATAGATGCAAATATAGGCCTCAAGAGACAGGGAGAAATACACATATTTAGGAAGAAGACATACCCTAGAGTAAGTGAGGGTTCTCAAGAAATGTGACATTTAAGTGTTTTAATAATAGCAATATATGTGATTTTGGGTGCTGCTAAAATTACGTTGTTCAAAACACTTAGAAGATGGGAAAAAAAAAAAGATGTTTTGGTAAACTTACTTTTTATTCTTTTGTTAAACTCTGAAATGGAGCCGGGTGTTGGTGCATGCCATTAATCCCAGCATTTAAGAGGCAGAGGCAGGTGAATCTCTGTGAGTTCGAGGACAGCCTGGTCTATAGAGCGAGTGCTGGGATAGGCTCCAAAGCTACACAGAGAAACCCTGTCTCAAAAAACAAAAACAAACAAACAAAAACAAGACTCTGAAATGGGTAATGACAAAGTATTGTCTCCAGACATGGGAACATACTTCAAGCTTTTAAAGGTATCAGAGTAGTTGCTGTCTTGATGGAGCCACAGGATATGCTATCAGAACCTTAGTGGTTTGCTTCCTTTCCCATATATTGGGAGGCTGTGATAAGGTAAAAGCTGCCTTTCATGTTATCTGAAGAACCGTGGGGAGTCTTTTTTATTAGTGGATATTAGCACCCATTCTCTTGGAAGGCCAGAAGACTTGCCAATAACAGTTTCTCTGGTATAGTTGTATTTTTCTTACCTAATTTCTAAGCCCTTCCCAGGCATGCCCCTGGGCTAGATGTTCCTGGGTATTGCAGACGTCAGTACAGGCACCTTTGCTAGTTAAAGGCAGGCAGTAGCTGGCTGTGCTCTTAAGGATTTGTTTTTGCTTTTTGTAGAAACTTCCTGCTGGCACACTGAAGAAGCTGGGACTACATCAGACAAAGGCCCGCTATATCCCCCTCCACCTGCATGCCAGGCAGCTCATCCTGCCTGCTCTGGGCTCCAGGACAGAGGAACTCCTCCTGGCCTGCAAGCTTCCTCACTTCTTTGCACATTCCCTACATCGTCTGGGTTTGGAGATGCCAAATCAGGATCAAAGCAAAGGCAGTGAGGCCAGGCGTGTAGAAGCACAGTGAAGGCTGCTGGGCAGGTTGGCCCTAGAGCTCTGCTGTATGTCATGGATTCTGCTGCCTTCTCACTTGGAAGAGACTACAGAAGAGCCAGGTGGGATAAGTTGAAGAAACTTGACCACTTCAGGACTTTTAATGAAGAATGAAGTTGTATTTACTGTCAGTCTGACTGTAGTGTGGAAAAGCCTGCTGGAAGTCTCTCCTTGAGAGGTCTCTTTACCAAGATGGAAGAGGACCTAGGACCAGACAGATTGGACCAGTAAAGGAGAGTCAAAGGATGGAATGTGTGGCCAGGAACTGTCTTCATCCAACCAGAAGAAAAGCTTCTGAGCTATCAGGACGGCTCCCTTGGGAAGAGTGTGTTGGATAAACATATATCATGGGACCCAGGGATTTTTGTCAACTAGAACATGGGTGCCATACTGCCTTAGCAGCAAACCTATGAAAGAGTTGGTTAGGTGAGGTAAATGATGGGCAGATGACCTGAGTAAGTGAGGCTGGTAGGGTGGAAGGCAGTAGCTGGGACAACAGACTACGCACACAAACTAATGGTTATTGGCTCCAGCTGGTTGTTGCCCTGTGGGCAAATTTTCTGTTTTCTTTTAGAGAACCAGGAAATCCAGATTATTTCTGTGAAATCTCCCAACCTGTTGCTAACTAAATAAAAACATTCTAAATTTTTATTTTAATTTTTTGAGATTACATCATTTCCTCTTCCCTCTTATGCTTCCAGACTTTTCCATATACCCTGCCCATTCCTCACTCCCTTTCACACTCATGGCCTCTTCTTTAGTTGTTATTGCATGCATGGGTGTATGTGCATTCCTAAATACATAAATATAACCTGCTATTTCTATGTAATGCCATGTATATGTATGTTTTCAGGGCTGACCATTTGGTATTAGATAACCACTACTTCTCCCAATCTCAGCATCCCTCAGTTGATTGTAGTTCTTTGTGTAGGGTTAAAGCCTTGTGAACTTTCTTCCACATTAGCATGTCCACTGGTGTCATCCTTGCTTAGGTCATGCTTAGGTAACCATTGTGTTAAGACTTCATGGATGTAGTTTCTGACATTGCTAAGAGACATGATCTCATAGCCCCCTTGCCTTTACAGTCTTTCCTCCCCCTGTTCCACAATGACCCCTGAACCTTAGAAGTAGGAGTTGTGTTGTAGATGTATGAGTTGGCACTGGCTCCACAACTCTACTTTTAATTGGTTGTGGTTTTCTATAGTGATTTTCACCTGTTGGAAAAAGAAGTTTCCTTGATGAGGGGTAAGAACACTTATCTGTGGGTATAAGGACAAATATTTAGAAGGTAATTAGAGATTATGCTGATTTAGTAAAGTGGCTAAACAAACAAACAAAAAAAAAGGAAGACAGTGAGGCTGGGAAAAGGCACAAGTAAAGAGCTTGCTGTGCAAACATGCAGCCCTGAGTTTGATCCCCAGTGCCCACGTAAATGCCAGGCACAGTAACATACCTAGTGCTAAGGAGGCAGAGATGGATCCCTGGGGCTTGCTGGCCAGACAGTTGAGTCAAAATGTCAAGTTCCAGATTCAGTGAGAGACCCTCATTATTGAGAAAGACTTACATCATCGTCTGGCCTTCACATGAACGTGCACCTGGATTGAATACACTTGCATAGACACACAGATATACACATTCACACATACTCAGGCAGCTAAGCACATATTTGCAGGTTGAATTTGGTCTTTAGGTTACTAGTTTGAATCTGTTTAAATGAGTGATTTGGAAGTTTAGGGAGAGACATCTTGAAAGTTGAGATTGATATTTCTGTTGCATGTAATACTTGGCTTTCTAGACTAGGAATGGCTCTGGTTAATTCATGACTGGTTATAACGGTGCTGCCATTTAGTAAGTCCTTGGTTTGGAAACAGTCTCCTGTTCTTATTTCTCAGGAAGGAGATGGCCATGCTGAGCACCCTAGAGATGAAATGCCATTGCCTACCTGTCAATTGCTATATCCAGCTCTTAGTCTTTAAATAATCTTTTATACCAATGTTTCTCAATCTGTGGGTCTCGACCCTCCTTTCAGGGGTTAACCCTTTGACAGGACACCTAAGATCATCAGATAACAAATATTTACATTATGATTCATAACAGCAGCAAAATTACAGTTATGAAGTGGCAACAAAAATAATTTAATGGTTGGTGGGTCACCACAACATGAGGAGCTGTATTAAAGGACCACTGTTTTGCCCAGATGCAACTCATAGTTGGGGCTGAGTTGAAGACAGTTGGGGTGACGGCACAATTGGGAAAGGCTCCAGGACAGCTTTTATATGCTCTCTATGTGGAGTAGCCCCACCTTAGCTGTGGTTTCATCTCCCATGGTTTTAGTTACCTGTGTGTAACTGTAGTCTAAACAGATTAAGTGGGAATTTTTAGAAATAAACAATTGATGAGTTTTATGTTACTCATCATTCAGGATTGACTCTTTACCATCTGCTTATGCTACCTGGATGGTGAATGTTCCCTGTGCCAGCAAATTGTTATTGTATATACTACCACTCCCCAGGAGTCATTTTAGCCAATTAGTAGCTGTGATATCAGATTTTATCAAATCGGTCATCTGACTGTCACAGTGTTTAACATTTTTGAAAGAACTCATTCATTTGTTGTATTATAGTATATTGTTGTAATTGTTTATTGTGCCTAGTTTACAGATTAAACTCAGCTATAGGTATGCAGAGAAAAACAGTGTTTTTATAGGATTTGGTAGTATCTATGGTTTCTTTCTCTTTAACATAAAAAATTCTGAAGCCAGGTATGGTGGCATGCACCTTTAATCCTAGCTCTCAGGAAATAGAGGCTGGCAGATCTCTGTGTGTTTGAGGCTAGAAAGCCTGTTCTACACTGAGTTCCAGGACACCCAAAGAGACATAGAGAGACCCTGTCTCGAAAAACAAATTGTGTGAGTGTGCATACACATGTGTGTGCCACATGTGTATAGGCCAGGGGACAACTTGAGTGAATCAGTCTCTCCACCATTTGGGATGTGGGAGTTGTCAGACTTGGTGGCAAGCATCCTTAGTTACCAAGCCAACTCACTGGCCCCAATATCTGTGATTTTGAGCATCCACTGATAGTCTTGGAATGTATCTGTCAGGGACAGAGGAATTCTGAATTGAAAATGCAACTTTTCAACCCCCTTCCCTGTTTTCTTGCTACCTATTACTCTGCAAAATGAACACTCACTCAGGTGAGGTGACTATATTCAGTTATATAAAGCTTAGATATTTTGGGGTTCCCCCCTGTCCGTGTCCCGTCCGCCGCCCCCCCCCCCCGTGTTTAGCATGCCATGTTTCTCAGGATAAAGCCATTAGAATGTGACTCTTGGGAACTACTGATGACTGCATTGAGGAACTAGATGAACAGGAATGTCCTTAAAATGGGTTCCTGTAGAGAAGAGCAGATGTTAGAAATAAAAGTTCATCGGAGCTGGGTGGTGGTGGCACACGACTTTAATCCCAGCACTCGGGAGGCAGAGGCAGGCAGATCTCTGTCAGTTCAAGACCAGCCTGGTCTACAAGAGCTAGTTCCAGGACAGCCTCCAAAGCCACAGAGAAACCCTGTCTCGAAAAAAAGAGAAAAAATTAATTAATTGGAAAGAAAAGAGGGAGTGAAGTAGTCAGGGCAGGTGAGGAAAAAAAAAATGATCCAATTTGTGCCATCATTTATCCTGTTGGTGTCTCCTCAATGGGGACCTCACTTTTTAACTTGATAAACTGAATAATTAGTAGGTTAAAAGTACCTAGGACTGTTTACAGTTCTCAGGAACTTTCTCAAGAAGCCGGGAAAATGTAATCAGTTTCCCAATGTTCAAACAAGGGAGGGCCAGGAAGATTGTTCTCTAGGCTGGCACTAGCTGCATTGTCTATCTTGCTCAGTATCACAAGGAAATGCCACACTGCTATTCTCTGCCAGCTTTTTTGTTTTGTTTTTGTTTTTGTTTTGTTTTTTCTTTTTGTTTTTTTCGAGACAGGGTTTCTCTGTGTAGCTTTGGAGCCTATTCTGGCACTCGATCTGGAGTGCTGGGATTAAAGGCATGTGTCACCAACGCCCGGCCTCTATCAGCTTTTGAAAATTAATTTTTAATTTCTTGTTTTGATATTTGAGACAGGGTTTCTCTGTGTAGCTCTGACTGTCCTGGAACTCATTCTATAGACCAGGCTGGCCTTGAACTCACAGAGATCTGCCTGCCTCTGCCCCTCGGGTGCTGAGAATAAAGGTGTGAGCCACCACACCCAGCAATTTTTAATTTTTTGATCCAGGGTCTCAGTATATAGCCAAGGCTGGTGTTGAACTCATGGTCTTTCTACCTCAGCCTCCCGAGTACTGGTGTTATAGTTGTGCACCACAATGCCTGGCTTTGTGATGTTTTTAGTTCTTCAATATTGGATAACAAGCTAGTAAAGTTGATAGTTTGAGAGTATCCCCCTAGAATACTAGGTATCCACACTGAAGACAGGCAGATGTCCACTCCCCAGACTCTTTGAAGCCCATGCTAGTTAACGTCTTCATGATGCTCCCCACCAAAGGGCTGTCTTGTTCCCTTTTGCCTGAGTCACAGGGGTGCCTTAACAACCAGAGACCCTGAACAACCTAGTGGAAGTGAGGCTTTTGAGTGGAAGGGCAACAAAGACCATGTGATTTTTATCTACTGTGTCATTTGGTCAACTGTAAAAAACATGGGTCGGTCTCTCTCTCTCTCTCTCTCTCTCTCTCTCTCTCTCTGTCTCTCTCTCTCTCTCCAGCTGTGAAAATTAGATGTGGACTATTGAATCCACCCACCTGTGGCATTTTGCAAAGGCAAAAGCATGGATTTTAAAAACAGTTATATTTAAGATATGTTTTATAGCTGGGTGTTGGTGGCGCATGCCTTTAATCCCAGCACTCGGGAGGCAGAGGCAGGCAGATCTCTGTGAGTTGAGGCCAGCCTGGTCTATAGAATGAGTTCCAGGAGCCAGAGCTACACAGAGAAACCCTGTCTCGAAAAACCAAAAAAAAAAAAAAAAAAAAGATATGTTTTATAATATTAAGAAATATTCTTTAAAATTAACCTTTAAACATACTATAAGGAATACCAAATATTGGATGATGTAGTCCATCTGTAATTACTGCCATCCAAGCATTAGCAGAAAGGAAACCATTGCTGACCAGCATCCCACAGGAAAGGACTGCTGTCTTAGTTAGGGTGTATACTGCTGCAATGAGCACCATGACCAAAAAGCAAGTTGGGGAGGAAAGGGTTTATTTCACTCCCAGTTCTATTAAAAGCAGTGAGGGCAGATCTCTGTGAGTTGAGGCCAGCCTGGTCTATAGAATGAGTTCAAGCAGGGCAGGAACCTGGAGGCAGGAGCTGATGCAGAGGCCATGGAGGATGCTGCTTACTGGCTTGATCCCCATGGTTTGCTCAGTCTGCTTTCTTTCTTTTTTTTTTTTTTTTGTTTTTTTTTTCGAGACAGGGTTTCTCTGTGTAGCTTTGGAGCCTATCCTGGCACTCACTCTGGAGACCAGGCTGGCCTCGAACTCACAGAGATCCGCCTGCCTCTGCCTCCCGAGTGCTGGGATCAAAGGCGTGTGCCACCAACACCCGGCTCAGTCTGCTTTCTTATAGACCCAGGGCCATCAGCCCAGGGGCGGCCCCATCTATAATGGGCTGGGCCCTGCCCCCCCCCCCCCCCCGTGATCACTAATTAAGAAAATGACTTATAGCTAGATCTTATGGAGACATTTTCTCAACTGAAGTTCCCTCCTTTCAGATAATTCTAGTTTGTGTCAAATTGACTTAAGACCTGGCATAAGACCTGGCAGAGTATATGTTGAGTTACAGGTCAGGGTGTAGTTTCAGGAATTCCAGGGGCCATCTGGTGTGATGATGTACTCTTAATGTGTGGGGAAGATAAGATGTAGAGTCTTATCTGCTTATCAAGCTATCAAGCAAGGGACATTTTTCTATAGTGGTGAATCCTAGGGAAGATGGATTTGGAACCTGGTAGAGTAGTTTGAAGGGTGCCAAATGCTGCAAGTTGACAAAGTGAGATACTAGGAGTCCGAAGACATTCTCTGCAAATGACCAGTAGCAAGTACTTTAGACTTAGCAGGTCATACAAATCCTTGTAACAACTGCTTGATTGCTCTGTCAAGGAAACCAACATTAGGTGAAATGTAAATAAATGGGTGAGGCTGTGCTCTAATAAAATTTTATTAGTGGACTCTGGAATATGAAAGGTAATGTGATTTTCATGTGTCAATAAGTTTACTAGCTCAAGCTGCCTTTGCAAAATGCCACAGGTGGGTGGATTCAATAGTCCACATCTAATTTTCACAGCTCAAGAGGCTACAAGTCCAAGATTCAGGTATGGGCAGGTCTGGTTTCTCTTTGGCCTTCTCTCCTTGACTTACAGACTGCTGACTGTTTCTCCATGTATGCCCCTGATATTGCTTTATTTTTTAAGATTTATGTATTAATTATGTATACAGTATTCTGCCTGCATGTATGCCTGGAGGCCAGAAGAGGGCACCAGATCTCATTATGGATGGTTGTGAGTCACCATGGGGTTGCTGGGAATTGAACTCAGGACCTCTGGAAGAGCAGCTAGTGCTGTTAAGTGCTGAGTCATCTCTCCAGTCCCCATATCTCTTTTTATACAAACTCCAATCACATTAATCAAGGTGCTATTCTTATGGCATCTTTGACCATAATTAGCTCTTTAAAGATCCTTTCTACAAAAACAGTTACATTTGGGCTTAAGGCTTGTATTAGTTACTTTTCTTTTGCTGGGATAAAACACCATGAACAAAAGCAGCCTATGGAAGAAAGATTTTATTTGGCTTATTGTCTCAGAGGATTAGAGTTCATAATTGTATAAACTGATGACATGACCACTCTATGGTAGGGTTGAGGCAAAGGTTTTTATCGTAGGTGTGATGGAGATAACTGCCAGAGGTATCTGGAAGAGTCCAGAGAGAAAGAAAGCAATAGACTCTACATGGTCAGCAGACTGGGCCTGGCCAGGAGAGAAATATGAACAGAATAGAAGGGTTGGGAGAGAGCAAGAGATGAAGACAAGAGTGCAGGAAAAAGAGAAGGCCAAAGAGAGGGAGACGACCAAGAGAGGACCAAGAGAAGGTATAAGAGCCAAGAGTGAGCATAGTGGAAATAGTGGGGTTATAAGGAAAATGAACAGCTAAAGGGAAGCTCCTGAGCTGAGGGAAGGTGGGGAGGCAAGAAGAGCCAGAGTGCCTCTGAAATGTGTAACAGGTACCTGACACTGAGGGAGCCTGGAGGCCAGTAGGTACTTTGATATGCTAATAGGTACCACCTTTAGCCATTTGTCCAGTGACAAGGGAAACAGTTCCTTTGGTAAAGGGAACCAGCTTCACAGGTTCCTGAGGAATGCTGGCTTTAGTCTGACCACCTGACTTTGGGGAAATGCAGTTTCCCTTGGACCTGACAATACCGCAGGGACAGCAAGGTAGCAGGCAGCTGGAGCAGGAAGCTGAGAAGTCACATCTTTAACCACAAGCACGAAGCAGAGAAAGAAAGTGGAAGTGGGGTGAGGCTATGAACACTCAAAATCTGCTCCCAGCGATGCACTTTGCTACAAGGCTGCACCACCTCCCCAAACAGTGCTATCAACTGGCAAACAAGTGTTTAGAGACACAAGCCTGTCCTACTGGGAACATTTCTCATTTGGACCACCACAGGGCTTTAACACATGAATCTGGAGGCAGAGAGCATGATTCTGCTTTATAACAATTAAACATTATTCTTTCATATTATTTAAAAATCTAAAAACTAGTCTTCACTCACAGTCTGTTCTTCTTTGCTTTTTGTTTTGTTTTTGCAATCCCAAGGGTGGGTTTCTTTTCTTTTTAATTTATTTTTATGTCCATTGGTGTTTTACCACAGGTATTGGGTTCCCTGGAACTGGAGTTACAGACAGTTATGAGCTGCCATGTGGGTGCTGGGAATTCCTCTGGAAGAGCAGTCAGTGCTCTTAATAGCTGAGCCATCTCTCCAGCTCCTCTAGTTTGCCTTTTGTTATGATAAACACCATGACCGAAAGCAACTTGAGGAGGAAAGGGTTTATTACATCTTATAGTGTCGTTGAGGGAAGCTAGTGTAGGAACCTGGAGGCAGAAACTGAAGCAGAGAACTGATTCTTAGAGGCTTCCTTTCCATGGCCTGCTCATCTTGCTTTCTTGTGCAATCTAGGACCACTTGCCTAGGGGTGACACAGCCTACAGTGGACTAAACCCTCCCACATCAATCATTAATCAAGAAGATGCCCCGACAACTTGCTTTTAGTTGATTGTAAAAATCAGTAAGTTTGGTGGTCACATAACTGAGCAATTTGTTGTTAGTCTCCCACAGCCTAGCTCTGGGTGTCAGACTACTGTGGGTTATGAAGACAATGGTTGCCTAAGTTACCTTTCAGGGATTGTTATGATGGAAGTTGCACCCAAGCCCCCTCTCTATTTCCCTCCAAACCCTGATGCATCTTAGAAAGTCCACCAAATGATGACTCCCCTCCCCCAGAGGTGCTCAAGACCACTCCCACACTGTATGTAAACTGCCTCCCAGAAAACAGACTCGTGGTTTTTCCAGTCTCCTCTCCGGGGAGCTGGAAAGCCATCGGGGAGTGTTGTATCCATTAAACATGGGCGTTTTCTAATTTGGTTTGATATGGATTGCTGCATTGACAAAGAGACTTATTGGGGTGTAGAAACTTCTCAGGGATGAGGATGCTTTCTTGCTGACAGCAATGCCTGTTGAGACACAAGGCTACTGGGTGACAGGATGGTTAAAAGCTTGGCATCCCTGCATTCTTACTAAATCTGCTTGCTTTGCTGCCTTCAGCTTCGGGCCAGATGCTGCCCATCTCAGCATGCAGACACTGATAAGTATTTTGAAAATCCTCAATTGTGGGTTTCTCCACTGATGCAATAAGCCAAATCCAGCTGAATTATTAAGACCAGTTTTAATAAACAGAACAACAGAAAAAGTAACTCATGCGGTTCCATTGTGTAGTCATAATTAATTGAATTGACCAAGTCATAGGGCAGAAAGTGGGGGTGGGCAAGGAGGTTGAAAGTTTTCTTTTGACTTGCAGTTGGCCAGTGATGGGGTAACCAGCGAATAGTCACTTTGAGAATGGCATGTGATCTACAGCTCTCCTGGATGGCCATTGCTAAGGGTCCCTAGGGCAGGGGGCTCAAGAATCCAAAGAAACACCCCCCTTTAGTTCTGAAAACCAAATTACTGTAGTTAATTGAGTGGTCACAAACCAAAATGGAGGAGCTTTACAGTAGGGTACAGCCCTGGCTGACATTCCTGACTTATGTCTATTAGACGTGTGTGTGTGTGTGTGTGTGTGTGTGTGTGTGTGTGTGTGTGTGTGTGTGATCCTTGTGACTTCTTTCTCAGGTAAGGGGGGCATTCTCATCAGGATGGTCTTGGGAAAGACTGGTATCAGAAATTTTGAGGAGGGGGATGCTGTGAAGGAGGGTTTCCCTCGTCAATGGCTTCCTAGTCTGTGAATATCTATCTAGCTAACATGTTCCCCTAAAATAATTGGGAAATGGAGGTCTACTGGCTCTGGCTGCTTCTGGCTGATATTAGGGAAACACAGGGATTTAGAGTCTTCATTCCTGCTGACTTTCAGGCATGAAGGGTGATTAGGGCACCCCAGATAGATGGAGTGAGATCACAGGACCATCATCGGAGTGCAGATCAATTGTAAATGAGAGTGAATTCATTATTCTTTATGGCAGAATTAAGTTCTATTGTGGATATAATATCATATTTTCTGTCTGTATTTATCTGTTGATGACCATCTAAGCAGATTCTATACTATAGCAATTAACAGTGCAGCCATAAACATGGTTGTGCAAATATTTCTGTGATATGATGACTGGATTCCTTCAGGTATATTCCAAGAGTGGTAGAACTGCATTGTATGGTAGGCTTATTTTTTACTTAAAATTTCTTGAGGTTTTTTTTTTTTTTTTGGGGGGAGGGGGTGTTGAGACAGGGTTTCTCTGTGTAGCCCTGGCTGTCCTGGAACTCATTCTGTAGACCAGGCTGGCCTTGAACTCACAGAGATCTGCCTGCCTCTGCCCCTTGAGTGTTGGGATTAAAGATGTGTGCCACCACTGACTGGCTAAATTTTTTTTTATATTTTTATTTTATTTTAATGTGTATGAGTGTTTTGCCTGCATGTATGTTTTTGCTCCATGTGTATGCAGTACCCACGGAGGCCAGAAGAGGGCCTAAGATCCCTGGGACTGGAGTTAACAGACAGTTGTGAGCTGTCATGTAGGTGCTGGGAATTGAACTCAGGTCCTCTGGCAGAGCAGTCAATGCTCTTAGCCTTTGGGCATGTTTCCAGCCCCCTCTTAGTTTTATGAGGAACCCCATATTGATTTCCACTCTTATGGCACTGATACATGTTCTCTTTAGCAGTGAGAAAGGTTTCCTTTCCCTCATCTTCACCAGCATTTGTTTCTTCTTTAACATTTTAAAAAGCTAGCCAGGCGAGGTGGTGCACACCTTTAATCCTAGTACTTGGGAGGCAGAGACAGGTGGATCTCTATGAGTTCAAAGCCAGCCTGGTCTACAGAGCGCAGAGAAATCCTGTCTTGAAAAACCAGCAAAACAAACCAAAATATTTAAAAAATATATTCTTTGATGATTTCATACATGTATATAAGGTATTTTGATCATATTCTCCCAGCATCCTCTTATTTTATTTCCCTTTCACTCCCAACAGTTCTGCCTTTCTACTTACAGGTCTTAAAGAAAAATAAACAGCAATTTGCATTTCACCAATGGCTAATGTCACTGAGCATCTTTGTTGCGTTTTATTAACCACTTATAAATTTTATTTGAAACAGCTACTTAAACTTTTTGTTCATTTTGAATCAGACTGTCTTATTATTATTAAGGCGTTCCTTATATACCAGTAGCATGTCAGGATACAACCTGGAACTGTTTTCCACTCTTCTGTAGCTTGTCTTCACTCTCCCATTGATACTGTGCACTATGAAAGTGTTGCTGTCTGCTTGGAGCAGTTTCCTTAGTCTTTTGTCAACTGTGCTTTTTCTCAGCAACTCCTGTCTAACACAAACCCATCGATAATCGCTCTTACAGTTTTAAGGCTTTTCTAGTTTCAGCACCTGTAGGTCTATAATCCCCTTGAGCCCATTCCCATGTAAGGGAGCAGTCTGAATAGGCAGCTGATCATCCCAAAACCACTTGTTGAAAGAACCTTGTTTGCCCTTGGTGCTGTTTTAGTAAATTTTGTTTTGTTTTCTTTGAAAGTTACGGGGGATTGAATGTAAAGATTGTCGTAGGACAAGATTACCTTTTACTTCGGCATTGTGAGCAAGTGGCATGAATTGTCCGGTATTACCACCAGATGGCAGCAGTGCCTCATATTTTGCCTATGTCTTGTTTCTCCTACCCCAAAAGTGGGATTAGGTTTTGACCAAACACCAAACACCCTCACAAGTCATTCTTTGTCTTTTTCACCCTCCCAGTGAACTTGACTTTGGCTACTCCAGTGTTGTCAATCTTTTTTCTTTATTGTTTTTTTGCTAGCTTGAACCTGATTTTTCTGGTCCATGGTGAAGAGGTGAAATTCACAGGGAGAGGCCATGCTTTGGGTTGCTGGAGAGGATGTGAAATAAAACTTGATTCAGACCCTTGATAAGAGGCTCATGAAATGAAAACATGGAGAGTTTGATCCAGCTGTTCTCAACTAACGAAAGGCCTTGCAGGAATGTGCGCTCACCGCTGGAGCTACCCAGCTTAGGTCAGACATGGAGTCTGTAGCTCTTGCCTAGTTAACTAGGGGCTACTATCTAGAAGTTGTCTTCTCTGTTGATCAGATGTACTAGCGGACAGATCAGTATGATTTTGATTAAGTTATGTTGTGTAGATAAATTATTACTTTATTGGTTAGTAAACTGAAGAGGGAAAGTGAAAGCGACACCTTTGGGAGCTCCTGATTCAAGGGTGGGTTTGGGGTGAAGAGGTGAGTAGGAGAGGAGGCCTCTTCCCTCCTCGCTTGCTGGGCGAGGAACACCTCCAGGCAGGCCTCACTGTGTTTCTCTCCACAGGATCTTTGTTGCTCTCCATGCCAGTCTGACATGGACTTGGGGAATCCCCAGCTCTTCAGGTCTCTGCCCCTCCCAACTTCTGCGTCTGTGAGCCTTTGACCTACAGGTTCAGGGCGACCTATGTACTCCCTTCCCCAGCATTGCCTCAGGACACCCAGGGAAAGCACAGAATACTCACCAGTGTAGACAGCAACTTCCCCCAGCACAGAGCCAGGCTGAAGTCTGCATCCTTCAGCACTCTGGGAGCTATTACCATCTGTCCATCAGCGGCGTCAAGGAGCCAGGAGTGATGACCTGGACAGTTCAGGCTGTGGGAAAAGGTCTCCTCTTTGATGTGAGCCACAAGGTCAGGGAGGGAGCAGGAGGTGAGGGGGGCTTCTGAACACAATCTTTCCTTCCATCCTGGACTTCTGGGGAAGACGCCAGTCTGTCTTCATCATCCCTTTCATCTCTTGAATCTCTGTGACAAGCTTTCTCCTCCCTGACCTCGGGATTGCAGTAGGCAGCAGTGTGGGACTCTTGGTTCTAAATCTCCAGCTTGTGCATGGTGGCCAGACCCACCTGCCTAGTTCATTTACAGTGGACAGTAAGTGGCACCTGGTGAGCATTTCATGCAGGAAACACCCAAGTCTTAGAACCAGAGAAGATGATTTTTCCCTAGGACATGGAGCATCCTGGTACATGGAGGGGCTGCAGGGGACTGATGCATGGAGGAGCTGCAGGGGATTGGGCGCTTTTTTGCCTTGGGCACCAGGATTCTTTACTTCTGCTTCTAACTGGCACCAGCTAGGCCTGATCTCACAGCAGCAGTTGCAAGGAACTCACCAACCAGAGAGAACCCCACCCTCACTGGTAGAGGAGTAGGGAGCAAGGTGGAAGGAAAGATGGTGAGGGGACTGCCACTGGGATTGGCTCTTTCTCTGTCTAAGGTTACAGACATTTCCAGAAGTTTCTCTTGATTTTTAAAAAATATTTCTAGTATTTATTTATTTATTTATTTATTTTTGTTTGCTTTTGTTTTTCAAGACAGGGGGTTTCTCTGTGTAACAGCTCTGGCTGTCCTGGAACTAGTTCTGTAGGCCAGGTTTGCCTCTGCCTCCCAAGTGCCGGGATTAAAGGCATGAGCCACCACCACCCAGCTTTTTTTGTTCATTTTTTAATAAGATTTATTTATTTATCATGTATACAGTGTTCTGCCTACATGTATGCCTGCAGGCCAGAAGAGGGCACCAGATCTCATTATAAATGGTTGTGAGCCACCATGTGGTTGCTGGGAATTGAACTCAGGACCTCTGGAAGAGCAGCCAGTACTCTTAACCTTTGAGCCATCTCTCCAGCCCTTTTGTTAATTTTTAATCTCTCCCTCTCCCTCTCCCTCTCCCTCCCTCCCTGCCTCCCTCTCCCCCCTCTGTGTGTGTGTGTGTGTGTGTGTGTGTGTGTGTGTGTGTGTGTGTGTGTGTGTTCAAGTATATGTCACATATGTGTAGGTGTCCATGGAGGCCAGAAGGATGTAAAATCCCCTGGAGCTGGAGTTGACAGGCTGCCTGACCTGGGTACTAGGTACCTAACTTGAATCTTCTAGAAAAGCAGAAAGCACTGTTAACTGCTGAGCCAACTCTCTGGTACCTCTCTGCCCCCCCCCCCCAATTTTAAAACAAGTTTTCCCTGCCCTCCTAATTCTATGATCTAGGAAGAAAAGCCAAGAAAGAAAAAAACTCATCGGGCCTGTGATCACAGTGGTGCCTGTCCTTTTCCACTCACCAAGACCTGGAAAAAGTTAATAGAAATGGGATTTCAGTATTTGGCATCCCCTACCTGTTCAGAATGTCCTAAATGTACTAGCTTGCTAAAGTTCTCAATTGTATCTGTGTAAGCAATTGACTATTCCTTTTCAGTTTCACTGAGGGGAGACACAGAGCCAAAGAGGGACCAACTGATGTCTCAAAGCCACATCTGTATGCAGCAGGACTCGATCTGCACTCACTTTGGAATCCTTGCTCTCAACCTGTGCTGACCTGATGATCCAACTATCTTAGGAACTAACAAAGATTTCCTATTTCTTTCCCACCTTTCCAGATCCCAGCATGGGGCTGGATAGACAAAGCCCAGAGCAAAGATGGAGGGTGTGGCTAGAGCGGGAAGGAGACTCATACCCATCACGGAGACAAGCCAGCTGGTTTGTGTCCATTCTGCTTCTAGCAAGCTGTACCATAGTCTGTCTTGACCTCAAGCTTCATGCCCATTAAATGGGAGGATGAGATAGAGGTTATGGTTTGCGTTGCTAGATAGTATGATCCCTGATTCCCTTCTCTTTCCAGGACCCTGAGTCTGGTAGCTGAGTTTATTTATTTAGGAGAAGGAATGATACCTTCAGCCATTTTCCTGGAGTTCATAATTCCATCATCTCAGAGAACAGAGCTGGATTTGATATTTAGGCTCAGCTAAGGATCCTGACTCCTTGTATATTCTGTTTCCAGAGCTGACCCCAGATACAAGGTCCTGGCCATTTCTGTGCAGTTCCTGAATGCCCCTCCATTCTCAGTGCTGTGGTTTCACACTGTGGATGAATGAAGCCTGGGGCTGTTACAGCAAAATACCACATCAGGTGGTATGTGCCACATCTGTGAGATCTCATTGAGTCTTCACCATAGTTCAGGAAGGAGAAATTTTGGAAATGGGGAAAACAAACTGGACAAGTTGTCTTCTGGCTTGCAGCTAGGAAGTGAGGAGGGATGAGATGGGAGCTTGTGTACGACGGTACTGTATTGTTACCCATCTTGAGAAGTAGTCCAAGATTTCCACCGGCTTTTCTAGAGAGGACAGGAGTCTCAGGGCTAGATTCTTTAGTGTGGGGTGGGTCTTCTGTCTTTTTAGTATAATGGGGAGAATGCAGAGCAGCCCTAATAGTTAGGGAGAGAAGTGGAAGAAACACAAAGGAAAGGGAAGGGGCTGTGCACCCCACCCCAGTGGAGCCTGGCATGCAGTATCCTTGACTTGGGACCATGTGATGAGCACCCTGAGAATTGGAATCAGTCATCCAAGATGGAGCTGAGGAGGCAGAGAGCCTGGATGACACCCATCTGAGGCCCCCACTCTGGAAGCACAGGATGTAATGAAGTACAGTGTCACCAATTATCCTGGAGTTCCTTGAGATGTATCTTTGGGGACAGAGAGGTATTTTGAAACTACTACACAAAGCAAGCACCCTGATCTGTCTTTATGCTCAGAGCCTAGAGTACTGGGGCTAAGGGAACCCCTACTGAAAGGCTTGACATCAATTTCTCCCCCTTTCTCTGAATGGTGGGATGGGGGAGGATTGAGATTGCTATGTCAAACATGTCGTGTTTTTCTTCCCACCCTCCTAAGCACCTAGCATCACTCATCCCTAGACAATTTAGCTGTTATCAGTGCTTATTTGGAAGAGGGAAGAGAGGGTCACAGTAAGAAGGAGAGCAGAGGGGACACCAGGGCCTTTGTTCTCCGTGCCCAGTTCCTAGGGAAGGAGGGGCAGGGGTCAGTTCGGCCTCACTATATCTGGCAGGCAGCCCTATGTCTGAGCCATGAAATTAAGCTGTTCTCCCCTTTCCAATATGAATGAAGCAGGGGTGGACTGTGACAAGAACTGTCAGTGCTGGTATCTTGTCCCAGTAATCACTGAAAAGGCCATACATACAGCTCAGCAGGCCTGGGAAGGACCTCTGGGAAGAGGGGTGGATAGGAACACAGCCACCTTTGTGCACCTCTTCAGCAAGGGTTCCCATCCCTGTCCTGCCTGTCCCATGTGGATTCTGTGAGACTCCAGGGCCACACTTGACTGCACATTGAGTACACTCCCATCACCCATCGAAGCCAGAGTCTAAGCTTCTATGGAAAGCTTGTTCACCCTGAAGAAGATTTTAGGGTCTACTTGCCATTGAGGGCTGCCAACAGAGATGACAAAGATGGCTCACTGTGTAAAACTGCTTGGTACCAAGCCTCATGACATGACCTCCCCACATACATACATACATACATACATACATACAAATCACAATAGATGTCTGAACATTGGGAAGGACACTCGCTGCCTTTTCATGCTGAGCCTCAACTGGAGAGGAACCTGGGTCCTACCTCTGTGTCCTTCTGGGCCACATTCCCAGCAGCCTTGATGACCCAGGACCCACCTGGAGCTTCCCTTCTCTTCTGCCTGCCCAGCACATTCTGGGCACAGGGAGCTCTAGGTCCCATGCCCTGTTCTTTCCTAAACCTTCTGGCCAGGTAGTCACCCCAGTGTGGGGCCAAGGTGAGGTCCAGGCAGCTGCAGGCAGTTCTCTCCTCAGAGTGTAGATGTCAGCAAAGGTTTCTGCTCATTCTCCTCTAATGGGCTCATTATTTTCAGAAAAGTTCCCCCTCACCAGCTCTGCAGTTTTGTCTCTCTTTTGCATGTTCTGAAATCCCAGCACATTCCAGGCCAGGCTCTGGGGGTAATAGAAAAGGTTGGGGGAATGTCTCCAACTTTGCAGTCCCTAGAACAGGGTACAACTCCACCAAACTTCACACTTCCCTGGTGCCTGGAGCTCACGGTCCTGGGCGTATCTGAAGAATTCAGGAGGATTCCTTGGGTGCTGAACAATCTTGAAATAATTATCTGACTAGAGAAAGACAAAAGAAGTGGGTAATGACGTTCCTGTACCCAGGGACTTGCAGTCCGTTTGAAAAGACAGAAGTTGTGGCTTATTGTCCTATTGGTTAACTCTCCGTCCAGTCATCTAGGGTCCAGGCTTCATTTGGTTGTGTTGGGAGACCTGAGAGCCCCAGAAAGAGAGTCTGCTTCAGATATATCTTAGGAAGGACACCCAGGATGCTGAGACCTCAGAGAAAGAGCAGTTCAGTGTGGGAGGGGAGAATTCAGAGTTTTCTGAATAGAAGGGAAGGGTACCCCTGAGGAAGATGCTGCACAGCAGGTCTCCAAGCAGTTTGGTGTTACCTCAGTGTGGAGTCTGGGCAGGAATGGATTCTAGAGAGGAAGCCAAGTGACCCTTGGGTCAGGGGGGCACAGAGACCTGCAGTGGAAAAGCTCAGGTAGGTCTCCTTTTGGCCGTAAGGCCCCCACTCATCCCTGCTGGGTCCCATGTAGTCCTGGAAAGAGCTTAGGAGAGTCTGTTTGGCTGGCAGCTCTTAGGGCCCTTCTTAAAATTTTCAGGGGATACTGGTTTATGGCATCCTGCTGATAGTCCTCTGTCCTATAAGGCTGGTGTTTTATTGTCCCCCCCCCACCCCCCACCAGACCCATGATTCAGATAGCTTGTGTCAAGGGTATTTGTCTGTATTCAGAACCTCAGAAAAAGGGGGAGAAGGCTTGGAGATGTTCCTAGGATTCCAGTTGGGAATGTTAGAAAGAAGGACACTCCTCTATTCTGATGTCAGGGTACATAGAAGTCAAGTCTGGTCACAGCAGGATGAGCTCCAAAACCTACTGGTGCCATTTATATTCACTTGTCTCTTGTAATTTCCCTCACTCCCCTACCTGTTTCTACCTCCCTGCTTCTCTGAGTTCCTCCCTTCTCCCCCTTCTCTTATTCTCCCTTCCCAAGACCCCCCCACACCTCTACATCTCTCTGGAAATGTAGCAGTATTTCTCCCTCCTGCTTCTGCCATTCCAGCATCTTCTTCCTGCTGAATGCCTGTTCCTTTCCCTTTACAGCTTCCTCTTCTTCATCTTTCCCTTCTGTCTTGGGCAGCCACATCCAGCTGTGTTCTCTTTTTTTTTTTAAATGATTTATTTTATTTTTTACTCTATGTGCATTGATGTTTTGCTTGTGCATTGATATTTTGCTTGCATGTATGTGTGTATGTGTTAGGATGTCCAGTTCCCTGGAGTTACAGACAGTTAAGAGCTGACTGTGGGTGCTGGGCTGACTGTGAGTGTTGGGAATTGAACCTGCGCCATTTGGAAGCCCGGCTGGTGCTCTTAACAGCTGAGCAATCTTGCCAGCCCCTCAGCTGTGTTTTTAAAGATTTTATTTATTATGTATACAACATTTGCTTCCATGTATATCTGCACACTAGAAGAGGGCACCAGATCTCATAACGGATGGTTGTGAGCCACCATGTGGTTGCTGAGAATTGAACTCAGTTCCTCTGGAAGAGCAGTCAGTGCTCTTAACCTCTGAGCCATCTCTCCAGCCCCCCAGCTGTGTTCTTAATGTTAGTTTCTTCCCCTCCTTTTGGTAGTAGGTCCAGCCCCATCCCTTTTTAACCTTTCCTTCTTAGGAGAGGCCCCACTGTAGCCTACATAGCACTGAGGGCTGCTGACAAGATTGCCCACAGTGTCTACAGAACCTGTATGGATGGAGTGGTGCAGCTGAGCTTTGGTCAGGAACTCCAGGAGACTCATTTGCTCCACTGGCCCCAGTCTGAAGAATAGCATTTGCAGAAACTATGGTGGGAATGGCATTGTCTTCTTCAGCATGATGCAGCTACACTCTTTGAGGTTGGGCGCACTTTAGCTCCTGATCCAGCCTGTCTTCCCCCAAACAAACAGACTCCCAGGACAGACTGAACCCTGGCCTTTGGTTCAGCAGCCCCTCCGCTGGGGCCTCCTGCATGCAAGTGCTCAGGGCCCCTCTCCAGTTTGGCACCAGCCCTATCCTGAGCCCCAGGAGGTAGAGCTGAGATGGGGTTCTTCAGCTGTGGGTATGGGAGGCTTGGGAAGAGAGGGCATTTTTTATTTATTTATTTATTTATTTATTTATTTATTTATTTATGTGTTTTTCACATCATGTATCTTGATCCCATTCTTCATTTCCCATCCCTTCGAATCTACCCTCACTCCTGCATAGCCCTGTCCCCGAATAAAACAAAATTCAAGAGGAAAAAAATGAAGAAAATAAAATGAGCAAAATTAAAAGAAAAGGTGGGGTGTGTGGAATCTAAGATCTCATCATGGAAGCTGCAGTGTGACTCACACTGTATACACTTTGGTCCATTTGTCTCTAATTACAAGTGTTCATTGCAAAGAGTCATTGGTCTGGTTCTAGGTCCCTGGTCTCCACTACACTTTCCATGCTGGGCCCATTCTAGGACTCTTCCTGGGCATCTGGCTGGTGCCCTGTGTTGTGGAGATCCTGCAGCTTTGGCTCTCTAGGTCAGGTCCCTTCACATGCTCCAGCAGATCATAGATGGGGTGGATGATGGGGCAGGCCAAGTCAGAACCCTGGTCTGGGCCTGGGCAACTGTAGGGTTTGGCCAGGTACAGGGCCTGCTCTCCTGTGTGTTGGAATGGGCATTTCTGTACCCAAGGATCAGATAGTGATTCTGCAAGTATGGCTGATATGGAGTCCTTGGTCAGCTCATGAATGGGTATGAAGACTAAACAGGGTGGGAGGGTGATGCATTTGTATCATCAATCCACCTAGTGCACCTCTGAAGCTTCCTCTGCACACTAACTGCAACTTGGAGTTCTTCCGTAGGTTCTGGAGGGCCTGTGAGCAGCTAGTTGTCCTCTCTTAGCTTTCCCCTGGTTCAGATCCATTCACTCACCTGTCACTCACAGGAGACATGCAGGCACACCTTCCCCAAGTCCACACTGGCATGCCAGCCCTTGTCCTGCCCAAGGCCTCACTAATGGCTTCTTTGTACCAACCCTGCCATTCATTGCCTGACCTGGTTAACTTACCTCTTTCTGGTCTCAGTTCGGGCCTCTCTGGTATTTTTGTGTTATCCATCTGCCTTAGGGGCCTCCATGCAGTCCCAGAACTGAAGCCCACTCTGGTGATACTCTGTCCCCATTAAATGCTTGGAATTCAGGGGAATAGTACTCACCCACTAGCTACAGTGTGGCATGTGGCATGCTAAGCTGGGTCTGGTGAGCTGTTTTTGTTTTGTTTTTGAGACAGGGTTTCTCTTTGTAGCTTTGGAGTCTGTCCTGGAACTTTTTCTGTAGACCAGACTAGCCTCGAAGTCACAGAGATCTGCCTGAGTCTGCCTCCTGAGTGCTGGGATTAAAGAAAGGCATGAGCCACCACTGCCTGGCAAGCTATTTCTTATGATCATCATAGTATCTTACCTTCATAGACCAAAAGGGTCAAGGAGGTGAGAACTGAGCACAGGGCTCATAGCAGGTCGTCAGGGTCCAGCCTCCTCCTCCTCCAGATTGTGTGTGTGTGTGTGTGTGTGTGTGTGTGTGTGTGTGTGTGTCTGTCTGTCTGTCTGTCTGTCTGTCTTGTTCTACAGGACTGTACTTGAAGGAGTCTTTGCTGATTCCCAAGTCCAACTTGTGTCATGGCTTTCATAGTGCCACTTGTGTGCAATCATAAATGCTTGAGTTTAACAAACAGCTGTTGAGTGCATTCTCTATGCCAGATGTTGAGAAAGTTTGGAGGTGGGGGTGAACTTGCCAAAGGAAATGTGGGCAGGCATCTCCATGAGTTCTTCTGTCTGTCTCTGGGCCCCAGAATATCCAATCCAGTTCCATATTGCTGCCCAGCCCAGCTGAGGAAGGAGGGATCTGGGTGTGGGATGTGAGGGTGGGCTATGGGGTGAGGGTGGGTGGGGTGAAGGGAGACTGGGTTTAATGAGGTGACTGCCACTCGTAAATGAAACAGAAGGTGCTGCAGCTTGTGTGAACTTCGACCCCTCCTGTCAGTCTTGCCTTTCATTAAGAGCGGTGCCTCCCTCAGAAGAGACCCACCACAGCCTGGGCCAGAATGCCAGGGCTGGAGTGGAGAGAGTGTGGGGAGAAGGCATGGGTTAGCAGTGACTCTCCTGCTCCTCTCTTGTCCCTCACAGGACTTCTGATAGATAAATGGCAGCTTTGGGTTTGAGAGGAGGTACTTCAGACTTCCAAAAACCATAAATTTCCAGGCCTCTTGTCAATAGCTTGGGGGTTGAGTCTTGGAAATTTACATTTATTTTTCTTTTAGTTGTGTGAGTGTGTAATGTATACGTGGGTGGGACTGTATGGACTAAAGCGTGTATTCGTGTGCCTGTGGAGACCAGGGGTTGTCATCTGGTGTCTTCCTCTATTGCTTTCCACTTTGTGTGATATGGGATTTCTGACTGAACCTTGAGCTTACCAGTTGGTTGACCAGCTGGCTAGCGAAGCCCCGAGATCACCTTGTCTCTGTGCTCTCCCAAGCACAGAAATGACAGGCTCACACTGCCATGCCAAGCTTTTCTTGTGTGTGCTGGGGTTCTGAACTTAGGTCTCTGAGCTTGTGCACCAAGCACTTGCCCTGCTGAGTCATCTCCCCAGGGCAGAAATTTGTAAGTCTTGAAAAAAAGCTCCTGTGGTGATTCTTCAACCAGCTGTCTTACCAATCATGGTCTTGGCTCCTGAAGTGAGACCAACTGGCCTCAGGCTAACTGGTGAACTGGGGGGCACAAAACCCCAGCATTTGCCTTCTGAGTGTTCTGCTGCCCGACTTTACACCACATGACCCATCAGATCCTCTAAATAACCCTGTGTGATAACAGCATTATCAAAATTGCAAAATGAGTTGGAGAGCAAACAGCTTGCCAAGAGGAAACAGTTCCACATGACTCTGGAAGTTCTCCTGCCAAACAGTGTCATAGCTACCCCGAACACCCAATACACACACACAGACGCACACACAGACACACAGACACACAGACACACAGACACACAGACACACAGACACACACACACACACACACACACACACACACAGACACACACACACACACACACACACACACACACACACACACACACACACACCCCTTATATAATAGCCATTAGCATCCAGGGATCCAGTGTTTGTGAACCAAGAAGTCATTGTCTTATTCTATTCTAACTGTGGTCCTGGGGCCAGCCATGGACACTATGATTAAAGACAACCCTCTGTGACTGGAGATGTCTGTGGTGTTCACAGTGGCATGTTAAAATAAGAAGAATCCTTGACATAAAATCAGGTAGCCTCATCTTTATTGTATACCTTTTTCAGAAAAGAGCACTTCCTTTCTGGTTGGGGCAGAGGAAAGATGCTTTGTTGAAGGGTTCTGCACATGAGACAGACAGGCAGCTCAGAGAATAGAAAGTGATGCCTCTTCCCTCTGCCTTGCAGGTTCTTGGCTGGCCCTCAATAGAGGCTTTCAGTGAGCTCTACCCCTTAGTCCTACTTCTGTGGAGAAGGTGGCTTCAGGGTTCCCACACCTAGAGGTCCAACCTCTGCAGAGTTGGAAATCTTGTGCTGTAAGCTGGCACCTTTAGCTTAACCATGTCAGGGCTTCCTTCATCCAAAAAGTACTTACTGAGAAGAATTCTTAGCTGGACATGGTGGTGTATACCTTTTAATCTACAACTTGGGAGGCAGAGGCAAGAGGATTATCACAAGTTCAAGGCTAACCGGGTCTGCATATCAAGTTCCAGGCCAGTCAGGGCTACATAACAAGACCCTGTTTTGAAAATGTAAGAAAAAACAAACCAAGGCAAGGCCACCCACTTTTTAACCAGGCACTAGAAATATAAAATAGATTTTTTTCTTTTATTTTCCTTTTTTGGGGTATGTGTGTGTTTGAGATAAGGTTTTACTCTGTAGCCCAAACTGGCGAGCTTGCATTGATCCTCCTGCTTCAAGCTCCTGGGTATTGGGATTACAGGCATGAGCTACTATGCCTGGCTTACATTATAAAGTGATAAAGATGTGGTTTGTGATCTTTAGGAGCAGAGAGGCCTTTTGGAGGGTGGAGGAAAAAAAGAGTTGAGAATCTGGGCAGAACTTTTCAGCCTGGGCTATTGGCCTTCAGAGAAGGCTAAATATTGCCAGGACTATTAAGAAATGTTGCCAGTGTCTTTAGAATCCCATTGCTTAGTGGGAGGTCAAGGACCCTACTCCTTGAGGATCTTTGATGAGGTGGGAGGTGAGGCCTGGAGAGAAGCACAGTCCTGCAGATGTTTCGAACAGAATGAAGCCTGTAGCTGAGGAAGGTGTGCCGGTTGAGCTAGGAACAGCTGAGTGCTGCTGGCTCCCAGGCAGCCATGGTTAGCCCCTTTGGTTGAGGAGACAATTATGTGAACCTTACACACCATGGTGCTTCTTGTGAGAATGAGGGCTGAACTCCTCAGCCACACTAAGATAGCAGCCTTAAAAGCAAGACTGTCCGTAGTTGACCAGAACTGAGACCCTACTTTTGGGTCATTCCAACTCCAATGTTGGAGTTCAGGGTCCTGGAACTAGCTGTCTACACTTCCCTTTAAAGCTGGAAAGAGAACAGTTATCCATTTCCTGGCAGGTCTATGCAGACACATCTGGGAGAAGGCTGGGTGGCAGAGTGCCACAGAAGGGAAGGGGCTGGGAAGAGCAAGGACTTGGGCTGGTGGCTAATCCAACTTCACACAGCTGAGTGGAGATTAAATGAACAGACAGGAAATGAAATCTGGCCTTGAAGCCTGTCCCTCCCACACTATACCAGGAGGGAAATTCAAAAGGGCTTTATCAGGGATTTAACCCCACCCCACCCCAACCATCACCATTCTTCAGAGTCCCTCCAGGACAGCTTGAGGGTGGAAATTCTGTATTTGTGGTTTGACTCTCTGGAAAATGTGAGGAAAGCTGCAGTCTTAAAAAGAAAACAAACAAATAAACAAAAAACAAAACTACACAGATGCCCTTATATACTATTTGAGGGAGTTCAGAACCCCAAGCTAAGAATTGCTATCCTAGGAAAGTAAGCCTCCTGCACCCACACTTGTCTCTTTCTTTTTCCTCTGAAAAAAACCTTGCAGATTTTAGGATATCCAGGGAATTATGCAACCATTACCTTCAACCCTCCCATTTTCTTTCTTTTTTTTTTTTTAAGATTTTATTTATTTATTATGTATACAACATTCTGCTTCCATGTATATCTGCACACCAGAAGAGGGCACCAGATCTCATAATGGATGGTTGTGAGCTACCATGTGGTTGCTGGGAATTGAACTCAGGACCTCTGGAAGAGCAGTCAATGCTCTTAACTTCTGAGCCATCTCTCCAGCACCCCATTTTCTTTTCTTTTTTTTTTTTTGTTTTGTTGTTTGTTTGTTTCATGTCTAAAGATCATCCTGTTTTAGGCATTTCATACAAACAGAATCACTTGCTTTCATTTAGTGTGATGTTTTCTTTTTTTAGGAGTAATTATTTTTTTTAAATTCTTTTATTTTGCATACAAACCACAATTCCCCCTCCCCCTTTCTCCCACTCTCCCCTCAACCCAACCCCCCATCTCCTCCATAGTAAGGGTAAGGCCTCCCATGGGAAGCCAACAAAGTCTGGCATATCAAGTTGAGGCAGGACCAAGCCCCTCCCCCCTATATCATAGAGAATGGGCTCCTAAATGTCAGTTCATGCACTAGGATAAATCTCTGATGGCTTGATGCCAGAAAGTGTAAGGATCTCCTATGCTCTTGGATAGGTAGGATCAACATAGTAAAAATGGCAATCATACCAAAAGCAATCCACAGATCCAATGCAACACCCATCACAATTATTCACAGGCCTTGAAAGGACAATACTCAACTTCACAGGAAAAACAAACAAACAAAAAAAAAAACAAGAATAGCCAAAACAATACCGTACAATAAAGAAACCTCCTGAGGCATCACCGTCCCTGATTTTAAGCTATTCTATAGAACTATAGTAATAAAAACTGGTTGGCAATGGCATGAAAACACACACGTAGATCAATGGAATCGAACCTAAGATCATGACATTAATTCACACACCTGCGAACACCTATACCTGATTTTTGACAAAGAAGCCAAAATTGTACAGTGGAAAAAAGAAAGCATCTTCAACAAATGGTGCTGGCACAACTGGATGTTAACATGCAGAAGAATGCAAATAAATCCATATCTATAGCCAGGCACAAAACTCCAGTCCAAGTGAATCAAAGGCCTCAACATAAATCCAATTTAGTGTGATGTTTTCAAAGCTGATCCATGTTGTAGCATCCATAACTACTTCATTTTCTTTGATCACTCCGCATCGAACAGATATGTCCAACTTTTTTACTCATTATCTGAGATGGACAAATGGACAGCCATTGGAAAGGCTTTATCTTGGGGCTTTTTTGAGTAGTTCTGCCTTGAGCCATGGTGCATAGGTTTTTGTGTGGACCAAGGCTTTCAGGTATTGGGTCTAGGAGTGAATGCATGGGTCAGTGGTAAGCTGGTTTTGCCTTTGGAAAACTGCCTGGTTGTCCAGAGAAGCTGAACCATCTTATATGCCTGCAAGCAGGTTTGTGCCAGCTCTAATGTTACATACATCCTCAGCAGCACCAACACCTCCTCATCTCCCTCTTATTATTTTGTTTTAGACACAGCGTGAAATACTATTTCATTGTGGATTTAATTTGAATTTTCGTGGTTGCCAGTGATACTGAGAATCTATATGTGTACTTTCTGGCCATGTGTTCATCCTCTGGAGAAATGTTCATATGATCCTTGACTTATTTCCAATTGTATCATTTATTTTTTTATTATTGGGTTATGAGAGCTCTTCATATGGAAGTTCTGTAGATACATGAATCTAAACACTATCTCCCATTATGTTGATTATATTTTCCAAAATTTTCTTGCTGGTATTCTTTAGTGCACAAACACATACTATTACTACTATTACTTGTAATTGTTTTGTTTTATTTTTCAGGCAGGGTATTACTATGTCTGTTGTTCTTTTGCTTAAGTTTAAGAAGATGCGCGCTATGGAACACGAACTAAGAGATACATTAACCATAGAGTTTATTACAGGTGGGGGGAGAGCGAGAGAGAAAGAGAGGGGGAGAGCAAAAGAGAGAGGGACGAAGAGGGTAAGAGAAAGGGGGTATGGGAAGAGCAAGAGGAGAGAGCAAAGAGGAAGGAAGAAGGGGAAACTTGCACATGCCTACTGAGTCCTTACCCAGCCCCGTTAAGAGTGATGCAGTCATGACGTGGCCACGCAACACAGAGCCCTTTGAGCTGCCTAAGTATCTGCCTGAATGCGGTATGCATGTCCCACCCATTGTCAGGGGGTGGGGTCAGCATAGTGCGGAGGTACCAATAATGTCACCCTGGCCTCAAACTCAAAATCTTCCTGCTTCAGGATTCCAAGTGCTGGGACTACAGCATGTTCTGCTACAGACAACCAAAAGTTTGAATGTTTGTGATGATCAATCTATCTGCATTTCCTTTTGTTGCCAGCACTTTCAGTGTTTAAGAAAAGGTTTAGTTCAAGATCACAAACGGACTGGGGGTGTAGTTAGAGTTTACCTCCTATCCATGAGATAAAATCCCACAAAAATTTCTGCTTATTCCTGTTTCATCGAAGAGCCTTGTAGGTTTAGCTATTTCATTTAGGACTTTGGTCTGGCTTGTGTTGATTTTTGTATATGGCATGAAATAGGGGACAGCATTGTGTGTTTGCCAAGGGGTATCCAGTTGTTCCAGCACCATTTGTTGGAAAACACCCTTTCTCTTTACACCTTCTTTCTCTCTCCCTGCCCATATCCCCACATGCCCAAGACGTGTAACTTTGGTCAAGTTTACTCTGTCTCACACTCCTCCGTTTGCATTGTAAATATAAGGCAGCTGCTATCTGACATGACAGGGATGTGAGGGGCACTCCAGATGATGGAGGAGACCACGGGCAAACATGTAAGTGCTCCTTGTTTTCATATGCTGGGGCCATGCCACCTTTTGCTTGGTACAGTATCTGTTATTCTTCCCCTCAGCTTTTGATGTGCACACCCTTGGAGGCATAAGCCCTTCCATTGGAACTCCCTTATATTTGTATGAGAGTAGACAGCTGTTTGCTTTTGTTTCTTTTTTAAAAATTTGGTGTTTTGCCATGGGTGTCAGGTCTCCACTGGAACTGGAGTTACAGACAGTTGTGAACTGCCATGTGGGTGCTGGGAATTGAACCCCGGTCCTCTGGAAGAACAGTCAGTGCTCCTAACTGCTGAGCATCTTTCCAGCATGCAGCATGTTTTTGTTTGTTTGTTTTTAGATTTATTTATTTCAGAGATCCACAACCAAGAAACTAGGCCTAACTCTGGGAATCCAGTCGAAGAGAGGGAGGAGGGAATATATGAGCAAGGGAGGTCAAGGTCATGATGGAGAAATCTACAGAGACAGCTGAACCAAGGACATGGAAAGTCATGAACTCTAGACCAACAACGATAGAGACTCCAGGGGAGCGAACTGGGCCCTCCATATGTGGCAGACAGTTGTGAAACTTGGATTATCTTAGGGGCTCCTGACAGTAGAATCATGATATAAATCTGGGACTTGAGCTGGCTTGTTGGATACTATTCCCTATGGTGGGATGCCATGCTCAGCTTAATGCATGGGAGAGGGACTTGGCCCTGCCTCAACCTATTGTGTTAGACTTTGTTGACTCCTCATGACAACCCTTACCGGTGAGGAGGAGTGGACTGCGGGTAGGCTGAGGGGAACCTGAGGGGGGTAAGAGGAGGGGTGAGTGGTAGAACTGTGGTTGAAATGTAAAATGAAATTTGAAGAATAAATAAATTATAGAAAAAAGATATATTTATTATGTACAGTGTTCTGCCTGCATGTATGCCTGCATGCCACAAGAGGGCACTAGGTCTCGTCGTAGATGGTTGTGAGGGACCCTGTGGTTGCTGGGAATTGAACTCCGAAAGAGCAACCAGTGCTCTTAACCACTGAGCCATCTCTCCAGCCCCTGCTTTTGTTACTTAAGTGTTGTGAGCACTCTAGGCTCAAGAGCTCCTTTGGTGGGCTAAGACATATTTTGTGTGAATGAGAGGTTTGCACTTGACACTGAGGTTTCTTTTCCCACACAACTCTAGCTTGTGTCGAATTGAAAAGGAAGTGGGGAGGGGGGAGGAGGAAGGGAGGGAGGAGGGAGGAGGGAGGGAGGGATGAGGGAGAGTAAAGCAAAGCAGATGTTTACTTTGGGTCTCAACTCCAGCACACACACCCAACTCAGCCTGGCCTGGGACTTTTGTCCCCATGGTGCTTGCCTGTGCCATTCTTCGGCAGCTCAGTGGGTCCTTTCTCTTTCTTCTCTTGTGGTAGACAGTCTGTAGGGAGGCCCCTCAATGGTCCCTATCTGCTGGTATTCACATTTGCACACTTATACTCTTGAGTATGGGTGGGGCCCCAGACCTCACTTTTATCAACAGAATACATCAAAGATGATGGAATGTCATTTCTTTGCTTATCTGAGGTTGTGGCTCACGTCTTTGCCAGCTGACTTAGTTTTCCCCCTTGGATGACACACATGAGCATTTTGGGGAGCCACACAAGGCATGATGAAGGCTGTCTCATACTGGTAGTCCCCATGGATTGAATCCTGCCAACAATTCTTCCTCACTTGAGCCTCAGATGAGACCCTAACCCTAGCCCAAAACTACCTGTATCTTTGTGAGAAGCCTGGATCAAAGGGCCTAACATTGTTGTGCCTAACCTCCCGATCAAGATAGGCTGGGACATGATGAACACATGTTGCTTGAGCCACATGCACAACAGTTGGTAGGCAGTTCCCATATTAGTCCATGTCATTTGTGCATGCCCATGAACAATTCCTGTTCTGAAAGCTTGAATCCCAACATGGTGATGTTCAGACATGAAGAGGTAGGGACTAATGGGAGGTGGTTAGATATTTAAGAGGGTGTGGTGGCTAGTTTTTATGTCAACTTGACCCAATCTAGAATCATTTTGGAAGAGGAAACCTCAGTTGAGAAAATGCCCCCACTAGATTGGTTAGTAGGCAAGCCTATGGTGAATTTTGTTGATTTTATTGATGAGGGATGTCCTAGCCTGTTATGGATGGTGCTATCCCTGAGCAGGTGGTCCTGGGGCACATAAGAAAGCAGGTTGAGCAAGTCTTAAGGGCAAGCCAGTAAGCCACACCCCTCCATGATCCTCTTTAGCTCCTGCCTCTAGGCTTCCTGCCCTGTTTGAGTTCCTGCCCTGACTTCCCAGGATGATGAACTGTGATGTGGAAGTGGAAGTGAAACAAATCCTTTCTTCTCTAGGCTGCTTTTGGCCATGGTGTTTTACCACAGCAATAGAAATTCTAAGACAGCTGGATTAAGTTTTTTTTTTTTTTCTGTCTGTCTGCCTGCCTGCCTGCCTGTCTGTCTGTCTATCTGTCTGTCTGTCTGTGTCTCTGTATCTCTGCTTCCAGAGATTGGGTTGTTATAAGAGAAACTTTGTTCTCCCTCATCCTCTATCCTCCCTTGTATGGACCCTGTCCCTTTCACATACTTTCAGTATGTTATAGCATCTTCTATGAAGCCATGTCAGATTGGACCAGATACCACCATGCTCTTAGACTTTATTTTAGAAATTACTCAGCCTATGATTTTTTTTTTTTTTGAGACAGGGGTTTCTCTATGTAACATCTCTGGCTGTCCTGGAGCTAGTTTTGTAGACCAGGCTGTCCTTGAATTCACAGAGATCTGCCTGCTTCTGCCTCCCAAGTGTTGGGATTAAAGGTGTATGCCACTACCGCCAAGCTTGATGTTTTGTTATAAGACAGAAAACAGACTAAGACAGACCTTCTTAATGCCATGACACTTTATCAAAAGGGACCTGGTTCCTTAAAAATGAAATGTTTCTAGATATTGTGGCTTTAATGGCAGTAAATTGTTATCTGCCATAGTGTATGTCCTTGGGAAATAAGGAAATCAGTAGAGACTAAACTATTTTTTTAAAAAAGATTTATCTATTTATGTATTTTATCTATTTTTTGTTTGCATGTATATCTGCACCTCAGAAGAGGGCATCAGATCCTATAGATAATTGTGAGCTTCCATGTAGCTGCTGGGAATTTAACTCTGGACCTCTGGAAGATCTTAACCCTAGAGTCATTTTTCCAGGCCCTGAATTTTTAACTATTATTGCCCATTGACCCTGGAGGAATTCTAATCATCTTTGTTCTGTCCAGAACATGTCTGTAGAGGGCTGGTGAAAGCCCCAGGAAAGGATCTTACAGTGATCATGTTTAACAAGTGGCACCCCAATTCCATGTGTTGGTTACTGGGGTGTGTGTGGGGGGGTGATGTCCTTGTGAGTTTGTAAGCAAGGCAGTTCTACCATGCAGATCTCAAGTCCAGACTCATGTTAAGACCCAAGCCATGCTGACATGTTCATTTAAAACAAGAATCATGCCTTCTTGTTTGATCTAAAAATTAACCCCTCTTTTGCACTCTAGTACATTTGTAATTCTGCTCTATGTGGGGCATTCTGTTACAACACAATAAAAATAGATTATGGAGTGCCTCAAAAAAGAAAGAACAAAAATGTGTATATCCTGGCCTAAGTGGCATCTGTGTGGCAGAGTCTTCCTTCCTTCCTTCCTTCCTTCCTTCCTTCCTTCCTTCCTTCCTTCCTTCCTTTCTTTCTTTTTTTCTTTTTTGTTTTTCGAGACAGGGTTTCTCTGTGTAGCTTTGGAGCCTATCCTGGCACTCGCTCTGGAGACCAGGCTGGCCTTGAACTCACAGAGATCTACCTGCCTTTGCCTCCGGAGTGCTGGGATTAAAGGCATTCGCCAACGCCCGTCCCTGTGTGAAGAGTCTTACAGTAGCTGAGTCCAGAGAAATGTGACAGTCCTAGCATGGGAAGACAGGATCTGCCAATCTGGTATGGTTTATGGTAATAGGCAAGAGAAAAAATTAGGGCTGGTAGGATGGGTCAGTGGGCAAAGGTGCTTGCTGAACCAACCTGTTTTCCTGAGTTTGGTTCCCCAAACCCACATCAAGGTGGAAAGTGAACCACCCCTCCAAAACTCTTTTCTGACCCCCACATGAGCACCATTGCATACCAACCTACTCACAATCATGCATACAAACAAAATATCAATTAGACATTTTAAAATAGAGAAATAATAATATTCTACATTTCACTGCATCTTATTGCACAGTAGAAATCTTTCATATTCTTTGGCATGTAAGCCTGTAGTTAGTAAAAACTCAGTCAATGTTTGCTGATTCACCCGATATAACCACCCCTAAGATTGGGGCTAATGAATGATAGCAGATTCTATCAAGGGTGACTACCACCTACATTTAAGGCTTGGCAGACAGAGTGGATGCAGTGTTGTCCTGAAGGAACCATCTTCCCTTTTGGCAGCCATAACAGCCGAACACGTGCTTGCCATAAACCTGCCTTGGTCACTTAGAGGTCAGATGCCTGTCTCGTGACAAGGAACCCATCAGAAGTTAGTCACTAGAAAGTCAGATGCCTGTCTTGTGACAAGGAGCCAATCAGAAGTTAGCTGGTGGCACTATGCTTTACAACCCTGGGTGTGCTTTACGGACAAGTGCACAGCAATGATGTAGAGAGCATAGCAACCACCCTGGGAGGGCCTATGGGCCATAACAACCAGTTGACCAATCAACACAGGGCAAGCCCTCCAAGCCTGGAAGCACACCAATCGTGAACCTGTGCGTACCCCTAGACACTCCCCTTACGCTGCCCTATAAGATCTTTTGGGAGACCCTAGGAGCCGTCTTTTCTAGCCATCCGCCATGATGGGTGGGTGAAAGACCCGAGCTAACATGGTGCTAGCTCATTAAATTACAATAAAGCCTCGTGCAGTTTGCAGCAAGCTCTCGAATCCGCCTGGTGATTGGGGTGACCGCGAACGTGGCCTGGGACCCCGGATACTTGAGTTTTCGGGGCTCTAACAGTCCCTGTGGAGAAAGTTTGTGCTGAGAACATAGAAGGAGGAATTCAGGCAAGAGAATGCAGGCAGAATAGGCCCAACTTGCCATCAAGTTGGCAGGGAGATTGCCTTTCACCTTGACTGGATCCAGAGGCAAACTTCAAAATGGTTTTCTAGTGACATCTTGCTGCCTCCTGGGGTGCTCAAGAGTCTAAGGAAAAGGAAGCTCTCAGTCATCATGCAAGGAAAAGGACATCTCAGTCATCATACAGGAGCCTGCTCATAGGTAAACTTCTCTATTTCCTCTCTCAGAAATCATAATTGGATGCAACCCCCCCCAAAAAAACCCCAATCATCCCATCTAGGCCATAAACCCAATAATCTCATTGCATGGATTAAAAGACAAACCAAATTATTCAAACAAACAAATGAAAACCTTGAGATTCATGGTTGAGGGTATAGCATGAGTGGTAGACTATTTGTGAGGCTCCAGGCTTGATCTCCAACACCAGGGAAAAATAAAAATAAAGAGCATCAACAAAGTAACAACAACAAAAACAAGTTGCAGAAATTTGACTCACCCACAGTCACATAGTCAGTTGGTTGCAAGATAGACTAGAACAAAGTACCCTCTCCTCACCACTCCCATACTCTGCCCTTGACTGAGACAATTTGTAATCACAGGACAGTTTATAGCTGTGGATGCCATAGCAGCCAGGGACTTCCCACATTCTGGGGGTGAAGCCCAGCTGAGAACAAACATGGGAGTGCCTGGGATACTGGCCCATCTTCCTCCCTTCCCTCGAGGCTCTAAGAGTTGGGAGTTCATCAACAGCACGAGGCATCTTGTTCCTATTCTCTCGTCAGGGCGGTCCTGGCAGAACTCTCCATTTCCTGGAAAGGAATAAGTTTTTAATCTCTGAGCTCAGATTCACTTTGGATGGGAGGTAAGTAAACTGAATTCCTCCAAAGTAGATTCTGTCTTCTTCCTGCGAACTTCTTACGTGTTCAGCAGTGGGAAACCAGGGGTTTTGTCCCTGCAGCCTTGAGCAGTCTTAAGCAGAGATCCAGGGGGTAGCAAGAACCCAGGCAGAGCCAGATTCCTTCCCTCAGCCCTGTCAGCACAGCCTTGGGCTCCCAGTGAAGAGCTTGGAGCTCTGTGTGATACTGCCTGGATCTTGAAAATGATCTTTGCTCATTCCCTGTTCCTCATGTTGGATCTCATATCAACTCGCCTCTTCTAAGAAGCCCCATTTCCTCTCTGCTGCATTTTGAATGTGCCCTCCCAAGTTTGAATGTCCAGAACAATAATTCCCAAATTCATATGTTAATACATCTGGAGGTGGAGCCTTTGGAAAGTAATTAGATTAGGTCATAAGGGTATGGCCTCCACAATGGCATTACAGATTTGTAAAACAAAACAAACAAACATAAAACCAAAGAGAAGCCTATGGTGGCATTCTAGCCCTGTCTTCCATGTAAGAAAGCCCTGATTAGAAGCAGCTGAAGCTGACCCTATGTTTTTATACTTCCCAGCTTCTAAAAGCACTACACACACACACACACACACACGCACACACACACACACACACACACACACAATGTGTATGGTTTTGTTCTGCATGCATGTCTGTGCACCAGATGCACGCCTGATGTCTCCACCGAGGCCAGAAAAGGATAGCAGCTCTCCTAGGACTACAGTTGTAGACAGTTGTAAGCCATTATGTTGGTTCTGGAAGTCAAACCTGGGTCCTCTGGGAGAGCAGCCTGTGCTTTTAACTGTCCGGTCATCTCTCCAGGTGCTCTAGCTATATTTCTTTCTTTCTTTTGTTTTTAAAAACAAATTTGTAAATCTTTATAAATCATGCAGTTAGAGACATTGTGTTAACAGGAAGTTGATTAGACATTCCTCTGGTTCTGGATTAGATGTCTTTCCTAGGTGCACCTATTACACTAGCCCATTCCTAGCCCTACCAACTGGGCTGTGATTGCTTGTTTATTTATGTGTAGCCTTTTTACCACTAGCCTGACTGACAATGAGACATCCTTGTAAGAAAATGGAAATGGGACTATCTCAGGTCAGGTAGATAACTATAGCACCCACCAACACTTTGAAGACAATTTCTTTCTCTCTCTCTCTCCCTCCTTCTGCCCCCTCTCTTAATTCTTTGTTTTCTCAGTGTTGGGGAATTGAACTCAGGGCCTTCTGCACATTAAGCAAGTACTGCTCTCTAGGGTGGGCACTTCCTGTCCCAGGCCTTGCCTGAATGGTCCTGCTGGGACTCTGAGGCATCTTTGTCTGCCAAAGCAAGTGAGTGTTAGAAGGGTTTTAAAGATGTCACCCTGGGCATTTAGCTAGACAGGTAAAGGCCCTTTCTGTCAAGGCTGGTGACCCGAGTTTGAACCCTAGATTTGACATGGTAGAAGAGAGCCAACTCCTTCAAGTTATTGTCTCTCCACTACACATACACGGTGGCACTTGTGTCCCCTGGCACACCTATACTTACATAATACATGGGTGCACTCGTGCACATGCATGCATACACACACACACACACACACACACACACACACACACACACACACACACACAAATAAATAAGTAGATGTAATAAACAATTGTAAAGATGTCATCCAACTCTCAGTGACTTTGAAAGTGAGGGCTGGTCCTGGAAAAATGAGGGACTGACACTGCATTGAGAATAAATGCATCCTGCGGTCATCAAACTTTGTTCCCAGGGCAGGGGTTCCTCCCCACAGTACCAAAACCAAGGACCAATCATCCTGGATTCTCCTGCCATCACACTGAAGCAGTCTCAACTACCCCAACCAGGAGGGACAAAAGAAGCTAGTTGTTGCTTTGTTCTTCACAGAATGTGAAGTGCCTGGCTGTGTCCTTTTATTTCTGCCTCTTTCAGGGCCAATGAATATTGACTGTCTTGTACTGGATGTTATATAGTGTCCACCTCATTTATCTACACATTTTTAGCAGAAACTGAGCAAGGCCACCTTGCCAGTAGGGAAGCTAAAGCTTCTTTGGCTTTGTTAATGGGAAAACTTGGACTAGATTCTGGCCTAGGATCTTAGCCTGCTCCCATGATCCTTTTGCTTACCCCACTGCCAGCCCCAGAAGGACAGGTCCTACCTCTTCAGGCCTCCAGGCTGCTGGCTTCAGAATTTCCGCTTGAACCCGGATGAGATATGGAGGGCAGCAAAAGAGCCACCAGGCATGAGACTGACTCCAGAGGCTGGCAGTTTTCTTCCTGTGCCACGTGAAATTTTTCCAAATATGGGAATCCATCTGTTGATGATGTGAGAATTGGGCAACTTCCACCCTCATCATTAGCTTGGCAGCAATGGAAAGTGAGTCCAGAAAGAGCCCTTGTGTATCGTAGAGGAAATTCAAGCCGTATGTTTCTCATTCATATACTCTTAAGTCATCAAAATGTTGGTTTTAAAGATGCTTTTGATGTCCAACTTGCTTTCTGATTTTTTTATGGGGGTAGGGAGGGGGAAGTCACGATTCTTTGGCTGTAAATTATCTAGTTTTGGGAAAGCTGGGGATGGTTCCAGTACCTCAGATCTCAGAAGTCTAGAGGGAACTCCAGGTGGGGGTCTGCCTTAGTAACAGAGGCAGAGACATTTGTTGTCTTTCAACAGAATGTAGCCTGAGTGCCTCATCAGTGCTGAGCATGGTAGCAGGTACCAGGGACCCACAGTCACCTCTGAAGCTGAATCCTAAGCAGCAACCCCACATGAAGAAACTTCACTTAAGAGTAGTTAATAGGGCTCAGGGCCACCTATGCAACAGGTACAGTCTTGTGATTGGCATCAGATTATGGGCTGTTTTGCTCTGGGGCCTTTCCTGCCTAGAGGAGGAAAATGAGGAAGAGGAGGTATGGAAGGAGAAGTTAGTTGCCCAGTAGGGAGAAAGGGAAGAAATCTGCACAGAGGAAAAGACACCTGAGAAGGTTCAAAGAAGGGAAGAAGGCATGGAACATGGCTTATTTCGTTTTCTATTGCTGTAACAGGATACTCGATGCTGGGCAATTTATAAAGAAAAGAGATTTCTTTAGTCCAGTTTTGGAAGCTATGGTGGTTGAATGAGAATGGTCCCTAAAAGCTCATATGTTTGAATGTTTGGTTCCCATTTGATGTAACAGTTTTAGAAAGATGTGGAGGTATGGCCTAATTGGAGGGTGTGTGGTCTTGTTGGAAAAGGTGTGGTCTTGTTGGAAGAGGTGTGTCACTGGGGTGGACTTTGAGGTTTCATAAGTCCAAGACATTCCCTGTTAGTATGCTCTCTTGCTGTTTGCCTTGTAGTTGTTGACTCAACATGTAAGCTCTCAGCTACTGCTCCAACACCATGCCTGCCTGCCTGCCTGCCTGCAACCATGCTTCCCACCATTGTGGCCATAAATGAACCTTCTGAAACTGTAAACAAGCCCCAACAAACTCTTTCCTTCCTTTCTTCTTTGATTTTTTTTTTTTTTGGATAGGGTTTCTCTGTGTAGCTGTCTGTCTGTCCTGGAACTCGCACTGTAGACCAGACTGGCCTCAAACTCACAGAGATCTAAGTGCCTTTGTCTCCCAAATGCCTTGGTCATGGTGTCTCTTCATTGCAATAGAAAAGTAACTAATACAGAACCTAAGTCAAGATTAGTCCTATGTGCTTGGCCTCTAGTGAGCATCATTTGGCTGTATTACAACATGACAGGTGTCATTATGGTGAGAACAATAAGATCTCTCTCTCTCTCTCTCTCTCTCTCTCTCTCTCTCTCTCTCTCTCTGGTCTCACTGTGCACAGGACTCAAGATCTTAGCCTCCAGAATGCTAGGATTACAGGTGTATGCCAGCACTCGCAGCTACAGCCTTGTCTCTAAAGATTCTGTCTACAACCTCCTAACATCTCCACCCAACTACATGAGTTTCCAGTAAATGGAATTTAAGAGGACAGATTCAAACCACATCCAAATCATGGCACAAAGTCAGTGTGGTGGAGGATAAAAATGAAGCCAGAGGTGAAGCTGGAGAGACTGGTGAGGACCAGACTGCCAGGGCCTTGGCCCCAAGGTAGAGGGGTGGTCTTTGCCCAAGAGGAGAAGGACACATGGTTTAATAACTCTCTGGGTGAATCTGCCATAGAGTTAGAGCTGAGAACCACAGACTAAGGTGGTGGGAGGCAAAATGGTGGGAAAACCTTAGGTTTTAGTTTATAGGTTTGTGGTGTCATTGTTTGCAGGGTGGGCAGGGGGAGGAGAGATGTTTAGGATGCAAGAGCCCAAAGTGAGGGATGTCAGTGGAGCAGCCCAGGGGAGGCATCCAACCACAGGCTGCCAGAAGGGACTGTGATGTAGGTGCTTCTGTTGTATTTCCATCTGATATGTGAGCTCAGCAGGGCCCTGAAGATTTTTCAGGACCTTAAAGTCCAGGCTTTTCTTCCTATTACTCAAACAGCTTAATTAGTGTGTTTGCAACACCACCCTGATAGAAAGGACTGAGTGGCTGGATCTAATGGAGAATGCCGAGATACTTTACTGAAGTGAGTTGGGACAGCAGCTCTCAGACAAAGAGGGACAGACATCTAAAAATCATGTGTGGAGAAAACATGTTGAGTCTAGGTAATGGTGAAACATTCAGAATGGCAGCAACTGAGATATGCCTGGTGGTGAGGATACGGCTAGAGGGAGCAGAGACTGGCTGATGAGAGCTGAGAAAGTCAAGCCAAGGACCCAGATCTTAAGGGTAGCCCTCCTTAAGCGTACAATTCTCCTTTCACAGCATCTGAACATTGCCTTCTCACACCAAAGGCCATTGGAAATTTTCTCTAGTCTCTTGTCCTTACGGACCACCATATCTAAACTGTCCTAGACACAGGAAAGACTTTGCTATGCTTGAAGCTTTTATTTATTGCTTTTGAGACAGGATCTCATGTGGCTACAACTAGTTTCAACTTGTTATGTAGCAAGTGATAGCGTCTCTATTTTTTGTTATTTGTTTGTTTATTATTTTGAGACAGGGTCTGTGAAGTCTAGGCTGGCCTCAAATTCATTATGAAGTCCAGGATGACCTTGAATTTCTGATCCTCTACCTTCACCTCCCTGTATTAGCTTATGTGGCTTATGTACTGGGTATCAAACCTAGAGCTTTGTGCATCCTAGATAAGCATTCTAGCAACTCAGCTATATCCCTGGCCTTTCGTGAAGCATTTTAAAGGAGACCTACAGCCTGACTGGGTCACTCTCAACTGGCGCAAAAGGCATACTTCTAATTTCCTTTCCTCCTCGGTTGCAAGGAGTGGCAGCAGTCATCGTCTGCTGTAGTGTTCTTAGGCAATCACCAATGTAAAACATACACCGGACTCCCAGGATATGAAGTCTGTGGCCAAGAAGAAAAAGAACTAAAAGACACATTCTTTGATCACAACTTGTTCATATATGAGTGTACAGAAAGGACAAAAGAAGGCCTGTGAAGGATGTGTTTATAATCCCAGCACAAGAAAGGCAGAGGCAGATGGATCCCAAGTTCAAGGGCAGCTTTGTCTCTAGTCTGGGAAGTTCATTGCCTCTCAGAGAGCACTTATCCCAGGGCATTGGACTTGTTGGTTTCCATGTTGTCTCTCTGATAAAAGATTAAGCGCCTTAAATAAAATCACAAGGGAGCTGGGCGGTGGTGGTGTACACCTTTAATCCCAGCACTCGGGAGGCAGATACAGGTGGATCTCTGTGAATTCGAGACCAGCCTGATCTACAAGAGCTAGTTCCAGGACAGCCTCCAAAACCATAGAGAAACCCTGTCTCAAAAAAAAAAAAAACAAAAAACAAAAAACAAAAAAACCAACCAAACAAACAAACAAAAAACGTGTTTATGTTGGGGCTGGAGAAATGGCTCAGAGGTTAAGAGCACTGCCTTCCAGAGGTCCTGAGTTCAATTCCCAGCAACCACATGGTGTCTCACAACCATCCGTTATGAGATCTGGTGCCCTCTTCTGGTGTGCAGATATACATGGAAGCAGAATGTTGTATATACATAATAAATAAATAAAATCTTAAAAAAATAAAAACCACAAGGGGAAGGATCCTTTTCCTCTTTGTGTGACTCCCAGAACCCTGCCTCATGAGCTATCTCATAATAGGTATTCAGTTAATGTTCGTGAGATTGATGAATAAATAGTAACATAATGAGTTTCCTTTAGACGTTCAAAAGACATAGGGATTCCTGTGGGCCAGAAGGGCCAGAAAGTTTGTCAAGGGCAGTGAAACACTTACTAGATGCTTAGTTTCTTCGAGTGGGAAATAAGAACCAAAATAATGAAGCTGGAAAGTAGTAAGTTGGGGAAGAGAAAGGACTCTCATAACCAACCCTGGCTAATGGCTAGCAGGTGGCAGCCCACGGCCCCTGCTCTCCAACACGAAGCACAATGGGTTCTCTGGGACACATAGACCATGGCATTTTAAAATTTGAGACCAGGTGCTGGGGCACGGGGACGCTGGCTCATTCTGGCATTGGAGCACCAGATGATTCGCTAATTTTTTTTCCTGGAGGTTCCCAGGACCCTACTCTCCGCTGGAGCCTGTGCCCCCTTCCGAGTCAGTCCTTTCCCTCTCACTCAAATTAAAACAGCTAATTTTAGACACTTCCTGATTACTCCTAGCTGGGTCTCATTAGCAGATTGAAAACGGGTTGGAGCCTCAGCTGGAGAAGAAACAACTTTCATTGGCCCTGGTCTGTTTTCCATCTCCACATTGCTGCTGATGTTGGCTGCCTTGGAACAAAGCAAAGCGAACTCCTTCCAAAGAGAGTGGACCACAGGCTCCTGGCTGAGAGCCTGGAGCAGTGGTAAGGGGTGAAGGAACACATGTCCGAGGGAACATGACCACCACTGGTGGCAGGCATATGTTTTGTTCATACTCCATCTTAAAAGTGCATAGGCATTCACTTTTCATCTATATGTTCATTCAGTGTTGCAACTTAGCATATACCAGGCTCTGAGCTGACCCCCTACTCCACTTACGGTATTGCAGGGTGTAAGTACACAAAAGTGTTCGGTGATTGCCTGCTGCTAACCAAGATCTCACAGTCAGTGAGTGCAATAGATTAGCGCATGACCACCAACTCATGTAATTCATGTTGAGGCACAAATGGGAATGCATGATAGAACAGCAACAACAGCATGGTATTCATTGTGTCCTTAACGTCCCAGATTCCATCTAAGGATCTTGCGTTTGCTAACTTACTCAAGAACCCAATGAACATAGAAGAGGGCCACCAGACTCAGTAGGGAGAGGGAAGCAGGGAACAGATAGATTGGGATAAGAGAGGTTCTTTCAGGCAGATGGTCTGCAAGATGTACTGCTTAGTCTGTTTTGTCAACTTGCCGCAACCAAGAGCCACTTGTGAAGAAGGAGCCTTGACTGAGGAGTTGTCTGGATCAGACTGGCATGTGGACAAGTCTGTGAGAAACTGTCTTAATTGATTATTGATGGGGGAGGGCTCAGTCCACTTTGGTGCCATCTCTGGGCAGGGGCTCCTGGGCTGTATAAGAAAGCTAGCTGAGCAGAAGCTGAAGGGTAGGTTAGCATGATCTCTGCTTTAAGTTCCTCCCTTGCATTTCTGCGTTGGCTTGCTTCAATGATGGATTTGGGGCCTAGAAGTGAAAAGCCAAGAAAGAGCCTTTTCCTCCTCAAGGTGCTTTTGGTATGCGTTTATCACAGCATCAGACTGAAAACTGGAACAATGTGCAAAGATGTGGAGGTGTTAAGTACAGAATTTGGGCATTGATACAACTCTCCTCACATTTTTTTTCTCTTACTATGGAGAAAAAGATTCATGTAAATATTTGTAGTTGGTCATGCCTCTTGATTAGAAGGTGAATTTCCAACATCTCCTGGGCATTGTAATTGCATTGAAAATGATCTCCAGCAATAACTCTCATGCCCTGGTGGATTTGCATCTTTAGTCAACAGAATCACAGTGAGGGACCTGTTAAGGCCCTTCCTCTAACTACCACACTATATTTCTTGCTTCTTTTCTTATTCCCACAATGGATCTCAGCAATGTTTGTCTCATTTTTGGTCTGCTCTAGATCCTCCAGGCATTGTTCTCTCTCTACTAACAGCTTGTTTCCTAATAGGTAGGCCATTCATGTCTTTCTCTGTTCTTCTCTTGTAGTCCTAGTAATAATGTGACTGTTCCCAAGAAGGATGTATAGTCAAGGACATCAACAACAAATACAAGATAAATCACCACTATCCTCAGTAGGAACAGCATCCATCTTCATTATCACCATCTTCATCAGCAGCAGTAGGTTCATCCTCATCCTCATCCTCATCCTCATCCTCATCATTATCACCATCAGCATTACCTTCTCTGTAGCAGTAGCAGCACCCATCTGCATATGACTAGACACCACACAGAGCTCAGCACTCCCTTGTCCCCTTCTGTTGGACAATCTGGTGCCAGGGTCAGGACTAATTAAATATGTTAATGGAAGACCTAAATGATAGTGTGGGGGCATATAGGAGAAGAGAAAATGCTAGCATAATTTAGGTTATGATGGGCTACTTCTGAAACAAAAGAGACATTAAAGACTCTAAAAATAACATTAAGGTCCTCCCTAGTAACTTTTCCAATCCCTAGTCAGATAGCAAAAGGACCATAGCACTCCTGGTTTTCACTACTACTTTCCAATGACTTGAGGCCACTTCTTGGGCTCAAGGTCAAGGCAACATGGCCCTTTCTCTTTTATACATCTTTCTTTTTTTTCTGTATACCTTTTTTCCTAAATCAGGAGCATAGGAGTTGGGTAATATTCATCTAGCCAGAGGGGAAAGGACAGTGCCTCTCAGGAAAACCTCCCTAGGCATTGTATTTTGGGGGCTATAGAATGATCTCCACCAGAGCACTTGAGGCCTAAAGCCTTCTTTTTAATGGGAACAAGAGACTTGTAAATATCAATGCCAGACTCCCTTGGAAGCTCCTGGCTCAGCTTTCTCCTCTGGGCTCCCTGCCATAGGAGTGTCTCCTAAACTGCTCTCCCTCCTAGCAGCCTCCTCCACAAGATGACCTCTGGTTGTTTTGGGCACCCTGGGCCTGGCCTTCCTGCAATGTCATCCTGCTTGGATTAGCATCTCTGGGATGGTGGTAGCACTCAAGACCTTCTGAAACTTGCATTCAGAGGGGCTAGTCCAGCATTTTGCAGAAGGTCTAATAGAAAGATTTTGGAACACTCTCAGGCAGTCATTATTTTGGACTGTGAGCTTACATGAGGAGGAAAACCAGATGTTCAGTTGTCATTTCCCTGTGTCACCTTTCTTGAAGTGGATTCTGTAACACCTAGGTACCTCTATTCCTTATGGGGCCTTTTTCAGGATGCCAGTCCCGTGAGTTGCAATTAGTTTTCCAGAAGGCTTTCTCCAGCTCTGAATGAGGGGGTTCCTGACCCCTCTTCTCATATCTTCCCTTTGTAGTCAACCTTCTTGTGTGGGTAGAGTTCATGGACCAGAGACCTACAGGTGAGGTCTATACTGGGCTGACGAAATCTACCCTACACTATCAGGAAAGTTTGTCAAGAGAGTTTTGGGGTTTTTAATTAGGAAGGCCAGCTGGCCTTTTGCTTTAGTCTCCTACTCCACCCACAGCCTGACTTACAAGCTGACTTCGATGGAAGCAAGTGGGGGGGGGTGCAGTGAGGAAGAAGGAACTTCTAGCTTCTAGCTGTCCCCTTGCACCAAATCTTCTTTCTTCCTCCGGGCTTGTAGGTGAAGGTTTCTGATGGTGCAATGTGACTCCCGGGGGTTGGATGAGGAGCAGTATCTTTCCCCTGTGTTTTGGGAGGTGAGTCTTGGAGCTGAGCCTGGAGGCCAGACAGCCTCATCCTCCACCTTTGACATGAAGCAATGGAGTGGGAGTAATTGGGAGGCTGCTGAGAGCCCTGGGGGCTAATCATGCTCAGGTTGTCTCACAGGGCACCTGGACAAGATTGTCTTCCTGCTGGCCTTCCCACAGGAACAGGATAATACTGCTTTTTGGGATGCCCTGAAAAACAGCTGCAGAAAAAAGCTGTATGAGACCCAGTAGCATATCATGTTGAGATCAGAGGGGGTCTTAGCAGGGTTTGGTGGCTCAGATGGACTCAGTGTTTGAACTTAAGCAAAGCAATGCCTGGAGAGGATGCTGCCCTCGGTGAACCCAGGCTGATGTGACAAAGCTGCAGACTGGAAGAAATTAGTGTGACAAGGACAAGCAGCTCTGAGCAGCCCCCATGGTCCAATTTTGAAGATTTCTCTCGAAAGCCAGTTCAGAGGAAGCCAGAGTTGGTGGGTGTGTCTCTACATTTTATGAATGATCTGAAGACCCTCTGGGGGTGCCCTTCTGGGCTTTCTCCCTGCCTGCCTGATGCTATCTCCAGATATACCTGTACCTTTTGAGTCTCACTGTCTTGAGGATCTAATTATTGGGCCCTCCAAGAAATTTTAATTGAGTATTTGTATTAAGAGTAGGAGCCAGCCGGGCATTGGTGGCGCACGCCTGCCTCCGGAGGCAGAGGCAGGCAGATCTCTGTGAGTTCAAGGCCAGGCTGGTCTCCAGAGTGAGTGCCAGGATAGGCTCCAAAGCTACACAGAGAAACCCTGTCTGGAAAAACCAAAAAAAAAAAAAAAAATAGGAGCTGGAATCCAGAGGCCTGATTAGGGGATGGTGTGTGTATGTGTGTGTGTGTGTGTGTGTGTGTGTGTGTGTGTGTGTGTGTGTGTGTGTGTATGTGTGTGAGAGAGAGAGCATGTGTGTGTCTCTCTGTGTGTGTATCTTGGCAGTCATGTGGAGGTTAGAGGACAACTCTTCAGAGTCAGTTCTTTCCTGTTAGCATATGGACCAGGGATGAACTCAGTTTGATAGGCTGGTGAGCTAGCTCCTCTGTCAGCTGAGCCACCTCAAGACCCAAGAATTGAGTTCTGTATCCCAGTTGTATGAGGAGACACTAACGTACAGGGGTGTTAAGTGACTTGTTCACACAGGTAGTCAGATATCAGCCTCCATTTCTCAGCACTTACTTCTGGCCAGTGCATACCTGGGGGTCTGCAACCAGCCACCCTCCTGCCTCTATTTCCCAAGGAATCTAACAAGGACTGGGAGCCTTGGGAGGGATAAGGGTTAGGATCACATGTCATATTTTTCTTAGGGCTGCCAGCTCACAAATAACATGGAGACTAATTGTCAATTATGAAAGCTTGACCTTAGCTTAGGCTTGTTTCTGACTAGTTCTTATGACTTAATTAACCCATATTATTTAATCCACCTTATCTTCCATACTGACTATCCTGCTTCCTTTGTGTCTGTCTGGTGACTCCGCCTTTCTTCTTGTATGTCTTCTCTATCCAAATTGCTGGCTTCTCTGTGGCTAATTCCAGTCAGCTAGTTGCTAATCCAGTCCCCTGATTCAAAGTAAACTTTATTGACAGTCTAGAGTGTCACAGTTTGATCAAAATATCCCACAACAATCACATCCTCTGGTCCTACAGACCAGAGGAGATAAGCTTAGTTCTACTGTGTTTGAGAGTCACCTTCCTCTTTTGGGCCACCTTGGAACCTGATGGTAGCAAGTTGAGGAGGGAGAGGCATTCCCTCAGGACTTCACAGCAGTGCCTGAGTCTGGCCCATCCTACATGAGCAGGGTTGGGATTTGCCTTTTGGGACTGGGATAAGCCATAGCCTGGCTGTTCTCAAACCCTCTCCCTTTCCCATGGACCACTCTTCTCTGTGCTCCTTCCCCAAACATGGGCTCTATTTCAGTCCATCTACCGTAGGAGAGGTTTCCTGAAAGCAAAACAAGGGAGGTGGCCTAGATGGGACAAGGGAAGGGCAGGAATGCACCTAGTTTCAGAATGTCTCTTTTGGTCGCCGAGACCCTAGAGAACCTCAGTTGCAAGTGACTCATCTCTGGCCTGGCCATTCTCAAACTCCTGGTCCCTCTATGTTTATAATTGAGTATAATGAGGAATGGTAGACAGTAAGGTACTGAGTGACAGACTCAGGGGGTCAGGGCCTGCTTGTTCTCACTTTCTGTGTAGACAGTCTCTTTCCATCTCTCACAGGAGCCCAGCTTGAACTGCTGCTGAGGCTGTGAAGGCAGGGAGGATGCTGGGCGGGCTCCCTTTGTGCAAACAGTAGTAGGAAATGCAGCTGGTTGTGTATAAACTAAAGCTTGTTACCATTCTGGAAGCTTCTGACTCAGGGGCCCACATGCTGGGAGTAGAGTACACTGTGGGGAGGAGTCATGTGTAAGCTGTTACCCCTGGGCCCCGAGCGTTCTGCCCCCTGGCCACCCTCCCTCCACTCTCCAGGACTACCCTGCTGACCTCCCTTCACCCTTGCTGGAGCCCAGACACAGCCAGCTGCAGCCACATGGGCCTCTCATTATGTCCTCTGGGGTTCTGCACAAACACAGCAGGTTTGGGGGCAGGGAGGGGGAGGCAGCAGGCTAGGGTTTGGCTCTTCTCAGGGTGATGTGACTACACATTCAGGAGACCAGGGACCACTAGCAGATGTGCCCCTGGGCTGTTCTCCACAGGCTGAGCCTCGGCAGGGATAAACCTGTGCCACCTTAGCCCTGAAGCAGCTCTGTGCTCTGAGGGCCAGGAGAAAAGGGAACAGCCTTGGGGAGAAGTGGGGATCAGGGCCACTGCAGTGGGATGTGATGTTCATCCCATCTGAGGATTAAGTAAACAACATGCAGATTGGCCAGTTATTGTGTCTTAGTCAATAGCCCAACATTTTTCATCTTTGACCTGAAGCTTTGGTCTGCCTGAATCCCAGCAGGTCACCAGGTGGGAGGGGGAGGCTGTTAGCCTTAGACAGAAAGTGGAGAGGGGGTCATCACTTTCCTCACTCAGGAGCTGTCACAAAGAAGAGGCAGCCAAGGGGGAGTGGCGGCAGATAGACCGCGGGGAGTCCCTTCCAGTGGACCCAGACATTTTCTCTGTGTGGTGGGGGCAGCAGAGGAGGGAGGCTGTGCTGGGCCTGATGGATAGGCCCTGGCAGTAGCTTCAGTTGCCCTGCTGGAGTCCTGGACCTAGCTCTGCACAGTGAGGTCAGACAAGGGCCAAAGAGCTCCTGGGAGCTTGGGCGGGGTTTGTGCTAGGAGCAGGGTGTCAGCATCTTTCCTGCCGAAGGGTGAGGGGGGAGGAGAATAGACTCCAGGTAGGAGGCAGACACAGCCATCTAGGTTGTTTCCTTTTTCCTAAAGTGTCCTGTTCCTATATAGTATGGGGTGCTAGTGGAGGGTGGGGACAGGATGTGATGGTGTGTGAAGGCAAAGCACATATTGCCTATCTTGTCACCATTCTGTATCCTACCCTAAACACAATCATGCACACTTAGCCACCCATCCCTCACTTACATACTCTTGTGCTCACCTACCGCACTTGTTCATGTACACACACTAGTTCAACACACACCACACTCAAACACACCCATACACTCCCATATAAGTTATTCACACTCAAGTACACTCAGACACATAAACCTTCCTTCAAATGTACAAAGGGGGGGGGGGCAGGAGGGAATGGTTTGTGGGAAATACACCTTCTCATTCATGCCCTCCTGGTCATAGTATTGGGAACTAGCTATCTGTCTTCAGAGGCCATTCATACATCTCAGGGGGTGTCCAGTCCTGGGCAACATCTGCATATGACCCACCTGGAGTAGAGGGTGTGTGGTAGATGACAATGCTGTCACTGTCCTCTCCCTTTCCAGCCAGTGCTGTGACCCATGTTGTGGTTCTGTGTGCATCATTTCCCAGAAGTCCCTTGAAAAGCTTGCTCCACCAAGGTGAATATTTAAACTACAGAGGAAGGAGGCAGAGGCAACAGCATTGGGGTAGGGGCCAGCTGACAGCCTGTCAGATGGGCTGCCTCCTCACTTCATAAATTCCCCTGCCTTTCCCCTGGATACCTGGAGTTTGACCTCTGTGCAGGGAGCAGAATTCTTTCTTTGTCTCCTAATAAACAGCCTGGGCCATTGCTAGCTTCCAGCTGATCTGTCTCCCCTGCAGCCCCACCCCCACTCTCCCAAGAGACACTTTCTTCTGGGGAAGTCTCATTAACCCTAGGCTTGGGGCCAAGGCAGGGCTCTGCATGTCACCTCTGCCCTTATTAGAGCAATCATCTCAGTCTGGCATGATGGCCAAGCTTCTCCTTGGAAGCTTGTCTGCACACAGGCCCTCCCCTCCCCTCACATAGGCTGTGGGCATGGGGCGTTTTGTAGGTCTTTACAAGGCTCCTAATGGTAACTATTGATGGGTCAGATCCAGGATGGCAGCTTTCTCCATCCTGTGTCCCCAAAGGGCAGCTCCAGTCCTCTGTGCACAGTGACACCTCAGGCCATCTGCTGGTGGGAGACATGGAAACTCAGGTTGTCCTAAGATATTTCTGGGGTACAGAGCTCTGTTCCCTCTCTCAAACTTAGTGCAAATTCTGAGCTGTTGGGAAAAACATCTGAAGAAACTTGGAATGCTCTACGCTGGCAGATTTCTCAGTCATGAGTGGGAGACTGGGTTTTGTTCTCTTCTCTGTGCAGATCCCCCACTCCTCTATAAACTTTACTCTGCAAAGCTCAGCATTAATTCTGCCACTTTCTAGAACCAGTTGTGTGATGGTTAAGAGTCAGTGATGTGCAGTCAGATAGGCATAGGTTCAAATCCTGGTGTTGCCTCCTAATATCTGGGTGATGGGGAAAGAGCTGTAGAATATTGTTTTAAGGTGTGTTACTTTTGTTTATGCTGTGGAATGTTTGATTATGTAAAGATATGTTTCTTTGGTTTATGCTGCATTTGTTTAACTCAGTGAAGCTGTGATTCTTTACCTGTCTAGAACACCTGGTTGGTCTAATATAGAGCTGAAGGCCAATAGTGAGGCAGGAGAAAGGATAGGTGAAGTTGGCAGGCAGAGAGTATAAATAGAAGGAGAACTCAGGAGAAAGAAAGAACAAGATAGAACAAGGAGAGGAGCCACCAGCCACAGAGTAAAGATGAAAGTATTATATACAGAAGAAAAGGAAAAAGCTCAGACGCAAAAGGTAGTCAGGATAATTTAAGTTAAGAAAAGATGGCAAGAAACAAGGCAAGTTAAGGCTGGGCATTATAAGACTTAGCATGTGTGTTTACTTGGGAGCTGGGTGGCAGGCCCCCAAGAACAAAGCAAAAGAATAAAGAATAAAAAACAATGACAACATTTTGGTGTTCCAATGCGGGGCTAGCGTAAAAGAAAATCCAGCAACAGTAAAGCCTCTGTTTGTATATCTGGAAAATGGGGATGATGATAGTGATACTGGCCATCAAGTTAGAACAAACATTCCAAGAGGGGGTGCACGGAAAAGTGTCAGCTGTTACTAACCTGAGGACAAGAACCTCATGTATGTAGAGTCTGAGAAAAGATTCTGCTTTTCTAGATGGGTCAAGAGCTATGTACTTGCCCCCTTTGCTCCCATACAAGGAAGTTACAAACATCCAAGAAAAGTTGGTTTCCATGCGGAAAAGGTAGTATTTTTTAAGAAGACGTTCAGGAGACTAGGGTTATAGCTCAGTTGGTAGCATGTGGGCTGGAAGCCCTTCATTAGAATCCTCCAGCCCTGCATAATGGGTTGTGGTAGCACATTCTCATAATTCTAGTCCTCAGGAGGAAGAAGCAGGAAGATCAGAAGTTCAAGGTCATCTTTGAATGAAAATGAGGGTATGAGATACGAGGGAGAGTACAGCCAGGGGCTTCTGGAGGAGTCCAGACTGAATGGAGCCTTGGGGACAGGGGTGGTGAAAGAGGAGAGAGGGCCAAGGGAACCAAGATAATGACGACCAAGAGAGCATGGCTGAAATGGCAGGCTTTTGTAGGGCTTGGGAACTGGGGAAAGGAAGCAAAGGTCCTGGACTGGAGAAGTTTGGGGTAGGGACATGGTGAGAAGAGCAGAGAGGAGCCACAGATCCTGAGTGAGCCTGGCAGCCAGCATGAGCTTTGGGACTGGGCAATTCTCATCTACACAGTAAATTTGTCCTTGTCTCAAAAAACAAGTAAAGCAAAACAAGTAGAAAGTCTTAGGAAAGACATGCAAGTCCCTGATAACAATGGAAAACAGGAAGGGGGACTAAGTGGCCAGTTGTAGGAATGGATACAGAGATGAGAAGAATGCTTTTCAGAAATCCTTTTGATTTTTTATCTGTGTCTACACCATACCAAGTCAGTTTTAAGCCAGGCATGGTAGTCCATATCTATAACTCTAGCACCCAGGAGCCTAAGGCAAGAGAATTGTAAGCCAGAGGCCAGTCTGGACTACACAGTGAATGTTGTCTAAGAAAATAAAATTATGGAAAGATGGGAAGATGGTTAAGATCACTGGCTGGTCTCAGAGGACTGGGGTTCAATTCCTAGTACCCATATGGCTGTTCAGAACAGGCTGCAACTCTTTTGTTTTCCTTCCATTTTTTAAATTTAAATAAGAAACAAGATTGTTTTATATGTCAATCCCAGTTCCGTCTCCCTCCCCTCCTCCCCTGCCCCCCACTAACACTCTACCTCTTTCTGCTCGCCAGGGAGTGTGAGGCTTTCCAGGGGGTCTTCAGAGTCTGTCATAGCCTTTGGGATAGGGCCCAGGTCCTCCCCCACGTATCTAGGCTGAGGGAGTATCCCTCTATGTGGAGTGGGCTCCCAAAGTCCATTCCTATGCTAGGGATAAATATTGATCTACTACAAGAGGCCTCATAGATTTCTGAGGCCTCCTCACTGACACCCACCCACGTTCATGGGGTCTGGATCAGTTCCATCTGGTTTCCCAGCTATCAGTCTGGGGACCATGAGCTCCCCCTTGCTCAGGTCAGCTGTTTCTGTGGGTTTCAACAGCCTGGTCTTGACCCCTTTGCTCATCACTCCTCCTTCTCTGCAACTGGATTCCAGTTCAGTTCAGTGTTTAGCTGTAGGTATCTGCTTCTACATCCATCAGCTGCTCAATGAAGGCTCTAGGTAGCCTCTCCTCTGTTGCTTGGATTGTTAGTTGGTGTCGTCCTTGTAGATCTCCAGATATTTCCCTAGTGCCTGATTTCTCTTTAAACCTATAATGGCTCCCTCTATTATGGTATCTCTTACCTTGCTCTCCTCTATTTCCCCCCTCCACTCAACCTTTCTGCTCCCTCATGTCCTCCTCACCCCTCCTCTTCTCCCCTTCTCATTCTTCCAGCTCCTTCTCCCCTCCCACCAGGCTCCCAACTTTCTCAGGCTATCTTGTTCCTTTCCCCTTCTCTGGGGACCATGCATGTCTCTCTTAGAGTCCTCCGTCAGGCTGTAACTCTTATTCCAGGGGATCCGATGTCTTCTGGCCTCTGTGGACACTGCTTGAACGTGGTACACATACATACAATGAAGGCAAAACACATAAAATGAAAATACAATAAAATGATTATTTCTTAAATTAGTTTTCTTTGGGCTTTGACTGGAAGGGGTCAAAGTACAGCATTGTCAGTCATCCTGAATTGGGATTAATCTGACAGCTGCCACATCTATCATACTGCCCCAATCTAATACCAGTCAGAGCAATGTCAATGTCATGTGGACACCTATGCTATGCCCGTGCTGAGGTTGGACCCACATCTTCCCTGGCTCCAAAATCAGTTCTGGGTCTGTCTCAAAAAAAAAAAAAAAAAAAAAAGGTTGTCGGTCACATCTCTAAGGCAACAAGTGGTACTGAAAATTCAGAGTGGGCAGATCCCCCAAACTTCTGCCTCCGCTCTCATCATGGAAGGCAAAAAGATACAGAAAACCATCACACACCATGAGACTATCACTTGGTGAGATTGTCTACATGGCTTGACAGACCCAACAGCCAATTTTTAGCCAGAGAACTTTCTGAAACCATTAAAGAGATACTGTGGACCACAGCCTGTGAACTACCATGTTGGTGGCTCCACTCTTGTGACATCACATAAGACTTCAGCAGTGGCACAGAGGAACACCCAGATGATTGTGTACAGAGGAAAATATTCTGATAAAGTGCCGTCTTCTCACAAACAAGACTAATAAAGGCATTTAAAGCTAGGAAAGTAACAAAGCATATATACAGGGATCTAAAGTCTGCCAAGGTTAATGGTAGACCTCATGGTGCTTGAGGCAGGTAGAGGAGGCCTTTGGGGAACACCCATTTCTAAGCAGGTTAATTGTATCTGAAATGCTGACCTCATGACTTCCCCTCTGTTGTGGTTTGTATGAGAAATGTTCCTCACAGGCATATTTGTGTTTGAACACTTGGTTCCCAGATGGTGGTGCTGTTGTGGAAGGTCATGGAACCTCACAAGGAAGGTCTTAGGGTAGACCCTGGGGTTTTATATAGCTCAGCCCCACTTCCTGCCCTCCTCCTGCCTGCACTGCTAATGCAGTGTGACCAGTCATGTCCTCTCCTGCCCCATTTCTTCCCCCTCTATGATGGGCTATATGGCAAGAAGAAACCCCTCCTCCCTTGGGTTGCTTCTTGTGTAGTGTCTGATCACAGCTACAGGAAAGGAAGTAACGGTCCTCCATTTCCATTTTTGCTTTTCTCCAGTTTTCACTTATTCTTCCTTTTCTCCTCTTCAAACTGTCTTGGTGTGAAACTGCCGACAGAGGAGCAGGTGGTAAGATCACCTGGACTCGAGGAATTGAGACAGACGAAGAGGAATACCTCCTGTTCTCAGTAGAAGCTCATGGCTTACACTGCCTGAGAGGACCTCCTTTTAATCCATCAGTATTTCCTCTGGTCCCCCAAACTCTGTTACTGGGACTCACTGGAGTAAGAACTTTCTGTGCAATGTGTCATGTTTACACTTAGTGTCTATCTGCTCTACTCCCACACGATCTGTACTTTCTCCAAAGAGTAGGTCTCTTCTCTCATAGGATGTCACAGGGATGGTGATAGCATTATGGTGTCACCAAGGGTGGAACTAGAGTCATCCTATTGTTCTGCATTTCTTCTCTAGACACAGGGCAGACACTCTAGTTTCATGAGGTAGTAAAGACACAGGATAGATGTGGCAGTCACTGATGGGGTATGGCATTTGCCACATGCTGCTTGCTTATTGATCCCCTGTTCCCTGTGCTCTGCTCTTATCTGTTCCACTATCCGCAGATGCAGTGGGAGCACCTTCAGATTTATATGGTGCTATTTACTGGCCCTCTGCCAAATTAGTGACACTTTGAAATTCCCTTATATGATGCACTGCTGCTCTGACAATAAACAAGTCATTAGCTGGGTCAGAGGGCAGCTTCCAGCTGGTTTTGATTCATTGTTTCTGAATCTGGCTCAAGAGGCTCCTTATGATTCCAGGTTCCAGTCCAACCCCAAAGCTGGAGATAGATGGGTCCTCTACGCACCTAGGTGCTGTATCACTGCATCTGCTATCCAGAGGAAACACAGATTACCACACAGTCCTTATCCCTCTTTCTTAAGACAGGGTCACAGGACCAAGGCCTTAGCAGAGTGCATACATAGAGCAGTAAGGAACAGGGACCAAGGCTAGGTAGAGGGAGAGTCAAACAGAAGAGGCAAAGGTGACAGAGAAAGGGCAAGAGAGAGCAAGAAATTTCACTAGATGGTTTGGGATAGGAAAAGATGGCAGATGCCTGAGTCAGAGAGTATAGCTAGTTATATCCAGTTTATGTCCTTGAGTAGCAGCTCCAAAGGCTATTTGACTTGGAAGAGATCTTGGACATCTCATGGGCCAACCCTGCCTCTGTTTTACAGATGCCTATCTGAGCCAGAGAAAAATGAAGTGTCTTTTTCCAAGTTCACCCAGCTGACCTGAGGTCAGACTAGAAGCAGGTGTAGCTCCCAGTCCAAATGTTTCCTATGACCTGCCCCAACCTCCTTGGATCTTAAAAGACCATTGTGTGGAAAAGATAGAGGTGGCTACACCTCCCATGCCTCCCCTCCCTTCCATCTACAACTTCTCACAGTTTCTGGATTGTGAGATTCTGAGGTTATTCAAGGGTTACTATGGGTGTCTGTGGATGCCTTGTTTGAGCAGATAAAGGGGCCAATGACTCAGTACTCGGCGAAGCACTATGGGAGAAATAAAAAAAACAGTTTAGACAGGCCTTTTCATGTGAGTTCACAAGCTCATGAACTAGAATGTTAAGCACAATGAAGTGACCAGCAGACAGGTGCAGAACTGGAAGACTGAGGTAAACTCCACAGCTGAAGCAATGGTGACCGTACCCTGGGAGTGTCAGATTGACTGTAAGTCCAGATCCTAGGGACTATGGGGAGGGTTCATGATCTCCAGCTCATAGAAAGCAGGTGGCTAGTGTTAAGGTGTTTGCAAAAACTGAGACCCCACAAGGAATATGCCTCCAAGAAACCAGAACTGGGGGAGTAACACTCACAAACGTAAGGTGGTGTCCTTGCTAGGACTCTGAATAGAAAATAAAGTCTTCTGTGAGAAATAGAGGCTCCAGGCTTGAAACATATGTGACTGTTGTGTCTGTTCCAGGCTGAGAAGTCAATGTAAAAATAGATGCTGGACCAGTAAAACTCAGAGTATCAAGAAAAGGAAATGTAAAACTATTCAGAAGGAATGTACCCTAGAACAACAGCATTTTCACAGCAAAAACTAATCCCCTTTGAAGTTGCTCTAACAAAGAAACTGTAAACCACAAGGCAATGCCATGCTGCTAGGGAAAGCCAGCAAGCATATCAGACTAGTTTAGTATTCCAGTGACATAAATAACAACCGTAAAGGAACTAAAATGACCTTTTGGTCATTTAAAATGATTTAATTTTAAAAGATTTAAATTTAAAAGATCAGAAAAGAATCACAGAAGAGTATGCTGAAAGATAGCATGTAAATTTGCAAAAATAAACAAACAAAAGCCAACTAGAACTTTGCGGAAATGAAAATGATAACTACTAAAATAAATTTTGCTCAGTGGATGTTTGAGAGAGCCAGGTTGAACTTTCTGGGAAAAGCATTAACATAAAAGCTCATTGGATATATCAGACAGACACAATTAGATAAAGTTGAGCAGAGAATTAGTCAACTGAGAGACAGAGCAAAAGAAATTACATCAGTGGCAGCATGGAAAGATAAAGAGAGAACATGTGGAAGAGAAGCTAAGAGGATTTTAGATAGACAGAGACAAGTTACATTCACAAATAATTGCAGAAGGAAAATAATGTTGAGAATAACAGAACAGTCATTTTTAATTTTTCCAGGACTGATGGAAAATATTTGTCCTCAGATTAAACAAACAAACAAACAAACAAAGAAAACATTAGAAGTTTTGAGGTGGGTATTTAAGAATACATCTGGGATATAATATGGGTTTAAAGAGACACAGCTAGTATTTTAAGGGATCAAAGCAAAAGGAGAGATTAATTTTGTTCAGGAATATCCTGGAAAGTTCATAGAAAACAGACTTGAAAGTCAAGTAACATTTTAAGAGTTGGAGAGTATGGTAAAACAGATGGAAGGCCTAAGAAATATAAGGTGCCAGTCTGAGCTGGCTTTAACACAATTTGTTTTGAATTAAGTTACCTCAACTCTAGATGCCTGTGTGTTAATAAATGTTTGGGAGACCCTCTCCTAGCCTGAATCTTTACTCATGCTGTGTCTTTTTGCTCTTCCGGTTTGGACCCTCTGCCCTGCTCATGACTGTAAGGTACAAGCCAGCTAGTCGATGCTGAGTTCACTTATAAATCCTTCCATAATCACTCATTGGGGTCACACCCTCCTGGGAGCCAAGCTGAAACTGGACTACCCCATCTTGCTTTTCTCTACTATGGCCCTTTAGGGCAAAGGAACCCTGTTCTGCAGTGACTATCAGGGGCCCATCTTACAGCATTTGTGTCTTGTTAGCAGTGTCAGTGGCTTCAGAAGGACAGACAAACCCGGGCACAATAATTGGCTCATGAAAGCTGCAAGTTGCTGGAGGGGGCAGGGGGGTCTAGAGAGCAGGAGGCTTAATGGGAAGCAAATGCTTTAGAGGGGTCTGTACACCCCTCCCCCAGCTCATGCCATTAGCATTCTTCAGACACCTGTAGGCACTTGGCTGGCCATGGGATGTGCTAGCTCCTCCCTGATGTAGAACAGAAAGCTAAAGTTTGGTTCTAATTAAGGGGGCAGAGAGCAGGGTTGGGTGTGAGACAGGAACAGTTTCTTGAATCTTTTAAGAGCACATAATTCTTTTGCGGGGGGACACGGTTGTCAAAATCTGCTTCACTTTATGATGTGGCATTGGGAAAAGGGCACTGGCCTTAGAATAATCTGATGATCTTGGGGTTGAATGCTAGAGTCTTCTTCCCCTAGTACTGTGACTATGGAAAAAAGTACCAAGGAGCTGAGGGGATGGCTCAGTGGGTAAGAGAGCTTGCTGGGCGAGCCCAAGGACCTAAGTTCAGATCTCTAACATCTACAAACTGGACATGGCCTCTGTATATGTGATCCCAGTGCTGGGGTGGGGGCAGGAGCAGAGGCAGGAGGATCACTGGGGCTTGCTGGCCACTAATCTAGCTGAAGAACAGCAAGCTCCAGGGTTATCGAGAGATCCTGTCTCAAAGCAAAGAGTGATAGAGGTAGTCATTTAATGTCCTCTGGCCTGTAAACACACACACACACACACACACACTTGAATGGTGTGCACACACACACTCACACACTGAAAAAGAAAAAGCAAAGCGCCAAAATTTTCTCTTCTTCCTAATCTGTAAGAACAAAGGAGGGAATAATTCCAACTGACCAGGGTTCCTGTGAGTAATATGCCAGGTACATAGCAGAACAGAGTAGTTAAGTGCTTATTATGTGGGGGAAGAAAGCTATTGGAGCTACTAGAACTTGCACAGGGAGTCACTCATCATCCCCAGTCACTCCTCTGGGGAGAGGAGTCTATTGTAGAGTCTGACACACAAAGTAAACTGTTGGTAGATGAGACTGTAGCCATTGAGCTTTACTGCCTCTCATGCCGGCAGAGAACATGATCAGACCAGAGGCTGGGATGTCAACAAAGAAGACTGAGTGAAGAGTCAGACTGAAATGGACACAGTCATGAGCCATTGACCAACCAGTGAAGAGACAATGATGAGTAGGGTCCTCTGAAGAACTTCAGGCCCAGCATTGGGATGCCCCAGGTCCTTCTTGGAAGCGGCAGTCTGCACAGACCCAGAGACCCAAACCCAGCCTTATGGAGGGAGAATACTTCCTCTATTTCCACGACCTCATTTGTACAGGTGCCACCCACAGCAATGGGACCCACATGCTTGAGGCTGTAGTGGTCTCCATGGCTGTTCCCCTCAACTGTGAAGGACTTTCTGGCTGAAGTCCTTGTCCACCTGTTCTCCAGCTGCTTCTGGTGGAGTCTTGGCGGACTCCGGCATCTTCCACACATCTTTACTCTGTCTCCAGTCTGTAAAACATCTGCAGAACGATCTACTGGCCGTTTGTTTTCTGTTTGTCTTGGGGGTGACACGATCTCCATTCTTCACTTTAATGACTCTTTCTCTTCATTATTATTGCCTCAGCCACTCTGTTTATTTGCTTTTTCCGAACCCCAACCACTTTCCCCTCTGCTTTCCTGGGCCAGCCAGGGTCTGTGCCAGTGCCCTCTGCTTCCCTCCCCCAGCAAGGGGGCCAGTCCAAGACCCTATACTCCCTGCTGGGAGCCTCACTCAAACCAGATGTGGCTTCTTCCTTTCCTTCTTCCTCCCCCCCCCAGTTGCCCAGGGCTAGAGGGGGAGAGGGAGAGGAGAGGCCCTCCACCCACATCCTGTTCTTCCCCTCTGCCTCCCTGCCCAGCCCTGCTACCCTCACCCAGGAGTGAGGGACAGCAGTGCATGGAAGAGCATCTATTTAGTGCCAGCAGTGGGGTGATGCTGGATGGAAAACATACCCCCCAAAGCATGGTGGACAAGGGTGCAGTCCCTGATCTGCAGCAGAGCCTGGGCTACCTTGGAAGGACTTGGCATGGTCCATGAATGACCCTTTATACTAGGCAGCTCAATCTCTGACCCCGAATGTTAAGCCACCTCTGCCTCCATAATGCCCTACTAGTAACATCTTAAGTTGTGTCTTGACACTTTCAACACTGCCCAGGAAAAGTGCGTTCTTCCTTCGTGGCAGAGGAGTCTTAGGCTTCCCCATCACTCAGTTGACAGTAGGCCAAGTAAAGAATTGAATACAAATCTGGCTTGATGTGAAGGATACCTGACTAGCTTTAAGTCGGACCCAACTTTCTCCCTGGCCTCTTCTGACCTACAGTCTGACATCTGGGAACTAACCTCTTCCCAAATAGAGACTGGGTTTTTTGTCTGTATTAGCCAGCCTGGAACACACTGTGGTTCTGGAACTAGCTATACCGCTGGGAACAACAGGTCACCGAAATTTGGTCTCAGGGATGATCAGTCATTGTGAGAGCTAATGTTACTCCTGGCACCATGCAAATATCTCATGTAAGGGATGGAGAATGTGGGAGAAACCGAGGAGCAGCCAGTCTTAGAGACATTCAGGAGTGACAATGGGCCCCAACTCTGTGACATGTCCACAGAGTTTCCACCTTGCTAGGCTTTGGGGCTTGAGCTCTTTATGGTATGGTGGTGCTGGTGGGGAGTGGATAGGAATGAGCCTTAGATAAAGGAATTCACAATTGTGAGCCTGAAGTTACCAGGCCTTCTCTCAGATATTTGATAGGAGACTGTACAGGTTCTAGTAGTTTCCTGAGTGACCCGCTCCAGAAAGGAGCTAGAGCAGCTTTGAACTGAGCACACAGGCAGATGGTCAGTTACTGCTGCACTCTGGGAATGACTAGGACGGTCATTCTTGGCCATCAGGTGGCCTAACTCCCATCTGGCACTCAGGTTGTGTGTTACTCCAGAAATCCTGCTCTAGCTGAGGGTCTAGGGGGGAAGTTTGAGGCCACATACTTCAAGTCAACAGAGGATTGTACTATAGGACAGCAGGGAACTAACCTGTTGAAAGTCCTGGACTGAGCACAGCACCTGTTCAAGGAGCAGAAGGAAGCGATACAGGAGAACAGGACGGCCCTGCCACGGTGCTCTCGGGCCCAGTTAGGCTCTGCATCCCATCTGTTCCCAGTTACCATCCTTCATCTTGTCACTGTGTTTGTTTCCTGCAAGGAGTAATAATATGTCTGGGGGAAGCAGGGCAGGAAAGTTGGGTAGTGTGAGGTGTATGTATACACTTGGGCTTCCTTTGAACAGTTTTCAAGACAATTAGGTAGCTTGACCTCTGAAGGGTGAAAGACCCATGGCTTTGGAGTGGGGTCTTGGTCACTGGCCAGGGGACCTTTAATTGTCACCAGGCACCTTAGGAGGGAGCTAGAATCTCTCTCTAGAATGACCATGGAATGGCAGCTCAAAAACTTTTTGGAGCCCCCTAGATCAAGAGTTGCCATCAAAAGATTGAGATAGTAAAGATAGGCTCAGTGACTGGAAGCATTGGCCCTTTCTTAGTATGGACTTTGATTGCTTGGGCCACTGCTGTGGTCTAAACATAGGAATAACCTCCACTTGCTGGTTTATTAGTTTCCTTGCCCAGGGGTCTCTTCTGAGGACCTGCATTCTTGTGCCTTCCATCTCCCAAGGCCTTCCATTGCATAGAAACCCAAGACTTGCCCTGCTTGGCTTCATTCCTGCCCTTACTTGGTCACTGAGCTGCAATCTAGCCCACTGTTAGAGTGGCCCTGGTGAGAAGATCAGAGGGAGGAAGGAAAAGGGACACTGTCTCCTCACTACCATGCTGAGGAGAGCAGACAGCAGAGAATATGCAGCCAGAATGTGAGAAGCAGAGAGCCCTTAACGGAAGAAGCATTAGGTTACTGCCTGCACCAGGGGACCCTACTGTTGATGCCCCTACTGCCTTATGCCAGCTTCCCCCTCCTCCATCCATCTGACCAGGCCTGGTGGGCCCTGTGTGGAGGAAGCCAGAGCCCTGCTCCTGGCTAAGGGAAGAGGAACTGCTCAGAATTCAGGAGAGCTGGAGTCTAATAGGTTTAGAGTGTCAGGCTTAGCCCTCTTGATCGGTAGCAACACTGCACGGCACACCCCAGGTGTGTTAACACTGGGTTCCAGTATTGCACAAAAGTAGCCAACTCTGGAGAGCCCGGACATTCACCCTGCATAGTTACAGGAAGAAAGCAGAGTAAGAGAGGAAGGAGAGAAGGAAGGGTAGGAGGGGAGGAAGAAGGAAGAAAGGAAGGAAGGAGGGAAGAGGGAAGGTGGAAGGAAGGAAGCAAGGGAGGAAAGGACCCTTTCTGCTAGTCAGGCCTTGGCTCTGGACTGTCAGGTGAGCCAGCAAGCTAGTGGAAGGAGCCTGGGGCTGGGAGGGAAGCTGCCAGAGGAGGGCCAAGCCCCTTGAAAGCTGCTATTGTTTGAGGTCTCTGCTCAGAGAAACCCCGAGTAAAAACAGCTTGTTAGTGAGGCCCAGGCTGGAGACAAGCTGCTCTCAGAGAGCCAGTGAACCGTGCGAAATGACTTAAACTAACATCCCTGACTGCACTGGGCTGGGACCCAGGAGTCAGGGCCTTGTGCTCATCAGAAATTCATAGAAGGTGCCCCGCGGCTCAGCTTTCTCTGGCCTCCTTGTTCATTGAGCGTTTTTTCTTTCCAGTCCTGCGACTCTGAAAGGGAGACAGGAGCTGCCTGATGGGGAAGATCAAGTGGCCTTTGAAAACCCCTCTCAGAGTTTATTAAACCCTGGGGCTAGGGCAGGCCAACCTGGAGGCCCAGCCAGGCCTGGCTCCACCCCCCCTGGACTTCCCAGAGGGGACCTGGCCTGTTCTCTTGCCCTAAACTTGGCAGGCCTGTACTGGGGGACAGGGGACTGGAAGTAGGATCCCAAGGACCTAGGATAGATACCATCATCTTTTTCAAGGAGGGTGGGACAGAGACTGGCCACTTCCACAGATGACCAGGGCCCTTTCTCACTGTGCCACTCAAGAGGTCTCCATTTCCTGCAGGGACTCTCTTTATTAGCTCTCTCTCAAGTGTTTGCTCAAGGCAGAGAGGGGAGTAGAAGGGAAGCTACCAAGGGTCTCTGGGCTAGATTGCAGCTCAGTGACCAAGTAAGGGCAGGAATGAAGCCAAGCAGGGCAAGTTTTGGGTTTCTATGCAATGGAAGGCCTTGGGAGATGGAAGGCACAAGAATGCATGCTCAGTATTCCTTCTGAACTCTTGCTGGCACCCTCTGAGGATAGGTCTACATTGACACCATGCCCCCAACCAACAGTGAGCTAACACACAGCCATTCAGCATAGGAGTAGGCTTGTAAACACTGAGGCTTGAAGGGGATGTAGTTATAGTCTCGATCTTCCACAAATATCTATTAGGACATTCTGTGTGTCCAGACACCATCCTACACACTGAACAGGCAGTGGTCAGTCAAACAGTGCACCCATGTTGCTACTGACAATGTGTGGAGACCTGTAGGCATGACCACTGTGTGGTCAACACATGGTAGCTCCAAACCCTGAGGAGCCTCCTACTTGCCAGTAGATTGGGGCCCAGGGAGAAGTGGCAGAGCCCTGTTACAGAACTTTTCTCTGCTATGTCAGCCACTTCCACTTGAGTGTATATCCTGAGACTCTGAGGACAATTTCTGTTCAAAAGGTAATTCTGTTTGTTCAAAAGTTAAAGGGACCAGTGAGATGGCTCAGTGAGTTAAGGTGCTTGCACATCTGACAACCTGAGTTTGATCTCTGGACCTCAAGTAAAGGCAGAAATAGAAACCCAACTCTACAGAGTTTTCCTTGGACCTCCACAATTGTGGCATGGCAAGTGTACGTGCCCCCTCTCTCTCTCTCTCACACACACAGACACCCCTCGTCTTCACTTACCCTGTCACCTCCAGGGCTGAACCCCTCACTGGACACCTCCAGGAGAGGGCGCGCTTCCTCCCTGGCCAGCTCTGCCTTTGGAATGCTGATCAATCTCTGCCCATTTTTATGCTTCCCCTTTAAACAAGTTCAAAGTCCTTTACAGATTTCCTGAAGAATCTCTTTCTCCACAACTGTAGAGAATAAACAGACGGGAACAGTCTGAAGATATAAAACTGGAGTTCAAAGCTGTATGCATCAACAGTCCCTGAACCTGGAATAGTTTGCAAGGTGTGGGAAATGGCCGTTGTTCTCTCTGGGCCACAGACCTCTTTCTCCAGCTAGGGAGGACTCTGGTGGTCTCATCTTCTAACAGCCAGACCTAGCTAGCTGCTGAAAACAGGCCCTGCTCTCTCAGGAGCCTGGAAGGATACCAGGGTGGGCAGTGAAGGTGGAGTTTTAGCTCTAGAGATAACTGAACGAATCTGAGTTAGCCGATGGGGTTTTAGCTCCTATAGCAATGTTCCCCTTTAGTGGGGAACTGTGTGCTCTGTTTAGAAAGATCCCAAGACTGTGTGGCTGGTGTTTGTTAGTTATTATTTCAAGTGTTATTATTGACTCATGGTGCCAGCTGTGGGCCTAGCCCCCAGGGAAAGTGGTCTGTGCCATCGGTGCTGTTTGTTCCATTTCTGAACCAAATGAGAACAACAAATATTTGTGCTAGTGTGTGTGTGTGTGTGTGTGTGTGTGTGTGTGTGTGTGTGTGTGTGTGTGTGTGTGTGTGTTTCTGAGCCAAACACAAGAGCCAATGATCTGACCACAGGCTGGAATGTTTGGCTTGGGACCTGGGCCCCAAACTTGTTCCATGTGTTCCCTGCAAGTTCCCCTTCGAGGAGGGTGGTTCTCCCAGCTGGTGGAGACTCCCAGGAGAAATCATACCTTTGTGGTGTTCAAGCAATTCTTTTATAGACATACAGTAGTAAGTCTTTCCTTCAAGGAACTATGGCACAGGTGCACCATCAAATACGACAGCCAACAATACAACAGCTGTGATAGAAGTGGGAATGAGCACAAGGGCCCCACCTGCTATGAGCTTTCTCCCATACTTCCCTCCTTCCCTCTGACTTTCCCTGCACCCTGCTGGCATCTAGCAACCTCCAGTGCTCCACGGAGTTTATTAAGGCCACTACTCTATGTTATTTCCTTGGCTATTTTTATTGTTACTTATTCATTTAAAAGATCCCACTCTGTAGTTCAGGCTGGGCCTCAACTTCACAGCAATCTCCTTGCCTTAGCTCACAGTTGCTGGGCCACCATGCCCAGATCCCTGGCTATTTTAAATTGTCTAGTAGAGATGAAGAAATTGAAACCCAGGACAATATGATTGAATTAACGGAACAAAAATCTTAGCAGCCTGAGTCACCTTCCCAGACTTGCACACCCCTCATCACTACCCTGACTAGAGGCCTTAAATTCTCTCTGGCCTCCGTAACCTCAGGCAGTGAATGCCTCCTATTTTTTTTATTTTGTTTTTAAGGTATATTTTTGTTTGCCCATATGAGTATATGTGCACTACATGTGTGCAGAAAGCCCTTGGATTCCCTGAGACTGGGTTACAGGTCTTTGTGAGCCACCATGTGAGTTCTGTGAACTGAACCCAGGTCCTCTGCAAAAGCAGTAGGCACTCTCAACTGCTGAGCCACCTCTCAGCCCCAACAACTGCTTTTTTAAAAAACTGATTAAAAATATGTTTTTGAGTTGAGCATGATGGTACATACTTGTAAATCCAACACTGGGAGGCTGAAGCAGGAGAATAACTGTGAGTTCCTGGCCCATAGAGGCTACACAGCAAGGCCTTGTCTCAGAATAAAAAAAAAGTTAAAAAAAAAAAAAAAAGCTTTTCCCCCTTAGCCTTGCTACTCTCAGACCTTGAGAGGAACATCTTGATCTTACTGTCATCTTTCCTTTCCTCTTCATGCCAACCACTTAGTAGGGATCCTATCTTCTGCTCATTGGCTTGGTTGCTACCTGGTTGACATTGTGGTCTCTGCTGTTCCTCATCCCAGGGTCACTTGTTCTTGTACTGTGGTTCCAGAATATTCTCTAGTTTTCCATACATGCAATGGGGATGGGCAACTGTTGCCCAGAGATGCAGCCTCTGCCCTGTCCTTCCCTCTTCCTCCTTGATCTCATCCTCTTCTTTCTCCTTCCTGTCCTCATAACCTGTCCTCTGCTGCCTTTCTCCATCCTTGCTGTCTGAATGCCACCCACTCCTCCGAGGTCCTCTCCCTTTGTCCCTTGCATTCATTGGATGGTCCTTCCATCTCAGTTCATCCTCTATGTTACCAAAAAGCAACAATTTCTTTCCAGGAGTCTTCCTGGATAGAAGCAGAGTAGCTATTCTCTCCCATATTTCAATCCTCAGTGCAAAACCCACGAGTACATTGGACTGGGCATCGTGCCAGACTGAGTTTATTTTGTGATTTCGTGCTGCGCTCTGGGGTCTTCCTGATTTGTTCTGTGGTCTGACTGTCCCCTGCATCAATCCACAGAGCACACAGTATGGGGCAGTGTTTCAGGCAGAACACAAGGAGAAGACTCTGTGTGCTGGGCTGTGCTCCAGGCAGGGTCAGAGCTATTGTAGGTACCCAGGAAAGACTGGATGGAAGGGATGAAGGCATCAGCTTGCCTTTCAGGCTCTTCCTTCTTCATGGACTTCTGGCCTTAGGAGAACAGATCTTTGCAGCTTGCATCCAAACTGGGATCAGCAATGCTGGCTTTCCTGACAGCTCTCTGCCTACGTCTCATCCCCTTCTTTCCCAAAAGACAGAGAGGGGCCGGCTGCATCTCAGGGCCTGTCAACCAATTCAGTGGGAAGGAAACATTAAACACTCCAAACGCTGCTTATTGGAGCTGGGTAAACTCAGCACACCACAGTTTACTTTGCTGTCAGAAATCCCTGAGCTTTCCACAGAGCAGAGCTCCAGAGGCTGAGGACTCCCACCATCCCTGCTTTGTGTCACTACCCACCAGAAGGGACCCACTCTTCCAACCTAGGTCTCCTCAGCCTCTGCGTTTCTGTCCCCTCCAGCACTTGTCCTTCTCTTTTCTTTCACTCTCTCGTCATTTCAACACTGATCCATGAAGATTTGGTACTAGGCAGGAGAAGTGCACATCTCAGGGTAGAGAGCCTAGAGCACATGCAGATGAATTTCAGGGCCCCATTTACACACCCCACCCCCACCACACGCACTTAAAGCCTTTGGGTTGTGTGTTGTTGATTTTTGTAAGGCTCAGAGATCCAGGCCAAGGTGAGGAACTGGTACCAAGGGGACGCAGGAATGTGGGGACTGGGAACATGAGAGGCATTTGGACAAGAGCAAGGGCAAGCGGCTCTGCATCCATGTAGGATGCAGAGGACTTGAGGGCATATGCATTAGGACATCAGGCTATCACTGATTTGAGACTTTGCCTCACATAAACGCAAATATCCTCACAAAAGAGCTCCAGCCTCCCGGAGGGCCTCCCTGACCCCCACCTCTCTGAAGAAATGTGTAGCCTGGGCCAAGGTTTTCTTTTTGGCTCCACTTGGAAGTACAAACCTTGTGGGCTTGAGATGAAACATATGCTGCTCTGGAATGTGGCTATTAGCCAAGGGTATACTCAGAGGCCCCTGCAGAATTCTCAGCCATCTGCCCTGGGATTGGACTGGGAATGTGTGACAGAGCATCTGAGGCCAGGAAAGGGCAAAGGAGGCTGAGATCACCTTCCTCCTCTGCATCCACTTAGGGCCAGTGCATCTTTCAACACTAGAGTGGATCTTAATGTATTATACTTCCTTTCCTGGCAAGCCCCAAAACCAGATTCAACCTCAGATGCCATGGGCTCTAGTGGCTGGTTCCAAAAGGAACAGGTGCCGATTAGTATGGCATTTTGCACAGTCCTTCAATGTTATTCATTTCATGCCAGGTGGCACAAACCATTTCCTCTGCCCCTACCACCTCCCCTGGGAACCCATAACATTTTCCACTGCCCCTTTCTAGCTCCACAGACTGTCCTCACCTGCCCAAGACCTTTGCTTCATGTTCCCACTGTTCTTCCTGGTTCACCTGGACACTTTCCAGTTAGATGAGCTTTCCATTGCTGGTGTGGCTGGAGAGCAAGGGTTTAGATCCATCTTCATCCCCAGAAAAGCCTGCCTTTTTCCCCCTGGAAAGCCTCTGACAGGGACTCATTGTGGGGGCTGGGTGGGTTGTCAAAGGAGAGAGTTAGTTGGCAGAGACCCTAACAAATGCGTGGGGCAAACAATTCCAATCTAATGTATTTCTGGGATGTCATGGAGTGTGAACCAGGTGGGAAAGGACAAAGATACAGGCTTGGGAATCATCCTCCTATTAATCACTCACAATAACCTTATATTATGAAAATCTGAGACTTTGAGGGAGAAGAGTGAATCCCAGGCGATCCTGTGGGTTAAGGCAAGAGCCGGATTAGAAGCCAGGCTTCTCACTCCACGCTCTTCTCACAGGATATCTCTGCAAGCGCTCTTTTGAGAAACATCACCATTTCCCTCCGAAGGCTGTGAGGTGGCAGCTGCTTCAGTAGAACTGTGCATTGCTAGCATCTGGGCTCCAACCTGGTGTCCACCAAGATGGGCTGTTCACTGGGCATGAATGCTAGTGGTCCTTTTAGCAGGACCCTGAACTGCAAGGGGGTTTACCAGACACACTGCTGGGTGGGTGCCACCACAGGCTGCTCCTCAGAGCACTTATCACTCCCACTTTCAGGTTCTGCTATCTGTTTGGTTTGTATGGTTTGGGTTTGGGTGTCTTTGAGACAAGGTCTCATGGAAGCCCGGCTGACTTCTCACTATGTATCTGGATGTGTGTCTTTCATTTCTTGATCCTTCTGCGTCCACTTCCAAGGTGCCGGGATTACACTGTGTGTCACTTTGGTGGCAGCCTCCTCTATCTTAAACATGTCTTTTTAAAAATAACTTATTTTCATTTTATTTTATGAGTATGGGTGCTTTGTCAGCTTGTATGTCTGTGTACCATATGTATTCCTGGTATCCCTGGAGAGCAGAAGAGGGTGTTAGATACTCTGGATCGGAATACTCTATATATTCCAATTATAGATGGTTGTGAACGAACCATCATGTAGGTGCTGAGAATCAAACCTGGATCCTCTGGAAGAGCTGCCAGTGCTTTTAAGTACTGAGCTAGCTCTCCAGCCCCTTAAACATGTGTTTGTATTCATTTGTTTACTTAGTATGTATGTATATATGTGTGTATCCATCACATGTCAGAGGTCAGAGGACAGCTTGTGGGAGTTGGTTCACTCCTTCTACCGCGGGGGTTCTGAAGATGAGACTCACATTGTGAAGCTTAACAGTAGGGTCTCTACCCACTGAGCAATCTCTCTGGCTCCTTAAACACGCCTTTACTATGTGTTCCAACCCTGAACCACAGTTACTCCACCTAGACCAGCCAGTGTGCTGGCCAGAAACAGTTACTCCATTTTTTTCTCTTGAAAATGTGAAGCCAGGTGGTGGTGGTGCACACTTAATCCCAACACTCGTGAGGCAGAACCAGGTGGATCTTTGTGAGTTTGAGACCAGCCTGGTCTACAAAGTAAGTTCTAGGACGGTCAGAGCTGTAACATAGAGAAAAAACTGTCTGGAGGAAAAAAAAAAAGAATTTGAAATAATAAAAACACAAACTCTGCAGTCATTGAGTTGTAGGGAGCTAAATTAAACTTCCATGACCAATAAGGACTTAATTTAAAGCCACACTGAAACCTGATACTTCATTTGTTTGAGATTATTTATTATTACAATGATCACATTCTATATGTGCTTGTGGAAATAGGCTTCTGCCCCTTGTGGCCAAAAGCACTTTGACAGGAAGTGATGAAATATTTAGAACAGGACCCCAAAGAAGCTCAACTCAAGAAAGACATGACATCCTAGCGAGAGGCAAGGATGTTCCTGCTTTGCTAAGGCAGAGACCAGACCTCTGAGGTAGAGAGTTAGGAATTAATCTATCCAATGGTATATTACCAAGTTGGGGGATAATGCAGCCACTAGCAACTGCTCCTTAACTCCATCTTCCTTCAGGAAAACCACTCAAACGTTGTGAGGTAACTATTTTTAGAAACCCTCTGTGCCCATGATGCGCCTCCTTGAGAAACACTGTAATGAAGGAAAAATACACCGGAAAGCCAGCATGATCATTACAGAGAGAGAGAGAAAGAGAAAGAGTGAGTTTTGGAAAGACTGTAGAGGTTACAAGGAAATTACCAAATAGTTGACAGGACATAAATTCCAGGGGGTCAAAGGCATAATCTTTAAGTTGGCTCAAGGATGCTAGGGGTTTAGAAAGAGGTCACAAACTCATGTATATTCCCATACTGGCTCCAAGAAGAGATAGGCTAGTTCCAGCTCAGCACTCTCAGGCACTCTCCCATCTGGAAGACAGAAGTGTATCTTGCAACAAAGCTCCATCTGCCCACCAGATGAACAGTACCTGTAAAAACTTCCCACATCAAGCATTGTGGGGTTAATGCCTCTCCAAGAGCCTGCTGGGAAAATGATCCCAGGGCTGCACTTCCCAAATGGCCCAGAGACTCTCGCTTTGGAACAGGGAATGTGGGATCTAATGGTGTCCACAGATATTCCTGGGAAGGTCAAAGAGCAAGGTAGACAATTAGAGAGTAAAAGCAATTCACAAACATGTCAGTAGATAATGGTTAATTGTTTAATATTAGTAATAGTCACAATCTCCTAACACTTGCCAGGGCCTCCGGTATGCCAGGCCTCCAACAGATACAACTTCACTTCTCACCATTCTGAGGAGTGTGGATTCCTTTCCTCAGTTTATGGAGGAAGGAACTGCAGCTCCCACAGAGTACGTTCTCAAAGATCACAGGGCTGCCACCAAGCCTGCCACTTCATATCCGAGTAAAATGGGGCAACCTTCCAGATATTGGGGTGGATAAAGGGAAGCAGGGCTCAAAGAGTGCAAGGAAGCAGCAGATTCAGTCCTGCTTCCTGGAACTGAGCTGACAAGGACAGAAAAGCTCAGCGTGCAGAGTTGCTACAGGCACTGTGAATATCTTTTTTAATAAGCACGCCAAAGCTTGACTTTCCAAAAATGCATGCCATGCCTTTGAAAGCGGGCCCCTTGGAAAGCTGTGTTCTCTCAGAGCTGCTCTTTGGCAATGGCCTTCAGGGCTCGGAGCACATTCCTTTGAAAATCTTCAGTTGTAGCAAATCTTCTTTTTCATCCTCTGAGGCAGATCTGATTGTTGGGCAAGGTTCCAGGAGTCATTGCAGATTTGGGTGAGTCATCAAATTGGGTTGTCTTCTTCAGGGTCCAGATGAGGTATGACCCTAAGGCAGAGGCACGGTGAGAAACACTGTGGGGTACTTGGGACTGAGTTGAGAGATGAGCACATTAGCCCTGGAGCAACTGAAATGATGAGACCCTGCAGGGCGAGGTGGGAAGGCCATGAGCAAGATCTAAGGGTTCTTCATAGGGGGAGAAGTGATCAAATTCAATCAGGGCATAAGTGGAAACACACATGGTCCCATAAAGTGGCCTGGGAAGGATGCCACATTAATAAAAGGGAAAAATGTAGAAGAATGTGTGAGTGAGAGGGGAACTGTTAAGAAAATGCAAGTGCTTATAAACTCCATTCTGCAGCCCCCACTCCAGCCCCAGCCATGGCTCCAACTTGTTTTCATTAGGTCTTGAGAAAAGCATTAAGGAAACCAGCCTGCTTTGGAGGTTGCAGAGAATGGAGCTAGGCTCTTAGCTTGTGTCTAGTTCTCACTGACCATTCACATCCGTGCCTGGCCACTCCATTCCACACGTCTCCAGGTCGGAGTGCCACTTAGACATGGTCCTTATTGTACTGCCCATTCTCCAGTCCTGCAAGAGAAGAGATTAGAGTGGACTCGGTGGCAGCAAGGACCAGGATTCCTACTCTGGGCCACTGGGAAACATGGTTTATGTAATAGTAGTCAATTCCCTGCACATATCCCTAAATTGGCCTTGGGTTCCCACTGTAGCCAGGAGGGTTGGCTCCCAGGTGGGACTTCAAGATAGTCAATAATCAGGAAGCAAGAACACATCAGTTCAAAGGGAAGGAGGAGATGTAGCTTACACACTGGAGGGTCTCCTAGGTGTATGTTGGAGAATCACTAATGAGAGGTGGGGGCTGGGGTAGAGGCTGATAATAGTTAGTAGACCAGCCACTGGGAGCATTGGGGCTTGCTGTGGAGATGGAAGAGGACACTTAAGCTTGGAACAGCTGAGCTCTATAGGCAGGCAGGACATGCCTTGTTGAAGTGGAGGGCATTCACTAGCACAAGTATTTTCAACAAGTCATAGTGATGGGGTATACTTGCTAGAAGACTACTGTCATAACCCAAGAAACTATAAAATTACCCGCTAAAGGTTCCTGAAAACTGAGCTATGCTTTCATCCCTGGGTTTGGTTGATGTGTGTGAAAATAGAAGCTTTAGGCTCTTGGTCCCTGGGGTCCTTTGCAATGGGAGAGAGACGTTTGGATTTATGTAACGAGATGATGCTGAAACTTTTCATTCCCTCAGCTGCTGGGGCTCTGGTTAGATTAAGACCCAGTTGAGCATCTCTGCTAAGGCGTCTGTGCCAGGACTCAAGGAACAGGAAGCAGCTGAGTGGCCTCCAGTTAATACTGCAATCTGAACAACCCTGAAAGAGGGCTCAGCTGGGGACCTGACAGGGTCTGCATTGTTCAGCCGACAGCTGAGGGCAGCTGCAGGCCTCCCCTGGGTCTCCTTGGGCACTGGGGATTGTGACTAACCTTCAGCCCAGGCTTCCAGACTTCCGGAAGAGATCAGCCAAGTGCCAGTCTGTCTGGAGTGTAACTGACTTGGGCAATAATCACTGGCTGGTGACAGTCAAGGACACAGGACACTGGTAGCTCATCTTCTTAACTTAAAGAGGTCCTAGTGACATGCTGTTGAAGGCTGGGGGTGGGTGGTGGGGAGGATCCAGGAATGGAGGAGCATGATTGGATGGAGTTGAGGCCCAGGGTTCTCCTGGCCTCTTCAGAGGAGTTGGCTAAGGGGTCCTCACTTCCTGCTTAAGCTCCAGATGGCATTGATTGTACAACAGCAAAGAACTGCCCACTGAGTTGGAAAACTCTCTTTTCCCAAGAGGAAACTCAATCAAAGGATCATGCTTGGGATCGAGAAGTGACTCCAAAGGTCATCCGTTTATCAACTTCAACCCTTTCATCACTTATAATGAATGAAAAAGTGATGGCTCAGAGAAGCTAGGTTTTCCCAGTAACACAGTGAACAAAGGGTAAAGCAGGTCCCTAAGCATAGTCTCTTGACTCATAACTCCAGACTTTCCCCACCAACAGTGACCCTCAAGTCTGCAGCACTCGTTTGCCTCTGGCTTTACATCTCATTTGCATGTGGATCACTTCTTGCTGAAATGTACTTACTATAATTGAACCATTCTTGCCAGTTAAATGGAATAAACCACTCCAAGTCACACATCAACTTAGTACCTGGCCCAGAACTTAAAGCCCTGGTCTCCAAATCTGGAGACCAGGGTTGTCAGTCCACTCTACACTAGGCAACTCAGCTCCTCTAGATGCTGGCATGGAAGAAGACAAGGGAAAAAGGCAAGCATGGGGGGAATATTGTATGAGCTGCCATATTTTCATTTGCTAAATGGGGTTAAAATTTTTGTCGGATTCTTGTGAGAAATAAAGAATGTAGAAGTGTTTCGCATCAAAGGATGAATTGGTCGAATCTTAGCTGTTAACAGTTGTTGGGAGGACGAAGAGATGGGTTGGGTTCCGAGGCTGGAATATGTTAGAATGGAGATTCTGCTAGGAAATTTAGTAACAGACAAATCTCCATGTTGTCCTTTTTGATGTGTTCACACTTGACAATGGGAACCGAGTGAAGCAGGGTGAAAGCTTGGTTTCATGGTGGATGGATTTCGCTATGAGGATTTCCAGTTCTACTTTCAGAGTCCTGGCCTTTCCTGGAGGGTGCCCCTTATAGCACACTTTAACAGAACAAAGTCCCTCAGAACTCTCAAGGGAGAAGATGGGGAGGAAAATGAAGGTCTGTCAGCCACTCGGTCCATATCCTTCAATCAAAGCCGCTTACAGACAATGAGCCTCACAGCATCCTCTTGGGGTCCTGATAGAACTGCACTCCTGATTCTGAATTCTAGGTTTGCAAGGGATATTATGTCTCAGGCACTGGTGTAGAGGGTCTAGATTGAGGAGTCCACAAGGAGAAGGGTTTTGGAAAGGAGACTTTTGTTGTGATGCAGCCCAGAGCGGCAGCTTTTCATAGGTAAGAGCCTGCTGTGCAGGCTGAGGTCATTTCTGGCAGGGCTCCGCACTCCGTGCAGACGCCAGCAGGTCTGTTTTAATATCTGCAGCAACCACATTCCTAAGCAGGGTGGGTAAAGCCTTTCTGGACAAGACTGCTTTCCATCAGAAATCATTCCAGTTCACCCGGATCAGATACTTTAGAGAGAGTTGTATTTCTTTTTCTTTTTTAAGGGAGAAAAGTAAAAATTCAAAGAATGACTAAATGCACTAAGCAGGAGGCAGGGACCTGGGGTCACAAATGAGAGTAGGACAAAAATACAGAGGGAGCTAAGAAGGAGTTCTGTTTTGGAACTAGCTGTTTAGACCTTTCTTTGAGCCGGATGCCTTTTTCTGTTATCACTTACTCATTCACTCATCCATTTATCGGTTCATCAATCCATTCAATGTGACTTCTATACTATATGCCATATGCTATGGTAAGAACACAAAGAACTTGCATTTGCTACCCATCTTTGTGGAACAAATCACTATAATACCCAGGGCCTTGCACATTCTGTCACTGAGCTGATTTTTTTTGAGACAGGCTCTCATTTTGCAGCCCAGGTTGGTCTCCAGCTTGCAACTCTTATAAGCTGTAGATGTTCACCAGCATGCCTTGCTTAACAAGTAGTGTTTTAAACAAAACCCAGATGCTATCCATTTCTGTGGTTCGGGAGTCTAGGTACAGCTCAGCTAGGTCCTCTGCCTTAGGATTTCTCACAATGCTGTCACCAAAGCCTTGTCCAGAGCTGCTGTCAGTTCTCAGGCCTCAGCTGGGAAAAGATCCACTTCTGGATCTTTTTCACCTGGTCATCTGCAGAATTTGGGCTTTGAAAGACCTCAGCCCTTAGCTTGCTGTTGATCTCAGCCTGCCTGCCCTCAGCCCTGACTGCATGGTCCTCTCCAGTATGGCAGCTTGCTCCATTAAAACATTCATATAGAGAATGGTGGAGGGAGGAAGGAAGACACAGAGAGACACAGAGTGAGAGAGGTAGACAGAGACAGAGACAGAAAGAAAGACACAGAGAGATAGAGACACACAGAGACAGAGAGACAGAAAAATACAGAGAGAAACAGCACCAGTGAGACAGAGACAGAGGGGTGGAAGTTAGAGTTACATACTGCCTGATGATGGTCATCATACCCCATTGTCTTTGTCATATAGCCGGTTAAGTTGCAGGTGCCACTCACACTCAAGGGGAGGAATCACACAGGGTGTAAATGTCCAGAGAGAGAGAGACAATTAAGAACTATTTTCGAGGCTACCTGCTTCTCAGGCTCTCAGGTACCCAGCATTCAATAATAATGACAGTTAAAGAGTAGTGGTATATTAATAGCAATAATGATAGTAGGAAATGCCACTAACTGTGTACATATGCATACATATACATACATATGCATGTTATAACCCTATCATGTACATGTATCATGTATCACGATTATCCTCTTTTATGGAGGGCAATCTTATTGCTGAGACATTGAGCTGTCTGTGCTTCGACTTGTCAGACATCAAAGGATCCTGCCTTTGTTGTATGGTTCCCAGATCAGTGGCCAAGTGACATGCAAAGTGCCATAATGGCTCCTCTGCTTGGGCTTCTCGGAGCCATAGATCTGGGAGGGATATTATATGTAACAGTGGCAGACCTGAGAGGGGATGCAGGGGATGGAAGTGACACAATCCCTTGCTCTTGAGGAGCCCTTGAAGCTTAAGTGGGACCCAGCCCCAAGAAGTCTTGGCACTTGCCGGGCCAGCAGCAAGTGCAAGGCGAACAGCTGTTTCGAAGTGCTCTGAGAGGAGCCAGGAAGCCGGTGGCTGTTTAGATTAGTTTTCTAATTGGCCGAGTGTTAGCAAAGCCTCTTGTGTATACAATGGGGATAGTTAATCTTGTCTATTTGTATATCCACTCATGTTCTGTCACTCCCTGATCGTAGCTGTCTGCCTCTCACTGTCTGGTTTCCACTAAGGGAGGGTGTCAGTCCATGTGGCTCTGACTTTCTTCATAGTGTTCCTAGCCCCAGTGCGTTGCAGAAGGAAAGCTAGAAAGAGGAAGATGGCTCCATCACCCCCGAAAACCCACCTTATTTTTGCCAAGCAACCCCTCTCTCATCTCCAGATGTCTTCTTTCTTGCAGTGGCCCTCTCTCCAGCACACCCATTTCCATGACTGGAACCCATTCATTTGCATAAAGCAGCCTTCCTTGTCACCTCATAGCTTCAGGACAAACCTCAAAACTAGCCTCAATTCTTCCAAACAATAAGCCCAAATGAAGAGCTGATTTGTCCAGTGTTGCTCAGCTAGTAAAGTTGCTGCTAGGCCAAGACTCGAAGTGGGTCATGCGACTGCTCTCCTGAATTGGCTGTTGGTCCGGACTGCACTGCTCTCCTCTTGCCAGCATTCTTCATGAGCTTTCCCACGCAGACTTCTCTTCACTACCATGTCAATCCAGCCTCCCTATGGCCTGCCCTTTCCAGCTCTTCAGTACTTGTCTAGAGCCTAGCTCAATCCTATGGAAGATTTTAGGTAATGAGGGCAGGTTCCCTGACTCCTCAGATATCCCAGGTTGGGTTGTTTCCTCTCTAATTAGACTGTAGACGACTTTAGAACAGGAGGCATAGTGTAAACGTCTACCATCTCACTCCAACCCCAGGGACAGAGGAAATGTTTGTGGCTTAATGGATAATAATGAGAGGAAGGATGAAGGCAAGACTGGGAGGATGCAGAGATGTGCGGGTCCTCTCCTGCCTGTATCATTCTTTACTTTTCTTCCCTGACTTCCTAGGTACTCACTTCTCACAAAGCATCTTGGCCTTTAGGTGGCTGCTATGATTTTCTTCCCTTTCTTAACCCGAACCTTCTGGTCAGAACGCCTCTTTGTTATCACTCCTTTCTCAGAACATCAGGTGTGCACTTCACACACAGCTTTGGAGGTAGGAAGAGCGCTTGTTGGAAACACTCATGACAATGACTCAGGAAGAGAGGTCAAAGGAAAGATCCACTGCCCGATAATGTTCTACAAGAAGGGCTGATGTGAGCAGATGTGTATACTGGGAGTAGCATTCAGAGAAGACCATGCAAATGAGACAGGAAGGAAGTTAAGGATGTTTCTGTGTTCTTAGTCTAAGTAGGGTTCAAAGGACCAAGCTCTTTCTGTGTGCCACTTTACTGAGTACTTGACAGAAATGATCATGTTTAGTTTTCAAAACTGTTCCACAAAGTAGTATTTACATTATCCCTATCAGAAACCAAAGCTCATCATGATGAAGCAGTTTAAAGATTACATATAAAATGTAAGAGATGGAGACATAGCTGTGTGATGGAGTATCTGTCTAGCATTGGTCTGGCCCTGACTACTGTTTTTGTTTTGAGATTCTCTTGTTATGTAGCCAGTGCTGGTTTCAAATTTATGATCCTCCTGGTGCTACCTCCCAAGCCTAAAAAGTCCTGATAAAGGCCCAGGTTTGATCCTTTCCATTGGGAAGAAGGAGAAGAAATAAAATTTAAAAATTAAAAAGCATTTAGAATCAAGGTTTGATTTCAGACTGATCCTGAACCTAAACTATTTTTAATCTCTGATGCCAATGGATATTCTCTCTCTCTCTTTCTCTCTCTCTCTCTCTCTCTCTCTCTCTCTCTCTCTCTCACACACACACACACACACACACACACACACACACACACACACACGAGTATGTTTGCTAAGAAAGTCCAATAAAAATGCCTTTTGCTCCTTCCAGATGGGCCTGGGGTTAGAGGGAAGAGTTCCCTCCCACTTTTCAAGGAGGGGGCCTGGGTCTGAGCAGCTTACCACCTAACTTTTGCTTTGCAGCTTGCAGAAGTGGACAGCTGGCAGGAGAGCTGCATTTTTCAGGCCCCGGGCTGTGTCTTCTTATCTGGGGAGCCTTGATTTACTTTCCCTATCTAATCTCAGTCCCCAGCACTGGTGATGGATTTCACCTTCGGCACTGCATGGGGAGCTTTGCCAAGAGCACTCTTCACAACATGCTAGGAAGGAGACAGCTTTGGCTTCGGCCCTGGGATCCACCCTTAGCTTTCTGCTTCCCTCAGCTCAGGTGGAAAGAGGAGGATCTTGCTTTTTTAAATACTTTGTTTATTCATTGACAACTTCATATATATAATGTATCTTGATCTTATCCACTCCCAACTCACCCCTCCTACTCTCCAACATGTTTTCTTCGTGTTTGTAACCCTCTGAGTCCAGCTGGGGCTGCCCACTGGAATGCTGACTGGTCTAGTTTGATTACTCTTGTGCAGTTGCTGTGCTACTAATCATAACTTCAGTGAGTTCATGAATATTGTGCCCATGTCACAACCAGAAGACAGCATTTCACAGGGTTCCTCCTTATCCTCCAGCTCTTTCATTATTTCTGGCCCCTCTTCCATGATGTCCCTTGAGCCTTTGAGTGGGGACACAGGGTTGATAAAAATGTTCTATTTCTAGCTGGGTAGTGGTGGTACACACCTTTAATCTCGGCACTGGAGAGGCAGAGGCAGGAGGATCTCTGTGGGTTCAAGGCCAGTCTGGTCTACAAAGAGAGTTCCAGGGTTACATAGAGAAACCCTGTCTCAAAAAAAGCAAAAATAAAAACAAACAGACAAAAGATGTCCCATTTAGTGCTATGTACCCGGAGTTATGCACTTTCAGCACTTTGACCAGTTATGAGTCATTGCACTGACTCCTGCCCACTGCGGGAAGAAGCTTCTTTGGCCAAGTTGGAGAATAGCACTGATCTATGGGCATCAGTATAAATATTAAGGAGTGATTTGACAACATATAACCTTGCTTTTGTGGATTAGAAAGGATGAGGGAGAATACTTAACTTACTGAGAATAAATAAAACTGCTTTTCCTGATCCACCCAGGCCTATTTGTACTTGAGATGTGCCAAGGAAACAAGAAAACAAAAGATAGTAGCATATTTGGATTGTTCTCCTCGTTATGGGGGGCATTCATATGTCTTCTCAAGTTTCACCCTCACAATTGGAAGGATCATCTTTGGTATTCCTGTATTACAGATGAAGAAATGGAGGCACACCAGGACTAATACACACATGGAAGGGAAGTATAGAGTTCTGCAACTTTTCCATGATGGACCAGTTTTTTTCATGAGAGACTGCATTTTCCCACACAGCTTCTCATTTTAGTCACTCTGAAACATAAATGTGGCTTAGATCAGAGCAGCTCTGTCCTTTGGCAATGGGGACAGAAGCTGAGCCAGAAGGAAGGGATGTCCTGCTACCTAAGGTTTAGGAGTCTGTTTCAGGCAGACCTGAGGTGGAAAGTGACACTTAGCAAGGAGAAGATGGCAAGTCAGCTTCTATGTGCCCTTGAAGGGGATGAGCTATGACAGTCTCTCAGTACTTCTGTATCTGTCATATTCTAGATGAGCCCTCAAGAGAAAGGATAGTGAGTTGGACTCACTGAGGACTCCTGTGAGCCACACATGGAGTGGGGAGTTCAGTGACTGTGTTTGAACTTCCTAAGAGTTCACAAGAGTTTTGTAAAGTGGGTGCCAAGGCTCAGAAAAACAAGGCAATTTATCTACTGTCTTCTTGTTGGCAGAACTATAATGCAAGCCCAGGTTAACTGTCCCTCCAAGTTAGGAAGCTAGAAATGTCCCTTTTGTATTATGTAAACTTTCTGTTGTGGTGACAAATACCCAAGGAAAACAACTTAAAAGGGAGCAATTATTGATTTTGGCTCACAGTTTCAGAGGCTAAGTCAATGGTTGATTGGATCCATTGTGTTATGCCTGCCTGAGGTAAGGCAGAATGCTACAGTGTTAAGAGCATGTAGCCGAGGCTGCTCACTCCATGGTATATAGGAAGTAGAGAGAGAGAGAAGAAAGGGCAGTGAACAAGATACATCTTTCCAGGGCATGCCCCAGTGACCTACTTGCCCCAACTAAGCCCTACCTCCGTCTTCTACTGCCTCCCAGTGATCCTATCATACAATGAATCCATTAAAGGATGAATCCATTATTTAGGTCAATGGTCTCAGGACTCACTTATTTCCCCAAATACCAGTAGCTGGTGGTTAAGCTCCCACTACATGTGCTTGTGATGGATATTTCATATCCAAATCATGGCACATGTACCTGGAGTAAGGAGGAGGTAGGTGATTTCCTTCTAGAAGCCAGAGGAGAACTTTGCAGATTGTAGCTTACCTCAATAACTTATCCTGCCTAACCCACCCTTTACAGTAGTAAAGATTTGGGCATGGATGTGGGGGTGGGTATGCTTAGCCAACGGGGTCAAACTATCTGTCGGAAAGAACTCCAATCCGTTTCTTGCTGATTGCAAGTAAACCTAAAGATTGGGGTCTGTGTCCTATTCACCTTTGAGTTATTGGTAGTTAACACTTTGCCTGACAAATAACAGGGCTCAGTAAGTGTAAACTGTGGACTTGAACTGTAGAGACCTTAAGATTAAAGTATGGGAACTTTAGAGCCATAGAAGGTCTGGCTGCTGACTAGTTGCACATATACAAATTCATGACTAAATGGAAAGTAGTGGGAAGGAGGGATTGGTTTCTCAGCTGGAAAGATTGCTGGTATCTGCTTAAGAAGCATACATTTGTTCTCAGATTCCGGGGAGCTAGGCTCTCAGCTCTGTTGCTCACTGACTGAGGGATCTCGTTCTTCACGAGTTTGAGTTCATTCACTTGTCAAACGAAAGTCTGGACCTACATTCTATCTTCCTTTTCAATGTGGACATACTGTGAGTTTAGTCCCTTGGTCCTCACCAATAGGTTCCCAGTAGGCAGATAAAAGTTGTCCCTTTTTACTTTTTACTTTATTTATTTATTTTTGCTTTTTAACTGACAGGTAAACACTGTCCGTATTTCTGGTGTGTGTGTATAACATGATGCTTTGGCACATGTATAGATTACAGAATGGCTGGATCAAGGTACCAGCAAACAGATGACCTCACACTTTGGGCTGTGGTAAGGGCACCTGAAATCTACTCTTGGAGCAGTTTTTTAGTGTACAACATATTGTTTCTGTCATCACTATGATTTACAATTGGTCTCTTGAACATCTCCCTCCTGTCCTTTGGCTGGCATCTTCTTGGTGCCTCTTGTCCCCAGTCACTGTTAACTATCTCATTCCCTATTTCTATGACTTTGACTTTCCAAATTTTTCACATATAGGGGAAATCATGAAGTAGTCACTTTCCTGTGCCTGGCTTATACTAATCAACATACTGGCCTTCATGTTCATCCTGGATTGTTTTTTAAATTGGAGGTAAGGTTCAACTGTAGCAGGATAAATGAGAGGCAGTCCTACTTGAAAGTCACAGATGAGCTATATGGCCTTGGTCAGATCTTTACAAGCACAAGGGAATGGCTTCTTTTAGGCCCTCCCCATTTGTAAGCCCAAGTCTCTTAGTTAGATTCAGCCTGCAGTCTACAGAAGCAGCCCCTCCCAGAGGACGAACCAGGGCCGGAAAACCACTACTCTTGTGGGCTTTTCTCAACTCCCCAGTGTACTGGCCATCTCCTACTCAGGCTTAATTTGCACTTCTAATCTGTTATGTCTTTCTTGGTAATTTAGCACTTTCAGACAGTTATGGTTAGATTCTGTTTATTTTTCTAAACCTCACAAAAACCCCATAATACAGCAAGAGAGAGAAGGAGAGCAGAGAGGAATGGGGGGAAGGGAGCTTTTCTAGAAATATAAACTCAAGACTTAAATGCTCTTCTCCATCTGCAGGACAGCTGTTGTGGAGCCCCATCCAACCCCAAAGTTCCAACATTCCGTTTCAAGGCTCTCTTTCTGGCTGCCACCATCATTCCTTTGAGAGGATGTAACCTTGAGATCAAGGCGTGGAGAGCTGCCAGTTACTGCCACCTGACATGAAGCCTCATTGGCTTGGCCATTTCCACCATTACCATGCAGTCAAGATGTGGGTCATTCCTTCCTTTTATCTTGAATAATATCATGAGAAATGAGAGGCAAAAGAGACTTCATTAGGTGGCAGATTAGGAGGAGTTGGGGGATTCACAGTTAGCCAGCCCCTAACCCTATTTTTTTGTTCGATTCTTTGATCCCTGGGCCCTTGGTAGACTTTCTTTTTTGTAGGAGATTGCTATGTGTCCCTTCACCCTGTTCTAGAGTGGTGAAAAGAAATTAGTGTCAATGATTGTTTGCTTAATGAATTAATGATAGCTTAGAGAACTGCCCAAAGTTCCAGCAACCCATGGAAGAAAATGTCAACATCTTAGCTCATGTCTTTTGAGAAGAAGAAAGATGAGCATGAAAGAGGCCTAGAGTCCTAGAGAGGAGAGGAAGGTCTGAAGATGAGAGATTAGCTGTCACCATCCAATCCAAGCTTTGAATCTTTCAGTGGGTGGCACGGGAAACAAGATGTTTATCCCCTTGACATCAGAGTCACATGAAGGACTACCTATCTCAGCTCTTTATTTTTGTTTAAAATGTATTTTGTTGTAAATTATGTACATGCATGTGTGTCTGTATGTGGGCTTATGCAATGAGCGATGATGTCCATGGAGGTCAGAGGCTTTGGATCCCCTGGAACTGGAGCTACAGGTCTTTGTGAGCTGTCTGATGTGGGTGTTGGCAATCAAACTTGGACCTCTGCAAGAGCAGTAAGCCTATTTAACCGATCGATGAGCTCTCTCTCTAGCCCCCTGGATTCTTTATTTTGTTCCACACTTACTATTACTGTCTCTTAAGAAAAGCACCCATTACCTAGCCTTGTTTGGAGAACTAAAGAAGCAATCTAAACTTACCGAGAGCCCACTGTCATTTTGGCATTTTCCTAGTGGCCTCAGACTGCTCCTCACTTAAATAGGAGGAGTGAATGAAGACAGCAAAGTCAGTCCATGCCCTGGGATGGCTCCATGTGAACTTGGCCTTGGGTTGTTACCTGGATGCCCAAGTCTTGCCTCCTATGAGTTTGTCCTGGTATTCTGTAGTCTTAACAATTTACATAGCAGAAGTTTTCAGAACTTGTGTGATGCTCTGGGACTAGAAAATGAACACACATTTCATTTCCTTTATTACAACTTGGGTGTCCCAAATGGGACCCATCAATCCCAAATCCCAGTCTAGGATTTTCTAATGGACTGTGTAGTTAGAAGAAAATTTAAGCCATATGTATCTGACTCATTAATCTCTAAATCATTCTGAAGTTTGATTCTGGGAATGAGTTGATATGTGCTGTGTTTTTGTTTTTTTGTTTTAACATTTGGATGGCTGCATTAGCCAAGGTTTGATAAATAACAACCCTGAGAGAGAAAAGGAAGTTTCAAGTAGAGGCATGACCTGCAGGCCCCTCCCTAGGCCTACCTCGGGACAGGAAGCATGCCAGAACCTACAAATACAAACCTCTCCCTCCCCCAGATTCTTCTGGTTTTACTTCTGGGAGGCTGAGCCTTACTGAGGAAAATATCCCTGCCAAGAAGTTGGTGACACCACAGATTTATGACATCTGGTCTTTATTGGTGTCTCAAGAAGATACAGTGATTCTATCGTGTGACTCCTCTTTGTCACCCATAGCTATTCTGGACCTCATTGCTATACCATAGCCTCTGCCTTCTTGCTGCTCCCTCACACGAGGCACTCCCAATATGGTGATGCCCTACTGGTTCTCCATGAAAATCTCAGAGTTTTCATATTTCCTGTGGGTGCCAAACCTAAGGAATGTCATTTCAGGGAGAGGTAACATGTCATGCTATCCTACCCGGGAACACCTTACTCTGTTTTGTTTGTTTGTTTGTTTTGTTTTCTGAACCATTAGACTTCAATTCTCCTCAGCATATACATATGTTGACGAGTTTTCCATACTAAAAAACATTAAACTTTCCTTCCACTCCATCCAGCCAGTTTACCTCTAAGCCAAGCTTCTCAGAAGAATAGCCTGAATTTTCTCCTTTCATCTTGTATCCCTCACAGTGGTTTGGCATGGGTTGGCACCGTCAACAGCTGAGGTCATCAGGGAACAAATATAGTAGTTTTCTCAGGTCTTTGTAATTGTCAATGGCATTCACCCCTGTTGGCTTTCCTTCCATCCTGATGGGATACCTTTTCAGGATTTTGTTTTCCTGCTACTTTGGGGGATTCTTTTCAGTCTCCTTGTATCTTCCCATCTCTACTAGATCCACACACATTGGTTGGGATGTTTGAGAGCTGACCCTGACTTTCCAACACTACTTTCTCTTCTTACATGACACAGTTCTTTCTGTCCCAGCTACACCCACAAGCCCACAGATCCAGGTCTGCACTCCTAGCCAATGTCTCTTGACAGCCACCTTAAACAGGATTCATGAGGCATAAATTCACCCATATCAGCATATATACTTTTATACACTTTCTGTGAAGATCTATCTCATCTGATAGAAGGGTGCCAATATTTCCCTTGTCTGTCCCCTCCCCCATATTCAGTCATTCACCATGCCTTGCTCATTTCACTACTGAAGCATCCATCTTCTCTGCCCAGCTCCAGTCCTGCCTCTTTCCTCAGGTTCTTGCTTCTTGCCATTGCTCTAGTCAATTACCTGGTTCCCACCAGCTGGTTTTAACCTTTCCAATCCATTCTACACATGGCAGCTAGAGCAGTAGTTCTCTATCACAAAACTCTCCCATTGTTCCCTTACTTAAAATTCTTCAGTGGCTTCTCATTGCTCATAGGAAAGAGGACAATTCTTCAACACAGCAGATAAGAATCCTTTATACCTTGGTCCTCATCTATTCTCTAAATGTGATTTTAAAGTTATGATTATGTAAATATTTGTGTACATAAGATAAGAGTAAGTTGGCTCACAATGGCCACCTGCAGGCTAGAGAGTCAATGAAGTTAGTGGCTATTCAATCCAAGAAGCTGGAAGCCTCAGAACAAGAGTGACCAGTGATACTGCCCAAGGCCAAGGCTGGATATCTAGAAGGCCTTGGAGAGTCACTGATGCTACTCCATGTTCAGATTGATGGGAGCTAGAGTCTAATCGTCACAGGTGGTGGCGGTGGCAACAGATCTCAAGAAGATTCGAGTTTGTATATGCTGACAGGCTTTCTTCTGTTAGTTTGTTCTACCCTGGAATAGCCTATTGGTTGGTGCCACCTTCCATATTCAGGATGGGTCTTCTACCCTAGATGCTGTCCATATGATTGTCTGTGGAAGGATCTGCAGAAACACACAGAAATGTGCTTTGATAACTTTCTGAGCATCTCTCAAGTCAGTCAAGTTGACAATCAGGATTAGTCACCACACCATCAGTTTCTCTCTCCATGCCTCCTGTCTGTGCTGCGGCCACTCTACAGTTCATCATTCTGACTCCTAGCAGGTTCCCATGGCTCTTTGTCTTTGTTTTTGCTCCTTGACTCATCTTCCAGGAAAACTATTCTTCTTTCCAGGCTTGGCTTATCTCCTTCTGGAAGCAGTTCCTGATTTCTCAAGACAAGCTAGCATAAGCTCTCTCCCACGTCCCTTGCTGTGCACCATGCTGTGGAAATATCATAATTTACTATAGCTGTTCATTTGAGGCAGGGACCTCTGCCCCACCCTCAAGGTCTAAACTCCCTGAGAGCCATGCTCATATCTTTTCATCTCTAACATAAAGCATAGGGTGTGGCCTAGAATAGACAGTCAATTACTGTTTAATTAGTAATAATGCCTAACTTTTATTGTATACTTTCCTTAAGGCCAGACCAAATGCTAAGCACTTTAACATCTATGATGCCATTTAGTTCACACAACCACAATTACCCTATTAGCTAAGTGTCATTATCCCTATAATAAAGATGAGAAAGCTGAGGCAGAGAGATGCTAGGCAACTTCCTCCACCCCCTGAAATAAGGTTTCTCTGTGTAGCCTTGGCTGTCCTAGACCTCGCTCTGTAGATCAGGCTGGCCTTGAACTCACGGAGTTCAAGCTTCTGCCTTCTGTGTGCTGGGAGAGTCTCCCATGGCACAGAAAGCCTGTAAATCCTTAACTGTGAGGATGTCTAGCTATTTGTAGTCACTTGATCTAATACGGATTTGGAATAGGGGTTTTTAAGTGGAGGCTGCAGGAGCTGCCATATAGGTTGTCTCATAACCCAGTCCATACAGTACTCCCTTTACCCATCAACTCAGACCTGGAGGCAGAACTTGGCAAAGTGCCAGCATTCCCAGTTCAGCTGGTCTTCAGTTCCTTATCAAAGTGGCTCCTCAGTTCCTTCCTAGCTCTTTGACCTGGCTCAAGGCACTCTGTTGTTATTGTTATATTAACAATCACCTGTATTTGACTACAATACTGTCTTTTTTTTTGTCCATGGGTTCTATGTCTGAAGCTTCACCAACTTCAGATGGAAACTGCATCAGTACTGAACATGAACATACATATTATTCCATAAATAATACAGTAAAACAATTATTTGACATTTGCATCTTATTAGGTAATTAAAAGTAATTTAGAAATGATTTAAATTATATGGGAGGATATGCATAGTTTATATGCAAATACCACTCCAATTTTCTTAAATGACTGGAACACCTGCAGTTTGGTATCTGCTTAGGGCCTGGAAGCAATCCCTTATGGGTGGTAAGGGTAGACTATATTATATTAATATGCCATTATTAATAAATAAGACTTGGACTGAAGAAATATGTAGAGGCTAGATTAATCTAGATAATACAACTACTTTAAATGGAAATGCCTCACTTTTGCAAATTATTTTATTATAATGTACTTTGCTACATACGATCTTGTTTCAATTTAGAAAATACATTTTCCCCTATGGCAAGAGGGGTGTGTGTGTGTAAATTATGCCATACCTGTGAGTTACTGTGAGTGTGACAAGTGCTAGTGTTAGGGACATAATATATGTTATTGTACTAATCTTTACAGTGATCACAAAAGATGGGCATTTTCTCCACTTTGGAGACAGAAACAAGCAAATCACCAGAGCCACAGCTAATAACAGAAAATCTGAGCTCTGAAACCAGATATGCCTGGCGCTAAGACTTCCACGCTGCTCTGCCGAATGCTGGCCTGTCTGGTGGGGAAACATTCCGCTTGTCTTCCTCTGTGCTCTGTGCTTCAGCACTGGATTAAACATCACCACCACCACCCACTGCAGTGATCCTGTATCAATAAACAGCCCTGGGCTCAGCCTCTAGGGCCTCTGGCCTACCATGACTGCCTTATACTTGTCCCATAGTGCTGGCTCTCAGTAACTGGCATTCCCATCTGACTTACAGGTGGGAGGCTACTGGTCCTTCGACGGTGAATTGGATGTCACAAGAAGCTATCCCTTTCCACAGAGAAGACAAAAGCAGATCCTGGGAAACTCCCCATGCCAGTGGGGGCTTGTTGAGAATGTCATTCCAGAGCTGAATAGACCTAACTACATCTTTCAGGAATCTGCCACTTGCAGTCAGTGGTGGATGAGAGAGTCACTCTCATTTGGGCATATGGCTGCTAGTGGGTGTGGAGAGCTCTACACCCATACACATACAAGTAGCACTAACTGGAGTCAGAGAAATATTAATAAACAATGAAAAGGGGAGGACATGAAGTTGGGAGGGTGTAGAACACCAGGGGAAACCGGATGGAGGTAATGCTACATGCATATGGTTAAAATACATTATATGAATGTGCGAAGTTTTCAAAGAATAAATAAAAACACTTTAAAGATTTTATTTAGTCTCTCTCTCTCTCTCTCTCTCTCTCTCTCTCTCTCTCTCTCTCTCTCTGTGTGTGTGTGTGTTTATGTGCTGTGCAGGCGCCAGTATGTGTCGGGTCTCCTAGAGGTTAAGGAAGGTTGTAAGTTGCCTCATGTGGGTGCTGGGAAGCAAACCTGGACCTTTTGCAAGAGTGATAAGTGCTATGAGCTACTGAGCCATCTCTCCAGCCTTGAAAAAATATTAAGTAAACAATGTATCTTCCTTTTTGATGAATCACCTCTTCCCTTTCTCTGATCCCAACCGCAAAGAGACTATAGGAATGATCCCAAGACCTGAATGGAGAAGCCTTTTGTAAAATTGGGAGGTTTTTAATTCCAGGCTCTGCAAAATTTGTCCTTTAAAAGTCTGTTTGGGGACAGCCACATTTCTCGCAGAGTTTCTCCTATTCGAACCAGTTGTATATAATCTCAAACTCCCTTAGTTACACAACATTCTAAAGGTCTAGAGTCTTACTCTGGTATTCACTTCAGAATGAATGGTTCTTGGAAGAGAGATGTCATTCTGCAGCCCAGGGACTTATTTTGCACCTGAGGTGCCAGGTTGTCACACCACCCCAGGAGAAAGTGCCAGTGCCAGTTACAGCTTGGAGTATAGCCTGTTTGAGGCTGGAGCTGGGGGGCTGAAAAGCAGCTATGTGGGGACAGGGAGCAGTGTCAGGTTCCAGCTAAGAACATGAGCAAGTGTGTTTGAGTGTGTGTGCATGAGTAAGCGTGCAGGGACAATGTTTATTTATTCTGGGGAAGGTTGCTAAGTTGGAGGTGTTTGCCAACAGAGTGCAGCCTGAGTGCCGTTTGCTTACTTAGCGGAGTGCAGGGAAGGACATAAGGAGAGACAAGTATAGGCGATGACTGCCTTGGGGACCACATGCATGAGAGTTGCTGGGGGCCACTCTCAGTGTTTGGTTCTGAGGATTTAAAGAGGCCCCTCCTGGGGCTGAATATCTGGTTCACTTTCTTCACTTAGTCACTGCTCTGTTCCTGAGATTCCTCTCATGGAGGGTGGAATTACTTAGTCTCCGCAGGTGGCTGCCCTGTCTTCCCTTCTTGGGGACTGTCTGGCTGCTAAATTTTCTCTGCTTTCCACTCACTCAGTGCCTGGCAGCCAGCAAGTTACTCGGCCTTATTGGTCTTCCCATTCCCTAAGGACAGACTGAGGCTGTTTTACTGTTCCCTGGGCTACACAGTGTCAAGACAACTCCATGAGGGTAGGCTGTAGGTCAGCGGCAGGGTCTTGCCTACCATGCCTCCGAGCCTAGATTTAAACTTCAGTGCTGGAGGAAAGAAAGACAAAAAGCGTCTGCCACGCTGGATATCGGCTTCTTTGCACCCCATGGGACCTGCCATGCAGACCCTGCTGTTATCTCGGTCCCCTTCCACCCGGGTGGAAGCACTTCTATCCTTTGGCTCCGGATCGGCCTTTCTAATTGGTGATCTAGTTTTGTTTTTTTAAGACTGAACCCACTGTCTCTGTAATTGTCATATTGTCATCCAGGTATCCAGGTTATAGATCAGCAGTATATGCTCTATCTCCAGGAGAAAGGAGGAGGAAGAGGAGGAGGAGGAGGAGGAGGGAGGGAGGGTGAGAGGGAGGAAGGGAGAGAGAGAGAGAGAGAGAGAGAGAGAGAGAGAGAGAGAGAGAACTAACTCTTCTGTCAATAACCTGCCTCAGGCCAGGGGCTGGGACAGGCTATTTCAAAGTCAGTCCTTCTCAGCTGGGTGGCCCAGGGACTCCCCACAGGTCTCTACCACCCTCCCCCTTTCCTAAGGCCCCAGCAACAAGCTTGCAAGTCTCTGAGGGAGCACTGGCTCCCAGACACAGGCTGGCTGGCAGCCAAGGGTGGTGTTCTGGCTCCAGTACCAGCCAGATGGGGTGGCAGGAGGGCTCTGTTAATCCCCCAGGAGAAAGCTCCTTGGCACAAAGAAAAAAAAAATAGGACTGCCAGCACTGTGCCCCTACCCCCGGAGCAATGGCACGCCATACCCCAAAGTCTTCCGGGCAGGCTTTTTGTCTCTGCATTCTACCCTTACTCTTCAGGGAACATGGGCTTGGGTCCCAGCTGGGCACACAGAGATAGGGAAGGAGACTGATTTCCACTTCTCAGCTTAAGACTCTTATGTTATCTGTCGTCTTTTCTTATTCTTTTCAGTGCATTATGAAGTCAGAGGGAAGATGGGCATACTGACCCCTCTAAGGCTCCAGACTTCTCTAGCTCTGATTAGCTTATAGATGTTTGGAGATATTGAACTACGGTTGCTGGGCTCAAGGCTACTAATTCCTTCTTCTCTCACCCCATCACCTATCTGCCCCTAAGACACACACGTGTTTACACACATATACACAGCCAGCCTTCTGCCACTGAGGCTGCCCTTTTTGGTGCCATATAGAACTAGATGGAATGCTGGAAAAATCACCCCAAGGCCAAAGAGAATCTGTGGAAAAACTGGGGAGGGGGGGAGTGAAAGCAGATCTAGAGGAGGCAGCCAGCTAGGGAGGTGGTGCTCCGCCCAGTAGACCTCCCGCTGGCCTCCATGGAGCCAGGGATGGCTGAGGGGTTCAGGCCCAGCCTTGCTTGGCCTGTGTTGTCCTCTGCACGCCTCCCTGGCATGCCACTTGCAGGGGCTGCCAGCTCCTACTTCTCTAGGGGTCTTACTCTAGTTCCAGGTCTGGTAAATAGATTCCTGACCCCAAGCCAATCCCTCCTCATGTCTGGCTGTCACCAGTGTGCTAGGCATCAAGAATTGAGCCATTTCTTTCTTTCTTTTTTTTTTTTTCTTGTTTCTTTTATTCCCCCTACCTATCCCTGCCTGCTTTGCCTTCACCATCATCCATCATTGTGTGGTACCAAAGAAAGGCTTTGAAGTTGAGATGAGTGGGGTGGATTTCACTCTTCCTGACAGCCAAAAAAGAAGCAAATCTGCTCTGGTAAGAGCTTTATGTTCATAAGGGAACTGGTGCCTTGGACACTATTAGGACCTCAAGAGACATTTAAGGGTCTTTTCTGTGTGTGGGTCTGTGCAGGAGTTAAGGTTGTACTCTAATGTCTAGAGAGGGTCAGCAATGAGAGTCCCCAGATGCAACTGCCATACCATGTCTCCTCAGGTCATGACTTGGTTCTGATATTCGGTAGGGGAACACTCCAAGCCAGGCAAAGTCCCCAGCATCCACGTGGATCATTCCCAAACCCATTTTTATCATGGATCATTTCACAGAAACTTTCCATGATGGGAACTCAAGGCTGAAGTCCGTTGTTTAGATCGGAAAATCTGGGTGTAATAGCATTAGTGAGCCCAGTCTCCTCACATGAACCTTGGCTTGCAACCTCTCCCTGCTCCCTTGGCCTGTCCACTCCTCTCTGCTTGAGTCACGACAGCAATCAACAAGTTGGACACACGGTTTTGTGATGTGCCAAGTGCTCCCACGTGCACCCTGGCATTTACTCCTCTTAACTTCCTTGCCAGACCTGTAATTGTTCGCTCCACCCATCAGAGGCCAGCACAGAGGCCTCTGGAGGCCTCAGGGTCAGATCAGGCAGCCAGGCACGGGGACCTCCAGCTTGAGATTTTAACATTCTTTCTGTGGAGTCTGCCAGGAGGAATCTGAACACCCCACAGTCTAGAAGGCAGAAAGGACTTGAAGGAACAGGCTCCTAAATGGGCTTCTTGTGGTGACTGCAACCATCCCCAATCCTTGGGGTGACTTCCAGGCATCACCATTCTTCCCCAGTACTCTTTCTACTTCTCAGGTGCAAGGAGTCACCTGGGTGCATGCCAGTAACAGTTTTTCCTTTTTTACTTTTTCTCACCTGCCCGAGAGCCTACCTCTTTGTCTCTCCAGTTTCTACTTCCTCGCAGTGGTTGTTTATACCCTTGCTATAGGTATGGGGACAGGAGGTACCTTTGTGGAGGTGCCAGCACTCCCAGGTGGCCTCACTGTAGTTCCAGCTTTTGCCGTAGATCCTGAAGACCCGAGGGAAGTTTTCTGTGACCCTGTTCTCTCATCAGACTGGCTATGAGACTTCTATCAGGAGTTCAGATGCCTTCTGGACTCTGTGTTGTGCAGTGAAGCATTTAGGCATCCAAATCTAGACTCAGTGATGCACTGAGGGACAAACAGAATAAACACCTTTGTATCCTGCCCTTGGAAGTTCCAAAGGCTTTTGCCCAGCCACTCAGAGAAGGTCCTTGTTTGAAAGCCAAGTTTATCCCCCAAATGTGATGGATACATGGGAGGGGGTGGGGTAGGGGAAGTTTATCCAAAACATATGTTAGTTCCACGATTCTAGTTATCTTGGATATTTCCTGCATGTTTGTCACTATGGCAACTGACTCAGCACGAAACCCTGTTTGCTGGGCCCTGGGGTCCAGCTTGGTGGCCATGTGGTGTCAATTTGGGCCTCTTAGTACATTTTGGTCTCCATGTCTGTCTTCCCAGGCTCAGGCCTTCCTGTCTCTCCCGTTTTTTGTCTTTGTCTCTGTCTTTCCCAGCCTTTTTTCTTCCTTCAGGAAATAGTTGCATCTGTGATGTGATATAGTGTCACGGGTAGAGACAGTGACCACTCTGTCCCTCCCTTGACTAAGTCTTTGATTAAGCCTGCCCCAGAACACATGAAGACTGCTGTGGAGGAAGGCTTTTGTTCATCTAGCCATGCTACCTCAGGGAGAGGGGCTGAAGGCCTCATGGGAAGAGTGGGCTTGGGATTTGGGTGAACCAGTCAGAAGGGTTTGGACACTTAATTCTACTTTCCAATTGGTGGGTGGGGATCTACTTCTCGGTGACCTCAGGGAGGGCAAGGAAGAGGCTCAGACTCAGGATAGTGAGAGGGCAAGGCCAGGGTGCTAAAGGGCTTAAGTCTGGTGCAGGGACCCCATCATTCTCAGTCCTCAGGCACTGGGGTGTGGCAGATCTATGTCAGACAGCAGTGTCCCTCCATGAAGCACCAGGCAACAGGGAAGGTGTTGACAATAACAGCATGTGAGGGAGCTGGGCCAGCCGTCTGGAGAAGGCACTGCGCAGACAGAATGTAAACAGGCCGCTTCGTGGGAGGTGGGATGGCTGCTGGCCATCTCTACTCCAGGTCTTGCCTCTCTTCTTGTCTCAAGCCAGGTCTGGACAGCTCTTGCCAGTCACATTCTACCAAGTTTCTACCAAATTTCTGGCATCTGCTTAGATCATCTTTCCAGGGGCTACATTTGTTCTTATCAGTCTTATCCTAACTCCCTGAACAAGGTAGGCCTGGGAATTGTGATGAGCCCAGATCACCAGTGGGGCTGGTAACCTGCATAGAGAAATATTGATGAAAGAGGGGGAGATAAAGGAAATAGTGCCTGGAACTCACATCAGGCACAAACTGTCCTCCTCAGCTCCTGTAATCCCAGTGTAACGCATGGCGGGACCTGGGGTGTGAATGAAAAGCTGGCCTAGGCAGCCCCTGGGTGGACCTGAGAACAGTGTTCTCTGGCCCCTGGCCAGCATGTTGTCTGCATTTTGAGACAGTGTTTTCTGAAGGTTGTCCAACCCAATGGATAGAACAGAGTAGCCAGACAGTCAGGAAAGGCAGCAGCATCTTGGATCATGAGGTCAGATAATAGGGTACAGAGACCCGATGGGCTCTGGGGGCCTCAGGGAGCAAGAGAAGGGACTGTTGAGAATTAGGTGGGGTGTGGTGGGAATCCAGGCATACTGGAGGTGTCATGGCCTGAATGTCTATGTATCCTTAAAATCCGTGTTGAAAACCTAATTACCAGTGTGATAGTGTTAAGAGCTGGGCCTCTGGGATGCAACTATGCCATGATGGAGGAACTCTCTTGAATAGGATTAGTGCCTTTATAACAGGCCCCAACTAAATATGGTAGTAAAAGGCTATAATCCTAGACTTGGAAAGTAGATCAGGGATTTAAGGTTAGCCTCTGGTGACACTGTGAGTTCAAAACCAGCATCGGACCCTTGTCCCCCAATTTTTTTTTTAAGATTTATTTATTTATTTATTTATTTGTTTATTTATTTATTTATTTGTGCATTGGTGTTTTGCCTGCATGTATGCCTGTGCGAGAGTACCAGATCCCTTGGACTGGAGTCACAGATAGTTGCAAGCTGCCATGTGGGTGTAGGAAATTGAACTCAGGTCATCTGGAAGAGCAGCCAGTGCTCTTAACCACTGAGCCATCTCTCCAGCCCTTGTCCCCAAATTTTTAAAAAATAAAAATTAAGATAAATAAATGGACTAACTTCAATGTGGGGAGGCAGAAATAGGTGCATCCCTGAGGCTTGCTGGCCAGACAGTCTAGCCTAATTGGTGAGTTTCAGTGACAGACTCTGTTTCAAAGGAGATGATAGTGTCCCCAAGGATGATACTCATCTGAGCACACATGCACATGTGCACACACAGAATAAACAAATAAACAAATTCATTAATTAATAAGAGATAGTGCCAATTCCACAACGCTGCTGTGGAAAACAAAGGAGATTCCATGGGAAAATTCTAGAAACAGTGTTTGACAGAAGGTAGTTAATATGGTTCTTCATGAGTCTGGAGAAAAAGGTCTCCAGACTCATCTAAGACTGGCATGCTTCTTATTCTCAGGAAAGTTCAAGATCCTGTCTGGATCACAGCAGCTGGAAAATGCTGACAGCTGAGGAGAGACACTGGGTTCTTAGACACTGAGTCTTCAGAACAGAGAGAGGCCAGGTGGGAAGTTTGGTGTTGTTTGGGAACACACAGGGCAGCTACAAATGGGAGGAGTTAGGTAGAGTCTCCAGCTGGAAACTGAGTCACAGGGCTTTGTGTGGGTCTGGCTTTGCCTCCTTGGTGCCTCCAAGTCCGAGTGTGGAATGGCCACTGGTCCTGGCTGTGTAGACATAGGCTGCATCACCCTTGCTTCTGGGACATCCCTCTCTCCAGTGCCAAGGATACATCCAGAATCAGCACCTCAAAGTCCAAGCGATGGACAGCAGTTCTCACATTGCTTTGTGACCTGGTCAGCAGCTGTCCCCAGGAACCTCAGAATCCCTATGTGATGAGGGTAGTTATATGAGGAGGAAATGATTTGTAAGGAGGAAGAAATAGGTGCTCTGAAGAACATGGCCTTGGGGGGACAAAGAAGGACAGTGTGGTTTGAGTTTGTCACAGAAGACTCCAAAGCTAAGGGCACAAGCATCTAGCTCCCGGCACAGTGGGCCATTGAGGACTCTGGAGTAGAATGAGGACATTCCACCACTGCCAGACTCTTAGCCCTCCCCACAGAGACCACAACCCTGGACTCATCTGTCCCATCCAATGACTCAGGCTTTTGGCTGGCCTTTTACCCACACCCTAAAACTGTTCGGTGACCCAGAACAGGAAGGACTATGGCCCTGGTGTAGAGGAGGAGGTCCACTCTGCTGAGGCCTTGACAGCCAAGAAATTATCTAGGTGGAGAGTCGCTTGCACCCAGGAATGTGGGCTTTGGCAGTGGTGGGCTCTGCCCTCCTCCTTTTGCCTTGAGCGTGACAGGTTACTACTTGTTTCTTACTGACAAACACCAGGACATTACTACCGTAGGGTGGATGTATATTTTTATCCTTCTTGCTGCATGGTGGGTAGGCAGTTGTGGGATCATGTGGGCTGAAACAGGGGACAGAGGAAGTAAGAAGAGCCAGCCAAAGCCTTGTGGGACCCAGGGTGGGAGCTGTGGCTATATGGGGCAAAGGCATCTGGAGACTACAAGATACCACTGTCCTGTGCTCCAAAACAGGAAGCCAAGGAGCAGCTGTGATAAGGTACAGGGAAATGGGAAGAGTGGGATCAGTGCTACTGGGTGAATCCATAGCTGAGGTCAGCACCTACAATCTAGTCACTTTCAAAGGCACCACTCCCAGAGTAGAACTGGGGACCAAGCCTTCAAATCATGAACATTTAGAAGGACATTTGGCATCCAAATTTTAACAAGACTCTCTCAGATAATGTTTCCTTTAAAACATTTTTTGGTACATGGCTTGCTTAAATGTGTGAGGCCCTGGGTTCAATCATCAGCAACACACACACACACACACACACACACACACACACACACACACACACACACACACTCACCCCAAAAGGAAAAATAGTTTTACAGAACAATGTAATTTTATCAAATAGCTATCAAAACATTAAAGAGATGTGAACATTAAAGAAACTGTGTCTTTCTTTTTTGACAAGATCTAATACTATTGTAACTTCAACACAGAGCTAGAGATATAATAGTGGCAAAAACTATAACTTGATTTTGTTTCTTTGGGGACAAAATCTCATATTGTTCAGGTTGGTCTTGAACTTGTTTCATATCCAAGTTTGATCTCGAACTCTTGATTCTCTTGCATCTACCTTCCAAGTGCTGGGATTGCAGGCATGTGCCCCTATGCCTGGTTTATGTGGTTCTGGGGCTTGAACTCAGGGCCTCATGTAGTCCCCATCCCTGCAATGTGATTTCTATTGATAACAAAGTATTAGGTACTGAATAATTTGTCATCTCTCATGGTTTCTGCGGGTCAGGTCTGTGACAGGACTGGTTATTTCTGTGTGGGGCTATGCCTTCGTGTGGTTACAGTCAGGCATGTACTTGCTTAGCTGGGTGTGCTAGGCATAGTTCTTGAGTGCCATTCTCCTTTGTAGTTTGAGAAGCCAGGCATGGTAGTTCATGCCTTTAGTTCTAGCACTTGGAAAGCAGAGGCAGGTAGATTTCTGAGTTCGATGGCACCTTGGTCTACAGAGGTTGCCTACAGGACAACCAAGGCCACAGAGAGAAATCCTGTCTTGAAAAACCAAAAGCACAAAACGAAAACAAAACCAAACCAAACCACTAAGTGATACAGTTCATCATGTCAGGAAGCAGATATGGAAGCAGACAAGTTACATGGGTACTAGCAGTCCAGGAACAGAGGTGACAATATCTATATTCTTTTTAAGCTTTAAACTTAGCATACACCGTGTTAGATTTCAGTATGGTTTCTTTACACAAAATTTGTTCTCCTCCCCACTTCTCCCCCTCCCATCTCTCTGTATCCGTCTTCAACACCAGCCTCCCTCTGACTTCCACATCTCATGCATCTGATTTTCCTTCTCCTCTTCCTAAACACCTCTTTCCCCCTCCTTTATGGTCTCTTTCTAGGTGTAAGTGACCTGTGCTGCCTATCACATAAACAAAACCAGGGACTACATCTTTAAGATGTGCTGTATTCAGAGAACCAGCCATCAAGGAGGCCAGAGAAAATCTGCTGTTCAGATTCTTCTCTGAGATCTCTCTCTCTCTCCCTCCCTCTCTCTCTCCCTCCCTCTCTCCTCCTTCCCTCCTCCCACCCCTCTTTGCTTTGCATTCTTTCACGATTGGCAGTTTGGAGGAATAATATCTACATTTAATGTTAACTCCAAACAACAACAACAACAACAACAACAACAACAACAACAACAACAACAAACATTAGCAGTGTACACATGTAGAGTCCTGCCTACAGAATGAAGCACAAACATGTTAAGATATTGGCTACTCAGTGCCCCAGTCACTGTGCCCCTATCGGTTTCCAAGTGTCTATCCACAATCATTCCTCTTGTGTACATGCATATAAACATTGTAAGCTAGGATCTGCATACGGGAGAAAACATGTAGTTTTGTCTTTTTGAGTCTGAGTTACCTCACTTAATTGTAGTTCTATTTGTTTTTCTGCAAATTCCATTTTCCTTTACAACGGAATAAAATTCCATCAAAATACCTATATTCTTAATCAAAGGAAATGTATCAGTCAGAGAATAGTGAAAACAAAAGTATATGTTTTCCCTGTCTTGATGTCAGAGGGATGTTGTCCCAGATTGTGTGGGGTGTTGGATGGATGCTTCAGAAGCTTTCTTACTCTCCTGGAGGGCTGTGCAAACTGTGTCCACACTGAACTCTGCCACTGGACATTCCAGCGACTCAGCTAGTCTACCCAGTGGCCTCCCAGAGATTTGTTTTTGTGACTTTGAGACAGAGTGTGTGGCAGTTTGAAAGAAAATGGCCCCCAAAGGTAGTGACACCATTAGGAAGTGTGGCCTTGTTGGAGAAAGTGTGTCATTATGGGGACAGGCTTTGAGGTCTCTTTTGCTCAAGCTTCCCTCAATATGACAGTCAGTGGACTTCCTGTTGCCTGTAAAATGTAGCACTCTCAACTCTAGTACCAGATCTGCCTGCATGCTGCCATCTCCCCATCATGATGATAATAGACTAAACCTCTGAAACTGTAAGTCAACACCCCAACTGAATGTTTTCCTTATAAGAGTTGCTGTGATCATGGTGTCTCTTCACAACAATAGGAAACCCTAACTGAGACAAGTTGTGTTATGTAGCCTGTGATGTTTTCAGACTGTCCATCTTCCGCCTCAGCCTCTCTAGTGTTGGGATTATAGGCCACCATACCCAGTTTACTCCCTGAGATTAAAAGCAACAAGAATAATCAAAAACAATAAAAATACCAGTTAAATTTTGATTATAGATTTGCAGTACATGGTTATGTTAGATTGTGTCCCTGTGACATTCAAGATACATCACATTATTTTTCTATTGCAGTGAAAAGGGTCACTGTAATAATTAATTGACACAGACTGCATTGCTCAGATTGCCCTGGGTCAGAGGCTGTTAGAGGCTGACTGATCCCAGCTCCTCCCTCAGTTCTGCAGGCAGGAATGGTGGTGTCAGCAACATGCTATATCCCTTTGTGAAAATCTGGGAATTTATCTTCTTAGCTTCATTGGGTTCTTGGCCAAACTCAAGTCCTAGTGGCTGCAGGATTGAAGCTTTTGTTTCCTTACTGGCTCTCAGCTAGGGCTGCTCTAGGCTTCTGAGGCCACATGCATTCCTCAACAAGTGTTTCTCCATCCTTAAGCCAATGCATGAATGTAGAACCCTTGCCTGGGAAGTCCTTCCTATCCATGACTAGAGAGGCCCCTTTGCTTTTGAAGGGCTTCTGAGATTAAATTGCACTCAGCTAGATCTTTCATTTGCTGCCACCATAATATAATTGCAGAAGGAATGCCAAGAAGCAGAAGACACAGGGGCACCTTAAATTCTACTAAAGTTTTCCTGTGTTGTGTCTCCCAAATGAAGACTCCCACATGATCGCACATGGATTCTCTTCTGGGATTAGGGCCTTTGCCCCATGACCAGTGACAACTCTTGCTTCTACTCAGCCTCATTTTCCCCTCAGAGAACTCAATTCTTTAAAATGCATGTGTGAGAACTATTTATGAATAGCATGGACAATGCCTAGTCTAAAGGTTAATATCAAAACATATGGATGTCAAAGGCTAGCTAAGAAAAATGTCATAAGCAAGCAAGATGGTTCAGGGGGTAAAAGTGCTGCTACTCTGGCCTGGTGACCTGAGTTTAATTCTTGGAACCCGAATAAGGGTGGAAGGAGAGAATTAACTCTGGAGAGAGCCTCTGACTTCTGTACATGTGCTGTGGCATGTGCCTGATCACAGTAAATAAAATTTGAATTTAAAACAGAAAAAAAAAAAGAGTCAGAGTCACAAAGGAGGGGTCTGGGAGTGGAAGGAAAACAAATGGTCAACATACCATGGAGAACAGCAAAGGAGACAGACAGACAGATGGTGGAGTTGAGGAGAGACAGAAGGACACTGAGAAAGCTTGGGGCAGGTAAGCTTGAACAGGCTGTTAGGGCTTAGATAGACAAACATCAAGAGATCTGGATGGAGGTAATGGCATCACAAAGGCCTGGTAGGGAAAGGCTGGGGTTCACCCTGGGAGCAGCTTGAGCATTTGTAGGGGGTAGGGAGTCTGGGATAAAGGAAAATAGGAAGAAAGGAAGAAGGGAACAGGGTCAGAGAAAGATGCAGGGGCCTGCCTGGAGGCCTTGGCTGCTCTGTCTATGGAGAGAGGGAGAGTGCCCAGGCTGTTCCCTCAGGAACAGAGTTCATCTGCAAATGATGCAGCACCGGTGGCACCAGCAGGTAGGAATGCCATGCCAAGCAATTAGTGAACAGGACTTTGCCAGTCACCCCTGGTCAGACTCTGGGCGGGGCACACCAGGACGTGTGAGGAGCAGCTTGGAGCCACTATGATCTGAGCAGAACAGATAATGGACTGAGTGCATATCAGTAGCTGATCACTCAGAGCCTCGGAGGCCATTGCAGGACAGCTGGGTATCTGAAAAGGCAAACACACAAGTTGCCTTTTGAGCAGTGTGGACACCATGTGATTTAAGCACTAAGTGGCTCACTGGGGCTTCTCTGAAGAGACGGAAGGCTACAGTTCGTGCCACCGTTCTGGGCAGTGCCTTCAGAATACCAGAGAGCCACAGCGTCAGGTCTCTGCAGGAATGTACTGTGTCCTAGGGGGATAAGACAGACAGTGGCAGAGTAGATAAGACAGAAGGATCTGGATTCCAGTTTCCTGCCACCCCTCCTTAGCCTAGAGAGTTAGCTATGGTCTCAGTTACCTTGACACGGAGGAGCGTACAGTAGTTCCTGCCTGACAAGATTATGGTGAGGGCTGGCTCACTCCAGAGAGGCAGGCAGAAAGGGCATAGTGAGAAATAGTATTTGATGTTATTATTTAAATGACAAATAATAATGGATCCCTTCTGCTAAAGGGGCTGGGGAAGCAGGAATGAAGAGATGAGAGGTAGCTGGGAAGTGAGGAGCATTTAGAGGCCGAGAGATGGCAGGGATAAGCATAGTGTGTTCTCTACAGAGAGATAGGAGGGTGAGGTCAGCACACAATCTCCAAAGGAAGGCTCAGAAGCTGCAGGGCAGGGAGGCGGAGGCAGAGCATGGGCAGGTGCTGAATTCAGCTGGTGGGAAGGCCCCATTCTGAAAAGCATGAACATGAATTGTCTAATTGGAGGTGACAGGGAGGGAGAGGGACTAGCTGGGGTGGGTGGGAGCGTGACAGCCCTACTTCCCCGCTCTGCTCTTTCCCAATCTCCGATTGGGTATGGAGAGGGTGGGCTGGGGTGGCCCCAGCAGGTGTCCAGGCCTTCAGAAGCCCAGACCCACAGGCAGGAGGAGTTAGGGTTGCTTTTCCTGAAACCCAATATTGCAGGCAGCTGTCCCCCTCTGCTTGATGGACTTCAGGACATTCCTTTCCAAGGCACTATTCCCACCAGTCTCTAGCCAAGCTGGCTCTGAGGCTGGACCTGTGTGTGTGTGTGTGTGTGTGTGTGTGTGTGTGTGTGTGTGTGTGTGTGTGTGTTCCATCTGCATCATGGGAGCACTCCAAGAGGGAGTGATAGGATACAGCCTTCAGAGGGGCCACCTGCCTTCTCTCTTCCTACTTAGGGTCTGGCTGGGAGGGGAGGGCCCAGGCCCCCACATGGAGGCTTGTGTAGCCTCTTTGTCCTTTCGGCTAATGATCCCTAACTTGGACATCCCCAGGCTCTGAGTGTCTATGGCAGCAACAATGACAGTTGGGGAGGTACTTTCATATTTATTTTTAAGAAATCCAGGAATCATGTAATTTTTGCAGTGTACTTTTTCACTGCTATAACAAAATAGTTCACAAAGCAACTTAAGAGGGAAGGGCATCTTCTAGATGACAGTTTGAGGGTGTAGTCCATCATGGTGGGGGGACGCCTTGTACTAGTATCTGGTCACATTGTGTCCACAGTTATAAGCAGAGACAGACGAATACTAACACTTCATTTACTTTCTCCTTTTTGTTCAGTCTGGGACTCCAGTTGCACACAGCCTGGGTACATCTTCCCACCTAAGCCATTTTTTTTTTCTGGAAGCACCCAGGGATGTGTTTCCACAGTGATGCTAAATCCAGCCAAGTTGATGATGAAGATTAAGCATCAAAAAGACTGGCTTCTACTCACCCTTCAACTTAAAACAGGACGCTTTCTTCCATTTCTTGTGTAAGCCACATTCCCACTCAAAAATATGGCTTACTCAAACGGGACCACGAAGGAGCATGTAAGAAGGAACCAGTGATGTGCTGTTGGCAGGATTTACCGACAGAAGCAAGGGGCATTGGGCACCATTAACAGCAGTGTCTGTTTGAAGGAATGGTACAGGGACAGGACAGAACCCTTCAGTTTCTACAGCAATAAAAAAGGGACAGGCCCTGTGGTGTTTTACTAGAAGGACACAGCCACAGTAGCCCTAGACCTCAGGTAGCTGATCAGAGAGGGAGCAGACCCTTTCCTCCTCCTAACAGTGAACTCTGTTAGCAGACCCCAAGCAGAAACAAGAGGGCAGAGAAACACTATTCATGCTGTCCTATGGTTCTGAAAACTGGCTTGGGTTCAGAGTGAGTATAAAGATACCTGAAGGGACAGAAGGGAGTGTCTAGCATACTCCTAAGCTATGTGGGATATTCTTGGCATGTCTATCCATCCCTGGTTAACTGAGTGAATGGCATCATCATAGCACTGGAGGGTTTTAGTCTGGAATCAAATCACCTCCAATTGGAAACAGCATTAATCTGCAATCAGCAGCTCAGATTAACAGTTTCATAGGCCTGGGTAGTAAAACAGGAAGCAACAGTTATTAGTAATTTAATGAATTTGGTTTGTTTAGTAAACAACAGTTTTTAACACAATTGAGGGAGCTGAGTGTGAGAACAATAATAAGGAGTCCCGGGTGCTGAAAATCTCCCAAGCACCCTAGCAGCAGAGAAGATTGGCCATTCCAAAGATGTTTGGGTCCTTGATTATCCAAGACCAGGCCAACGCATGAATGACAGGACAACAAGCATCCACTTACAAATGGGTGCCTGGTGTGTCTCATTTCAGCTGCTCCTGGGAAGCCAGACTCAGCCAAGCATCACCACATCAGCATCTTTCTTGGTCACCAGACCTCCTTCCATTCCTCTGCCCAGTGATTCTGGTTCATACTGTGCCCCTGCTGGAAGCCCCACAATGACTTCTAATTTCACTTAGAACACAATCCAGGTTCCACATCAGCTGCACCCCACTCCCACTTTAGGCTCTGGTAAGGTCTATTTCCTTCCCTAGCACCCACCCCACCATCTCAGCTTAGATATACCTTACCCAGGGAACCCTTCCTAGAGCCCCTGCCATGGTCTCTTGATGGCTGATGCTTTTCCATACTCTTGCTCATTACAACTGGGAAAACAAAACCACTGAAACATTAACGAAGGCCTGTGTCCAACCTGGACTGCTTTCTCCACTTTCTCCAACACTGATCCCTAGTAGCCTGCACAGATCTATTGAATAAAAAAATTGTTGAATGAATAACAAAATCCAAAGGTCTTTCCTGAAATGCCAACTCATTTGCAAAGGAGTCAATGATTGACTCGTGGAACTATTCAGAATAATCCAGGATGTTTTGAGCAGAGCAGTCTGTCTCTGTTTCTTGGAGCTTTAGGAATTCAGAGAAAGCAGGAAAGGGAGTGTAGGGAGAAGTCTGTTGGAGGCAGGTATTTGGGGAGATTGGAGGGGAGAGAGAAGGAGAAGTAACTTTGGCCATGTAGCCATGGCAACCGAGGAACCTATGACAGAGTTCCTCTTCCTGCTAAAGAAGTCTTTATGGTTCTAATTGTTTTGAAAAGGGAAAAAAAACCCTGAAATCCAGAGAAGGACATTAAGTCAGCCAAGGTCTCACAGCAGAGCCCACAGTCCAACCAGGAGGATTGGAAGATGTCCCTCCAAGGCCAAAAGGGACAGGGAGGCACTGAGAACGGGAAGCATGCTCTCCACGATAGCGCTAAAGCTGTCCATTTTCTGGCACTGACCTCAGGTCTGAAATGCCATCGATATGTAAGCTATATGCAGTTCTGAGCGCATGGGGCAGTTGGGACCACTTCAAAGCAGCTGCAAAGCCTTGGAGCTGGCCTGAAATCGGTCCAGCCTTGGAACTAGGGTCTGGGAACTGCATTCTGACTCTGGATGAAGCTGTAGAGCTGTAGTGTGCTCATTTTTCTTCCTCTATGAAGGCCCAACTTGGACTGTTGTGAAGAGCCAGGGCAGGTAAGGGCGGGGCAAGGTAAAGTAGTGGGGTAAGGTAGGGCCAGTGGCTTTGACTTGGTGAGGTGGGGGAGGAGCAGGAGGGGGGTCATTCCTGCCAGGCTGACCTCAGCTGGGTAATGTGATCAGCCTGTCATGGTTCTGAGCCCTGATTTCGGAAGAACAAAGAGGCCAGGGCCCTCTGCCTCCTCTAGCGCAGGAATGCAGCTGGGGGCCAGGCCGTGACCAATTGGGAATGCAGGTTGGGAGCGCGGCGAATGTGGTTTGTTGAGCAGGGCTTTCATGCATTGATGGGAGTCCAGTTCACAAAGCTGGGCTGACATGCCCCCGCACTTCCAACTTTGATATCCCAGCCCCTCCTTGGGGGAGCCGCACATCCCCAAGCTGTCTGGTCGGCACTGCCCTGCTGTGGCCCTTGAGGTAGTGATGGGATGGGGAGTAGAGATCTCAAAGTGGTGCCCCTCCTCAATCCCACAAATAACTCCTAGGAGCCAACATCGCCTGCCTATCTATCCCTACCCTGGAGAGCCTTAGAGCTGGGCAGCAGGGAAAGAAGCGGGCTCATGCTGAGCCTGCTCTATTCTCAGGGCTGGGGGAGATAGATGGATAGACAGGCAGACACACCATGGGAGAGGCTGCTAGGCTGCAGACAGACACTGCTCTGGGTAGGTCAAAGAAACCTGCAGAGGCCACCACCTCCAGGGAGATGAATAATGCTGGGACTGGGGGCTTGGACTCCAGGCATGGACATCTGAGTCTTGCTGCATTCCAAGCCCCTGGCTCTTCTGCCCTGAGCCCCGTCATCTCTTCCACTGTAGTGTCGAGTCCTTAGGGCTTGCCCTGTCAGACTTCCCAATTACTCTATTGCTCCTTTCCCCTGCCTACTCCCCACCCTTCTTCTCTGCTCCCTGCACATCCTCTTTTCTTGGGTATTAGTAATCGTTGGTCTTTACAGGTTACAAAGCACTATTGATTCATTGGTGCCTCCTCATAAGTGCCCTATGAAGTGTGGGGGGGGGGGAGAGCTCCCTTCCTTCTATGCAAAAAGAAAGGTGGCAGGTAGCACACGAAGCTCTGGAGGATGCCATGCCCTTAGGTGAAGCAGAATTGGGGAGATGTCAGTGACTAAGGGGGGGGGGGGAAGAAGTTCGCAAAAAGGGCCATAGTGGAAGGTTGGAAGATACTCTATGCCCATCTTTCCATCCCCAGTTTCTAACATGGGGCCTGGAGATGTGGAGGTATTATTTAAGGAACCTTTGTGGACCACTTGAGTGTGTTCACTGTGTCTCCTTTCCTTTGAGAAAGTTTGCTGTCACAAAGGCACTTGACAGCCACAAGAAAATATAGACAATACCAGCTGGTGACACTTCTCAAAGAGCCTAAATTGTTATTACAGTGTAGCTATAACCTATCTTATGCCACAGGTGCGATTTAAGAGAGGAGAAGCTTTACAGTGTAGAAGAGCCACATATGAAGAGTGGGGATGGAGAAAAGGGCTTCCCTCATTGTGACCCCTGGTCTTCTGAGAGTTCAGGGGTGCTGACTGGGTTCACAGAGAAGGGCTACAATTGTAGAAAGGAATAGTCTTTTCCTACGATCTCCTCTCTCATGGTCAAAGAACGTGAGAGCAGAGGGGTCTTAACAATAGCTGACTTCTGGTTTAAAACAGACTCTGAAGTCGGGCGTTGGTGGCGCACACCTTTAATTCCAGCACTCGGGAGGCAGAGGTAGGTGGATCTCTGTGAGTTTGAGGCCAGCCTGGTCTCCAGAGGTAGTGCCAGGATAGGCTCCAAAGCTACACAGAGAAACCCTGTCTCGAAAAACAAAAACAAAAACAAAAAACAAAAAAAAAAGAAAAAAGAAAAAAAAAAGAAAGAAAGAAAACAGACTCTGTCCAGTTGTGTGGTGGCATGTGCCTATAGTCTCAGCCTTGGGAGGAAGATTGTGGGTTATAAGCCAGCCTGAGCTATATAGTGAATTCCAGGCCTGCCTGGACTATACAGTGAGACCCCTCTCAATAAAATAAAACAAAACAAAACAAAACAATTTGCATCTGGATGAGGCCTAGTGGTAGAGCATTTATTAAGAACATAATAGATTATAGAACCCCATAAATACATAAATGTAAATTAATTAAGTTTAATATCGATATTGTCCCACCCTCAGCTGTTTCCTATGTTGGCTTTATTCTCTTGACCCCTGGCAGCTCCTAGATTTTTGTTATCCCATATGGATAACAAAAGATGGATGCATGGTGGCTCACATCTGTAATTCCAGCACTCAGGAGGCAAAGGCAGGAGGATTTCATGAGTTCAAGACCAGCCTGAACTACATAATGCATTACAGGCTAGCTTGGGCTACAATGTGAGTCTCTTCCTCAAAAGGAAAGGAAAGGAAAGGAAAGGTACAGGGACTCCTTGTGATGAATTTGGCAAAAATGTTCCTGGGAAGGATTCTGCATTGGCCCACTCTAGGACCAATCACGGTGATCCTAGAAACAGGATGACTCAGTGACTATTTGGACTGCAGGTTAAGGAATTCTGAAAGAGAAAAGTTTTCCAGAAGACCTTGCCCCCAAGAATATCCCGAGCTGGATAATTGCCCAATTTGAGTGTACTATAGAGCAAGTTCAGAGCAGCAGGGCTGTGTCCTAGGCTATGATGAACACCATGACCAAAAGCAACTTGGGGATGAAGTTTTATCATATCTTACAACTGCCAACCTTAGTCCATCCTTGAGGGAAGTCAAGGTAGGAACACTGGGGAATTAACTGAAGAAGAGACCATAAAAGGATGTTACTTACTGGCTGTTCCCTCTGGTTTGCTCACCCTGCTCTCTCATACAACCTAGTACCTACTACCTGTAGGGAGTGACCCTGGTCACAGTTAACGCTGAGTAACACTGCCCCTCCCTCAACTCCCCACTGTGGGCTGGGCCCTTCTATATCACATCAATCATTAATCAAGAAGATGCCCTGGGTGCCAGCTGGGAGGCCTGGACAGTCTGTGGGACCTCTAACAGTGGAACCAGTATTTATCCCTAGTACACAAATGGACTTCGGGAGCCCATTCTCTATGGAGGGATACTATTTCAGCCCTTCCCCAAATGATGTCACAGACTTTGATGATGCTCATACAAGGCCTCACTGTCCTTGGGGAGTGGGTGGTGGGTGGGCTGGGGGGATGGTAGGGGGTATGGGAGGATGGCAGGGAGACAGAATAGGGAGATTGATATGTAAAATAATTGTTTCTAAATAGAAAAAGAAGAAGAAGATGCCCCACAGACTTGCCCCACAGACTCTTCCCTGGTGACTCTAATTTCTGTCAAAATCTAACCAGCACAGATTGTAATAATGAACTCTCAGAAAAAAACACACATGTGTATCAATAGGGAAATAACTGAAAGCATTATGATATCTTTTAGGGGATCCTATGTAGCTTTTGAAAAGTCAGGTATATACATTTCTGGATGGAAATTTTTCATAATATGTTAAGTTAAAAAATGTGTTTCTGAACAGCAGACTATATAGAATACAGATACATGAACTTAAAATTCATTTTTATAAGTATGAAAGATTTTATAGCCTTAATTTTTTAAACGTTTTGAAACTGAAAGTATGTGTTTTGTTTTGTTTTTCATGAGATAAGTTCTCATTATGTAGCCAGGGTGGCCTTGAACTCACAATCCTCCTGTCTTAGCCTCCCAAGTGTCAGGATTGTTGATATATATCACCATGCCCAGACATATGTTACTTTTTATTTATTTATTTTTTTTTAAATGAGTGTAAATGGAAAGTGAAGTTCAATATATGTATTTTGGGTAAGGAACATGCAGTACAAAGAAGCTGAAGTACCCGTATAGGATCACATACCCAGAAGGAATCTCCAGATCCCTGGAACGTGGACCTCGTCTAAGGATCTTTTGGTCTAGCTCTAAGTCTGGGGTAGGGTGGGGAGTCAGGGGTGGCAGGGGTGTGGCTATGGGGAAGGAGCAACATTGGAGATGGGGAACAGATTTGGTGCTGATTTTCTATGTTTTGCTGATGCCACGGGCACCTCCCATTACTCCTGCCCTGCAAACATGTGCTGGCTTGGGGACACAGATATCTGAGGGTCAAGAATAGGTTAATCCAGACCCTTGGCAGGAGGGGAAGAGTACTTGGTCTCTTGAAACATGAAAGGGACTCAGTGACTCCAGGAGGTAATGAGAAGTATAGAGGCTCAGGTCAGAACCAATTAGAATCTCTGTCTGAAATACAAACCAGACTCTAACCCAATGCCCCTTCCCCTTATTCTGGTCCTGGAGGAAGGAAAAGAGAACAGGCCAACTCTTAGAGTTGTTACCTTGTAGAGGCCACAACCATTTTCTTTGGGGGTTGAGAAAGGCCCCATGTAGGAATGCTGGTGGCTTAGCCTGGCTCCTTCTTGCCCTTTGGTTCTATTGACACTGAACCTTCAAGTCAGGATGGCCCATGCTAACTCCTCCTCCATCTAGAGCTTTTGCCAGGCACTGTAAGACTAAGTGAGGGGGAAATGGTGGCTTTGACAGACCAGATGCTTGGGGAGTTATGGATAGAAGTACCCCACATGATCGGATTCTCAGACCACTCCCCTGTGGAGCAACAATTCAGGGATTTATGTCATCTAGCTAGTCCAATGTGGCTCTGATTTCATCACCACCTTTGAAATTAGACTTTTCCTGGGTCCTGCTGGGCCTCCTTATCACGAGCCTCCCTCATGAGCCCTTGCAGGAATCCCATCTCTTTTTGATCTGATCTCAACTTCTCTGAAACCAGATGTAAAGGAAATTCCAGTTCCCACATTTTTTCTAGCAGTGACCTTATGGCATTTACAGCAGGTGTCTTAAGAAATCATCCTGGGCTTTAGTTTCCCACCATATAAAAGGGAGATTAGAGAGTTGAGTAACCGAAGTGACGTCTGTATGGTTCAGCCTACAGTAGAGCCGAACATTAGGTCTTACCTTTTTGCCCCTCTGGGTCTTATTCCTCAGTTAATGAAGGGAAGGAACCTGCTGCAGGACAAGGCAGTGGCTGTGAAGAGATGAGTGGAGGGCTGAAATCAGGGGGGTTTACTGTGAGAGAAAACAGGCATCTGGCTCTCAACTCTCCCAGACGCAGGCTACCCCAGGTGGGATCCAGCCTCACAGTTGCCGATTGGAACGATACAAGTCACTGAGACAAGAACACAGGCAAGTCAGTGAAGGGGTGAACAAAGCAAGTGCTTGTTGAACAGGACTGTAGCTGATGTGGCGGGTCTCAGGCCAACATGTGAAGTAAAGGCTTTGAGTCCTTAGCTGTGATGCAAAGAGGATGGGGGAAAGACAGGAAGGCAGAGCTCTCCCACATGTTAACAATGAGGCCTTCAGCAAGAACTCTTGCTTGATTTTTCTCTTCCAGAAGGTAGTAAGAGACATGGGTTCCAACACAGTGGTTTGGGGAATCACACCTGGGGGGACTTTTCCTGCAACTTAGTCACATATTAGACTCCACTTACCAAAAAGTGTTCGAAAACCCCACTGGGAGCCAGGAACAAGGTGAAGTGATGGTTCTTTCAGGAGACAGGCCCACAGAGAAGAAAAGGAATGAAAACAAAGTAGTCATGGATCGGTGATACAAGGGGCCCAGGTAACAGATGACAAGATGGTGGAGGAAAATGAGGCCAGGCTGGGTAAAAAAGCAAATACTCTGTATCAAGTCACCATTTCCAAGTCTTAATTGTCACCATGTGACTTAGCATTTGATAACTTATTCCTGTGCCTCAATTTCCTTATTTGCAAAGAATGGTGAAACTTCTGTTCTTGGCCACATTGGGCTGGGACTGAGATCAGTGCCTTATTTAGCCATCATCAGAGAAGCTTCCTCTTGCAGCAGATGGGAACTAACACAGAGACCCACACTGGACAATGTACAGGGACTAAGAAACTTTGGAACACTCAGTCCTAAATGGGATGTCTTCATCAGATCCCTCCTCTCATGGCTCAGGGATCTATGTGAAAGAGGAGGTGGGAAGATTGGAAGAGCAGGAGGTGATGGATGACTCCAAGGAAACAGTGTCTTTTAGACACCACAGGACTGACTGGTATATGAATTCACAGAGACTGTGGCAGCATACACTGGGCCTGCCACAGGTTCAAGCCAGATGGGGGTTCCAGCACTGACAGGGGTTAAGTGCACACTTACACCAAGACATGCAGATGGCTCTTGTGAGGAGGGTCCTTCTGTTTTCTTGATCCTAGTCTCTCTTTCTGTTTTCTGGATGCTCGACATCTGAGATAGTGAGAACTTCATAAGGAGAACTAACATGCATTTGATTACATAGACTATACAAAATCCTGAAAAGCAAGAGACACAGTTTAGTGACTGCTTCTTATAGGGTTAGATGCACAGCTAATAGAGGCAAAGTCAAAATTAGAACTTGGCTGGGAGTGTGGTCTATTCCAGGCTGTCCCACAGACAAGAATTTTTTTTTTTTTTTTTTTTTTGGCTGGTGTTTAAAGTTAGCGTGCCTTGTAGCATGTTCGAAGTCATGGGCTTGATCCTTAGCACTAAAAAAATTGCTCCAGTATCATTACCATTAAACATACCTCCCCCAAGGCTTCCCTGGGACAGAAGAAGTTTCCAAATGGGCCACCAAGCTTTCACAGTAAACCATCTTTCTGGCATAAGGTTAGTGCCCATGTACTTCAAATAGTGTCCAATAGATCGTAAAAGCTTCCAAATTGTTTATCAGCAGTATATTATTGTATGGGTCTGCTTCTGGGGAGGCAATATGGAGCTCAAGTTCAAGCACTGGCTGGAACTTCTTATTAAAGATTGAAAAGTGCACATGCCCTTTAACTTCCTGAAACCTCATTAAAACAACAACAAAAAGGAAATATAAAAGAGATACCAGGCACAAAAGTCTGAAAGCTAGAAAGCTCACTTAATATGATCCATATTAACAAGTGGAAACTGGCTTAGCAGGCCTGAGAATGTCAAGTTCCAAGCTCAGACATGAACAGCCTGAATTCTAACTCAGAAGCTCCAAAGATTCAGGAAGTAGTGAAACAGATACTTTTAGAAGGAAGGGGAAAGTTAGCACCAAAACCGAGACTGGTTGATTGTGTTCTCAAAAACACAAGTGGCCCTTGGGTCCTTCCACTCCTCCATGCTTTTGTACGTAGACCACCACTCTCTAGAGATGATCAAACAGGTTGTTTCAGACCATGGACTAGGAGGCACAACTGGAGGTATGGGACTTGGGAAAATATGGAACTTAATGCAAGTTTACACAGCAAATGCTGAGCCTGTGAATCTACCTTTGAACAGTCAGAGTGACATTTGTCTCCCACAGCAGGAGGCTAGATAAGGTTTTTATAAAGATTAGATTTGATAAAGTGGCTGTATCAAATAACTTCAAGAGTTTCTTGAAGAAATGGCTCCGATAGGCCACAGTTCAGTGAAACTAAAAGCTGACAAGGTCGGCCCTGGTCAGCACCACACCATGATGGTGTGGTATTCTGTTCATAAGCCCTCGGCCAAGAAGCAGTAGATACTTGAAAACATTGATGTTGGGTGTTGGTGGTGAATGCCTTTAATTCCAGCACTCGGGAGGCAGAGGCAGGTGGATCTCTGTGAGTTCGAGGGAGGCCAGCCTGGTCTCCAGAGGTAGTGCCAGGATAGGCTCCAAAGCTACACAGAGAAACCCTGTCTCGAAAAACCAAAAAAAAAAAAAAGAAAGAAAAGAAAACACACTGTCCAGTTGTGGTGGCATGTGCCTATAGTCCCAGCCTTGGGAGGAAGATTGTGGGTTATAAGCCAGCCTGAGCTATATAGTGAATTCCAGGCCTGCCTGGACAATACAGTGAGACCCCTCTCAATAAAACAAAACAAACAATTTGCATCTGGATGAGGCCTAGTGGTAGAGCATTTATTAAGAACATAATAGATTATAGAACCCCATAAATACATAAATGTAAATTAATTAAGTTTAATATAGATATTGCCCCACCCTCAGCTGTTTCCTATGTTGGCTTTATTCTCTTGACCCCTGGCAGCTCCAGAACGAGTGCCTTATAACATTAAACAAGGTCCACTCAAAAGCAGAGACTAGGCATGAAGAAGAAAGCTTACTTGTGTGTGCTGGCTACTTTTTGTCAACTGGACACTACCTAGAGTCATGTGGGAAGAAGGAACCTCAATTGAGAAAATGCCTCCATCAGGTTGGCCTATAAACAAGTACATAGGGGGTATTTTCTTGACTAGTGATCAATGTGGGGAGGCTCAGCCCACTGTGGGCAATGCTAACCCTGGACAGGTGGTCCTGGTTGTTTTATAAAGTAAACTGAAAGAGCCCAGGAGAGCAAGTCAATAATCAGCATTTCTTCATAGTCTCTGCTTCAGTTCCTGTCTTGACTTTCCTTGATGATGGACTGTAAGCTGTAAACTATAATAAACTCTTTCCTCTAAGTTGCTTTTGGTCATGGTTTTTGCAACATCAATAAAAAGTAAACAAATACAATATAGTTAGGAAAATATGCTATTATTGGGCCAGTGAGAAGGGTTGGCAAGGAGAGTAACCCTGTATCCAGAATTGGGTCCTAAAAATCCATGATAAAAGGAGAGAATTGTTTTCTGAAAATCATCCTTTGACCTCTGCTCACGTGCTATGATATGTGTGCACCTGGCTCTCGCAAGTGCACACACACACACGCACACACACACACACACACACACACACACACACACACACACACCTACACCAATAAGAAAGTTAAATTTTAAGAAAAGATATGATACTGTATCTAAAAGTCAAGAATGGAATGCCAGTAAAAAGGAATTCTCAAAAAAAAAATAGGAATTCTCAGGGAACAAAAGAACACCTTTCTCAAATCAAATATGATAGGAGAAAAAAGATTAAATCAGTAGAAATGAAAATTAAGGTGAAGAAAATTACTCAGGGTAAAGAGAAGAGGACAAGCATGGTATCAGGAGGCAGAGACAGAAGGATCAAGAGTTTGAGGCCAGCCTGGGCTACACTGTAAAAGTGTGTGTGTGTGTGTGTGTGTGTGTGTGTGTGTGTGTGTGTGTGTGTGTGTCGTGAGAGAGAGAGAGAGAGAGAGAGAGAGAGAGAGAGAGAGAGAGAGAGAGAATATTAGACTTCATGAAAGCACTCAAATTCAAAACACAGAATTCAAAAAACAGAACAGAGAAGATAGATGTTAAAAATAATTCGATGTATAATCCAAGGAAATCCCTCAGTCTTAAAAGAGTTTCTAGGCTAAAAATACCCAGAATAATTAATGAAGAAAACAAAGGTTTATTGCTATGGCATATTAGTATTAGTAAAGAAGAGACCATACGAGAGATTCCAGAGCAAATAAGCAAGTTTCATACAAAACAATGAGGAGAGCAGAAGCCCTTTCAACAACACTGAAGCCAGAATGGACAACTACTTCCTACTCAGAACTTCTTTCTCACCCATACTCTCAATTCAATATGAGCATAGGATAGCAATGTGTGCAGAGATGAGCAGTCTCAAATTTTGGCCTGCTGGAACTCTGTCTCAGGAAGCTATTGTGATGATATCGTGTATTTAGCCAAAGAAAAATAGAAGGCATAGTCCCTGGGGAAGAAGACCCCACACAAGAGGGCACACATGGTTTCCTGGGAAGGAAGGCAGCATACAAGAGAGGAGGCAGCTCCAGTCAGATGGCAGAAGGGATTTCAGCCAGGAGCTATGCAGCAGGTCTCAGAAGTATCAACCCAAACTGGCCCAGCCACAAGATCTAGGATCTGTCCCTTCAAGAAAATGAAATGGCCAGAATACTGACAACATCACAATATTCCAGAGACTCCAAAGCACATCACACACTCAATCTAGTGAGAGTTTGGGAATAAATTAGTGTCAAGTACTAAGCAAATAAACAAAACCAAAATGATTTTCAACCCTAGGAAAAAAATTTAGTGAGGAAAGAAAAATAATCATTACATATAATCATATACACTCATGAAGTGCTTGGCTGTGAAGTATGTTTATGTATTCTTGTTAAGGGAAATATTGAATGTTGATCTAATGAGAATTATGATCTAATTATCTGGGGAACTGCAGGCTGAGCAGGGGCAGGATATGTGTGGTGAGGTCCAGAGTTTTTGGTGAGGTAGAGATAAATCCTTTTTTTTCTACCTGGGAAACAACAAAATGCCTAAAATAAGGAAATCTAAGAAAATGGAAACATTGGAAATGTTCTTTTTATGGTTTATTGCTATAGTCAAATGAAGAACAAACATGGATTTGGAAAAGGTAGACTACTTCTTCTTCTTTTTTTTTTTTTTCTTTTTAAAGACATGTTCTCATTGTGTGGCCCTGACTAGCCTTGCACTCACAGAGATCTGCCTGCCTCTCTCTCCCAGTGTTGGGATTAAAGGCTTGTCATCATGTCCTACCAGGATAAATTTTTATTCCAAGATATTGTTGTAAGGTTGGCAAAAGGAAAATGACTATTTTAATACGGAGATAGCTCTGACCCTCCAAACTGCAAGAGGTTTAAGTGCTGGGCTAAAAAGGGCTTTTCTTTTGTGGAGGAGCAAGGGTTCTAGAAGGAGCTGGTATGAGGAAGGGGGATGGCTGTCTGTGACATGATGAGTGTCTATATAGAAAAGGTTTAACTTGGTCTCCCCTATGCTCTGGTATGCTGCATCGGGCTTGGAAAGAGGGTTGGCCACATTCTGGAGACTCGAGAAAGAAGAGAATCTTAATTGAGATTTGGTTAAGATATATACAGTTCTAAATGGTCAGTGGGTACAAGGAGTTGGGACTGATCATAGGAGAGGCTAATGTAAGGGGGGTGGAGGGTCTGTGCCTTCCTTGTCACAGGTAAACAGGGCACACAGATTTCTGGCTGGTCTTATGTCAACTTTACACAAGCTAGAGCCATCTAAAAGGATGACCTCAATTAAGAAAATGCCTCCATAAGATCTGGCTGTAGGACATTTTCTTAACTAGTGATTGATGGGGGAGGCTCAGCCCTTTGTGGGTGGTGCCATCCTTGGGTTTGTGGTCCTGGGTCTATAAGAAAGCAGACTGAGCAGGCCAAGACAGGAAAGCAGCATCCTCCATGGCCTCTGCATCAGCTCCTGCATTCAGGTTCCTGTCCTGCTTGAGTTCCTGTCTTGACTTCCTTCAATGATGAACAGTGATGTGAAAGTGTGACAAAGGATGCCTTTTGTATATATTTTTCTCTTATTGGTTGATGAATAAAACACTTTTTGGCCAATAGAGGCAGGAAGATAGGTGGGACTAGGAGATGAGGACAATTCTGGGAAAGGTAGGCAGAGAGAGCCGCCACCAGGAGACACCATGTAGTGACCAGGTTAGGACATGCCAGGCATTCTTTGGTAAGATAAGGCCATGTAGAAATACACAGATTAGTAGCTATGGGTTAATAATTAAGATAGAGCTAGCCAATAAGAAGCCCTAGCCATCGGCCAACAGTTTTATAATTAATATAGCATCCATGTGTTTATTTGGAGCTGAAGTGGCTGTGGGACCTGGTGGGGCAAGAAACTACAGCAACAGAAGTGTAAGCCAAATCAACCCCTTCCTCCCCAAGTTTCTTTTGTCATGGAATTTCATTGCAGCAATAATAAACCTACCTAGGGTATGTAGGATCCTATCTAAATCACATGGAAAGGATGGTACTGTCTAGTAACTTGCTTTGGTTTTATTTTCAACATAAAATCCAAACCCACACTTTCCCTTATGATACATATGGCCCCTATTTTAAGTGGATTCACTTTCAGTAATGACATTAATGGATCAGTTACTCTCAGATAAGAGGAACCTCCCAAGTGGCTTAAAGGTCAGACTTACAGGTAACAAATCCACCATTAGTGTGAAATTACTTCTTGGTTTCATACCTTATCTTAAGATTGTGTGATAAGCCAACCTCTTCGAGATTACTTTCAATTCCCCTTGAAGGTCTTTACTAAAAGGATCATCTTAGAAAAAGCCATTTCTGTCCAACAGCTTTATACACTCTTCTGGCATGTTGAAGGTGTCACTGGAGATAATGAATTCCATTTGCAAAGGCAGACCATAAAAGAGGGATGTGATTTATTTGAGCCTTGACAATGTCCAGAGGGAAGGACTGCTAGTCAACTGCCACACACAGTCATGGAAAAAAAATCTAAAAAATTCTCCCTGGAGTTCCTAGCTTGGAGCTGTGCTCTGATGACTCTGGGAGAAAAGTAATTCTAAATGTCCTCCTAATTGCTAAGTTGATTAATAACCTTAAGTCTTTCTGAACATGATTATATAGCAGGACCCAACATTCCCTGAGTGTTCTCCTGGGCTGTGCCAATCAAGAGGAATGGTATCTCCATTCAAAGGCTTCCTCTTCCAGTGATGAAAACAAGTATGACTTTCTGGGCTCTATGAATCAATGCAATAGCTCCAATCCACATGATCCTGCAAGGTTATTTTTACCTTCTTTTTACATATGAAAGAAAAGGGAAATGATTTTGCCAAGGCCACACAACCATAAGAACACCGTGTGGTTCATATGGTGAGAGCATTCACTGTAAGGTTTGCACCCTTCTCCTAGAGTCAAGCTACCTAAGACTTTGTAAATGAATTAGGTTTATAATCTGAGTTACCAGTTGTCTGCTTAGCTTGTCATCAAAGCCCCCTGGTCTTAGCCAGCTGTGAAGAACTAGACACTAGTTAGTTGAAATCCAGCTCTCAAGCAAGTACTAGGTCTCAGATATTCTCTTCTAATTAAAGGAAGACCCAACATTTTCTATAATGTCAAACACAAACTCTCTTTTTTGATGAGGAAGACTTGAACTTTTGGTCCTCCTCATTCTTCATTTCTTGAGTTCCTGGATTACAGGTGTGTACCCACATATCCCATTTATGCAGTGCTGAAATTCCAACCTAAGGCTTTGTGAATGTTAGCATGTTGCATAAGTACTCTGCCAATTGAGCTGTATACTATAGCAAGGTTTGCTGTTGCCTGCCAGCTCACAAATCACAAGGATTTACCAATTTTGAAAGCTTGGCATTAGCTTAGGCTTGTCCCACTAGCTCTTATAACTTAACACTTTGCCTTATGGCTTTTTATGTTTCTTTCTGTATGTCCAACTCCCTCAATTCCTGTTGGCATCTGATGCATACCTAGATTGATCTCCTTCTTCCTTTCTCTCTGATTGGAAGTCCTGCCTCTAGCTCTTGCTTAGCTATTGGCTGTTTAGCTCTTTATTAAACTAATCATAGTAATATATCTTCACACAGTATACAAATATCCCACAACATTTCCCCCTTTTGTCTAAATAAAAAGGAAAGATTTTAAATCTAGCATAGTAAAATTATATAAATAAGAACAACTATTAGGTCAGAATTACATTTACAATGTCCATTCTATCTGTATTTGGCAAATTCAGAGAAAATATTTCATTATCTATCTTATTTTGGTGAGTCAAAAGTTTTGCACCTAATTTATTTTTTTCCTAACTTGTATTGCCAACCTAAAACTATATTTTCAGACCTCAAAACATTTTCTTAGATAAGTTAAGCTTTTGTGTTTCTCAACCTTATATACTTTATACCTCTTTTTTTTTTTTTTTCAATAAAAATGCCTGGGGCTTCTGAACAGGTAAGGGTTTTATTAGTCCGAATCTTCCAAGACATGTGATATACAGGCTAGAAAACAAGAAAAATTCCAAAACAAAAAGGTGTTATTCAGGTCCAGTAGAGCAGGCTGGGTCACTCTGGAGGCCTCTTATTTATGACACCTTTAGAAATTCCAGCGGCAGCTCTCTGTCTCCTCTTATTAAGGGTCCTACTCATGTCACCTTAGCTACAGCCAGTTCTTCCCGATGTGCATAAGGCTATGATCTGATTGGGTTACTGCTGTAGCTGGAAAAAATCACAAGCCTGGCATCTTCCAAAAAGTCCCCACCCCTGCTTGGGTGACAGGCTCATAAACAGAAAGTAGGTAGAGAAGCTAAAAATCTTGGAGTCCTTGAAGGACCCCTGAAATCAAATAACCAGCTAGCCGACAACGGTGTCAATATAGTCACAGTTTTACCCAACAGGGAAACTAAAAATAATTTATCATTTCACCGCAGCATGCCTGCCTGGCTGTGTGGTGCAGACAAATGCCCTAGCACGGGCTGCTGCTGGTTTTCCATCAACAGAAGGTCTGATGACATCAAGAAGCCTTCAGAGATGCAACTGTGCCGATCGACTGGGAGGTGGCCACTCGGTGCGCGGTTTATTAGGCGAAACTTCGAATGGCACTCAGTGTCATTTCCCAGTAGTAAGGTGACTCCTAGTAGGATCAAGATGTTCACGGGTTTGAGATTCCCTTTATCCTGTCGATGTTGGCTTCCATCTTCAGCTGCTCTACCAGCTTCCTGGCTTGTGCTATGCTGGTGGTGTTGTTGCTGGCCATTGGAGAGCTGGACAGGGTTCTCAGACTCTCTTGTCAATTTTCAAGGCCGGAGGCTCACTAGTAGATCTTGCTTGGTTCTCGAGGCTTGGTTAGAGAACAGCTTCCCCTGGCAGAGCTGATGGGTGGTCTATACCTCTTTTTTTTAAGTTTCTTTTTTTGTATTTGTTAACAAGCAAAACTGTTTTTAATTATCTTGTCTTCAACTCCATCAGAGCTCAGAGACGGATATAATAATACCTAAGTAAACAGAAAGTACAGAAAAAACGATTTCCAAAACTATAGAAAAAGCAGAAACATCTGGCTTCCTGGACAGTCACCCCAAGATTCCTCTGCCATGACAGGGCATCCATCTGTGGCCTACAGGACTAGAATATCTGATGGACTTTTTGTGAAGCAGGAATTTTGAAGGACTGTCCTACCTTGTCTTGGTAAAGTTCATCAGTCACTTCTTTTGTGTCCTGCTCATCCAATTTACTGACAGCATACTGTCAGTAGTTGAGGCAAGGGCAGTCTTTTTTCCCCAGTGGCTAACTTTGCCATAACAAAAGCAAACTCCATATGGAGGTTCTTCAATGCCCGTCATCCTTTTTTGAAGTAAATTTGTGCTGCCAGAAGCAGACATGTTTCACTGTCATGAAAAGCCTTAGGTTGTTGAAACATCTTAAATGCCATATTCTATAGGTCTCTGAAGTGTTTGAAGACTACCTGTCTATCTAAAATATATCTGTTTAACCTTGAAGACATATCTAACATAACTACAAGTTTGATTACTATAGATGACTAATTATAGTTACTAACAGTAGTTACTAACCTGCATTTCTTAACTACACATTACTTTTTAAATGAGCTGCATGGCTACAATACCTTAAACAAGAATAGAAACATATATACAGCATAACAAAAATAACCTTGAATTTGTATCAATATACAAAATCCATACCAGTGTAAACTATTTGAAATTAATAGTTGTTTGTTTTTTAGTTTAAAGTAGATTCAATAATCTACCCATTATCCTATTCTTTCCATATCCTCCCCCCCTTTTTTGAGAAAGAGATTTTTTAATCCAACCTGCCTTGTTTAGTTTTCTCCCTTATCATGACCAGTAACAATTTGCAATCAACCCCCCCCCTAATTAGTGGCAAACATTCATAACTCACCAAATGACCAAAAACCACCCATCCCACCTCTTGGGAATGTGTTTGTCATGTTCTCTAGACTGCTTTTTTTTTTTGGTCTGGGGTCAATGACATCTTTAGGGGACCCTGAGAAAATTGGGATAATGGTCAAGTTCTGGGAGAGCTAGCTATATTATTTGTTGTTCCGTCTCTATACAGGACTTATCTGAAGTCCTGGATGGAGTAGTACATGAGGCTGGACAATCTTAGCTAGTAGCTTTGAAGATGTTCTGGATATAGAATTTTGAGGAACTGCAACAGAGGCATTCTGAGAGACTAAATCACTTGGGCTACTTATCTTTATTATTGTTTGGTCCTTTTTTTCTTTCTGAAAACACACAAGCTTTTAAAGGTAACATATATATATCTGTATCAACACAAGTATGGAATGTGTAGTGTGCACAAGTCAGTTAAAGATGATTTTTTGTTTTATGTTTGAGCAGGAAAAAGGCAACTGTCAACTTTGTAAGTTCTGTTTGGACTGTATAACCAAACCTCTATCCATGCCATATGAAAGGATGGCATGGATATATCATGAGGACTCTGTAGACAACAAGATTTATCATCTCTCATCCAGTCTCAGAGCAAGGGAATTGCTTATACATCACCTGCCTTGTAGTCTTTCCTGGCTTTTTCCCTCATGTCTGCAGCCAAGATCTCAGGAGGTCTTCCCCGATCAAATCTGATCTCTATTAATTTTTGAAGAGAACCATAACTTTTTGTTTCCTGTGGAAACAAAGGCACAATTCTCCCCCAATACAAGATATTTTCTGGTTTTTATTGTGAAGTTAAGGTATTTTTGAAATATATAGGGTGGTTTAATTGAGCAGTTTCCACAGTGCAATGTCTCTCAGCAGCTATTGTTTTTTGTACATTAACATTAAAAAATTCAAAGTCAACAAAGTGCTATATAGAATCCAGGCACCCTGTGTATTTCCACCTTTACATGACTTATTCTTTTTATATTTTTAAAAAGACCTCATTATTTTTCAACTATTTTTTCTCTGACTGTCTATACCCATTTTCTTTTCTTCCTTTAGCATTTAAGCACATTTTAAAGCATACTATATCTGTTCAGAGGTTTTCTGAGTATGGACCTGACTTTACCAAGTGCATGCAGCTGCGCACTTGTAGTATTCTCTAACACATGAGGCAAACCTTAAATGGCTAGGCTGCCGATGCATGGCTCTGGTGCTGGCTCTACTCTCTTGGTTCCCTGGGGACTTAGCCTCATGTCAGTGGTACTGGGCAGGAGTCTACTATTCCAACTCTGGGAATTTGCTGAGTCCCAGGAGCAAGGGTTTTTACCTAGTGCACCAGCTGGCTGCCCAAGTACTCTACTGCACAGCAGGGCCTCTTAAGAGTCAAGCCTCTGTAGGCTGTGAACAGTGGGCTCTGTGTATGTGCCTCATGTTGGGTGCCATTTGTAGCAAGTTTTGTTGTCAGATGCCAGCTCACAAATAATGACAGGAAGACTTCTTATCAATTATGAAAGCTTGGCCTTAGCTTAGGCATGTTCCACTAGCTCTTATAGCTTAAATTTGCCTACTTATATTATCTATGCTTTGCCTCATGGCTTTTTACATTTCTTTTCATTCTGTATGTCTGATTCTCTCCATTCCTGTTGGTGTCTGACACTCACCTAGATTCATCTCCTTCCTTTCTCTCTGCCTGGAAGTCCCGCCTGTATCTCTTGCCTACCTATTGCTCATTCAGTTCTTTATTAAACCAATCACAGTCTTATCTTCACACAGTGTACAACTATCCCACAACAATGTACCCAAAACTTCACCCTTTTTGCTTAATGTGTTATTAACTATCCATACTAATATATTTATATTAATCTCTACTAACTGGCATTGCTAACCAGTTGGTTTTTTAATTTCAGTCCTGGGGATGAAACCTAGGGCCATGTGTATGCTACATAAGTGCTCTACCCAGAACCCTTCAACTGCTTCTATCTAGCTTTCTCCTTACTCATTTTGGGGCACCACATTGGATAATATGGAGTATCTTTCCTGTTACAGAGATTAAATGGTATAGAATGAACTGTTGTTGTGACTTCCTTGAGCTTTGGCCTGGGGAGCAGTTAGAGTTTCAAATAGCCATGCAATTACTGATCCCTTGTTTATTGTCAGTAGCCAGTACAAGAGGGTTTTTTTGTTTGTTTGTTTGTTTGTTTGCTTCCTGTTTTGGTTTTGGTTTTTTAAGAAAGGATTTCTCTGTGTAACAGCCCTGGATAATCTAGAACTCTCTCTATAGACCTATAACTCATAGAGATCTGCCTCCTGAGTGCTAGGATTAAAGGCATACACCACCACCACCTGGCTAATACTGAGGTTTTAATATCCTTTGTTTGGCCTTGATTTGATGGACATAGACTCCTGGTTGCTGATGTTCAAGCAAAAACCTGTGTTTTGATAACATCATGAGATTGTGTACAGGGATTATTTTCTGGCCAAAGTGACATTATAAACATTTAAAATTTTAAAACAATATAGATATCATAGTTAGAACATTCTGATTCCTTTAATTATGCTTTAATTCTTTCATGTTCTCCATATTTAAATTTTAGATTATGAACACATACCTTAATAACCTGGAACAGTATTACCTATATTTAGACACCCCTGCATTTAGAAATTAAATAGGTAAGACAGACCAGTTCTTCAGGAAAAAATTCTTTTTCTTTTCCATGCTGAGAGTTCAGGTCAGTTTACCTGAACATCATCAGAAATGCTGCCTGCTCATGTGCTTTTCAGTATCCCAGGATCTCTCGATGGAATGTTATTGATATATCTGCCCATCAGCAGTTCCCAAAAGCAGCACTTGTGAAAGGTTATTTGAAGAACATGAGACTTATCCATTTGATCAAATTTGAAAACTGTGATCATTTGGAAGGTGGGTGCTCAGTTCTATTCTAAGTTGTATCAAAAGCAATGAAAGTTTGGCACAGCAATGGAGTGATCTCTGAATTTGCACAAAGGAGTGAGATTTCTGTTAGGAAATAATCCCAAGTGTGGTTGAAAAGCATTGTGAGAGGGGAAGAAGAAAGAGTATGTCTGAATACAGCTTGTTGAACAGAAACAAGGATATTGTGCTGAATATTCTTTGGTTTTGTTTCCTCCAAAGAAGGAAGAAAGAAACCTTCATGTAAAAACCGAGAGCTGGTCATTAAAATCATGACCAACATAATTATCAAAGAATAAAAAAGTATTTTAATAAAATCTTGTCCAGTTGATGAGGGTGGTATGCACCTGTACTCCCAGCTACTCAGGCTGAGGCAGAGGGATTTTTGGAGCCCAAGAATTTGAGGCTGTATTGGGCTACATACTGAGATCCTGCCCCCGCCCCCCCCACACACACTCAAAATAAACAAACAAAAAAAACACCATCACTAGAGACACAGGACTGTATGTAACTGGAGAGAAGCATTTTCTCCATTTTAGTTGGGAACACAGTGGGATGTTCTGAGCGATTCTGAGAATTCCATGTCCCTCTGAACAGTGAGGGGAAGGGTGACCATGGTACTGATCTCTTTTGCTCTTACATTGTAAGAATGCCAATGCAAGGGAGAAGAGGCAATTGACCTGAGAGTTAGGACAAGCTATTCAAGGCAGGTATCAGGGCACGGTGGATGTGACAGGGGTAGCTGTGAACACATGGAAGATACTCCCTGGGTTCTCCTAGTTGCAATTATGGATAGACTTCATGGAGAACCTACAGTTCTACTTCAACAGGTTTGGGCAAGAGCTAGGAGTCAGTGGAGAGGCCAGAATGGAAACACCTCAGTTGGCACTGTCTGTCTCACTGCCTCCCCTGACTGCACTGTTTCCCAGGATGCTAGTTGACAATCTGGCAGCATGCACCTGCATCTCAGAGTCTACACTGCTCTGCCTGCTGGAGCCTTCACTGCCTACTGACTTGGTAAACTGGAGATAACAGGAAACTAATGCTTCCTAAAGTGGGTGCCTGTCAAAGGCTGATGGGAACTTCGCTCTCAACCAAGACTGACAGAGACTGACATTTAAAGGCTCCAGTTTGCTCTCCTTGGTTGATTTTGAATCTGTTGGGCACTCCCAGAATTTCCCAGCACGAGTAAGTAGCACTAAGTAGCCCGATTCTGCAGTTGTGGGAAGCTTGTTTATTTCTCCTGCCTTGATTGGCTACCCTTCTACACGTTTACTGGGATCAAATCCCAAGCAGACAATTATACTTCCATCCTTTCCTCAAGGCCTGCTTTTGGGAGAACCCAAACTACGGTGGGTGGAGTGTGTTTGACAGAACTAAGGCAACACAGGGCCATTCTTCTGTTTTTATCTTGCTCCCTCACATACAACATGCTTTTACCGAGTTGCTTTTTAATGTTAATGCCTTCATCCCCCCCCCCAACCTAACCCCACAGCAAACCACAGGAATCTTATTGCTGTAGGTAGTCACCCAAAGTCACAATCAATTCTGTTACTCAGTTCATTGTGAATATTTTCTTCTAAAATTTACAGTCAAAAAAAAAAATTAGCTTAGCCCCAAAAATTGGCACATTTTTTTTCTGTGCTTAGGTAAAAAGAATTAGATACATGTGTGCTTTTCTCCCTCTGTCTCTTGCTCCTTCCTCCCCTGTTCTCTCCCCTCCTACTCTGCCTGTCCTTGCCTGTCCCCCCATCTCCCCAGAGATTTGTCTTCTGAAAAGCCCAGAAGCCAATTTGGAGTCTAAGAAGAGAGAATGCATGCATTTATTGCTTGCCTGTGTGTGATTCTCTTCCCTGCTCTCAACTTCATCTCATGTCTGTTTGTTCTGGTTTGGTTACTTGTCTCCTCTTTGCAAATATTCCAAAGCTTCTGTGGAATTAGTAGGCATACAAATGAGGCACTCAATGCACACCCTTTGAATTAGGTCCAATGCCAAGTCTGAGTGGTACTCTGATGGAAATGGAGATGCAGGAGCCTTCCTGCTAGAGCATCTTTTTCTTCATAAGGCAGTGTCTTTTGAACTTTCTGGGTTGCTTCTTCAAATGAAGTCTTATAAGGTACATACAGCAAGCAAATAAAAAAGATGCTACTGTGACTGAGATGCGTTGAGTTCAAGTATAGAAGACTCTTATTCAGTTTGAGTCTCCCTTTCCCAGACACCGTACTCCTTGGTTCTAGCTCCTAAGTCTGATGTCTCTAAAGGGCATGGGAGAAGTACTGCTTTAAAAACACCAGCATGGCCTGGGCCTTCAGCACTGCCGCAGCTGGGGAGCTACAGCACTGTACAGGGCTGTTCTAGAGAGGGGCAGTTCACTTGCAGGCTATCTGCCCACAGGTTGTGGGCTACCCTCCTGTTTACCTGATTCCAGGTGCTAACCTACAGGTCATGAACCAGCCTAGGGCAGGCTTGTTCCCCATTCCCCAGCCACCTGCTTGTTGTTCTTATCTGTCCAGATTCTTTCTGGCAGAGTGGACATTCTCTCACATTCCTCTTTAAGCTGTGGAAAGAACAGATCAGAGAAGGTTTGGGACAGAGCTGGCAAGTTAGGGCCTCAGTGGTGGTTGCTAAACAGGCTTTGGAGGGGGGGTATGCATCTTTTCTGGAAGTTCCTATTCTAAATGTACACGCTCCAACCTCCAGCCCTATGCTGTGTGTCTAATAAGGAAACCTTTTTGACCTAGTCAGTTAAAAGTCCCAGCCTTTGCCTCATTACTGCCAAGCCTAGCACTAAAGAGGTGAAGGCTGGCAGCTTTCACTGCCCTCAGCTTGGCAACTGCCCCTCAGGGTCTGTGCCTCAAAGCCCAGCCTCTCAATGGGGCTGTGTTTTCAATCCTGGTTAAACAAAGCCCAGCGGTATCCCTCCTGGGCTGAGAGTTCCATTCTCATCTTTCCATGGGGATTAGGGGCTGGCCTCTTGTTTGGGTGTCACTCTGCCTTTGAACTGCTGTGGCTTCGTCTGCTTTCAGGCTCAGCTTCCTGCCAGGAAGTGGATTTACCTGATTTGTTGTTACCCTCTCTGCAGGACGATGAGAGTCCCAATTTCCACTGCTCTCTCCTCTCTCCCCTTCTCGATAGACAGCCAGCATTCCCAGCTACCCCCTGTTCCTTATTCAGACAAAAGTGAGGGCTTCGTAGATAGGAGAGTGTCAAGCTCAGACTGGGAGCATGGAGACACGGAAGATGGGGTTGCTGTGGCTGCAGGAGAAGATACTTGACCTAAGTGGGAGGCTGTTTTTTTCTTTCTCAGGGGTCAGAGACCATGAAGCAATTCTTGAAAGTTCCAGAAAATAAAAAAAAGGGATATTTTAAGACAGACCCGAATGGAAGTCTATGGCCCATTTTACCTCACTGCTTTACATGTGTGTTTTTATCATTAGTGATACAAGAATCACAGCTACAGCACACGCACGTGTGGGCATGCACATGCATGAGCGTGCATTCGCCCCCCCACACACACACACTTACACAAGCTTGTACATGGATAGTAATGTAGAGACAGGAAAGAGGGTGAACTTCAAGGACCAGGCACACTAACATCTAGGTGGGTAGAAGAGACCTGGCTCTTGGAGGAAGGGCTGTTGTAGCGAGTGGACAGAAGCACCAAGAGAAATATCAGAGTAGAATTAGGTGGACATCATAGCCAGTGCACAGACAGCTTCCATGGTAACATATATTTTCTAACATCTGAGGAGGATGAGTTCTGGCTCAAAGTTCGGCAGATCCACTCAGGCAGTATCTGTGCAGAGTCACCCTTATATACCTTGGTAGAGCTCAGAAAGGGAAGCTACAAGGCTGCCATCTCACCCAAGGAGAGATGCTGTCTTTGGGTCAGGAAGGGTGTGTGTGTGTTTGTGTGTGTGTGTGTGTGTGTGTGTGTGTGTGTGTGTGTGTGTGTATGTGTTGTTGTTGTTGTTGTTGTTGTTTTTGTTGTGTTGTTTCCATATTGTGGGTGGAACAGAAAAGTGAACCCCCAAATGGGAAGAATCTGAGATGAGATGAAGCCTGAGTCCGATGTGTGAGAGAGAGGAAGGATAGGGAGGTGAGGATGGGGTCAGGCAGCTCAGCACTAAGATCAGGAAAGAGAGGGACAGCATAAGTTTGCAGACAGAGGCAAGAGAAAGCTCTTGTGTAGCTTCAGCAAAAACCACCCTCCATGGCCTGGCTTTCCCAGCGTGTGGGGTTCCTGGGCCCCAAAGGGCACTGGCTGGGGTCCTGTCTGCTGCTCCCCTCACAAAGCCTGGGTTGTGCTCTTGGCCAGGCTGTGCCTCCCCACCTCTGAGGTCCCGGCTGAGGCTGCTGCCCTGGGAGCCTCCCTTCCCAGCCAGAGGCCCCAGATTTGTACAAGTGCCAATGGCTAATGAGCAGCTCATTTGAATCCATGCAAAGTACCAGGGAGCAAGGAGACATGCTAATTAAAGTGATTGCTGTTCTTTAATTAAGCAATAATTCCCCCAAAGAGGGCATTATCATGCAAATAGAGCCCTCTCGGGTGAGGTAAGGGCTTTGGGCCACAGCTGAGGTCTGTTAATAAGGCCGCTGAGCTTCGGAGGGCAGGGATCCAGAATGCCCTATTGAGCTGGGTGATAGAGCAGGGGAAATAATGTCCCTGCACCACACTGCCTTTTGTCTCTCCAGGTTTGGCTGCAGAGATCTGGGAGGCAGGGACCCTGCATCCCCCCCCCCCCCCCGCTTTCCCCCTCCTCAAGCTGTGTGAGGCAGACTTGGAGGAAAATGTCTAGCTTGGCCCTTCATATAATCAATGCCCCAATTACCAGAGCATCAGAATGGGAGGGTCAAAATGAGGTGGGAAGGGAGGCTTAGATGTTCACAAACCTATAGGATGCTGCTATAAGAAGATGAGATCCTCTGAACTGGTGTTATGAGATAATAAAAAGGCACTGAAATCTGTCATCCATCTGGGTGATGGTTTGCAAGCTGCTGTCCCCCACCACGATTCAGTCTCCTCTTCTTTAGAATGGCCTACTTATAGTTGTGCCACACTGTTACGGTGTGGGTAAGTGAGCATCAACACAATAGGCATTTAAAAGAGTGGCTCTCCACCTGGGGTGACAATGACCCAAGACAAGGGCTGCCAGATGAAATATATTTTTATTTGCTGAATTTGACAGCCTTAACCTAAGACTAATGTTTAGAGAACTTTAGTCACAACTGGAGGATTGGTGGGCAGAGGTCAGTGATGCTACTGAACAGTCTACAGAGCACACTGCAGTCTTCACAATTAATATTCTGTCCAAAGTGCTGATTTGAGAGGTTTTTACATAAATACTGCTTAATAAATGTAAGTTTGACTTAAAAGAGCTACCAAGATGGCTTAGCCGGTAAAGGCACTTGCCACAAGACAGGTGACCTGAGATTGATCACTCGAACTCATATGGTAGGAGATCGGACTACCACAAAGTTGTCTTTGTCCTCTGACCTCCACACATGCACTGGAGCATGTGCACAACACACAGGAGCAATCAATAAATGCTTAAAAAAAAACACAAAGAAATGGTACCTTTTGTAACAGGATTACAGTACTGGAGTTCTAAATCCTCTGGGACCAGCTTTAAGGCAATTCTCTTCGCTCAACAAGAATCTGGGTGGTGACTACCCTTTAATAGCTGCACAAACAGGCAAAGGTGGTACTGGGAGCCCCACAAAGAAGCAGGACAGAGACAAGCTGGAAGCCTGGAAAGATGGCTCAGCAGTTAAGTGCACACACACACACATACACACAGACACACAGACACACAGACACACAGACACAGACACACACACACACACACACACACACACACACACACACACACACGACCAGTCATGGTGTGGATGTCTCTTGGTCTGTGAGTAAATATGCACACACAGGATGAAAAACAAACAAACAAAAAAACAGGAGTGGTCAAACAGCTAACACTTGTATTGAGTTTGGATTCTCATTCTCACAATAGCCCAAGAGGTAGATATGGTCCTGAGATCCATTTTGAAGATAAAGAATTGAGGCACATTTAAGATTACTTAAATGTCTTGCCCAAGGTCACCTACTGTCTTAGTTAGGATTTCTATTGCTGCGATGAAACACAATGACCAAAAAGCAAGTTGGGGAGAAGAGCATTTACTTAGGCTTACATTTCAGCATTGCTGTTCATCATTGAAGGAAAACAGGACAGGAACTCAAACAGGGTAGGATCCCATAAGCAAGAGCTGATACAGAGACCTTGGAGGGGAGCTGCATACTGGATTGCTTCTCATGGCCTGCTCAACTTACCTTCTTACAGCCTACAACCAGCAGCCTTGGAATGGCACCACCCACCATGGGTTGGGCCCTCCCCATTGATCACTATATGAGAAAATGTCTTACAGCTGGATCTCAAGGAGGCCTTTCGTTAGCTGAGGATCCTTCCTCTGATGACTCCAGCTTATGTCAAGCTGACACAAAACTACCCATTGTACCTACTGAGTTAAAACCAGGATTTCCACTGAGCCATAGACTTGACGTATTGTCTTTATGGTCATCAAGGTCTGGCTAAAGCACTCTGTATCTTCCTAGCTGCTCAGTGAGTCTCCAAGCTGTGTCTGATTTGGGGAACATCCATTCCTGGGCCCTTAGTTGTCTTCATGGACAGCTCAAGGACAGAGGCTGAGAAGGGAGTCACCACCAAGTTTGACTTCATTGGCTTAAGGTTGGCTGGACTTCTTCACTGCCCCTGCAGTTTCCCTAAGGAGGTTTGGAGCATCTAGAATGGCCTTGGCCTTCCCAGAAGCACCACCGAGCATGTGCCTCAGGTGGAACTCCTGTGTAGCTCAGGAGGCCACAAAGGCAAAGCCAACAAACCTAGAGGGAAGCTAAGCCTCCTGCTTCCAGAAGTTTTGGTCACTTTTCAGTTTTGTGTTCAGTTGCTGCAAAGTCAATGCTTTTTGTTACACCGAAAGGGAGATAGCATACCATTAGACTACCAACTTAGCACTGCCTCTGGCAGCCTCTCTGCATTTGGCAGAGAGGAAGAAGCATTGGGGAAAAAACAGGACCTGGCTCTGTTTGCAAAGTATTTTCATCAATCAAAAAACTGCCAGGCTCGTGAATATTAAATAAACCCTGACTCATGGAGACATATACCTTGCTTGCTTTGCTGATCGGTGGGGCAATGGAGTTACGTTACTCTTCGAGTGACAGCTCTAACATTCTGCAGACTTTCTCAAAACTGTTCTGGCTTTTTCTGAACAAAGAACAATCCACAAAAACGCCCATGGTTTGCAATGCATAGGAGTCTGTTTACAGGACCACAGACAGCCCTCTCCTCGGTCAAAAGGGACTCGGTGAGATCATCCATTTAATTGCCTTCCACCTCCAGGTGGGGCTGGGTGGCCCAAAGGTCTTCCGCCAGAGGGTTTAGAGCCAGTGTGGCTCAAGTCTCAGACCCTTACAGTGAGTTCCCTAAGGGCTAGCTCCATTTTTTCCATTGCAGAATTTATAAGTGGGATTGAAATGAGAGCATGGAGCTGCTTTGCCAGGAACAAAGATTTTCAGTGTGTTTCAGTCACTAACCTAAGACACTATAATATAAGCCAGGCTCCCTTCTCCTCAACTCTAATGGGTCCTGAAATGAAGCAAGTCATCCAAGAACAATAATAGTAAGACTACAGCCAACACCAGCACAGAAACTACTTGAAATTACTAGTTGCAAGGCCCAATCTATAACTCACAACTATGGGGCATGTACCTGACATATTTTGGATTTGGGCATTTGCATATACATAATGAAGTATCTTGTCGATGGGACCCAAGTCTAAATAAGAAGTTCCTATGTTTTACACATAGCCTAAAGGCAGTGCTGTACAACTTTCAGTGCGCATGTGAGGTTAGGTGTGGGATTATCCACTTCTAGCATCATGCTGGCAATCAAAGAGTTTAGGATTTTTGGGTTATTTGGGACTTTTTGGATCAGAGACAATTACTCTGTAGTATTGTTATTGACATTTTGCAGAGAGGAAATTTCCTGGTTTCCTTTTTCTTAACACAGGCAAGATGACCACTCGGCTTCTAGCTTCTCTTTCCTGCCTGTGAATGTCTTCAAGTAGCTTTTTATCGGTTAAAGCCGGCTCTTTCTATGGTTCTTTCCCACAGAACAATATCTTGTTCTTTAAACCCATAACCTCAGTCTACACCATAGCCAATGAGTGTTATGAAATTTATTAGAATCAAAATGGAGTCACTTAAGCCAAACCCAACAAAATAGAGCCAGAAGATCATGAAGTGAGTGTAGAAGGGTGTCTTTGTGTATACTTTCTTGGTAGTAGGAACTATCAAAAATATTCAGGGGGCAGGCAGAGAAATTGTTCAGTGGGTAAAGGCTCTTGTTGCAAAGCCTGATCCCCTGGGTTCAATCTCCAGAATCCACATGATGGAGAGAAAAGAACTGACTCTTTCAAGTTGTTCTCTGGCTTCCACAGGCACATTGTAGCTTGTGTAGTGCCAGAAATAAAAATATATATATATCAAGAAAAGATTCTTCCAAACTTACAATGTTGCACAAAGGCCACTGCAGCCTTGTACACATACAAAAAAAAAATAATTCTGCAAAAATACCTGTTCAGTCACTGCCATTTATCCTATCAATTCTTGTGGCAAGGCTGTTTCAAACGTATTTACATGATCTCCCTTGTTTTGTCTTTAAAACCATTGTCTTCTTTTGCCCTTGGGTTTGCCTATATGACTCATCCCTTCCCTTTTTACAATAACATGCCAATCATGGACTGCAACCCCTCTGTGACTCCCAAGCAATCTTCTTTAGAGAATTTCTCCATGCCATTCATTTTAGTGTGACTTTGATAATGTTTACTTACAATGGTGTCCAACGGAGAGGCTCTTAATTGTTTTACAATTTGATAGGCTGAATAGCACAGTGGCTAAGTATATGGATACTGAAACTCAAGGGCCTGGGCTTGAGCCCAGTTCCTTACCCTGGCTGTGCCACTGTAGATCCATAATTTAGTCAGCTTCTCTGAACTTGGCCTTCTTTATTTCTAAAGTAAAAAAATCACAAGATTGAGATAAATGTTTATGAAAATGGCTCTGTGCCTGACAATTACTAGGTACTATGAAAGTGTTTTCTGATTGTTTGCTTGAGACAGGGTCTTGGTATGTGGTCCAGGCAGGTTTGGCACTCATTACATAGCCCAGATTAGCCTTTAACTTGCCACCCTCCTCCCTCTACCTCTGAGTGCTGGGATTCAAAGTGTAAGTTACCATATCTAGCTAGGTATATACTTATCTCTCCAAAAAGAGTAGGTCTCTTGCATGAGATGGTCTTGTAACCTTCTACAGGTGTCTTGCTAATGACAAAGAGAAGTTTGATAAACACTTGTCTGAGTATTTGGCTGCTAAAAAAGTGGTAGGGGCAGGGGGCAATATAAGCTGAACTCTCTTAGAACAACAGGAAAATATGAAACAAGCAAAGGAGCTTCGAAATATTATGTTTTGCTTGACAGTATCTTGAGCCTAATAGGTGATTAACAGATGACAGATATTTTTTAATGACTAATTTTTTTTAATTTGTATGGGTGTTTTGCCTACATGTATGTCTGTGTTCCACATGTGTGCCTAGTGCCTGTGGAGGGCATTAGATCTCCTGGAAATGGAGTTACTACAGGTGTTTGTGAATTGACATGTGTGTGCTGGGAAAGAACCCAGGTCTTCTGGAAGAGCCACCATTGCTCTTAACTATTGAGCTACCTCTCTGCTCCATGAGTAATTTGTTATACTTAAAATTAGTGTCAATTTGACAAAAATTGAAAACTGTGGTGATTTTAGGGCTTTAAAGGTAGATGAAAACAGAAAGAATGGGAAGGAATGTTGCCTTCTTAGGGTTTGGGGCACAGCTTGTTGAGGAATAGGACTGTCTGAGCCATTTTGTGGAAATCCTTAGAGTAGAAGTCTGTACCCAGCTAGACACTGGAGGAAAATACAAAGTCACATCTCAGACAGTAACCGCTAATGTTGCCAGAGATGCCAGGAATGGCCATCCTTCTGGAAACATCTGTACACAGACAGGAATTCAGATGACATAAGCATCCTAAAGAGGTCCTGAAACACCTGGGTTCAAGACAATGAAGCCAGATGTCTGGGTCTGGAAAGGACCATTAGCGTTGTATGTCTGGAGAGGCAGACACTAACATGAGAGAGAAGAGGTAAGGCCTTCCAAAGTACAGCAGGTTTTTAAGTCATCCTCACTCACAGAGGCACAAGACTGGACCTGATGCTCTCCACCAAACACAGCTCCTGTTGGCTGGTAAACAATTAAAATCATCTCACTCTGTAAGGAAGTCCTATGTCCCAACCTTTTGTGTTGGTTTAGTTTGTTTGGGGTTTACTTAGCTCATTACTGCCCCACCTCCACTCCTTCCTTCTAGGGTTAAGGCCCCACTGCCTTCCGGGAAGAATGTTGAGCACATTCTCCCCAGGCACAGGCCTTTAATCAAGGTAGAAGCCCTTTGTGAGCAGCCAAGAGAAGTTTGGCTGCAAGAGGAATGAATTGGCTCAGTGTTGAACTCCTGACAAATCCATGAAATGAATACCACATAGGAGCGGGAGAGAGGCAGGGGAGGCAGGTGGGAGTCTCAGAAGGAATGAGGAGCACGTGGGCAGGCTCTTCTCCAGGTCTTCTCCCACACCTCCCACTCTGGGGCCTTTCATACAGGCAGGATCTCTCACTTCTGCCCCTGGAGCACTGCTGGTCCTTAAGGAGGCTTTAGGGCAAGCTGTGGAAGAAGTATCATGCCTTTAAATGTAGGCAGCACAGAGTGACACTCTCTCATTAGGGAAAGCAGATTCTGATTGATGCAAGGGAATGAGGAATGACAGCCATCATGAGGAGTGGATTGGAAGAGACCAGGGGATGTCTAGACTCCGTGTGTGCACATGTATGTACTATGTGTGTGTGTGCACTTACAGTCTACTTACTTCTCCTCTTCCAGCATGGATGTGAACAGAAAGGATGTACACCAAGCCATTCTAGAATGTTAGTCCATTTGGGTTTCTGTAGCAAAATACCTGAGACTTTCCAGGCGTGGTGGTTCACACCTGTGATCATAGCACTAAAGTGGTTGAGGGAGGAGGACCAGGAGTCTGAGTCTAGGTTGGGCTATGTATAGTAATGTCAAGTCTCAACACACATATGTGCATGAAAACTCGACATAGACAGGTCAGTTTTCAAACCAAAATTTACTCCTCACTGTCCAAGCCTGGGAGGTCCAAGAATAATACACCAGGGTCAAAGATGGTATATTTTACTTACTACATGGTGGTAGGGAGTGATCACTTGAATTTTTCTTTTTTTTTTTTTTAAATAAGAGTACTATTGGTGGGGAACATGGGAGGATGGGAGGGCAAGGGAATGGGGGGATGGATATGTAAATATGAGTAGTAATTAAAGAATTCAAAAAAAGTGAAAAAAAAATAAAAGTGCTAATCCCATTCATCCACTCATGAGACAGTAGAGGCTCCACAGCTTCTCAAAGGCTCCCCCTAAGTTCTATCACATTGATATTAGGTACCAACATGAATTTCTGGTAACACTAACATTCAAACCACAAGGAAGAGTACACTGAGTTGTGTAGTCAAGAGCTTCACTAGTTTCTTGGGTCTTCCACTCTGCCCTGAGAAAAGAGTCTTAATTTCTCATAGTGCTTCCTCGATGCTCATGCTCCTCACATGCCCATGCTCTCACCAACCTCCAGGAAAGCTGCGCTGCTGAGAAGGAGGCATGAAGTTAGCAATGCAAGGCTTCCATTTCTGCAGAAAGATAGGACTCCAGGAAAGTTCATGGCTGGACTGACAGTCCCCAGGGAGCAGGCTGGTAGTAAGCAAGCAAGCTGCTCAAGGAGCTGGTCAGAGAAGAGGGAACAGAACTGGGAAGTGATGGGCTGGCTGGAGGGAAGACCCAAACATCTGACTTGGAGGTCTAGTTCCTTTAAGGGCTCTTGGCACTGATATTATCCGTAGGTATTTTTAACTCACATCAGAAGAAGAGATATGTGCTTAAGAAATATAAAAGCACAACGAATGGTAGAGAGTTGTGAGACATCCTTGTCTTTTTATATATGTGTCCCTTTCGTTAGAAGCACTTGCCATGCATCAAGCTTATCCAATCTGCCTAACTACTATCTGAGTCTATGTCCTCTATGGATACATAATGTAAATAGAGCAAACATACATATTATTAATAGAGACAATTTTTTTAAACCACAAGTGATGACAGTGGTAATGGTAAAACTAAGGCAAATTTTTATCAATTCTGTGCTTCTTAAGGTATTACTGTATTATTGATTGCATCCGGGCAAAGTGCTTCAGAAGCATCATTGCACTTAGTTCTCAGAGCAGTTATAGAGGGTCATGCCTGCTTCACAGATGAGCACACCAAAGCACAATGCATGTAATGGGACTTGTCCAAAGATGCGATTTAGTTTTAATGGCATCCTTGGCTTCCGAAGTAAGAAATACCCACAATGACTAAGAAACTGTGGTTGCTCAGACTAAGATGTGAGAAGTCAGAGCAATTGTGTATGGATTGCCTGTGACATCCATGGGATCCACCTCTGTCCTCTAAACAGGCTGGCAACCTGCTGTGTATTTATCCCTGTTTTGCTGGCAAGAAACTTGCTCAAAGAAGCAAGTAAATGGTGGGCCCATTGGAAGATCTTTGCTACTCTCAGGGCTAGTATGGTCAGAATTGCCTTAGATGGTAGATGTCCTGAGGGCCTTACAGTCAAATTCTCTAAGCACAGCTAAGATATCTTATCGAAATCCAAAATTGTTTTGGTTCAACCTACACTGGAGCTATTGTGGCTGCAGGAATTTTCTCTGACAATGCCAGCCCCTTAAAGACCTTGATATACTGTAGCTCATTTTCCTTTTGGGAGGGAAGAAGGGAAATTCTACCACAGAGACTAAGCGTTTGGCCCAAATCCACACAGCAGACAGGAGGATAATGAGGGAGCCGGGAATAAATTATACCAGACAGGTTTTCCAATTCTCAGCTCGATGCTTTTTCTATGAGACCATCCAGCCTCAAGTAACTCATTCGTTAGCTGCCTATCCTTTGCAAATATGCCCAATTCCTTGCCATTCTCTTTCAGGGCCTTTGCTTTCTTTCATATTTCAGACAGGGGCTCCTTTGCTGAACATTCTGAGTGACATGGAAGGCGGCATCCATGTCTGTTCACCCCCAGGCTTGGTTAGGGACCTGTCTTTCTCTTTCCTGTAAAATGATATGCACATTCTTTGCTAGTGCAAAGGAGTTGTGGAAAGTCATTTTCTCCAACCTGGTGTATGGGTAAATTAATCTAGCATTACAAACCCCATAACAGCGTTAGGTGAGCTGTGTGTAATAGGTTTAGGCAGTGAGTCTCCGGAGCTTAGCCTGTTCAGCATAAAAAAGCCATAGAAATCCCTCTCTCCGTGAAATCCTCCTGCACACAGTTCAGGAAATGTACAAGACAGCAAGGATACAGTCAACCTATTGGAATTCTTTTTGAAAAGAAGAGGGAGGAATAGGAGGAGAAGCCGATTGCAGAAGCAAACTGTTGATGGCCAACTTCTAGCCTTGTTAGGAAGGTTATCCTGCAGTCAGGACTCTGTAGTCATTAGTGGAGGAATTCCGTCGATGGGGGTGGGGGGGGTCAGGTCATTTAATAACATGTCAATATTAAGTTACATCATAAATAATCAGAACTTCCTGCATATTTAATGGGAACTTTGTTGTTTAAATTTGGAAACTATCCAAATTGGAGACAAGTGACTTCTGTTATTGTTTAGCTTTATGGGTCCAACTTACTGTGGGGTTTTGCTGTTGTTTTGAACTTTGGTACTTTCAGCAAAGAGTGAAAAAGAATGGCCATAAAGCAATCGACTCATGGTTATTTTCCCTCCCCCTTTCAGTTTTAAATTGATTAATGCTTTTGTCTTTATATAAGATCAAGCAAAATCCATAGTCATAGCCAAGAGCTAAACATGGGGAATTGCTGTTTAGTTTGTACACTGTTAACAGATAGAATCAATTACCTCAGTCAATTGGTGATGATCACCTCTGACCACATTTGCTGTCACAAAATGGGGCACCTTCTGATAGTTGGCACCACCGTGGCACCACTGACCCAAAACAATATGGCCAAGTGACATGGGTCACTGAAACCCCTCGAGATTATGAGGCAAAATCACCCCTTTCTTTCCTAAGGTGATTTTTTTCAGGTATTTTGTCTCTGACTTTTAGATTTTATGGATCTGTTTTTCTGTACCTGGTTTATTTCACTTAGTTCCACCCACATCATTGTAAATGACAGGATTCCCTTCTTTCAAAAATTCTATTGTGCCAGAAGTGCTGGTGTACAGCTTTAATCCAGCCCTGAGGAGGAAGAGATAGGAGAATCTTTCTGAGTTCCAGCCCAGCCTTGTCTACAGAGAGAGTTCCAGGGCAGCCAGTGCTACATAGTGAGATGCTTTCTTAAAACATCATCACCACCAAGAGTATATATATATATATATATATATATATATATATATATATATAAACATATAGTACTTGTATTCTGTGGTGAACATATGCCACAGATTTCTTGCCCACCTTTCCACTGACTGGCATTTGTGTTACTTCCATGTCTTAACTATTGTAAGTAATGTTGAAATGAGCATGGAGTGTAGATACTTCTCCAGCATACTGATTTCAATTCTGTTGGACGAATGTGTGTGTGTAAGTGCTCATGTGTGTATATCTCTAAGTGGAATTGCTAGATTTTGTGATAATCCTATCTTCTAATCAGTATAAATTAATTGTAGAAAGTGATGGCTTTCATCCGGCATTTTCATATATGCCTATAATATAATTTAACTTATACTTACCTCCTTTACCTCTTTCTCTGGCCCCCTTCTCTAATAACCCCTGTTCCACTTTCAAGTCATTCCACCTCCCCCTATGCCACAAATGAAAGAAGAAAACATGGCATCTGCTTTTCTGAATTTGGCTTAGATAGTAAACATGTTCCTGCAAACGACTGGGTTTTGTTTTTATCCACACTGTTCTCCATAGTGGTTTTGTATTAACTCACATCCTTACCAACAGTGCACAGAGGTTTCTTTTCTTCATGTGCTTGCCAGTATTGCCATTTGTCTTCTTGACAACATGCATTCTAATGGCTGTGTGTTGATATCTCATTGTGGTTTTAGTAGCATTTCCCTGATAAGTAGAGGTATTGAGCTTAAAAAAAAAATTACTCTGTAGGTCACTCATGTCTCTTTTGAGAAATTTAGAAGTTATTCTTTCTTCATTTTTTAACCAGATTCTTTGGTTTCTTGAGTTGTTTGAATTCCTTATGCATTTTGGATGTAGTCCTTTGCCAGGTGCATGGTTACTAATAATTCCTCTGACCTGTGGGTCTTCCTCTCTTCATTCTGTTTCCTGCACTGTGCAGAAGTTCTTTGGTTTTAGGTCATTCTATTTGTCTACTTTTTCTTTGTTTCCTGTGCTTTTGGAATCCAGGAAATCATCTCACAGACCAAAGTCATGGGCTTTCCTTCAGCTTTGTAGTCCATCTGCTTTGAGTGGATTGTTATTCACCGTGTGAGATGGTCCAGTTGTTGCTGAGTCCTTTTCTATTCTAACTGCAAGTTCAGAGGACCTTTGTTAAAAACTAATTGGGTTTTTAAACAGAATATGTGGGTTGTTTCTAGGATTTCTGTTCTGTTCATTGGCTGATATTTTTGTCTTATTGCCAGTGCCATGCTGTTTCAAATTACAATATCTTTACATGTATTTTGAAATCAGGGTCTATGATGACTCTAGTTTTGCTTTTTTTTTTTTTTGTTAATGATTATTCAGGCTATCTGGATTCTTTTCTAGTTCTGTAAGAGTTTTTTTCTTTTTTTTAAAATTGGAATTTTCACAGGGATTACATTCAATCTGATCTGTGAATCACTTTAGTTACTGTGGGCATATTAATAGTATTAATTCTCCCACTCTATGAATGTGGATAGCTTTCTATTTATTGCTCTACCAATGGCCTTCATCAATGTTTTATAATTTTCCCTGTACAGACCTTTCACCTTCTTTATTAGATTTGCTGTATGTTTTATGCTATCATGAATGAGATTTTATTTATTTCTTTTTCTGAGAGTTTATTGTAGGTATGCAGTAAAAATACTATCCATTATTTATTTTATTACTTTATTATTATCATTGTGCATGTGTATGAGTTCGATTGTGTGTGTGCACAGTATGGATGTGGAAATTAGAAGAAAACTTTCAGGAGTTGGTTCTCAGTTCTTTCCTTCCACATCTTTTAGTAGTACTTTCTCTCCTTCAACAGAGAGATCTGGGATTTGAACTCTAGTCATTAGGATTGCACAACAAGTGCTTTTATTCTCAGAGACATCTTACTGGTCCAATCTTTTTATTTTTTATTTTTATTTTATTTTATTAGTTCAAATTAGGAACAGCTTGCTTCAGATGTCAATCTCTTCTCCCTCTCCCTCCCCATCCCCCAACATCCCACCTGCCCCAAGGCATTCCCCCTCCACTCCCCAGGCAAGGTAAGGCCCTCAAAAGGCCACATCATCCTGGGCCAGGCCTAGGCCCTTCCCCATGTGTCCAGGTCAAGAGAGCATCCCTTCACATGGGATGGGCTCTCAAAATCCCTTCTTTTTTTTAATGGTCCAATCTTTTAATATTAATTTTGTAAACTTCAACTCTACTTAATCTGTTTATAAGTTCTAACAGAATACACACACACACACACACACACACACACACACTCACAGAGAGAGAGAGAGAGAGAGAGAGAGAGAGAGAGAGAGAGAGAGAGAGAGAGAAAGTCATCACCAAATAGATAATTTCACTTCTCCTTTCCTATACATCCTGCCCTGTCCTCTAAATAGGACTTCTAGTACTATATTGAATAGATAAAGTGAGAGTAGGCATTCTTATCTTGTTCCTGATCTTAGAAGAAAAAAAATCAACCTGTTACCACTGATTGTGATGGTAGCTGTGGACTTGTTATATATGTTGTTTTTGTGGTCTTTCTACACCTATTTTCAATAGCTTTTAAATCACAGGTGAGTGTTGAATTTCTCAAATGCTTTTTTTGCATGTATTAAAATGATCATGTGGTTTTTGTCCTTTCCTTTGTCATCATGGCATATCATAATTGATTTACATCTATGAAGTCATTCTTGCATCTTTGCATCTCACTCGATCAACTTGATCATAATGAACAATCTGTATGCTAGTTGTGCTATTTAGCATTTAATTATTGTGAGAAAATACTTAAGAGAAATGATTTAAAAAGAGGAAGGTTTATTTTGGCTCACTGTTTCAGAGGCTCCAGCACACAGTCAGCTGGCTCCATTATTTTGGCTTAAGGCAAGGCAGAATAGCATGGCAGTGGCAGTGTGTGGAGGAGAAGGTCCACTTTATGGAGGCCAGGAAGCAAAGAAAAGGCACAGGGCTAAGGACAAGAGATTCTCTTCCAAGAACCACCCCCACAGTCTACATCCTCTGGCCAGACTCTACTGCCAAATCTCAGTCTCTGCACAGTAATGCCATCAATTTGTGAGTCCATCAGTAGATTCATCTCTTAGCTGGGTTAGGCACCAGCTAGTTGTCAAAGGCCCAAGCCTTTGACACATAACCTTTGTGGGAGCATATTGTCTATCTAAACTATAACACTATTGTTTTGTTGAGGATTTCTTCATCTGTGTTTACCAGGAGTATAAACCTATAGTTTTTTTTCACTTTCTGTGTCCTTGCTTGACTTTAGAATCATGTTGCTTTTAAATAGTGGAGACTTGGATTGTTTCTAATCAATCACAGAGACAGTGCACTTGCCGTATGGATGGGATTTCCAGGATAAATTTACAAACTGAAATGGCAGTGACCGTAGGCTCAAAGTGTAGAAGCATGCTCCATTTGGTACATATTATTACTTTTTTTTCTTCCCTCAAGAGTTATGTCCTATTTTCTCCCTAGGGGCAATGTATGAGATTCAGTGTAGAGATTACGATTTCCATTTTATGAATGAGGAAACCGAGGCATGGAAAATGCAAATGACACTCAGCTGACACACACAATGGCACATAAATCACGTATGCCATTCATTTGGTATATATGATTTATAGCTACCTATTTTATACATATAAGTAGGCATAAACCTTCAACAACTTTGTTACAAGCTCTCTGTGCTCAAAAACTTGCTAATGAGGGGCTGAAGAGATGGCCCAGTGGTTAAGATCACTGACTACTCTTCAAGATGATCCAAGTTCAATTCCCAGCACCCACATGGCAGCTCACAATTATCTGTAACTCCAGTCCCAGCGGATCTGAAACCCATGGCAAAAACACCAATGCACATTAAAAGAAAAACAAAACAGAACAAAAAACTTCCTAATGAACAGACACTGAGGCAAGAATTAAGTTAACCCCAGATATAAAAGAGGGAAAAGAGAAACAAGAGAGGCAAATTGGAAAACCAAACATAAAGGGATATGTGGCCATTAGAGGCATGACTGACTCTCAGCCATGGAAAACCAGGAGGTGTTTCCAGACAAGATGCAAGGAAACCCATGCCTGGAGGAAGGGATAAATAATTTAACTGATGCCCTTCTTATGTTTTATGGGGAGATAACACTTATACATTTGAATGATGTCTTTTTGCCTTTGCAGTAGATCTTAGGAAGCCAGATCCTAAGTTCTTTAGGTCTAGAAATGGTGATAAGCAAGCCAGACATGGTGGTGCATGCCTATAATCTTAGCACTCCTAAGGTAGAGGGAGGATAGATCTCTGTGAGTTTCAGGCCAGCCATCTAGGGCTACACAGTGGGGACACTGTCTAAAAAAGAAAGGGAAAGGAAAGGTAAGGTGGTGCCTAAAGCAGCTGAGAGTTCCGGATGGGTCAGGCTACCACAAAAGCCTGCAAATCTTGTCCCCTAAAGCAAGTTTAATAGCATTTCCTTCCACCTGTTTAGCTTAGTTTTTTATGCCTAAAGGGAGTTCCATAGATTTTATTGATTTTATTATTATATGTCTATTCATTGTATAAAGGGTGTGCTTCATTCTAATATTTTCATATTATATATCATGTACTTTGATCATACTCATCCCTCTGTGTAGGTTAGTTTTTTTTTTGTTTTGTCTTTTTGATACAAACTATAATCTCCTGAGAAGAGGGAACCTCAACCTAAGAACTGCATCCATCAGACTGACCTGTAGGCAAGTCTATGAGGGTTCTTCTTCTTCTTCTTCTTCTTCTTCTTCTTCTTCTTCTTCTTCTTCTTCTTCTTCTTCTTCTTCTTCTTCTTCTTCTTCCTCTTCCTCTCCTTCTCCTTCTTTTTCTTCCTCTTCCCCTTCCCCTTCTCCTCCGTCTTCTTTTTCTTCTCCTCCTTCTCCTCCTCCTCCTTCTCCTCCTCCTCTTCTTCCTCCTCCTCCTCCTCCTTCTTCTGTTTTTATGTTTTTTCAAGACAGGGTTTCTCTGTGTAGCTTTGGAGCCTGTCCTGGTACTCGCTCTGTAGACCAGGCTGGCCTGGAACCTTCAGAGATCTGCCTGAGGCATTTTCTTGATTAATGATTGATGTGGAAAGGTCCAGCTGGCTGTGGGTCGTGCCACCTCTGGGCAGGTGGTCCCTGGGTATAGAAGAAAGCAGGCTAAGCAAGCCATGTGAGCAAGCCCCGAAGCATCATTCTGCCATGGGCTCTGCTTCAGTTCCTGCTTCTGGGTTCCTGCCTTGAGTTTCTGCCCCAAGTTCTCTTGCTGATCAACTTGATGATGCACATGGGAGGAAAATTTCCAATATTTATGTTTCTGAGTTTGGCTTGTTTTGCTTAATACAATGACCCCCATTTCAATGCATTTTCCTGAAAGTGAGATAGTGTTGTTTCTTTTTATGGCTGAATAACCCCCCCCCCCCCGTGTGTGTTGTGTGTGTGTGTGTGTGTGTGTGTGTGTGTGTGTGTAAAAGGGGAGGCATTGTTTATTTATCCATGGGGTATATTGTTGTGGGATTTCTGCCTGGTTCCATAGCCGCCTCAGAGCCCCCAAATAACACACGAGACACTATATTAATTATGAAACTGTTAGCCAATGTCTGGGGTTTCTTATTGGCTAGCCCTGACTTAATTTCTAACCTATGACTACTAATCTATGTATTTCCACGTGGTCTTCTCTTACTGGAGAAATGTTGGAAGACATGCTATTCCTCTCATATCCTACATTGTGACTCCTGTGCCTATACCTCCCAGAATCTGTTTTCTTGATGATAATTATTCTTACTGGGATGAGATGGAACTTCAATGCAGTTTGGATTTGCACATCCCTAATGGCTAAGGATGTTGAACATTTTTCATGTTCAATAAAAATTTTTAATAAAATAATTCATTTGAGCTGATAGCAAAGGCATTCTTACTGTGGTGAGACATTAAGGTATGGCAGGAGGCCAGTCTCCAGACCCCAGTTTCCTAGGTCTGCACACCAGCTCTGCCACTAACTAGCTGTGTGATCTAAGGGACCTCACATTTCAGTTCTTGTTTTCCAATCTTATATGGAGCTAAAATTTAAGCTAATACTTACCACCTAAGAGGAAGTATATGAATACCATAATGATTATATCTAGCTTTTAAAGTTGTTACTGGTATGTCTAACTTTTATTAAGGGCTCTTTTTGTTTCATCTCAATTCTCTATTAACTCTCGGTGTAATTGTCTTCTCTACTTGGTAAACAATGAAATCGAGACTCCGAGAATTCATGACTCTTTAGCAAAGGCTTTTCCAAAGTCAAATGCAGTAGGGTAACTACTGAGCTGGGCGGTGCATACCTCTAATCTCAGCACTTGAGAGGCTGAGGTAGCAGGGTCATAAATTCAAGGCTACCCAGGGTACATAGTAAGACTCTACTTCAAAACAAAACAAAAACAAAACCCCAGAGCCCTAGAAAACAAAAAACTAATCAGCATAGAGGGATGAGTATGAGTGAAGAACATGATACATAACATGAGATAGAACTAGAATTTGATTGTATTCACGCTTTGATGTCATTTTTGGGGAAGCAGTTTTAATATTTAATATTTCCAAAGCATCCAGTTTAGTCTAGAATTCTTTGGATGCATAATCTACCTTAACACTAAGTCATTTGGTAGTACCATCAATACTTTTAATAAGTAACTTTAATAATTTGGCGACTCTCTGCTTCTAAAATATAAACTGTGATCATAACAAAGACCTACCCAATCCTGTCATAACTATTTTTTAACCTGAAAGAAATGTCCTTTTCTTTAATCTGTCTTTTTCTTTCTGTCTTATCTTCCTTAACCCTTTCCAGCTCACAGTCTGGATTCTATGATCGATGATTTAATCAGTTTCTTGCTATTCCTCTGCAATGTTCTCTTCCTACCCGCCCCTCCCCCCCCAGCAAAACTCCAGGTTTGGACTGCTATGTTCTCTCTGCCTGAGTAGTTACTTTGACAAAGAAAATCCACACAGTCATACAGACTATCACTATAAACGCACAATCCTCAACTGTAGCTACGGCCTCAGCATCAGTAGTCAATTCTGTGAATGATTTTTAGATTTCATGTTTCCACTCTTACTTTTCATAATGAATATTCTGAGGCTTTGACACCTTCCTCAAACATTATTCCCACAGCTTGAGTTCACCAAACACCTGTACTATAAATTCATTAGGGGGTTTTCAGACACTGGAGGTTTAAAGATCTATCACTAGCTAGAACTTTCTACAACTCCGTTTTACTCCTAAGTGGTCTCTTCAACTTTTGTGATGGAAATGCTACCCTATACTTGCTATAGGCTGGATAGGAATGTCCCCGAAAGTGGTAGTAGCACCCGTAAGAAGAGACAGGGCCCAGAGACAGGGTTTTGGTCACTGGAGCAAATATTGAAAGAAAATCTGGAACCCCAGGGCCTTCCTTTCCTCTTTTGTATCTTGGCCTATGAAGTGTGCTGCCCTGGCACAAGTCCAATGATGACAATTATGGTTTATAACCTCCTGTAGTAGTGACCAAACACCATGGCCTAGGCAACTTAAAGAAATACTGTTTAATTGGGCTTATGGTGTCAAAGGTTTAGAGCAGTGCTTCTCAACCTTCCTAATGCTGTGACCCTTTAATACAGTTCCTCATGCTGTGCTGACCCCAACCATTAAATTGTTTCTTTGCTACTTTATAACTGTAATTTTTAAATTGAGCTATACATTTTTTTCTCACTCCCCTTCCTTCCTCTTCTCTATAACTGTAATTTTGATAGTTATGGATAGTAATGAAAATATCTGATATGCAGGATATCTGATATGCAACCCTTATGAAAGGGTCATTTGACCCCCAAAGGGTTTGCCACTAGTGGTTGAGAACCACTGGTTTAGAGTCTATGATGGTGGGTCAAAGACATGGCAGCATGACCAGCTGAACAGTCTCATCTTGATCCACAAACAGGAGCCAGAAAGAGGCACACTTTTTATAACTTCAAAGCCCATTGACACACCTCTTCCAACAAGGCCACACCTCCTAATCCTTCTCAAACAGTTCTACCAAGTTCGGACTAAGTATTCAAACATAGAAGTCTATGGGTGCCATTCTCATCCAAGCAATCCTGTGAACCAAATAAACTTCCTCCCTTTTAAAAGCTGATTAAGTTTTTTTAAAAATAATAATGTAAAACTACTAACACATACTAATCACTTTCAAACTTAAGTCCAGCTTGGATTTTTCCACCCAGTAGAAATGTGCTTGGGGACTCCACAGTGTTATGATTTGAATGTTAAATGTGTTCTACCAGGTCTCATGCTTGAATGTTTGATCCCTGGCTGATAGCACTGTTTTGAGGAAGTTAGGGAATACACTGGGACATGTGGCCTAGTGGGCAGAAGTGGATTGAGTCTATGTCTACAAGCCTCTGCTCCTGATTTGGACTGCCTGGTCAGTCCTAAAGCAGCAGAGTAGTTCATCTTTGTTATTATTGCTAATAATAAACAAACACAGACTGGGTCTTTTGGCTCATGGTTCTGGAGTGTGAGGTCTAAGGCAGCAGTTCTCAACCTGTGGGTTGCAGTCCCTTTGGGGGCCAAATGACCCCTTTGCAGAGGTTGGCTAACAACATAAAAACTACAGATGTGATTCATAACAGTAGCAAAATTACAGGTATGAGGTAGCAATGGCTAGGGGTCACTACAACATAAAGAATTGTATTAAAGGGTCACAGCATTAGGACGGTTGAGAACCACTGGGGTAAGGGCTTCATCAGGTAGGGTCCTGATGTGGCATAAGGCATTGTGTAGTCAAAGACGGAAATCTCTCTCTCTCTCTCTCTCTCTCTCTCTCTCTCTCTCTCTCTCTCTCCCTCCCTCCCTCCCTCCCTCCCTCCCTCCTTTCACAGTCATCAGGATAGTATCCAATCCTAATCACTCACCAAAGACCACACCTGTAAATACCAGCTATAATAAATTTTTATTCTCATACCTCACAACAGGGATTAAATTACAACACATAAAACCTTGGGGCACACTCATACCACAGCAGGAAGCATCAAACTCCCTCAAACCTATTCTTGTATTGATGCTAGATGACTGCTCTAAATACAGTTGTGTTACATCTCTTGCCCACTCCAAACCCTGCACTGGTTTTCCAATGCCTGGAAGGCCTGTGTTCTTCATAAAATCCACATGGGCTTTCTGTGAACTGGCTTGTGCTTATTTCTGCACTGTCTTTAACAGTGTGCTCCCTGTCCAGACCATCTTTGGTCTTTATCACTTTTCACTGGCCAATTCCTTCTCTCCTTTGAGCCTAGGACCAAGAGTCACTTCTTTTGAGAATCCTTTTTAGAAAGAGCCACACTTCCAAACTCTGGACAGAATTGGCTACACTGCCTTTATGTGCCACAGTACATTGCATGGAAGATGTCCCAGTGTACTTATCTGTATATGAGATTGTGTGCTGTGGAATATTATTTTAACTATGAAAAGATGTTACATTTGTTTATGCTGTAAAATACTACTTTCACTGAGTAAAGGTGTGTGACATTTGTTTCTGCTGCCTCTGTTAATGATATAAAGGTGTGTTACATTTGTTTCTGCTGCCTCTGTTAATGATATAAAGGTGTGTTACATTTGTTTCTGCTGCCTCTGTTAATGATGTAAAGGTGTGTTACATTTGTTGATGCTGCATCTGTTTAATTAAGTAAAGATGTGCTGCATTTGTTTCACCTTGCCTGCCTAAGGCGCCTGATTGATCTAATAAAAAGCTAAATGGTCAATAGCTAGGCAGGAAAGGCTGTCAGGCAGAGAGACTAAGTAGGAGAAATCTAGGCTTGAGGAGAAGGAGAGGAAAGAATGAGGGAGAAAGGAACAATCCCTGGGCAAGAAGCCAGGAAGCCACCAGCCAGCAGGACACTAGAAGCAGTGAAAGTAAGATATATAGAAGGAAAGAAAAGTAAAAAGCCCCAAGGCAAAAGGTAGACAAAAAGAAACATGTAACTTTAAAAGAGCTAGCCAGAGACAAGCCTAAGAGCATTCAAAACTTGTAAGTCTCCATGTCATGATCTGGGAGCTAGTTGGTGGCCCAAAAGAAGAGAAAGTCTGGTAAATTTTGAGTTCTCTGAAACTTGAGATATGTAATTTTTTTTTCTGTGTACTCCTGTGTCTACTGGTGGCATGGAGTAAGTACTTACTAATTTTAACATACATGTTGAAAAAGTGATTCATTAATGAAAAACTATTTTGCATCTGAGATGACTTGTCCAATTTACAAATAGGCAGTAGAGGAGGAATCTGACCTACTAAGTTTCTCAGGGTTGATTCTGAGAAACATTAGGCATAGTGATATTTGAATAGCACTATTAGATTTAGGTGGGGGAGGTGTCCAAAGTCAAATGAGCCCCCAAAGAAAAAGCTGGAAGTGTTTGTAGTGGCGCTGGTGTCTAGGGGATGTAGATTCTTTAGAATGCCACTAGACTTCTACTCCATGTACACAAAATTTATTTCTGTTAAATCTTATTTTTTCTATAGGAAGGTGTCTTTGCTGAATAAAAATATCTTTTTCTGTATCTTGCCTGAATATCTTAAAAATATGGAACAAAGGAGGGCAAGCCAGATTTAAAGCTTTTTTTTTTCATTTTTTATACTGATTTTCTTCTCCAAGGTATTCAGAAATACTCTGCACTCTAAAGCAAAAAGGTAGGTGCATTCTTTTGAAGCTCAGTACAGAGTAGCTGTGACCACCAAGTATCATCATCATTAAAACTCTTTTTAAATTAATAGTAATGGCCATAGGGTTAAAAGAAACTAATAATAATAACTATTATTATTAAAAGTTACAATCCCAGGATGCCGAAGGAGTGGCAGGTACTTCTCAGAGAATATCATAATTAGGAATTGTCCCCACCCCCACCCCCCGCTTTTGTCTTTAAACAACTAATGTTCACCGAGCTCAAATAATTTGGGTGCAGGTCAAAGGGAGTAGTTGAGAAGATTGCTGGGCCAAAAGGCAAGATGCTTGCGCCAGGAGACACGGAGCCTTTTCAAATCCCTCAGAATTTTTGTCACCTGCCTCAGTGAAGGCAGCGTGGGTGAGCTGGGGAATCAAAGCAAGCTGCCTAAGGAACTGAACTCAGGGAATTATGAAAAGGCAAAGGGACGTGGTTGAATGGCAATCACAGGGTCACTAGGGAAGAGCAAAAATACTAGGTGGCTCCTCAAAAGGTAGGCGAGTGTGGCGGGGTGGGGCGGGACCTGGGCGGGAACCGGGAAAGTGCTATGGGGTGCACCGGGCAGGAATGCCTCCTCTCCGGGGCGAGCGAAGGTGAGGGGAGAGTGAGTGCAAACCCGACGGGCGCCTCCGTATCTCGCCTAAGCAGCTCGTCCTCACCGGGTCTGCAGCACCCGAGGCTTCCCCCTCACTTGTCCAAGGGGGTGTCGGTGTGGAGCGGGCGGACAGGTGGCTCGCAGGTTCCAGCGCGCGGGGCGTCCCCCCTCGGAGTAGTGGTACGGCCCTGCCCGCCGCTGATCTGGCAGGCTGCGCGCGCACCCCGCGGCGGGGCGCGGGCCGGGGAGTCCCGGCCTCTGCGGCCCGCCTCCGTCTCCGCTGGTGCCCTCCTCCCTGGGCTCTGGTGCCGGGCGTCCGCGCGCTCCTCCGCGGGGGAGGAGCGCGGCCGCGGGGGCGCGCCCGCGGACTCCGCCCCCAGCTCCCCTCCCGGAGCCCGGGTGCCCGGCTCGCGCGGCTCGGTACGAGACGGGGACCTCGCGCCGCCCAGCGCCTCCGCCCCGCGTGTGAGGCGCCGCGCCCTCCGGCCGCCCTGCCCGGTGCATGGAGGGGCCCGTTCGGATCGCAGCCGCCGCCGCGCCGCCGCCAGCGCGCGGGGGGATGACCTGGGGGTGGCTCTCGGAGCCGGCTGCCGCGCAGGAGGTCTGGGGGCTTAGCCAGCCCTGCGGAGAGGTGCGGGGGTACCGCGGCAGGGTCCCCGAGGGTGGCCCGTGGTCACGGCTCGGGAGCGGGAGGTCCTGGGGAAGCAGAGGCCAGCCTGCCCTCAGGATGCAAGGGGTCCGGGGTGGAAGGGCTGCTGAAGGATGCCCCGCAGCCGGCTCACCGCCGCGTCCTAGGGCGCTTGGAGCCACTTCACAGGAGGAGGCGGGGTGAGGTGTCAGTGACATGCTGAGGTCTTGGGAGATCCGCCAGGGCAGGTGGGATGCAGCGTAGCAGAGGGCGCCAGCGCTTTTCCCAAGGGAGCCAATTCTGTCTCCCCTCTCCATCCCCGCAGAGTGCCGAGGAGAGACAGTGATTTATGTGTAGGGAGAAGCAAGAGAAATTTCCTGCACAATGTATCTTTCTCTGCCTTCACAGACTCAGTGACTTCCCAGCCCCAGGGAGTGTATTTTTCCTGCTCTTCTGTAAAGCTTTCTGCGGCTTCGCATTATCATTTACTAAATACTTTAAATACATCGCTATTTATTTCAGCCTGTAGCTTCAGACCTTTGTTGCTTTCTCTCCACTTTTAGGAATTTCAGTAATAAATCACCGAGGAGGATAGATAGACTTCCTTGCCCTTCGCTTCATTGTTCTCTCTAACCCCACCAAATCAGGTGGAAGGCCCTCGAGAAAGAACTCCACAGAATGCCTGCCTTTCCTCATGGGGGCCACAGAGGGTGGCAGGTGTTTTAAGGGCAGGCTGCTCCCTAGTTGGGCTGTCGAATTTAGGGAACCTCATTAACAGAAAGCCAGCCTTTGTGTCCTTAATCAGACACCTTGGGAAACAGGAGGTTGCACTAAAAGGTAACGTGAGATTTGGTCTCAGGCCAATGCCAGGAATGATGAAAGGGGCTAAGTGAGTGAATTCAGAGTCCATGCCTCACTGATACCATACGCCTCGGATTCCCAATGGAAGCTTGGCATAGCTCAAGGACTGTCTGCCAGAAGGAGGTGGGAAGGGGGCTGGAGAAGAGGTGCCTTATTTCTAATATAATTCTAGATATTCTGTTACATTTTTATAACTCTTCCTTTCCAGGTTACTTACAGATGAAAATGTGGGTTATGGATATTTTAACTTTTAGGATAAGACGAGAGAAAAGTCTTCTGAGTTTTTCTGGGAATTTTAAATTAGTGTTGAACTTGAAAGAATTCTTAGAAACTCGGTGAGGCACTGAATTCTGTAGTCTGTTACGCACATGTTGAAGTAAATTGCTACATGCTTTAAGTTATATGAGAAGGATGGAGAAAACCTGTTTCATTTTGTAAAGACGTGCCTTGGGTGTGTGTTTGGCAGTGTGTAAAGGAGAAACGTTTACATTTCTATAAAACGCACAAGTGTATATTGTTTAACTTTCTTGCAAAAACTCGGTTACAGTATTTGGGAAGTCTTTCTTTGAATAGTTTAATCACCTAGCAAAACCAGTCACTAGAGGTGCTGTGCTATTGTTTGTGTAGTAACTCACTTGGGATGCTTTGATTGACTGCTGCAGTTCTCATCAGCTTCTGGTGTGCAAAGTACTTAAACAGCACTGACTTTCAAGCAGTGCAAAGAATCCAAGGACCTGACATACACTGATCTAACTTGAGTAGGTTGTTTCCTGCATCTTCCCTACTTCTGGCAGGTTTTGCAGGTGGCGTTAACTTCACTTTAAGATAGGACCCTCCCCCATCATCAGGGCATATATATAAAGGCATGCCTAGGGATAGGACCTTGTGTCATAAGGTGGCCCTCCACAAAAGTCAGGTAAAATGTAATAGTTAGTTATGACTTTCCTCTTGTTTTTATGCTTTGTGTGCATTCTCTTATGGTTCTCTAATTTGTTTCTTGCATTTTCTTTTCTTTTTTTAATGACAGTAGGATTTTTCCTCTCTGGAAATGTTTCTTTTGTGAACTTGTAGACTAAAATGTGATGAATATTTCTAAGTAAAATACTAGGGAAGTGATTTCAGGGATTAAACATATCTTTGTGAAATCAAGGGAAGAATCAAAGTGATAAAAGATAATGAATTGGAAAATTTGTTGTTTTAAAGTGTGTTATTAGTTAACATGTGATCAGCATCTCTACAGTATAGAATTATAGCTAGGAGAGTACATTAGAAGTGTAAATGAATTGCCTACAGGTAGGCTTTCTTTAGCTTAATGATCTTAATACAAACTAATTAAAATAGGAATTTGGAGTCTGGTTGCTAACTGTACTGCTTTGAAGAAATTATTTTTAAACATTGTGTTATTTTATTTGTTTGTTTTTGACTGATGCTTTTTATTCAAGAGATTTACTCACCTAGATTGAATTTGAAAAGGTTACATTGTTTTTATTTACACTTTTACATTGTATCCAAACACTCTGTGGGATAAATTTTTATTGTGTAGGTGGCATGCACCCGCTATGCACAGGAGGGGAGGGTTGTGTTTGTTTATTGTTAAAATTAAGGGGTAGTACACAAGAATATACTTAATGTCACTTTTAAAATACTGGGTTACATTGAAATGAAAAGTGGTGAGTTTTTTTTTTTTTTCCCTTAAAAAAAAATTCCTTCAAGTTTTCTCTCATTGTTTGTGCACTTTCCCTCCATTGTCAGGCTTAAAACATACAGTATCATTGTCATCTGTCCCCTGAATAATGGTCCTGAGGTGATATTATTAATGTGGCTTTTTAAAATCAAACTAATTATACTTGCCTAAAAGAGCCACATGTGTGTGATTCTAGCTGCCTGGTGCCTTTTGAGAGCCCTGGAGACAAGCTAGTGAATAGAGCTGAAAATTCATTCTGTATTTGATTAAATGGAACAGACTCGCTGCTCCTTACCCCAGCAGGGGCTGTGAGATCTCTTGATCCCCGAAGCGGCTCCTAGACCCTGGGAATTCCATTAGCGAGCACCTGAGGAATTTCTGCCCTGCAGTGCCTTTTTTGTATGTGTGTATGTGTATGTGTGGAGAGAGAGTGGAGCTGAGTAGTGATGGGGAGGGGGGAGTAGAGGGGGCGGAGAGCAGGCTGCAGTAGAAGGCTCCATATGTTAGCAGATCTAAAATCAAGGCATGACTTAACAGCTTATCTTGTAAGAGAAAAGCCCAACCCAAAGGCGGACTGCTGGTGGGGGACTTTATTACAGGCAGGGCTGTGGTGATGTGCTGTTAGCACTGAAGCGAACCCTAGTGTAAGTACAGAGAGCTGCTCTGCTCTCCCTCTGAGCACAAGCATATACACGTTTGCAGCCTTGGTAAGTTTTCTTTGAATGACCTTTGGATAAATATGTGAAATTGTATTACAGTGTGCTCTTGCCTGTAAGGGCTGGTATATTGTGTAATGACTTAAAATTTTAGAGCAAAGTCGGGCTTTTACGGCATGTCGATTGCCTGTACAAAACTGAAATGCTTGTTTAGAATAGGCATATTTTAGTTTATACCTTTGTTTCCATCTGATCTTGTTATGTTTCTTCTTTTTATAGAATTTAAATTCATTTCAGATTTCTTTTTCTGCTACCGTTTTAAGGACTTCTGTTGGCTCTCCAGTATTTTGTGCCATTGCTGTGCAGACTTGCCAGCAGCCCCAAGTAAATGAAAATATAATTTTCCAAAAACATTCTGCAGAATTTCTGGGGCAGATTTGTGGAGAAGCATTGGTGTGTCTCCTTCTGCTCCCTTTTCCTCTGCCCTCGGTATAGTTTGGAAACATTTCGCTTTTCTTCAGAGCCCAGTTCACTTCTTGTGTACTTTTCACAGAGGATGGGTTGGGGTTTGTGGGTGGTATTGTTAATTGATTTTCATCTTCTGAGACTGTGAATCACAATGTGAATAGTTTCAGCTCATGTAGAATGCAGCGGCATGTTTGATGGCTGCTGTGATATATTTTATTGCTAACTAAAATCATGTAGATTGTGCAGTTCTTTTCTTCCCATTCCCATGTAGTACCGTACCTGGTTCTTACAATATATGTTTAGAATATAAAGAACCCCCTTTGAGAATGTGTTTTAACTATTTTCCTCCTTCATCGGGAACATGCCACCTAAGATGAAGATTGACTCTGAAGTCAGCTCCAGTCTGACTTAATAGTTTAGTTACTGTGCAGTATCTTTTGATGGACAGAGATAATTAAAAACAAACAAACAAAACTTTATGTAACATTTTGTTCTGCTGCATGTGAATTAGAATATGAGTAGGAGCTTCAATTCTTGGATGCCAAGGATGTGCCTTTTAATAGAGAAAAAAGGTGTATGCTGTTTACATTATTGAACTTGTGTTACACATTCTGCTCATGTTTCCTTGCTTGAAGCTGTGTGTTGACTTTTATTTTTATGTTATGGCAATAGAGATTGAATTGAGACGTTGACATACAACTTGCTTTTCAGCTACTCCTTTTATTGTTTATGTGAGCTTGAACAATGATCTTGAACTAGCCTTAGATCCTTTATCTGTAAAATGGGGATTAAATGGGTAGAATATATCCCCACTGTGGGATTAAATGAGTTAATGAAAGTAAAACATTTGGCAGATAGTAAAACTTCTGTAAATGTTAGCTGCTGTTATTTTTATTGATTCCTCCTGTGCCTGTTAGTGTATTACTTTGGTCCAAAAGTGATTCCTTTCAAGTTCTAAATAAGGAGGAAATCTTGGAAGTTTGTAACAATGTGTCCCATGTAATTGCTACAACTCCATCTGTTAAAATTTTCTTAAATTTCCAGTTGAAACTTAGAATGCATTTGGTAATGATGTGTGGAGCCTTTCCAATATGGGCAAAAGTATGCACAAGGGTACACCCCTGTATGCAGTGAGCAGGGAATGAATAGTTAGGTAAGCACATGCTTGTGCCATCATTAGCTAGTCCAGTTGCATTTCCTTTGCCTGGTAAGGCTCCTTGGTGCCCTTCCTCAGCCTTTCTCTCTCCGCACAGGCAACAACTATGGGAATCAGTCTTGCCATAGGATAATTTCACCTGTTCTTGAACTTGGTAAAGTAGAGTCATACAGTGGCAACTCCTTGTGCCTGTGCAGTTTATCCATGCTATTGTGTGCAGTACTTATCTATGCTTCTAAAGTTGTTACAGAATCTTTTGTGTGTTTTGAAATTTATTTCATTGCCTCATGGAGATCATTGGCAGAAAAAAGAAAAATAACATTTCTCCATGATTTTCTAGAAAACAAAATCCCAGTGGCTATTTTAGAAAAAATAACCATGACATCATTTTTTATATGTAAAACTGAGTTGGAGGTAATTCATTTACCTTTGTTTCCAATTCCTTATGAATTCTCTGATAATACACTTATTTTCTATTTGTGTTTTAGGAGGTAAAGTAAGGAGCTTCAAGATAGGAGTATATGAGCTAGAGTAACATCTTCATGTTCAGGATTAAGCACCTTGGTCAATAGAATTTGGCAGAAATAACCACCAGATCAACTCTAGTGCCCTGTTCTTTGAGTTGAAACTATAACTGCAGAGTGTTTATACATACATACATGTGTTTTTGTGTGAAGATACTATTTTTTTTTTATTAAAAAAGTCTATCAAAAATTGAGGACAACAGGGCTAAGATGTTATGATCTAGGAAGACTTTGAAGAACAAGGCCACACACTTCTGTTGTGGAGAGTTTTACCCACTGCCTGAACAATCACCGTACATCAAGAATCTCTGTGCTTTTTGAAATTCCTTAATATGGGGAATGAAGTTTATCCCACAAGCAGTAAAATACAAAACAAAGTGATAGCAATGGATGTGAAGTTTTTCTGTTTCAAAATTTACAGAGGAATATAGTTGAGATGAATAGCTTGTACTATGTTATTAGAAATGTTGACGGAAGGTTTTCTGGATGTTTTGCTTGGACATTAGCCATATTTTTTTCCTCAGGAGACATTGTATTTTTCAGCATTCGTGAGTTTATTAAATCTTTCTATTCATAGCTCCTTGACACAGGTCATTTTTCACAGACAGGCATGGGTAGAAAAGGGTCCCCCTGACTCCCAAGGAACCTGTTAGGGTCAGGATGTCATTAGATGTGGGGACAGTTGAAGAGGCCATTTGTGACTCATTTTTAAAAAGGATTATGTTTTAGACTTGTTTTTGGATATGAGTGTTTTGCTTGCATGTGTATGTATGCCCTCAGAAGAGTTTGTCAGATATTTGAACTGGAGTTACCAACAGTTGTGAACTACCATGTGAGTGTTGAAACAAACCCAGGTCCTCTACAATAGCAAGTGTTCTTACTACTGAGCTGTCTCTCCAGCCTACATCTTTTGTTCTGTAGGGGTACTTGTAGATGCAGATTATTTCCAAAGGAAAGAACTGTCCAACAAATGGAGCCACCTCATGAAAGGTCATGCTGTTTGAAAGGCTGTGAGTCCTTCTGGACTATTCCAATGGTATTTGCCAAGGATGGTGTGTCAGAATCTCATCTGTGGGTGAGAGACTGGACCAGTGACCTCTAAGGACCTTTGTGGAAGTGTCAAGGTTCTATGAGATAGGTTTTCATGCTGTAGCTAGGCCACCTACCTGTCATAGCCTAATTCCAGAGGAAGAAAAAATATGTGTCCTGTTTCCAAATAAATACATTTTCCTAAACTAACCCTGGCTTAAAATTGGAGGCTGCTTCTACTTGACCCCATCTTTGCATTTTAAGTAGGATTCTTAATTTATAGTAACCATTATGTCAGTTTTCTTTCTGTCTTTTTAGAATTTTTGTTGTAAGGGAGAATATGGAGCCAAGATCGTGGTATACACCTGCAAGTCAGTCTAGGCTACATAGTGAAACACTGTCTTTAAAAACAAAACAAAACAAAAATGGAGATAAAATGAGTTTTCCTAACAGTTGGATTTATCAGTATCAGAAATTATGGTACTTGGTAAGTATTTCCATCAGTCTAGTTATTATTCATTCACTCCTACACATTAGATGTAAAGAGTGTCAAATAATCTTTTTGTCTTTCTGTCATCCAAACTTTTCTAAACTTTACTTTTCAAGAGAGAGAAAAACGCATAGAGGGAGAAAGGCCAACACCAGTGACTTAACAACAAACTATCTAGGATTGGTCTGGGATCCACTTTTAGCTATGTGCTTCCTATCTACAAAATGGCATTTTATATAATAATTGGTGTTTAGAATAGTTCCAGCACTGTGTGACCTGAGTCATCAAAGTAATATTCTTTCTCTTTTATGAAGCAGAAAAAATGTTTAGTTTTTTTTACCATTTTAAAACTTAATTTATTATTATCGTGTGTGTGTTTGTGTGTGTGTGTGTGTGTGTGTGTGTGTGTGTGTGAGAGAGAGAGAGAGAGAGAGAGAGAGAGAGAGAGAGAGAGAGAGGTGATAGGTGATAATGATGTGTGCAGCTGTGGATTTTGGGGCGGAACTTTGGTCATGAGGCTTCTGTGACAGCTCTTTGACCTGCTGAGCCACCCAGCACAAGCACCTCCTGTTCCATATTTATGTGAACATAGCCGCCATCTCTCCTCTACTGGAAGCAGGCCTTGCTCATTTTCTATTCTTTATGGGCTGTTGCCTTATCTCTTCAGATTCCATTTCAAAATTCAAGAGGGGGGATAAAAATGTGAGTGGACTCCCCAAAATATAAGACCTCAGAAGAAATAAACTCCATGGCCCTTTCCTAAACAGCTCCTAAGTCATCACCATGTTCCTGTCTTCCAAACTGTCCGTCCTTTGGCCGAGTAATGATGTTCTTCAAACCTAAGTCTGATCATGTGCTGCTCCCCATAAAAATCCTCAAGTCTCTGACATTTTTATGTTTCCCTTTATTTTAATTATGTATCTTATTTTAATTATGAGTGCATATATGCACGTGAGTGCAAGTGGACAGAGAAAAACATCAGATCCCATGGAGCTGGAGTTACAGGTGGTTGTGAGCTGCCTAACAAGAGTTCTGGGAACCAAACAGTTCCTCTAGGAGAGCAGTGGGCTCTTCTAACTGCTGATCCATTTCTCCAGCCCCTTAAAACTTTATTTGTTGCATGAGGGGATTGAACCTAGGGCTCCATATACACTAAGCAGATGTTCTATCACTGAGCTATGGTCCCAGTGCTTGGAACTTTTGGGGGGTTGTACAAGATCAGTTGTATCCCCAGTGCTTATGCCATCCCCAGATTTGCATTCTGTGAATACACCATGCTTTTTCTCTCTCTCCCATCCCTTTTTTGAGCTAGGGTCTCTTGTGACCTAGGCTGGCTTTAAACTCTTAAACTTCTGGATTTCCTGCCTCCATTTCTCAAGTGGTAGAATTCCAGGTATGTGTTACTATGCCTGCTTTATGGGGTTCTAAGGATAGAACTTAGGGCTATATATGTATGAATCAAGCACTACCAACCGAGCTGTGTTCCCAGCTTGGTGTTTCTCTCTTTCAGGCCGGGAACATGACTCTGAACACTTACATTATGTCATGATTGTATCTCCCTCTGTCAAACTTGTACTATTGAGGACAGTGTAGTTTCCCCTCACCAATCTCCCATTCTCACCCTACTAAGTGTCCAACACTAAAATGTTTTGAAAATGCTGATGTACATTTGAATTCTTGGGAGAATGTTAAAAGTGTAAATTCTAGTTTGGCAGGATGGGTAGAAGTAAAGACTTCCCCTTTCTAACAAGCTTGCACGTGTTGTTATGGTTGGGATCTAAAGTGTGCCCTCCACCCTAAATTCATGTGTTGAAGGTTTGATTGGATTGTGAGGAAGCTAACTTGATCAATGGGTTAATTCATTAACGGGTTCCTACAGATTGGGCTGTGAGGAGGCAGGGTCTAGTTGGAGGAAAGTGGGTTGCTGGGACATGCCTTTGAAGATTGGAGTTCTTGGGATCTACTTTGCTCTCTCTCCGTGCTTCCTGGCTGCTAGGTGGTCAGCAGCCACCTGTGCCATGGGTGTCCACTGTCATGATGTCTTGTCTCACTTCAGGCCTGTGGGGGTTGAGTTGGCAACTATTGTCTGAAATGAAGTCAGTGTGCCAAAGTGAATCTTTCTCCCTTGTTTTCTGAGGTGTTTTATCCTAGTGGAGAGGAACACAATGTTGAGCAGTTAGGTAGAACACAAGGAGTAGTGGGATACTAGGCTCTTTCCTCTAGATCCTTGAGTGATCTCAACACACAATTTTTCTTATAAAAATCAAGTGAAATCATCAATTTTCAATGTCAAATTCAGGGAAAGATCACATAATTCATAATCATGAAAATCGAAGAAAGTTTCAGAAAACAACAAAATATAGCTCAAGGTTAAGAACTGTGGAATATCAACTGCTGGTACTCTGATGCACGCCAGGTATTTTGGATAGTTTAACCATTTTATGTATTTAAAATATGTTTTTATTCTGTGTAACATCATTGGTGCCTAGGGAGCTGAGGTCATGTTTTGCTTGTTTGTGTTTTAACTGGTTATTATTACAGGGGTTCCCTTGAGTGTGTAAATACTAAAAAAAAATACGTTCTGGCTTCTGTCTCTTTGCCAGGGAAATTTCTGACAGTTATTGGGCTTTTGTGGTATCAGAATAACAGTAATTAGTATTCTCTGTTTTATAACAATTTGGTATCTGTTCAGTGAGTAATTGTATACACTGACTGGCTGGAGGTAAAATTGGCAAGGGAAAAGAATGTTTAATGGGTAAAATACTATTTTATCAGGCCATGAGATTACTCTAGTGACATCAGAACTTGGCAGCCCTTTTTAGTCCAATAAAAAGACAAAAAGGCATCATCATCTGGGGAGGAGACCTTTTTCCCCCTGCCTGTTTCTTTTGGCTTCTTTTCCTGATTTTGGCCTCAGGGAGTATGTATAACAAAATAACAACATGGTGAGTCATAGGCATAAGAACTAGGGAGTGAGCAGTTTTAGCTTTAACAGAAGTACTTATCACTCACCTGTGTGTCAGCAGTACCCAGTTCATGCCATGATGGAGACTTGGAGGGCAGGAGGGTAGCCATAGTAAACCCTCGGTCATAAAAGGGGTTCCTCCCCATGGCTTAACATTATGTAGCTTGGGGTTTGAAAACATTTGGTGACTATGTGAGATGATGAGGAGGTGATGAAGGCTGAGTGCATTAATGGAAATGACTTTCAGTTGTTGGCATTCTAGCATCTGAGCTTTAGCTTCAGTCAACCTTGGAACTAGGAAATGGCAAAAGGAAAATTTTGAGTACTTAATAGCTTTAAAAATGTGAGTTGAACCACACTGAAGGCTTACTACTGTTCTGTGCCTATGACTTACCTCTTAGGTACATCCTTCTGCATGATTGCCATTTTATTATTTAGTTATCACAGCATTTATTTGGTGTGTGTGTGTGTGTGTGTGTGTGTGTGTGTGTGTGTGTGTGTGTGTGTATAGGTGCCATGTCTGTGGCATGCATGGAGGCAGAGCGCAACTCTCAAGAGTCTATTCTCCAACCTTGTTGGATTTAGGATTGAACTCAGGTCTTCAGGCCTGTTTACAAACACCTCTACTGGCTGAACTATTGGCCAGTTATTTTTGAGACAGGATCTTGTTGTATACCAGGCTAGCCTTTGTCTTGCAACTGTTCTCCCATCTTCTCCTGAGTAGTGGGGTTTCTGGGGACTCTGGGATTCCATTTTAAAGGAGTTGTTGAGTCTTCTTTAAGCTGTGGATAACTCTGCAGAAGGAAATGGCACATTGTTCTGTATTGAGAAGCACACATTTGTGCTGAAATGGTGCAGATAGGTTAAGCATCTAACTCAGTTCTATGTATGTGTATCTCCTTAATATTTTCAAGCTATATTCTGATTGGATTTGCTCTAGTTTCTAAACTGGTGTGGTTTTGTTTATATTTGTTGGAAAATAGGGCTTAAAAAGACAACATAAGTCCCCTTTGAGGTTATGACAAAAATAAACATCTATTTTCCCTTCAGTCCTGATTCCAAGCTCTAGTTACAATATTTTAAATTATTTTGTATTTTAGTTGGATTTCTCCCTTAAAATAAATTGTATTAGTCTTGCTTTGATTGTCATTATCTATAGGTCTTTGATAGAAACTTCATCATGTGTTTGAGCTAAATTCTTTTGCTTCCTCTCCTGGCTAGCTGAAGTTCATTTTGAGTCATTCTAAGACTGGTTATTACCCGTGGTCTCCTATGAAGCTGGCAAACACAGTTGTCATGATTTGTTATTTCTTTTGTGTTTGAGGATGTATTTTAAAAAGAACTATTGTCATAGTGGTTAGGTCTTAGAATAATTTCACATTTGTTGCTATGACAGCAGCCACAGTGGGGTTTTAAATAATACAATGCAGCTTGCAGAGGTTTGCTATCTGGCCTTTGTGGCATCAAATAAATTTTAGCTCAGGGATTTGACTATGTGCATATGACCAATGTTAATAGGAATCTTTTAGTTAACTCCCAAAGTGGGTTTCCAAAATGTGAACTTTTGGCAAGTCTAGAAAATGTATCTTCCCCCACCCTTGGAAATGATCATAAACATTATTTAAAGGTTACTTGAAGGGTATCAGTATGGAACTTCTTAGTTTGAGATTTTCTTTCCAATATATAGTAGATTACTTCCTAAAGAAAAAATAAGGAAGCGGTTAGCCCTGTGAGCAAAAACTATAACATTTGGTGAGGTTCTTGTTTTCTTAGCCAACTGTGTATATGAAACACACACACACACACACACACACACACACACACACACACACACACACACAGTAGGGAGAACATATTTTACTAGTTGGAATTATAGACGTTAACAGGCATGGAATCAAACCAGGAGGTCCCACATATAAAATTCTATAGTTCTTCAACAGCCCAGAGTGAGAAGTTGTTTTGAGCTGTTCATTTGTACAAATGCGGTTCTTTTCTCATTTCATGTTGAAATGTGAGTTTTTGGTGCAGGTGGGGGAGGGTGGGGGACTTTAACATTTAGTAGGCAAACAAGGTCCCCATTTGCTTGTAAAGGTTCTTTCTCATTCACTGAGAAATACTAGCGTCTTTTGTGTGTTAATTCACCTAAAGTGAATGCTGCCTGTGCGCTTGGGGACTCTAACAATAAATAATATGGTGACAAAAGGGTGAAGTATTGCTTTTGCAGAGCGAGGCTCTTGTCTCTTGGGGTACCCTGCAGACTTCTAAGAATGGTGCCTCCAGGAGATTGGGAAGAGAAGCCCTGACCTAGACTGGGCCTTGCATGCACAGACAGGCCAAGGAGGAGCCACAGACACCCTGCCCTCAGTCCCCCTGCTGAGCAATTACAAACTCTTGTTTTGTGGTTCTTTTTATTCCTTATATAGAATACATTTCTCCAGCCCTGTGTTTCTGATGCTGATCCTTTCTTAAATAACCTCTACAGAGCCCTTTCTGTTTTGCACAGTATTTCACAGCTGTCTTTTTTTTTTTTTCTATCCTCTCTTATAAGAAATGCATGAGATAATAAAGTTTTTGTGAGCAAGGAGATCATGAAGGCCATCTATGAGCACTGGTATGAGATGAGGGAGTTTTAATCTAGTTCAGGTAGCCTTTCAAAATCTCCCTGTTAGTGTTGGAAAAGTGTTATTTGAAATTTCTAGCTCTCTTTTAAGACTTGTTCTAGGTCGCAAGTGCACATTTGTATGTACTTTGTAATAGATGGAAATTGTTAAATTCTGTGTTTTTGTTTTGTCTTTGATAATTCTAAACCACAATTTCTACATTCTAGGCTTGCTTGACCTAATGGAAAACATTGAAATGAATTTTGCTGAGCTAAAATTGACTCCCTGGTGTCTCGTATTTCATTTCCTAGACTAGTTATTGACCCTGGCTTTCTAATTTTTTCCTTTGGAAGAGAAAATACTTGGATGCTTAGACACTCTTACTCTGTTATCTTGACTGAATGTGCAACTTGAAAGGCTTTTTCCAGTTATAGTTAAAGCAAACACAAAAGAGACATTTTAGAAGGGAACTTCATTTTTTTCTTTTGTGTTTTTGGTTATGGAACAAATGCAAGCTCTAAATTGATATGTTCTGTCTCTGATCTTACTGGTTATTCTCTGGTATTCCTTGTATCTTAAATGTGACTGGTGATATTGAGGCCAAATTTTGCTTTTCATTTCTTGGTTATGTGAGGGTAGGGTTTCAAGCTTTTCGGGTTTTAAATGATTCAGTATTACTTTGGTCAATTGTTAATAATTTCTGTTTTTGTTTTCTATCACAGTCATGCTGGCTAAGACAAAAGTCAGTGTTGAAGCATCATATCATGTCTAATTTGTGTTATTTTGGGGCAGAACATCAAAATACTCATTAACTACTTAGTGACATGGTTTAAAATGGTTGGTGGCCAGATTGAGAAGGGAAAAGTAGATATCCTTAGGGCTGGAAGTTGCCCTCCTGCTCTGTTGGAGAAGGCTGGTTTGTAATCATAGCCCAGTGCACTCCCAAAGCGAGGTGTGAGGTTGTTTATTTTCACTCCGGAGATGTATATACTGCAGAAGGAAAACTCTGGCCTGGCTTAACCTAAGCAAGTCATTATTTAGCTACGATCTGGCAGGCAATTTGATTAAGGCTGACAGAGCTCATATAATATCAGAACCAGACACTCCTGGTGATTGATGATACTGGGCTGTAAGGGTTTTTGGTGTTTTATTATTATTATTATTATTATTAATTTGAAAAGAAAAAAATGAACAAGAATGAATACTAATTCTGACTTGTATTTGCCCAGTATGAACTGATAGAATTTTATCTGTAGTTAACATGCATTAATGTGTATGCTATTTCTTAGGTGGCAGTTAAGTGGTTTTAGAACAATAGTCTTAGTTTTTGTCTGCAGGTTAATGTGACTTTATGCTGTTTCTGGTGCTGTGTGCATAGTAGGTTTGTATTATATGCTCCATGTATCTTCAGTCTTTTACTTGAGGTTCTGCTTCTTACCATAAGGTCTTTAACATGGATTGCTTTGATATTATATATTCCGTAGTGTAATGAGATTAAACTAAAAAATTCCCTTCATTTTCTAATAAAATTAAATCAATTTGGAAATGTTTGGCTTTAAGGCATTTTCAACTCTTTGCTTTCAAATTACAAGAGACCAACTTAACCTTTGTAATAGCATATCTGGGTCATGGAGTGTAGCTGCTGGTCTGTGTGCTGTCTGTCCTCTGGGTTCCATGCCTCATTCCCATTGACACAGTGTGACTGGAATGTGCCAAATATTCTACCTGCATTCATCTGCCTAGAGAGTTGGGTCCAGCTAAGCATGACCCTCCTCCACCTCGACTCCCACCATACACAGAAGTCCAGGCTTTCAGGGAAGCATAGTAATTTTTGTAGTGGTATTGAACTTGTACTCTGGAGAAAACATTGTGTCGAAATTCTACCAATGCACAGGTTTTAAGATATACCATTTGGGGCCTATAAACGAGAGGATAAAGCTTGGCTATATTGCATTAATAGAGTTTTCGTAAGGTGGTGGTCTTGTGGCTTTGGAGTTAGGTATCATTTACAAGATTGTTTTAGCATTTATAATTACAGGGAATGCACATTTTGCATTTTTTTAAAAATATAATTCTTGCTTCATCTACTAACACCATTTTTAACCCAAATTTGTGAGAATGTATGTGGTAGTCCTACCCCCTCCATCAATAACCTACAGTTACCACTGGGGATGTGCCATAAAAACCAACCAAGAACTACTGATCAAAACAGTTGAGTCTTTCTTTTTTAGCTCCGATATAAATACAGTATTTTAACCTCCTAATTTCATACCTACTAATGAAGATAAAGTTTATGTAAATAGATCATTAAATTGATACTGCATGTACTGACAAGACAACTAAATTTTTTCTTGTAGATATACGTGAGGTTGCCACTGTGGCAGGTTATTTAATAAATGTACTTGATTTCCCTTAGATGTCTACCACAGTCAAGACTGAAAAGCAGGTGTTGGCAAGAAATAGACAGATTGACCTGATGATTTTAGGATTTATTGTGGTTGGAATTTTACGTGCCAGAGGCCTTTGACTTACCACATTTTGCTGCTTTGTGACTTTGCCTACAGTTCATATGTTATAGGAAACCTGGTCATCATGTGTAATCAAATCCTGCTAGTTAGCCCGTACTGACAATTCCTGTCTTAAATATCTCCATAAAGATAATCACTCATGCACTGTGTATGTTTGGCTGCAAGGCCTTATGGAGTCATCCTAATGTTGAGGTGTCCGTTTATCTACCGCTGTTCCTTAGCCTCCTGGTGGCTGTTTTGTAGACTAGTGATTCAGGTGTTGAGTCTCTTCCTCAGGCTTAAAGTGCTCTGTGATGACAGGTCCTCTTCAGCCTGTTTTCACTCTGGCCTCTGGGCTTCCTTCAGTTCCCTATCACATGCTTCCCTAATCAGCCCTCTTGGAACCTGTAGTGAAAATGTTGGCTATGTCTTTTTAAAGATTGATATAAAGTGGATAAGTGAACACTGGCATAAGAATAAGTAAAGAAGGAAATATGGCTCCTCACTAGACAACAGAGTTGAGTGGTCAGTCAGGGCAGAGAGCACGAATGCCAAGGCTCTAAAGCAGCTGTCTTGATAATGTTGGCCATTTTTACTGTTTCTTGTTGGCTTAGCAGAATGTTTCAACATAGGAACTTAGTAGTTTGTCAACTATGTCGTTTTCAGAAAACACTGCTGAGGTTCTTGCAGTATAGGTTTATTCATTTATCAAGTGTATGAATACTTTACTCCATGACAGCTGCTTCCTTGAGTTGGACTCACAGTGGTGAGCAAAACACGTGGGGACTCCTCTAGCATGGAGCTGACAAAGTGATTAATCTGGGACTACTAGAAAATGACTTTTAAAAGCTCTTTATTTATTTTTTTTTTTAGAACAGGTTCATGTACAGGTGAATGGAAGGGATAAGGACTTCTCACATATGCTTATCCTCTACCTCATTTGTGACCTGAAAACAGTCTAGCCTAGGTTCTTCATTTTCCTTATAGTATAGCAGGGCAGGTAAAGCGAGGCCTGCACTCTCCCCTTGTGATGTCTGTTTAGCTATATTTTTTTCCTCCTAGAGACAGGGTTTCTCTGTAGCACTGGCTATCCTAGAATTTGCTCTATAGACCATGCTGGCCTTGAACTCACAGACATCTGCCTACCTTAGCCTCCAAGTGCTGGCATTAAAGGTGTGTGCCATCATCACCAGGCTGTCAGCTACAATTTTTACACATGGGAAGTTAGATTAAAATGGAAGTCAAGGCCATTGTTGAAAGAAAGTTTCAAAACCCCAAATCTTAGAGCAGTGTGTAGGGAGATTAAGAGGGTAGCAGGGCCTTACTTGAGCTGAATGTTGGGTTGGGCATGGTACATCCCTGCTGGTAAATGTTTGGCTGATTTGCTGGGAAAGGTAATCATGAAGGTACAGGAGGGGCTTCTGGTACTTTGTGAGTGGCAGAGACCTGTTCTGTCGAGGAAAGCAGCGGTGCTGACATGGGGGTGAAGGTCTGAGAATTTAGAGGGAAGCAGAGCAAACCATTTCATAAAGAGTGGTAACCAGCTGTTAAAAAGTATACTGATTTAAGACAGTGAAAACCCAAGTCTTTAGTTGCTTCTTAACGTCTTCAAACCAGCTTGGTTTTAGTGATAATTTTATACTAATCTGGAGTAAAATGAGAAACAAAATAAATAGCCAAGATATAAAGTGATTGCTTCTGAAATTGTGTTCTTTGTGAAATTACTTCCCACTTGCCTTTTGTCTTGTTTGAATGAAACAGTCATAATAGGTAACAGTTCTTAGTTAAAAATTTAGTTAAAAAAAAAAAACACTAATGTTCTTGCCTGGAAGATTTTGACATTCATACATAAGACACAGGTGTTTTAAACATTTTTCCCTTTCCCCCTCACTATCATCATTTTCTGAGTTGCTGAGGACTGAACCCATAACCATGTTCATGTTAGGTGACTGTCCTAAGACAGCCACACTCTCAACATCCAGGCATCTCCTTTTTAAATTTGTTTGTCAACATCCCAAAGCCTGGGATGTATTGCTGTTGTGTAAATTCAGCAGGACATCAACACAGCTGTTGATGTTAGGGTGTGGCTTCTTTGCTAGTTCGTAGGCTAGGTGTTTGTCCACAAATGAGATGCATGTCAAGAATGAATGATGCCTCAGTGTCAAGTTTGATTCTGCCTGGCCCCAGGTTTAAGTTGCTTTTTATCCTTCTCCAGCAGAAACTGGGACAGCTCATCTAGTTTTAACGGCATGCTGGTTGTTCTGTATCCTGAGGTTAGGAGGCAAGCTCCTAAAAAGCCCCTCTCTGTAGAATAGTTGCTTTTCAGATGTTTTATTAGTACTGCTGCTGGTTATTTTAATTAGCAGTATGTTTTATTTGCACCTCCAGGCCATTTGAGCAAAGATTGTAATTCAGATAAACAAAACAATATCTGATGTTCTGGACCGCCCACACCTGCCATCTGGGCTTCGCCCCTGAGCTGCTGATGTTGGCAATAAAGGCAGCAGAGAGAAAGGAGGTGCTTATGGTGTGATGAGACGCTTCAGATACAGATCCCTGGAGAGCTTGATACCTGAGTGTTTTTCTCCCCAACCCTCAGTTTTAAAAACTAATATAATTTGTTTTGATAACCTTTATTAGCATGTGTTAGTTGTATTAGTTGCATATATTAGTGTGGTTCTAGGTGATATTTCCATACATGGATGTGGCATGCATGGATTAAATATGGCTTGTTTTCTCCCACCTGAGTAGTTTTCAAGTGGGTAGCTCTTTTATTCAGCAATTCCCTTTTTAAAGAGAAGTCCCATTATTACCAAAAGAACTTTTTTTTTTCCACTATCAACACATTCTGACAGTGTTTGCAGAATTCTGTGAATGCCTCACTGATAGCGTGACTGTGAGGTGGTAGGAACCACTTTTACAGAACAAGGGGATCCCGTCGTTTTAAGTTCTTGCAATGACACCATGAAATTCATGTTTCTTAATTAAAAAAAAGACAAACCAAGAACTATTATTTAATGAGTAGACACATATACTCGATCCCTTGTTCATGGAAGCATTGTGCTTCAGTTTTAGGGCTAAGGTTTTGGTGGTTTTGGCTTCTCTCCCCTTCCCCTTTTGTAGGTGCAGTGTCTGGCATCTGCCAAAGATGAGGCAAGCCATGATGTAGAGATGCGTGCATGCAGACGTCTGTGTTCTCTTTTCATTTAAGTACAGCAGTTACAAAATGCTTGTTATAGAAGTCTAAGGCTGGAAAGTTGTGGAATTTCTTTCTTACAGAGAGAACTCATGCAACACTGAGTTAAGGGAATATTCTCTCTGAAAATTCTTTTTTCATAAATAAAAAAGTAAATGACTTATGTCTGTATGTGATGCATGCATATGGATGTGTATGGTGTGGCATGTGTATGGTTGGTTGTCTCCTTCCACCTTTACTCAGGTTCCAGGAGTTGAACTCAGGTGACCTGGCCATGTAGCAATTGCCTTTACCCAATGGGGCATGTTACTGTTCCATGTCTGAACATTCTTTTGATGTTTTGTTTAAAAAATTATTTATTACATCTGTCTGTCTATCTACCTACCTACCTACCATCTAACTATCTACCTATCTGTCATCCATCCATCCATCCATCCATCCATCCATCCATCCATCCATCTAGAGAATGAGACTATGCCTGTGCTTTATGTCTACCTCTAGGCCAGGGGACAACCTTTGGGGGTCAGTTCTTTCCTTCTACTATATGGGATCTGGGACCTGGGGATTGAACTCAAGTTGTCAGCCTTGGTGGCAGGTGCCTTTCCCCTCTAAGCCATCTTGCCAGTCCTTGCCTGCGCATAGTTAAAGAAAGGGAAATATATCCACTTAGGTTACCAACCAATAGTTTTGTTTTGAAATATTTACAAATGAAATTCTGTCCCTTTGATTGTTTTTTAACAGTAAAAATGTTTTAAATCCCACTGATTCTGTGAGTGTTAATGTGAGAGATGTAGTATTTTAGGAAATGGGGTCTCTATTATCGTCTACTTTATTGCCCCGCTCCTTACCCATCCTTTATTTCTGAGGTACTTTGACTACTTGATGTGGTTTAAATATATGCTCAGAGCTCATTTGCTGGAAACTTAAGTTCCAGTACAGTAGCATTGAGAGTGGGCTCTCTAATGGGTGGTTAGATGTGTGAAAGCCCTGTCCTTATGAACGGACTAACGCCACCTGTAGGTATGAGTTTTCACTAGTGTGGTCTGAGCACTGGTAGAGGTAAGAACACTCTAGAGGCTGGCCCCTTTGCTTCTCTGATTTTCAGCATTAACCCCAATATATAACTGAGTTTTTATTATTAAGAACAATTAAGGGGTTGGGTATTCAGCTCAGTGGTAGAGCGCTTGCCTAACAAGTGTAAGGCCCTGGGTTCGGTCCTCAGCCCTGGAAAAAAAAAAAAAAAAAGAACAATTAAAATTCATGCAAGACTTGAAACTTGAGTGAAAGAGATGGCTCTGTGGGTAAAGGCAGCTGCTGCACAAGCATGGCAACTTAAGTTTGATGGATACCTGGAACCCACATAGAGAGGTCCAAGGTGAGAACAGACTCCACCAAGTCATCCTGTGACCTCCAAACACACTATGACATGTGTACCCAGCATGCATACATCATGTGCACATTCAAACACACACACACACACACCTCACATTAAAATTTTTAACTCAAAAAAAGGAACAATTTTCAATAAATTTTACAACCGAAAGGCTGTTTCTGCTGCTGTAACAAAATGCCTGAGACTGGGTAATCCATAAAGAGCTGGAATCTCTTTGGCTCTCACAATGAAGAACTGAATTAGCCTGTTTTCCTATTTTCTTGTTTATAACTGAATTATAGCCTGATCATTGCTTTGTTTTAACTGCCTGTTATTGTGTAAGGTTTTCTGAAGTGCAGGTTTTCTTGGGTTGGACCATTGTGTGCTTTGATTTATGTTTAGACTTATCAGTCACATTGGTCTGTTATGTGCTGACTAGGTGGCAATCTGTGATTGACTTGTGTGTCAACTTTTGAATGACCCTGGAGAGCCCTATTATCAATGCACAGCTGCTCATCCATGATAGAATGGCAGGCTTGATGAAGTTGTGTCTGATCTAATTCTCATCACTAAATGGAGCAAAGACATCTAGAGTTCTTCAAGTCTTTTGTGTAGTTGAGTCTAAAGGTAAACAGATAACATGAAACTAAGATCAATACGTTCTGGACTACAGAAAACTTAGAACTCAACAGGTAGAAACATGTAAAAGTCACCACAACAGATCCATCATTCATGGGTGCTGATCCAAGTTTATGTGCAGCGAAGGTACTTTTCTTAGAATTCTGATCCCTCCCCATTTGCTGTTTCATCAGTGCTCAACTTTATATATTAGTATGTACTTAATGGAAATTTAGTTTCTCCTTAAGCCCCTCCCCCTAGTTATTAAAATGAAATCTAAACCCTGTGAGGGTTGTCTTTTGTAACTGCCCAGTGAAATTCTTGGCTTAGTGCATCATTTGGTCTAAGCGAAGTTCTGGGCTTTTAAACAGCAATATTAATATTATTACCTAAGCACTTCTTTTTCAACTCTTTCCATGTTTCTTCTTCTCTTCCCCTACCAAGGAAGGCTAGCCAAGTGTCTGATGGCAGCATTACAACACCAGTCTGTTCTACTTTAGCTAGTTCTTAGCAAACTTAAAAAAAAAGAAACTTCTCTTTGAGCATTTGTTTTGTGGTTACCATAATTCTGCTATTTTTCCCACAAAGCCAATGCTGACAATAATCCCAAATCCACCGAGCGGTGCATTTGTGGCAAGTATTGACTCCATAGTATTTGCACAGTAATTCTTTGAAATTCGATGTATTTTATCTTTTTTGGTGATCTTTCCCAAGCTGCTTTTTAGCATTTCACCATTTGTATGCAGCTATGCTCTTAAGTATTCATAATATGGTGGCTGCCAGAATGTTCTGGTCTCCATGAGTCTTGCTTTCCTTTGCTCAAAAGCAGGGAGAAGTCATCTGTTAGGCAGAGTGGGAAGGAACTCTTGAAGTGTCTTTTTTTTTTAAAAAAAAAAACGAAACAAAACAAAACAAAAAACCACCCAAATATTGTGAATAGAGCCTAGCCCTGCACTCAAATTGGGGCCACATTGATGCCTGTTGCAGCTGGTAGCCCCTGGCTGTTGCCCTTTTTTTTGTGACCCTTGATCCCTATGACCTTTCCTGGGGTTAGTCCTAGGCCCTTTCCATTGTGTCAATGCTGGAGTGGCTCATGTGGAGTTGATTATTTCTTTGCTCACTTGGCCTTTTTGGTGCCACAACTCCCACGTCACTTCCATTTTCTCCCTCCACCCTTGCTGGTCCTCAGGGGGAGGAAACACTTTTGCAGGCAGCAGGGTGGTTTTGTATGTTTGGCTGGCTCAACTGAAACACAGGAGAGGTGGGGGAAAGGTTGAAAAATTTGTGGGTGCCAGCTTTTAAGGAGAAGTGACCTGGATGGTGGCAAGGTCATTAATAAGTGTGCACAAATGACACCGTCTGTATTTCACAATGAGAGGGGCTCACTCAGTGAGAGGAACAGGAGTTCAATAGCTGGCAACTCTCCTGTGAGATTGACAGACTCCTCCTCTCACCTCCAGGCTATGCAGCAGGGTCAGAGAATAAATACATCATTGTCAGTTGCAGATGACTATTTTAAGGGATGCTTTAGTTCGTAAGTGCATTCCCCAAGCCAGAATGGCAGAATATTAGATAATGTATTTCTTGTGGTTAATAATGATGGTCTGGTCTTTGCTTCTGGTTGCCTTACCCTCTTTCAGGCCCTCCTGTAAAATTACTGAAAGATGGATGCCATCTGTTTTCTCACTTGGGGTGACCACATGTACACAACAAGGAGACTCACCCATCAAAGCCTTTAGTAATTATGAAGGAATGACAGTTTGGGGATGTGGGACATGTTTGATTACCTAGCTCATAGCACCTTTTAAAAGTACGTTAGAGATTGGGGGTGTTGGTATTGATTTAGTGACACTTCAGGACTGATTTTTTTTCATCAAGCCTGTTCAATATTATCCCTGGATAATCTGTTCTGCTTCCCTCCCTCTTTTAAGTTCTCCCAGCAGCAGCTTTGTTGGATCCTGAATTTTGAATGGGGAGTTTCTGTTTCTTTAAACTGGGTGCTTTTCAGAACTCAGCCTGGGGTACCCTCCTCTATTGGGCCAGCAGCTCTGTTTGCTCTTGGCCTCCACAAACCCCAGTTCTGCTGGGCCATAAGCTCTCTTATGTTCCTACTTACATCCCACTCAGCATCTCCACAGGTACACACACCCCATTCCCTGCAACACAAAGGCCTCGCTGTTTCTCATAGATTTCCTGTCTGAGAAAACGCAGACCATCCACACAGTCGCTTGTCTTAGTCAGAAGCAGTCACTTCAGTTCCTTCTTTACTATCAGAGCAGCCAGGAAACAGGAAGTGGATAGACAAATGGGTTCTGGGGGATATCTGAATTGTGTATTCTTCGCCAGCCCTGCATCCTATCAGTTCTACCTTTTACATCATTTAACTACTCTCAGGTCTTAGGGATTTTCAAATCTTCAAAATTTCTGACAGTTTGTTTCTCTAGTGTGAGCTCCTTTCTCTTTCTCACCAGCCTCGCCTAACTTGTCTTCAGCCATTTTCCACTACGTTGCAGTGCGAATGGCTTTTCAGAGATGCAGGTCAGAACATGCCCTCTCCTGTAGAAAATGGTCCTTCTCTCAGGATAAAAGCTGAATACCTCAAAGTGATTTATATTGTTTCTTTATGCTCTAGTTTTATGTACCTGTGTAACTTTTCCTCTTTGAATATAGTTCCCCTGCCCTCCGTGCTCCACCCATATACTTTCTTACTCCATATGTAGATTCTGTATACACACTGTCCATACTTTCTAGAATCTGTCTCTTCCATTCCTTCTCTCCTCTTAACCCTTCTCTCCCCTGCATTCCCTAATTTATTAATCTGATTTCATTTAATGTATCTTTTCTTTCTGTGGCTTTGAACTAGGTTGGCTTTGAACTTGCAGCAATTCTCCTCCCAGAAGTCTTAGCCCCCAGGTCTAGGTGCAGTAAGCCTTCCACCCCTCCTGTTGCCTGTACCTGTTGACCCATTGCTCACCCACCTCTTCTACACTAACTGATTTACTCCCTGAAAACTTTTATTTCCTACAAACTCAGCCACTCAATGAAAGGATCTTTATTGACTGTGGTGGAAACATTAGGTTAGGCTCCATTCAAGAGGCAGGCAGACCTCTGTGAGTATGAGGCCAGCCTGTTCTACAGAGTGAGTTCCAGGACAGGCTCCAAAGCTACAGAGAAATTCTGTCTCCAAAAACCAAAACAAAACAAGGAAAAATATCTGTTGAGCAATGAAAGCAGATTTCTAGAAGTGATTGACAACAGGAGCTAAGAAGACATTCTTTGAAAGGTTTTTTTCTTTTTTCTTTTTTCGTAATGAGTCTTAGTTGTCTTGTGTTCAAAGTGTATTTAAAGTTCTGGCAGGGAAAAAAAGACTACAGCAAAATAAAGATGAAATATGAATGTTTTCTGACCCTTGGAAATGGAGCCATGGCTCTAGATCGATTAGGAGAACACACTCACTGCCTTTCTACAGGGCCCCCTGTTTTGGGGACTATTTCGTGGGAATCAGGATTCACTAGACTCAATGCAGGTTAAGTGAAGCTTATTCAGGGAAAAGACACTTAACAGGAGAAGCAGATGACAACCTCAAGTTCCTGCTCCAAGGATCCACCCAGGCTGCCCTCCGTGACCCAACCGGAAGCAAGAGAGGGCCAGCTGTCCTGACCCCAGACCTAAAACCACTCTCCATCACATTGAGCTGAAATTTACTTCCTTTCAGGACTTACTCCTTCCTCATCTTTGTACTTCTTACAGCATCTCACCCAAAGGCGTCCTGTGTGCTGACTAATCCATTAAAAGAATGCTGCTACAAGAGAAGGACTTACGGGAAATGATGTTAGCTTCTTCACTAAATTACTTAAACATTTTGAATGCAGAAAGACTTGACAGGAGACTCAAAGTTGTATATGACTAATATTCAGGTAGCCAAATGTGCTCTTTTTGTTTGTTTTTGTTTTTTAAATGTCTTCTGTTTGACTTCCTTGGTTATAACTGGATTAATCTTACAGCACTTAACCAAGGTTTTTCTCTAAGCAGATCCTAGATTTTAATTGCTGCAGAAAAAATATTTTTTTTCTCAACAGTTGCCAAATGGCACATTTTGAAATTGATTGAAAATGGGAATTGATTCTCTTTTTGTTAAGAACACATTTCATGAAGAGCAAGATTCCTTTAAAATGCAAGCTAACTTTAAAATTTTCCTATTTTGAAGAACCATACTGATCCCAAAGCCAAGTTATTGTTCATAGTTAGGGGAAGAGAGGGAGAGAGGGCTGGGAAGGGGGTAATTCAGAGAGAGCCTTGATCAGCCTTGGGAAAGCAAAAGTGATGCTTCAAAAACAAAGAAATCAAATCTAAAAACTCAGGAAGGGCTTTCCCCAAAGGACTATTCTGGCAGCATGTTGAAGAGGGGTTATAAAAGCAGTAAGTTCACAACCTGAACAATGAGTTAAGCAAACTTTAGGGAAGTGTTTCCTTTCCGAGCTAAGATGAGGCATACTTTTAGCTTCCACTGCCAGCAGAACCTCTGCTGAGCCCAGCATGGCTCAGAAAGTATGGTTCACACAAAATCACCTGTGCTGGGAAGGGGAAGGCCTCCTTCTTGGTTGCTTAGGAAACAGCAGCTCTTCTTTGACCCTCAAGAATCTAGGAGCAGAACTTTGCCAGATGGCATTACAGCTTTCTTCAGTGTGGAGGAAAGAGTTGATCTGATTTGTAGACAAATAGGCCTGTTTTTTGTAGCTGCTGTCTTTTCTTTTTGGTATGCTGCTGTCTGTGGGAGCATCTGTATGTACTACCAGAGCCCTCCCTGGGAGCACAGTGACTATGAAGCATCTTTACAGAACTGTGGTGGAAGGGCATGATTACATTGGAATGAACTTCATCTGAACATATGAAAGGGAGAGAACTTCCTCATGAGACCAGTGAAATAGAGAAGCCTTACTGGTGTGTGTGTGTGTGTGTGTGTGTGTGTGTGTGTGTGTGTGTATGTGTGTGTTGCCTAATTAATTGAACCTAGTTTATTTTACCATCTCCCTAAGTTAGGAAAATAGGTCTGTGTGAACTTCTATTGTATATGTATATATGGTGGATGAACTAAAGAAAAAGCACTATGGGAGGAAGAATATGTATGTATAATTTTATTTTTATCTTATGTTTATTGGTGTTTTGCCTGCATGTATGTCTGTGTGAGGTTGTCAGAAACCCTGAAACTGGAGTTATAGACAAGTGTGAGCTGCCATGTGGTTGCTGGAGATTGAACCCAGGCCCTCTGGAAGAGCAGCCAGTGTTCTTAACCTCTGAGCCATCTCTCCAGCCCAAGAATATATTATTTGTTTGTTTGTTTTGTTTTTTTGGAGACAGAGTTTCTCTGTGTAGAAGTCTGGCTGTCCTGGAACCTGCTTTGTAGACCAGGCTGGCCTTGAACTCGCAGATCCTCCTACCTCTGCCTCCCAAGTGCTGGGATTAAAGGTGTGCACCACCATGCCCAGTGAGAATATATTCTTGAACAACAGTTTAAACATTTTTGGACGTCAGCAGATTTTTGCATATAAATTTAATTTTAGAGAAATACATATAATTTAAAACCACACAATAACTACAGTGACTCCTTATTCTTTTTGATGGATTTAGGGTAAAAACCAGATTTTTGTAACCATGATATTTTTATGATTAGCAGGTCTAAGGTGAACAGATTGTAATTAATGTGGATGGGTGTCATGTACTTTAACAAGTGAGTAATTATATTTTATCTTCACATTTGACTTACACAGTACATGGATTTGCACCTTAAACTGAGAGGAAAGTCACCTTCCTGGCTGATGGTGTTTGTTGGAAATGCTGGCTTCTTTGTAGAAAATGCCTTGAATGATATGTATGTAAAAATATTTAAAATGTTTATGTCCTTGATGTAGGGGAATTCTACTTGCAAGAATATAACAGCAGGATGCATAATTAAAAGAGTATCTAAGAGATTTATGGATGATAATCATTCATAGGTATGAGATGTATGTGCACAAGTATTCAATGGGATATATATGTATATATATACACACACACACATTAATATATCTACATATATACATATGTATTTATGTATATCCACCCAATAGAGTATGTGGTGGTTTGAATGAACATGGCCCCTAAAGGCTCACAGAGTGGCATTATGGAGGTGAGCTTTGAGGTTTCTGAAGCTCAAGCCAGTCCCAGTGTCTCTCTCTCTCTTCTTCTGCCTTCCAATCCAGCTGTAGAACCCTTGGCTCCTTTCTCCATCACCATGTCTGCCTGCACACTGCCATTCTTCCCACCATAATGATAGTGAACTAAACTTCTGAACCAGTAAGCCAGCTTCTAATGAAATGCTTTCCTTTATAAGAGTTGCTGTGGTCATGGTGTGTCTCCACAGCAATAGAAACCCTAACTAAGGCAGGGTATCTGCAAATGTTACATATGATGTTCATGAAAGGTTTTAATAAGAAAAAAGATTACTAGATGGGAAATGGCTAAAAGGAGTTAAAATCATTACACATTCTGATCTTAGTTAAGCACATATATATATATATATATATATATATATATATACACACACACACACACACACACACACACACACACACATATGAGGAGGGTTGGGGGCATGTATCAGGATGCTGATGTGTTATCACTGGGTGGTAGTTAAGCATATATAAATGATGAAGTTAAAAAAATAAGTGTGATTTTAATTCCATTCCATCTGATATGATTTAAGTCTGTATTCTGGTTTTGAGTTTTACAGGGAAGTCCCTGAATGCTGTGTATGCTATACTAGAGGTCAAAAAAACCTTAGGCAAGGGATTCAGCCAAGAGGCGTGTGGTGTAGGGTGGAGTGCTGTTTCTCTGGACCTTCATTCTGTTGGTCACTGTTTCAGCAGAGAGGGTGAGAGGAGGATAGGATGACAACTTTGCTGAAGCAGTTAGAGCTGTTTTCTATACAAGAAAAAGGTAAATGTCTGCTGTGAGAGAGGCAACATACAAGGCAAGGCCACCTGTGTGTAATATAGAAGGATCCTTGATTCATTGTGATAAACTTGGTCAAGCAAAATTGTTCATCACCCAGAGGAATTCAGGGAGAATTGTGCGTGTCTGTGTGTGGGGTGGGGAGGAAGAGGGGGAGAGAGAGTAATAGCTTAAATAGTCACACTAATATTAGGGGTATTACATTTTTGACAAAGGTGGTACTTTTGAAAGTAAGGTGGACTTGAGTGATTTATTCCCAGTGTTGCTCATGGATCTCTGATCTGTACTCATCTCACAGTGATGTGTGGTGACAAGGTTGTGAGAGCCCATTGCTGCTGAGTACAAGTCACCTGACCCATAGATGACATTACCACTACAGTTCTCTAACATTGTGCTGTGCATACACAGAAGTCAAGCTTCTCTTATGGACGTAAGTTCTTCGTAACTTCCAAGGTTAACTGAGATCATGTCTGTAATCCCAGCATCAAGGAGGTAGAGACAGGAGGATTTTTGCAAGTTTGAGGCTAGCCTGGGTTACATAGATAGAAGCTAGCCATAAGTACACAGTGAAACCCTGTCTAAAAGTGTCAAACAGCAGCCTAGTAGGTTTTATCAAGGAGGCTTCTGTATGGTCGTATTTAGGTTGAAATAATGAGCTGTGAAACTTCAAAGAGGAGCTATAAATTAGGTCAGGAGTGAGGGTTAAAGTTCACTGTAAAATCCAGATCACTGCCTTTTAATAAATAAATAGTTAGAGAAAGATTTGGCAAAAGGAAGATGTGATCCTCTGTGTGCAATTTTCTCAGAAAGTGTCTCCTGTTACCAAGTTCTATGAATGTTTGCTTTGCCTTCACACCGCTGCTTTGTCTGTCCTTAACCTTAAACTAGGAGACTCCAAATAAATCCAAAGGTTTTCATACAACTGGCCCCTTCTGCCAATGAGTGTGCTAGTACATCTGCTCCCACTTCTTAAAGGAGTCACCAAGAAAAAGAATGGAAAGGTTGTCTGTGACGTCAGCGATCTAGATCATCTTAAGTTTGTAAGCTTCCAGACTCTGGAGTAGGAGGAACAGAGATGAGCACATCCCAAGACACCGGCTCATAAAGACTCAGTGTTTTGTTTTATATTATTGCCCAGTTACATTTCTAATGTATTGTTAATATAGCCTGTCATCCAGTTTTGTTGTGTTTCATAGTGGTAGAGTCTATTTCCAGCCCTGGCCAAGCAAGAACGCAGGACAGGATCTACAGTGGTTACTGATAACTGCCCAGCATAATGACTAGCAAGACAGGGTCGGGGGTGGTGGTGGTGGTGGTGGTGGTGGTGGTGGTGATTAATACACTTTTGCTGATTTTTAAAATTGGATACGCCAGGCGTTGGTGGCGCATGCCTTTAATCCTAGCACTTGGGAGGCAGAGGCAGGCGGATCTCTGAGTTCGAGGCCAGCCTGGTCTCCAGAGTGAGTGCCAGGATAGGCTCCAAAGCTACACAGAGAAACCCTGTATCGAAAAACAAAAACAAAAACAAATTGGATACATGAGTGAATAAATGAAGGAACAAATGGTGTAGCTAAAATGTACTAAGTTCAGATGTCACTTTTTATTAACTATGATTGCACATATGGGAATTTCATTAAAGTAGTCCTTTTGTTTTAAGGAAGATTATAGAGTGTTTCTAGAAAGTAGAATTTTACAACATTGAATATGCTTGCTTTTAAGGATGTTACATGGAAAAGTGAGAACAAAGTAGAAAGATGCCTAGGGATTGGGGGGGGGCACTTAGCCATATCTGGAGGATGTACAGACATTCCTAAACTTATTTATCTTGCTCATTGTCCATCTCTCCCATTAGAATGTAAGGTTTAAACTCAAGTCTGTATTATTTGTTTTTATTTTTGTAATGAATACTGCCCTGTGTCTAGCCCTTAGGATGGTATCTGCTATATAATAAATATTTAAAAGTATTTGTTGCATGAATAAATGATTTTGAGGTGTGTGTGTGTGTGTGTGTGTGTGTGTGTGTGTGTGTGTGTGTGTGTGTGTGTAGTCTCCAAAAAGAACTCATTTGTTCTACCTCCACTCCACATCGTGGTTTGTCTCCATGTCCTTGCCAGTCCTGGGATTTATGGATTTCTTAAAAGTTTTCCAAGTGTACTGTATTGCCTCTTGAAAAAAAAAAAAAAAAAGCAAGCCAGAAACAACCTTTCCCTTGGGTGGTATCTGTCAGAGCTGTTCATCTGCCTGCTGCCATTTTCCTCTTATTTTTCTGCTGCAAGGCAAAATTTGGGAAGTCTTTATGCTTCCTTCTCCCATTGTTGCCTGCTCTCCACGGTTCCTGTTAAGTTTGCCTCTCTCTGCTATTAATCTTGTCAGCCGTCTGCATTGCACCTTTTGCTGAGCTGACTGCTTCTCACCAAGTTTGAGAGTGCTGACGACTAGAGAGAGCTTTCTCCTGGCTCTCATCCCCTTCATTGCTACTTTCTTCACATTCCCATTGCTTCTTTGTCCAATCTCTAAAGGTCCTTGCCGGGCATGTCTTGTTCTCTAAGCATATTTCCCATAGAAAAACCTGAGATGGCACCTGACTTTCTCATATCTGAAATCTACATTCCCAACTCTGACTTCTCTCTATGACTCCAGACACATTTAAGCAACTTTAGACCTTATGGTAGCAGATGGATGTCCAGTAGATATCTTAAATGTTCCCCAGAATGGCTGGCTCTCCCCTTCTTCATTTGTATCCCTCTCTCTGGCTTCATTTGTATCCCCCTCTCTGGGTTTTTCTCCTTTAGTAAACAGGCATTCTTTGCCCTTTTACACTAAAATCCAAGAGTTATCCTTAACATGTCTCTGCATCTCACCCACAATTCATCTCCATGCTGTGTTTTCTTTGGTTCTGCTTTAGACTGTGTCCTGAACCCACTTGCATTTCATTGTCACAGTTCACAACTCATGTTTGTCACCATCATGCTCTCATCTGTCTCCCAAGGGTTCAGTGTCTCCTGATGGCTCTTCCTCTCCCATTCTTGACCCATTCCAGTGTGTTCTCCATCAGCTCTGAGCAGTTCCTAGAAAAACATGCCCTATCCCTTGGAAGAAGGAACATATCACTTAACCCTAGTTTAGTGTGTAGATGTGTGTGTGGATGATTAAGAGTCTAAGATGAGGTGTTCAGTTTAAAGATGTTAGTGGTTCTTATGATTTAGATTGTCTTTCTTTTTAAATGTTTCATAGTGAGCTGAGGCCTGGGCTTTCTCTGGAAGTCTTTCCTGCCTACTTCTGTAATTGGGCGCTATGCATCCAGACCTCGGACCCTTATGGACACTGCTGTATGTTCTTGGGATTCTGTGTTCTTCTGTGAGTTCAGGTAAGAGGAGAACAATGGAGTTTGGCTGAAGACTTTCCTCATCTTAGCCATTTTGCTTTCAACTTATGTGAAGGTGGATATACATGTATAGCAATGTGTAATTCATTATGTAGCATTTATTACCTGTTAAAAATACTGTAGGGACCTGGCATGATGCCACACTTTTAACCCCAGTACTTGGGAGGCAGAAGCAGGAGGATCTCTGAGTTTGAGACCAAGATGAGCTTATGAATTTTTTATAAGCATTAAGAACTACTACATATAGAGTTAAGAGACTGCCTTAGTTATAGATGTAGATGAAATGTATTTAATGCACCCTCTCTTTCTCCCCCTTCCTCCTCCTTTCTTGCACCCTGGAATGTTCCCTTGCAGACTTGGCGCCTTATTTTATTTCTGAGCCACTCTCTGCTGTCCAGAAGCTTGGTAGACCTGTGGTCCTGTATTGTTCTGCTAAACCTGTTACTGCCAGCATCTCATGGTTGCATAATGGGAAACGATTGGACAGAAACACGGAACAGATTAAGATTCATCAGGGGACTTTGACCATTCTGTCTCTTAACCCTTCCCTTTCTGGTTACTACCAGTGCATTGCCAACAACAGCATTGGTGCCATTGTGAGTGGCCCTGCAACAGTGTCCACTGCAGGTGAGTTTAATTTGAATCTTGCTACCTGTTGTTTTTTTCTTGAAATCTATGGATTTTCTACTCATCCCAGCAATTTTTATAGTGGGAAATACTTGGGCACTGATGTGATACATGTAGGGGTCTGAAAGTACTTATTCTAACCCTGTCTTGACTTCAGATAGCTGGGGAAAGATACTGGAACCCCGGTAGTCCAGCCTTGTAGCTTAATCTCTATCAATAGTATGGAATTTATTTTTTCAAATTAGCACAGGACAGTTTTCTAGTGTGAATTCTGGACAACATCCTTGTGACTCTTTTAAATTCCTTAATATCAGTACAGACAAAAAAAGTTGACTTTTGACACTCATATATTTCATGCAGTCCCTTATCATTCTTTCACATCTAATTGTTTTATTTCCCTTGATTACCAGGGGATTTTAATTTATGTAATTGAAACCAGGCTAAAGAAGGAGGGGGAAAAACTGACTGTAAAGAAAGGAATGTGAAGAATTGAACTTATGGACAATCTGGAATGCGTGGTTTTCCTTAGTAAGTTTGAGCCATCTGCCTTTCAAATGGCGATGGCTTCCAGTAATGGAAAACGGCTTTTCGAGGGCACCCCTATTTACAGAACAAATCTGGATTCCCCTGGAGTAGAGAGTTTGTCATAACTGAGAAGAGTAAATGTTTTTGTAGAGCTGTGACCCATGCACAGCTCCAAGACACACACTGGAGGGTTGATTTCCTGGAGGCAGGCAGCTGGCTTCCTTGGGTGGTGGGGATAATACAGGGCTTGCTCAGTCCACGGTGAACTGTCTAAACTGAAAGGAATCAGTGTCAAGCTGGTGCATCCAGGCTCGGTGGGCTGCTGTGTGTTACAATGTCCTGGGTTCATTCCCAGAAGCCGTTTTATTGCAAGGAAATTGAGTTTTGGTGAAGACCCTTCTGGATGGGGAAAAAGTTGTCTTGACAGAATGGGGGTGATTATGCTTTGCAGCTCTCTTTGGTGTTTTGGAGCAGTTTGTTTTCCTTACATTTCCCTGAAGGCAATAACTGAAAAATCCTTGTGCACTGACTTAGCTGCCAGCCCTCAACCCCTCACCGCTGCCCTAGCACCTTTCTCAGATGAAAAAACTCTCATTGCTGGTTGTGGTAGCTCACACTTGTAACCCCAGAAGTTGGAAGTCTAAGGTGGGAGGATCACAAGTTCAAAGCTAGCTTAAGCTGCATAATGTTATATAATGAGACCTGGCAAAAATCAAACTTGGCTAGGTGTGTTGGTACTCCCTCGACTCGGGAGGCAGAGGCAGGTGGATCTCTGTATTTAAGTCCAGCCTGGTCTACAGAGCAGTTCCAGGACAGAGCTACACAGAAACCCTGTCTCATAAAACCAAAAACCAAAACCAAACCAAAACAAAACAAAAACCTGCTCTCATTGAGACTGGGATCAGTTGCCACTAAAGGCCATTCTATACGTTTCTAACTACTAAATTTCCTTTAAATTGTTTTGCATTCAGTTCATTAATCTTCTTGTTTATTTCAGCTCTTGGTGATTTTGATTCATCAACAATGCATGTTATCACTGCAGAAGAGAAAAACACGGGCTTTATTGGCTGTAGGGTACCAGAGAGTAACCCCAAAGCTGAGGTGCGCTATAAGATCCGGGGAAAGTGGCTGAAGCATTCCACAGGTGAGTTCTGTTTGGGTTGTGCTCTCAGAGGGCAAATGAAGGAAGTTGAGACAGGTGGTTACATTAGACAACTGACCCCAAGAGCTTGCTCCTCAACCATTTAGGGCCATATTTAAATGCCATTTCTTAGAGTAGCTGGCCCACACGAGTGTGTATAAATAAGATGATCTGTCACTTTCTTCCCTCTTACACCTGGTGTGTGCTGTATATATTTTGTCTGTTAGGCACCCCTTTATCTGCCACCTCATACTTCCTTTTGGAATGTTAAGTGCATTATTAATGCAGGGACATTGCTTTCTGCATTGTCATACCATGTGTGTCAGGCCGTGGTTGGCAAAGAATAGCTACTTTGTCCCTGCGTATTTATTGAGAAACATGGTGAGGAGCCAGTGACTGAACACCATGGTGGTTATAGGTGGAGACATATCCAGAAGCATCCATGCTCATTGTGTCTTTGTACAGATAAAGTTCTTTGCTTCAGGCTCTGACCATCTGCTGAAGGTTTTGCTGCATGACCACTGTTGGGCGTGGCTTTCCTTTCTCTTGTGTAATAAGGCTTCTTTGGTTTGCTGCTGGCCTTAATGTGTAAATTTCAATGGTCTGTGCTAGTTTCAGTTGTGTGATGGGGGTCTGCAGAGCCAGGAAACTCTGTAGGTGAGGATGGCTTTGGCCTCCTGCCTCTGCCTCCCTCATGCTGGGATTATAGACATGTGTCACTATGCCTGATTTTATGTGGTGGATGTTGGCCTTGAACCCAAGGGTTTGTGGTAGGCAAATCGGATTCTACCAGCTGAACTTCATCCTCAGCCCCTGACTACATCTCTCTACCTTCCTCAGGGAACTACATAATCCTTCCCTCAGGAAATCTTCAGATTTTGAATGTGTCCTCGAAGGATAAGGGGTCATACAAATGTGCTGCTTATAATCCTGTCACCAGTGAATTGAAAGTTGAACCCACTGGCCGGAAGCTCCTTGTGAGTCGTAAGTATCTGGGAGGAGGACGGTGGCTAGTGAAGGAAGAGTCCTCATGAATATGGCTCAGGAAGCCTTGGTGAAGGAGAGTTCAGTATGTTTTTCAATTCTGGTTTTAACATCATTTATTATTATTATTTTATGTGTATGGATATTTGTCTGCATGTATATCTGTGTACCATGTGCACACCTGGTGTCCATAGAGGCCAGAAGAGTGCATCATATCCTCTGGAAATAGAGTTACAGATAGTTAAGCCTTAATGGAAGTGCTGGGAATAGAAGCTGAGGCCTCTGGAAAAGCAGCCAGTGTTTTTAACTACTGAGTCACCTCTCTGTGCATCAGTGTTTTATAGACTTAGTACTGTACCTGTTTTTATTTTAGTTTTTAAAGATCTATTTATTTTATGTATATGAGAGTTTGTGCCTGGTGCCCAAGGTGTATATCAGATCCCCTGGCACAGGATTTATGGCTGGTAATAAGCCACCATGTGGGTGCTGAGAACTGAACCTGGTCCCCTGCAAACATAACAAGTGCTCTTAACTGCTAAGCCATCTCTCTAACACCCGTGTACATAATTTTAACATATGAACAGTGATTGGTGGTTAACTGTGGAGTATGTGATTAAGAGATAATAGGCTTTCTATCAGATAGGATACAAATCATGACTGGTTTTGGATTATGGCTGTTAAGCTGAGATAGACCATAGTAAAGGTGTGGCTTTAGGTTCAAAAATTCAATATTTCCAAAATGCCAATTCAGAAAAATCTCCAAAAAAATCACAAAATATTTTTACTTGGACTCTCAGAGAAAAATTATTTTGCTATGTATAAGGCCTTGCCACATGTGGTGGGGGAGAGTGGAAGCAGCTCCTTGGCATGCTCATAGATTGGCTAAGGGAGAGGGTGGATTGCTAATAGTCACTTCTAATACTGTTGTGTGTTCCCTTCCTTTTCCAGGGTCTTCCTCAGATGGTTTTCACATTCTTCACCCTGCTCTTTCTCAGGCATTAACCGTCCTTCCTCACAGTCCTGTTACCTTGGAGTGTGTGGTGAGTGGGGTCCCGGCCTCACAAGTGTATTGGCTGAAGGATGGGCAGGACATTGTGTCAGGAAGCAACTGGAGAAGGCTGTACTCTCATCTTGCCACGGCTAGCATTGACTCAGCGGATTCTGGGAACTATTCCTGTGTGGTGGGCAACAAGTCCGGAGATGTAAAACATGTCACTTACATGGTTAATGTTCTGGGTAAGGTCTTGCTTATTCAATATAGAGATTTCATTTCAAATCAGGTCATTTTCATGGCCTAATTGATGTTTGAAGGATATTTGTGAGCTAAAAAGGAGACACAAAATATCGAGAAATATCCACACTGGTAGCCAGAACAGAGGGGAGAGCTTGGTGAGTGTGTGTGTGTATGTACTAGTGTGTGCATGTGTTCTTGCATGTGTGTGTGCACACTGGCAAGCATTCGTGCATGTGTGTGTGTGTGTGTGAGAGAGAGTTCATGTGCATGTGTGCATGTGGTCCTTTAGCAGTAACTGAAATGGAACTGACTAGAGGTATTACCTCACAGAGAAATCTAGCTGTTTACTTTTTACTTTTCTGTTATGTTTGGCTGATGAAATCCATCTATATTTCTGTAGATAATCCTGTAGCATTGGAAAAATGTTTTCCTTCATCAAATCATATTTATGTAAAAACTAGAAAAATGAATAGGAAATGGTTTCATTAAATATGATCTTTGTAAATTCTTTTACATTTGATTTATGCTCATAGCTTGATGTAGGTTAGTGACACTGGGATTAATGTTAAGTATGGCAAGTGAGCTTTAAAAATCAGTGGTGGAATTGGATGTGTATACAGTTCAGTGTTAAAGTAGACTAACATATGCATGGCTCTGGGTTTGATTACCAATATCAGCAAACATCAACCAAACAGACAGACAACCCTCCCCTCACATCCACACAAAGCTCCAAACCCAGTGACAATCAGAACTGGATTAATATGTGGAACCACTTATTTTAGGCAGACAATGAAAGTGTTGGTAAATGTTGTACTTCAAGAGTAAGAAGTGACTTCTTAAGCCTGGAGTCCTGGCACAAGCCTTTAATCTCAGCACTGGAGCCAGCAACGGACAGAGATCTGTGAAACCAGCCTAGCCTCCATAGCAAGTGCCAGGACATGGAGGGACACTGTCTCAAAACAAAGCTTTGTGGAAGCTAGAGTATTTTGCCTATTATACACATGGCCTCAAAGTAGAATTGACCATAAACAGAATTGATTTATTTATGTATTTAGGCAGGATGGGTTTAGTCCTTGCCTAATGCTTCCTCTTTCTGTCAACATGCACCTCTACCCTCTTCTGAATGAACTTGAAAGCCTTGGCTTGGGGACCTTGGGCAACGCCATGGTTGTGCAGCTAAAAGGATGCCACATGTCCTGGATGATGTAGCATACAAATTGCTTATGTTTGGTGAGGTCCCTGAGGCACCATCTATGGCTCGACTGGTTGATGTTCTCCATCACCTGGCCCTCGCTGGGGCCTGCAGTCAGAGGCTAACCCAGAGCCATGGCTGCTGCTCTCCAGTAGTGTCCGCAACAGGCCCACAAACAGAATTTAAAACAAGCAGAATATTCGATGCATTTAAAAGATTCTCATTTTGAATAAAACTTTTTGGTCTCCTATTTAGTGTACAATCTAGAGAAACTACTACTTGATGTTAAAAGTTAAGAGAAGAACAGGTTAGAAGTGTGTGTGTGAGTGTGAGTGAGTGTGTGTGTGTGTGTGTGTGTGTGTGTGTGTGTGTGTGTGTGTGTTCATAGGTGTTGGGGTATAAAATGGATGGGTCAATATAAAAACAGCTTCTAACTTAGTAGCTGCATATTTGTTTCTGCTTGTGAAAGTTGAAGTAGATTTCTCAGTGTTTCTTCCTGACCACACAGATGGAAGAAGGTATGCAAGTACAGAGCACAGAGATTTCACTACGCAGTCCTAGAGATGGATTCTTTGTGACTTGTATGATAGTTAAGTGTGCCTGCTTTATTTTCAGAGCGTGCTTCAATTTCTAAAGGACTTCAAGATCAGAAGGTGTCTTTGGGGGCCACCGTACATTTTACCTGTGATGTTCGTGGTAACCCAGCCCCCAACCGCACCTGGTTTCATAATGCCCAGCCTATTCACCCCTCCTCACGGCATCTAACTGAAGAGAATGGACTGAAGATCACTGGGGTTACCATGGAGGACTCAGGGCTATATCAGTGTGTAGCCGACAATGGGATTGGATTTATGCAATCGACTGGAAGACTTCAAATTGAACAAGGTAAACTTTTAGGTTATGTAGTCACAAGAAGCTTTACTTCATAGATAGGCTTTTTCAGTAATTAGAAATGAAGTCATGTTTACTGAAAGAAAATAATCACCATATATGAACTGTGTTTGTTTTCTATGATCTTTGTAGTGAGAGACTGGCATTTCCATGATGAAGCCACCTTATTTAATCAAGCTCATTTAAAAAATTGTTTGGGATAGAGAGATGGCTTAGTGGTTAACAGCACTGGCTGTTCTTCCAGAGGACCTACGTTCAATTCTCAGCACTGAACCCTCAGAACTCAGTTCTCATTTACAAATGGTTATGACAGCTCATAACCATTTGTTACTCCAGCCTCAGCAGATTCAATGCCCTCTTCTGGGCTATGTGGGCACCAGGCACACAAGTGGTACACAGACACACATGTAGACAAAACACCCAAAAACATAAAAAACTAAAAAAATTGTTTCTGCTGTGTGGTTGTGGTGTACGCCTTTAATCCCAGTACTAGGAAGGCAGAGACAGGTGAGTTCAAGGTCAGCCTGGTCTACAGACTGAGTTCCAGGATAGCCATGGCTACACAGAGAAACCCTATCTTGCAAAACAAACAAACAAACAAAACAAAACAAAACAAAAAGTTGTTTCTAGGATGGAAATTTAGCTCAAGTGGAATAGCATGTGTGATTTCCTGGATTCCCATAGGTCCTAAATAATGAACTGTTGCAAAGCATTAATTGTCAATAGTTGCTTCATAGTTTGCTTGCTCTGCCCCTCCCCCTCCCTACTAGCATCTAATGGTTGGTCAGTAAAGTCTTTTCTTTAGAACTAGCTGGTTTTATTACTTTCTTGAATAACCTTCTATGTGCATATGCAAACAGTTATACACCACACCACAGGTGTGTGTATGTGTATTATGTACTTTTTATTGTCTTTTAAAAACATAAATAGTGGCAGGATTCTTTCCTTTAAAATTTTTATTTAACCTATAGTTTGAATTTCTTCTCATATGGTACCCCAAAGCATATTTTTATTCTTTAAGAAAAATGGCTGCTTCCTGTTCCATTTTATAGTTGCAATAATTTGACTAGCATCTTGTTGATAGCTGTTTGAGATGTGATGAATGTCTTGATTATTCTGTATATGTACGAGTATTTCTAAAAGAAATTCCTAGAAGTGAACTTACAGAATAAAGTTATATACGTATTGGAAATTTTAGTAGTAGATATCATCAAATTTCTCTTCATAATTATCATGAGTTTATACTCATGAGCATTTAGATTTCATATTTCCTCACATTCTCACCAAGACAGACAGACTAGTAAGGTCAGTGTGTGTGTGTGTGTGTGTGTGTGTGTGTGTGTGTGTGTGTGTGTGTGTGTGCATGCATGTGTGTGCTAATGGGGTCCAGAGATTGAAATTGGGTATCCTCCTGCATTCTTTTATGTTTTGAACCTGAAACTCATTGATTGGGCTAAGCTGGCTGGCCAGTGACCTTTGGGATCTGCCTCCCTGCCCATTCCCTGCCCTGGGCTTGCAGACACTAAATACATACTTCCATACCCAGCTTTTATGTGGGTGCTCGGGATCCACAGCAATGTTTGTGCTGCAAGCACTTTACCAACGAGGCCATCTTCCAACCCATATATATGTTTTAGTCTGTACTTCTTTTATTCTAGGTGAAATTATATCTTTTCATATGCATGTAAGACATTTAGATTTATTTCTTTACATGTTAGCCATCTTTTGCCCACTTAAAAAATTAAGTTAGGGGTATTTTTCCTATTGATTTATAAGAAGGAAATTGTTTATGACGTGAGTTGTAAACATTTCAGAGTTCAGAGCATCAGTATGAAGCAGAACACCTCTTTGATCTTGGCATGACAAATTTAGAAGTTAATAATAAAAACAAACGTTTTAAAGAAAATTGTGTTGCCTTTGGAAACCTGAAGTTACATTTTGAAATCATAGGGGAAGTTTAAAATATTTTGAGCTAAATGGCCATGAAAATGCCAAAGATCACTGTCTTAGTTAGGGTTGCTGTTGTTGCACTGAAACACGATGACCAAAAGCTAGTTGGGGAGGAAAGGGTTTATTTTACTCACAGTTCTATATAACAGTTATCAAAGGCAGTGAGGGCAGGAACTCAAACAGGGCAGCAACCTGGACTCAGGAGCTGATGCAGAGACCATGGAGGGGAGCTGCTTACTGGCTTGTTCCCTATGGCTTGTTCAGCCCACCCTCTTATAGAACCCAAGACCACCAGCCCAGGGATGGCCCACCCCCAATGATCTGGTCCCTCCCTACCAATCACTAATTAAGAAAATGCCTTACAGCTGGATCTTTTGGAGGCATTTTTCTCGATTGGGGTTCCCTCCTTTCAGATAACTCTAGCTTGTGTCAAGTTGACATAAGACTAGCCAGCACAATCAATCATGTCCTGTGGGAAGACGGCCAACATGGAATTTAGGACCTGTATAGCCTTGTGTGCTTACCAAAGAAAATGAGTAAGGTTGAAAATTATGGAGTAATTGAGTAATGCTCAGAGGAACATTAGAATAGGCTCAAAGAAAGCAGAAGACAAAGCCAAAAGCAGAAAGCATCTAAGAAAGGTAAAGCACAAGATTAATAAGGATAAAAACTGGTTCTTTGTAAAGTCTAATAAAGTGGACCAATCACTAGCAAAATTAAGTAAAAAAAGTAATAAGTGGACAATATTAAGGGGGGAGGAAGTTGTAAATCTCACTATAGAGATTAAAAGTAATAAAGTGATTGATAGGACAGTAAATTACAAATATAAAGGGAGCTGTGGTGTTAGCTTCTTGCCACTGTAACAGAATACTTGAGGTGATCAATGTAAAGAGTAGAAGACTTTATTTTAGCTCATAGCTGCAGACATGGTCACTTGGGCCATTGCTTTGAGTTTATGGCAGGCAGTACACTGAGTGCATTAAGGCTGGAATAAGTGCTAGAATAGACCTGCTTATCTCATGGTCCAGAAGCAGAGAGACAGAAAGGGGCAGGTTCCCAGTCTCCCCTCAAAAGACACACCCCCAGCAACCTGACTATTTTTAACTAGGCCCCATCTTGTTCTGATTTCATTATCAGTAGCATGGCAGGCTGGTGACTAAGCTTTCAACTCATGGGCTTTTGTGGGGAGCTCCTGATTCACACTGTAACTTGGGTAAATTCTAAGGGAAACTAGAACTTAGCAAGGCTCTGACTTAAAGTAAATAAAAAACCTGAGTAGTTCTCCAGCTATGACAGAAATTGAATTAGGAGTTAAATTTTTCCCACAAAGAAAACACCAGGCCAGATGGTTTTGTAGATTCTACCAAATTTGCAAGTTATAGATCTTTCCAGATATTACACAACTCTCCCAGAGAAAGGGCCAAATGGAAACTCTCTAGTCAGTATAATCTTGAGTCCAAAATCACAGAAGGATGGGATAAGAAAGTAAGCTAAAAGCAGGCCTTATTTGTGAACATTGGTATAAGAATCATAAGTAAAATATCAGCAAGCCAGGAAAAAAATATATATATCTTACTGAAGCAGCTATTTCAGAAGTCTATCATAAAATGTATTGTTCACTATGTTTACTGAATAAAGGAGGAAAACCATGATTATTTCATAAAGAGTAGGAAAAATTAGACAAAACTGTGCTAGATAGTCAGAAAAATGGAAATAGAACTTGATAAATGGTATCTAGCAAGGACTTAGATAAAACATCTCTTAGCATGAAAACTCACTCTAGGTATCCATGTACAAAAGAATCCAGCCAGTACAGAAAGACACAAAAGAAATTAGAAGGAAATAATCCAAATGGTCATTAATTTATAATCACTATTGCCATTGTATACTATCCAAAATTCTTACTGGCTCTTATTTATTATATATTTTCTTTTTAAAATTCTAGTATTTAGTGAGAAGTTAGGTATATACTTAAATAAACACAAACCATTTGCCTTTCTGTATACCAGCAACAAACAGAAAATACTATTTAAAAATCACTTTTTATATTAGTAACAAAGTTACATAGAAAGACATTCTAGGTCATGGGTAGCAAAATTTGGAATTATGCAGTTATTTGGCCTTTTCAAACTTTTCTGTAGTTTTATGCTACTGTAATTGAAATCTAATCAGAATATTTTCAAGACTTTAGCTGGGCTTTAATGACATCTGCCTATAACACCAGTACTTGGAATTGAGAGGCAAGGGGATCAGGACTTCAGGGTCATTCTTGGCTGCATAAGGAATTTGAGTCCATCCTGGATTACATAAGTATGTACGTGCCTCTGTGTGTAGTGTGTGTGTGTGTGTGTGTGTGTGTGTGTGTGTGTGTGTGTGGGGGTGTGGGTGTGTGGGTGTGTGTGGGTGTGTGTGTGTACCCTTGAAAAATGATGAAATTTATAAAGATAATCAGAAGCCCAAGAGTAACTAGAGCACTGTAAAAGCATGGGGTACTCTCTGTAAGCATAAAAAGCCAATAATAATTCCAAAGGTTTTAGATTGCTACAGGAATAAATAGTTTCTTGGACATGACAGAGACTGACAAAAATATAGTTACATGGAAGGACCTGACTGAACTGGTATTGCACACCCCTCGGGGAGGATATTTGTTTCATGTTTTGACTTGAGATAATTAATTATCAAAATGAAAAAGACAGCAAAAATTGAATTTCTAACTCACATGGTACATAAATTTACAAGGGAACGTTTTTGAGGAATAGGTTGGAGGATATTTGTATGATCTATGAGTCCAATGTTTTAGCAAGTCATGTAAAGCATTTATGAATGGCACATAAACTTGCCAGGAGATGTTTAGCTTCATCAGTCCTCGGGGACATGCATGTTACAGCTAGTTAGAGGGTTTATACTCATTCACTTGGCAAAAATTCAGAATCTGTGAAGATCCAGTGTCTTTAGTTTTATCAGAAATGATAAATAGGCCTAGAGGAAAAAGAAACATGCTGAAAAAAAGAAGTCTGCTGTGGCCTCACTTTAAAGTCCTTCAGGAAATACCAGAACTGGCAGGGAAGACTTGGTGCCATTTTGATTTAAAAACAAAAATGGTGTTCATATTGATGATAATAGTATGTCAGTTTTCATTTAAATGGGTTTCTCTCTCTCTCCCTCTCTCTCTCTCTCTCTTCCCCTCTCTCTCCCTCCCTCTCCCCCTCTCTCTCCATTTGTCTCCCTTTCTCTCTCTCTCTTCCTCTCCCCCTCCCTCCCTCTCTCTTCCTCCCCCCTCTCCCTTCCTTTCTCTCTCCCTCTCACCCTCTCTGTCTCCCTCCCTCTCCCTCTCTCTTTCCCTCTCTCTTTCACCCCCATCTCCCTCTCCCTTCTCTCCCCTCCCTCTCCCAGGTTTTCTCTAATCAGATTTCACCAGGACCATCCACTTCCTTGAAGGAATATTGTCTAGTTTTGTGCTTCCTTACCTTTTTCATGCTATGGTCTGAGGTCTGGCTTCACCTATTCTGTATTTACTGCAGTCAAGTAGGCATAGTATACCTAATGGAATCTATGACTATGTAAGTCAGTAGATTTGTTAATGTACACTCCTTTCAGGAGGAACATGGAATCTGTGTAGGGAACTTGAGGAACCTACAATTATGAAAAAGTATACTTTTTAAAAAATTATACACTGCCAGCTGGGTGATGGCGCATGCCTTTAATCCCAGCATTCAGAAGGTAGAGACAGGTGGATCTCTAAGTTTGAGGTCAGCCTGATCTGCAGAGTGAGTTCCAGGACAGCCAAGGGTACACAGAGATTCCCCCCCCCTGCAAAAAAAAAAAAAAAAACCAATTACATACAATGTTCTGCATGGCTTGGTACTGGGAACCCGATGGCGTGATGAGGGAATGAAGAAAAGCCAGCATTGGATGGGCAGTGCTCACTCTGATAGAAGACTCCTAAAATGCAATAACCCAGAAATTCAGTGCTTTTATTTATATAGCACAGGAGTGGGGGTTAGCTAGTCTCAATAGGAGGATTTGTAGGAGGACAGTCTCAGGTTGCAGTCATCCAGGAGGACAAAGCTGCAGTTGTTTGTTTTTTGAACACACTGTCAACATTTGCAAAGGGACCAGAGCAAAGCTTTGCCAGTTCTCTGAGCTTGACCCTCACCTGGGAAGGTTTTGCTTGTTCCTATGGGTTTCAGGCATTGAGATTCTTCCCAATAATACATATTTACTCAGGATTCCATTCTCTCCTTATGCATTTACTTGGGACATCCTCTGAACTCCATAATAAAGTTGATTGTGTGTGTGTGTGTGTGTGTGTGTGTGTGTGTGTGTGTGTGTGTGTGTGTGTGTGTGTGTGTGTCTGAGGATTACATGACTAGCGGTTAGAGGACAAGTTGTGTAAGTTAGTTTTTTTTTCAACCATGTGGGTTCCAGGGATTGAAATCAGGTTGTCAGGCTTGGTGGCAAGTGCCTCTGCTGGCTCTGAAACCTACTTTTCGTTGTCAATTTTACGTGGTGAAAGTTGAGAAGAGATCTAATTGGAGGGGATATCATCGAAGTATCATTTCTGCAATTGGATGAAATTCCTTTGCAGGGCAGATGTTATCATGTTCCAAGTTTTGATTCTCTGAATTGTGTTTCTAATAGACAGTGGACTGAAGCCTGTTATAGTCACAGCACCAGCAAATGTAGAGGTGATGGATGGAGACTTTGTGACCTTGTCTTGCAATGCCACTGGAGTGCCTGTCCCAGTCATTCATTGGTATGGCCACCATGGATTGATAACCAGCCACCCATCTCAGGTCCTTAGGTCCAAATCCCGAAAGTCCCACCTGCTCCCACATCGGGACCTGGACCTGGAGCCTGTCTACTTCATCATGTCCCGAGCTGGCTCAAGCTCTCTGTCTATTCGGGCAGTTACTCAGGAGCATGCTGGGAAATATACCTGTGAAGCTACAAACAAACATGGTACCACACAGTCAGAAGCATTTCTTACAGTTGGTAAGTTGCTTTCAGCATTTTTCTCAGTAGAACACTGTCCTTTTATCATAGGGGAAAAGATGATTTGAAATGTTATTTTAACGAATGTGTGTTTCCCTGTGGCAATGAAATATAGGGCTTCATTTGAGGGTATTTTGCTGTACAGGAACCAGGTGGGCCTTGGTCTCCATTTCTTATTTAAATCTTACTTGGGAATGAGCTCAAAATGCAATCCATCTTTGTGATTAATGGCTTTGGGGTTTGAAGGTACTAAAGAGATTATTTCACATAGTTTTCAGAGGAGACCTGAGAAGCAAGGTTCTAAGTCTGAAGGGTTGGCTTATATTGAAAATATCGACTTAGGGGCCTGTCAAATGCCAATATGTGACTATGTAAGTTATTTTCCTAATGGGATATATAATAGTGTTTATGTGCCATTTATTTGTCATGCTGATGACTTAACAGTTTCATATGACTTTTGAAGTATTCAAATTCGGACCTTACACCAATAGGCATGCAGGGCAGTGCTCCCCAATGTTCAGTAAGAGGATGGTTGAGTTGGTTTGTTCACCTTACACCAATGGGCATGTAGAGCTGTGCTCCCCAATGTTAAGTCAGTAGATGGTTGAGTTGGTTTGGTCACCCGAGTGGATTGCTGCTGTGTTCTTCTGAGATGCAGGATGTCCAGTACTGCTTTAGTAAGGGGACACAGAGGCTCCTGTCATAGGCACACTCCTCTTTTAGGGTTTCATGTGGCCTTTTGTGCTTGGATCTCTGGTGTCTTTTCTGGTCATAGAGCCCATGGGATTGAGGTCAGTGTTTATCCTGGAGTCATGCTCTTCTCTGCAGATAACAACTGTAGGGCTCCAGAATTCCCCACTTTAATTAGTTCCCAGTCCAGGTGTTCATGGGTGTTCTTGCCTGTCCTGTCCTCCATAGATGTCCTTAAAGCAGAGGAGGAGTCTTAGTGTGGTCTTGGCAGAAAAGTGCTGGTGCTAGAGTTTGGGTGTTAACATTGCTGTTTCCTCACATAAACAAGGAGTTTCTAACTCTGGGTAAACCTAGAGGCCAGAAGGTAAGTGTGGAAAAGCTAGGGACCTGCACTCTCAAATGTGCTGCTCCATGGATGTTAGGGGAGGGACAGTATGTGACTATAAAGTCTATAGGCCAGTTGCTGAACTCTGCTTGCTTTCTGATATATGTCACTGATGTCCTGTATGTAGGATTAACATGGAAGTCTAAGAGGCCAGGAAAACTGTTACAATGCCATCTGGTAACAAAACATTCCGTATAAATGTAACAGATTATGATTATTGCTATCTAATTACTGGTAAATTATTGTTATTCATTATGGTGATGTTTGTGGCAGGAAAAGGTAGTTATTGGCTTTATTAATCTTAAGAGTTTCAAACAGAGGTAGTTGAATAGTATATAAATTTAGATATATGACTATGTATGTGCACATATGCGTATGTATTTGCATATACATATTTCACTAGGCAAAATAAGAGTGGCACAGCTTAGAATTATTAGCTGCTAATAGGTTTACAGGAGCTGCCTGGATAGAATGTGGCAGGCATGATTATTTTATGCAAATGTGCAGCAGCCTAAGGAGATGTAGATGTTATCATTATAGCTGTTGGAACTAGATATTTTGTCTTTCTCATTTTAAATATGAGAAGTCTGAAACATTTAACATTTCATAACCTAACTTGCTTAGATTAGATCTTTCACAGTCTCCTTAGTTCCAGATCCTGTCCTGGTAAATACCATTTTAATGAGCAGTAACACTGTCAGCTACATCCTACCCACCTGGGCTTTTCCCTGCTTCAGAGAATTGTTAAGACCCGTTGAGTTTATTAAAGCACAAGCACTACATACTAATGCATGTCTTTGCATAGAAACCCGAGTCTCATTAAGCTCTAGCATTAACCGTCAGTTACTTTGTTTATTGTGGAGAGGAAATGCCAGATTTCAAAGCGAGGTGATACCTCCCTCTCCCTTGTTTCCAGAGACCTTAAGCTTTTGAGGTCTTGGATGTAAAACATTGCAGAGTGAGCTGTATCTGTAACTCTAATGGGGGCTGTCCTTGCAGTGTGGTGTGGATGAGTGGTCACCATGAGGATACCTTGGTCAGGGGTGTGTGTATTCCACGATTCATTAGTTTCTGTGCAGACTCATTGAATTCATTAACATATCTATATTTTTTCCTAATTCAAAATCAGTCTACATTTAAGTGAGGGATGTGGTTCCTGCTTGTGATTAGAAACTGGGAAGCTGAGGCAGGAGTATCGCTACAAGTTCAAGACTAGCCCAGACTATGGAGGAAGACCCTGTCTCTAAGGACCAAACCAAAGCAATCTGTCCAAAAAAAGAAAAGGGACATGAAGTTGGGAGACTGGGGTGGGGGTGCTAGGGAGAATTGGAGGGATGTAGTGATGGACAGATATGATCAAAATACAAAGTATAAATGTGTGAAATTTACAAAGAATAAACATTATTTTTAGAATAAAGAAATTATAATTCTACCCATTTTTTGCAGTTGTTTTGAATATAAACTGAGGTAATAATAACCATGAAACCTTCAAGTTCTGATGATTTAATTTAAAAACTTTCAACTTCACTTTCAGAAGAAAAGACACTGAATTTTGGCCTTTTCCTGGGCTGCCAGGAAGAGCTGTGTAGCAATGAGCTGTTCCTCCCAGTCAGCCATTCCAGGCAAGGGGCACGTAAATACTGTAGTGTGCTGTTGCTAAGTGATGGTGTCTGATTGGGTTGAGAATATAAATGTATTTTTCATCTTAATATTTTTAATTTATGATGAGAGTATTTGGATAAAATGAAAAGCATCTACATGGCTAATCTTCAAATAGTATCTAATATAACTTTTTTTAATTACCCAAAATATATTCTTTGCAATAGTAGAGGTTGGTTAGTTTGCCCCATTTTATAAGTTGTGGCAGGCTGCACTGCACCCGGAGTAGCAGAAATGGACCTGTGATGCTCTTGCAGTGGACAGACAGGCTGCATTTTTCTAACACTTCTGTATAAACTGAGGCATGTGGTGTGGAAACTCTTTTGTGGCTAGATACCACTTCCCAGTGGTCAGCTGCCTGGAGGATCCAGGAAACTACTAATGAAACAAGAGTCCTTTCCCACCACCCAAGCCACAGCAAATCCCCTCCAGCCAGAGCCCAATTCTCTGCACTGGCAGGCACCACATCAACCCTGAATGTCCACTCCGCTCTGACTCACTAGGCAAACATGCTCCTTCCAGGAGCAATATTTTCAAGTTGTCTCAGTGAACTTAATTAGTTTTCTTCTGCAGCGTTTCACACTAGCTTCTTATTTTTTTTTTGATGGAGGATGATTCTAGGACATTCTTTCTCTCTTATAGGCTAACAGGGACCTGACCTTACACTGTTAGTCTGTTCTTGCTGGCTCTTTGTTCAATGTGTGGTTCTAAAAATCACACCCACCTTTTACCAGGAACCTGACTTCATTGTAGGGGGAACCATTTCCTCTGCTCACTTCCTTCTCAAGGGAGTGAATAATAGGGGATCCATTGTTGCCAGTATTAACAACGTTGGAGAGAAGCCAAACTGTCAATCCCTGGGTTTTATTGTATTGACAGATCTTGTCTGGCAGACCTTGCTCACACTTTCCCTGTTCTTCTCACAGCACCCCACTCCATTCTTCTGCAGCTGTTGTATAGAGTTTCAGAACTTCAGCTCTGCACCCCTCAAGCAGGAGGGAGTACTCTTCTCTACCTGAGAATTAAATGAGGTGGTTCAGATTAAATACCTTGCACAGTTCTTGGCACACAATGTTCTCAGTAGTTTTGGATATATGCCCCTTTGTTTGTGTGTGTGAAAATGTATTATTTTATATTCTATATATTCTAAATGCTGTTGGTTGTAGGAGTTAAGACTTAGCCATCTTTAGACTGGCAATTTTTACATGATAGTTTTTACTAATTATTTGAGAATTTCATTCCGCTTTTTTGAGATCAGACGAGATCAGGCGCATTCAGGGTGGTTATGGCCATAGACTCATACCACTTAAAAAAAAAATCACCCTCCCTTCCCCAGCCATTCCCATGATGACCCTTTCTAACCTCCCGTCACTTCCAAACCAGCTTTGAGGTTTTTTTCCCCCTATTGAGTCCAGTTTGTGTTGCCTGGCTAGTTTTGGAAGTGGGGTCTGCTCTGCTGTGTGGTTGAACTACAAGAGGCCATTTCTAAAGAAAGCTGAATCTTCCACTCCCAGCAGCTATCCTGGCATTGGCTCCTTGGCTAGTGGTAGGATTTTGTGTTCACCTTACTTCCTCTATGCTGGGCCTTTATCTGGTTGCATTACCCATCAGGTCATCAGTTGAGGGGAGAGAGAGAGAGAAAGAAAGAGAGAGAGAGAGAGAGAGAGAGAGAGAGAGAGAGAGAGAGAGAGAGAGAGAGGCTGGTGCTCAGCTGGCATTCTCCTTTTTTAAAGCCCAGGGTCCAATTCATAGAATTGTGCTACCCATTTTTTGGGGTGAGCCTTCCTACTTCAATTAATTCAGCCTAGAAACTCCCCCACGAGCATGCCCAGAAGGTTTGCTTCTGTGGAGATTCTAGATCTCAAGATTAACCCTTACAAGTGGAATACCTGTTTATGAGTACTGACTGCCCAAAAGATTAGTGACACAGCCCCTCTGCGATTCTATTCCATTCCATTCTATTCTATTCTATTCCATTCCATTCCATTCCATTCCATTCCATTCCATTCCATTCCATTCCATTCCATTCTATTCTATTCTATTCTATTCTGTTAGTTAGCTAGAATGCAGCTGGAATGTTCTTTCTTTTGCCTTGCTTGGGTCAGTAATTTGTAACTTAACTGTAATAAGAGAGCACAGCCAAAGCCGGGCATTGGTGGCCCACGCCTTAAATCCCAGCACTCGGGAGGCAGAGGCAGGAGGATCTCTGTGAGTTCGAGGCCAGCCTGGTCTCCAGAGTGAGTGCCAGGATAGGCTCCAAAGCTACACAGAGAAACCCTGTCTTGAAAAAAAAAAAAAAAAAAGAGGGAACAGCCAAAGTAGCTTTACTTTCGTGGAAGTGGACCCTCATGTCCATCTCTGTCTGTGAAATCTCTACATGGGACCAGCTGGCACATGTCTGTGGGGCAGCCAAACCCCGAGAACAAAAGTAAAAGCAGAACTAGGACCTCCTAAAGCTTAAGCTGAGATTAAGGGCTAGAGTGTTCTGCTTAAATGGGAGTTCTGGGAAGTAACTTTGGAAACTATCTTCCCAGAGGGTAAGAGAACAGAGTTGACCATTAAAAAACAAACAAAAATCCCACTGCATTTATTTATTGTGTGTGGGGGGAATGGGTGTGCATGGCATGGTGCACATGTGGGGGTCAGAGGGCAACTTGTATGAGTTGGTTCTTATCGATCTACTATGTGGGTTCTAGAGATGGAACCCAGGTTGTCAGGCCTGTGCCATTGGTGACTGAGCCATCAAACTATCCCCACGTTCTTTTTCTGTCTCTTTGCTCACAGTAGAATGCATTATCTATTGTCAGACTCATCAAGTCTTTTTAAATTGAGTTGGTAAATTGATACTGTAAAAACTGAATATTAATCCAGAGCTAAGTAAAAAATAAAAGTATTTTCACTAGTCAACTATTATGTCATGCTACTGGTTTTCCAAACAAGCCCTCTGCTTGCCACTGAGTAGACAGATTGACAATAGAAGTTAGATGTCACTCAGGGTGAAACAGGGAAGTGTTGCTTTTTTTAATGTCTTGGAGTCAAATTCTGCTCATAATGTCAGTATGGGCACTGATATTAACCAGGTAGAAGATGCTGGAAAAGTGAACTTCTGCTCCCCTTATTCCTCTCTCCCTTTGTGCAGTTCCTTTTGAAACAAATACAAAAGCAGAGTTGGTCATACCTTCTGAAGCTACTCAGAATGACGAACGAGACCCAAGAGATGGTCCAGAGTCTGGCTCGCAGAGCTTGCTTCCAGTGAAGGTGCATTCCAGCGGAGTGGATTTGCCAACACAGAAAAATGCCTCTGTGCCTGATGCTCCTCACATACTGAGTCCCCCCCAGACCCACATGCCAGATACATACAACCTGGTGTGGAGGGCAGGGAGGGATGGCGGCCTACCCATCAATGCCTATTTCGTGAAGTACCGAAAGGTAAAGCCTTCCCATTCATTTTTCTTTTCTCATTCCTTAGTCCTGTGTATGTGTAAGACCTTTGTTTATTGTGTTTTACATTTGTGGGAGGGTAGAAAGGAGAGTGTTCTAGAATAAGTGTTTCAGAGGTGTCTCCCCCAGTCACGCTGGATTGACAGATCTTAGGAAACCAGTACCAATGAAGTATACATAATTTTTTCTCCCAAACCAAAGTTTGAATCCAAAGTAACCGTAACATTTTTCCTCTGTCCTTCTGTCTCTCCCACCCCATCCTGGGGTGGGACTCCAGGCTAGGGATTACCGCTGAACTCTACCTCTAGCCCCATTACTCAATGTTTTCTATCAAGCCTCTTGTTTTAACCCACTGGTCATCAGACTCTGTAAACTACTTTGAAAACCTTAGTTCTGTCCTTAACTGAGATGGTAGAATACTCATCAAATAAAGGATACCTGTTGGAGCAAGGCCATCTGGCATCATCTGTGACCATAACCTCGAAGACTAGCCTCTTAGTACTAGTATCTTAAATGGTTTGGTTATTTATTTTGGTCATGCTTGGGCCTCTATCTATTGATAGAGGTGATTTTTTCCTCTGCAGGTTGTATTAAAGCAAGATTTAAAAGTTGCTTTATGTAATGAGAGTAATACATTTCGTAAGACAAATCGTATTGTATCTCTTGCTTACAATAAAACACACTTCTGCAAACTCCTCTAGAATTAAATGGATACTAAATTTTTGTAATTGGGAGGAAAGTTTTCTTGCTCTCATCTCTCACTATTCTGGGTTTCTCTTGAGCAGCTGGATGATGGTACTGGTACAGTGGGCAGTTGGCACACAGTTCGTGTCCCAGGAAGTGAAAATGAGCTGCATCTAACTGAGCTAGAGCCATCAAGTCTGTATGAAGTTTTAATGGTGGCTAGAAGTGCAGTTGGTGAAGGACAGCCTGCCATGCTTACCTTCCGGACCAGCAAAGGTGAGTGCTATCTTCCATCAGAGTGAACTGGCTACTTCATGTCAATTTATTAGTAAGAATCCCATTGGATAGTAGATATCCTAAGATATAAATCCATTATACATGCATACTGTAGCACCTTTTGGGGGCTATACTTAAGGGGTTGTATTAATTATTCCATTGTAATATTCCACACATATTTTTGCAAGTTCATGATCCGAAGCATTAAGATGGGCAAGGAGATAGTAAGATTGAGAACCAGCCCAGTGGAGCTTGAGGAAGGTAAAATGCACCCTCAGATAACAACTCCAGATAAAATCCAATTTGGTTCTGGGCAGTATAGAAAACAGATAACACTAGTCCTCATGGAGTTCATGTTCTAGCTGGGAGGAGCATATGCCCAAGTGCTAAGCACCTTTGGGGGTGGTGTTAACAAAGAAATACTTCAGGGATGGACTTGGGAAGTGTCTGAGTTGGAGTCATTGCAAGTAGGTGGCCACAGATATATGGTTAGTATTAGTCAGCAGTGAGGTATTTAAAAAAGAGGAAGTAGAAGGCTTTTACACATTAGGAGAAAGAAAGTGCTTGGTGTACACACCAAAGAGCAAAAAGGGAAAATCTCTCTCTCTCTCTCTCTCTCTGTCTCTCTCTCTCTCTCTCTCTGTGTGTGTGTGTGTGTGTGTGTGTGTGTGTGTGTGTGTGTCTGTGTGACCCTGTAGTTGGGGCACACAGCAGTCTGTGGAATTTTCCAAGTCTTTGCTGGTGATGTCAGTGAGCTAGGAGGAGCTGGAACATTTGGGCTGGAGTTACAGAGTAATGGAGGAGGGTACAGTGAGGAAAGACAGACAATGTCTGACAGAATTCCAGAAGGATCTTCCTGATGAACAGTTTATGAGGGGAGTTCAGGTAGAGGAGGCCATACTGGAGTGGTCCAAATACAGGGAAATACTTCAGGGGGGACCCCAAAGAAGCATGTTCTGCTCTGGTTCTGAGGTTAGAATTAATTTTGGGCCACCAACCAACTCCAAGATAATGGTATGGAGACTTATTAATTATGAATGCTCAGCCTTTGCTTATCCTACTAGCTCTTTAAATTTACTTTAACCTGTTTTTATTTATCTACACTTTACCTCAGGGCTTTTTACCTTTCTTTCATTCTGTATGTCCTACCTTCCTGCTTCTTCTGTGTCTGTTTGGCCTCTGGTGTCTCCCTGTGTTCTTTTTCTTCCTGAGCCTAAATTCCTCCTCCTACTTACTCTGCCTGCCTGAAAGCCTGCCTATACCTCTTCTCTCACAATTGGCCATTCAACTTTTCATTAGACTAATCAGGTGCCTTAGGCAGACATGGTAAAACAGAAACACATCTTTACATAGTTAAACAAATATTCCACAACACTGTGCTGTAAGAGAAAAAGCCTCTGAGGTTTGGGAAATGTGCATCTAGTGGCTTTGGAAAAGGACTTTCATTTATTCATTATTGGGCAGAAATGAGTATTTCCCATTTTAAATGAATCTTCTGTTAGTTTTCACCACTTGGTCCTAGTTATTTATAGTCTGACCTATAAACCATTGAATAACTGTTTCTGTTTAAAAACTAAAAACCAAAAAAACCCAATTTCACTTTTGCTTGTTGAAACATTAAAAGTTAGTGTAGCATTTTTCTGTGGAAAAACAACCTTAAGCTCCTTAATTATGAATATTATTTTGGAATGAATACAAGCAACAAAAAGGATGGACTAATCAGAACCTTTGCCCAGGTCTTCATTTGGCTTTCTTGCTCACGTTGTTGTATTAGTCAAGGTTTTCTAGAGGAACAGAACCAATACAAGTACATAGATGTATACATGTGCATACACATATACATTTACACATACACATAGACAGATATGGACATACATAGACAAACATACACAAAAAAATACACATAGACATACACATAGACAAACACAGACATACACACACATACACACATATATATACACACATAGACAGACATAGACAAACACAGACATATACATAGACATACACATAGAGAGACCTAGACATATATAGACATATATAGACATAGGCATAGACATATGTAGACACAGACAGACAGGCAGAGATGTACATAGACATACCTAGACATATGTGGACATAGAGAGACATAGAGGGACATAGACATGACATAACTTTATTAAACTAGCTCACCTTAAGTGGTACCAACAGTGTCTCACAGCTGAGAGGCTGAGAACCCTGGGAGGTGCTTGGTCCTTCATGCCCAGTACCACAGCCATTGGTGCAGTCCCATAGAAGCTGTCTCTCACTGGAGAGCCAACAACCTAGTACTTACTGAGCCCAGGAGGCTTGCTGCCTCAGAAGTCTCAGTCTGGTGCTGAAAACCTGGAAGGTTCCTGGAGAGCTGTTTGTCCTCAGTCATTAATGGAGACTGGAAACACTGGAATGAACAGCAACAGCAGCTAGGTGAATCCACTCAGCAGTAGAGGAAAGCCAAGCGAGCAGATCTGGTTTGTCCAGAAGGCCTGGGGTGGGTCTACCACATCAGTTAAGGCAGGTGGACAGTTCTTCACAAAAGACTCCCTTCTCAGCTGATTCTAACTTGTGGCAAGCTTACGTCAAAACCAACATCACAGTTGTTTTTTCCTTGTGTAGTACCAAGGAAGAAAGACACATTTAGCTTTCTTTTAATGATTCTAGAGAAAGACAAAGCAATTTTGCTCTAGTTCTTGACATCAGCTAAGTATAAGGGAGGTATTGTGTTTAGACATAGACACATGTATCTTTATAACTGGTTATGTTTCATAGTATTTTTGTTTTTATTTTACATATATAAGCTTATCACTTTTTTTTTTTTTAACAAAATACTTTACAGAAAAAATGGCATCGTCAAAAAACACCCAGGCATCCTTTCCACCTGTGGGCATCCCTAAGCGTCCTGTTATTTCAGAGGCTTCTAACAGCAACTTTGGAGTTGTGCTTACGGATTCCTCTAGGCATAGTGGAGGTAAAGAATCTTCATCTTGTTTGTTTATAAATGTCAGTGTCCTGTTTCACTTGGGGAGGCAGGATAAGTGGGACATTGGTTACTTAGGTAATGTTCTACCCTGCATAGCTACTTTTTACATATGTGTGTGTATATGTGGTGTATGTGTGTGCATGTATTTTGGCATGTGTGCATGTGTGTGTGTGGGGGGGTTGGTGGGTGGGTGTTTGTTTAGGCCTAAAGTTGAACCGTAATTACCCAAGGACTTTCATGTCAGAGCTGCTTTTCAGTTACCTTAAGCACACTACTTACGCTTTATAAGTGTAAAGATGACACCTCAAAGGTGAATACTTTACTATTTACTTAATACAACATGTAGAGGTTACTAACTGCCAGCACAGCAGAGATAAAATAATCCTTGCTATCGAGGATTTAAAGCATAGTGAGTGACACAGACATCTGAACAAACACTTCAGTGAATTGACTGCTAAAAATCAAAGAAACAGCTAAGCCCATAGTAATAGAATAGATAATATACACAGGCATGCCAGAAGACAGCTTGTCCATTCTGCTTATACTCCTGGGGGACCTCAGGAGAGACACTTGACTTGGACTTGCCTTGATACAAAGGGGAGCACATAGTGGTTCGCACACAACGGCTGCTCAGCATCTTGAGCTAAGCCTCAGAAGACAAGAACAATGCCAGCAGATGAAGGAGCGGGAGAGGCAAGCATAGCTTCTGCAGATGGGCAGATGGATAGATGGCATGTTGCATTCAGTTAATTAGTGTGACTTATTGCTGTTGGGGTCGATGATAGTATAAGGAAGAAGGTAGGTGCCCATGTCTTATTTGATACACTTAAAAATGTCATCTCGGCCAGTGGGTAAGGACACTTACTGCCTGAGAGACCAAGTTTGACCCCTGGGATCCACACAGTGAAAGAAGAGAAATGGATTTTGCAAATTGTCTTCTGATCTCCACACATGGGCTGTATCATATGCCTCTCCACCCACAATAAATAAATAAATAAAGAATAAATAAATTTAAAGAAATGTAATCTTGTCCTGGGAGCTATGAAGAGTCAGTCCTAGTACTTAACCTGGCAAGGGACAGACATTCCAGGGTCATGAAGTGGTTTCCCCAGGGCGAGGTTCTTTTATTACACATGGTATGTGTTGATCCCTATGGTTTCCCCAAATTCTGGAAACTTGACTGCATAATTTGTGGTAGTGGGGGGCTGCATTCGTGCTACTCCCTCAAAAAAGTCCTAATGGATTTTTAAAAGGAAGAAATGTAAGAGATATACCTAGAAAAAAAATAAGATGACACCAGTGAATGAAGGAGAAAGAGGCAGGGCATAGCTGAGGTTAGAGTAACAGAATCTACGTTGAATGAGAAGGAAGAAGCTTGGGTGTGGACACGAGGAACCATTTAAAAGGTGGATGGATGATAAACGATTGTAAGTGAAGATTATGAGTTTGGAATTCTTTAACTGAAGTACACATATGAAATTATTTGTTTGCTGTTTCTAAGTGCTTCTCGAGGATGTGAGCATGCCTGCTTTCCAGTTGTGGTAAACTGAGGTTCTGATGTTTCAGTGTGCTAGACAACAATGAGTGTGCTAGACAGAGAGTATGCTAGACAATTGGTGGAGGAGCTGCTGTAGGAATCTGTTTTCCCAGTACAGCTACTGCTGTGAAAGAGACTGAGTGTGCTCTTCTCTGTAGACATGTTCTCAGTGACTTTCCTCTTTGACCTGTGGCATTTGGTGAGTTTGAACCTTGCACAGTCACCCTGAGAAAGTCGTTTGATTTTTGGCAAAGATGTACATTAACATTTCTGCTCATTCTGTTTCTTTCCATTGCTTTCTAGTGGGAAGGAATACAGTAAGTATCACCCACAGTTATTTGCTAATGCCTCCTTCTGTTTATCCTATAAGCCATTCGTTTTGTAAAGCACCCTGGTTTTCTGCATAGAAGTACCATGTTCAGTGTGACTTCCTTAGAAATGAGGGTTGAATTGATGCTGAGATGAAACAAGTTGCTTGAGAAGCATGGACTCAGGAGAAAGATAAGATTTCTTTAGTGGCTTTACCAATATCGTGGCCCAGGTTGGCCGTCCATGTACAGCTTTAGCAACTCAGTCAGCACTCAGAAAGACCCACTGGCCTCCTGAGAACCAGATGCCCACAGAATCCACAGGCGGCTGATGTGAAAGCAGAATGGCAGTTTCCTGGGGTTCAGTGTAACTTTTTTGTGGGCCATCCTTGTAGGAATCATGAAGGAAGCCCACCAGCTTGCTTGTTCAGCAAGGGAAGTTAGGCTCCCTACTTAAATGCTGGTGACCTCACTCCCAATGTTTCCTTCCATCTGCCACAGGGTCTAGTCCTAACCTGTGATGTAGGACAGCACCTGTGCCCTGTGGTAGTGCTCACTGCAAGCTCTCTGACCTACTGTTCTATATGTTTGTGTCATCGTCTTCCTGTGGCACTGTTCCTGTCTCCCTCACATCCTCTCCTTCCCTTGCTAGTATTGATTTGGTCCTATTTGATCCATGCATGTGTAGATAGACTGTGTTTCAAAGCAGCAATTCCTGAAGCCTTGAGAGTTAATGTAACCATCAGTAGGTTGTTAGGTTTGTTTCATATAGTTCAGAAAACATTTCAAATAAAAAAAAAACATTTGGGAAAATTGTTTACATACCCTAACCAAAATCAAATAATCACTTGCACATAGCTTTAGTCATAAATCTAAAATAGAATAGCAGAAACTATCACATTCATAACCATTCATCTTTTGTGAGTTAATTATCATATCTGTAATTGTTTGCCTTTCCTTCCTTCCAGTTTCCCATATTTCCTTTCCTATACATTTTATTTCCCCTTAGCTTTTAAAAAGGACAGGGAGACAGGCTGTAATATTATTAGCTATGACAGAAAATTTGATAAGAGATTTATCCTTTATTACAGGGTTTGGATTTATACCTCATACTGTTTTTAGGTTATTCCTATCTCTGACACCATGGTGATGGTGAAATGACTGTTCCAATTTTCAGTTCCAGAGGCACCAGATCGGCCTACTATCTCTACTGCATCAGAGACCTCTGTCTATGTCACTTGGATTCCCCGGGCAAATGGTGGCTCTCCAATCACTGCCTTCAAGGTGGAATACAAACGGATGAGGACTAGTGATTGGCTGGTGGCTGCTGAAGACATCCCTCCTTCCAAACTTTCTGTGGAAGTCCGTAGTTTAGAACCAGGTAATAATACTTTTTTTGGGGGGGGTGCTATTTTTTTTGAGGTAACAAATGATATAGTGGAAAATTTTGAAAATAAAATATGTAGAAGAGAGTAAGTTATCTGAACTATATTCATTCATAGACAGTGTGTTTATGTTTTGGTATATTTCTTTCTAGTCTTTTTTTCTCTATGTCTTTATATGCCCCAGAATCTTGTCGTACACACAGTTTTGCATACCTTGTTTTATATATAACTCTGTAAATCTATCATCCTTTGCTTAACTGTTTTTGTTGCTGTTGTTGTAGTGGTGGAAATGGAAGCCAAGGCCTTATGCATGCTAAGCAAGCACTCTATAACTGAGCTATCTCTGAGCTACATCCCCAACCCTTAACCATTTTACTTCTGGATTTTTAAGTTGTTTCTCCAATCCCATTCACCCCCAAACTTCAAGACTACTAAAATAGGAAAAAAGGTGTGGATAAACTTATAATTTTGGGGGGCTCAAGACCACTTTTGCTCCTGTAATTTTAAATATGCACAGATGTAGCAGATGTCCCGTCTAACTCTCTGTAGTTAGGAAAAAGACAGCAGTTTTAGAGCTGAGTGGAACCAAGTGACACTTTCCAGACTAAAAAATCTTCCAATGATTGTGTTTGAGTGATGAAGACACTCACTTTAGGATTTTAGTTTATTCTTTGGATGCACCATAATGCCATTACAGGTTTTTATAGTTAAAAATGTTTTGTTTTTGCTCTACCCCTCAAGGTTCAACATACAAATTTAGGGTCATTGCTATCAACCATTATGGAGAGAGTTTTCGGAGCTCAGCATCCCGTCCTTACCAGGTGGCTGGCTTCCCAAATCGTTTTTCCAACCGCCCAATAACCGGACCTCACATTGCATACACAGAGGCTGTCAGCGATACTCAGATTATGCTCAAGTGGACGGTACGTGAATGGACATCTCCTTAACGAGACTTCATATCAGTGTAATGTTCTTGTGATGTGATGTTATGTCTTGTGTGTGATCAGTTGTCAAACTTTTAATTGTGAGGAAGTGGAAGGGCACTGAAGTTTGTCTAAAGCACATATTCTAAGAGACAGGGTTAAAATGAAATTATTGTTTTCTTCTGCTGCCATCCAAATGTTGTTAACTTAACTGACACTTTATGATTTATTCTTTTTGAACCATGTATACATTTAATTTTGAAGCTTGTGAAGTGTATACGGTTCTATTTTTGTTTAGGTCTGCAGTAAGCTAAGTGCTTGTATACAATTGATTATCTCTGAATCAGGTTCAAAAATGGCCACTACATATAATAGTAGCAAAACAAAGCTAGAGAAACATTACCACACAGATAAGGAAATTCAGATATTGCTTTTATTTTTGCCTTTGACAAGTCTTTGTTTCTGTTTTCTAGTATATTCCATCAAGTAACAATAACACTCCCATTCAAGGATTTTATATCTACTATCGGCCAACAGACAGTGACAATGACAGTGACTACAAGAGGGATGTTGTTGAAGGTGAGTCCCTTGGTAAACTGGAGGTCCTGCAAAAGTGCTTTTATGGGGAGGGCCTAAATATCATGAACCCATCATCACAGGCTAAGACTGAGTTAGAAATGAGCTGGTTTATGTTGTTAAGTCTGTTCCAATGAAACCCAATTTCCTTAGTTCTGTGTGTGTGTGTGTGTGTGTGTGTGTGTGTGTGTGTGTGTGTGTGTATGCATATATATTTATACACTATATCGTATAGTGTCCTGATTTTATTGCAAGATGGGTATAAAAGTATGGGAGAAAATGATTCATCAGTAGTTCATCTGAAACAAAAAAATTACCAGTGACCTGAATATATAAATCAATTACAACTGCTTACTACATTGAAAAGAGTCTCCTCTGTCTGTAGACCTCTGCCCTAGGATAATCACATCTAAAATGTGTTACCAATCTTTAGCAATGTTGGGAACTTGGAGTGTTTTGTAGAGGAACAAGAAACAGTCCAGGCATGAAGGGTACTAATACTGCTCTTCTGCTGCACTTAAATTTAGAACAATCTAGAATGTCACATGTGGCCTGGTGGCTGCTGTGACCTACTTGGTGCCATCTCTACTCTTAGCCATGCCTTTTGCACCTTTTCTCATTGGAGATGTTGACACCAGCCTCAGGTCCTTGGTGCAGAATGGTTCCTGCCCCCTCCGTTCCCTTTTCCTAACACTTTGCACGGGTATTCTCACTCTTCTCTGCTGGAACTTTACATACCTCTTCCTCAGATCAGGTCTTTCCTGGAGTTGTTTGTTTCATAACATTTTATCAAAGTCTAGATATGTGAGTATGAGTGTTTGAAATTATATTTCTCTTATTAAGTATTAACTTCCTTTAGTCATGGGATCTTTGTTCCCTCTGCTGTGTTCCCAGTCCCTACTATGGTGGTGCGTTCGGCATCGAATGGATTGATGGACTTGTGAGTGGAGTCCATGAAAAGAACTGTGGAATGTCTGGTGATGCTTGTGCTTGAAACAGGGAGCAGCATGAGAGCTGTGTTCGCACCAGCTGACCTTGGTGCAGGAAGGGAGCTGATTCAGTCGAGACAGGTGGTTATAAGGAAATGATACATGGAAGAACTTTCTAATGTAATCATCTAGGTTCCCTCACAGGTTCCTGGAGTCTGTCTGGAAGCATCAGGTACAAACCAGATGCTTGATTCTTGGTAATATCATAGATGGGTTTCTTGGTCTGGGAGGAAAATTTCTTCCAAGCTCTCTTTTTAGTCCAAGATACTGCTCTTGTGAAATGGTGAGTCTTGGTTGGATATAGCATGTGCTGGGCCCTGAATTATATCTCATGCACACATACATACATTCCTCTATACATAAATACATATACATAGAACAAATCTTGTCAGAAAATTGCCCTAGGCCTAGGATTTACTATATGACTTTCTGCCATTAAATACATAGTTTAAAAAAAATTAGTTTAAGTATGCTATATAGCATATCAAATATTACAGCATTTTTTGAGATTTTATTTGTTTTTTTTATTTAATTTTTACAAAATTATAATTTCACATGTCAATCCCTTCTCCCTCTCCCCCTCCCCCCTAACCTCCCCCAGACCCCCCCTTCCCCATCTGCTCCTCATGGAGGGTAGGACCCTCCACGGGGGCTCCCAAAATTCCACAACATCATCCTGGGCTGGGCCTAGGCCCTGATTTTATTTGTTTTTATCTTATATGTCTGAATATTTTCCCCACATGCATATGTGTGTACCAAGTGCGTGCCTGGTGCTTTTGGAGGTCAGAAGAGGGAGTCAGATCCCCTGGAACTGAAGTAGTGGATAAGTTGTAAGCTGCCATGTAGGTGTTGGGACAAAACCAGGTCCTCACCAATGAGCAAGTGCTCCTGACTGCTGAGTCATCTTTCCAGCTCCTGTAGGATTTCATTTTAGTATTTATCCAGCGGAATTATTTTTGTAACGTAATAAAATCTTCGCAGTTTGGGTTCCTGTGTTTGGTAGGGTAGCAGCACATGACTAATTATTTTGAATGAAGGGATGTGTCTTCCTTCTCTGCTGTGATTTTTAGTGGCATACTCATCCTGTGCTCTCAGAAGTCAAGCGGGAGAGAAGTGAACACAAGGAACATAAGGAGACAGTGGGAAGCCGGTGGTGTTCCTTTGGCGGTCTAGACATCCATGCTTGGATGTGTTTGCTCTGTGAACATTCAGTGTGCCGTACTATTGTGTGTGGCTCTTCGGTTTGCATACTTTCCGCCAGTCAAAAGGCTGTAGAAAGATAATTATGACTTCTGCGTTTTGTTCTACCCAAGTCTTTGTTTTAGTTTAGATGATTTAGAGGAATGGGATATCAGATTTTTATTTTTAAAACTTTTGACATTAGTTAACATTTGGCATAAGATGGTTCTAAACAAAGCTGATGTTAAGTGGCATGAATAGCTCTCTGGGCCTCTCTCCCTCTCCCTCACCTTCCTACTTGTTCTTTCTAGGAATCCCTGTGGGCTAACAGTTTTTAAACTGTGCTCTTCAGAGGAATCTTTGAACTTTTGCAAGCCTCTGTGATCTGAATGTGAGCCTGGGATGTGAAGAGAGTTAGCAGCACTTCGTGTCTAGCATGGCTCACAGATGGAGTTCCCCCTGGTTCTCGGCAAGCTTGTTTATAAATGTAGCACACTGAGCAGTTAGATGTTTAAGTGGGATCCACTGTGCTGTGTAATTTGCTTACTCCTTATTTTCAAGTTTATTCATTTGAAATTCTTTCTGTGGCACTTTGTACTATTGGTCTATTCTCCCAAATCCAGGAACAAAATGCTCATTTAAAGTATGTACTTAAATTTTTCTTTGGATATTTTGGTTACTTATGTGTGCATTGATCCAAAATTTCTATCCCACCCCCAGTGAATCAATTATAAAGACTACAATAAGATCACTTGTGTTTCTTACATTATCTTATCTTCTAAATTCTTTGCCACATTTAGATGAACTACAAATGTTCTTGGCTTGCCAGTGTTTTTGTGTGACACATTTTTGTCTTGTTAAGAGGAGTTCCAGATAAGTCAGTGTGTAAAGCTCATTGTGCTCCCACGTCATCTAACCCTGAGGCTTCACAGAGGGTGCACACTCATGATCTAACCCTGAGGCTTAGCAGAGGGTACACACTCATTGTTTGGTTTAGAACAGTCGTGCACATAGCTGTCTCACTTAACAAAGATAAAAATCCCTCTGTCAGCCTATGGATTTTGCTATTGGGAAGATTGGGCACCCTCAGTGAAATGAAAATAAGGTTTATCTTGTAGCTGTTTTCTCCTAAAAACTGGTCAGAAGCTTAACCCTACTACCAGTTCTCAGAAGGGTGTGCCGTGGTCTGGTGGAGATGTAGATGGGTGTAGAGCCAGGAAAGCCCAAAAGCTGGAGTGAGAAATAGTCTTATGGGGGATTTTTACATTTTAGAAACAGGCCCATTCCAGCTTCAACCAGTTTCTTGTTTAAAAAAAAAAAAAATGTCAGGGGACAGGTCTCTTTACAAGTGTCAATGAAGTCTAGAACCCACTCCCAGAGCAGAGACACTTGATTTTAGACAAACCAATTTTCTCCCATGTAAAATACAAGCCTGTGTGCATGAGGGGGTTTTGTGTGGTGACTTGAAAAGGGGCTGAAGTGTTCTTGTCTGTGTTGAATTAGAAAGGAGCCTGTGATACTGGTCCTGTCGGCCAAGAAGATTTGACTTATGCGTGTGGTGTGGTTTTTTTTTTTTCTATCCCTTTAATTAATTCTTTAATTGGTTGGTGGTGTGCTTGGATTTCTAGGAAACATTGGAAACAGTTGGAAGAGTCAATTTCTAAACTCTTCAAGAGTACTTGAAGAGTTAATTAAGTCTGGCAAAAGTGTCCCTGTTTATGAAAATTTGTCACAGATCCATGAAAGTGAAAACAGAGTGTGATTTACACTGGAGTGCGCAGTTTGGGAGTGTTTCTAAATGAAATGTTGGCTGCATGCCACAGATAACACAATCCTAATAGTGGAGACACTTGTGCAGTTCTGAGGCTCTGACTCAAAATGACAGCGGCCTTGGGCGCAGCGGTTGAGGGTTCCCAAAGCAGTTTGCCTTCTGTGGATCCTCAGCAGCTGGTGCTGTGTCCATGGCAATGGATGTTTATCTCTTTACCTGTTTTACATGCCACTTACTAGAAATGCTGTTCATCCATGATGCAGTATAACATGCTAACATGGAGGATATTTTTTAACTCACAAGCTGTATGAAATGGTGAGCGATGCTGATAATGTCATTTTGCAAACACTGAATAAGCACATTGGTGTCATCAAGGCCGTGTGATGTCTACACCTTACCTCTCCTATCTCTTTTCTAGGTTCAAAGCAGTGGCACACAATTGGTCACCTGCAGCCGGAAACCTCCTATGACATTAAGATGCAGTGCTTTAATGAAGGTGGGGAGAGTGAGTTCAGCAACGTGATGATCTGCGAGACTAAAGGTAGGAAAGTGTGGAAGCTCGTGTTCCTCCCTGGCCAGTATTGGGATCCCAAACTCTAGATCCCATCTTACAGTTATTGGTATCTTTCTGTGTGGAAATTTCTGCCCTGGACGAGTTTCTAGATGCATGCATCTAGACTGTGCCCATAGACGTACATTGTGCTGGCTAGAGCACTTATCTAAAATATTGTCTACATTAGCATTAGTGATGCCCATTGCTTTCCATGTGACCATACTTCTTTTTTCTATTCTCCATAAAGAGAGTAGAAATGTTTGCTAGTTACTTTCTGGGAAAATTGAACTATCAATAAAACTATAGAAGATTGAGGAAAAGTACTACATCTGTGTTACAGTTGTGAAAATGCAATGGCCGAGCCTGGGGCCTTTAAGGAAAGAGGAGGGTTGTTTAATTCATAGCTCTTCAGGTCAAGGGCATGATGCTAGCTAGTGTGTCCAGCTCTGTGAAAGGTGACAGGTGGCATCGCAATAATAGGAGTGCACGCAAAAGGGAGTGATCATTGGGCAAGACAGAAAGCCAGGAAGGCCAGACAGGGGCCAGGCCTGCTCTTTTGTAACAGGATTCTCATGAGAACTAACCAGGACCTCATAAGAACTTAAGCAGTTCCTGCTGAGTTGGTATGCAGGAACTTCCCTCTAGGTTCCACCTCTTTAAGGTCTCACTACCTCTTAACATGGCCACACTGGGGACCAAGATTCAGGGATACACTCAAGCCACAGCAATCTGCTTAAAGCAGTTCCTTGAATGAGAGATGCATGTACTAGCTACATGTTTAAGTATGTGTTGTATTAAGTTTAAGATAACAGTCACAGATTCAAAATTGTCATTTTCAACTCTGCCTATGCACAGAGACTGACTATAAAAGAATCTTTAAGAGGAGGAGACAGCACATGGGAAGAGAAGAAATGGTTAATCTGGATGTTCCTAAGCAGAAGTGAAAGTCTATATACCTCCTTAGGGCTGTAATGCAAACGTCTCTGCCAGGGATCTCTTTGTCCCTTTGCTCAGTGAGATGTAGGGAAGCAACTCTGAGGTCATTTAGGAAGTTCTGTGTCTTCTTTCTCTTTGCCTTCTCCTGGGTGTCAGTGGGCCCTGAGTGCAGCACTGCTCATAGCCAGCCAGGGATCTGGCTTTACATGTAGCTGTGTAAGCATGCTGAGATTTAGTAATGCCTTTTGTTTGTTTGTTTGTTTGTTTGTTTGAGACAGGGTTTCTCTGTAGCTTGGAGGCTGTCCTGGAACTCGCTCTGTAGACCAGGCTGGCCTTGAACTCACAGAGATCTACTAGCCTTTGCCTCCTGAGTGCTGGGATTAAAGGTGTGTGCCACTACTGCCCGGTGCAATGCCTATTTTTAAAAGTTTGTTGTTATTGTTATTAGTAGTAAAAAGTTTATTGTCATTGTCACTATTTTACACAGTTTCATGTGTCCCAGATTAGCCATGAACTCCCTATGTAGCCTTGAACTTCAGACCTTTCTTCCTTGAATACTGAGAATTCAGTTTATGTGCTATTGGGCTCAAACCCAGGGCTTTGTGTTGTGCTATATCTCCAGTCCTTGAGAAGAGACTTTTTATTTAAGAAGGCTTAGGTAGCATAGAAGAAGGAAGTTGTTGAATATTCGGGCTAGCCATCAGTGTCTGCTACAGTTATTTTTATTTGATGATGAGAAAATGAATAAAACAAGGATACAAAGACTTGAGATTGATTTGCAAAGCCAGGCTTGGTTCCCTCTTACAAATTCTCAATCGCGTCTTTCTGCTGAAAAACTCTCCCATTAAATCCACACTAACCCTTTGTCCACCTGGACCTTGTCTTGAATTGCGTTTGGTTTGAATATGTCTGAGTACCTTTCTGAAGCAGACACTGGGATGCATTCAGGAGGATTTCTTGCTTGTTTCTAGAGTGCTGTGAAACTCAGAATAATCAAATGCAGTGTGTTATCTCTTTGCATTAAAGATCTTGCCAGGCAGGGTGGGAGAGGTGGCTGTTCATGCAGAGCACAGCAGTTGGTTTCCAGCACCTACTTTGGGTGGTTCACATGTGCTATAACTCCAGCTCTAGAGAATCCAATGCTGTTCTGGCTTCTAAGGGCATCCAAACTCTCCTGTTATATACATAAATCTTACCAGGCACAAGGGTAAACAATGCTGGTATAGGGTTATAGCTCTGAGAGAAGGCATCTGCTTAGCATGTATCAAGTGGTGTGCTCCATCCCTAGCTCTGCAAAGAAGGAAGGTACTGAGACAGTATCATAGTGCATTTTATAGTCATATGGCTGTGTTCAGAATAGCACCCCTCATTATCAGCTGCAGCTTACAGCCAGTAGAAGTCTATTGACTGGAGGCTGGGAAGTCAGGCATAGTGCTGACAGTCTGGCAAGGGCCTCTAGTACCATGTCACAGGGCAGCAGAAGAGCAAGTTAAATGAGACCAGACAAAAAGGGTCCATATTAAACCCATTTTCATATGACCAACCCACTCATATAATAATGATGCTGATCCATTGGTGGGGATAAAGTCCTTAGCACCTAGTTGCCAATTTCACTTTTTTAATGTTGGTATCATGGTGGTTACATTTCTACTTGAGTTTGGAGAAAGACAAATTCAGACCATAGCCCATTTCATTACAGCCTTAAGGTGAAGCTTTTTTTTTTTTTTTTTTTGTCTCCATTTTCTGAACACAGAACAGTTTGTAGAGATGAAAGTGATACAAGTCACAGGGCTGAGTTAAACCCACGAATCCTGGCTCCAGAGAATGGGCTATCAGCTTATGACAGAGTGGGACTTTTCTATGACATTTAAAGCAATAAGAACATGTGACTTGCAGATGGTGAGAGTGGGGTTTATGTCACACTTGTTAAATAGTATTTGTGATCACAGTTGCCCAGAATACCCATGAAGTAGGTAAGAGAACTGTGTTTACATGGACTCTAGTAGACCTCATTGAGGAAGCTTAAAGGATGCATGAGGGTTTTGGATTATAGGTAGTTGCTATAGTAGTTCAACGTTAATTGTCTCATGTTTCATTTTTACATGTTAGAAGTATAAAACACTAACTCCAAGTCTTATTCAGAAGAAAATATATCACACAGGATGAGTTTTGTTTTGTGTGCTTTTTTGGAGGGGGGGGGATTGGCTTTTATTTTTATTTATTTATTTTCTGTCCATAAGTTGAAGTATTTTATTTCAACCCAGGAGTTTTCTGTGAGCACAGTCCAGAAGATTATCATACAGCTGTTTGGGTCAAACCAATTTATATGTTTCTTGACTCTTAGAATTGCTAAAAAATTAGTGGACTAAAACTCTGGCAGATGAGAAATTCAAATTTTGGATACCTCTTTGTGATTCGTTGGTGGTCATATCATCTCTGTAAGGAGTGTCAACACACCAGCTTGCATTCCTAGCCAGACCTCCTTCAGAGAGTCCATTTCATAAACTCTGAATTCACTCTGACTAAATTTTTTTTTTTAAATATTTCATCCAGTTAAACGTGTTCCTGGAGCTTCGGAGTATCCCCTAAAAGACTTGAGTACCCCTCCCAGTTCTTCAGGAAATGGAGGGAATGTGGGGCCCGCCACCAGCCCTGCCAGGAGCAGTGATATGTTGTACCTCATCGTTGGCTGTGTGCTTGGTGTTATGGTCCTCATTCTTATGGTTTTCATTGCACTGTGTTTGTGGAAGAGTCGCCAACAGAGTGCCATACAGAGTGAGTCATTTATAAGTATTTCCTTGTATTTTTCTAAAGATGGGTAGAAAAAAATATTGTCAGAGTAAATATTGATTCCTAACACTTTCATGTATTTGTGCCATGGAATGAAAGCTGTTAGATACTCTCCACTCAGAGGAGGTGGCTTTAGAACCATTCATGCTGCCAGCCAAAGTAACTGGAGCATCAAATTAAATTGCCCAATAGAAATAAACACCAAAGTCCAAACTAAGCAGGTCTCTGAGTAAATAGCTGTCTTGGTGCTGGAAAAGCCTGGCTTTGTTGGACCACCAAAGAGGATGAGTGCTTGCAGCATCGGTTCTGGAATCACTGTAGAAACATCTTCATGCTGGTACAAGTTAGTCAACAGGAAATGGCCCAATGGAAAGGAAGTAGCGAAGCTTTTAAGTTACTGTCTGTAGGTGTCGCAAACGGGGATAAGGCGATCCTGCCTCCACTACTGCTGTACCCAAACAACTCTGAAATGGCATACTGTCTCCCAATTACATCAAGTAAGGGGTGTGATTTTAAGTTTGATGATGGTACTGTTTCAATACCAACAGCCTTCCTTCCCTGTCCTCAACCATTAGAAACACTAAAACCAAATCAAGCAGGGTTATCAGACATTGGTGAGGGGAAGAGTCTCCTGTTTGGCCCAAGAATAAGGAAATAAAAGCAAGAGGAAACCCATAGTGATAAGTATTTCCAGGGACCATTGTTAAATTCTCCCCCTTTAAGTTAGTAACTCATGAAAGAAAATCATCTCTTTTGATTGGACAGTGCCTTCCAAAAGAGGTATGACTGGATTGGTGCTGTCAGGCTGCAAAACTTGTGACCATTTGATTGGGCCTTATTCTAAATGGTTCTAAAGCTTTAAATTGTATGTGTGTTGAGTAGTCAAGCATTGTTCTGGCTATCCGAGCAATATGGATCTGATAAGAGGCCATTTTCCATTGTGCTGATAGTAATTTTACAGAATGGAAATTATCATGAGAGTGTTTATGCAGCCACTCAGGCCACCAGAAGAATTCTGCCTGTCTGACACTGCCAAACAATGGAGACCAACACGATAAGATAATCAGGCCTGCTCTGAAGGAGCACAGATAAGTTAGCACAGGAGTGTGTGTACCTGTGGGGGAAGCGCAGGGCCAGGGGACACATAAGCGCTCAGCTGGAACCTGGCACCAGATCCGTATAGTTTGGCCGAGAGATTCTTAGAAATATCTTTGCTTTTTTCTAAATGTATCTGGCAAATGTAGGGCTGGAAATCAGAATTTGCTCAAGCGGCTTTAATATAAGGCATAGGATCGCCTGTTTGTCTGTGGTACCTCACACCCTCGGCATGCACAGTGACAGGAGGAGCTGTTGAATAACGGGCAAATAGACACATGTCATCTTTTTTTTTTTTTCTCCCTAAAAGTGCTACTTACTGCTATTTAAACTGTTGTTTTACTCAGTATTCTGACAGTCGTTTCAGCTCTCTGGAGTGTGTGGGAGTCCAAGTGCTCCCACTTAACTGTTGCCATCACTTGGATGATTTCCTTTTGCACATTATTCCCTTGGGAGTAATTTCTCCCTGATAATTTTTTTCCTCCTATTAACAGAGTTAATTCAACGTTCCAAGCTGCTCTTCACTCTAAAGAAGTAACAGCGGCAACTTTACCAAAGCTTGTACGAACAGTTTAGCATGGTTTATTTTAGTCTTGTTTGTAGTGTCTTAGTGATGTTATTAATAAAATTTCTCAGCAGGAAGATTTTTCCTTCAATACCTGACTTTGCTTTTCTTTCTGGGCTTGTTTATTCTTTTCAACAGAATATGATCCCCCAGGATATCTCTATCAAGGGTCAGAGATTAATGGGCAGATGGTAGAGTATACCACTCTCTCAGGAACAGCCCGGATCAATGGAAGTGTTCACGGAGGCTTCCTCAGCAAAGCCAGCCTCAGCAATGGCTGTTCTCATCTGCACCATAGAGTCCCCAACGGAGTCAATGGAGTCCTGAATGGAAGCATAAACGGAGGGCTTTATTCTGCACACACAAACTCGCTAAGCAGGACACGTGTGGAGTTTGAGCATCCTCACCATCTAGTGAATGTAAGAGACCTCATTATAAATGGGCTTCAGGGCTTCAGTGGCTGGGTGCAGGGACTGGTGATCACTTGACATCTTTTACTATAGGTTCCTCGTAAGTCATTGATGTGAGTATGGCGTATGTTGCCAGCAGCTCCAGATCCAGAGTAAACTTCATCAGTTTTCTGTCATCAGCAATAGCTGTATTTGTCAGCTTGGTCTAGCTTTAAGTTATTTGCCACAAAGCCGAATGCAGGAAAGAACACATTGGGAGTTATTCTTGAGACAAAATGGAAAATGCCACTGAGCAAAGACCAGATGGTTCGCATTTGACTTACTTGGAGCTGAGTCTGAGAATGAAAATGCTGTTAAGTCTAGCAAATGGAGGAACGTTTTGCAGCGCATTGGGATGTCCCGGTGGGAGGAGGTGGTGGCAGCTGCTCCCCATTGAAGAAGCAGTTCCAGTTCTGTACCTGTTCTTGTGCACAGTTCGGGTCCTGGTGTTGGTGGACCTTTTGACCTTTCAATACACCTGTAAATACAGGTAGAAATCGCCCGATGCTAGGATGTCACTCAGATTCTTTTTTTGTTCCATGTTAGAGATAGAACCTGGGCCTCTCCTATAGCAGGCAAGTGCTCTACAGATGAGCAACACTCCCAGCTTTATGAAGACCATGTAAAAGGTCTCTACAGGCTGCCAAGTTATGCCTCCTGACACATCATGAGTTTGTTTTGCCCAGTATTTTTTTTAAACCCTGTAACATGTAAGTCTTTTGAATTTTAGAATATTAGCATTTTTTAGCCACAAGGAGTTCAGTTGCAAACCCTTGAAACTTCCTTATTTGTGAGATAACACAGTTTTGTTTTTTTCCGATGGGACTAGAATGACTGGCACAGTTTAGATAATGTTGCTTAAATGGTTTGTGTATGAGGAACTTTGATATATTATATTTCTGGCTGGGCATCCATATTATCTTTTAATCAGACAATTTGTTTAGTTGATCAAATTAAATATTTGTTTAGTTTTTTACTGTGATTCTGATTACAAAGACATTTGCTACAATCTGGAAAAGTTAGTTTTCTTTTTTCACTTTCAATTTAGTAAAGATATTGAAATATTAGATTTTCAAAACAAAAACTGCAAGGTACATTTATATCATAAAGCAAAAAAAAACCTATGGTTTTTGTGTGGCTGAATTTTTGTACATTCTACAAAGTGTTTTACTACCAAGAGATAATAATTTCATTATTCTTTGGAGGGAGTCATGGCTTGTCAACATTCCCAGGCCACTCCTTCCTCACCTCAACCAAGGTGTAGAGAAAGCTGATGGAGAAAGCGTTCCACTTGGAACAGCATGGGCTGTTTTTGTGAGAAGGAACCCTATGACTAATGCTTCCAATACAGAATGCTGGGGTTTCAGAACCGACTTGCCATTTAAATGATATGCACCCTGTTAGGTGCACAGTTTTCGAGGCTGTCAGTGTGATCCTAAACTTTTCATCTTCTTACTCTTCTGAAAGAGAAGACTTAAGAAGTTAAAATCTTACCAGTGATCATGGAAATCACTGACTTGACTTTGGCAAATTCAGCAGTTCTCATAAACAACCCCTGGAGTTTGCCCACATGGATTGAATGTAGTCTAGGGTTGTTCTTCCTCTGTTTTCTTCATCATTCCTGTTGTTAGGTGGGTCAGAGTTACTGAGAGAAATTTCTAGTCTTGGTTTGCTTGGCTGTTGTTATAAGATAAATGAAACAGAAAGTGTTCTAGCAAAAGCAGTTGCCTGAACCCTTTCTAACCTTGAAGGCCTGCTTGAGGTTTGAGTGCTCTGTGACAACCCCTCCCACCCTTTAGATTCAGTTCTGCTGTTTTTCTTCAGAATGCAGAGCTCAGATTCTAAGGCCAATCAATCTTTAACTTCCTGTTTGCCATTCTGTATGTCAAGTGAACATTTTACAATGAGGTATGTGTTAATCTGGGCATTTTCCTTAGTTGCCAAGCAGTTTCCGCCAAAAGCAACATCAAAATATTAATATTCCCTCCAAGTCATTGCTGGCTGAGAGTCTACTCCATCTGGAAAAATAATGACGTTTTAAAACAGTGCAGTCAAGTGAACAGACCTAATCGAAATAATTATAGGAAAATGAAGATGGGTTGATCTTGTGACATCATTCAAACAGACTTTACACCCTGTCTCTCTAACTGGCATCACACAAGTTTTTTCCATGACTGCTAGAAAAGAAAACATGAGTAGGCGCTTATGATGTATAATATATTTTAAAGCATAAATCTGAAATACTAAAAGGAAGTGACTAACCTCCCTCCATTTATTTGCCTTTTTTCCAGTACAGAAGTACCTGGAAGACTGTGGCAGCTCAGTTTTAGGGGTATAGTGTAACGTTGTGCGGGGCTCTTTTGTGAATAAGTAGAAAGCGTTACATTGCTCAGGCAGTGTGTGAAAATGTACCACACAACCATTTGTTATTGATTGGATTTGTGATTATTTAGCAAATGTTTTCTGGCTCCTTCAGCTTCTTCTTTTCTTTCTCCTTGAATGTTGTCCTGACCAGGGCGGAGGAATGTACACAGCAGTCCCTCAGATTGACCCACTGGAATGCATTAATTGTCGGAATTGCCGGAACAACAATAGGTATGTTAGCATGTGCCCAGCCACATTGCTGTGACCAATGCATTCTGTGCTGCCTCCTTGTTTTCCTAAAATTAACATAAAACATCACCATCCATAGTTTAAGGCTGTTAATTTTTCTCCCAGCTTCGTAATTTTTACCTTTCTGTGCCTCAGTTTCTTTAGACATTTAGTGACAATGCTAAAGGATTTTTTTTCTTAACAGAGTATTGTTGAAGGGGAGAGGTCTTCTCTCTATATATTTTTTTGCCTTTTCCCATTTCTTATTTTCATGTCTGTGTTGGGATGAGGATAAAAACACAGTTGGTCATGTTTAAGCAATAAACAAACAAAAGCATCTCCTATCTATAGGGTAGTTTTTCCATAATAATATTGCTGGAACATTCCTATTAGATTATGCAGTGTTTCTCTCTCTCTCTCTCTCTCTCTCTCTCTCTCTCTCTCTCTCTTTGTTTTTTGTTTTTTTTTGAGACAGGGTTTCTCTGTGTAGCTTTGGAGCCTATCCTGGCACTTGCTCTGGAGACCAGGCTGGCCTCAAACTCACAGAAATCTGCCTGCTTCTGCCTCCCAAGTGCTGGGATTAAAGGCATGCGCCACCAACGCCCATCTCTTTTCTCTTTTTACTTTAATTCTCAATTAAACTCTTAAGATACTTAAGAAAATTTTTACTTGGGTTGTGGTAGTGTATGCCTTTACTTCCAGCACTCAGCAGGCAGAAGCTGGTGATCTCTGTGAATTTGAGGCTAGTCTGGTCTACACAGTGAGTTCCAGGCCAGTCAGGCTACTTAGAAAGACCCTGTCTCAAAACAACACAAAAACCACAAGAAATTTTGCATAGATATGCCTATGCATGTGTGTGTGTATGTGTACATGAGTATTGGTACATGTGTATATAGCATGAATAATAAAAAACCCAGAGACAGATAGATATTGGGGTTCAAGCTGAAGATCAGAAAAGCGAAACAGCCAAGCAACTAGAGTTGTTTCCTCTACCAAGGCTCAGACCAAAGGAGTGATCCTGTCCTCAGTGACTGTAGTGCTCTCCACCAAACCTCAGACTGCCCTGAGACTGCACTGAACTCCTGCCTTATAGTCCTCTCTAGTGCTGGGATTCAAGGCATGTCATCCCAAGTGCTAGCATCAAAGGTGTGAGCTCTGTCTCTCTTTTAGACTGATCCACTCTCATGTAGCCCAGGGTAACCTTGAGCTCACAGAGATCCATCTGCCTCTGTCTCCCAAAGTGCTGGGATTAGAGGTGTGGTCATATGTGTCCTCTATGGCTAACTAGTGGCTTAGGTGTGTAGCTAACTAGTGGCTAGCTCTGCACTCTGGTCTTCAGGTAAATTTTATTTATTAGATTACAAATAAAATATTACATGTGTGCATGTGGAACTTAAAAGATGACGTCAGATGTCATTCCTTAGTTCTACCTTGTTTTTTGAGACAAAATCTCTCATTGGCCTGGAGCTCATTAAATAGTCTATGCTGGCTCACAAGCCTTGAGGATCTTCCCTCTCTGCCTTCCCAGCCCTGGGATTACAAACACATACATCAGACCAGAATTGGGGTGGGGGTTGACATCAGTTCCTCATGCTTGAATGGCTATCTCCTCAGCCCAAACCTTGCTTTTTAAATTTACATTTTAAAATGTGAAGCGATATATACAATAGTTCAAATAAGACAAAATTATATAGAATAATATGCATGTCTGTCTTGACACATAGGAAACAGGCATGGTGGCACATCTCTATAATCTCAGTGACCTGTTATCCCCAAATTTGGGAGTATACAAATTCAAGACCAACCTGGACTACATAGAAAGACCCTGTCTCAAACACAAGCAAACAAAAACATACCAAATTTGACACATTGACTATAAGAAAGCTTTTATACTATTTCTGCGTATATTAATTACTATATGTTAAATATTAATTGCAAAGAACTATCAGACCATTTGTTAAGAATCTTGAATTTTAGCTATGCCTGGTAGTACAAGCCTTTAATCACTGCTGCTTGGGAGGCTGATGCAGGAGAATTGTAGGTTCAAGGCCAGTCTGGCATGTGGGTGGAGGCTTTTAGTTCTTTCATGTGCTTCTGTATGTATCAATTCCAAAGGATATTGAAGGTGCAATAGAAATCTTAGTTCCTTTCCATAATGATGGTATTGAATTACATAGTCCTAAAATTCCACAACTAGAAAACTTAGTACATTAGATAGCTGGAGTGTAGCTTGAAGTTTGGATTGTGCATTGTTGATAAGGGTTCGATTTGTTGCTTTTAAGGGAAGTAATGGTTTAAGAGTTATCCCTAGGAATCGGGGACACCAGAAAGCCGTAACTAGCTATGCAATCAAAAGTGTATCCTTTGAAGGCAGGCGAGCTGGGTTTGCTCTGGAATGAAAGCAGCAAGCCTGGACTACATAGTGAAAGCCATCTCAGAAAACAAACAGTACGTTGTTTTAGCAATTCTCAGGACAGAGCAATAAATCATTGCTACTTTTTGTTACTTAACTTGTAAAGGCTTATATATTAGTGAGAGCTGTCTGCCTAGTTTGTGTACTAAGTTTCATATTTCACTTCTGTGTCACTCATTTTGAAAATGTGCATATATCAAAGCCATATTTTTGTTCAGAGTTTGTCACAATCATCACAGTTTTTTAAGAAAACATGGGAAGGAACTTGTAAACCTAGGTGTGGTAGCTCTTGCCAGTAACCCCAGCTCTTAAGAGGCTGAGGTTGTCAGATTGCCATGTGTCTAAGGTTAGCTTGGGCTGCAGAGCAAGGCTATGTCTCCAAAAAACTACCGAGGAGGAGGAAGTTCATGAAGCTGGCTCACACACTTGGCAGCAATCAGGTGGGTTAATTTAACAAGCAGTAACGAGAGGTTTTAACGCCTTGTGTTGTCCTTGTGTGGCTCTTGTGGTCGTCAAAAATCTTGACTATTAGAGTGTTGTGATGGGGGATCTTTGGTCTAAGTAGTCCTGTGCTTTGCCACTGCTCAAACTTGTGATCGTGGGAAATTTACATAGTATCAGAGTTAGCACCGTTATCCGAAAAGTGAAGGAATATTCTAAGCAGTAGAAGACTGATATGAACATAGTTCAATGTAGAATTTAATATCTTGATGATGAGATCCCATCTCAGTGCCCAAAATAGGTCGCCTTCCTCCCGCCCTCCCCTCAGCCCTCCCACCTCCTTCCCTCCCTTCCTTACAGCTTAGATCTCATCTCTTTAAAAGAATTTAAATGACCTCTGCCAACTTCAATTTGACCATTTGTATGCACATCAATGTAGAATTAGGTGGTTTTATTATAGATTATAATTATATTTCTGTTAATTTTGAGGTTAACAGGCTTTCTGCATTTCAAGTTTGTTTCACTCCTACCTGTAAACAGGTGAATACTCTTCAGCTGTGTTTCTCCCTGCCTTAAAAGTTCCCCCTGCATGAAAACCCACTTGTTTGGGGCAACACACACACACACACACACACACACACACACACACACACACACACACAGTAGTAGCACCAGTAGCATTTTGCATCTTATAGTCTTATGTTTAAATAACAGAAGCAAACCTTTGATTCTCTAATGCAAAGTACAGAAGGATATGTGTTAGAGCAAAAGGAAGTGTGCGTTAAATATTGAGAAACACAGTGCAAGTTGTATCTTAATTCATGAGAAGCTTTTTGAGGGGTATGGTGTGTTCAGGGACATGTTTCTGCTTGACACATAGTAGCATGCACTGGTTGTGTTGGAGAGACTGGGACTGTTATACATTGTAAGCAAACTTAGCCTTCATTCCAGGAATGAGGAAGTAAGGAATGAAATTCTAGAGTTGCCATCATCGTGACTCTGCCATTATCTGATAGGGGGTCCAAAAAAATTTAAATTAGGGCTGGTGAGATGGCCCTGCTGGCTAAGGTGCTTGCTGCCAGGCCTGACTACCTAAGTTCAATAACTAGGACCCACTTGATAGAAGAAAGGAACGAACTCTCACAAGTTGTCCTCTGACCTCCACACATGTGCCATGTCCCATGTATACATATCACTCCAACTAAACAAACAAATGGTTTTTTAAATTAAATTTAAAATTTTTTAAAAAGATTCCAAATATGGAGGCATTTTCAAATGTGAATGACCCGGGTGGCAATTGTCAGGGTGGTGGGCATGGAAATAAGCAACATAATAAAGTGATACATTGAGGGAAAGTGATGAATTTGGTTTCAGGTTCTAGAAGCAGTTGTTGCCAGGGAGACCAGTGAGGATACTGTTGTTTGGGTGGAGATACTGGGACTGCAATACAGATGTAGTAGCATCTGTTTCAAAATCTTTCCAACTTCACCTACAGTTGCAGTTTGATATTTTCAAAGGAGACAACAGACTTGACTGGTTAATTTTAACCCATTACTTGAGTTGCTTTTATTTATTTTGGATTTCAATTATACATTCTTTTTTATAAGATGTTGCATATCATTATTATTTGCTCACCACCTTGGTAATATCTTCAAAGAATAATAGAAACGAGGAAAGGAGAGTGAGATAGCAAAAAGAAGCTGTGTTCATTCAGCAGACATTTGCTGCAGGTCTGCAGTGAGACAGAGGTGTTTGGGGTATATGACTGAGCAAACAGGCTCATCCCTGCCTACATGGGGATCATGGTCTGGTGTTTTTCAAAATGGCATCATAAAGATGAATATATAGTTAAAACTAGGTCCTCTAAAAGGAAAATAACAGGAGGTATCAGAGCTCCCTAAGCATTTTGCTAACGATGAAGAATTTATAAAATGAGGTCAAAGTGACAGGCTAGGTTTGGAGCTTTCCAGGCAGAGGGTACTATTTATGTGGAATCTAAGTCAGGATGCCCAAATCCCCCACATAACTTAAGGAAGGTTGATGTTCCTGGAAACTGTTCAAAGAAAGGGTCAGAAGCAAAAGGTTAACGAAACCATGTCGTCCAGAGCCACAGCAGATTAGTGAAACATTTTAAACAGTTCATCCCAGCTAGAACTGTGGTCATCAAGAACACTGTAGGCACGGTTTGGGAAATAAGTGAGAGGCAGAGTGGGCATAGACTGAGTCTCGGGCACCAGGTGCAATCGTCTCCCTAGGAAACAGCATTGACAAAGAGCTCCTTGCCCAGCAGTGTGCTTTAGGACGCCTGGAGTTAGCCTGAGAAAATTCTTTTCTGTTCCTCAGGTGCCTAAGAACCAGGCAGGACTCATTTAGAGTTTCTCTGTAGCATCTCACCTGCCCTACAACTTGCTCCTCTGTTTCCTCCACCTTCTGAGGTTTAAACCCCAAATGTATTTCTTAGAGCAGGGCTTTTAGAGAAACTGGTTGTTGCTAACCCTTAATGAATCCCTTTTTTCATCCCTCTATTTTAGCAGTAACTCAGGGGAGCAATATTAACACTGATGACATAACTGGAGTACTAATATAAAAAATTAGGAACAACCTGGATGTGGTGACACATGCTTTTAATCCCAGCACTCATAGGCAGAGGCAGAAAGATCTCTAAGTTTGAAGACAGCTTGGTCTACTTAGTAAGTTCCAGGACAATCAAGGCTACACACATAAACAAACAACAAAAATGGAACAAGTAAGAGGGAAGACACTGCAGCTGTCTGTGGGCTTCTGTGGCATGCAAATGACAGCTCTCCTGCGTTCTCTTCACTCTAATCCCTTCCAGAATTTTAGTGTAGAAAGAGACATGTTAAATGCAACCTTCCAGGGAGCTGGTCCCCTCCCTTGAAAGTGTAATTGAGAAACCATTGTGCCGTTCATGTGCCCTCCACCGAAGACATAATTATGAAACCATTGTGCTGTTCAGCATTTCAAGAGTTAAACAGATTGTAATCAAATAAATCAAATTTGTCTTCTCCTCAATTCAGACAGAACAGTACAGCTCTGGATATGCAATCAAATGTGGTTTGTTAGTTGCTCGGCTAGTTTAATAGGAAGGAATTGACATTAAATTGGGCCCATTTGCCATCAGTCTTGATAATTTGTAAGAGAGAGTAGAGAAGACACTGATGAAATTCACAGATGAGTGAATAGAGGTCCCATCAGGAAAGAATGAGAGATTAACTTTAAGCGTCCTAGAGAGACTGGAAATGGGCAGGAAGTAAAAATCAGCATGGAAAAATGTCTATAATTCATCTGGGAAAAGAAAAAGAAGTCCAGGCTGAATGGCTGATAATCAAGAGAAAGAAAACCACTGGGGATAATGCCTACAAAATCAGATATTGCAGATGGCTGCCAAGTTTTTTTGTGTAGTGATAATCCTGAATGTCTGTGAGTTCTCGGTCTGGGAGTACCCTTCAACAACTGATGTCAGATGTGCTCGGGTGAAATGCGATGCAGAGATGAAGCGGGGATATTAAGTTATGGTAGGAGTCTCTGGGGAGGTTTTGCTGGACCCAGGTGGTTGTTAATTGTCTAGCATACTTAAACTCTTCCTCGTAGCAGGCAATTTTTTATAACCCAATCCCTCCCCTATTTCTGACCACCACTTAGCAACTTCAGAACTATCCATAACACCAAAGGAAGAATGCACAAAAGTCCAAGATTCAGTTTTTCCTTCACCCATGGTAATCTGTCCATTTTGAGGAGAAAATATGATCTTATTTTTTTTTTGCAAGATTTGCTTTCATTATGTTTTGTTCATGTGTATGTGTCTTTGTGAATGTGTGCCACATGTTTCTTTGGAAGCCAGAAGAGGGTGTTGGATTGCCTGGAGCTGGAGTTACAGGCAGATGTGAGCCGTCTGATTTGATGCTTGGAATGGAACAGCAGCTATGTTCTTAACCGCTGATATATCTCTAACTGCTCAATGCCTTCTTTTGGGGAAGGTTGCATGTCTCCCCAAAATCACCTCTTCTACTGTGGAAACTGAGGGCCTGTTGTCTTTAAATTGCTTTTGGTCTTTAAATTATAAGCTGTTTGTGGGCCTGTATTCCTTGTTCATTAATGTACTCCATCATTTACTATCTCCCAGCACTTATTGTCACCTTTCTTGTAAAAGTAAGTGATAAATTAACTACTAAAGGAAAGTCCCACCATGCTACTATAGGGTTATCACAGTATCCAACAGTATAGACAGTGAAAATGAAGAACCACCATGACCCTGGGGGAGGGTCATTAGATTCTGATGTATAACGACTTATCTGCTCCCACAATCAAAGGTTAGAACAGCAAATAACAGAGCTAGCAGTGATGAAAGCAAACAGTAAAGGTGAACTAAATAAACAAACCGGCACCAAGTATTATTGCAGAAGTCTTCAAAGCATATGTGTGAAAGTAAATGCTGAATGCTCAAGGGATTCATGGGTCCTTACTCCTTGCCCTTCAAGGATAATCAAGAGAGAGAGAGAGCCTGGCTGGCTTAGTGTTAGAATCCCTGCTTAGCATGTGTGAAGTCCTGAGTTCAATCCCCAGTCTTGCAAAAATGTTGGCAAAGGGCTGGAGGCTCGGCCATTAAAGGCTAGGCTCACAACCAAAAGTTGGGAAAGGGCTTTATGTAAAACTTGTCCTGTCATCTGATCAGAGTAACTGTCATAGTTATGCCTAATTATATTCAGCCATGTAATCAGAAGTGAAATGCTTCTTTAAAAAATATTTGTCTGTATAGTTTTGTAGAAATAGCCAAATTATGTTTAATCAACTATTAACACTCCTTGTGTCCCACATGCAAACTTATACTACTCTTCAGTTCCCTTTTTCACTCCATTTGTGCTGTTCAGATTACTGGTTACAGAGTATTTCATTGTTTCTGTGATTCCTGCAGTAGTCATTTTTCTTTCTCTTAAACCCACAGACAGGTAAAAAGGTTGTCTTGCAAACTGGCAAGTCCTAGATCACTTGGGCGCTTACAGAATGACCCAAACTTTGTATATGACCGTTTACTTGCTGTTGATAAAATTAAGAAATGGAGTTTCACGGGGTTGGAGACAGCGCTGCAGAAACATCATCTCCACAATCTGCAACACTATATTTGAAGGCTGTGAAGCCTCAGATTGTAAAAGTTACTGAGCTGTGTGAACTGTAGAGTGCTTTTTAAGAGTCTCAGTGAATGTTCTGTTCTTTTTCACCCTGTGGAGATTTGGTCTCTTAATTTACATATTCACAGCTGCTCTGTGGTTATCTGTTGCTTTAGAAAATGTTTGAGGGCATTATCAGTGACAGACTCGCCTCCTCATGCCCCACCTGATGACTTCAGAAGAGAGGTCATATCCCTCTATGGCCCATGGCCCATATGCCTTTTGTGCTGACACACAGACATCTGGAAGTACACTAACAAAAAGGCGATGAGATTGCTTACATTTGGTTAGCTAAGTGGTTAATCGCTCATTCTGATTTAAGATTCGATGTACTAGAAAATTTTAAATCAGTGTGGTTTATCATGGTGAAATCTGGGTCATAGCTACTTTACAGATGTAACCCATACCATCTGAAGGAGATGCAGAATTCAGGATGGAGTTTGTGACTTCCTGGTCTACTTACCTGAAAAGCAGATGCTAAAGAATAAGCAAAAGGAAGTTGCACTTTCTCCTCATTTTTAAATGCCTGTTTAATATGTGCTTCGGCACATTAACATCGATGACTGTCCTTGGAGAAGCGGGCCCTTGCTCTTCTGTCTTGCTGACCCACAGTCCTGCCCTATGGACGTAACTTCCTGCCACTCTGGCAAAAGACCTTAGACTTCACTCAGAAATCCCATCTACAACCAGCTTTAAAGAGGATCACAGGAAAAGAGGAAGCCAAAGGGAAGGAAGAAGGCCTCTCACTGCCTGGTGAGTCCCTGGCATTTTTTTCTTTTTCTTTTTTTTTACTTCAGCGTGATGAAATGTATTCATATTAGCTCTGCAAACTAATCACATTTGTAATATTTATGTACATGCAACTGCCTTGGTTTTTATCAGATTCTGGCAAGCATGGCTTTTCTTTTTCCCTCAGCCTAATTTGACTTCTTTTAAATGAACTTCTCTTTCTGATCCATCTTTGTCCTCTAAGCTCATGCTCCTGGCAGCTGTCATTACCTTCATATTCCTTCAAAGAAAGGGAAGCTGGAGCCCAAGTTCACTTAGCACCTGTGACACCGGAGACGTCAAGGGCCTGGCTGTGCTTTTTGTCTTATTATCCTTAGCTGACCTGTGACATTGAGGACAGTCATTGTCTGACCTCTAGACAACTCTGAAGTAACAGATAATAGAAAAATTTTCTAGCCAACAAAATAGTTATGTATTGAACAAGAATGGACAATAGTATTATGATGCAAACAGCCAAAGGGTAGGTGTGCCAGGTTCTCCTGCTTTAGTATATGTCTTACCCCATGTGAGGTATGGACTGTGAGCAGCAACTTCTCACGAGCCTAATGCTGTTCCTTAAGAGCTTACCTGCTTGAGAAAAGATATATGCAAAAGTCCAACTTTCTAATGCTAATAAATTGCTTGTTTATTTTACATTTTTAAGCCCTACTGTACATAATTTACTACCATTTACTCTGTGCTTGGCACTGGGCTTTATGACTTTAGTTAGAGTCTCACGTGCATTAGAACTCATACAAGAGTCTGGCAAGATGGGCTCTTGGGAAGTAAAGGTACAACCTGAGTTCAGTCCCCAGAATCCACACAAGTGGAAGGTGAGAACCAACTCTAGCAGGTTGTCTTCTGACCTCCACATGTGCACACTGTGGCATGTGTGCATGCACACCCAAGCACACTCATGTGCACACACCCCCACACACAAACACAAACTCAACAAGTAAATAAGAATCCACCCTTTTTCTCAGACAGTACAATATAATGGTTTAACTCCATTTCTTCCTGTGGTTTGTGATCTTTGTATATGGTTTTTGTACTAAAATAGTTAAAAATCCTCTAAGACTTTATAGTTGATGCTCATATTTTCTGGCAGTCAGTATTCACATTATCTTTCTGTTGCTAATTGTTCATGTCTGTATTTTCTTTCTTCTGTCTGTTGTCACTCATTTTCCTTCCACCAGGAGATCTTCAACATCTCAGTATTGTCACTGTCTACCAGAGGTCAGAAGAGGGGTCAGATCCCCTTGAACTGGTATTATGGGTGGTTGTGGGCCACCGTGTGGGTGTTGGGAACTGAACACAGGTCCTCTGTAAGAACAACAAGTGCTCTTAACTGCTGAGCCATCTCTCCATCCCCAACTTGTTTTTCTTGTTCTTGTTTAATACTTGACAGTATTTTTTTCTATGTAATCTGTATAACTGGTATAAGCTCTAGAAGATGTTTTCTTCCAGAAAGGATTTACATTTATATTTGGCCAAACAGTTGGATGAGGACCAAATCACTTGAACAGATGTAATGCTGAGTTTTCGGCTGGGAGATGAGTCAGTAAGGAAGAGTGCTCTCTGCACAGGAATGAGGACCTGAGTTCAAATCCCTAGCACCCAGTTGCAACTGGGAAAGTGGAGACAGGCGGACTGCTGTGGTTCACTGACTGCCCAGCCTAGTTCCAGATTCAGTGAGAGACCTTATCTCAAAAGAAAACATGGAGAGTGGTAGAGCAGATACTGGGCACCCTCCTCTGGTCTCTGCATGCACCTCACAGACACAGGAGCATACACCAAACACACATGTACCACATTCTCACATATACACAGTTTTTTTTAAAGGCCCAGTCTATTCCTGTTTCACTCTTACTTTTAGGATGTAACCTTTTGAGAGTCCTAGGCCTCTTCTTGGAAGGCTCTGAACTCCAGCATTGTCTCCCTAGCCCCAACAATGATTCTAAAAGCTCAGCTCAGCTTCTTAGCTCCTAAATTCTTGATCTGCAGTTTTGTCTGCACTCAGTTGAGCAGGTGCCTCAAGGGCAAAGGAGGGCTGAAGGTCGGCTCACATCCACCTTCTCTACACACTAAGCCATAAAAGGGCTTTAGTAACTTCCGATTGCCTGAGTGGATTTAAAGTACAATTCCTTCATCCTTTTAGTAGTTCTTATAAATAAGATGTAAACTAAGCAGCCAGAGCTGGGAGCCTAGAATTTAAATTTTAAGAAATACTTCCAAGCTGGGCCATAGCAGCATCCGTCCTTAATCCCAGCATTCAGGAGGCAGAGGCAGGTGGATCTCTGTGAGTCTGGGGCCAACCTGGTCTACAGAGCAAGTTCCAAGACAGTCAGGGCAATATGGAGAAACCCTGTCTTGAAAAGAAAAGAAAAGAAAAGACCTTCAATAAGTCATAGCAGCCATAGTGATTCCCCTAACCAGAGATATTTCTGGTTTGGAATTCCCCAGTTCCATAGTTGATACTGATGCCAGATCCTCAGCTGTAGAGTCAGTAGAGCTTGATACAGCCTGGGAAGTCCATGCAGCCATAGCAGCAGCACTTCCTTCCACATCCCAACATTCAGTTGCCACTTCTGTTTGCTTGTTTATCTCCTCTGCTAGGCTGGGAACAGGACCTCTGCTGTTTTTTATCTTGTTATCCACGGTGTCTACACAGTGCTTGACAGTTGGTGGGATCTTCTGCAGAAGATTATTTATGGAGACCCTCATACCCATTAAATTCTCTCTAATAGAAGTTTTCAACTAGCAAGATTTCCCCTTACCCCGTGTTTTAACATAATCAACATCTGTGGGTACTGGGTGTTGAATCACAGGGGACTTCGGAGTTCACTGAGTATGAGAGCCGGAGAGGCCAACAACATAATGCATTGTGGAAGGGAGACAATGATTAAAAGGCACTGTTAAAAGTTCTGAGTTAAATAAAATAGCCAAGAGAGCAAATCAGAATTAATACTGTACTCTTTTGAGATGTGACGTGTTCAGGCCAGGGCTCTAGTGCTGACTCCAGCACATTCATGTCTGTACCTGTTTGCCTTTGGACTAGTTGAAGACCTGCATGGAAAAATGTAGGTCACATTCATGTTTTGCCATATTTCCTAAAGTTAATTAGATCCCTAGTGTCCTTTAACTGTACAGTTCATGTATTTTTTTTTTAATTCTAAATAGAGGTTGGGTTTTAAGTTAATGACTTGTTTTACTGACATGTGTCTGGTTCTCTTTCAGGTTTGTCTGCATTGTGTGCTCAGAACTGCTTGTTCCAATGATTTCAGCCAACAGAATTGGACTCCTTTCCTAATTTTTTTGTCCCAGAAACTAGCCTTCCCATGTGTAAAAGATGGAAATAAAGAATTTTGACCTTTATTCTCTCAAATGATCTATTTCTAGCACACAGCTGCTTGCTTCTGTGTTTTCCCTGCCTGCCTTACATAAAAGCCCATCATTTTCTAACTTTTCTTAGTCCCAATTATTGAAATTAAGAAAAATATACCTGTAATGGGGAAACAGCTCGGTCTTACAGATGGCAATGATAAAATTTAGACAACAATGTTAGGGAGTAACCAGAACAGGCAGAAACTGAACTAGAACCCACTCCTTCAAAGGTAGTCTGGGTTTCTCCTGAAGGCATTCTCCAGTTTTGGGGTAAGGGTCCGAGAAAGAACCTGTCAGAAGACTGAGTTCAATGACAATAGAACAACTCCAGAAAATTCAAGGAGAAATGACAAAGAATTGGGGTACATCCAAGGAGACAGGACTGTGGTGCTTCTTGAGGAAAATCACTAGGACAGTAGGAGCAGATTCTGAGAGGGCCCAAGCACCACCGTTAGCCAACAATGACATTGAGCAGTTATTATGAGTATGTCCAAGGACTTAAGGGAGAATAAATAGTCAGGAGATGAACGTGTGGGCGTTTCTGCTGAGGAAAATCCAAATGGAAACTTCAGGGCTGAAAAGGCACAGCAAGTTGAATGGGAAATGTTCAGGGTGTATGTGACAGCGATGGCAGGGAAACAACAGATGAACCAAAGAACCAGAAGGCTGAGTCAGACACTACCCTGTTTGAAAACACACTTATTAGCTGGAGGCCAGGAATGAAAGTAGAATGGAACTGAAGCGAAATGATGTTCGGTGCTGCTAAATTCCAGCCAATTGTCTTCTAAAGGGCTAATCTCCCAGGCTGAGAGGAAAACCACCTGTGATGGTTAACTCTAACTTAGCTTGACAGGTTCTAGCATCACCTAGGAGACACGCCTCTAGACACGGTGTGTGAGGGAGTTCTGGATTAGATTAACGGAAGTGGAAGGACCCTCAGTGTGGCAGCAGTCTGGAGTCCCATACTGAATAAAAGGGAGAAAGCAAATGAGACAGGAGCTTCCTGACTGCAGATGCAATGTGACCAGCTGCCTCCAGCTCCCGTCGCCAAACCTTCCACACCATGACGCATTATACCCTTGAACTCGGAGCCGGAGGGAAACTTTCCTCCCTTAAGTCACTTTAGTTGGTATTTGTCACAACAATGAGAAAAGAAACTAATGCACCGCCTGAATTCAGAGCCGTGTGTTTGTATACTGACTGTCGTAAGGTTGTTCCTCTTGTGAGGCCATGTGTCTTAGCTTTCTATCCTTTCTTTCTCTCCCCCTTTCCTTGCAGTAGCTGGTGTTTCTTGCTCCTGTGTGCTGTATTTGGGAACTAGTTAATGAAATGGGAGATGTCTTCTGACAGTGGTCATCATAGAAGGTTCTGTCCTTAGGTGGTTTGCCTTTGGTGCATTTTCCTGTCATTGTCCACTATAACTAATTTTCAGGGTTTTGCTATTTCGGATCATAATGAGCCAGTTAGTTATTTTTAAAGCATATTTTGTAAAGAGTTTGTGAATATAAAATCACATATTTTTAAATGAGCTTATTTTAATTATTGATGCCCCTAGACACTCAGTTCTGGTTCTTTTGGCTTAAACTCCACAGGTGTTTCACCAAAACCAACAGTCCCCTTCCCGTGATCCCAGTAGTGGCTTCCTATCCTCAGGATGGTCTGGAAATGAAGCCTCTCAGTGCCTTGAAGGTACCCGTGTGTCCAACTTCCACACTTCCTGATTGTGGCCAGTTACCTGAGGAGAGCATCAAGGACAGTGTGGCACCAACACCTACCCAGCATACCTGCTGTCAGGACAATATAAGTGACATTAATTCTGATTCCACCGAAGATACAGCAGAGTTCAGCAGAGGTACAGGGAGGGGTTTTTACTCATTAAGTTTCTGGTCTCCAGTGGGCTAAGAACTATATTGGAAAGCTTTCTATGGTCAGCTCACTGACTGCTTAGAAGACTGGGTGGGAGTGTTGGGTACTTCAAAAAAAGATAAGGATGGGTAAGAGACTCTTGGAAATTCTATTATTATGTTCTTCAGCCCATACTGTCTCTCCCATCCAAGTACTAACCAAAGCTGACCCTGCTTAGCTTCTGGGATCAGATGAGGTCTTGAACATTCAGGGTGGTATATCAGTAGATGGCTCAGGTTGCTAATCCCCTTGCACTGTGGGATGTTTTCTAAACAGGCTTGGGCTCATTAGTTCCAGAGCAGAGGACTTGCTGGGACAATGCATTTAGTAAATATTGGCCCTGCTTTCTTTTGAGTCCACTGTAAGAACTATAATCTTTCTTTAAGATACTTTTTTTAGGGACTCCTAAGAGGACCATTTTAATCTCAAATGACTTGTATAGTAACTTAAGAGAATTCCGTTTTTTAAATGTGCTTTACTTCCTCGGATTCAAACCAAGCCTAAGTGGGACTGACTTCGCATTTTGCTATTATTCAACATGCTGTTTTCAGAAACTGCTGTGTGAAAACCACTTATTAGTTTATAAGGTGTCCAAATTTCCATGTTTTTCAGGAGATAGAAATGGCCATTCAGAAGCAGAGGACAAAGTTTTAAGTTGGAATCCTCTTATTTTGTCACCCGTCTTGGAGGACTGCACTGAGAAGACAACCTGGTCTCCTGGCCTTCCTCTAGACGGGCTGTCAGTCGTCCTTCAGCAAGCCCAAGAGACCTGAGGAAGTGTACAGGCCTCTTCATGTTCCCACTGTAAGCCAGTAGCTGCACAACACAGGCCTGGGGACAAACTGTGTGAAGGACATTAATTCAAATCAGAGAAAATCATTATTTATTTTTTGTAGTAGTAATGTCATGAATGTATCTTAAAATGTGTGCCCTTTTATATTATTTATGCCTTAAGTATTCCCTTTTTCATTTTTTCCTCCCCCTTAACAGGATCCCCTCCTACCCGTTTTATGTAGTTTTCAATCTGGAGAGCAGAGGGATCATTCTTTGTTTTCTAGAACCTTCTATGGCAGTAGGAACTTGTGCTGGGTCCTATCTGCTGGCCTATTCAGTTGTGGGGAGGAGGATTGCCCAAGCCATTTGAAGTTTGCCACCAGTCACTCCCATATAGAAAACTGTCACTTATCCCATGTTATCAGACTTCCTGAGAACATTTAGAAATCAATCATAGTTGTGATCTTATGTTTATAATAGCAAACCCAACTGACAAATTTTATGACTGCCTTCCAGAAAAATACTGATACTGACTTATTTCTTCTCTATACCTGGGTACAAGCAATGATCAATCTTTTGGGTAAAATTAGCCAGTGTTATGAACATGGAAGCATGTAAGGTCTGGCTGGAGTATTGCATTATGTAGAAAGAGAAACAGGTTCAGAAAGAAAATGAATGCCTTCATGGCCCACTGCTTTAATTGTGTCAATTTACAAAATGGTCACCATGGACTCTTTGCATTATTTGTAAGGATATATACAAAATCAGACTTTTAAAGTGGCAGCTTAAAGAGAAAGATGTTACAACCTTAAGAAGAAAGAAGAAGGCTGAAGGGACCAAGCTAAGTGAAGCTCTTTGTTCTGTTCCATAGTGCTCGTAGTGCCACACACTTGAAGACTGTCAATTTTGTCACTTCCAATATGGACAATATCCTAGAAGATATGAGTGAGCATGCTGAGTCAGCCTTCTGCCACTCTAGCAAAATACCTGAGACCATTAGCTTGTACAGAGAAAAGGTTTTCTTGGCTCCCAGTTGTAGAAGTTCCAGTTTGTGATCCAATGGACCTGCGGCTCTGGACCTGTGCTCGGGGAACACATGCTGGTGGGCATGCATGGTGGAGCAAATAGCTTACACCATAAACCTGAGGCAAGGGAGAAGGAGAAGAAGAGCGGAGTGTACAAATCCCTCCGAGAGCATATCTCTAGACCTGAAGACCTCACACTTGTCCCCAATGCTAGACTCTACCGTTTCCTCAGCATGCCACCCAGGGAACCAGGCCTCCAGCACATGGTCCTTTGGAAAACAATATCCAAACTGTAGCAGATGTCAGGGAAGGCTAAATCTGAAGAAAAGGTTTGGGGTCATTTTTTGACAGTTTTTCTGGCTGCCATCATTGTGAGCAGTAACTCAGTCTGTGGTCAATGGGGTCTATGGATCACAGTTACTATCTTCTGAGTGGCAAGAATATTGCAGTTGCCTTTGGAAGGCTTTTCTCCATGTGTTAAACAGAAACCCCAGGCACCACAAATGCATGTCATAGCTTGAACTAGGCCCTGATGGATCACTGCTCTGTTTTTGAATGGTATATCCCTTGGGGGGAAAAAACTAAACAATATTCTCTTTATTGCAGAATCCAGCAATTCCAGGATACATTTTGTTTTAGTTTCCCACAAATTGCAGTGGAAGAGAATAAGATACTGTACTAATCAACTCTATATAAATGTGTCAGTATTCCCTTACATATATGTGTATTTTTTATAAATAGAACTGTTAGTGGATATGTGCTGTTTCAGCAGGCCACTATGCAAGTTACTCCTGGTAGAATGCAGTGAGTAGAATTCTATAGCTGGGTAGCAGGCTGCTGTAGAAGAAGTTCTACGATCTTGGGGTTTATGTCTGTAGTGTAAGAGATCTACAGTTAGGTTTGGAGGCAGTTAGCTGCAGCTCTTCTTTACATCTGTGGCTAGAAAAGGACAAAGTCCTAGTACACATGACGTAGAAACATACTATGTGTTTTGCCAGTCCAGTTAGAACAAAGCTGTCTTGTCTCAGAGGGGGGGTTAGGAAAGCAGGAAGCAGTTGTCTGTGGGCAGTCAGTTGTTCATTGTGACTCATGAAGCAGAGGTGTGTTGGCATGAGCCTTAGGTCAGAAACTGCTTTTAAAGATTGAATTTGACATGGGGCTTGCCCATGATGAAGAGAAAATGACTTTACCTTTAGGGCAATCTCATTGTGGACTGCTTTATTTATGATAGTAACGCTGTTTTAAGTGTTATCTGTTTTATTGTATTTTATTTATAAAAATGGCTTTATATATTGAGATATATAAATATAAATATAAATCTATATAATTGCCTTTATATTTAGGAGTTTGAGTTCTCCTTAGTGTGAGTTTCTCTGAATTTTCATGCCCTGCACAGTCACCAAAAGTGATCCCAGCAAGTGTCACTTCCCCAGGAATTAAGAGGCCATAGGAAAATACAGGGGTGGCACACATTTGTGGAGGAACTGCTGTATATTAGACTCCATTTGTTAGTGATATCTCATCCAACCCCTCAACAAACAGAGCAGGCGTGAAGTTTCCCCGCTCACACATGAGCGAGAGCCTGCACTGAAGCCATTTACCTGGTCCATCACCTGTGCATCCATTTCCCTGTTTTCTGGAAGTGTTACAGTTCACTCTCCATGGAACCAATCCAGAACATGTGTTGTTGTCCACTCCTGCTGTGCTCTTTCTCTGTGAGGCCCCTGCTGCAGCTAGCGGGGCTTCCCTCTGTCCACCTCATCCCAAACTGGCAGAGCAGAGCTGAGTACTTCATCTTCGGGAGTCTCTCATTGACACCCTGCCTTAACCCTCACCCTACTCCTGCCCTCTCCCTCCCCAGTGGAGGTCTGAACTTCAACTGGCTCAATGACCATGAAGTTGGTATGGCCTCTTCATGTTTTGGGCGACTGTTTATTTTTAGCATTAAACTTACCCGAGTCCTAGTGAATCATGTTGCCACTCCCTGGTTGTGTTCTTTGATTATGTGTGGACTCTGGTAATAGGTGCTGTACAGGGTACGGGTTAATTGCATCATTCTAAACTGTTGAAGTGATCTCATCGTCAAGTGGTCCCCTTTGTATTGACTGAATCTCTGAAGACTGAGGCATCATACCATGCCGATCACGTATGTCACTTCTCTCCACCTGCTTCAGGACTACCAAGGAACTGTTTGAAATTGCTCTTTGCCTGTGTTGCTCGCTCTTACAGCACTGACCCTGAGTTGCATGTTTTGTACTATATTGAAAAATATGTTTTATTTTCCTTAAAGTTGTGATATTATGTTTGAAATTGTACATACTTTAAGTGATGTAGTTTTGACAGGTTTTATTTGGTTGATATAATTTTATATTAAAAGAGAATGCTGCTTTCACACACATTAGCCTGTGAAGAGGGGTCCTCATGCACTCCTGTGTGTGCAAAATGTCCCTGTGGTTTGTGACTAGGGTGTGTAATGTCCTGTTTGGAGACTTTTCATAACCTCTTCAAATCCCCGTGAGCACCCAAGGGCCCGGCCATCTCTCTCTTGTCCTAACTGTCAGGATTGGGAGGGAGCAGGACCATGGGCAGCTGTTTGCTAGGGAGGTTAGCATGGATAGACAGGAGGATCCTGGGGAAGCAAGGTGGGAGTAAGGTCTTCTCATAGTGTCTGTTACCACAGCCTCAGGACCCTTGGAGTGTGAACTCCAGGATGGGGTGTAGCACTTCTGATGAAACTTGTTTTACCACCTTAAATAGTCAAAGTGTTCATCTTCCCTAACCAGAAAATCAGCAGAATCCTTTCTGTCAGATGTGGCCGTTTTGTGTTTCATTTCCCGTACTTAAATAAACCACGTTTAAGTCTCAGACCTGGTCCTGAGAGCTAGGAGGAAAGCTGAAACCCTGTTCTAATAAAGCCTAAGTGTGTGAGAACCAAAGAAGCTTAAGTTTCTTCCAGTTCTGTCTCCTGTCAGGCGCCACTCTCCTTGTTGCTGGCAGATCAGCCCTTGGCTCTGCTGCTGTTTTCTTCTCATCCGAGTCCTCTGCGGAGGCAAGCACTGAGCCTGATTCTTCCAGTCAGCCAAACAAGCACTCACTTGTGTTTCACCCAGATTTTAGACACACACACACACACACACACACACACACACACACACACACACACACACACACACACACACCACACACTTGGAGCCAGTGACTCACGCTGGCAGCTATCAGAGTGTGACTTTGGAACAGCCTCCATTCTCTGTCAGCCAGCTCCCAGCCTAGTGGCTGGGGTGTCGCTGAATACCTCTGCTGGCACAGATTCCAGGAGTCTGACCACTGCAAGGTCAGCGATGCACCTAAGCTGCATTTCAGCAAAGGAAACACATACCTAGGCACCTGGTTCTTCCTGACAATAAAACATGGCCCAAGCAATCAGATCAGAAGTTTGTAATAACTCTGCTAGACACTAGATATAATTGAATTGGGGATCTCTCAATCAGTGCCTCCCCCACATCTCTTCCAGAAAGAGTTTAGCTGCCACTTAGTTCCCTGGTATCAGAGACATCCACTGTGCCAGTCTCAGTTGCTCTCAGATGCCCTCGTGTTGTCTTCAGTTGTGTTTTTTCCTCTATGCCACAGCTGGATCAGGGCTGCTTTTGTCATGTGAGGCATAGCAACTGGACTGTGTACCACTTTTCCAGCCCAGATATTGAATCGAAAGTAGTTGATTATCTGTGTGTTAGATGGGGAGTTGCCTCCTTGGTTTTTAAGACCAAAGGCTGATGGGATCGTCCCACCCTTGTTGCCTTCCCTCAGCCTGTTTGCAGTATCATTGAACGCCTGGTGTTGCAGTCACTGTGATGGTCACGTTCACTGGAGCATCAGGGGATTCTTGTACGGGGTCTGAACTCGAGGTGGCCGTTGCTGTTTCGGTGCCTAGAAAGAGCACAAGTGGGTAGAGGAGAGTAAATAGGGGTGCCAACGACCCCGTCAGAGGACAAGACAGACCACACAACATGTGTGGAACCCAGCACTGGTCTATGTGTAGTCATTGGCACAGGTGGTGCCTACCTGCTGGTGTCTCAGTGCTTTCCCTGGAGCCCCTTCGTTGTCGCCTGTGCTCTCTGAGGTGAGGCAGAGAGGAATGTTAGAGGCATCTGCTCCTTCTAGCCTTCCTTTTCAATTCAGAAAAGTCTGGACCCCATAAAGATAACCTGTATACTCACATGGGAACAAGCAACTGACTGAGGCCTGTGGGAAGAAATGAAAGAACATTACTTGACTAGTACAGTGTAGACTCCAGGAAAACAGCCCTCCCCTTCCTAGTGGGCTCCATGCAGAGTCTCAGAAGCCTAAGTGGAATGGCCCCAGAACTTGAGGCTGGCTGGGGTCTTGACCACCACAGGATGATGTCACAGCTAGGGAAGAGTCCAGATTCTCCCTTGAGTAAGTCTACATCTGGCTGCCCCATGGGGTCAAACAGCCCATTCTTTCAGATTCCCACTCACAGGGGAAACTGTGTGGGTGCCGGGCAGCATACTGGAACACCAACAGAGAAGCCGCCAACGCCACCACCATCCCTGTGCTTGCAGCACCCACTACAGCTGGGTAGACACTGAAGGCTGGGTCCACTAGGAGGGAAGAGCAAGGATTGTATTAATTAGCCCCATCAATGAACTTGGGCAACAGTGATTCACAGGGTACCGAGATGGTACCCTGAGCATCCCAAAGGCTCTGCTGCCTATTATAGAAGACCCAAGGAATGTGGAGCTCAGTTCTCTCCCATCAAAAGAGATGTTCTGGCTGCCTGGTGCTGATGGTTTGATTCCCAGCCAAATCCCCATTTCTGGTAGAAGATACGGAACGCTACTTATCTTGGCATATCAGGCCTAAAGGAACTAGGCCATAAGATAAGAAATTCCCAGGACAGAGGGAGCAGCAAGAAGCTGAGACCTATTTCTTGAGAGGTAAGACTGAGGCACAGAATGGGCTCCTCTTAAACCCTCAACATCACATTCTTTCTCCAGTTTCTTCAGATTGAAGCTGGATTAGTGGGTCTGCTCCTATGCCCGGGGCCTCCTGAGCTGCCCAGAGAGAGACAGTAAAGAGCAATAGGAGAGAACGAATAGATGCATACATAGGCTAAGGGACCCATATGGATGGAAACAAAGGACTTGAGCAGGGTACCCTGTGAAGGGGAGCATAGGCCAGGTTTCAGTTTTTTGGGGGGAAGGTGAGTTCCTCCCTGCTGCCAGCCCAGCACCTGGTATCTTCACCTCCGAAGGATGTCCTGCAGTGTGGTGATTCATAGCCAGGATGCGGAAGGCATAAAGGACTCCTGGGTCCAACCCTCCCAGACGCCGGTTCCTGCTCTCTGGCTCGATGTCACTAGCTGCTACCTCCCAAGCACCAGCTTCTGAGCTGGGGACACTGGCCCTCTGCTGCACCAGAAAGCCCGTCAGGTTTCCAGGGCCATAGATGACCCACTGCAGTTGCACCTCTCTCCGTTGTCGCCTGTAGGTCAGGTGGCTGATGGTGACATTGGGAGGGGCTGGATACCCTGCAGGTGAGTGAAGATGGGGATACATACAGGCATCTGCCTAGCAACAGCTATGTGGCTTTCTCCTGTGGATGGACAGTCTGCAGAGAGGAGAGACGGGCTAGTGTGTGTATCTCTGAGCATCTGTAATCTCCATTTTCTCTTCGATAAAATGAGGGAGTATGGAGTCCCATGTACCCGTATTTAAGATCCCACCAGATTCATACTTCCCTAAGCAATCTGGTCATGCTCTAGAAGGTGCCTAAATTTTGGAGAGGGTAATTTTCAAAGCTTTCTGCAAAGCCCTCTGTAGCCATTGGTCACCCATGTCCCTTGCCACAGGAGCACACACATCCTTTACACTTACGCAGGACCTCCAGCAGCACACTCTGGCTGCTATTGCCCAAGGCATTGCGGGCCACACATTGGTAAGTGCCCCTGTGGTGTGCTGGGTCAGCATCTCGGACTTGAAGGCGCAGACGGGTACCCTCAGGGTGTAGCATGAATCCACGAGTACTTTGTTCCAACAGCTGTTGCTGGGGTCCCAGCCAGAGAAGCTGAGCAGGTGGTGTGCCCTGCTGGAGAGCACAGCCCAGCCAGGCCTCTTCTCCCTCCAGCACTGACACTCGGGGTTCAGCCACTACCAGCTGAGGGGCTTCTGCAGAGACAGAAGGTGGTGCTGAAAAAGTGGCTGAGTGAATAGAGAAGGCAACCCTTTCTTGGTCGCTTGGCCCTCCTGTTCAGACTTCTGATGTTGTCCACTGCAGGGTCTGCTGGTTACTGTAGTGTCCTGAAAGGTCCTCCACCTTCCCATCCCAGCCTCTGTTAACTTCAGGCAGGGGTCACGCTTACTCATCCCTGCTCCAGCACCTAGCAGGGGCCTCCTTCCTGCACAGCCTGCCATCTCCCTGCCGGTGTGGTGCAGGGTCGTAGAAGGTATTTGGCTTCTGAAGGTCCTGACAGTCAGGTGCCAATGGCTCTCTTAGAGTGGAATTTCTGAGACGGAGTAACTGGGAAAGAAATATTTTGAGTTGAGGATCTCCTTAAAGTCCCCTAAAGCATGCTAGTCTCAAAGACTTTGGAGAGCAAGTGGGAAATCATTGCGTGAGGCCAGTTGCATGCAATAGCTCCTGGTTGCTTTCGCTACATTTTCAATCTTAGCGTTCTGAACTTTTTTATTTTCAGTTGTTCATATCTTGGGAAGGGGTGGGTGAAGACAAAAGAGAAAGCAAGGAACACAAGTAGAGAGATCTTTGATACCCAAAACTCTGAAAGCCAAGAATATGCTGAGGCACCTTCCTTATGCAAATGATAAAATGAGAATTGCAGCCAGTGTTCCCACACCCTCTAGTTCAGTGCTGCCAGTGATGTCCAATCCCAAACGATAGCCACCAGCACATGTGTCCACTGAGCACTTGAAATAAGGCCAGGATGCATTGAGATGTATGGTAAATTACAGATATGCTGTATTTTCAAGTTAGGGTGAAAAAAGGTTAAATAGCTCATAAATAAGATTACTATATGGGAATGAATTGTAAAGATATTAAATGTTTTACCTCTTCATACTTTTTTAATGTGGTAATTAAAATTACATATAGCTCACATTATATTTTTATTGGACAACACTGACCTTGACCAAGCTCTCTCGTTTTATGAATTAAAAGGGAGGCGGGCTGGCAAAATGGCCCTGTGTGAAGGAGCTTGCCACCAAGCCTGACAACCTGAGTTCACATGGACTGCCCAGAATCCATATGAGAGAGGAAGAACATAAACTTTCACACATTGTCCTCTGACTTCCACAGGCATAGAGTGACAGGGTGTATACACACACACACACACACACACACACACACACGTCATGTAAGTAGTTTGAGCTCCCGGAGAGAAAATGAATCAGTCTCTCTCTTGACTCCCTTCCCAGCCCAGCATTGCCTACCTCCAGAGCCCCTAATCCTGGTTCTGAAGGGCTCCCCCTGTCCAAACCCCAGAACCATGTCCCGTCCCTGCTCACCTAGCCTTAGCTGGCAGTGGGAGCCAGGGACCTTGAGTGGGTGGGAGCCCTGGCAGGTGAACTCTCTGCCTGCCAGATCACTCTGAGCCTGTAGGAGGTACACAGCCGGAGGAGAGCTTGGGTCACCCAGGGACTGCTGATGTTGGTCCAGCCAGTTCAGCATTGCAGGAGGTTCACCTCCAGACCAGTCACAGCTCAGCATGATGAACTGGTCACCTACTGTGGCTGTGGTCCCACAGGTGGGCCTGCCTGGAGGTTCCCCTGGAAAGGAGTGATAGGTGAGTGTAGCCTTGTGGGAAGAGGAAGAGCCTGGCAGGCCCACCTTTTCCCCGCCTTTCCCTCCACTCAGTCTCCTTCCTCGTCATTTATCCAGGGCTGACCATGTGGCAGGACAAAGGTGGGAACAGATGCTAAGCAGCTATTACATAAGTTGGTGACTATTAAATTATAGGTAGAAAACAGTCTGGGGCCCAGGGGAGGGGGACAGTCTTTGAAGACAGAATTGCATCGCAACCCTGTCTTGGGCATGGGTGTACAGAGGAGGACATGGAAGAGAACATTTGGCAGAGAGCTTTGAAGTCTATTTCCAGATCATTATGTAATAGCAGAAGCAGAATATAAGATTGAGGAGGGCAGAGAGCATGATGGACAGGAAGCTGAGAATTAGATGTTACCATCTCCATGTCCCTTGAAATGCCTGGGAGCTAGAGGTTCAGAGCCTAATCCCAGACCCCAGGTCCTTCTAAATGTCCCCTGGTCGTACCCACACTGCCTGGAACCAACACTACCAGGGTTCTAGATGTTACCTGTGTCTACTTACAGAGAGTAACCTTGCAGAGGATGGGCAGAGCCAAGGTTGGGTGATGTCCCATGCAGGTGAAGATGCTGCCATTTGGAAGTTCAGTGACTGTATAACTCCAGGTGACATTGCTGGGGGCAGTTGGGCCAATCCCTTGGGGCCCTTCCCAGTGAACCTGGGCATTTGGAAAACCCCCAGGCCAGGTGCATAGCAGAGTCACAACCCCAAGGGTGGGGAGCATAGCACAGGAAGGCTGTCCCTTTGGGGGATCTAGGTAGAGAGTTGGGTGAGAAAGGGCTGAAGCAGCTCCCCTGACAGTGCCCAGCATGGAGCATCAGGTAGGGGCATGGAGAACCGGGATGACAGAGTAGAAGGAAATGGGCAAGAGGGGGGTTGGTAAAGAAAATGCTAAGCCCCCGGATCAAGGAACAAGGGGATAAGGGGCAGGCAGTTCAGAGCTCCTGTGGGATCCCAGAGATCCCACGAAAGGCCTTTGGTTCTCATGTTTGCCCCCTGGGAATCTTGCCTCACTGTCATTGTCATACCCTTCTCTGTGCCTCAGTCCAGGCCTTGGGACCATGGGAGAAATGACTTTGGGAGCTTCTCCATGCCTCTTCCCATGGTTTCCCTTAGCCTTTCCCTAGTTCTCTAAATATACCTCCTGCGACTCCAACAGTTTTGTCACCGTGTCCCCCAAGGTGGCTGTAGGCTGCCTGAGCACAAGCCTGGGTAAGCCCCAGATAGCCCTCCCCACACAATACTCAACACTCACAGTAGATGATAAGCTGGACAGTGGTCTGGGTATGGGTATCTAGGTGGCTGTTGTGGGCCAGGCAGGTGTACGAGCCTGTGTGGGTGCGGCTGGCACTGGCAATGATATAGGTGGGCCCAATGTGGACCTGAGAGTCATCATGGAACCAGACATAGTGACTAGGAGGATTGGATGCAGCCAGGCAGCTTAGGGTCACCTCCTCCCTCTCACTGGCCCAGAACCCGTCATCAGTGAATCCCAGCGGCTCCACAGTGATCACAGGCTTGTCCGGACCATCTGGAGGGCAAGGAAGGTCCATCACATCTCTCCACCCTTTGTCTTTTCATTCACTTGTGCTGTCTGTAAGCCCTGTGCTGGAGCCTCCAGTTACTCAGACACTGGGAATAATGGGTCATGAACACAGCTCAGTGCAGAGTGGGCAAGGCTGCTGGAGCCTCATTATGGGAACTGAGTTTGGACTACAGGGTTAAGCCAAATTTGGGAGGGTAGGGGGCAGCAGATGTCCCAAGTTCAACTCACATATGACATCTAGGAAGGCACCATCACTGCTCAGCTGGTTGACGGCATTGCTGGCACTGCACCTGTACCAGCCTAGGTGGGTACGGTTAACTGGATCTAGCTGGAGTCTTGGCTCTGAAAGACCCACCAGGACCTCCTCAGGGCCTTGGGGTGTGTGATGGTGCCAGGAGAAGGTCAATGGCTCTGTGCCCTCCCTCACAGCACATGTGACCACCACAGAGACTCCTTCTATTGGGGATGGGTCACTCAGGTGCATCCGAGGTTTGGACACGGGCACTGATGAGAAAAAGAGAAGACTTGGGTTTGTTACATGGACCATTGTCCAATGGCCCTTGCCCTGCTGTCCCTGGGCTTGTCTAGTCCTTAATTTGGCACATCCTTTCCTCCAAATCCCAGGTTTCCTCACTCCCAGGAAGAGTCATTAAATCTGGGGCCTACCATGTGCAAAGAAATGCATGCACAGAGATACAAAGTAGCCTGCAGGTCAGTTGAAGGCTAGACAACTAGCCTTGGTGCCTCACCCAGTACAGCCAGTTTAAGATATAAGTAGGTGGTGTGGACCTGGCCACCGGACACAAGCAGGGTCTGGCATAGGAAGTGGCCACGGGCACCCTCTCGGAGCTCCTCTATCACCAGGCTGCTGTTCCTCAGACTGACGATGCCCAGAGCCAACGCCCCAGACTCCACCCTTGAAGAGGCTCCATTGGTGACTGCCACAGGCCGAAGAACCAGGGAACCCAGCGGAGTGAAGCTCCAGAGGACTGCCACTGGGGCAGGCCCAGGCCTGCAGTCTAGCTCCACAGAGCTGCCCCGCACTCCTTGGATAGACAAAGCCTCTTCCTCAGAGGTGTTGTAGGTTGAGTGGGGTTGATCTAGGGACACAAGAGACAACTATGGTGCCTGTGTGGCCCTAGATTCCAGAGTGCATTCCACCCCATTGCCTGAAGCCCATTTCTTGTTCTGTAGGCCCAGGGAGCCTAGTGGGCTTCAGTGAGACCGCCAGGCTATTTATGCAGCTAGTGGGCAAGAAACAGTCCCTGAGAGAGCCTGTGGGGGTTCCCTGTTTAATGCTTGGAATGGAGCTTAACTGACACAGAGGGGCATCCTGGAGCAGAGTCTCCTCTCCCACCTTCCTGCTGTCCCACCTTCCCTCTCACCCACCACCCACCCACCACCCACCACCCATCCACCCATCCACCCACCCACCCACCCATCCATCCATCCATCCATCCATCCATCCATCCATCCATCCAATCATCTGTTAAGAATACAAATTCATGGCCTCCACCTCAGACCAATGAGGAGGAATCCCATATTTTGAGAAGGGGCCAGGGACCAGGAGTCTGTTTTTTGTTTCTTTCTTTTAAGATGTTTTGTATTTATTTGTGTGTGTGCATGTGTCCATGTGAGTATATGTGCACTTGTGTGTTTGTAGGAGCATAAGCAGGAACCAGAAGAGGGCATTGGATCCCTCAGAGCCAGAGAGACAGGTGTTTGCAGGGATGTCCAGTTTGCTACATGGGCCCCAGGATCCACGCTGGGTTCCTCATGATAGCTTAACCAGCAACCCACTTCTCCATCTCCAAGACAAGGTTTTCAACAAGCATCCTAAGGTCAGTCTTACTAGACTGGTGACATTGGCAATCCTGGGGACATAAGAGGGTCTAGAAGTTTCTCTGTAAGGATTCCAGAGTAGGACTGTAGCTTCCTCAGATCCTGTTGTGGTCCAGGAAAAGGAGAGCAGCCTTTACCAGTCTACCCAACTCTATCAATTTGTGAACTAATAATGGAGCAGCGCATTAATTATTACAGTTGGTGCATGCTAATTAAATGTCTAGCAGATGTGAATGGATGCCATTAAATGACCATGTGTGTGCAAAAGGGAGAAAACAATAGAGTGTGAGAAGGGGATGAAGGAGGGTCTGGGTGTCACTTACCAGAGGTCCCTGGATTCAGTAGGCAGAAGAGTATCAACAGCTGGCAGCAGAATGGTCTGTGATGGGCACTCAGACCCACCATGGCCCCATCAGGGTACCTGAGGCTCCAGCCCAACTCTTGAATCCCTCTCTTCAGGACACAGGAGTCCTAGGAGGATGGGGATCAGCTCAGGTTGCCAACCTCAGCCCTTCTGATACCCCTGCTCTCCTATTACCCACATGGCCCTGATAACTCATGAATTATTTACCAGAAAATTCACTCTATCCATAGTGTAAGGTTAGGGAGGGGCAGGCAAGGCTGTGAGGACCATGGCCACTGCATTTCCAACTGAGTGGTATCAGAGAGTCACCGAACACAGTGGTGAATAAAGCCTCCAGCCTCAAAACCTGCCCACTGCTCAACATCAGGCTCCCGAGGAAGGACACCTAAGGTTTAACACATTGATGAATGGCCTTCATCCCTTCTTGGGTTGTCTCCATATTTTGTGGGAAGCTAGAGGTGCAGGAGGAGGAGGCGTCAAACACATGTGAAGGACATGGGGTTTCAGGAAGTTCCTAGCTTCTTGGAACTTTAGTAACTTCATAGATAAATAGAATTGTACTCCAAGTTCTAACATACTGTGTACATTACTTGAAATTTATATTAGTGTGTGGTAGATATTTAGATATTAGTAGCATCCTATTTCTTGATGTAGGTAGGGCCACAGTTCTTCATAAAGCCTTAAAATTTTATGCACTTTATGTTCGATATAAGTCACATATGTACATGTGACATGTACACTTATACAGGTGAACCCTGCCTAGCATGCCGTAGGTGCACCATTTGTGCTCCTAGTTAGATTTAGCTGATGAAGTGTGGCATCTAGAGCTGGAGTAGAACTCAGCACTTTGTTCTCCAGGGTTCTATGATTCCTCATCTTGTGTGCCTCCTATCATGTCCTGCTACCCTCATGGTGTTTGAATGACAATCTGAGATGGGTCAGATTTTTCCATCCTTGTGGCAGGGTTGAGGGGAAGGTGAGATTCCGGGACCCCAGTGAGAAGGGAGATCTGATGTCTGGTGTCAGGTTCTGGTGACAGGATCACTGTCAGAGGCAAATGCTGGGCAGGCTCTTCCTGGGTCCGGAGATGCTCGGACCTTTGTCATTTTGTCCTAGGACTATAGCAAACTCTGTGAACAGACCCTGTCTCCTTCTTCCCTAACCCATGGCCAAGGTCTCCTATTACCCCATCCCCTCAGCTCAGGAATTGGAGAACAGAATGGTAGGTGGCCCTTGAAACTCTGATTCCAACTATGTAGTGAGGACAGGTATCCCTGATCCTAGAGACCAGTTCCTATGGATCACTCATTTGGATCTCCATGTTTCTCAAAGCAGGAGTCTCCAGAACCTGATCAGATGCTGGAGAGATTGCTCAGTGGTTAAGCACTTGCCACGAATGCCTGAGGACTGGAGTTTGGATCTACAGAACCCATGTAAATGCTGTGTGGGCATGGTGGCCCATCTGCAATTCCAGCTTCAGAAGGCAGAGACAGGGGGCCATTCCCCAGAGCAAGCTGGCTAGTGAGACTAGTTCAGAGTTTGATGGAGATGTTCGAACTCACTGAATCAAGTTTGAAGACCTCTAGCCTTCACATGGACAGGCATTGCCCCCTACACATGTGTTCCCACAAATGCAAACATGTATACACATATGCAACCAAAATGGAAAAGGAGACAATTAGATTTGGAGACATAGAGTGGAGGACCTTGTACTGCCTTCCACTTCAAGGTATTGTCTCCGGAGAATGTAGAGCCGAGTCAGTGTGAGTTAAGAAACTTTTGCGGGATGCTCCTGACTTAAGAGAAGGGTTTGTTCTCCACCAGAAGTTACTCTATGCTGCCTGCATAATTAGCCCCATGTCTCTTTCTGATCTAGGGGCAGCAATATCACAGGGGACTCAGGTGGCTTCTCAGTTCACACATTTTTTTTTTTTTAAATAAGGGCCATCTGAGGAGAGGAAGTCAGGGAAAGAGGCCTATTTATCAGTTTTCTCCAGGGAAATAGAACCAACAGGATGTATGGGTATATATAGCAAGAGGCTTTTTATTTTGTTTTAACTTTTTGTTGTGCCAGGCCTTATACATGCTAGACAAGCACCTGAGCATCGAGCCACACCCAAGCCCCTTAAGAAGAGATTTGTTATAAGGACTCAGTTCATGTGATTCTGCAGCCTGATGAGTTGTGGTACCCAAGAGAGCTGGCTTCTCACTGGGAGTCTGAAGGCAGGAAAAGATGGATTGTGTAGATGTCTTCAACAACTCCATGAGAAAGTTCTGCTAGGCACATTTTATAATATGCTCAGATTCTCCCCACTTTTGTTTTCCATGTGCCACATTGCTCTCCAGCTTTGGATAGCTTCCAGTTTGTCTCTGTTGTCCACTCTCACACACTGGTTTGCTCTGCCCAGCAGACTGCTAAATTTCTTCTCTTCTGATGGGGCTACTCAAAATTCTTTTAGCTATGTACAATGTGAGGGTGTTGTTCCTCTTAGGTGACATGTATTAACCATTAGGAAATAATTGCCCTGCTACATCTTGAGCCCTTGGCCAGGCCAGTGAGGAAGACTGGGAAGACCTTTTTAGACCTGAAAGGACATTCCAACTCTTCACTGTGTCCATTGACCAGGTATGTATCCATGCAAACGACACAGAGACCACACTACTGCCTCCCATTCTGCCTCCACCCTGTCATAGGCAATGGATACACAAGACTGGCTGCTAGTTAAACTCAGAACCAGGTAAGTCTTGTCCTTCAACCTCTTGTCTTATTCTCACCTCTATTCCTCTTAGAGACAACTTGCCCTTTAGTGCTGTGTGCTCTAACCCAGCTCTTGGGCCTGTTGCAACCATTTTGGAACTTGCCTCTGCAGTATCAGGGCTTTAGAGAGAAGCAGAGCATGGAAGGATGGGGACAGCTGGAGCAGGGGGAGCAGATGCTTCTGGAAGTTAATGGCTTTTCCATGTGCATATTGTGGAAGCCAACATTGGTCCCTAGAGACACTAGCAGGAGATGAGCTGAGGGGCTGGAGAGGACATGGGTCAGAGGCTCCACTGTCAGTACATCCTTGGCTATGCTCAAAATGGAGAGAAGGGCAGGAGGGACAGAGGACCAGCTAGGGTCACTGATCAGTCACTTTGTAAACTGCACCTTAGAGACTGGAGAGGAAATGAAGGAAGCTCTGGCTGGAGTGGCTGGGAAAGGGGGATGAGCATGTCAGGGGAGGAAGGAAGGAACAGAGAAGTGGAGGGTTGTGACAGGAGCTAGCACACCTGCTGGGGCTGAGGGAAAGAAGGTCTTGTTTCTGGTGCCAGAAGTGTCTGGAAATGAATAACCTTCCACCTGTCCCGCCGTTCCAGGGGCCTCTCACATCAGGCCTTTCCTGGGCCACTTTGTGTAAAGGCTTCCCTTTCTCTATCCCTGTTTCCTAGTAGGTTATTATAGGGTTGGTGGGTAACTCAGAGAGTATGTTTAGCATATGCAAGGTTTTAGGTTCTGTCCTCAGTAACACACACACACACACACACACACACACACACACACACACACACACACACCAACACACACCAACACACACCACACTTTAGTTATTCACTTTGAGTCTTAGCTTTTCTGCTATAACATGGAATTAATCATTTATTAGATAATATTGGAAACTTATTGTTAATTTGATTATGTGAAGTAACACTTTCATGAATATGCATTGTGTTTTTATTTTGAAACAAATATTAAAGTATTCATTGATAATGTATTAGATATACCTTAAATACATCTGCAAAAATAAAATCAGTGGTGCTTCAGCCATGTGTCTGGTTCTACACTGCCACAGGGATCATGAACAGAAGCTAAAATATTCCTAAAGTTTTTAGAAGTCTGGATTTATGGATTAGGTGTGTGAGGGGGAATAGGAGAGTAAGGAGCAAGGCCTGGGGGTGGTGAGAGCAGACTTGAGGTTTTCTTCCTCAGAGGCCAGGAGGCACCCAGGAAAGATTGAGTCTGGGGAAGGCAGGCTATGTCCCAGGGCAGAGACGTGAACCCTGCCTTGATGCACAGGCTCACCATAATTGGGGACAAGGAAACTGTCTCAGCCTGGACTGAGGGGAGTAGAGGCCTGTCCCTGTGTATGGTGTCTCTGAAGTGTCAGTCCTGGTTTCTGTTATCATGGGAGAACAGAGATGGTGATTTAGGAGGAGCAGCTCTGGGATGTTTAAGATGGGATGCTGGAAGGCTTGGCTGGCCGGTGAGGGCTGCTCTCTGCTTCTAAGACTATGCGTTGATGCTTATGTCCCTGGAGGAGATGAGTACCCTGTCCTAACGTAGCAGAAGGCAGAAGGGCAAAAAAGAATAAACTCCCTTTACCAAGCCCCTTATAAGGGCACCCAGTCCCATTCCTAGTGAAGGAGTCTAACTGCTTCTTATAAGCCCATCCCCTAATAATGTTGCCCCAGAAAAATGTAACTTTTGGAGCCCTCTTTGAAGTATAACAATGCAACTCCTGGATTCTGGAGGACATGGGAGGGAGAGGAAGCCCCTGTGATCAACTCTGATTTTAATGAAATGAAGAAATGTGTATTTTTGCATACATAACTTTGTAAGATTCCCGATTGCTGAGATTGGCACTGTGTCACTGCTGTCAAATAGCATGGGCTGCGACATTAGGTCTCAGTGGGTGTTAAGTGCTATTTGGTGCCAACAAAATGTCCAAGTTTCCTTCCCTAGCCTTTAGTGGCCAGGTTCTTCCCCAGATTTTCCCTAGATGGAAGTAGCAGGGACTTCTCTTAGGCCTGAGGTGGCAGTATGGGGACCTTTGTGTGTGTGTGTGTGTGTGTGTGTGTGTGTGTGTGTGTGTGTGTGTGTGTGTGTGTGTGTGTGTGTGTGTGTGTGTGTGTGTGTGTTTGTGGTAAGAGGCCTACCTAGAAGACACAGTTAACACCTGAACTGAATTGAAGAGTATCTGTCCACACAAAGCAGAGGGGGCATCCATCAAGGCCAGCCCTTAGCCTTTGATTGCAGGCCAGGCACCTGGGATCAGTGGAGAAAACCAGAGTCCACACAAACCTCCAGTCTCTCTCCATCTTTCAGGACTGGCTGGCTTCCCTTTCCTGCATCCAAAGCCCTCCACCCCAACCTGGCCCGGTGTTCCAAGTTTTCTGGCTAGGGCTCAGGAAGGACTAGGGAGTTCCCAGAATGTCTCTGTAGGCTTCAGGGGGAGGCTTGGCAACTGGAAATTGTCAGCCGTCTCCTTGGCAACTAGCAGCCAAATAATTCTGGGAATGGAGGAGGGAGGGGAGCTACGTGCAGGGCAGCCAAGAGAAGCAGCCTTCAGCCCCAGAAAACTTGAGGTCCTCATTACTTGTGCCAATTGGGTCTTGTCGGGAGACAGAAACCATGCATTAGCTGGAAAAGAACATTTAACATAAGGAACTGATAATGAGGCCTAAGGTTAATTAGGTAAGGGGGAGGGGGTAACAAGAGAAAGCTGGGGTATAGGGAAGCCACACCTGCAAGCACACCTCCCACTCTCAGGACTGGAGAAACCAGAGGTGAGGTTCTCAAGAAAGGAGCCTCTGAAGAGGGGACTCCACTCGGTGGGGCCCTGGAGTGAGAAGGAAGGTCTCTCGTGCCCAGATCTTCGAGTAGCTGCCAGCTGGTGCTGGGGTCTCTTGGGCAGGCGTATAGGGTGATTGTGGGTGATGGGGTAGGTGATGAAGACACAGATGTGGGAAATCTGCAAACTGGATTCACCTGATGCTGTAGAGTGGGCCTGCAGCTGCTGGAATGAAGAAAGTAACCATTTGGGTGCTACTTTCTGGGAACGCTAGTAGGAGCTTCTACAGTATCCGATGCAGCCTACACACTCCCTCTAGTGACTGAGACCAATAAGGAGCCGTGGCAAAGCAGAAATAGGCCTGTGTTAGAAAGCCTAGTGTAGACAACATAAGCTTGGGCTGAGAAACAGGAGCCTTGGGAGATTATTTACCATGGGCCAGAAAGTTGGGTCTTCCAGCCTTGTTGCTTATAGAAAGAGCAATGCTGTTCATTGTTAAGTGTTGATTCCTAAAGAAGCACATGAGGTGTGGACAGCCGTGCCTGGCCCGGCTTGTTTTGAAGGGTTACAGGCATTCAGAGGCTCTGAAAGCTGGAAAGAATTTTTTTTTTTATTATAATACTATTGGCCAATGGCTTGGGCTTCTTATTAGCTAGCTTTGTCTTAATTATTAACCCACTTCTATTAATCTATGTATTGCTTACCCGGTAAAGCCTGACATGGTGTTACTTCTCCAGCAGCATCGGGACTCTGCTGGAAAGAATTTAAACTGTCACTTTATATTTATTTTAAAATGTGTGTGTGTGTGTGTGTGTGTGTGTGTGTGTGTGTGCGCGTGCGCGCGCGCGCGCGCCTGCACGTACATGCCTACCAGTGCTCTCAAAGATTAGAAATGTCAGGTTCCTCTGGAACTCGAGCTATAAAAACTTGTGAGCTGCCTGTTGTGGGTGCTGGGAACTGAACATGGGTCCCATGGGAAATCAAGAAGTACTCTAGATTAATGGCTGAGCCCCACTTGTATATATCAAATATGTTTGTTTGTGTGTATGTGTGTCTATGTGTTCACACACTGCATGGTGTGTGTTTAGAGGACTTTTGGGATCGGGTAATCAGGTTTGGTGAGCTTATTCTCTGAGCTATCTTTCGGGCCCAAGAATTTTTTAACAGTAATGATAAAAATAACAGCAGCCAGGTACTCTCTCCTGAAGCAAGAATGGCCTTAGGAAAACAATAAAATCATTTTGAACAAGTCAAGGACAAAAAGAAAAAAACAAGACAAATACCAACTCAGGATAGAAATAGAACCAAGTCCAGAAATACATACCAGTGCACACAGATTATAGGGAACAATAAAGGTGGTATATCAACCACAGCTTATTCAAAAATCATGCAAACACAATTAAGTATGTCTGCATTTAAAAAAAATAGTTGAGCTTTCTATCTCATTTTAAGAAATGCAAGCTTGAAATGTAACATTTAAAGCACTTTCATGAGAAAATGATGTTAAGTGACTATACAATCTAGAGTTGGAGATTTTTCTAAGCAAACAAAGTCTAGAATCTATACAGCAAAGAGAAGGTAGCAGATATAAATAGAGCAGATGAAATAGTTCAATATGTATCATGAATAACAGGTTAACAGCTGCCTTACACAAAGCAGTCCTTGAACCCACCAGTAAGAAAGAACTATAACCTACCAGGAAAAAAGGGCAAAAGACACAAATAGGTGATTTGTAGAAAAGAAAACTCAAATGGCTAGTAAATTTATGAAATGATGCTTTCACTCATGCATAGTCAATGGCATGCAAAAATTTTAAAAATGGGATACCACTTCTTATAGTAGGTAATTACCAATACGGAATCAGGTAGAAATATAAGGGTATTTAATAGGGAAAAGCCTTACTTACAGAGCGGACCAGCCAGCCGGTGGTAGTCTGTACAGCAAGAAGCAAAGAGAAACCGAAACCGAAAACGCAGTCCCCCTACTCACTCTGACCACGCCCTCACAAGCCCTCAGGTACTCCTGTAGCCAGCCCCTAAGAAGGCGTGGCTACAGCTTCCCCTACAACTTCTCATTACCAGTAGACTCAAACTTCAGAATGATCACACTCGGTGCTGGGGAAGTTGAGGAAGAAACGGTGCTCTTAGAAGTTATGGCGGGTGCCTCAGGCTTTTGAGAAAGGTACCTATCAAAGCATGTGAAAACTAAAAGTGTGAATTGCTGTGGCCAATTTATACAAAGTCTGGGAATTAAGCCATAAGGGGAAAAAGCAAGATACAATATATATGTGTATGCACATGTATGTGCATATATTTCATAGTATAGTAATGGCAGAATGATGTATATGCATGTTCACATGGTCATACGCGTGTGTGCAGGTGTGCATGTGTGAGCACGTGCCAGTGGATGCATCAAGTGAGACCCACCTTGTTTATTGAAGTATTGTTTCTCACTGGCCTGGGGCTCACTAAGGAGGCTGGACTGTCTAGCCTTGGAGCTCCAAGGATCCGTGTCTGCTGCATCCCGGAGGGATTAAAAGTGCAGCTTTTCACATGGATTCTGGGCATCCATCTCAGGCTCTTATGTTTGTGCTGCAAGCATTTTACTGATTACGCTCTCTCTCTAGCCCCCATATGATATACTATTATGCAGTTATTAAAACAATAAGTCACAGAGCGGCGAATGCTATATGATTTCCCTGATATGAGGTCCCTGGAGTCACAATCACAGAAATGGAAAATAGAGTGGTGCTTGCCAGGGCTGGGAAGAAAAGGCAGCAGGGAATTGTTTAACTGGGAGAGAATTTCAGTTTTGCAAAAAGGAAACGGCCTAGGGATGGGTTATATAACCATGTGACTATATTTAAAACAATCCTGTCTCCAAAAAAAAAAAGTATATGTAAGATAGCAAGTTTTACTTTATATGCATATCAAATTTTTTAAAAAGAGCAAATTGAAGTGGTATTTTTGTTAGGTGTAAAAACCAACTATGTGGCATTTGTAAAATAACTGACAATACATCTGAGTGAATGCCTGCTGGGAAATGGAAACCTGCCAGCCTTGAAGATGTCCTCTAATCAGAGGAGAGCATAGTGCTCTTCACTTGTCTCCCAGCCTGGGGCTCCAGGGTTTGCTAGCTCTGTCAGCTTTGGTGGCTAAGCACCTTTTTAAACAGTCTCCTGCCCTGATGCTCCCTCATCTCAATCCTCCTCCCTCCATGCTAGGCCCCCACAGGCTCTACAGGGCCAGTGGAGGACCACAGCTGTTTCCAATATTCTACACAAACTTTATTGAAACGAGAAGCCCCGTTTATCATCCCTCAGGCCCAGCTCCTCCTGATTAGGTGCAGATGACCCGACAAGCAGTGGGCGGGGCCAGCAATCAAAGACAAGATTGTTCAGAGCCTGGAGGTGAGAGGGGCAGAAGTCTGGGGAGCTGAAGAGAATCCCAAAGGGGTCCCAGGCAACCAGGGGAGGATGGGTGGCATTCTTGAACTGAAAAGAGAAAGACATGGTGGAACTGAGGCAACTCAAGGGCCGCTGCAAGGTGGCTTCTCCTTTCTGGTCATATCTTCTGGCCTCCTAACCTCTTTCAAAAGGCATTTCCTATGTTAGCAACGTCTTTCATTTTCAGCCAGCCTTCGATTACTCTTTGCTTTCAGCATAATGCCCTGCCAGGACAACTTTGTGAGCATATAAGAAAGGACATATAATTTTTCTGCTTGGCCTCTCCATGATTCCACCCAAATGCTGAAAATAACCTAGACAATCAAAGGTCTTGGGTGGGGGTTCAAGGGGAAACTTGGGCAGATGTTGGGAGTATAGAGGTCATTAGAAGAGTTATTAATGGCACAGACTGACAGCAACATGGAGGGGGCTCGTAGGGAAGGAAATCAGAAGGGGGGATTCTTCTTATATCTTTCTGTGGATGGGTATACTTTCACAGCAGAAACCTGCAGCCAAGCTCTTTGCTTCCCAGGCAGGAAGCAGGTAAGGTGGGAACAGGAGGGTGTGGCCTCCAATACCACCTTTAGTGTAAACTCACTTTCCCAGGTGAGAAACCTTGGCACATGGTCATGTGTTAGCCATGATGAATGCTTTGGTAGGGTGTGGTATTTGTGAAAAGGGAAGGGCTGCTGTGGAGGTATTGTGGCCTGAGCAGGAGCTGTATTCTAACAATGCATTCCTTCAGACGGTGGTTCCTATGTTACACCTGCATCTCAAAGTGGCTGTTCTCTGACCAGTGGCCCTGACCAGCTGCTACTCTAGTTTACAAGGGGCATTCTCTACCATGCTGTTGTAATATTGTAGTCCCTTTCCAGATGCAGCCATTTAAAATGAAAATGGAAAATCCAGTTTTTAAATCATGATCACCACATTTCAGAGGCTCAGTTGTTGCAGTATAGTGACAGTCAAGAAATAAAAGCCAGGCTTGGTGGAGGCGCATACCTTTAATCCCAGAACTCGGGAGGCAAGGGCAGGAAAGATCTTTGTGAGTTTGAGGCCCAGCCTGGTCTACATAGTAAGTTCCAGGACAGCTAGAGCTACACAGTGAGACCCTATCTTGAAAAATCAAAACACGCAAACAGAAAGAGAAATAGGAAAGGTCTCTTGTTTCACCCTGCTTGCAAAATAACAAGAGAGAAGATTTGTCTTCTAAGGCTACCAGTTAGAGCAACTTTCCTTCAAGCATTCAGAATATAGTCAAGGCTTCTGCTTTATATATATATGTTAGAGACCTGTAGGGAATTGTTTCTCAACGCAGTGCAGGTGTAGAGCTTTCCCATCATTGTAGAATATTCTTGAGAGCACTGATGGAGTTGCAGGAAGCTCACTGCAACTTCCTCCCTTCTCTTCTCACTTCTGAATTCTGACCCAAGAAGTCACAATAAGGAAGAAAAGCAAGCAGGTATTTTGCCCTGCATTGTGTAGATTGCTAGGTGTTTGCCTTGATGCAGAGCCCATTCACATTGCACTGCTTCATTCTCGGGCAAACCATAAAAGGCTGCATCTGATTTCATGAGTTGTGTCTTCATAATGACCCCAAGAGAAAGGGCCAGGGTCTGAGTGGTGCAGGAAGAGGACCGCAGCTTTGGCAAAGACTCAGAGAGGGGTTACACAGAGTGATGCTGGAGCTGCTGGGACACACAGAGAAAACAACTAGAACTTTCTAAAGCGGTCAATATTGACTAAGAAGTTCTCAGTGGCTACAGCAATCAGCTGGAGGGTTTGAGAGAAAGGTAAGGCCTCGACGCAGGGTTTCTGATTTAGGTCTATGGGTTTGTATTTCCTGTGTCTGTATGCCTGAGTGTGTATGTGTACATGTACACATATGGAGGCTAGAAGTTGAATTTAGTGATGATAGCATCTCTTCACTGAACCAGTAGTTCACCATTTCAGTTAAACTGGCTAAGTTTACTTAGGTGAGGTCTGCCCCCACCTCCTGTTACCTCCCCACCCCAATCTCTGGCCTCTAGGATCTGTTTCTGCCTTTATTTCAGGGATTCCAGAGGCTTGGAGCCACTCCTAGCTTTGATATGGGTGCTTGGAGGTCTGCACTCAGATCCTCATGTCTGTGCAGCAAGCACTTTAACCTCTGAGCCATCTTCCAGTCCCAGAATTTCTATTTCTAGAACATTCTCAGGTGGCCCTGAGGCTAATGCTCTGGAGTCCACACAGAGAAGTGTTGCTGGAACCGGACCTGTACCCTGTGTTCATAGACCTGGTCACTCAAAAGAAGTTCTGTCTCTTGCAGAATTTAACGCATGCTGATGTGAATGGTGAATGTTAGGGTCCCTGAGAATTCCCCCAAAGACCACCAGACATGATGCAATCAACAAGAGCGTTTTTATTATACCACACACACGTGGGGTCATACACACCTGTGCAAAATGGTGACAACCTTGAGAGGGCCATGTAGGCTTCTTTTAAGCACAGCTACAGGAATTTTAAAAGCAGTGTGACCATTCTACTTAGGATTGACTTACACAAGTGGCAATCATAGTGCATTTCTAATTGGTTAGGGCTAGCAGGGGTGGGCTGAGGCTATAGTTTTTCCATTCTTGGGTAAATCTGGACAAGCTCCAGGCATTGTCCTTGTTTGGTTATCACCTGTGTGTGTGTGTGTATGTGTGTGTGTGTGTGTGTAGGGAAGGGAGAGGGGGAGGCAGCTTGGCTCAAGCCCAGTTCTTGCAGGAACTGAGACCTAGTTTTTAACTGAGTTATCAGGGGCTTGTCATGATATTTTCCTGGTGAAAATAGTGAGGACGTGTTTACCTGGACATGTAGTAGGAAGACCAGGAAAGACAGCCAGGCAGCTGAGGAGTGATGAAGGTTTGGGTAGCAGTGATGCAGGAGAGATCTGAGCAGGCCACAGTCTGAATGAGGGTCACTCATTGCCTCAGCTTCATTTGAAGGATGTCATTAATGAAGTGTCCACAGTGCTTCTTTGAACACATTCATTTTCTAAGCTGGCACCATCCTTTTTCTTGGACTTCTCATGGTCATGGGCACATGCTCAGTTACTCAAATGCAAACAATTCTAACAGTTCCAGGGCTGCCCCCGCCCCAGACCCCCCTTCCCCCCTTCACAGAGGATTCTGCAAGGGGGAATAGGGCTTAGTGTGGGGCAAGAGTGAAAGATTATGCAGGTGTGTTTTGGGATGGGCAGATATAGAACCTAGACTCCAGCTTGCTCTTTGTTCTAATGTGCATAGGTGTTTTGCCTGCAGCATGTCTGTATACCGTATGCATACCTGGTGCCCTCTTAAGTCAGAAGAGGGCATCAGATACCTCAGGAACCAGAGTTACAGATGGTTGTGAACCACCATGTGGCTACTGGGAACCAATCCCCGGTCTTCTGGAAAAGCAGCCTGTAGGGAGACACTCTAGTCCTGCCCCAGGTAACCCTGGACAGGTGTGCTGGAACACGCCCGCCAGTGAGGGTGGGGTGAGGGGAAGTCTAAGGTGACGTAAAAGGGGGTTCTTAAGGGACCACGGACACGTGGATGCTCCCCCTTCTGCTGCTGGCCCTGGTCCCAGCTCCCTCCTCCTGGCTTTGGCCTGCCCTTGGCTGGTGTATCTGAATAATGAAAACCTTGCCCTATTGACTGCTGGTTGATCCCTAACAGCAGCCATTGCTTTTTAATGGCCAAATCATCTCTCCAACCCCCTCTCTGTTTTTCTAGTTCTGCTACCTCAAGATGACAACAAAGCTGCTTGGCAAACCCTTTTCTGATTATTTTGCATTTTTATTTATTTATGTGTCTGTGTGCATACATGAATCCACCCATGCCACTGTCAGCAAGTAAGGGTCAGAGGATAACTTGCAGGAGTCATTTCACTCCTACCTTGAAGGTCCGAGAGATTGAACTCCGGGATTGAATTAGTGACAGGCACCTTGTCACCAGAAGCCATTTTGCCAACCCACATGAGAGGGATGGGCCTTGGTGAGGCCCTAAAAGTCCAAGCAGGAGGAATTCATATTCCTCTTTGTGGAGAGACTCACATTGTCCCAGCGTTCAGTGATATAATGGTAACGAGTCAGCAAAAAGAAAATACCACTTAACAAGAAAGGGAAATTTACATAATCTAAGAAAGGAAAATTTCTATATTCTAGGGATCATTAACTGAAGAGAACTTCCTTGTTTTGTTCTCTTCCTGTGATAGGATCGCTGATGAAGACTTAGTCAGCCTGGAGCTTACTATGTAGAAGAGGCTGTCTTGGAGCTTGTGGCAATCCCCCTGCCTCTGCATCTCACGTGCTGTAACTCTAAGTGTGAACCTCAGTGCCCAGCTAGGAAGAACTTTCTAGAAGAGCTTTCTTGTAGCTAAAACTCAAAGCATTCAGCCTTGCTCTTGTCCTAAAGACTTATGACTGGGAGAGACAGGGTAGGGGCACACAGCCCTCTAAGTGAACCCCATGGTCCATGCCTGTGGCTGTGTCCCCTTGACTCCAGCTGGAGTTTCCATCACACCATTCATTCCGAGGTCTCTCTGCCCCCTGCCCACCTTGGTTTAATGATCTCAGATAGACATAAAATGGGCTGAGCTCAGAGTAAGTGACTGAGACATGAACATTGCCTCAGGTCCCTGTGGACCCCAGCTGGGTACCAAGCTGCCCTAGGCTCCACTTTGACAGGATAAAGTGAACTCATTTATTCAGTTATTTTAAGTGAGCTAACTCGAAGCAGTGCCAGACGACCAAGACATAAATCTTTCCTAGACCCCAGATTCGTTGCCAAACACCTTGGATAAAACTTTCTGCTTGCTGGAGACAGTTTTCCCACCCCCCAAGTGAGGAGGGAAAAATACTAAAAAGCTAAGGCAATGAGGATGGGGTGGAGTGGTGGAGCTAGCAAGTTCTGGGAATGACACAGTTGTCAACACTTTAGTCTTGTAAAAATTCTTCCAGTAAGAAAGGGGAAAAAAAAAAACTATTTTTTCTCGTGGTGCTGGGGATCAACCCCAGGGCTTTACACTTAGCACTCAACCACTGAACCCCACTCCTCAGAGGGCTTTTTCTTTCTCTTTTTGAGAAGGTCTCTCTATGTAGCCCAGGCTGACCTCAAACTCATGGTCCTCCTGCCTCAGCACCCCAAGTGTTGGGGTTACAAGTGTGTGCTACCATGCTCAATTTAGAGGGGTGTGTGCTCATGAATATTGAAGGTAGGGCACTACAAGTGGTAGACTCTATTTGAACTAATCTCTAGCTTTCCTTTTAGTTCTTTGTATGTGTCCTTTGGGATAGGCTCTCACTAACTGCTTAGGTTGGCATTGAACTTGTGCTTCTTCTGCCTCAGACTCTTGAGTAGCTAGTATTATAGGCCTGCATTAATGGGTCCAGCAGTCATATTTTTTTAAAATAATGCTCTTGAAAGGTGTCAGGGCATCAGGTCAGCTGGTTGTCACCATGTTTCTTCTCTCTTCAGGCTTTTTGCACAAGGACAGCTTGTCACATGTCACCCTCTGGGCTGGGATCATAGTCTTGTTTTTGTTTTGTTTTGTTTGAGACAGGGTCTATGTAGCCCTGGCTGGCCTGGAACTCACTATGTAGGTCACACTGGCCTTGAACTCAGAGAACCTCTTGCCTCTGCCTCCTAAGGGCTGGGATTAAAGGTTCATGCTAGCACACCCACTGTGATCATAGTCTTAATGCTCCCAAGCTATAGTAAAAGTCAAGCATACTAATCACAAACTTCTTGAAAGTCTTCATAGACAGAGAGAGACTTTTCCCCAGGAGCACAGAGCAGCTCAGAACAGGTTGGTGAGTACTGTGTACACAGGCTTTGTGATGCTGTAGGATCTACTGCCTTCCTCCCCTTAACAAAGGCTTTCTCCAAAGTTTCTATTCTTTGAGGTAGGCTGCAACAAGCATATAGGAAGTCCACCCACAGTCACCCACAGCTTTACAACTCCCATAATGTGTCAGGTAGTTTTGTGTTCCCAAGCTTGTCTATACCCAAATGTATATAGGCTTTAAGTATAGTTGTGACTTGTAGCCCCTTCTTTTGCAGTCTTACCTTGGTAAGCATTCTGACACTGAAGTATGGTCCAGAAGTTGACATGACCCCCAAGAGACCTGTTTTTACACTGAAGTCATGGCTGCAAAATATACTGGCCCACACAAACCTCTTCTACACACAGAGGCTGCCTGCTTCCCCCTTTTCCACTCTCGTCCCATGTCTGGGGAACACATGTTGTGTGTCCAGCTCTGGGTAGGGCATTGGTCCCAAAGAGAAGGAAATACAATAGACATGGGTCTGCTGTCTTTAAGCCAGGGAAGCTGAAGCAGAGGGTGAAGCTTGTGGTACAGAGATATCACTTATAAAAAGGAGTGCAGAGCTGGCCAGGACCTAGAAGAGATGCCATATCAGACAAAGAGGCTTCATCAAGCCTAGTGCTTGCTGTTGGGGCCTCTACTGAGCATGGCCCTCTGAGGACTGTTGCACCCCAGCACCTCTCCCATCAAAATCTCCGGCTTCTTGGCCTGGGTGTCTGTGTGTCTTTACACTTAGCATGGCTCCTGATGTTTTCCTTGAGACAGGACAGACTGATCCAGCACATGGTCAAAACTCTTAAAGAAATCAAGATGCAGTGGTACACAGCTGTCACCTCAGTAGCTTGGGAGGCAGAAGCAGGAGGACTACACGGGTTAGACTAACTGTTTCTATGTACTGGGACTGTCTCAGAACAAAATAAAAACCCAGAAGCAACGAGAATCAGATTCTCTGCCAAGTAATATAAGGACTACATTAATTATTATAGCCAAAGTAATATATGGACTATATTGATTATTATAGCCAAATGGGTGCAGCCCAAACTGGAGCATTTGATTAAAGAGTTCTAAAGTTAATCTTGAAGAATAAATGAGGATTTTCTTTTTAAAAAATGAGACACAGTAACCTAGACAGCAAACAATATTTAAAATACAGTCTGTAACAGCCTTTCTCAACTGGTACTAGAAAAAACAAATTTTTAGATTCCAGAATCCTGTGTGTTAAGGATATAGAAACGTACTATGAAAAAGGAGATAGAAGAAGAAAGTGCAGAACAGATTTCTCAACAGCAGGTGTTAGAGTTAAACACTCCCCCCCCCCCCCCCCCCCGCCATGCTGTAGGATGGTGAATCAGGGCTTCAAACATGCTAGGCAAGTACTATACCACTGAGATAAAGCTGTAGCCTCATAGTTACCTTTAAGGGAGAAAATGGGATCAGTTTGATATGCCTCATACTGGAATATGTTTCGGATGGACTAAAGTTAAGTGAAAGGACTGTCTGCCAAGATGGTGACATCAGTGTGATGCCTGGATCCCACATGGTTGAAGGAGAGAATTGACTTCTGAAGATTTTCTTTTGACCTCCACATCCATACCATGGTATGGATATGCACAAACACTAAATAAATAAAGGTAATCAAATACTAAAATCACAAAATAATACAGCATAAAACTGAAATGTTTCTAGAGTAGTGTTAACATTTAGGACCAAGAAGTGAAAAAGATTATGAACATATTTCATTACAAGATTAAATGTTATTTTTAAGTGTGTGTGTGTGTGTGTGTGTGTGTGTGTGTGTGTGTGTGTGTGTGTTTATACATACATGAGTTCATATACTTGAGTGTGAGTGCCTGAGGAGGCCAGAGTCAGTTAGGAGCTACCTGATGTGGGTGCTGAGAATCGAACTCAGGTCCTCTGCAAGAGCAGTATATGCTCTTAACCTCTGAGCCACATAATTTTATGTGGGACTGTAACCTAAAGTTTAAAAGGTAGGCATCTGGGGAAAATATATTCTCAATAAAAAGGTCATTATCTTTATTGTATCTGGAAGAAAAATCACACATGTATTTCATACAACTTGATAACATTATCTTACAAGACAAATGATACTACAGATGCTTATCAAATGGCGAATCACATACAAAGAAACAACCCTGTTTGCATGGAAGAAATGTAAATCAAACCAAGTTGAGCATGCAACCTGCAAATGAAAATCTGCCCTGACTGAAGGAAGGTAAGAGGGAAGCACTTGGCTGCCATCTTCTCACAGTCATAAAAGTGCTCCAGTTTGGCACTGAGACTTAACATCTTTAATCCTAAGAAATAACCCAAGATACTGTGCAGCACACTTACAATGTTGGGAAGATGGATACCACATGATCATGAACAAAGATTTATGTGTATATTTCCAGACAGGGTGATCTAGCCAATTATTATTATTAAATAATAATCCCAAAGACTGGTAACAACAGGCAAACACACAGTGATTTGACTATCAGACATGCACTATGATGAACTGTGTTTGTAGCAAGATGAAAGGGGTATATCAAGGCAGCAATGGCCACAGCTGGGGAGAGTTGTTACTAGCACTTGCTATTTTATTGCTTTTATTGTTTTCATAGAAATATTAAACTAAAAATAACCTAAATTCTGCATAAGCTGATGGAACACGGTGTAAAGACACGATCACGTGAAGAAGCCAGAGGATCTGATAGTGAGGACAGTGCAATTAGAAGCTAATGTCCATCCATTCCTGTCATTTGTGAACAATGGTCTTCTGCCCAAAAGCCCCCATGGTTTATATTCTTGATGTGTGTTGCTTCTTTGTGGGGTCACAGAAACATGGTATCTTAGAATGGGCAGAGCCTCAGAGATCATTTTATGCCAAATTTGCAGATTCTACACGTGCATTTCAAGTAACTGTCCTCTCTCTGTCTGGGCACTCCCATGAATGCTCACCACCTTACAAAATGGGCTCTTTAGTGTGTCTTTTAAACAATATCAGAGGCTTTTATATGTGACTGGACCTCTGCACTTCACTCATAGCTGGGCTTCCTAGTCAAGCACTTCATTCCAACCAAGATTTCCAGCCACAGACCACAAACCAAGGACCCAGAGTGAGATTATCTATTGGTTCTAGTTTAGGAAATTATTAAGTTCAAAATAGGAGAGCATCCCTATTCAGTGAAGATACAGTCTCAAAACTGAAATAAAGACATAGTTATTCTGATCAAGAAGAACAGTAAAGACCTTGGGTTGCCATTAAATGGTGGGCAGAGCCTCCCAGGAGCTTGTCTTCCTTACAGTAGAGTTTTCTGCTTGTTTATAACTTCCCCAGATGTAGAAGACTGGAACACTGATCAAGGGGGCTGGGGACTTACAGAACTGGGCTCGGGGCCTTCTGTGGGTTGTCTAGACAGTTACTTGTCTCATCAAGCCCAGCACACTTCATGTGTGTTTCCTATTATTTTACGAGTTGTGTCTGAAGCAGAAACTCTACATTAAAAATGAAGAATGGGCACATGTCTTAATCCTACTTGGGAGGCAGAGGCAGCTGGATCTTTATGAGTTTGAGGCCCAGCCTGGGTTAAATAGCAAGCTCCAGACCAGCGAAGGCTGAAAAATGAGACTTTGTCTCAAAAATAACAACAGAAAAACAAAAATACAGGGGAAGGGAGAGAGGGAGGAAGAGAGGAAGTGTGGGAGAGAGAGAATGAATGGGGGCCAGTGAGGTTGCTCACTGGTAAAGGCACTTGCCTCTAAGCCTGATAGCCTGAGTTCCATGCCAGAACCAATATGGTGGTTAAGAGAGAACCAACTATGAAAGTTGTCCTCTGGCATGTGTCCTTGTGGCATGCACATGGCCCCTTCCACAACAAAGTAAAAAAATGTAACTAAGAACTGTGGCACACACCTTTAATCCCAGCACTCAGGAGGCAGAGACGGGTGGATCTCTGTGAGCTGGAGGCCAGTCTGGTTTATAGAGTGAGCTCCAAGACAGGCTTCAAAACTACAGAAAGACCCTGGCTCAAACAAACGAACTAACGAACTGTGAGTGGTGCTTCAGCCCCGTCCATATTATAAACATGAGTTGGCAAAGCAGTCAGGGAAATCAGAACCGTGTCTAGAGACAATAGGCCAGGCCACACTATATGAACCGGCAGAACATGGCTCACCTGACCATCCTTCTGGGATGCCCATGGCAAAAGAGAAGACAGAGTCTGTGTGAGAACATTACCCAGGAAGGTAGGGGCAGGAGTAGAAGGGGAAGAAGCCAGCAGCTAAGTATGAGGAGGTAGGGTGATATCCAATCCTCCCAACAGTGGATTTCAAAAAGTTAGCATTCCTCAAAGCATACAGCTAGGCTATATTTTATGGGTTGTGGGGCAAAATGACACACAGGTCATAGATATTCCTGATTATTCTCTGGAAGTGGCTGACAGCTAGAGTGGTCAGCACTGACAAGAATTAGACCTTCTGTAGCTCCCTTGAAAGACTGATATAAAACCAGTGCTGGCTCGGGGAGGCCTACTGAGAAGATCAGCATGCAAGACTGTTCAATGGTGCCAAACAGAAGTTCCAGTGGAAAAAAAGGTGCAGGCCCAGCCAGAGAAGCCCTAGGTCTGGACTTGTACTTCTGTTACCAGCCCAACAGCAGGGATGTCTCTACTTGGGTCCTTATTCTAATCTGGGTACCTGCATGAACTAAGAGGCTCAAGAACCAAATGCAGGTTTGTCACAACCAGCCTTTCTTGCTTCTCCACCCCTACCCACTCCTGTGATCCTCTAAGACTTTCATCACTGCTCATATGTGCAGTCTGCCAATGGCTTTCATGGTGACCAAGCTCTACTGAGGAGGAACAACATTTTTTCTAAACATAATAATGACCCTTGAGCTGTCAGACATCTTACCAGACTGTGGGCAACTCCTTCACCTTCCCAGTTATGAATAGCTGCCATAGATCCCACACCTAACATCACAGAGCAGGGCTGACCGCTGTGAGGTGATCACTCACAGTTCCCCTGCAAATCACAACCCTGCCACATGTAATCACCAAGTTCAGTATGTTAACAGCACTGATCTGGCCAATATAAACCTCCTGGAGTTGGTTTAGTCTCTGGTGCCAAGTAACACACAGCTGATGGAGGCAGCTCACAGATGCTCTGAAACCATCTGGCTATTTCTCGCCTCTACATTCATTCCTTCCTCCAGCCACCACTCAGAGAGATGACCCCAGCCAGGTCATTGTGGAGACAGGCAAGGAGCTGCCGCTGAAAAACAGTTTCAGGATTGCTGACTTACCAACCCTTTGATAGTAGTGTAATACAGCTGTGGCCTTGCTGCCTCGAAGGTGGTGAGACAAAGGGATAGGAGGAGAGGGACAAAGAGCAAGGCAGAGAATGTCTAGTGTTTGCAGGCTCCTTGGGAAGAGCTACAGATGGAGCCTACTGGAGAGGCTCTTGTGGTGGTAGTGACCCGCTGAGGCCTTGCCAGAGATCTGCACTGGAAATGGTGTGTGTGTGTGTGTGTGTGTGTGTGTGTGTGTGTGTGTGTGTGTGTGTGTGTGTGGTTCCATTTAGGGCACCAAGGCTGAGATGAGCAGGATGGAGCCCAACTCATTTCTCCAATGGCGAGACAAAAAGACCTTATTATGTCTCTCACACTTGCTTATCCTAGGTCTTATGATTGGGGTCTAAAACTAGGGGAAATGTAAATGGATGAGGAGACAGCAGAAGAAAAATATTTACTTGCTAGAAGAGTAAATATTCATGGAGTTGCTATCATGGGTACCATATACTAAGAACACAACACTGACAGTTTCCAGACACAGAGAGGAAAGCAGATGCAGTATAAATAATGGAGCAGATATTCCTAAATGACAGCTCCTTTGGGAAAACTGTCTCAGAGAACCTCCCTGCCTCAACATCTTGTGGTGGTCTTTCCACTGCTTGTCTGACACTTTCAGCGCTCTACCTAAGAACTTCGGGATTCCATCCTCAGAGCAGCTGGGTTCGTCTAGCCAGGCAAGGGACTGGCAGTTTATCCTCAGCTCTCTAGGTAACTCCCAAGATGAGCTGGGTCTGGAACACTGCCCCTATGGACCCATGTTAGGAGACTGCCTTGGTGCTAAGAATGCCCCACAACCGTAGAGGGCCTGGTATATCCTAGAGGCCATTAGGGACCCATCTGTGTGACACTAGATACATGTGTTCCTCCTCCTTAGCTGATTTGATGCTGGCTTATACTGGGTCTCTGCTGAGGTGTCTTGAATCTTATTATCTCCACTTTCCATGCTGCTTAGCATGACGATGTCATGATAAACACCTAGTGCTGCACGAGGGAGCCTGCTGAGTCTCCTGTTTCTGAGCCCTGCACTTAGGGATCAACATGGGCACAGTGATATCTAAGTGGACTATCAAAATAGGTAAGCCGCAGACCTCATCCACAGCAGGGTGGCTATCAGTCACTGGAGACACCACCGGCAGCTTGGAGTATGGCAGAGCTGCAGGCTTCCGGCACAAAGCTTTGTGAGCCTCTAGCCATTCACCCCATTTTTTTTTCAAGCTCATGATTTAATTTCTAAGTAGCAAATGTGGTAATTAAGAACAATTTTGCTTGCAGAAATATGTCTGGATTCTCGTGGAAGATTTAAAATTTTCTTTGAAACACAGGGTCTTGCTGTGTTGACTAGGCTGGCCCCAGACTTGTGGGGATCCACCTGACTCTGCTTCCTGAATGCTGGCATTGCAGGTATGCACCAACATGTTCTACTGCATCAAGTTTTTATGAACAAAGCCTTTGACTCCCTGACATGTTACTTCTGGGCTTATTTTGATTTTAATTTTTTTGTGGATTCATGTGATCCATGCATGTGTGGGTGGGAGCATGTGTATGGGGGTGTACATGCATGCGTGTGGGAATGCAGATGCTTGTGGGCAAGTGAAGGACAGAGGCTGACATCACAGCTTTCCACCTGGTTTCTAGGACAGTGTCTTTCACTGAGCTGGGAGCTTGCCATTGCAGTTAGACTGACTTGGCCTGTGAGTTCCTGGATTTAGGTCTGGCCTTTCCATGGGTGCTGGGGATGTGAACTCAGACCCTTAGGCTTGCACAGCCAGCACTGTACCTGTGGAACCACATCTCCCCAGGTGCTGGCTTGTTGTTTTTGAAACCTTTATTGCCAACTTTTGGGAAATATCTAGAATAAAGCCACATTTTTAAAGACTATGAATTAACATGACGGAATAAACCTTTTCTAATTTGAAGACAGTAACAAGCAGAAGAGGGAAATATTCAGAAATTCTGGGTGTCATCTTAAATATAAAAAGGCAAAATGCTCTCTCTTCCAAAATTTTAAAGTTTACTTTCATCTGAGAGCATGGGGTGGGAATGGGGAAATTAAACACAGAAAGGGCAGTCTGTGAGCCAGGTCTGAAAATGTGTGACTTTTCTATGTCCTGCCAGCTTAAATTCTAAAATCGTTGGCATTCTACTGCCCCCTCGTGGTTCACAAATAGGTATGATCATATAAGCTAAATAAAATGCCATCTATGCAGCTCAGGGAGATGTTACTTGTAAATGGATTAGAAGAAGGAATCTTGCATTCTCATTTAAAACAATAACATGCTTCAAATTAATTTGGTTCAAAAAGACCTCAGGTCTTAGAATGAAGAGTAAGTACCATGACATTTATTTTCTCATCTGTGACAGTTTCACCTTGACAAAGCCTCAACAGAAAATTATCTTCAAAACCTGCTGGAACATTCTCACACAAACAACAAAGGCCTCTCTTCAATATTCGATCTTTTCAATCTCATCCATGTCTTCTGGGTCGAGCTGCTTAATATTGCTATCTGAAAGAAAGAATGAGAAAGGGACCAGTCTCATCCCAGGTCCTAAATGCATTTCATTCCAGCCAGCAAAACATTTCTGAAAACAGTGACGCCTTTGAAAATACATATTTCTTGCCAGGCATTAGTGGCACACACCTTTAATCCCAGCACTCCGGAGGCAGAGGCAGGCGGATCTCTGTGAGTTCAAGGCCAGCCTGGTCTCCAGAGCGAGTGCCAGGATAGGCTCCAAAGCTACACAGAGAAACCCTGTCTCGAAAAAAACAAAAACAAAACAAAACAAAACAAAAAAAGAAAAAAGAAAAAAAAAGAAAAGAAAATATATTTTTCTAAGTAGGCTGTGGTGGCACACGCCTTTAATCCCAGCACTCAGGAGGCAGAGGCAGGTGGATCTCTGTGAGTTGGAGGCCAGCCTGGAATACATAGTGAGTTCCAGGACAGCCAGGGATACATAGTGAGACTCTTTCTCAACAAACAAACAAATGAACAGGCACCCTGCTCTTGAGGCATTCTGCATAGAAAGACTGAGGTAAATAACACCTACCAAATAGCTGGACCCACAAAACTGTTTCAGCAGTAAATGGACTGGATCCAGAATGTACAAGTCTGGAAACCTTGAGCAAAAGAGGCTATGCTGACAGTGAGCAAAGTCAGGTAGGACCAAGCCTCCTCACTGTAGCTACTGCCCAAGAGTTCAGCACAGGAGTAGTGGCCTGCACGGCGATTCTCTCCTAGTCACTGCAGGTAGTTTAAGATGGGGTGCATAAGCAATTATTTAAAGTGTCTGTGAGATGTGCAGCAGTCAGCCTGAAAACCTTTACAAATTCCATTCCAAATGTTCTGTGAGTCCACTTCCTGGGGAGCATGCCCACTACTTCCAACAAAGCCCCATCCAAGAACATGGTACCTAAGGCCTTATTGCCATGCTCCCCATCCATGTCTGCTCTCTCTTGGGCTTGGGGTATTCTTTTGCTTGTCTCTTCAAGACAGATTCTCACTATGTGGCTCTGCCTGTCCTGGATCTCACTATGCAGGCCAGGCTGCCTTGAACTCACAGAGATCCTACTGCTGCTGCCTCCTGAGTGCTGGCATTAAAGATGTGCCGCTACACTTGGCTTTTGCAGAAGGGGGTACAGCTACCCAAGGCTCCCATTGAGTGCAGTCTCCAGTTCCTGCCCTAGGCTAGCTGAGCCTCTTTGTTTAGGTGTGGGGTAGGGAAAGGGTTGCAAAGCTCAGAAGTCAGGACTGTTCTGTACGAGAGGGTGAGACAAGAGAAGGAGAAACTATAAAGGAGGAAATTGGGACACAATAAATCCTAAAGGGTATCATAACTTTGTGGTATTGCTTTATGGGCTTACAATTCTACAGATTGCAGAATGAGCTCATGTTAACTCTACTCAATGCTTACAACCTCTGTTTAGCCATAATGGTATTATTAATCACTTAGCCTATGTTATGACTCTTGTTCCCGTATGGCTTCTGCTTCACACGATCCCTCCCCCTGCCCTCATGGCCACTATGAGCAAGTCTGTGGCTCCCACTGAGCATGTGAAAGCCTGCTACTTACTGAAGTGGTCCTGAATTTTCATAAGCAGGGGCAACTTATCCACTTCAATCATGTTGAAGGCCAGACCTTTTTTCCCAAAGCGTCCTGTCCGCCCTATACGGTGGAGGTAGGTCTCATAGTCTGGCTCTTCGGATTGGTTTACAGGAAGGTCAAAGTTCACAACGATGGTGACCTGCTTCACATCAATTCCTAGGAGAAGAAAGACACCACAGGGTCTTGTGATAATTTTTTTGGGACAAATCCACCAAGACCTGTATTTAACAAAGGAATTCTCACTAGTGGGTCAGAAAATAGGTCCATTTGCTTGCACACTGTGGTGTCTTTGATGGTAAGCAAGGCTAATTCTTCAGAAATCTAAAGAGGTACAAAGTGTGTATATGTATACGTGAGTGGGGACAGGGGAAAGAGAGGCCCTCACCGAGCATACAAGACCAAGCTCTTCCCTACTTTTGTGGAGCTAAATCCCCTGCAAGCTCATAGGTGCAGGGTCTTCTTACCCATTGTGGGATGCAGCTCAACTCTTTCCCATGGCTATGTTCTCATCAGGCCTTTTTTTCATCCCTTGCCTCAACTGTTACAACTTCCATGTTACATTCCATGTTACAATGCTTTTCCCTCCATCTCTTCTCCCACTCTTTAACATCTCACAGGATGGTCACCACAGCAACATGAAGGGCACTTGTGCTCACAGCCAAGAATACATGTTCCTCAAGCCCTCAAACCACCTCGGGCTCATCTCATCTTCATGCTCAGTTCCAGCTACAAGGAATAGCATTTTCCAAAGCCACTGTAGTTTCCTACCCAATAGGAAAATGACATGGTTCAGTGGTAGATTGCCTACCGTGCAAGCACAAGACCCTGGGTTCAATCCCCAGTATTAAAAATAATCAGAACTATCTTCCTTCCATAATTTTCAACCCTAGTGCTATCTAGGATACCTGTATGCTCTCTGGGCCTGCCATCCCCGCACTGACAGGCTGTCCACATCATGATCTTGTCCTCTCTGCTCTGAGCCTTCAGTCTGGAGCTTTCTGTGACCATTTCCCCCCTAGGGCCTGAGATTGTTCTGTCCAAAAAGGAAACCATGAAACTTCATTCACATTTAAATGAGACAAATTTTAAAAAATCGAGTTCCTCACTCAGACTGTGGTGTTTCAAGTGCTCAGGAGCTGACATGGTTAGTGGCCACATGGTTTGAGTGTAGGCTGACCTAGAGAACATGGTTTGAGTATAGGGTCCTATCAAGGGTGTGGGAAGGATAAAGAAAATAGGCAGTCCCCTTTATTAACACTCCCCAGCCTGAAACTGTAGATTTCAAACTCAAAACACCTGAGATACTAACAATGCTGACATCATTAGTTATTAGGGTAATGCAAATTAAAACCACATGGAGATGCTACACATGTCCACCTGAATAGTTGAAACAAGACACTGACAAGATTAATGAATCACAAGGATGTGGAACAATAACAATGGGAGAACACCCTGCTGGTGGGAGTGCACAATGGTTGAGGCCCAGTGGAAAAGCAGTGCAGTTTCTCAGAAAGCAGTCCCACTGCTAGGAATTTACCCAAGAGAAATGAAGACATATGTAGATACAAAGACCTACACATGAGTTTTTATTACAGATGCATACAAAGTAACCCCTAGCTGTAAGCAATTCAAATAACCAACTTGTAAATGACTGAACTATCAGTGGAATGCTATGGTCAATGAAGACACAAAACTACTGTTGCATGTAGCAAACATAGCTGGGGAAATTCAGCAGCACCATGCATGTTCAGTGGACAAAGTCAGATACAAAGGCTATACACTATATGATTCAACTTAGGCAGCAGTCTGGAAGAGAAATCTCATCAGCAGTTGCCAGAGTCTATGTGCTGGGAGGAGATTAAGTGCAGAGAAAGATAGCGCAATGTTGGAGAGGTGCAGGTTCTGATTTTGGTTACAGTGGTGTTTACATGATTGCATACATTTCACAGTAACACTTAACTTGCACGAACCTCGAGCACAGACATTGGTTGTTATCAGAACTTTCTCTTTCCCATCTCGGAACCTCTGGATGATGGAAGCTCGCTGTTCCACTGTGAGTTCCCCACTTAGCAAGGACACCTGGTGGCCATCTTGCATCATCTCCACCGTCAGCCACTTGGCATTTCGACGTGTCTATGAGAGAAATAAAAGTAGTGGGTCAAAGCAGACTGGCTATCCCTGTGATGCCCCTGGGTGCAGGGTGAGAGCTGCAGAGGGATTTGTTTCCTTCTTCTCGAAGTCTTCCACGAAGCCCTAGTCTGTGACATGGCCTTCTCTGCATTTCTAAGAATCAGATCTCTCAACCTGACCAATCTTTGCCCTTCTTTTCCACAGACAGATGACAAAAGCAAACCAACAAATACTATAAGAGTTCTCCGAAGGAGCCATGTAATTAACCATCTTTATGTACACAATAAAATAGCTACCCCATTTCTGTCCCACCACCACCACCACCATCATTTTTGGTAAACAGACCAAAAAAGGAAACAATTCCAAAGCTAAGTAACTTGCCCAGTTCCAATGGCTAATCTGGGGCAGAACTGAAGTTGTCTCATTCTACAAAGGATTTCAGTTTTGTCCAGATGCCAGGCTAGATAGAGTACGGGATGTGTCTCAACACCCTGCTCATAAAGCTTAGCATGTTCACATGGTAGGGACAAAAATAAAAAATATGAGCATGAAAAGGGTCAGATAACAAAAAGCAAACACAACTCCCTCCACCCCAGCCCACATAAAATAAACATAGTGGGGTTATCAGTTTAAGTAACATCATAGCCTCGGAAAAGCTACAGGAAACCTCAAGCCAAGTATGGAAGTGTTAGCAGCAGGGCTTCTAAAAGGGACCTTGATTTATGATCCTATCCCATCAGCCAAGCTTCCTAAGTTCTACCCTGAAATGGGAGATTCTATTCAAAGCTGATCTGAGGGTTAAACTAAACGCAGTGCCTGGCTGGCTAGAGTGCATTTATTCATAGTCTCCCCGTCCACTTGTATGGAATCTGTTCATGGCAAAGACACAGGCTTGCCTGGCAGAAGATGATAGCCTGGCCAATGGTGATGCCGCCATAGATGTTACACAGGGCTTGATATTTGTCTTTTCTGTTTTCACACAACACATAATACTGTCGGATGTTGTTCAGGGTCAGTTCCTCTTTTCGTAACTTGATAACATTGGGGTCAGGAATGATTCGTTCAGCAAACTGCCACACAGAGTCCTCAAAGGTTGCCGAAAAGAGGAGCATCTGGCATTCGGAGGGTAAAGCTCTGAAAGAGAAAGAAAATGTCCATCACGCAGCTAGCAGCCTGTCACTCTTTAAGCCCTGGCTTCAGCGGCTCTATGCACACATGTAGCACAAGTGGCGCTATGTGCTGTGATCAGCTCCTCCTTCATGCAACACGTCAAACATCCTGGCCCTATCTGCCACCAAGAATTTGGAACAATATAAATGGAGTGTGACTCTCGGAGCAAAGTTTAGGTAAACACTGTAGAGGGTCGGCAGTCACTCACGTTAATCTTCTCCTACTGTAATATGCAGTAGTCTCACACTGGATATACATCTAAAGGGAATGACATGAACCACTTAACAACCAAAAGAAAGGAAAACAGACTGGGGGTTGGTGAGCAACTCCCACAAGCGCTCTAATTATTATAAATATTCTCCTGGGTAGGAAATTAAGGGACCTTTTTAGAAGCCCTACCCCCCTTGACTTCTAAATCTTGAGTTCTGACTCTTTTACTCTAAAACATAAACACACTATCTTTCTGGTTATAGAGGATGGCAAGAGGGGAGTCTCCCTTGACCTCTAGCAGTAATGAACTGCCGGATTCCTTACTTCAGCAGCTAAGCACTTACTACCAGGAGACTAGTGCAGAAATGCCACATTTGGAGCTATGAGGCTTAATGGTAGGTGGGCATAAGTCACGTGGTTGAAGGGAAGAAATCAAACAAAAATATGCATACTTCCTGGTAGCCTCTCCTCACACAGACTGTCAGCAGCCAAGTGCAGAATATTCCTTTATACTGTGTGAATACATGTTGCTGTGATGGTTTAATAAAAAAGTTCACTGGCCAATAGCTGAACAGGAGGGTAAAGTTAAGCTGGAAAGCCAAACTGAGAATGATGGGATGAGGAAGGGCAGAGTCAGAGGAGTTGCCAGCAGACGCAGGGCAAAGCAAGATGGGCATTCTGGACTGAGAAAAGGTACTGGGCCACGTGGCAAAGTGTAGATAAGAACTATGGGTTAATTTAAAGGAAAGAGTTAGCTGGTAACAAGCCTGAGCTATTGGCCAAGCATTTATAATTAATATAGACCTCAGTTTGTTTATTTGGGAGCTACTGGCAGGACAGAAACTTCTGCTTACAGCTAAGCTCTATCTCCTGGAAGGAGATTGGAGCATCACACAGTTCTATTCTAATGTCCCCCTCCCCCAATGACAACCATCCTAATGTAAAGCTTCCAAGGCAGACGTACACTGAGCTGCCTACTGGAATTTCAGTGTCTCTGACTATGAAAGAATAGGCAAGTATTGCCAGAAAGGGAGAAGAAAGGTCCACCCTTTTGTGAAAGACAGATGCAACAAACAAACAGAAGAGCTGGCCAGTTCACAGATGATGTTGAAACTGGGATTAGATCAAAAACCAAACCAGCAACAATACCTTGCAAAAATACTGAAACTGGTACCCTTGGTGAGAGAAGGTGGATGTTGTATCCACAACACAAGAAAAGGAAGTGGGGACTGCAGAGATGGCTCAGAGATTAAGAGCACTGGCTGCTCTTCCAGAGCTTCTGAGTTCAATTCCTATCAATTACAAGGTGGCTCACAACCATCTGTAATGAAATCTGGTGCCCTCTTCTGGCCTTCAGGGATACATGCAGGCAGAACACTGTATATATAATAAATAATAAATCTTCTTTAAAAAAGAAAAGTGATGGGAAAGAAACAACCAGAAAATACCACTGGTATGATCCAGACAGGAAAAAGAAAGCCAAAGGCTGCATTTTCACCTCAGACAGAAGGATGTGCACAACAAAACACAGATGAACACAGCACCTGGAGGAAAGCCTTTAGACTAGTGATAGGGGCATGGATGTAAGAGGTCAGTGTAGAGACAGACTTGTGAGTTTATGGAGAGAAAGGCAGTGCCTACAAATTTCTGAATTTGGATTCCTCAAGAGCCCAGTGCTACTGACAACAGTAGCCCCTCAATTACTTAACCACAGCATCCAAATGAGCATGTGTTACTGTGTTGTCCCTGGTATCTACCTCCGTGACATGGAGTAGCTGTAGTGCATGGTTTATAGTACGGCATCTTAAACTGTGGGCTCTGACCGCATCTGAGTAATGTAACTGAATGTAGACTGCATTTGCGTAAAAGGCATCTGAGTGAGCAAAGGCCAACAATTAATTCAAAATCAAACACATAACGAACCTGAGGAGTTTCTAGTAGAACTTGCCTGGGTCGCATAGTGAGACTTCCCTGAGCACTTGGCCAGTTCACTTTGTGCCATGTATACCACTGAAGCCATACAAAATATCAACAAATGCTCCTTGAGACACTCGGCTCAGACTGGTCACTACTGTATGTATGCGTGTGAGCTCCCTACAAAGCTTTCTGCTCTCATAGAAAAAAAATTTCCTTAGCATGTTCTTCTCAAATTAGTATAGTGTGATTTCTGGGCTGTTTGATTTTTTTTATTTTTTATTTATTTTTTTTATTTTTTTTATTTTTTGGTTTTTCGAGACAGGGTTTCCCTGTGTAGCTTTGGAGCCTATCCTGGCACTCGCTCTGGAGACCAGCCTGCTTCTGCCTCCTGAGTGCTGGGATTAAAGGCTTTCACCACCAACACCCGGCAAGCAGAGAGAATTTAAGGCCTGGTTTAAAACTAAGTGGTATGTCTCTATCACATCCTTCACCCCAGAGCTCAGGGAACCCCACAGAAGAGGGGGAAGAAAGAGTGTAAGAGCCAGAGGTAAAGGAGGACACCAGGAGAACAAGGCCCTCAAGCACGGCTCATATGAACTCACAGGGCTGACATGGTCTGAGTATATATTACAACTTTCAGCTTAATATTCTTATGGGACTCCTTGTGTAAGATTGAGTGGGTCTCTGGCTCTTGTGCCTGCTCCTGTGACTCTTCCTTCTGTTCTGCTGCCGTATTCAACTTCAATATGAAAGTTTTTGCGTTTGAGAACAGGCAGGACTATATAAGTTAGTCCCAGATCAGCCTGGGCTACAGAAGTTTTTTTCAACACACACACACACACACACACACACACACACACAAAGATACTTAGATTTTAAAATGGAGATGATATATATGAAATTTTCATAAAACAAAGAAAATAAAAGACAGTTTTGCTTGTATCTCACCCAAATATAAACTAGCAGTAGGGTGTAAATATAAATTGTGGCAAATTCTATTCATCCCACAAAACTCCTTATCAAACATAACAAAAATGGTCCTAACAGCTACATGTCTGGCATACTTTGCACTTGACATCTTAAAAAGCATGTAATATCTGGCCATGATATTGAGCCTTTCATTATCAAAGTTTTGGGCCACTTTTCAGTTTAAAGTCTGTACTTGGTTAAGATCTTGAACTATGAAGACATGCTCATATGGTGACTACACTGTTGGTGGCTCTGGAAAGATGAACAATGAGTGTAAACAGATGTCCTTCTCCAAATTGGAAACACAGTGAGAAAGGGAACAGAGAATGGATCACCAGGAAACACAAATGGTACCCTGCTTTTAGTAACATAATGTATAATTATTTCCATTTTTAATGCTTCTTGTTTGCAATGACTGTGTCCTATATTGGCTTTCTCAACAGTTGGTCATTCTAGGAAAAGAAACAACTTCAGAGAATTCCCAGAACTTGCAGGCATGGGGTTTGATAATGAAAATCAACAAACTCTAGTAAGAATATCAGGATATGGAGATGGCAGGAGACCCCACCGGTAGGCTAAAAACAAAGTCTGGGAGAGCAGGGTGACATTGAAGCTTTTGGCCACAGGAGCAGAAGCTCACAGTATTGATCATGTATAAAGTTACCCAGGGAAAACTGTTCTGTCTTCAACATGCATCTGAAATTGGAAGAATGGTTTTCAACACAGGATTCCTGTGCAATAAATACCAGTCAAAAAACCAGACTTACACGGCAATAAAACATGGTGAGACACAGAACGCTAAAAAAAAAAAAAAAAAAAAAAGCCCAGGAACTTCTTATTTGCTATAAAGAAGAGATCAGAAAATACAACCCACAACATTAAGGAAATTACACAAGAATACAGGAACTGAGAGATGCAAAACAGCAAATGAGCAAACAACAACACAGCCATGGTTAGACCACACATCAGGGCTGGAGAGGGAGACCTTGAGAGACCTCAGGATAAATAGAAGCCAATGGATTAAAAATAGGGTGTGTCTACTGCTGTTGTCCTTGCTTAGCTCAAGTTTAGGCAGCCATGTCACTGTCTCTTTATGGGTGTTGCTTTTGACATTACTAGGAAACACAGTACCTCAGTAGACTACCTGTTCCTTGGGCCCTTACAGTTTCATTACCCCTCTTCCTCAATGATCTCTGAGACTTAGGTGGGTGAGATTTTTGTAGATGTATCCAATGGGACTGGCTCCACAACTACATTTTGATCAGTTGTGGTTTTCTATAATGGTCTCTGTCTGTTGCAAAGAGAAGTTTCCTGGGGTGAAGACTACATGTATCTGTGGACTGCAACCCTACACAAAGTACTACAGGCAAAAAGCAATGCTGAGAGCAGGAGAAACAGTCTTCCCCAGGGCAGAGTATACCAACTGCTTGCTCAATACCAAATGGTCATCCCTGAACACACACATACAGTAACATTATGCAGACCAAGTAGGTTTTACTAAGTAATATATGTATAAGCAAATACATGTAACAACAATTTTAGAAAGAGGTCATGAATTTGAAAGAAAGCAAAGAGGGGTATGTGGGATGGTTTAGAGGGAGGAAAGAAAAGGAGGAAATAATATAATTATGTTATAATCTCAAAAATAAAAGTTAAAAGTTATAAACATAAAAAACATGATTTGACTATGTGAAGAAACCACTTGCATATGACACACATGATGGAATGGTTAGAGAAAAGCTAAAGATCCCTACACAGGGATAATGCCATGGGAAAAAGGCAATAATCAACTCTAAAGGAAAAGTTGTGTAACAAAAACAAAATAGTAACACTACACTGCTGGGCCCAGCAGTAAACAGTGTATGCATGCATGTATGTGTGTACTTAATATAAACAGTGTTGCCATAATCAAACTCTCATGATTTAACCACTGAGGGAAAATAGGGAGAATGGGCAAGGGTAGTATTTTTAAAAGAACTGAGTTCTACTTCTTACACTGAGAAGTAAGAAGACAATGACTGTATATCAGCAAAAAGTAATGTGAGCATATTGTTTACGATCTGAAGGTTGGCATCAGAAAAGACAGGCATGTTATTGGGACTGAACAGACAGGAGACTACTAGCACTCATTATAAGATTTGAAATACTATTGAATTTTTTTTTTTTTTTTTGAGACAGACAGAGTAACAGCCCTGACTGACATGGGATTCACTCTGTAGACAAGGCTGGCCTCAAACTCAGAGATCCACCTGCCTGTGCCTCCCAAGTGCTGGGATTAAAAGTGAGTGCCACCACCACCTGGCAATACTACTGAATTTAAAGTTGAGTAAATACTACTCCCACCTGCTCCCCCTCCTTGAGACAGGGTTTCTCTGTGTAATAGCTTCTGGCTATCCTGGAACTTGCTTTGTTTCAGGATGGCCTTCAACTCATAGAGATCCACCTATATCTGCCTCCTGAATGCTGGGATTTAAGGTGTACACCACCACCTTAACTTCATTAAAAGAAAACAAACAAAAAAGAGCAATGCAGATTTTTAACTTCCCTCTCCAAATCTCAATGCAGGGAGTGCGAGGAAGAGCTCAAAATGTGTTATCGGAAGCCCTTCGGGTGATCTGATAGAGTAATTTGGGGAAATGGTATGATTTACTTACAAATTAGAAGCAGGACTAGACCTGCTCCAACACCACGTGTTTTCTATTCTAGCCCCTTAGCCATCACATCTTCAAGGCAGCCTTCAGCAGATTCCTTCAGGATTCTGCTCAGGATATAAAACATGATTGGCAAAATCTGGTGTGACCCAGGACACACCCTTCACTTGGAGGCCTGCACTGCAAAAGTACAGCAGATAGGCACGCACACAGTGAAGCAGTCTGAGGGGTCCCAGAGTCAGTGAAAACCTAAAGTCAATCCGGAGGTGAAGAGAGCAAGAAATGAAGCAATGGAAGTAATTAGGAAGAGTAGACAAACAAAATTGATCATTTAGACTGAAAATCCAGGAGAAAGGATGAATGTGAAGATTACCTTTGGATACGAATACTCTGATCTGAGAATCCTTGGGTGTCAATCATCACATCTGCTTCATCCAGGACAAATACACGGATCTTAGTCAAATCAATCAATTTTCGCTTAAAACACCAATCTAGGACAGTCCCAGGAGTACCAATTATAATCTGTTTGGTGACTTCAGTGCCCCTAGGAACTGTGGAGAAAAGGGTTTTAAGTTCCTGTAGATATAAACAGCAGCTAGACTCACTCTAATAGGACACAGGCTAGGATAATGTGACATAGTGATTGGTGGCAAGAGTAGAGTATCAGTTTTCAAGTACAAATCCTGAGGGTCATGGGTGTATTTAGATTCTGCATAATTTTAGGATGGATTCCAGAGTTCTATTTATGATAATAATATCCCTATATATTTGATTATGCTCCATGGTCATTTAAAAAGCTATGCATAGATAAAATGGATATCGTGGCATCCTGTAGGCCTAGCTACTCAGAAAGCTGAAGTAAGATGATCACTTGCTCACATAAGTTCAAGACCAGCCTGGGCAACACAGTGAGACACTGTCTCAAAAATAAATAAATAAATAAACCCCACAAGCAAACAAACAAGAAAACCCAAAGCAAAGTAAAGCAAATAAAACCATATTCTGCATTTCTATTGTCCTGTGGAAATAATGGCATGGCCTCTGGGAAACTGGTTAGTTATGGCAGTACAGGCAGGGAAGCCAGCTTCTTTGGAGACTACAATTGGGGTGAAGGCCATGGCTAGTGTACCACTGCATGATCTGAGACCCCATTTCAGCTACAGGAACTGGGGGTACACTCAGGAGACAGCATTCAGCTGGCATGCACAAGGCCCCAGTGTCTAACTCCGGTACGCCCCAAACAAAACCAAACCCTCCAAACCACAAAGCCTTTCCAAACGGCAACAACAAAAATGTTCACTAAGTCTAGATGTAAAAAAATATGGGCTGCTGCTGTAAAGCCAGTCAGAGGGTGGTGTGACATGCTTCCATGTTTGTGAGCACTCAGTGAAGCAAACGTGCACATGCATTTGCATGGGCTCAAGAACAGCAAAGCTGGCTTCCTATCCTTTTCCTGGGGCAAAGAAGGGCAGACTGCCATCTCCTAATCTTCATCCTTTAAAGTTGCAGTTTCCATGCTAAGCATGTAGTAATTAAACGAAAAATCTCCAGTAAAACTTGCTTGTCGCCGGGCATTGGTGGCACACACCTTTAATCCCAGGCAGAGGCAGGCGGATCTCTGTGAGTTCGAGGCCAGCCTGGTCTACAGAGCGAGTGCCAGGACAGGCTCCAAAGCTACACAGAGAAACCCTGTCTCGAAAAACAAAAACAAAACAAAACAAAACAAAACAAAACAAAAAACTTGTTTGGCACAAAATCACCAAGTCTCAAAAGTGAACTACAATAAAAAAGGCATCCTCTTCCAAGATGTGGGAATAATGTGCTGTTTGCTGTGTCCTTGTTATATGCCAGGCTGCGCCAGTGCTTAAGTCTGGACTGCTTCAGTTAGTGGTATTTTTCCCACTTTAGAGGTGAGAAAGCAGAGAACTTAGGTGTGAAGCCAGGATTTAACAAATAGCCAAGGCAGGCTGACTGGTACATACTTCGATTTCCTCGAATGGCATACATCACTTCAACATCCACACAGAATTTCCCCATCCTTTCAACCACACGGCCAGTCTGTAGAGCCAGTTCATAGGTAGGAGCCAGGCAGAGGCACTGTGAGATAGAAGAGGGGAGGGGGAAGGTTCACACAAGCCACTGTTCAAATTTGAACCACAATTAAAAGTTGTACGGGAAGAGGCATAGAAGTGACACAAGATTTTAGCTGAATGAAACATTTTAAATTGAATGCAGTTTGACAGATAAGGAGTTGATATGTTTGAGGTGGATACTGGTGGGGGGGTGAGGAGGTGAGGGGTGGTGGGTGGGGTGGGGCTGTAGAGCAAAAAAATAAGTTACTTTATATATTCCTCTCTACAGGGCTATTTAGAAATACAAGTTACTGGTCACTGTCTTTTGATGGTGGGAGAAAGGGATGTAGGGGCTGGGAATCCATGAAGAAGGCAAGACAAACCACAGCTTGTACAACAGCTATCCCTTTTGATTTGCTGTAAATTAAGATTCTGCCTGTTTCCAGTGTGCTCTGCTTAATCCACATTATAAGTGCATAATCCTGACTCGTAACATCCCCCCTACTCCCATTTGCTAGTCCATCTCACATAGAAGTGGTGACTTCTATGTGGATGAAGATGCTGATGGAAGAAACTGGTGATATTTAATGTGTTTGTGTGCAGGATCTATGGAAGAGAAGGCAGCCACTAAAGTGCTAAAAATAGTATCCATACACATTTTCAACACATGGGCTCAAGCATGGCTCTCTGGAATAATTTAATGGATACTACAGTTTCAATATCAATCTCAGTATCCATAACTGGAAAGCACACTTCCTGTGCTTGGCCTCCATCACGTGCATCTACAATTTATAGGAATCGCTGGCAGCTGGCTGAGAAAAGCTTTTAGCATATATGAGAAGTCAGCCCGTGAAAGAACTTTGTGAGTTCCCTTTGGAGGAAAGAGGGAAACTGTACCAGACTCTTTTTGTGCAAAGAAACATGAACAGAACTGTGAGCCAGGTGCCCCAACCAGTCACTCTGTGACATGTTCTCCCCCCAAGAGTCTCTGGTAAATGAGTGAACTGTATGCCCTTCTAACCCTACCACTAAGCAGCCACCATCACTGTACTGTACGCTTACTTATTCCAAGCATAGTGCTAGCAATGTAGGTGGTTTCACTGACTCCACATGACAGCTTTACGAGAAAAACACACACATTTACCATCCAATGCTTAATGGACCGTGTCTATGATCCAGGCACTATGATGGGTGGAGGAGTCAAGTATGATGCTCCATACCTTCAGAGTGCTGACTTTACAGAGAGGAAACAGACTCTGGGAGATTTACTAACTGGCCCTTGACACTCAGCTAGGTGCCCAGTGGTGGCAAGGCTGGAACTGGAGGCAGCTGGACTCTAAGGCTGGTGCTGTGCATTACTCTAGGATTTTATGAAGGAATGCCTATTCTGCATTTTACTGCAGTAATCACACATGTGCAGAAAGACCAGGCATTGTTGAAACATTGTTGGCATCACAGTTACAATTATTTCCACCACAGCCTTTCCTTACCTGTGGAAACAATTCCAAGGCATTCACTCTGCTTAGCATTGCTAAGACAAAGGCAGCAGTTTTCCCGGTTCCGGACTGGCTTTGTGCTATGAGGTTCTGGGGACTGTGAAAAGAGGAGAGGGCTGGGTATAAACTGAATACGAGATTCTGGGTATAAATAGAAGAAACCAAAAACAACCAACTTAGAAGACCACTACCCTGTAAACTCACGGATGTGCAAGCATCATAGGGAGGGCCATCTCTTGGATTTTGGATGGTCTGTTAAATCCCATTGCGTAAATCCCTTTTAATAACTCTTCCTTTCTGTAAAATGATAAATAAATAGATGGAAGCATAGGTAGATAGCTAAATAAATAAATTAATTAATAAAATTCTCAAACATGCAAAGCCTCTGCTGGTCAGCAGCCTCATTAATATGTGTACCAGTAGCTTTTAGAACTTGATAGATGCACTTCTGAGGCAAGCCAAATTGAAACCGAGCATTGTCACTTTTCTATGACACAGTGCCTGACAGGAACAACTTAAGTGTTTATTTTAGCTCACAGTTTAAGAAGGGAGAGAGTTCACTATGCAGGTGGGGGAGATCATGCTGGAGAGAGTGTGAGGTTGCTGCTCTCACTGTGTCCGCAGTGAGAAGATAGAGAGACAAATGTTGATGCTTGGCCACCAGACGGTGCCACCCACAAGCAGGATGTTCTTTCCTCCTCACCTAAACCCCAGGGGAAACACCCTCAGAGACACCCCCAGATGTGTATGACCCAGGTCATTCCAAATCCAGTGAAGTTGGCAATAAAGATTGACCATCTACAAGCACTGAAAGCAATACTTAGAAATACATTATTTATACCTCAACACTGCTCGCCCCAACTATATACAATCATGCCTCTACGTTAATAATCACTAAGATATTCCAGCCTAGGTTAAAGGAAGTGGGCAAGGCCTAAAGCCCAACTTTCTGTTAGGGAGGTGGCTGTGGGTGAAGATTCATTGGATAAAAGGAGTGTATCTGTTTACTACAAGAGTTATTTTCCCATGGAACTGGGAAACAAAGTGGCATTTACAGCTTAATTCCTTTTCGTGAATGATAGAAATTTTCAGAAAAGAAAACATTTTATTGGGGTGATTCTGTTATCATTTCTCTCAGACTCATTATCCTGAAATCACTTTGCTGATGTAAGAACTTTAAATGTATCTTTCCTGTACTTCTCTGCAAAATGTCAGGAGGAGAGCAACACCAGTGGGCTGGAATATCTATACCTTTCCCAAGTCACTCACATGTTTGGACGTTCTTTTCTTTTTTCTGATTTTATTTTTTCAAGACAGGGTTTCTCTATGTAGCCCTGGCTGTCCTGGCACTGTCTCTGTAGACCAGGCTGACCTCAGACTCACACCTCTGCCTCCTGAGAGCTGGTAATAAAGGTGTGGTGGCATGACTACATTTGGATGTTCTTAATGAGGTACATTATGTGGTGCATGACTGGCAGCCACATTTTAATCACAGGCAGAACTCTACCACTTAGAACATGTCTGGGCATCAGGATGTTGGATATTTTCCTTTATGTAAGTTCATATGTTACTATACCTTTCTCTTGGAAATCAAATATTGTGTGTTCCCAATTGGGACCCTGGCAACAAAGGCCAAATGAGAAAGAGGAATCCAATCCTCTGAAATCAAGTAAGATATCTTCCAGATCCACAAACCATTTCTCTACTACACAGTAAAATTTCCTGCTAAATAGAAGCAACACTGAGCTACAATGAGTCCTGGGATGATCGACCCAGCAGCTGCTCACACTCACTCACAGGCTCTAAATTCAAGCAATGGGACCCCTGAGGCTGGGCTAAAGGTGTGTCTAGATTTGCCTTTTGGTGGTTGGCCAAACTACTACCTAACCAAGTCCATTCTGCCTACTGTGTATGGCAGGCAAAATAAGCCTGGTTTGGCCCACACGCATCTGTTATCTTTCCTTTTTTTTTGTTAGAATATATTTTCTTCATTGCAATTTCAGCCATAGGGGATGAAAACTCATTTGAGAAAATTACTCATTTTATTACCATTTGAAATAAATTATGGTTAGCAAAGCAAAGGCTCGTACTTTTAAAAAGGTGGTTAAGAGGGTAATGTTTGGGTCATCAATGCTCTGATATGGAGAGTGACAATATGGCTGTGCTTGGTTTGGTATCCCCCTGACTCCTGCAAGACTAAAATATTTACCTATACTAACAAAATGTGCTCAGTATGCTAGGCAACTTGGATATCCAAGCATTCCTTGAGTTTAATTGCTTGTAATATATACAATCTATTTTAATACAACATACTAGAAAATAAAGGGGGTTCTGATGTTTTTGGTATCAGCATACTGGTTAGTGCTTGTTAGCATAAGCATTCTTACATTCTAGAAGTTAAGATACTCACAGCCGTAGCTCTTCAAATGTTTTCACCGAGTAGAGTGGAGAGCTGGGATCTTTCTGTAAGACTTCCACACGGTGGCTGGATTCTACTAAGGACTGACGGATTAACTTGTTTAAGAGTGAATTGGCTGCCAAATCCACTAGAAGAGCAAAAACAAAAGGGGGCATCAAGCTTCCTGAATGGCATCTAATTAGTTGTTTTCTCCTACTCAGTAGAAGTATACAAAACAACTGCAACTATTCTCATCTTTCTTCTAAAAATAAAGTTCGAGAAGGAATGCCATAGCACTGAGAATTCCCTCTTTTACAAAGATCCAGTTTCTCATGCTCTGCTGCACCAACCCCTGACCTTGAGCAAACCAACATGGAATCATGACAGGATCTAATTCTTCCTTGCAAAAATTGAAAATTCTTAACGTATTCCTTGCAGTTTCCATTTTCATTTTACCAATACTACCAAAATGTGCTCAGTATGCTAGGCAACTTGGGTTTCCAAGCATTCCTTGAGTTTAATTGCATGCAATATATACAATCTGTTTTAATACAACATACTAGAAAATAAAGGGGGTTCTGAAGTATATATACCCTCTCTTAATTTAGTAATTTTGTCCGATAGTATTTATTCAAAAAGAAAGCAAAGATAGTGCTTTCCCAATGCAAACCTATTCAGTAACATTATTAAAGTGATAATAAACCAAGCAATACTAGAAAAGTGCACGCAAACAAACAGCTCTTACCTACATCGTCTTCATCATCATCTTCCTCGGTGTTAAGAGAGCCGTCTAAAAGGGTAAAAGAGAAATGATAAATGTAAAGAAAAAAGTTGAAAAAAATACAGTGCACTCTTAAAATTTCTCACAGGTTTTACAGTGTATGCAGACAATTGTCTCCAGGAAGACTAAAGTTATTGGGAAGTGCACGTAAATTAAAAGGAGCCAAAGCTATTTCAGCTGGCAGATGCAGGGTGAAAGCAAAGATGTTTAATTAAGCAAGTCTCATTTAGCCTAGCAGCACTCACCTATGTTTGGGACTGTGGTACTCCTAATACCACGGAGGTTCTTCCTGGGGTGGACGAGATTTGAAAACTATTGAAAGGCACAAATTTCAACCAATGTTAGGAAGGAGGACATGAAGCAGGAATCCTGGTGCTATCCTACAGCAGTGACAGGGAAGACCACCCCAAACTGCTTCCTTTGCAATGTTAAGGATTAATGATTTCATTAATCGGTCCACTGCATTAATCATTCTATAAAAGGATGACAGTTTCCATAGTCTCTTCATAAGGTCTCTTAGTCTGAATACGGGTAGTACCTAGGTGGAAGGGGGTTTACGATGCCTACAAGGGAAAGGTGGCTTTGAAAATGGGAAACCTGCTACATGGTCAAAATTAGGAGAGGAGAAAACTCAGTACAACTAGAACTAGCAGCTGCGTTCTCTATCTGGATTTCCAAGGGTCTTTGCCCTTTCACAAGGTCTGCCCTCCCTCTGGGGGTCTCCTTTTCCGTGGCCCTTCCACCCCTGCCCACACCTCCCCCATCACTTGACACCCACTCCAAACGCCAGCGGGGCGCGCCCCCCTCCCAGGGGACTTCCCTCGGGAGTCCTTGTTCTAGCTCCCGCCCGTGGACCCTCCCCTGCTCAGCGGCGGTTACGTGGCTGTTCAGCCGCTCGCTCTCTGCCGCCCCAGCGTCGCCTCCCCAAAGTAACGACGCCATAGCTGCGGTCTCCGCTCTCGCCCCCGGCACGTGCTGCCACCCCCGCGCGGGGCAGCGCCGGCTCGGCTCAGTGGCCAATGGTTGGGCTCCCGGCCCGGCGTCAGCCTCGCGACCACCCGCGGCGCGGAGCAGTGCGCAGGCGCGGGCCCAGCGCGGGGCGGGCGGAGGGAGAGCGAGGTGCGGAGCGCAGCCGTGCGGAGCACCCGCGAGCTTTCCGTTTGGCCAGCCGGCCATCGCACGGCTGAGAGAAACTGGGCACCAAGGCGGTGCCCACACCGCGCTGCAGGCTCTCGTGCTGGTGCCTACCCGGACAGCTCCGCCTGGGCATCAGAGGTGTGAGATTGCACAGGACAGTGGAGGGACAGATGGGCTTGACTGGAGATTCGGAAAGAAAGCAGAGTTCAAATGCAGACATCTGTCTCAGTCCTGGGTATTTCTGATGTACCCACATACACACGCATTTTAATTTTTATTCCTAAGGCGTGGCCCCTTGTTAAAGCAACCCCGAGCACCACTACCTACATGATATATTGCACAGCTCGGGGGTGGATCCCTTATGTTAAGTTTGGATCAAAGAACCAGGATTTTCTGTTTTCCGACTGGAATTTTAAGAGTCTTGGCAACGTTTCTAGAATCGGCAAAAATAAGAAAGCAAGTGTCGCCATGATCTCTCCGTGGTGCTGAAGCAGCACTCCTTTGCCCTGTACTGTCACAATCTTTTCATTCAGGCATTTCCCTTTACCATTTTACACTACACATTCTAATAGTAAATGTTTTTGACTCGCTATGTTAAATTTCTGTTAATTAAACGATGTGCAAGATTGGGACACGATCTTCAATCTCTTAGTTTTCATATAGGATAGCCAGCATTTAAAACCTTTATTTTACACCAGAATTATAATTTCGTCATTTGTTCTTGTGTTGACTGTGCCTTGGGGTGAAGACAGGGCGCATCAGAAACCTGCACTTGCGGTGGGTTTTGGCTTAAAAGCCCACACCCGGGTCTCGGAACTACATTTCCCATAACTCCAGGCGCGCTTCCCGTGAGACCGCGCATGCTTACTGGAGACACGAAGTTACAGCTTCCTGCTAGTCGCGTGGCTGAGCGCCGATGACCGGAAGGTAAGTGTTGAGTCTCCCAGGTAGGGTGCTTTGAGTCCTAAAGAGGAATGAGCAAACGGCGGGAGGCTAAATGGCTACCTCCTGCCCTGGTTTAAGGGCTTCAAGAAGGCGCTGGAGTATGTAGTGGGACTTCGTGCATGGGACTTCTTGGAGCTAAGAAAGTCCCACCAGCGGGGCTTAGGTTCTGCAACTGGCATAGAGGGCCTCTGCTGCACCAGAAATGCTCAAATACAAACGATAGTGTTCAGTAAAGATTATATGGGAGGAAGGTATGGCGGAAACTAGCAGTTCATTTTAGGTTTCGCTTTTACGCGATACTTTTCAGAGTTAATGATATAGCGCGTCTTGAACCCTTTATCACGAGGAAATGTCTATCTCCCCTCCCCCAAACTTCAAAAAGATTCGTGCTTTCTAGGCTTGCTATTTTGGAGTGGATGATTAATGCACCCAGAAATTTCCTTTGTGAGTATTTAGTCACTGCCTCTCTACCTTCTGAATTTCATTGATAAAACTGGTGTGTTGGGCCAAGAGTCTAAAACAAATCTGCCTCATGACTGGGTTGATCTCATGCCTACGAGCTAAACTGGGATACTTAACTTGAAAACCCTTTTAACTTTTGGAGTTTCAACTTTGAGATCCAGGGAAAGGAAAACTTTTTAATCAACTTTTTTGAGAAAGCTGTTAAACTTTTAGTTCTGCACCTAGAGCTGAGCTTAAGCTTTCCTTGTGCTCTGCATGTATGACAGGTCTTGTTTGAGTTACAACATAATTTGTATTGCCAGGCATTTGTGGCATTGTCTTGCAAGTTTGCAGTATTTACTTTCTTGGAGTCATTGATTATCTTTCTTCCTATTATGTCTAGCTGTGGGTGGCACTGAGTAAATGTATCGATAGCCTCAAATTGTTCACAGTGTTTTTCGGTATTTAGTAATGACAGGTCTATTCATGTTTGTAGTGTTTACTTCTCCAACAAGCACTGTGCTGTCAGCTTTCAGCCCTAAATTTAGTACTTGAAAGACATCTCTGATCTTAGCTATTCCTTACTGGATTGTCAAGATTATCAAGAATGTAAATTCTAGCAAAACCCAGAGCTAGTATTTTGATCTGTACCCAGACAATCTAGTTTTTTTGTGTCTTCATGTCAGTCTATATACAGAAACTTTGAATATGATTAAATGATCAGAGGGAGAATCATGGCCTACAGCTGAGGTCCTCTTATACTGGGAAGTACTTAAAACAAGGTTCAGACTCATCATGTTCCAAATTCTTTAATAGTTGAGCTCAATGCCCACTAATTTGAAAAACAGTTTGCAAGTCTTTTCAAAATGGCAATTATTGACAAAAATCCACATTTCAGCTAGTTTTTCCCCCCAATTGCTGCATTTGAGAATGGCAATTTAGAAATTTAAATGGTGTGTGATACCTAATGTGACATAATAAAGTTAGGAAGGATCAGTGAAGTCCTTACCCTATGTTCTGTGGGCTTTTCAAGTCAGTTGTATTTAAAAGGAGAGAGATAAAGAACTAGGCTATCCTAAATCCAGTGTTAAAAAAAGACTTAAGAAGGAGATAGAGGGAAAGGAAACTTCTTGGGCATGACACCATTTGCAAGGTCACAACGGACACCCCATCGAAGGGCAGATCTTTTCTTCTCAGTTGGTACTAGGTAATTGTTAGGAACATACACATGTTGAGGCTTGTACTGGGGTTCTGTTTTGGAAAGCATCTGTCCTCGGACATTCCAGCGTAGCTCCTTTCTGTGATCTTCCCCAGGAAACCGCATTGAATCCCAATCCCTTTTGTACTCAAAATATCTGGCTACTCGGTCTGTCTTGCCCCGGTTTCGGCTTAACTGATCTAGCCTGGGGAGAATAAAGGACTTGGGTCTGCTGGCAACAATCAAGTCTTGTTCATAAACAGGAGGGCCCATTTCTTCTCTTTGTAGATAGCAAATGAGCTGATCTTCTTGTGAAATTCCTTGATAGTCACGTGGTAGGTTAAATTTTTGTGGAGCATCACTTAGAGATTCTGTGCCGTCTTGAAATTGCAGGTTCATCAGCCTGTGTCTTAAGTCCCAGAGATCCACTTCACTTTCTGTACCAGATTCAGATTCACTGATAACAGACTCATCTGTCACTAGTACTTCCCCATCTGGCTTTCTGCGCAGAACCTTTCTCTTCATCACTGGCTTTCTGGATTTTTGGGAAGCCTCTGAAACTGATGATGAAGTCACACGACTTCTTATAGGTGGGTAGTGCAGTTGCACAGGAAGAGCAGGTCTTTTTCCTGATGTCACTGAGGCTTTACTGTAGGGATCATATTGGGTAGCCTGAGCTTCTCTCCTAATATCTCCTTCGCCCTGCCCTGCACAGATGTGTGTAAAAGCTGTAGCAGCAGCTAACATTCGTTCTTCTGGACCCATATTGGCCCATTTTTGTCCACCAGGTCCTATCAGTTGCCCCATTGCTTCCTCTACATTATAAAACTGTCTGTAAGAGATAAACACTGGTCAGTTTTCACCTCATTAATTGCTCATTCAGCTCTCATTTTTATAGTCAAATGGAAAATGCAAAGCATTAATAAATTCAGTAGTTGTGGCAGAGATATGGCTATTACTTGCCTTCGTTTCTAATTCTTTCCTACACTTTCTATTGCCTTGTCACATTTAGTGGCTCCCATAATGTGGGCTGAGTTCTGGCATATGGAAAGCTAGAGATTATTACATGTAACAGAGCATGATGATCAGTTAACATTATATAACATGTTTAGAGGATGCTTTATGTATGTGGCATTACTTATGTGTATATAAGCCTTACATTTTAGGATTAGTTCTTTTTCACAGGGAGTTTCAAGAAGTTAACTTGCCCAAAGGTATACAGCTAGTAAATAGTGGAACTGGAATTGTATCTCAGCAGTCTGAATCAGACTGAGTCCTTGATAATGGCCTGAACAACATAATGGGGTGTACACACAGATGTGTATGCATATATTCTAAGCCTAATAAAAATAACAAGTATCCAAATCAACTATTGAAACACCTAGTGGTTGGTTTCCTGACTGGGTTTAAGGTAGTTATCTATTGCTACTTTGTTTCCCTACTCTTTCTCTTGAAATTGAAAAATACATGCTTATAATTTTAAAAGATTTCCCCTCCCTGATGAAATTTCTCTCTAAAAGGCAGTTCCTTAGCAGTTTTCTAGAATTTTCTGTATTCACACTAAATTTTTACACACTATAAAAGGAGCATGGCACAGAACCTCTCTGAATTTGAAGAGTTGTGGTGATTTGGCTCTGTCAGCACTTTATCATTTAATGTGATGCCAAATTTATCCAGTTCCTTATTGGCAATCTGGTGAATATCTTATAAGCTTTTACATACTTTCATAAGCATGTAACATAGGTTCAATTTCCAGCATGGGATTACCTCTAAGTAAGTTTTACACCCCTCCACAGTGGTAGACCATCAAACTTTCCCATGCTTGTAGACTGTTTAGAATTAACTGTTCTCAAATACTTGAATATGTTTTACTTAGCAATGCCTTTCCCCTAGTGACTGAGTGATTGCCTAGCATATAGGAGGCTCTTAAGTCCAATTCCTAGTGTTGCGTCCCCACTTCTTAGTTTCAATTAAGATTTAAATGTTTTAATCATAGAAGATTAAAGATAACCATGTAGTCATAGTCAGCCTTAGAACTGATGTAAAAATGTTAACCAAGTAACTACAGTCACAGATGAGTTAGAACCATCTCAATGTTGAGACTAGTATTGTTGACCTTTGATAACGTTCTGGAATATATCAGAAATAATCAACTTCCAGATCCAAATTATGTTAAACTCTTATATAATTGTTACAGAAACCTTTTATAAACATGAAATTTGTTTGTAAAAAAAGCTAGTAATTATCAATTACCTTTTTTCTGCCATTACAACTGCTTAAAAAAAGAATTTTTTTCCTCCAGGTTCTACTTCTAATGTGAAATATAATCATTGATTGCAGTTCTTCAATTACTAGCTTCTCTTGTGCCACCTTTGAAACAAAACAGAACATTATAGGCCATTTACTTGAAATATTAAACAATAGAAACAGAAACAGCCCATATAAATAATTCTTACCATTTAAAATATTGAACAAATGTACTGAGAAATCAAGAGGAAATATAGGGAGAAAAGCAGTTTACATGAATCTTCATTTTGATTAGTAAGGAAAAACTTTCCCCCTTTTTTTCTTTGTGAAGTAGCCAGATAGAATGTAAAAGAACAGTGTCTGAGTGATAAATCCATAATAATTAAACTGGTACCTTTGGGCAATCAAAGAGAGATGTTGGCTCAGAGGTTAAGAGCATTGAGTACCAGGAACTACAGGGTGGCTTCACACCATCTGTGTGAGATCTGGTGCCCTCTTCTGGCCTGTAGGCATACATGCTGACAGAACACTGAATACATAATAATAATAAAAAAACTTACACTTTTAACATCAAATTAAATCTCAGTGTTCTTTTGTTTTCTTGAGGTAGTATGTTGTTCTGTACCTCTGGCTGGCCTGGAATTTGTGGTCTTCTGTCTGTGCCTCCCAAGTACTGGGACTATAAGATTGTATTTCCATGCCCGGCTTAGCATGTGCCACTGACTTATCCAATGGAACTAGCACTGAAACTGATGAATCACTTCACTCTTTTCCCACAGGGTGGACCTGAATGATTTCTTCCTACGTCTGTCATGGCTGAAAACACAGACAGAAATCAGATCGAGAAACTCCTAAACAGAGTAAAGGAACTGGAGCAGGAGGTGAAAAGACTTAAGAAAGAACAGGCCAACAGTACCAAAGATTCAAGCATCAGAGAAAATTCTTTAGGCTCTGGAAAAGCTAAGCGTGCATTTGATTTCAGTGCTCATGGCAGAAGACATGTAGCTCTAAAAATAGCTTATTTAGGCTGGGGATACCAGGGCTTTGCCAGTCAGGAAAACACAAGCAATACCATTGAAGAGAAACTGTTTGAGGCTTTAACTAAGACCCGACTAGTAGAAAGCAGGCAGACATCCAACTATCACAGGTGTGGTCGAACAGACAAAGGAGTTAGTGCCTTTGGTCAGGTAAGGATCAAAATACCTTGTTTCTCAAAGCAAGTAATAACAGGAAATCTGAGTGGACATACTGAGTCTTGAGATTATTTCTGAAACAGTTTCTATTATTCCACAGGTGATTTCTCTGGACCTACGTTCTCAGTTTCCAAGGGGCAGGGATTCAGATGATTCTGATTTAAAAGATGAAGCTGATGATGTTGCTAAAGAGATCCGTTATACCCACATTCTCAACCGAGTGCTTCCTGCAGACATCCGAGTATTGGCCTGGGCCCCTGTAGAGCCTGGGTTCAGTGCTAGATTTAACTGTCTTGAGAGGACTTACCGCTATTTTTTCCCTCGTGCTGATTTAGATATTGTAACCATGAATTATGCAGCTCAGAAGTATGTCGGCACTCATGATTTCAGAAATTTGTGTAAAATGGATGTGGCCAATGGAGTGATTAATTTTCAGAGGACTATTCTGTCTGCACAAGTACAACTAGTGACTTGGAGCCTAGGTGAGGAAAGAAGACAAGAACCTTTCCAGTTATGTCAATTTGAAGTGATAGGTCAGGCATTCCTGTATCATCAAGTTCGGTGTATGATGGCTATCCTCTTTCTGATTGGCCAAGGAATGGAGAAGCCAGAGATTATTGATGAATTGCTAAACATAGAAAAAAATCCCCAGAAACCTCAATATAGGTAAGTTAAACTAAACTAGTACATCTTTCCTCTCATGATTATTGAAATAACTCAACCACTGACTCTGCCTTCATTAAACATATTTTTAGAAGATTTTACTTTATGTGTATGGGTGTTTTGCCTGCATGTATGCTTGCATACCACTTGTGTGCTTGGTAACCACAAAAAAGGGTGTCAGATAGTTTGGAATTGGAGTTGCAGAAGGTTGTGGCCTACTATGGAGGTACTGGGAATTGAACAGTGAGTGCTCTTAACCACTGAGCCATCTTCCCATCTCCCTTCACAAACTTCTGATTTGTAGAATGTTAAGAACATGCAACAGGGGATGCTATCTACTCGTTTTCTCATTGTTCTTTCCCATTAATAAGGAAATGGGTATTTGGACTGGGCTTCTAATTCCCAGCTTCTGGAATTGTAGGGAAGGTAGAAAAGAGGTTTTTCTTTTTTGAACAGGCTGTGGCAGAATGACACCAGTAATTCATTCCTAGGTTGTGAGAATGTCATGAACAAATCTGGATAAGTAACTTGTTATAAATTTTATGGTATGATGGGGAGCCAAAGTGTCTTTCTTATTAACCCACATCTTGACGATTTGCTACCACAGACATTAACTTAATACTGATCAAATTGATCATTTTTTCCCTTTTAAAAAGGAATTATAGTCACTCCAGATTAAGACAGTGTTGTATATTAATCTTAGATGTTACTAACCACTGACATTAATAGATTTTTCTCTGCTTCTTAATCTCAACTAAAGCTCAGTGTTTTAAAAAAGAAGAACTATTGGCTAACTGCTGTGCATTCTCATACTTGTTTCTCTTTAGCATGGCTGTTGAATTTCCTCTAGTCTTGTATGACTGTAAATTTGAAAATACCAAATGGATTTATGATCACGAGGTTCAAGAGTTCAATGTTACCCACCTACAACAGCTATGGGCTAATCATGCTGTTAAAACCCACATGCTGTATAGTATGCTGCAAGGACTAGACTCTGTCATGATAACATGTGGGGCAGGAACAAAGATGGAAGAAGCAACAGAATGGAGAAACATTAAGCCCTCCGTCATAAAGCAAAGTAGTGCCTTTGTAGAAGGAGTGAAAACGCGCACATATAAGCCCCTCATGGATCGCCCTAAATGCGAAGGACTGGAATCCCGGATCCAGCATTTTGTACGTAGAGGACGCATTGAGCACCCACATTTACTCCATAAGGAAGAAACAAAGGCCAAAAGGGACTGTGCTGACACAGAAGAAGAAAATACTGTTTTAGAGAATCCAACGAAGAGGGTCTGTATAATAGATGCAGAAATTAACAGTATTGTATAATCCCAGTAAGCTAGGATCTCTGCCAGGATCCAAGAAGCAACAACCAGCTAATTCTAATGACTGGCTCTTTAAACAATAAAGGGTCTACATATTTTCTAATCCCTATCCAAAAGAATTATGAAATGAAAGAAGCAAAAAGCATTTGTGAGCTATATGCCCCTGGAAATCTGTGCCTTGTGTTCAAATTCATTAAAGCCTGATCCCACAAATATCATTTGTTGTTCCTTTGTGGCTAAGTGAACAGCACCTCACATTGTTCTTTTCTAGGCAAATGTGATAAGCACTCATCTGAAAGACTTTGCCAGAGTGCCTTACTTTCTTATTGAATTCCATCAATTAAAGAGTGGATAGATGGGTTTAGTGCTCGGTGTGAAGCTACTTGGAATCTAACTGACTCAGTGTAGCACCGTATGTCTTTAATGAGGCAGCTAAGTGCAGAGGTTGGCATTTTTTTTCTACTAAGGGTAAGAGCAAATATTTTAGGTTCTAAAAAAAATTCTATGTTGCACTCTTATGACACTTTAGAGATGTAATAAAACATTTTTGGTTTTTGTTAGCCGAGTTCTGGAAGGTTCAACTTTGCTGAACTGGGGAGTGGGAGTGGGTGTTGAGCCAGCCAGGTGTACTGGCTCACACCTATAATCCCAGCCTTTGGGTGGAGGCAGGATAGGAGTTCAAGGTCATCTCTTTATCATAGAGTGAGTTCAAGGCCAGCTGGGCTATAAGAAACTCCTCAACAACCAAACAAGATAAAAAGAGTCTATGGTAGAAAATACAAGTCCTTTAAAGGGAAATTAGCACATACTACAAAGTGACAAAAGCTTAATTTATGTAAGCCAGTGTGTCTTTAGGGGCCACTAAAATGTTTTAAAAGCAAGAAAATTATGTAGCAAAAGCACTACAAATAAGTATTCAAACATATGAAATTGTTAACTCATTATCCTTTGTAACAATATCATAGCAAATGCACTTAAGATTCCTACTTTAGTAACTGCCACTACAATAGTGTTACTCACATTTACTAGACATGTTTACAAAACCCAAATGTTTGGCTATCAACCAGTAACTATTTTTTCTTATGTTCAAGACTCAAAACATATAGGGATTGTATCTGGAAACTGCTAAGTATAAGCAACACATAGGTAGTTAGAAACAATATTTATAGTAATTTGGTGTTAACTAAGTGCTATAGCGATAGAGTATATAATCACTGACTTGAGGGAATTCCAGGTTTAGAAGATAAAGTGGCTTGAAAAGTGTGGTGACTTAGGCAAAAGAAGTGGTGCTTTCATAACCTATCAGAGGAGCCAGGATAAATGTAATATTCTAAATATAACCTAAAAAGGACTGCTTTGTCCTTTAATTTTTAAGCCTTATCATCTGTATGTGTATCACATGGGTGTCCACAGAGGTTGGGAGAAGGCATCTTAAGACTCTGGAGCTGGAATTGGGCCTTCCCGAGCCATCTATTGGGTGCTGGGATCCCAACTCTGGTCTTCTGATAGAGCAATTTCTTACCTTATTTCGGTGTGCCTTGACTGGCAGTATTTGACAAAAAGGAAAAACCTAGAAAAGAAAAACAGACTTTAAGAAATAGTCCTTATTTGAAGTCACCTCCAAAACCCTAATTAAAAGGTGTTAGACTCAGGAGTCTATTGAAGCAAGAGTTCAAGGCTTTAGATGTGAATAAAATCCTTTCAAGAGATTGCTTGGGTATGAATCTAAGAGAATTGATTCAGTAACCTTATGTTTAGGAGAAGCAACTGAGAAGCCCCCAAATGGATTTTTTTGCAAAATCACTGAGGCAATATTTATACAAAAAACTCCAATGTAAGGACTGATGATAGAAAAATGTAGAGAGCTTAAGGGTTTACTTTGTTCATTTCTGTAGGTTTTGAAGTTTAATTGAAATATGTCTCTGTGTGTTTGTCTTCTGGAGTTGGCCTGGCCAAGAGGATTTTTAATAGCATGTTTACAAGACATTGATAAAGTGTTGTCTCATTGTGTTCAAATTATGTCCTCTTCATTTTACCTCTCAATGTGTTGATGCTTACAGAATGAAATGCAACTTTCCTTAAGGTCTACAGGTTATGGTCAGTTCTTTTGGTTTCTAATACAACATAACAATCTCAACAGCTAGAGAGAAACTTACACAGAAGCTAACCCACCACCTAATATTTTGTGAATAAATATGGTTAATATTGACCAAAAACCTATCTTAAAGACAAAACAAAAGCAAACTTACTAAGTGTAATGGTTCAGGGTTACCATAGTTACAGCTGAAAGGATTTGGAGGCTGAGATATTTAACTCCTAAAATTCCTGGATGCAGATATAACTGAAATTATAGTGCAATTTAACTTTCAAGTCAAATGACAAAACTGCTCTCTAGAAAAATTGATAAGCGCTGGGTATTGAAAACCTAACAAACCTGAAAGGTCACTGTAATATTTTTGTCTGCATTGTTACTGTACAATTTTTATAAGGCTTATCTCTGCCCGGGAAAGGGTCACACAGAGCCGTTCTTTCAGTTTTACCCGATATCCTAAGCGCCTAAGCATGCTATGGAGGGCTGGATGTAGGATGAGCCCACGAAAGGTGTAATCCAAACGTGAGACGACTTTCCCTGCTTTTCGAACAATAACAACATCGGTCACACCATCTGGCGGTGGGCGTGCCGGGAGCTCGGCTCCTTCTCCAGGGACCTGTCCCCAGCCTCCACGCTGGCCCCGAGGGCTCAGTCAGCTCGCTGGGCCTCCGGGCAAGAGTGGCTCACACAGGGTGCACATTGTGACCTGGAGGAGCTTGGGTGGCCTCTACCCCGGCAGCCCGTTAAGGACGACTCAGGCAAGCGCACGCCGGCATTTACCTTGAACGGAACAGCCCTGCCAGGGAGGAGAACGCGAATCCACGCGTAGCGGTCCAGGGAAGGAGCTCGGGCCTCCGCCGCACCCTGTCCCAGGAAGTGTCCCCCGCTACCCGGCTCTAGGCACGTCACCAGCCGCCGCCGCGCCGCCGCCCGCCGCCGCCGCCGCCGGTTCAGTCGTCTCGTCGCCGCTAACCGCGGACCACTGCTTCCCACTCACGCAGGCGTACCACTCGCCCTCGCTCAAGGCAGTCGTTAACGGTCGGCCGTTCAAGTTTAAATCCCGGAGAGAGCCCACGCCCTTGGCCCCGCCCACCACCTCTCTCATTGGCTTAGAAGCCAGCCGTCCTCCATGCCTACACAAAGATTGGTGCACGTTTTCTTTCGGCCCGCCCCTCGGACCCGGAAGCGGGGTATGGGGCGCGGAGCTGAAGTGGGAACCCGCCGGGCAGTGGCGCGGAAACCTTGGCGTTGGTTCCCTGGGCGCGTTAGCCTTGGCGTTGGTTCCCTGGACGTTAGTGTGGCGGAGGGACAAGGGGCTGGCCCTGCTCGGTGTCCCAGCCGCCCTCGGCCGCAGGCGGAGGGGAGCGGAGGGGAGCGTTCTGGGGCGCAGCTGGCCGGGCTTGTGGGTCGGCCTCCTCTGTAGCCACTGTAGGACGTCCTGACCAATGCCAGCCGCACCCCTCCCGCGGCACAATGTGCCCTCTCCCAGAATGCACTATTATTACTCTCTCTCTCTCTCTCTCTCTCTCTCTCTCTCTTCTCTCTCTCTTCTCTCTCTCTCTCTCCTCTCTCTCTTCTCCTCTCCCCTCTCCTCTTCCCCTCTCCTCCCCCTCCCTCTCTCTCTCTCTCTCTTCTCTCTCTCCCTCTCTTCTCTCTCTCTCTCTCTCCTCTCTCTCTCTCCTCTCTTCTCTCTCCCCCCTTTCCCCCCCCCCCTCTCTCTCTCTCTTTCTCTTTTCTGAGCGTACTCTGGACAAAATATTTTTTAAAAAAATATTACCTGACGCGCGCGCGCGCGCGCGTGTGTAAAAAGGATCCTAGTGCTTTGGGAATTGCTGAGGATAAGATTGGAAAAGAGGCCCCCATAGTTCTAGTCACTGGGGCGCATCGAATCTAAAGAATCTCGTCCAAATCCTGACGGTTGTATTTTCTAACACAAATAAAGCAGAGAACACATTATTTCTTAAAATTTAGAATGCTTAACTCTTCCAAACACTCACCCCGTCTTTTACCTTTTCCTCGGGGCCCTTGCTCTACCTCCGAGACACTTGAGGACTTACTTAAGAAAACTGAATGAAATCGGGATAATGGCAGAAAGACGGGATTTTTTTAGCGACTGCCTCTTGATTGAAACGAATCATTTCTTTAGTGTACACATTCTTTCCTCAGGAACAAATATCCTGTCTTCATATTACACTACAGATTTTTCTTTGGCTTAGAACCTCCAGTTAACAAGTCTCAAACAGAAGGGTAGGTGATTTATTTTCTTACCCACTTTTTGACATTCAATTTTATCCCTATACGTCAAGTTAGGAGCTTGCAGTGTAGCCCAGGCTGGCCTTGATCTCAAGATCCTCTTCTGTTTTCACTAGTACTGCAATTGTAGGTCTGTGCTCACTTGCTGGTAAATGATGATAAATGTAACCACAGTGCTACAGCTGCACTCTCTTCTTACATGGTAGCTCAGATGTTTTAGTATCCATGTTTAATTTTTCACTTGCTTCAAGTCAGAATTCAGTTAGATTTCACATTGTGATTGGTCGGTTTGTTTCTTTTATTCTAGAAATGTCTCCATTTCCCTCCAAGTTACTGATTTTGATGAATCCCTTTAGTGAGTGTCTTCCTTACTTTCTGACACAATTCTCTTTTGTTTGCTCCCCTAACCAGGTGTAGTTGATTTTAGCCCATCAACATCTTTATAGACTCAAATATTTTCAACTGGTTATATGATCATGCTTAAGCTAACCAACCCTTATGATATTTTTGCTTACCTTACCCCTTTGTTGACATTTTAAAATCCTCTTCACTATAGTTATCAGATTATATCCTGTCTCTGTCATTTTCAATTTTTTGTTCTTTATCTTCTCAGTATAGGAGTATAATCATAATGATAACAGCAAATGAAAATAAGCAACTTTTTCTTGACATGGTTGCTGTTCTTTTAGCTTGTTTGTCCATCTTTTCTTCACTCTCTTGCTCAGTGGCTTCTGAATTTTGCCTCATCTGTAAACCCAGGCTACTTTTGATGGTCTCCAGTGATCTTAACCATCAACTTCAATTGTCTTGCTCAGCCCTATATGTATTTGATAGTTTATCCAATCAATATTTATTGGGCACTCGTGCAATTTACTGTGGAATGTTTTGGTGATTTGATAAGTGAATAAAAATTCCAGCAAGTGGGAGGCTGGAAATGCAGGATCTTGAGTTTGAGGCAAGCTGGGGCTGCTAATGAAACTGTCTCAAAACACAAGAGTCTGGGGTGTAGCTCATGATAGAGCACTTGCCTAGCATGTACAGGATTCTGGGTTTAATCCTGAGTACCAAAACTAAAAGACACAATCTCAGCCCTTATGAAACCAAAACCTCCTGTCATTTAGGAGTAATTGACATTTATCAATCACAAAACAAAATTATGGTCTGTCAGCACTAAGGGGTGGCAAAGTATTCAGAGAGAACATCTAATAGCAAGGATACACAGTATTATCTCATGATCCAAGAACTAAAAGATAAGTGAAAGGACGTGGAGGGTAGAGATGCAGTGAAATGTATGTTCTAGGTAGTAGGAAAGCATACGCAAAGATCTAGGAGATGGGAGACTTAGATTTGAGAAAGTGAAAGAGAACCAGGAAAAAGGTAGGTGGTAGACATGAAATTAAGAGGTAGGTCATGTAAGCCAATGGGAAGGATTCTGATATCCAAAGAGCTTTTATCCAAACTTGCTGTCTGAAGCAGAATTGGGGTGTGCAATGAAATACTCAGGCTTACACTTGAAATTATTTTCTCTTTACTGAGAAGACTGGATTAAAAAGTGCACAATTCTAAGTAAAATCTAATGAAGATAAATGTGTATTCCAGGTGTGGGTTGTGGTACTTTAAGCTGGGATGGTAATGGCCAGGATATTAAGAAGAGGACAGGTAGATGTATTTTGGGTCTACTACCAGAGGATAGATTTTCTGAGGTTGAGGTATGAGAGAGCAGGCAGGCTTTCTTGGTTCATAAGTTTCTCCTTTGTACAGCTGAATGCTGTTTTCTGGGATCCTGGATAAAGGTAAACCTGGAGGAGGTAGAGTTAGGTTTTGAGCATGTTGAATTTGAGATGTGTGTTAGTCCGCATTGGTTCTGTGACTTAACAGAAAAATTTAAATGGAGGAAAGATTTATTGTACTTCAAAAATTTCGTTCATGCTCACTTAGCTCTACTGGTCTTGGGGGGGGGGTGACCCAGAATATCATGGTGGGTACATGTGGCAGAACACAGCTATTCATTTTATGGCAGCTGGGAAGCAAAGAGATGGGGGCGGAGGGGGATAAGAAGGGGCTGGGGAATACCCTGTTTACCTACATCTTCTATCCAGGGCCCACCTCCTAATACCACCAAATTGTGAATGGTTACTGGGTTAACCAACTGATAATGTTGGAGCCCTCTGATCTAATAACCTTCCAATGAGTACATTCACCCACTGGGGACCCGTCCTTCAAACCATTGAGCTTAGGGGATGATATTCATCCAGAAGATACCTTGAGATATCCTGGGGAGATAAGAGTAAGCAGTTAGATTTAAAAAGTTCGTTGTGTTGATGGAGACTTGATTCGGTGGTTAGGAACACTTGTTGCTCTAGGACCCATGTTTGAGTCCTAGTTTCTGTGTGCCAGCTTTCAACCCTCTGTAACTCCAGGCTCAGGGAATCCAATGCTTTCTGACCTCCACAGGCACCAGGCATGCACATGGTGTATATACATACATCAGGCAGAACACTCATCTACATAAAGAAGTGTATTAAGTGACGTATGAGAAGTAAGGGAAAGTTTTGTTCTACACAACAATCTTCTGTTTGTAAACTTGGATAAACTTGGAGTGATCAGTAATCGAGAAATGCATATTAGCATAGTACCTATCAAATAATTCAACATATTATAGATATATGTTATCTTTATTCTTTATTCTCATTAGATAATGGCTCCATGCCTTTTTTAATATCTTATATGGATCAATCTGTCCTCATAGCATTGCCAGATGAAGTTTCCTAAAATGATAATCATGTCACTCTGCTTACAAACCTGCAGAATTTGGACCAATGTTGGCGATATGAACAGAAATGGTTCATATATTTGAATGCTTAGTCACCAGGGAGTGACACTATTTGGGAAGGGTTAGGGGTGTGGCTTTGTTGGAGTAGGTGTGACCTTACTGAAGGAAGTATGTCATTGGGTATGGACTTTGAGGTTTCAAAAGCCTATACCAGGTTCAGTATTTCTCTGTTTCCTTACAGATCAGGATGAATCTCTCAGCTACTTCTCCAGCACCATGTCTGCCTTCATGCCACCATGACAATAATGGACTAACCTCTGAAACTGTAATCAAGCCCCAATTAAGTGCTTTCTTTTGTAAGAGCTGCCTTGCTCACAGTGTGTCTCTGTTAGTTTCTGCTGCAGCAGCAGCAGCCTGCCTCTGCTGCCAAGGCAGTTATGTCATCACATGTCACCGGGTGACTTTCCACCATCAGCTATGTGACATGTGATGACATAACTGCCTTTTTTCTCATTTTTTCAGATATTACTTCTTTTTATATATCTTCCTTTGTATAATGTTATATCTGTTATGCTTCCCATACATTGTTTAATAAACTCGTCATCAGTATGACTTGATTTTCTTGCTATTAAATATGCTACTACACAACTAGCTTTTATTGTCCGAAATGAATAATTAGGTTTGAGATAATTAGAATCTGAATCAGAACTCCCTTTTTAAAGATTGCTGTTGTTGGGAAGACAAATTTACTTTTCAGTTCTGTTACTTTGTCCATATGACACAGCCTCTGATATCCACCAGATTTGGCAGCATGTTATTGCATATGGCACCTTCTCAAATGACAGTTTTTAAATGCATGCACCAATTCCCTAAATGCTAAGAAGAGTGCTTACAATTTTCTTTGAAAGAAAGAAACAGTCGTATGCTCACATTTTGTTGACTAATATTCCTTCATCCATAATTTTTCCTTTGTTTGGGTTCTGTTTCATTTATTTTTTCTTTACAGAAGTATTTATTTGGAAAATATAAGTGAACCCATATGATTTTTAAAACAGAAGTTCATTCAGTGATAATGTGCATTATATAGTACAGTTTGTAGTGAAATTTACACTTGGCAGTTTAAGCAAAGCATTATTCTATAAAAATCATGTTATCGGGCCATATCCATGGGCCAGTGGTTAAGAGCACATACTAGTTAGGCGGTGGTGGCACACGCCTTTAGTCCCAGCACTCAGGCGGAAGATCTCTGTAGACCAACTTGGTCTACAGAGTGAGTTCCAGTAGAGCCAGGATAGCCAGAGAAACCCTGAAAAACAATATAAAGCAAACAAATAAGAGCCTTAGTGCTCTTGAGAGGACCTGGATTTGGTCCCCAGCAGCCACAACAGGCAGCTCACAACTACCTGTCTGTAAATCCAGCTCTAGGGGATCCCTCACCCTTTTCTGGACTCCTCTGGCATCTTTACTCACCGGCACACAAACTCACAAGCACACACATACATTGTAGGAACCTGTATCAGCTCTGAATGCCCCAAGATCGAGTTCTTAGCACTAAGGAGATTTATTTGCCCCAGAGGGACAAAGGACAGGGAATAAGAGACAAATAGAGGAGATAGAGGATGAGGAAAAAGGGGACGAGATGAAGGGAGGGGGGAAGGGATATTTGCTATAGAGGGACAAAGGATTGCTCTGGATAGAGAGGCAAATGACAGCTTTTAAAGGTAAAAGGGGAAAAACCCATGTTAGGATGAGGTGCTTGATTTTAATTGGTCATGTTAATTGGGTGAGTCAAGGTGGGCTATTGATTGTTGAACCCTGGTAGTCACCTTAGGAGGAGGAAGTGGCCAAATAAGGGAATAGACCTTGGTGACTAGCTTTAGGAATGTAATCTAATATTTATTTATTTATTTATTTATTTTTAGCAAGGCAGAGGGAATCAGGGAGAAGGGCAAGGACTGCCAGTGCCATGTTTGCCATGCTTTGGCTGATTAGAGTCCCTTCATATATAAAGTTAAAAAGTAGTACAAATCTTTTTTGGAATTATGTTTAGAAAAAGCATCTAATATTTAGTTAGAAAATTCATGGCTCACAAAAATACATGCCTTGTGTTGACTGCTTGAGAACATCCCCATACATTTCCTGAAGACAGAACAAAATTTACAGGCTTGACATTCAGCACAAAAATTTGTACTGGATCTACTGATACTTTGGGTTTCCTGATATTTTGGCTAATGAGATGCTTTTGAAGTAACTGATTATATTTATCAATCAACTGATATTTTATCTTATAGCCAAGCTCTGCTGGCCTACAATCTGTCTACAAATCAATCATTATTATATAATATAATATAATTACTATTATGTCATTGTTCACCCCAATTGACCTCTCTATCTCAAGAAAATGACAGGTCAAAAATGAAGGGGCCTTCTAACTCATCATTTATGTAATTTAATTTACCCTGGTTATTCTAGAGAAAAATAGAAATCCTATTTTGTATATGCTCCCTCCTGTCTCCAGGGGAACCTGATTGATAAGCCAGTACACAGGCAGGCACTATTTCTTGGAACGTGCTACACAGAACTGTCCTCTGTTTAGGAAGCACATGGCCAGCTCAGGTGACAAGTCCCACTTTGTCCTCTGGCTTTCCAGAAAGAAAGATATGGGTTGTTCACGAAGAAGAGCTTTTGGAGAGAGAACAGTAAGACCCTATAAGAGATGACAAAGGGATTGTGTCATATTTAAAAAAAAGTTATTTATTTATTATGTATACAGTATTCTGTCTGCATGTATGCTTGCACACCAGAAGAGGGCACCAGATCTCATTACAGATGGTTGTGAGCCACCATGTGTTTGCTGGGAATTGAATTCAGGACTCTAGTTGGTATTAATTGGTATTAATAATTGGTATTAATAATAAAAGCTCAGAGACAGATATTGGTTAAAGCTGAAGATCAGAGATCCCAAGTGCTGAGATCACCTTTGTGTGAGCTCTGTTTCTCTTTTAGACTGGATCAATTTCATTCAGCTCAGGGTAGCCTTGAATTAACAGAGATCTATCTGCCTTTGTCTCCAAGTGCTGGAACTAAAGGTGTATGCTACCACTGCCTGCCTGACCTCTATGGCTAACTAGTGTGGCTAGCTTTGCACTCTGATTTTCAGGCAAGCTTTATTTGTTAGATCATAAACAAAATATCATCACACAGGACCTCTGGAAGAGCCGCCAGTGCTTTTAATCTCCCAGCCATCTCTCCAGTCCTCGGAATTGTGTCTTTTTAAGGAGATCAAAGAGAATTACACTTTTTTTTTTTTCTTGAGACAGGGTTTCTCTCTGTAATAGCCCTAGCTGTCCTGCAACGAGCTCTGTAGGTCAGGCTGGCCTCAAACTCATATCTGTCTGCCTCTGCCTCCTGAATGCTGGGATTAAAGGTAAGCGCCACCGCCACCACCACCACTTGGCAAGAGTTACACTTCTTAATAAATGGAATATAATGCTAGACACAAAAAAACCACAGTACTTGAGTGCTGTCTACTCAGGTCCTGTAGGTGAAGATTTGGTTCCAAAGAAAATGGTGTGTGTGTGTGTGGGGGGTTGGGGTGGGCAGAGAATACAGTTTTTAATTTGTGTGAAAGGTCTTACAGTGAGGATTATTTCTAGGGAATATGGGGACCTTGACAAACATGGCAGACTCATAGGAGGGAGACCTTGACAAGAACCATAGAGTCATAAGAACCACGGTGTCCAGTGTGATGAGCTGGGCATCTGCACAATAAATCCGTGTAAGGGGAGAGAGGATAGAGAAATAGCCTCAAGCCTATCTCAAAAGGATTTCATTTTCTTTTCTCACAGCCTAAAGGCTCCCCCTTGTGGCTATAGGGGAGAGAATATTCCTGGCATGGCCTAACTCCTGTGGGCTCCCTCGGGTGCTGTGGGGGAGAATCCCTTTCTCCCCTGTCCTAACTCTGTAGGAGCGCTTCTGGTTCTCAGAGAATCAGTGTAGCCCGTTTGGCTATTTTCACACAACCTTTGTCTACTTTTATTTTCATCCACATCTTACATTTCTTTTGAAGTGCCTCTTCACTGCAGTGAATTACAAACATTTTGTTTCTATTTCTCTATTGAGTCTTGGGCTTTACAATCAGCTAGGTCAGTGGTTCCCAATCTTCCTAGTGCTGCGACCCCTTGATACAGTCCTTCATTTTGTAGTGACCCCAACCATAAAATTATTTTCGTTGCTACTTCATAACTGTAATTTTATTACTGTTAAGAATTGTAATGTAAATATCTGATATGCAGGATATCTGATATGTGACCCCGGGTGAACCCCACCCCCCAAAGGGGTCGCAACCCACATGCTGAGAACCCCTGAGCTAGTCAAAAAATACCAATAGGGTTGGGGGTATAGGAAAGTGCTAGTGACAGGCCCTAGGGCTGTTATATGACCCTAGGGCTGATAGAGAGGTGGGAAAAAAAGGAGGTTAGGAGGGAGGGAGGGAAGGAGGGAGAGAGGTTGATTAGAATACTACTTTGCACATATAGCACAAAGTTTATCAGCAGACAGTCTCCATGTCTGTCAAAGAGATGTGTGTTTTTCTAAATATTTTAAGGACGTTTGTTAATACATTAAAGACCTGCCCAGTTAATCACTTCTGCAAAGACACCCTTTTCTTCCTAAATAAGGTACCATTACAAGATACAGTAATACATTTATCTTAATTCACTCTACCGTTTATTTCCCCCTCCTTTCTGAAGTTTCTGTGCAGCAGAATTGTAGGGGCCAGAGTTTCCAGGAGATGGCGCTCTGCATCTGCACAGTAAAAGGGTAAAATCCGGGAGGGAATCAATGACTGATTCTGCACACTTTGTGGCTCAAGACAGTTTATGATAGCGGTTTCTTATTATTTTCAAACTCAGTAAAGGTTGCGTTTCTTTACAGTGTGTCACTCTCACTGTCTCCCTTCCTTGTGATGGCATTGGGATCATCCAGGTGATACCATGTAATGTACCTTCCAAGTCAGCTGATTAGTAATTTTAATTCTACTTGCGATGTTAATTCTCCCTTTGCCACAGAACAGAATACATCCACAGGTAGCTGTTTTATGCCTTCTTCCCTTCTTGATTACTCTCATGAAAAATGTGTTGGATGTATTAGTCTTTAAAATTTCCCAACTCCAACTTTATCCATTCAATTGTAATTTGCTACCTAGTTTAAAATTGATTTGCCACTCCATTTTATTTTTTTATACTTTTCTCTGTGTATAAATGTGTGTGCATGCACATGTATGTGTACAAGTGTGTTCACGTGCCTGTGCAGCCAAAGGTTTATGTTGGTTCTCCACCTTCTATTCCTCAATACTGCCCCAGAGATAGGGTTTCTTTGTGTAATCCTGGCTGTCCTGAAACTATCTCTGTGGACCAGGCTGGCCTGGAACTCAGAGATCCACCTGCCTCTGCTTCCCTAGTGCTGGGATTAAAGGTGTGTGCCGTCATATAACCGGCTTTCCACCTTGGATTTTGAAATAGGGTCTCACTGAATCTAGCATTCCCACATTCAGCTGAAACAGCTGGCCAGAGAGCTCCTAGGATCTGCCTGATTCTACACCCAAACCCTAGGGTCACAGACATACCACAATGCTCTGCTTTTATACAGGTTCTAGGGAACTGAACTCAGGTTCATTACTTACAGAGCCATTTCCCCATATCTAACTATATTCTTTGTATTTCCCCTTTTCTACTTTCTTTACATTTAATTTAAGAAGGATCCTTACGCCACTGCATTTTCAGCCTTTCTTTTCTACTATACGCACTGTAAGCATCTTTCAATGTTGGCTCTAATTCATATCACAAGTTGTTTATTAACATGTAATTTTGATTAAAAATATTTTATGTATGTAGATGGTTTGCCTGTGTGTCTATCTGTATATCACATGTGTGCCTGGCGCCCATGGTGGACAGAAGAGGATGTTGGGTCCTCTGGAACTGGAGTTATAGATGGCTGTGAGTCTTTCTGTGGATGCTGGAACTCAACCACAGGTCTTCTACAATAGCAATAAGTGGGTACTCGACTCTGCCCTCTGTCCTGAGGTGGGTACTCGAGCCTCAGGTGAGTCTGGGCGCTGCTCTGCTCTGCTCCCTAACCTTCCCCATCAACCCCTGCTTACTTCTGCCTGAACATCCCCTCCCTCTGACAAGAGTGGACCCGCCCAGACTGGGAAGACCCACCCTGAATCCAGACACACCTCACCCTTGTCCACCCACTGCCCTCTGCCATCCAGCTGCCACCAGAGGCTGAGCCCTCTACCTGCCACCTGAGAGAGGGAGAGACCCCACCTGCACTCACTGGAAGAAGGGATGGGAAGAAAATAGAGTAAGAACACACTCAACAACAGAAAGACCAATATGATACCACCAGAATCTAGGGACTCCACACCAGCAAGATTTGAAAAGCCCAACACAGAGGATGAGGAAGAGATGGACCTCAAAAATTATCTTAGGAAGATGATAGAGATCTTTAAAGAGGAAACAAGAAAATCCCTTAAAGAAATAGAAGAAAAAACAAGCAAAAAATTACATGAAATGGAGGAAAAGACAAACCAAAAAATTCAAGAAGTAAACAAATCTCTTAAAGAATCTAAAGAAAGCCAAGAAAAAACCAAACAAGTGAAGGAAGCACTCGAAACAGTTCAAGGCATGAAAGCAGAAATAGACACAATAAAGAAAACACAGAATGAGGGGATGCTGGAAATAGGCTGGATCAGGAACTAAAGATGTGATTATAACCAACAGAATTCAAGAGATAGAAGAGAGAATCTCAGTTGCTGAAGACTCTGTAGAGGATATACAGACATTGACCAAAGAAAATCTCAAGTCCAGCAAATCCCTAACACAAAATATCCAGGAAATATGGGACACCATGAAAAGGCCAAACCTAAGAATAATAGGTATAGAAGAAGAAGAAGAAGAAGAAGAAGAAATACACAGAAAACATTCAACAAGATCATAGAAGAAAACTTCCCCAAGCTACAGAAAGATATGCCTATGAAAGTACAAGAAGCTTACAGAACACCAAGCAGACTGGACCACAAAATGAAGTCCCCTCGACACATAATAATCAAAACACCAAACCTACAGAATAGAGAAAATATTAAGAGCAGCAAAGGAAAAAGGCCAAGTGACATATAAAGGCAGACCTATCAGAATCACACCCGACTTCTCAATGGAAACTTTGAAAGCCAGAAGGTCCTGGATAGATATCCTACAAATACTAAGGGAGCATGGATGTCAACCCAGACTACTGTACCCAGCAAAACTTTCAATCACTATATATGGAGAAAACAAGATATTCCATGACAAAACTAGACTTAAACAATACATATCCACAAATCCAGCACTACGAAAAGTTCTGGAAGGAAAACTCCAACCCAACAAAGATAACTATACTCGAAAAAACATAGGCAATAGTTAATCCAATTTTACCAAACACGAAAAGAAACAGGAGGGTAAAATGCACACACAATGACACCACCACCAATAAATCCAAAACAAAAAGAGCCAACAATCAATGGACATTAATATCCCTCAGTGTCAATAGTCTTATCCTGCTCATAAAAAGATACAGGTTAAGAATAGATACGAAGACAGAATCCATCCTTCGGCTGTATACAAGAAACACACCTCAACTTCAAAGATAGGCGATACCTTAGAGTAAAGGGTTGGGAAAAGATTTTCCAGTCAAATGGGCCCAAGAAACAAGCTGGTGTAGCAATCCTAATATCTAACAAATTAGACTTCAAACTAAAATCAATCAAAAGAGATGAAGGACATTTCATACTCAGCACAGAAAAAGTCCATCAAGATGAAGTCTCAATCCTGAACATCTATGCTCCAAATACGAAGGCACCCACATTTGTAAAAGAAACATTACTAAAGCTCAAACCCCACATAAAACCAAACACACTTATAGTAGGAAACTTCAACACCCCGCTTTCACCACTAGACAGGACCACCAGACAGAAACTTAACAAAGAAACAAAGGATCTAACAGAAGTTATGACCCAACTGGGTTTAACAGATATCTATAGAACATTCCATCCAAACACAAAAGAATATACCTTCTTCTCAGTGCCACATGGCACCTTCTCTAAAATTGACCACATAGTAGGCAACAAAGCAACCCTCCACAGATACAAAAGAATTGAAATAACCCCCTGTATCTTATCAGATCACCATGCTTTAAAGCTAGAATTCAACAGCAATACAAATTGCAGAAAACCTACAAACTCGTAGAAACTGAATAACACACAATTGCACCATTCCTGGGTTGAGGAAGAAATACAAAAAGAAATTAAAGACTTTCTAGGATCTAATGAGAATGTAGCCACAACATACCCAAACTTATGGGACACTCTGAAAGCAGTGCTAAGAGGGAAGTTCATAGCACTAAGTGCCCACATGAAGAAACTGGAGAATAGTCACATTAGAGAATTGACAGAACAACTGAAAGCTTTAGAGCAAAAAGAAGCAAACTCACCACGGAGGAGTAGACGCCAGAAAATAATCAACCTGAGGGCCGAAATCAACAAAGTAGAAACTAGGAAAACAGTACAAAGAATCAATGAAACAAAGAGTTGGTTCTTTGAGAAGATCAACAAGATAGACAAACCTCTATCCAAACTAACCAAAAGGCAGAGAGAGAGAGAGAGAGAGAGAGAGAGAGAGAGAGAGAGAGAGAGAGAGAGAATGCTAATTAACAAAATCAGAAAAGAAAAGGGGGATATAACAATGGATACTGAGGAAATCCAGAGAATCATCGGGTCATACTTTGAAAACCTGTACTCCACATAATTTGAAAATCTAAAGGAAATGGACAGTTTTCTGGATAGGTATCACTTACCAAAATTAAACCAAGAACAGATAAGCAGTTTAAATTGATCTATAACCCTTAATGAAATAGAAGCAGTCATCAAAAGCCTCCCAACCAAAAAAAGTCCAGGGCCTGATGGCTTCACTGCAGAATTCTACCAGAAACTCAAACAAGAGCAAATACCATTTCTCCACGAATTGTTCCACACAATAGAAGCAGAAGGGAAATTGCCAAACTCTTTTTACGAGGCTACAATCACTTTGATACCCAAGCCACACAAAGATACAACTAAAAAAGAGAACTAAAGACCAATATCCCTCATGAAGATTGATGCAAAAATACTCAACAAAATATTGGCAAATCGAATCCAAGAACACATCAGAAAAATCATCCACTATGATCAAGTAGGCTTCATCCCAGGGATGCAAGGATGGTTCAACATACGAAAACCCATCAATGTAATCCACCATATAAAGAAACTGAAAAAGAAAAACCACACGATCATTTCACTAGTTGCTGAAAAAGTCTTTGACAAAATCCAACATCCCTTCATGATAAAGATCTTGGAGAGAACAGGAATACAGGAACATATCTAAACATGATAAAAACAATACACCCCAAACCAACAGCCAACATCAAACTAAATGGAGAGAAACTCAAAGTGTTTCCTCTAAAATCAGGTACAAGACAAGGCTGTCCACTCTCTCCATATCTCTTCAATATTGTACTTGAAGCTCTAGCTAGAGCAATAAGACAAGAAAAGGTGATCAAGGGGATACAAATTGGAAAGGAAGAAATCAAACTTTCACTATTTGCAGATGATATAATAAGTGACCTGAAAAACTCTACCAGGGAACTCCTACAACTGATAAACCACTTCAGCAATGTAGCAGGATACAAAATTAACTCAAAGAAATCAGTAGCCCTACTATATACAGATGATAAATGCAATGAGAAAGAAATCAGAGAAACATCACCCTTCACAATATTCCCAAGCAACATAAAATATCTTGGGGGTAACACTAACCAAAAAAGTGAAAGACCTATACAGTAAGAACTTTGAGTCTTTAAAGAAAGAAATTAAAGGAGATACCAGAAAATCGAAAGATCGCCCATACTCTTGGATAGGTAGAATCAACATAGTAAAAATGGCAATCTTGCCAAAAGTAATCTACAGATTCAACGCGATCCCCATCAAAATTCCAGCACTGTTCTTCACAGACTTTGAAAGAACAATACTCAACTTTATATGGAAAAACAAAAAACCCAGGATAGCCAAAACAACTCTGTACAATAAAGGATCTTCTGGAGGCATCACCATCCCTGACTTCAAGCTCTATTATAGAGCCATAGTCCTGAAAACAGCTTGGTATTGGCACAAAAATAGACAGATAGACCAATGGAATGGAATTGAAAACCCTGATATTAACCCACACACCTACAAACACCTTAATTTTGACAAAGATGCTTAATCTATACAATGGAAGAAAGATAGCATCTTCAACAAATGGTGCTGGCACAACTGGATTTGGACATGCAGAAGATTGCATATCTGTTACCATGCACAAAACTTAAGTGCAAATGGATCAAAGATCTCAACATAAATCCAGCCACCCTGAATCTTCTAGAAGAGAAATTGGTAGATACCCTTGAACGAATTGGCACAGGAGACTGCTTCCTGAACATTATACCAGGAGCACAGACATTGAGATCTGCAATTAATAAATGGGGCCTCCTGAAACTGAGAAGCTTCTGTAAGACAAAGGACACAGTCAGTAAGACAAAACGACAGCCCACAAAATGGGAAAAGATCTTCACCAACTCCACATCTGACAGAGGGCTGGTTTCCAAAATATACAAGGAGCTCAAGAAGCTAGCCACCAAAACACCATACAATGAAATTAAAAAGTGGGGTGCAGAACTAAACAGAGATTTTTCAACAGAGGAATCTGAAATGGCTGAAAGACACTTAAGAAAGTGCTCAAAATCCTTGGCCATCAGAGAAATGCAACTCAAAACAACTCTGAGATACCACCTCACACCTGTCAGAATGGCTAAAATCAAAAATACCAATGACAACCTATGCTGGAGAGGATGCGGAGAAGAAGGAACACTCCTCCATTGCTGGTGGGAGTGTGAACTTGTAAGACCACTTTGGAAATCAGTATGGCGGTTGCTCAGAAAAATGGGAATCAATCTACCTCAAGATCCAGCCATTCCTCTCTTGGGTATATACCCAAATACTGCATGTCCATACAACAAGGACATATGTTCAACCATGTTCATAGCAGCATTGTTTGTAATAGCCAGAACCTGGAAGCAACCTAGATGCCCCTCAACTGAAGAATGAATAGGGAAAATGTGGTACATTTATACAATGGAGTACTACTCAGCAGAAAAATGCAATGGAATCTTGAAATTCGCAGGCAAATGGATGGAAGTAGAAGAAACCATCCTGAGTGAGGTAACCCAGTCACAAAAAGACAAACATAGTATGTACTCACTCATATATGAATTTTAGAAATAGAGCAAAGTTTATCAGCCTACAATCCTCTTCACTAAAGAAACTAGGAAACAAGAAGGACTCTAAGGGAAAAATTCATGGACCCCAGGAATGGGAAGGGGCATGAACTCCTGAGCTAATTGGGAGCATGAGGGTCGGGGAGAGAGAGCTGCCAGAATGAAAGGAGGAGAAGAGGAGGGGAGAGGAGGAAATGGAGGAGCGGATATATTGAGTTGGGGGAAGAATAGAGGAGAGCAGGATGAGAGATACCATATTAGATGGAGCCATTATCGGTTGGAGGAGAGACCTGGCACTAAGGAGATATCCAGAGACTTACAAGGATGACACGAACTGACAATCTAGGCAATGGTGGAGAGGATAACCTAAATGTCCTTCCTCTATAATGAGACTGATGGCTACTTTTTATGCCATCCTCGAGTTCTCATCCAGTGGCTGATGGAAATAGAGGCACCCACAGACACTTGCAGAGTGGGAGGAATGAAGATCAAAGGGGTCGTTACCAGGCTGGTGAAACCCCACAGAAACAGCTGGCCTGTACAAGTGGGAGCACATGGACCCCAGACTGCTGTCTGGGAGGCCAGCACGGGACTGATCCAGACCCCTGAACATGGATGTCAATTAGGAGGCCTCTGCAGTCTAGGGGGGCCCTGGTTGTGGATTAGTATTTTTCCCTGGTGTAAGAAGGGACTTTGAGAGCCCATCCCATGTGAAGGGATGCACTTTTGGCCTGGACACATGGGGGAGGGCCTAGGCCCTGCCAAGGATGATGTGGTGGACTTTGGGGAGCCACCATCAAGGGTCCTACCCTGCCTGGGGAGTGGAGGATTGATGGGGTGGGAAGGGAGGGGAAAGAGGGAGGGTTGGAGAGAGGGGAGGGAGAGGGAGAAGGGATTGACATGTGAAGCAAGCTTGTTCCTAATTTAAACTGATTAAAAAATTAAAACAAAACAAAGCAAAAAACAAAACACAACAAAAAACATTTCATGTATATAAATGGTTTGCCCATGTGTCTATCTGTGCACCACGTGTCCACCTGGTGTCCACAGTGGACAGAAGAGGGTATTGGATGTTGGGACACCTGGAACGGGAGTTACATATGGTTCTGAGCCTTCATCTGGATGCTGGGACTCAAACCCAGGTCTTTTGCAAGATCAACAAGTGCTCTTAACCATCGAGTGTTGTTTGGGAGGTTCTAGAGATGAGCTTAGCAGGAGTGGGTCTTCGGGGATAACTTGAATCTTGATTCTTTCTGTCTCTTGCTCTGCTTCCTGTCTGTAATGAGATTAAATGGATCCCCCCTACCCGACTGCTCATGCTGCCATGATGCGATTCCTTATATGGTCGCTACATCAGTAGAGCCGAGAAATCATGAACTAAAGTCTCTGAAACTGTGAGTTAAATAAATCTTTTCACTCTTAAGTTTCTATCATGTATGTTGAAACAGTAACACTGGAATTGACAGACAGTAGACAAAGAAATGTCACAGTGAGTAGGCATTTCTAATTAGACATAGAAGACATCCTCAGAACCCTAGTGATAAAATGGTGTAATAGTCATTCAAAAATAAAATTATCTTAAACAGTTTGGGTTTCTATCACAAGAACATGAGAGCATATATAATATAGACAACACACAATTGTTGCTCTGAAGTCTGAAGGCTGGGTAGCCAAAGATCCGGTTTCAAAGCTTCTACCTGCTTGCCTTTTTTGCAAGTGGTGCTTTTTTGTTGAATGCTGCCATGTTGGAAAGGGCAGAAACTTCTCTGGGGTGGGAGGTCTTATAAGGTCACCATTCTTATTCATTAGCCCCATCCTCAAGGTATAGTTATTTCATCAACTATTATTATATGGAAAACTAGGTTTCAACATATAAATTTTGAAATACCTTAGCACAAATAGACAACCAAGTAGAATGGTGTATCTAGTGATATCACACAAAATCCATACAAATAGCTTTTCATGCATCATTGCTCAATTTCTGACTTTATGATGATGTCAGAAAATGCCATTTGGTAGACACCAAACATTGAATTTTGAATATTTTTTTTGGGTCAATGACACAAAGTTTAATACTGTTTTGTAATACTAAGCAGTAGCAGGGAATTGTAGCCACCAGTTAGCACCACACTCAGAAGGTAAATGTTGAACACCCTTTAATGCACTGTGTTGCTGAGCTAAGTTGCTCAAGCTAAGTATATTAAATTTATTTTTATCTGCATGATAGTTCCAGTGTGCAGTGGGTGAGGTGGGGGTGGTTCCCTCGTAAGTTGAAGAGCAGTTTATTTTGTATTTGAGCATGGCTTCTGGCGCTAAAATCTCTGTGACTTCCTAAGTGATAAAAATAACAGGAACACCTTGTGTTGTAATATTTGGCCTTCTGTTCTCAGCTCCTGAAATATCTCCATGTCTTTCACTGTTAATAACAGACTTCAAACACACCCTACTTCATACTGTTAGAACTTTCAGCCTCTTCCCTCCCTCCCCAGTCTCTGGGAAGATAGGAGAGAGACTGGAGGTTGAATTAACTCATCAACCAAGAGGTGATGACTTAATTAAAATCATTGCTGTATTATGAATCTTGCACTAAGATTCTCAAAAAAAAAAGAGGAGTGCTACTGGAATGGTGAATAAGAACACACTTGTGTCCTGGCAAAATGGCTCTGCTCACACTCTGTAGGAACAGAAGCTGGCAGTTATGGCAAAGTTACGTTAAATTGTAGGACACTGCCAGTGTCCATTAGAAATGCAGGGGATTCATTTGTGTGGGGAAGCTCATACCTTTAATATCAGAGATTTTGTGTGTGTGTGAGAGGAAGAGCAATGATTTTCCCTTTTCAATATATTATAAAACAATATCACAAATAAAAGGATAATTTCTTTTTATAGCAAAGCATATCAGGAAAGTTTACTCTTTGAAGAAAAATAATAATCAATACTTTTCCTCAACAGTGTATTGTGAGTGGCTTCCCACAATAGATTAGGGGCCTTAATATAAAAACATCAGCATAATGAAAGCAACCCAAAATTATGTGTACAGAACCTAACAACCAGAAGAATTGGACAGGTGCAGTCCGCATATGAACCAGTGAGAAGCTGTAAGTTAATCTGTTACAGCATATATTTGATTGCTTTAGAAAGTAGTAGGGTACTATTAGCTTCAAAGTCTCTGAAGAATTACCTGCAGCATGTGGTGAGATTGAACTCTAAAGGAATAACCTTTCATTCACTCACAGCATTTACTCTGCATTCCTTTTGTGGTGGTTTGAAAGAAAATGACCCCCAAAGGAAGTGGCACTATTTGTTGGAGTAGGTATGGCTTTCTTAGAGTAGGTATGTTAGAGGTAGTGTGTTATTGTGGAGGTGGCCTTTGAGATCTCCTAGGTTCAAGCTATACACAATGAGTTAGACCATGTCCTGTTGCCTGGGCGTCAAGATGTAAGAACTCTCAGCTCCTGTTCTAGCACCATGTCTGCCTGCATGCCACCAGGTTGCACCATGACGATAATGGACTACACCTCTGAAAATTCAAGCCACCCCTATTAAATATTTTTCCTTTATATGAGTTGCCATGGTCATGGTGTCTCTTCATAGCAATAGAAACCCAAACTAAGACACCTCTCCTCTTGTAGGTTACTCTAAATCTGGAACAAAGAATTCTATATTGCCCTCTGAGTAGGGGGTCAGGATTACCAATTCTTTTAATTCCTAAACACTTATTGGAATTGTTTTAACTTCCTATTATTGATATGATAAATGACTACAAACTTAATTGCTTAAAACAACACACATTTATTCAATTTTTGGAACTCTGAAGTCAGAAATAAATGTTTTAGGGATAAAATCAAGTAGCAGCGTGGCACCAAGGAAAATTAATTTCACTCTCCTTCTTAATTTCTAGTGGCCTTCTGTATTTATTGGCTCATGAACCTTTGATTCATCTTCAAGGGATATCACTCCAATTACTGCTTCCACCATCATACAATCATTTCCTCTTCTATAGTCCATTCACCCCCCATCTTATAAGGACATTTGTCCTTTCAATTAGGACCCACCCTGACAATCAAAAAATAGACTTCCATTAATAAGATTCTTAATCACATTTTCAATGTCTCTTGTGCTATCTACAGCAGCATTCACAGATTCCAGATATTAAAATAAAAACCCTTGGGAGACTATTACAAGGCTAGAAATTGAAAATTGGAAGAGAAAAATAACGAATCATTTTACAATGGTCATGATTTTAAGGGTCTAATGGTATGGTTAGGAGTCCTTCACTGAAATGAAGACACAGCCCCTGTTGCTATCTCAGGAATCTCGGGTCAGTGTGGAAACAGTGTATGAAAGCAAGTTCCTCATATGCTTGGTGTGTAATTTTGGATCTTGAATAGAAAATGATCCTCCAGAGACTCTTCTACATCTAGAAACTATTACACAAATTTTTATTACAGCACATATAGTAAGTTAATATCTTATTGTGGTAATCCTGTCTTTCCTTGCAGTGAGTCATACACAGTTGCCTGGAGGACATATGGCGTGATCCTAAAAATAAAGAAGAAGCCTGTTACACATGCTGGGGGAGATTATCTTAATACATCTTCCTAAAAGTCACTGCCAAGAGAAAAACCCCTTCACACTGGATCCCCTTCTCTGGCTCCTTGGGGTCACATTCCCATGTTGACTCTGACTCTGGATGCCAAGGCCCCCAATGATAAATTAGAAAGTACTCCTTTCCCTCCTCCCCAAATTTTACTCATTGCCTTACCACTTAGCAAGGCTCAACAAAGTTAAGTTCTTTATCCTAGGCATTAGTAGGAGTAATAGTCTTTTGAAGGCATTTTTTTGGAGTCTGTATCAGCTCCACTTACCATAAAATTGTGATATGGTAGAACATGACTGACCATGTTTTGCATTGCATCTGCCTTGGCCACTTTTACATCTTGAATGTTTTGAGAAATCACAGACATTACAGGTCAGACCTGTATTTGTTGAGTAAGGAGAGAATAGGATATTTAGGATGAACTGTAAGGCTATGGGAACGAGTGAGTATAAGATCAAAGAGAGGCTTCAGTGTTACACATAGAATATACTGTCCATTTACTCCATCAGTAAAACCCTGATATTAACCCACACACCTATGAACACCTTAATTTTGACAAAGATGCTTAATCTATACAATGCCTGTTTGTTCACTTATAAGTAATAATTATTGAAAGCATATGGAAAGATGTGCGCAGGTTAGAGGCAAACACAGTGCAAAATTTTATGTCAGGGTCTTGAACATTCATGGATTTTGGTATCAGGAGTAGATCTGGAGCGAGTTCCCTTTTATAATACAGTGAGATGGCTAAACACTACACATAATCTGCACTTCGATTTCTTTTTTAACAATATATGATGCAAGCAAAATATTCCATTGTAGCTTGTAGCATGCTTTAATTAATAAATTCCTTATATACATTTATTTCTACTTTTTTATATTACTTTCCACAGTAAACAATCCTGAATGCTATTCATTACAATATAATGAGTTTGTTAGTATATAATTTCATTTGCATGTGATTATATATCGAAGATGATTTCATATAATCAGAATTGCTGGATAAAAAATAAACTATCATTTTGACAGATTTGAAAGATGCACTTTAAATGAAATGAAACTATTTATACTCTTGCTATCAATTTTTAGGAAATTCTTATCTCACTACATCCAGGACACTGTAGCATGTTATTTAGTTTCTAAATGCTGACAATCTGATAGGTTCTTTTAATATTACTTCTCTTTGCTATATAAGGAGTGACACTGAGCACATTTTTATATATTTAATAGTTATTTGTAGTTACTGTGGTAAACTTTTGATGTCTTGGACTTATTTTTCCATTAGATTATTAGTGTATTTAAAATTTTTTTATTGTAAGTCATTGTATGTTAGGGACATTAGGCATTTGTTCATGACATGAATTGATTTTTTGCTTTTTACTATGAGGATTTTTTTGATTTTTCTTTCTTTATATTATTTTTTGAGATTATAATATAATTACTTCCTTTTCCACCTTTGAGCTCTCCCATATGGCCCTCCTTGCTCTCTTTCAAATTCATGTGTTCTTTCTTTTAGGAACTTTTGGGTTTTGAGTTATAGTTAGAAAGGTCTTTCCCAAATTGATAAAAGAATAATCCTACATTTCTCTAATATTTTATGGTTTAACATTTCTTAATGGTAAAAGGGGAAAATAGAAACACCATTGTACCTTGAATACATTTAATCAGTAGAAATCCTGGGAATTAGTCATTAATTTTCATTTAGTCATGAGGGAGAGCTATGTGTTAAGGCTGACTTTGAAGCAGAGTGTGCATTCACTGGTGTAAGATGGAGACTCAGCAGAGAGATCTGCCTGAGGAGGAAGGCTCACTATTTTCAGCTATAAATGGTAAGTGGAGCCTTGGAAGTGGGAGGGGATCTGTGTGAGTAGTATTGAGCTTTGTGAGCAGAGGTTAATCAGGTAAAGAAAGATTCTTTCTGACTGAACACCTGCAAAATACATGGAGGAGAAATAATGAGACAAAGAAAGGGGAAGGAAAAGGGTGTTGTGCAGGGCACAGCATAATAATGTTTCAAGAGAGGGGGAAATAAAATGGAAACCGATGAATAAAATCTCAAAAACTGGAGGTCTGAAAATTGCTGTCCTGTTTCTCTACAGTTCCTCTCTTTTCTTCTTGATTAGTATGTCACATGATCTCTCTAATGCTTAGAACCTCAGTCTTCAGATTTGAGCTGCGACATCTGAGTGTGACTGGAGGACAGTGGTTTGTTTAGATAATAGCACCTGAACACCTCCCTCCACTCCCACGGTGGAAACTCACCCTCCACGAACCAGAGAAAAGATAAGGTCACGATGAGCAGTGTGCAGATTTTTGTTGCTAGATTCATGTTGGTGGATTATAGATGGTGGCTTGAGGTACAGTAAAGGATGGCCACTCGGTCCTTTTATATAACTGGAGAACAGGAAGAAACCTCCAACATCGGCACAAGGAGGAAATGCCCTTTTCTTTTTCAAAAAGCCAGATATATGATAATGTGGGAAGCACAGGCTGCCCAGCTGGCTAGCTACAGTTGAGTCTGATAGCTTCCCTCCCTTATCTCATCTCTTGTGCGTGCAAGTGTGTGAGGTGTAGTTTTCTGGTCCTTCAGAGACCTCTCTATATACTAAGTGGGAAATGTCTGCTCATCCCAGGATTCAGAAATTTCAAAGGCTTCCAGAGAAGGAACATGGAGCATGAAGGTTTCCTGACAGCTTATTCCAGTGTTGGAACTTTCTCCAGTTTGAGTCATAGGAAAGGGGAGTCTTTGAACCTAAAGGTCAACACACAACTACCTAACTCCTGCCTTCAAACATCTCCATCTCCCCACTTAGAGAGTTCTAGTGCTCATCATGCTGAAAGTCTGGGGTATCTGGAAGCCTGGGGTATCTACTGGAAGTCTGGGGTATCTCAGGTTCCCAGAAGATTTTACAGTTGGGAAGTTCAAGGTGAAGGAAGAAATGAGGGTGCTTCTTTAGAGGCATTTCCAGTGAGCTCCTTCTTGGGGTCTGAGTATTTGCTCTCCTGCCCTTCTGGAATTAAAACCAGGACCATTCCTCCACCACCCTCAGCCCTGTCTCACACAATGTACTCTACAGAAATGAAATAGCCTGGTACCAGCCTCACCCTGAGCCATTCAACTCCATTCTAGACAAACTTCTAGAAGAAAATTTCTTGCTTGTCGTCCTCGTGGTCTCCCCAACTTCTCAGGGAGATATACTTCCTTCATGAATGCTGCCATCTCTGGTGGGGTGCATTGTCCCCACCCCATTCCAGTTGTTCCAGGTCTCATTACCGTTCTTTCCCAGATGACCTTGTCTTTGTGTAGCTCCATTGTCTGGGCTTCCTTTCAAACCAATAACCACAAAGGTCTTTTCTGTTTCCTTGTTGGCCTTTTCCTGTGTGGTTAGGTGTGTGACATTTCTAAGACCTCAACAGACGGGGCTGTCTCCCTGTCCTTCTGCATATCTTTCACATACTGGGTCCTAAAAACAACTCTGGAAAGTATGTGTAATAGTTTACATTTCTCCAAATGAAATGTCCAGTTCACACACCAGCTAGCAAGTTACAGATGATGTGAACCCAAGATGTCTATATCAAAGTTATATCTGAGGTAAATTTACAAATCATACATTTATTTCTATTAGTGGGATTTTTAAAATGTATTTCTCAACCCTTGAGAAAAATATTAATTTTTAATCAACTTCCTGGAACTGCACCGTAGTGAACAAGGAATTCAATTCTATATTCTCAGAGTTATATACTTTGTATGAGTTTCCTATTGCTATGGTAAAAGTAACTTCAAACAGTGGCTTATGATGCCATGAATTACTCAAGCTCCAGAAGCATAGAATCTTATGGGGCTGCAGGAAAGATGTTAGCAACAGGCTAGTTCCTTCTGGAGTCATTAAAGAAGAAAATATATTTTCTTCCAATATCCCATAGCTAGTGACCCATTTCTCTGTCTTCAAAGCATATAACTTCAAAATCTGCTTTCATCATTATATCACATTCCTCATTCCATAATTAACCCCACTCCCAGATTCTGGTAATCAAATACATGGCTTTGCAAATGCTAGGCAAGTTCTCGACCTTTGAACTATGTCCTCAGCCCTCTACTTTTCTTCTATATTGTTATTTGTGAGCATATTTTGGGGCTCAACCACATGAAACATGATAACCTTTTATCCCACGTTTCTTAACATAATCAGATATTAAAAGTCCTTTGGGGTATATACAGTAACATACCCCAATAACAGAGATTGGGATAATAAAAATCTTCCAAAGTTATTACACACTTTTACCTATTTAGTACTGCCAACTGGATACAGCCTAGATCACTCGAAACATCTCAAATTGATAATTGTCTTTTTCAGGTTAATCTGTGGTCACATCTTGGTTGTTAATCGACTCAGAAGATCCAGACCACTGTGGGTGGCACCATTCCTATGCAGGTGACCCTGGGATGGATAAGTGTGAAGCTATGAGTCACACACACACACACACACACACACACACACACACACACACCCAGAGAGAGAGAGAGAGAGAGAGAGCAGAGAGAGAGAGAGAGAGAGAGAGAGAGAGAGAGAGAGAGAGAGAGAGCAGAGTTCCTTTCTTTATGGCTTCTATCTCCAGATTCCTGCCTTGAGTTCATGGCCCTTTCTTCAGCGATGGATCATAGGAGTGGGAGCCAAATAAATGCTTTCTTCCCTAAGTTGTTTTTAGTCATAGTTATTATGGCAACAGAAGGAAACTAAAACACTGTCCACTACACACTCTCAGTATGAAGATCATGACACCATCTCTGTTTGCCCAAATATTACCTCTGCAGTAAGGTGTGTCTCTCTCTGCTTGGTTTTCTTGAATACTCACACCCTTATATCCTCTTCATTTATGCATCAGCAAACATCTGCTTCTTTAAGTCTATCCAATTATTTAAAACTTCTATACTTTGACATTTGAGGTTCTTCTGGTGCCTTCATTAACTGTCTTTTTCACCCAACTATGTTTGTTCTTAGTAGTTTTCAAAGTCCTCTTTTTCTATTTGTTATGTTTTATTTTAATTAAAATATAATCATATCATTCTCCTTCCCCTTTCCTCCCCCAACTCCTTCTATGTCCTTCCTATCGCTCTCTCAAACTCATGACTTTACCTATATATATATATATATATATATATATATATATATAATATATATATATCACCCTGAGTTCTCTTAGTGTTGTTTGTGTGCATTTGATTTCAGGGCTGATAATCTGTACCCAGGATACCTCAACAATATGGCTGCCTATACAAGATGTAAACAATGAAAACACCAAAGACATGCTGACATGAAAGGGGGAAATGTCATGGGGACCTATTCTCAGACAAAGAACTGATGAGAGAAGAATTTGTCTTCCCCCAGGAATAAACTCCTTAATTGGCTATCTAATGCCAAGTGGTGAGCTGAAGTCCTTCTTTTGGAAGAGATCCTTCCCTGTCACTTCTGGTCCCTGACAGCCAACTATGCTCAACACACTGTGATCTTTTTAAGATGATTTCACTTTCTGTGAGGTCCTCAACCAGTGTCTTGGTTTAGCAGAAAGTCTCACACTTAGTAAAATGATCACTGATGGTTTACTGAATTGGAAAATTAGTCAAGGAGTAGAAATTTTAAGGGTAGAGACTTTAGTTCAACTTTAAGGAGAGTTTACAATAAATAATACAAATATACAATAGGGCACTTTGTGCAGTGGCTTTCCAGTGACTGTGGAATTAGGGTGAGCACTCTTCTGGAGTGCATGGGTAAATCAGGTAGGGATGCTGTGTTCTTGGAAATGTCCTTTCTGGAAAGTGATCTTATGATCTGTGACATTAGGTGACTAGTCTAAGGACACATCACAAAAGGGGACAGTGAGAACATCCCCCAGGGAGGCACATGATGAACATCTGAGAATACTTGATCCATGCCTCTATCTGTACTGAGTACAGTCTGTTTATCAATAATTCCTGGAAATGCAGGAGTAGCGGACAGTTGCCTGAGAGACAGAATCATATTGTTTTAAAACATGGCCATAAGAAAATATGATAGTTGAATGTGAAATTATAAGAAGAATTTTCTCTTGTTCATGGGAGACATACTGGATGCCATTGATAGCACAATGCTAGGATAAATCTGTTTCCTTGTGAAGTATTTGAAGAATGTTTACTTAGGAGGATGGCTATATCGGACTCCATCACTATAAGCATCTCCATTCTTTTATACTTCTACTAGGTTCTCAGCCTGTTGACTTCTCCACCAGTTCGTCCCTCCTCCATTGTAAGGATTGCTGGCTAAGTGAGAGTTCTTGGCTTGTGTTCCTTAGATAGTCTTCATAGCAACTCCACCCACCTGGAAATATAATCCTGCTTTCACATTTGTGCAGGTTATCACTAGAGGACAGGAGAACCACAAATCATAAAGACCCATGAGTTGGATAGTATCAAAATTAACTTTCTTCATCAATGAAATGGAAAGTGAAAAATACTAGTCACAGTCTGGGACTCCAACAGTTCAACTAGTATTGACAACTGAACTCTAATAATTTTCTTGAAAACCTATAAATAAGGACAAACATACCACTTAAAGTCACAGCTAAGAGCAATAAGATGAGAGAAGGAAATGAATGGGATAGAAATAGAACAATGAAGTCAAAGTTTCCCTACTTACTGATGATATCATTCTCTGTCTAATCAACCTGAAAGATGACTCACTAAACTCTAACAGCTGATAAACACTTTCAGCAAAGGAGAGACTATAAAATTAACACATCCAATCACTATATAAGGGCTTACATTTTCTCTGCAGCCTTGTCACCATTTGTAGTTTTGGTTTCTTAGTGATAAACAATCCAACTCGGCCCCTGGGGAGATGGCTCAGCAGTTATGAGCACTGGCTGCTTTTCCAGAGGACGGGGTTCAATTTCTAGCACCCACATTACAGTTCACAACTATCTGTAACTCCAGTTTCAAAGGATCCAGTGCCATCTTCTGGCCTCCATTGGCACTAGGTGTGTATGGTATACAGACATCCACTCAGACAAAACACCAATACACATAAAATTAAAAACAAAATCCAGTTGTGGTGAGATGCACACGTAACATAGTTTTCATTTTCAGTTTCTCAGTGGCTAAAGACAGTATATTAGCTTCTTTGTGGTTGCAGTGATAAAATGCAATTTAAAGTTGTTTGGGCTCATAGCCCCATGGTTCAGTCCATTACAGCAGGAAGTCATGGTGGCAGGAGCAGGGGGAAGCTGGTCACATTGCATCTGAAGTCAGGAAGCAGGGGAGATGAGGTCCCACGTTCCCATTATGTAGTCCAGGACCCAAGCACACAGGATAGTGCCACCATATTCCATTACCTGGTGTTTATTGTCCTCTCTTCTACTGAAGGACATCGCTGTTTCTGAGTTTTGTCAGTTATCAATAAAGCTGCTATATGCAACTATGTGTGGATGGCAAAAATTGTAAGTCCCTTTGCATGATGGCTAGATCAAAAGATAAGAATTGAAAGTATTTTTAATTGCTAAATTATCTTCCAAAATGGTTGTACTATTTGCATTTCCATCCAGGAAGATTAGATGAGAACCTACTTCCCTCTGCCTCTGGCTTGCCACCACCCATAGCTCAGTGGCTTGATCCAGGAGTGAGTTAATATATTCATTATGGTTTTCTGTTTATGTTCTTAAATCACACCAAGGAGACTTTTTATTTTAGAACTAATTCTTCCAATTAGGTCTGAGAGTAAAGGTTATTGTATTACATGCACTTTTGTGCCACTTGGTGGGTCGTGCTACTCCTTGCTTACGGCCCCACTTACAGAATGTATTATTTCATTGCATCCTCTGAGTTTGTATGTTGAACTCCTATCTCTAGTATGTTAGACAGTGACCATATTTGGGAATAGGATCTTTAGAGGGGTCATTATGACTAAATGGGGGCATATGGGTGGTACCTAACTCAATGACTAGTATCTCTGGAGAAGAGAACAGAAACTAGGGATTTGCATGTAGAAAGGAAAAGACACAGCAAGGTGGCCATCTGCAAGCCAAGAAAAGGAGCCTCCGAAAAGCCGACCCTGTCTGCCTTTTGATCTTGGACTTCGAGCTTCCTCAGGTTTCTGTGGTTTGAGCAACCAGTTCATGATATTCTGTCATGGCCCTAGCAGACTAATGTGGAGAACTGTCGTGGATATCTGAATGCTGTGTTTAAGGGTTGTGCCTGTTTGTTATGAGGGTCATTGTCTGAGTCTGAAGCCCTCTCCTAGGGCCTTGCTGAGGGAAGAGCTGATTGTTCCATATCTAGATAGGATACCTTGGCAGTACATGGGATCGTGCTTTTGGGACAACACAGCGAGATTGGCAGGCCTGGTGCAGCACTCTGAACTTGGGAACTGCCTGACTCTGGGTTTGGGCTGGGATCAGGTTCTTTTTTAATCTTTCTGGACCAGAGCTTGTGGGTATTCTAGAAGAAAACTACCTGAGCCTCAGAGCTTGCCTCTAAGAGGCATGGCACTCAGAGGCTCTCAGAACACCCCTAAGAGAAGGAAGGCCTGAGATGAAGTAAGGCTCCAGACACAGGTGTGGAGGTCCCTGCTGACCACAGCCCTGAGTGTGTCTTTGATTACTCTGGGGTGGGGAGGTATAGCTCCAGGCTCTTCATGACTGATAGTTAAGCTAATCTGTTTGTGTAGCTAATCTGTTTGCTCAGCTATCTGAAGGAATTCAGCCTGTTTTGAACCTCAGCCCATACTTCAAAGGCTGTCTAGAAGAAATTGTTCTTTATTTCCTGCCCACTCCAACATACAAACCATATTGAAACCTTGTGACCTTTTTCAGACAACTCCTACAGCTATCTCCCACTGCCAGGTTCTTTCCTTTACCATGCTAGACTGTCACCCATAAGCCTTGGGCTCCCGCACCATGATCTCTAAGAGTGGTCTCTGACTGGAGTCTTTTTTTTTTTTTCCGTCAAGATAAGGTCTCACTCTGCAACTCTGTCTATCCTGGAACTCACTATATAGGCTATGCTGTCCTTGGGTCCACAGTGATCTACTTGCCTCTGCCTCCTAAGTGCAGGGATTAAAGATGCACACTACCTCACCTAGTTCTGAGACCTGATTTTGCTAGAGATTCTATATGGCTCCTGAGAATCCCAAATGCCAAGAGTTCTATTACCTGGAATCTCTTACTGTATTGTGCATTGGCATAGGAGAGCAAGGCAGACCTGGGGTCACTTTTGCTGATGTAATGAATCCTAGACAATGATGCTGCATGGCAGTGTTTCTTCCCCCAGGATCCTGTTTAGAAATTTGTGCAAAAAGAAGGTCCACATGGTGGCGATACAGTGTTGGGAACTTGATCAGGTTCATTTTCTCTGTCAGTTAAAAGGCAGGAAAATCTTGAGTGCACCCACCAGGAGGCAGTGGAGAAATCTTCAGGCGCTGTAAACAGTAGCAGCCAGAATCAGCAGCTGAAGAAAGGCTTTTATTAGGGCTGAGGAAATGCATGCATGCAGCAGACACAGAGAAAAAGACCTTTTGCAAAATGGGTGGTGGCATTGATGGGGCTCAGAAAGACAGAAATTTCAGTGTCTTCTTAAGGGCCAGTTTTTTCTTTTAATTCATCATTTTTTAAATTTTATTTTACATACCAACCACAGTTCCCCCTCCCTCCTCTCCTCCCATTCCCCTACCTCTCTTCTACCTCTCCCCCATCCACTCCTCCGTCTCCATTCAGATGGAGTAAGGCCTTGCATGAGAATCAACAAAGCATGGCATATCAAGTTGAGGTAGGACCAAGCTCCTCCCCTCTGCATCAAGGCTAAACAAGGCATCCCACCATAGTGAATAGATAGGCTCCAAACAGCCAGCTCATGCATCAGGGATAGGTCCTGCTTCCATTGCTAGGGGCCCCACAAAAGGTCAAGCTACACAACTGTCAGTTCCATGCCGGCTCCCTAGCCGCCCATCCAGAGTCCGTGAGCTCCCATAAGCTCAGGTCACCTGTCTCTGTGGGTTTGCCCATCATGCTCTTGACCACCCCTACCCCCATAATCCTTCCTTCCTCTCTTCAACTGGACTCCCAGAACTTGGCCAGTGCTTGGCTGTGGATCTCTGCATCTGCTTCCATCAGGTACTGGATGAAGGCTCTACGATGACAATTAGGGTAGTCAGTCACCAATCAGATTATAGAGGAAGGCCAGTTCAGACACCGTCTCCACTGTTGCTAGGAGTCTTAGCTTGGGTCATCCTTGTAGGTTCCTGGGAGTTTCCCTGGCACCAGGTTTCTCCCTAACCCCATAATAAGATCCTGGGTTTTAAAAAATCTCTAAAGAGTTTTCCTCCTCTAATTTAGGGTTGGTCAATTTGAAAAAGATAGGATGGTCGGAAGGCTCAGAACTGTTGAATAACATGTCCTGAGTAGGCCTTGAACCAGTCCATCAGCAGAGGGCCTGCTGGTGGGAGTCAAAAGCATGCAATGCCTTTCTTTGTTTTAAGCTGCCAGGCTTTTGTCTCAAGCCAGGAGGGTGAGGAAGAAATAGCCATCTTGGAAATTCTCCACCGTTGTTACTTAGGGATGGACCCTCTTCCTATCTATCTGCTTACCAGGAATCAGACTGTCTAACTCCTAGTCAGTAGCTCATACAGATTTTCGTGGGCAGAAGAGGTAGTCAGAAGTCATACTGTGGATCTTTTTCCAGTCACTCTTCTCCAATGACTTGAACATAATTTCTGTAACTGCAACTGTGACAGTAGAAGCAGAATTGTTCTTGAGACCCTCCCCCCACCAAGTATGGTGGCTCCCATCAGATGGAGAGCTTGGGAGGCAGGAGGTTATGTGTTAGGACAGTCTGTGAGAGTCGACTCAGGGCAAAGCCTCTTACCCTGGCACACTGAGATCCTGCTGTCTCAGGCCAGACAAAGATGCAGGTGGGGGTCATGTAAGAAGCCTTGTAGAGAAACCTTCCTGAGGAAGTTAAGTGCAGATGTTTTAGGCTTCCCTGAATTCCATTTACCAAGTGAATATGTGACGACAATATGTCAGGGACATGGTAGACATGACCTGTGAAAAGAGGTGACTCAGAATCCCTACCTAAAACTAAATTTATACTCCAGACTTTCCTCACCTGGTCTCTGGCCTGATAACTGAGAGGAAATGGATCATGATCTTGCTCTGCCTTCGTGTTTTGGTGACATTTTAACTGACTCCTATTTCTCATGTGTAAAATAGATGCTAAACTCTATGGATTTTAATCCTAAATCCCTTATTTTACACAGATGACAAAATACTATTATCCATGGTACCTTTACACCACCCAAGGCCAACAGGTTTGGAGAGTGATTAGGAGAAGGGTCCCAAGGGCTCTGGCAGGAGGCTTCCCTTGGTTGATGGTACATGAGGAAATGGAGGTTAAAGGACTCTTTGCTGGCATCCAGGTGGGCAGGATAATGACCCAGGTGAGCGTAGCTGCCAGAGGATGCTTGGGTCCGAGGAGGTCTACAGGTAAGGAGACCTAAGTGCCCCGGCTCCATTTGCCTTGCAGACCTGGGAGTGAGGTGGGTTAGATGCTGTGGAGAAGAAGTATGACTGCTGGGACACTTGCTTCCTTTTTCTGTCTGTGTGGAGGCTCTGGTGGAGCCCCACCATGTGGCCTCCTCTCTGGCACACTGCTGTGTGATGGTTCTACTCTTCAGGTCTCCTCCCTATTTTCATTGAGTGCGAAGTACTTCCTTTGGGAGACATTAGTCTTAGTTTATTTCCCTCTGCTTCCCTACAGAGGTAAACACAGAGAAGCCTAACGTGGCTTCAAATCTACCACTTGGCCCTCCCTTGGCAACAGAGGGGTAATGGGTGAGGGGAGTCTCTGGGTAGGAGAACAGAAGGACAGAAAAGTTTGTCCTGCAATCCCTGGTGTAAAAAAGAGCAGTGAGGAATGACAAGGCTTTAAGTCAGAGCCAGTGTTGGGGATGAGAAGATTATACTTTCCAGACTGAGGAGAAGGCTCAAGGAAAGGCCAGGGTGATTCTGGAAGCTGAGATAAAGAGTTGGGGAGGGCAGGTTGGACAGCAAGTCCCCTCTCTGAGGGAGGGAGAAGGGTCTTCAGGTATCACAAGACTGTCTATGGTCTAAACAAACCTTGCTAGAATGAATGGTTTCAAGGGCAATCATGGGCATCTGCCCTTCCCAGGGTTCCCCTGACTACTGGTTTATTCATTGCTTGCTCAATTCACCTTCTAGAAGGAAGATGACTTTTTTTTTAAGACAGAGTTTCTCTGTGTAGCAGCTCTGGCTGACCTGGAACTTGTTTTGTAGACCAGGCTGGCCTCGAATTCACAGAAATTCTCCTCCTTCTGCCTCCTGAGTGCTGGGATTATAGGTGTGCACCACCACCACCCCAGCTAGAACCAATAATGTTTTAAGGTGATAAATTATACTGTAACATATTAAGCGCAAAAATCAGAACAACACATTTATTAATATTTCAACCAAACTTATTAACATGGACTTGTGATATATGTAGGGAAATAATACTGGATGGAAAGATGTACGTCATGTCTTAAAATTAGAGACAGAAAAGTGATTTTCATTTACCTTTATTTTGGTTTTTTGAGACATGTTTTCTCTTTATTGCTTTGGAAACTGTCTTGGAACTCTCTCTGTAGACTAGGCTGGCCTCAAACTCACAGAGATCCGCCTGGCTCTGCCTTCTGAGTGCTGGGACTAAAGGTGTGCGCCACCAATGCCTGGCTTCATTTACTTCTAAGCAATCTTGGTATAGTTCTAAATTTCCTATTACTCCTATTTTGGGAAACATGTTCAGAGTTGCCAGGAAAACTATAGAAGACGGGGGTTGTGTGGAGCATGCCATCAGCATATTTAATCATGGACATCTTTCCGGGCTGGGACAAGGGCTCTTTTGCTGGGAGGAATGAATTGATGCTCTTAGCTCAAACCCCCTTGGACTGTGCTGAATGTCACATGTTCCAAATGCGAGTCTCATAAAGGAGATCTGCAAACCAGCATGGGAATTCTTTCCTACAATGGCCTGTAAATTCTAGAGTCTAGTCAGGCTCATGGAGCTTTGTTGTCTCCATGGAATCTGCTAGTAACTGTTGTCTCTGCTAGGCAGAGAGAAACTCACTTTTATTGGTGGTGAGAGATTCCATTATGTTTTACTCACCATTGCTGTTATGAGCCTAGGGGAGAAGCCATCCAGACCAACCCTGGGAACCCAGTTCTAGACCTTAAATACAGAGCTGGACTGAAAAGATTAACATCTAGTTGAATCACACAGGTGTGGACATTTGTTGCCTTGGTGAAAAACTGTTTCATCTCTAACATTCCTTGGTCTTCATCAGTAAGACAAGGTCAGTTATTTCTAACCCACCATACTGTTAGAGAATTCAAAGACATAAACAGGCAACAACTCTGGAGAATGTCTAAATTTTCATTCTTAAATTGGGAATTGTTAAATGTAAGCTCCCATGCTTCGTTACTGGACCAAGTTGGAAGGGCTGCAGTAAGACTGAGGCTGTGGCATTTTATTGAGAACAATAAGACCTTTTTTGACTTTTTTATTTGAATTACAAACAAGATTGAATTACATGACAATCCCAGTTCTCTTCTCCCTCCCTTCCTCCCCTAACACCCCCAACTAAAACCCTACCTATCACATATACTTTCTTCTAATCTACACTTGACTCAACCTTTCTGCTCCCTCATGACCTCTGCATCCTTCCTCTTCTTCCCTTCTCATTCTCGTAGCTCCCTCCCCCCTCTTCCCATGTTCTCAATTTGCTCAGAGGATGGTGACCCTTTCCCCTTTTCCAGGGGACAAAGTGAGAACAATAAGACTTTTTAAAGCTTTATCAGAAACATAATTTAATGGCAATTGTCAGGCTCAATACAGTTGTAGTTGCTAGGATACTAGGATGTTTGCAAATTTTGCAGGGTACCCAGGATTAATGTCTAAGACCAATTGATCTCTTGAGCTTCCATGATTCCTTGACTTCTGAGGGACCATACAGAGAAATTCAAAGCAGCCTGAACACTTCACTGATCTCTCATAATAGGCAGGTATACTGTGCCCCCAAGGAGCCATGGACCCTCACCAGAAAAACCTATGATGCCTGTTTCTCAAGGCAGCTAGGGCAGATCAACTCCATGGTTCCCTACAGTTAAATGTGTTTCCTTCTCTTCCCCACCACCTAAGTACAAGTTCCTAAGTCCTAACAACTACCCCTGAGATTGGGCACACCTGTCATAGTTCTTTTTACCTTTAGAGTCACAAAGGCACAGAGTAGGCAGGCAGGACCCTCAGGCTTCCGTCTTAACTTTGTGTTTGGTGGGGTACCTTCCTAGCCAGTATGACAAGAGGGATTGCATTGGATGGTGCATGAATCAGGCTTTGGGAGCTTTCTCAGATTAAGTGAGTCTTCTCTCCACTCTCTCCCCACCACAGAAAAAACTGTCATTTCTACTGTCTATCAGCTCTGTAGTGACAACAATTTGCAAATTTGCGACCAGAAATTTCATTCTGTAAGCTTCTAATTAGAGGCTGTGATGGGGGATGTCCTTCTGTACACTGTGAATATATGTTTCTCTTATTGGTTGATGAATAAATTCGCTAGTAGCCAGGCAGGAAGTATAGGTGGGACCACCAGACTAGGAGAATTCTGGGAAGAGGAAAGGCAGAGACACAGTCGACAGGAAGACACCATGTAGCTACTGGGAAGGTGTGGGCCTTGAACTAACAGAGATGTTTGCCTCTGTCTCCCTAGTCGAGTGCTGGGATTAAAGGTGTGTACTACCACTGCCTGTCCTCTATGGCTAACTAGTGTGGCTAGCTTTGCACTCTAATCTTCAGGCAAGATTTGTTTGTTAGATAAACAAAATATCACAACTGTGGGCCTGCTCTGTAGCTAGGATTGACTTCCAGGCCCTTTCTGAACAGTGCCACCTGGCTTAATTTGTGCGTCTTCATCTTCAACTTCCCCTTGCCCTCACTGGGAAATTATTTTACTGGTCAAATGAACTCTGGTGTGAATTCTGATGCCCCTTTCTTTCTCTCTCTTTGGTTTAAAGTTTATCCTTTGTTTTTCTGAGTGTTCTCAATCCTGGTGTCACAGTAAGCCTGCTTTCATGCTACCATCTTGACTGGACTCTTTAAAATGCATGATTTTGTAGAAGAGAAACCACTTTGTCATAGGTTAAGATCTTTAGTGATGACAGAGAATCACCTGCTCGTGGATGGGAGGTACTGGGAAGAACGCAGTGTTCTGTATTCAACCTTGTGTGATGTTCCTGGCTACAGATTCATCACTTGGTGTAATCATGCAGACACTGTGGACTTATCCAATTGGAGGAACTGTAGAAATGTTAAAATATCAAGAGCATGAAGACAAAAGAAAGATTGTGAAACTATTCTGGGTTGGAGGGACTGGTTAGATGTGGTAACTAAGTGTGATATTGTAATCATTTTGAGTTATTCCATTACAGAAATGTTATTGAAAACTTGTTGAAACTTAGCCAGTAGATGATATAACATCATTGCTGTCATAATCTGTGACTGTGATGAGCATCTTGTAGATAGGGAGGAAACGTTCTTGTTTTTAAGAAACATGCTGAATGACTCAGGGCTTGTAAAGCATCATGCCATCAATTACCCTCAAACAGTCAACAGAAATAGTCTTTGTGGTATTAAAAATGACAAGACTTCAGTAGAAAAAGGTAAGTTTATATGATTTAGCCCAGAGCTTGGCTGCATTAAATACATTTAAAAAATGTAAACAAGACAGTATAAAAAGTTAGAATTGAAATGGCCCCAAACATTCATGAGGAATGTTCAAAAAGACTTGTCAAAACTTTCCCATATAGGAAAAGCACACTTTTGGAATTTGTTATGACATGGAACATTGACGGGAAAGATTTGTACACAGTAATAACAGGAAAATTGCTAAACCAATAAAAATCCAATACTCTAATATGGCAGGGAGGGAAAGGGTTCATTTCATTTTATACTTCTAAATCCCAATCTGTCATTGAGGAAAATTGGAGCAGGAACTCAAACAGGAATTGAAGCAGAAACTGTGGAGGAATACTGCTTCCTGGCTTTATGTCTCTGGCTCATGCCCAGGCAACTTTCTTATACAATACAGGGGCATCTGCCCAGGGATGGTACTGACCACAGTGGGCTTGGATCTCCTTTGTCAAATGAAATCAAGAAAATGTCCTACAGACATGCCCTTAGGCTAATAAGATCAATGCAATATCCTAATTGTTTTAGACTCCTTAACATAACTATGGGCTATGTCAAGTTGACAGCCCTCAAATGAAAATTTATTTCAATGTTTTTAAAATTTATTTTTCTTCAACTTTTCTTGTATAAGAATTTAATCCATGTGTAGAATCTCAAAAAATATTTATTTATTTATTTATTTATTTATTTATTTTGGTGGCACATGCACACAGGAGGTTGAGACCGGAGGATAGTGGGTTTTGAGGTCAACTTGGACTACACAATGAAGCCCTGTCTCAAAGCAAAGAAAAAAAATTACAAAAATCCCACTTTCAATCAATTCACGAAATGCAAAAGCTGATGTTTAAAAGTATGGGGAGTGGTTCACCACTTTAAACTTCTTGCTTCCTTAGCAAATATTGTGGCCCCATCCCGGTCACAGTCATGCCCACTTCAGTGCTAGCTCCAGCCAAGATTCTGCTTTGTCTCTGGGTGGATGCATGCACAGCCTGTTCCTTAACTTGAGACACGCTGTAGGTACAGCTGTGACCCAGCAGGTGTGTGAGCGAGCACACCCAGTATGCTGTCTGTGTCTTTCTGCAAGAACTGTTTTTCTTTTCTTTTTTCATTTTTTTGTCAGTTTCTTCTCTCCCATTCGGTGTCCCCTAAGGTGTCTGGCAGTCTAAGTCTAGAAGATGGCATCCCAACTTGCAGTTTCCAGGACAGCTCAGTTTCTTAGGCAGTGAATGAAGATCATGTAACAACTAACTAATTTATTCTCTTTCATTCTCAAAATTGGGGAAGTTTTTATTAGGTTCTTCATAGGACTTTTTAAAAGTTTATACAGTAAATTTAATAATGAATATTAATCAGTTCACACAATTTCCAAGACATTCCAATTACAGTCTGAAAACAGGCAGCCATGAAAAGTACTCAATTTCTATTGTGTCTTAGTAGTCACGCAATTCCCAATGTTAATCACAAGCATAGAGGGTCACCATTACATTCGGAAAGGGAGCCCTGCCACAAAGACCATGGATTTTGAGGTACCTTAAAACTCTGTACCTCTGTCTAAGCAGAGAAATACATTCCACATGACATCTCTTTCCTCATGTCACTCACTTCTCAACTCAGGACTGAGGTGTCTGGTACTGGTCACTGATGGATCCTGGATCAAGCAGACCCATTTTCTAGCTTTCAAAGAACACACGTGATCAAGTATGCTTCTCTTCACAGGACTTTTAATTCAAACTGAAAAACCAAATATTCTTAAATGACAATGGACACATGTAAATTCAAATAAAAAATTCATTCTGGAAGGGATGAGCCTTTCTTGTGTGAGCACAGACCAACAGCAACTTAACAACCCTAAGACTTTCTCAGTGGAGAGAAGAAAGGGCTTGCAGTGCACAGACAAACTTGAACCGAATAGAAGAAACGAATAAAGTTTTTAGCACTATATTCCATTATTCACAGGATATAGTGGTTTGGGACCGATGGGTCTCAAAATTCAGTTATAGTTCTCAATCTCACCAGGATTCCTGTGCATAGTCATTAAGTACATGACAATTGACATTTAGTCTGGAAATATAGAGAAATATCTCTAATTGTAAGGTTCTTAGAGGACATATTCATGCTAGATGCCAGAGGAAGGGGTTACAACCTTTGAAAGTTTCCAAACTAGGACTCCCACTTGTGAAGACTAGCAAAGATCATCACTGTGCCAATTGTAAGAAACAGCAGTTGAGTAATTGTACCCATTGCATCCAGGGCTGCAATAGAGCCTTGCCTATGTGAGTCCACTGAGAAAGAACACACTTGTATACAAGTATGTGAAGTGGTAGTAAAGGACTGAAGTTCTAGGCCCATTGTGCTCTACATGTTGACCTAAGGCTCATGGGAGATGCTATGGGGAGGATAAAGATGTCCCTGAGTGTGACCAATCTGCACCACAGATGAGGAACCCTGAAAGGCTTCCTGCTTAAGGGGCAGTGGGACATAATGGAAAAAAGCTTTGAAGGACAGGCCACTTTTATTTGGAGAGTGCATGTTGCAGTAGAAGGTGAAGAGATGGTTGGCAAAGGAAGAAAGGAATGGGGAAAGGTTAGGAAAGGAAGGAGACTAAATGTGCTATTGACGTATGTCTATAGAGGAGCAGTCATGGCCTAATTTGATCTGGGAATGCCACAGAGGCCAGAAGTCCTGTGTTTACTATGTCCTGTGAAAATGTGTGAGAATGCACTTTAGATGTCAAGAAAATCAGAATGATTGAGTCTGAAATTGGCCTGTCTGCCAAAGGAAAAAACTTTATGCATTCACAGAGCAAAATCTTCAGTGCCCACCTCCACTTTTTTCTATTTCTGCTTAATCACTGTGGTGGTCATTTTCCATTGTGACTTTTCCATTGAAGTTTTTCTGGTCCGCCTCAATTATCTAAGCTAGTGAAAAGTTCTTCGGTGGTCCCAGTTCATATCCTACTGTGCAGAGTTTCTTGGGACAGGTCTTTTAGTAGATAAAGATGCTAATTCTAGTAATAGGAAAAATCTATTTTTGCAAATCATCACCCCACCCCCCCACTCCCATCATCCCCTGCTCAAAGTATTATCCAAGCTGAAGGACCCAGGAAGGATGATGTGGAGTTAAGGAAGGAGCAGGGGTATCTTCCATTTGTATGAGTCAGAAAGATAGGATAAATAGAGTGTAAAGGAAGTGAAACACCTGGACCTTCTAGAATGAGGTCTGGGGGAATATCTTAGATTTTGAAGTTACAATAATCGACATTACAACATTTATGAACATAAGTCCGATTTTTGAAATTGTATGTCAAGTTGTTGCAGAATCTCTGACACACCATATACGATATCTGGAGAGTGTTATCTGTAACAGAAAAGAACCAAAGATGTTAGGTTTGTGACCTCAGTATCCAAGGAAGACCATACCTGGTCTTAACTAGATAGGCTTATGGTTGGCTTCCCAGTGTCCCCTTCCCAAGAGCACCAATGCAGAAATTGCTGGAAAGCCATAAGGTTGACTTGTTTGCCTGTCAAATAGATCACTCAAATAGATGCATCTGCTTCATTCCTTCTCCTGCTAGAAAGTGAGAAAAGCAGAGCTTTTCAAAGTAAATATCTGTCTGACTATTTTCACCCTGCCCTGCATCTTCTGCCTGCCTCCTAGGTCTGTACCCTCCATGCTCAGGACACTTTTTACTGTGGCCTGGGTCAGAGATGCCCAAGCAACCCTGCAACTTACTGGAGTAGATCCTTAGGCTCATGCAGGTTTCGTACTTCTGAGCCTGGCAAGTGCCAAAGCCTCTTCTGCAGTGATCTGATGGTGTGCGAAGGTGGCATGTTACACACTTCAATGATGTTGCTTCTGGAGGAAGCACAGAGCTTGGCATGAGGGCAGGGATGTGGGATGGGGAGGGAGATGGCAAAGCTGGGTGGAGTGGCCTTCCAAGGCTGGGTGGGCAGATGATGAACTGGTGGTTGAGTGTTTAGGAAGTGACAGTTGAACTTTTTTTTTTTCAAAGAAAACTTTTATCTTTTTCCTCCATTTCTAAGTTTAAATTAGAAATAAGATTGTTTTACATGACAATCACTGTTCCCTCTCCCTCTCCTCCTCCCCTGTCCCCTAGTAACACCCTACCTATCCCATACCATTTCTGCTCCCCAGGGAGAGTGGGATCTTCCATGGGAGGTCTTCTGAGCCTGTCATATCCTTTGGGATACAGCGTAGGCCCTCTATCTTAAAAATGATCAGTGAGTAATACCTTCAGAAGTTTCTGGATTAGTGAATAATTGAAATATGGGTTCAACTAAAAAATTCTTTGCAGAGGCTGGTCACCTGGCTTACAAGTTAAATTTGCAGTCAAGCCTGATTAACCGGAGATTGAACTTTAGGATCCACTTGGTGGAAGGAGAGAAATTACTTCCAAAAGCAGTCTTCTGACCACATGCATACTATGGCATGTGCAACACACACACACACACACACACACACACACACACACACACACACACACAAAATTGTTTAAAAATCTTCCCATGGTGCTAAAATGAGAAAGGATGTAGCATTAATTGACCATCTTATTAGAGCCATGTTTCAAATTATATCTGATTTAATGCCCTGTCCTCTGATCTCATGAATCCTTGTAGGAAGGTTTTGTCTCCATGTGTCAAATTAGAGAATCAAGACAGTGTATGGACAAGTTTGGGAAAATCTGTCTGATTCTAGGATGTTCAGAATTTCTTCTTCTAAGCAGCTTGTAACAAGGTCCCTGAAATGGCTCTCAGAAGCCAGTGTCTAGGATTAAGACACATCACAAGATTTTTGAATGACCAGCTCCCTCAGCAACATAGATTTGTGAACAGAATGGATGCTTTAAGGAAATCTCCTAAGCACCTAGATAATGAGGTTTGGCAGTGACAGTAACAAAATGAAGGCCAGCACACCCAATGGGATATGGCAGAGTGCTGGAAAAGACAGAGAAGACATAGGACAAGGTAGAGAGAGCATTCTGAAGGCCATCTCCCTTCCTTCCCTCCCAAACATGGTCAAATCTCTGCCCACATGGACATGGTTGTACACAAGGAGATTCAATGCAGCTCCCTTGATCCTGCCACTGGAACTCATTCCTCTGGTCTGGGACTCACCCACAATGAGGCAGAAGAGGGAGAAGAGTGGCAAGAAGTGCCTGTTCATTTGGCTCCAGGTGTCTTGTGCGTAGCAAAGCTATGAAGGAAGGACTGCAAGCAGAGGTCTGCTGGACTCCAGGAGAGACTTTCTCCTCCAGCAGCAGTGTGATTATTCATGCCTAAAAGGTGTCAGTCACACAATGTTTATTTTGAGAGCTCAAGTTATTGGCTGTAGTCTCCATGGTCTTGACACCTGGAGCTGGAAGTTGAACAGGTAGTTTTAAGATAAAAGGACCCTGAAATGTGAACACTTTCTTGGTTAAAAGTTAGAAATGTCTTGGAGCCTATGGGCAGCCTTGTGCTTGCTCGAGACCCAGGGTGCCTGAAGGCTTTAAGCCAAAGCGTCTGTGATTCTGTCATAGACAGAAGCCAGGGATGGCAGAAAGCAGGCAGGTGTGGGGACATCTAGATTTTCCTTGTTGCTTGCCCTGCAAAGGGGTACACCCTTCCCTGGAAACCATATGGAGTATATGACTGAAACTTAGAGACACCTGGACACCTGAATGCAAACTGCACTGACCAGCTCACTCCCACCCCCATTCTCTCAGCATGAGGTCTCAAGGGAAGCAAACTCCAGTTTCCTGGGGTTGATTGTTTCAATATCATAAAACAATTGTCTGAAATGTTAGATTGAGGGACAAAAATGCCCTCATGCTGCATGGCTTAGGGAATAATGACAAAGAAAGCTGAGTTTTTTCCCCTGAAACCTTTCAATGTGCAGTTGGATGCGGAAGCTGTGGCTACCAAATGATGGCTGTACTATTGTTGTTATGATATTGCCATTCTTGTCCTTATTTGTATGAGAAGTTTGTTCATTAAAAGAGATGAGTTTTCTGGGCATAGTGGTGCACACATAATAGTCCCAGGAGTGTGGAGGCAGAGACAGGAGAATGATAAGTTCCAGATCAGCCTAGGCTACACATCAAAACCCATTATTTCTAGAAAATCCAGGTCTAGGGATATAGCTCAAAGGAATAGTGTTTTCCTAGGTGTGAAAAGGCCCTAAATTGATCCTCATCACAGGAAGGAAGGTAAAAAGGAAGGGAGGAAGGAAAAAAATAAGGAAGGAAGGAAGGAAGGAAGGAAGGAAGGAAGGAAGGAAGGAAGAGAAAGACAAAAGAAGGAGTAACAAGATAATCTGATGGGGGAAGAGTAAGGTTTTAGGTGAAATTCCAGAGAGTTTGCTTTTCTTTTAAAACTGTTTTATTACATTTTAATTTATTTATTTGTGTGTGTGTGTGTGTGTGTGTGTGTGTGTGTGTGTGTATACATGCCTGCATGTGTGCAACATAGCACATGTATGGAAGCCAGAGAACTTGCAGGAGTCAGTTCTTCCACTACATGGTTCATGGGGCTCAAACTCAGGTCATCCGGCTTGGAGGGTGAGCCTTTACCAATGGGCAGTTTGGTGGCCCTAGAGCATTTCCTTTTTATGACTCATCAGAGTGTGGATCTTTATTTTCCCATGTAGAGATCTGAAGAGGAAACAGGTCCACAGCTTCTATAATGAGAGATTTTTGTGAGACTTTGAATCTTTTGAATCCAGTTTTTTATTCTGCCAGGTTTCAGTAAAAAAAAAAATGATAGAAACTAGATGAGGTTTTCCAGGATATTCCTAGCTTAATCAAGAAGCCAAGTCTGGGAGATGGTTCAGAGGTGAAAAGCATTAGATGCTGTTGCAGAGGACGGAAGTTCAGTTCCCAGCACCCATGGGGTGGCTCACAATGATCATTACACCTGTTCCAAGGGATCTGATGTCCTCTTATGGACTCCAAAGGCACCAGGAATCCACATGGTGTATTAAATGCATGCAGGCAAAACATTCCTCATAAAATAAAATAAATCTTGAAGAATAAAGAAGGCAAATCTAGAGCTTTTGTACCAATAGCATCTGAACCACACTGCTACTCAAGCCCCAGGCCTCACATAGCCTCTCTGCCTACAGATGCTGACAAATGCCTGACTGAAAGCCCAGTTGACTCTAGTTAATAGACTGCCAGGTGCCTGGGTTTCTTGCCTCAGGGAGTGAGTTTGTATTAATGGCAGCCATATCCAAAACCCTCCTCTCCCTTCTCAATTCCTGCTTGAGAATTGTGAGTCTCATGCTGTGAACCCCTTCTTCAGATACCTATAAGAAGAGACACTCAACCTGCCTTGTGGGCTTGGTCAGCTCCAGGGCCCCTACCATGTTGTTGTCTCTGGTGCTGTGACCTGAACTCTCCCCAGGGACCCATGCTGTTGGCCATCTGTCCATGTCATGAATAACCTTTCTAATAAACTTACCCCCAGTCATCCACCTTGGTGTCACCCTTGAGCTCCACATCTGAGACTTTTCGAGGCTTTTCAGGCATTTAGTTTGTTCCTTGTTTTCCATGCTTCCCTCTTTGTTGAAAGGCAGAGTGAGCAGAGAATTATGCCAATGGAAGCACATCCTCAGGGTCCCTTGGTGTGGGTTTGCACAGGGTCTGCTCTTCCTGCAGAGGCCTCCTTGGCAGGCACTTCTCTGAGATAACCGGTGAGGCTTGAACCTCTGGTCTACCAGCTCATTTCTAGATTGGTGGTGAAAGTTTGACATTCCATCCAAATACTGGTGTACTTTGACATGGTCATCATTTTCCCATAGACTCTGGTGCATCCAATCTCCTCCTGAAAAAAACAATTTTTTTCTTAACTCACCATGAAGCAGCAAAGACTAGACATCTAAACGTGTGAATGGAGGGTAAGTGATATAATGGGAAGTATTTTCCTGAAGGTTGTGCTGAAGCAGGAGAGTAGGGTGAGGGGTGAGGTTCAACTAACTTTACACAAAGGATACAAATAACACGGGAATAAACCAGTTGGCAGAGAAGGTGATTGCCCCCCAATAAAGTTAACAAGTAACAGCACATGTGCAAAAAAACCTGTATTATGCAAATGGCTTTTAAAAATCCCAATTCTCTGGGCATGGGGCCATTGAGCATCTATCCTTCCTCCTAGCTCCAGCTCCCTCCTTCCTTTGAAGGTGGATTCTTTCTTAATAAAGAGTCCCTATTTCAGCCAAGGTCCATGTCTCTGCCCAGTTGTTCATTCTGGGATACAAAGACCTGGAAATCTCAACAGGTGACCACTGAACTCCAATATCTACCAATGTCAGTTGGCAAGCCAGACACTCAGAAGGTAAGATTTATGTCTCTAACATCTTAAGCTTCTTATTCAGTCTGGGGGTGACTGAGAAAAGTTGGCCTAAGTAGTAGACATGGACCAGGCAATGCATACCGCAAAATCGTGTGCTGCCGGCATCCCCACAAAGGAGTGGGGATACTTTCTTTTCCTTTTCTTCTCTAATTGGCGTTACTTTCTCAGCTGCCACTCTTTTCTTCCTTTGATTTCTGCTTTGCCTTCGCTGATGCCCACAGGATGGTGGGCTTAGGTACAAGGTAAGGAAGGGGACATGGCCCGCTGTGCCATGAAGTCATAGGGATCAGGGGTGTGCTGGGGCTTTTGCCACTGTCCTTTCATGACTGTTTCTGGGCTTATGCTGAGATTGTGAGGCATTTGTTGTGGGGTCATGCCCCCTTCCCATGACAGTGCCTGCCTGGTTGTGAAACATTCTGATGTCTGTTCACCCACACTCAGGTGGAGGGTGGCAGTGGCAGCCATAATGCTGTGACCATGATATAGTTGTCAGTGTCCCAAGTCTGAGGCCACTGAGTCCTCCAAACACTGATGCTTTCCCACCATTCTCCTGTGTTGCTGGAGCCTTGATCACGTATCTCCCTTCTTCTCATTCTATCCTCTTGACTTTGCACTGCACATGCTTGCTGTCACACAGTGTGGTTATGCTTTGTTCATTTCCGGTTCACTATATCCCTCCTGTTGTATGTCCGTCTTGCTCATTTACTGTAGGTAGCTCCAATGCTTTAGGGAGTGCTTCTCAACCCTCCTAATGCTGTGATCCTTTAATGCAGTTCTTCACGTTGTGGTGACCCCAACCATAAAATTATTTTGTTGATACTCCATAATTGTAATTTTGCTACTGTTATGAATCCAAAATGTAAATACCTGATATGTAGACTATTAGATATGCAACTCCTGTGAAAAAGTCATTTGACCCCAAAAGGGTCGCAATCCATGGGTTGCTTTAGAAGATGATTTAGACTCCCAGGTAGTAAGACACTCCTTTGAACATTAGGTACAGAAAAGAATATACCCAGCACTCAGGAGGGAGAGGCAGGCGGATCTCTGTGAATTTGAGACCAGCCTGGTCTACAAGAGCTAGTTCCAGGACAGCCTCCAAAGCCACAGAGAAACTCTGTCTCGAAAAACCAAAAAAAAAAAAAAAAAAAAAAAAAAAAAAAAAAAAAAAAATCCACTTACAATTTTAACCTGGATGGCAATCTGAAAATCAAAACACAAAACCAGACTCATTTCTGCAGGCAAGCCTCTTCTCTGAACCTAGTAGCTTAGGTATTTTTACAGCCCCTTAGCAGGAGACATTATTCCACAGAGGTAAACCCACAGACTCAACTGTATCCCACTCTCTTAGGATAAGGTACAAGGAGAGATGGAAAACCTTGGGCTCAAACCACCTGGGGGGAAGGACGAATAGGCCTGCCAGGACATGATTGGTTCTTTGATGACATCTGGTAGGGTGACAGAACTGGGAGACATCTCAGCCTGTCACACTTCTGGAGGATTATGCATGTAGGCAAGAGGAATGCTTCCCTGATTCCAGAATCTTTCTTTTCCTTGTAACTCCCCAGGAAACTCAATTCCCTCAGACTTTCTGCGACAGTGTATCTTTAAAAATTGGAGTAAATTTCATCCTAAAGGAAAAAAGGGTCTCATATTTTATTGTAACATTGTCTGGCCTCATTATAATATAGATGATGGAAATTTGGTCAAAGGATGGTAGGATATCCTCACTTTGATATTTAGCTGTTAAAATGGGAAAGAAATTAGCCTGAATCTATACAACAAACGTCATCTCTTGACCCTTTGGCAGTCAGTAGGCCTTTCTCACAACTCAAATATACAGATATTTGAACTTTCTATGTCTTTTCTACTAAAAATAAATTCTTGTTTAGTAATGGCATTATATATGTGTTTATAGCAATCATTTCATGTAATCATTTATGTGTTATTTTCTGTCTTTAACAGCATGGAGCAAAACTCAATCTTGTCCTAGAATTCTTGAAAATAACTGAGTAACAAAATTTGTAGCTAAACCTCATTTTTATGTTTTTATCTTATTGTGTAGTAAAATTACTATTTGGGGCATGCCTGTTTACAGACATTTGAGAGCGCACACATGTGGTGTGCACATTGTGTGTATGTATCTGGTGTTATAATCACTTTTGGATGATTTTAAATTTCACTTGTGACATTAAGTTACCTGTGTTCTCTTCCAAGAGACCATTTTGTCAAGATTCTTGTCTTGGCCAATTTGAAACTAAAGAAAAGAAACTAATTTAAGAACAAAGCTATTGTTGCTTTCTCAACCTGCTTAGGGTCTTGGGATTACCTTAGGCATGGTGTCTTTGAGGTCAGAAATTCCTGCTTTGTATTAAGAGTTCAGTCTTTGGAAGTGCAGATTCTGGAGTAAGGATTATTTAATAAGAAGAAAATCAGATCAACAGTATAACTTAAAGACTGGCAAATGATAGATAAATAAGAATTGCAAAATCTTTGTGTTTAAAATATCCCTACTTAGTTGGGTGGTGGTTTCCAATGCCTTTAATCTCAGCACTCAGGAGGCAGAGGCAGGAAGATCTCTGTGACTTTGAGACCAGCTTGGTCTACAAAGCTACACAGAGAAATCCTGTCTCAAAAAACTAAAAAAAAAAAAAATCCCCACATAAAATTAATGCCTTAGTACAGTCATCATCAGAGAGGCTTCCTCTGGCAGTAGATGGTAGCAGATGCAGAGACCCACAGCCAGACATTACATGGAGAGAAAGTCTAAATTGGATATTTCCATCCAATCCCTCTCCACAGAGCTCAGGGAACCCCACTGAATAGGCGGCAAATGAGTGTAAGGGTCAGAAGGGATGGAGGGCACCAGGAAGACAAGCTCTTCTGGATTAACTATCATGACTCATATGAACTCACAAAGTCTGCACCAGGTCCTTTGCATATTGGAGCTTTTAATGTAGTATTTTTATGGGACTCCTGAGTGTGAAGACAAGTGGGTATCTGATTCTTGTGCCTGCCCTTCAGACTCCTTTTGTTGGATTGCCTTGCCAAAATTTGATTTGATGGCTTTTATTTTATTGTATTTTATTTTGTCATGCTTGGTTGTTATCTCTTACAAGCCTGTTCTTTTCAACTGAGTGACAGAAAGTGGATCTGGAGATGAGATGAGGTGGGGAGGAATTGGAAGGAGTAGAGGGAGGGGAAACTACAAAGCTATTTATCAGAATATATTGTATGAAAAAAGAATCTATTTTCAATAAAAAGAAAAAGTCTCCTTATGCCTCGTTTTGTGCATATATGCATTAACTACATGTGTTTAAGTTTTTATATTGTTGCATGGTAGTACCATTTGCTTATAGTGAATGATCATACCGTAAATGAAATTGTTAAATTAGTCCAAATTCCTTTTAGTAAACAGTGTATAATTGGAGTTTCTGAGCAAAATTCCTGGCTCTGACAACTATGCTAGGTTAAGTTTCAATAGAAGAGTGCACACATAGGTGTGTGTGTGTGTGTGTGTGTGTGTGTGTGGTGTAATCACTTTTAGGATGATTTTAAAGTTTACTAATATAATCAAGGAATACAGAGAAGGGATTTAATAGATGTGGCCATGTTGGTAGAAGCAGCTAGAGAGGTGTGCTGACATTTTGTTTGTGGTCCTGACATGTTTTCTTTTTAAATAGGAAATGAATTTAAAGTGCTTAACTAGATAGGCTTGGTCGTTGCTCAGTTGATGTAAGAAGAACCTATTGCTTGAGAGGATGGACTTAACTTCATGGATGAGTGCTTTAATTCAGGGAGTTGTACAGCTAGGTTCAGTAGTTCCTGGAGTTGACTGACTGAGACAATGATTAATTCCCTGTTTAACTTGTTTATGCACACAAGTAAGCAGATAGCTCAAAGAAAAGGAGGCAGGCACAGAGCGAAGTAGGAAATGACAGGCTTCTGATTTGCCATTAGTTGATGCGAAAATAGAGAGGTTTTGAAGACTACTGGGGCTTCTCAGTATTTCAGATATCACTTTCTGTGTTTTGTTGGGATACAGTTATTTTATTAAGAGAGAAATGTTGGAGAGAATAGGCAAGAGCCAGGAAATGCTGGCGTGTGGCAGCAGTGGGCAAGAACTCTGCTCAGTAGCTCCTCTCCATACCGCCCAGGTTCCCTGTTAGACAAAGTGAGGCCTTTTGGTGTTCTGCCAGGAACATGCACTGGCCAGAAGACAAACTGCCAGTCGTGGGGGCAGAGGAAAGGGAAAAGGAGCCATCAAGGAATCAGAGTGGACACCCACAGGTGATAAGACATTCACTAAGAAGTTGGACCAATGGGTTAATGTTTGAATGTGGATGCTGTGTATAAAAGCTAAGGGAAATTAAACAAAGAACCAACATGTATAGGAATGTCATTAACCTTATAGCATCTGTGAAGACATGGCTAAATCAATGACCTTATGGGACCATTTAGAATTGGTAGAAAATCACAGATGCAAAGTATTTATTCCCTGGTAATTATTCTCTGGAGCCTGTGACTACCCTTGTAGCATTAAAAGTGTTGTTTTCAAGTGTATTATAGTATTGTCTAGAAAGCCACCCCCACCAAAAAAAAAAAAAAAGAAACACGAAAAGAAGAAGTCACTCAAGTGCATGACTTTCCCTGTGAATATCTACAAAATTGTGGAAGTGTCCATGTGTGGATGTATTTTACAGATCCATTTGATTGTCTTCCACTTACAGATGTAGTAGATGGACAGATACTCTGTGTCCATGATGGCTTATCCCATACATAGATATACTGGATAGCATATGAGCCTTGGGTTGTTTCTAAGAAATATTACATGAGGGCCCAGTGTGTGATCTGTTATGGTTGAATTGTGATGATTGTGGGAGATGGGGTAATTTACCATGGAGTGGTACTGATTGGGGAAATGAAAAAGGGGGGAGGGTTTTAGATTGGAGGGGGAAGATAGTGTAGAAGAAGGAGGGTAAAATAACAGTAAGGATGCTTGAAAAAGTCATAAGGAATCATACTCTAAACTATTTACCTAAAACATATAATATACATAAGTCAGTATATAAATATAAATACATAGTTTAAATAAAATTTTCTCATTTTGGCTGACAATGCTGTCTCCAAGAAACAACTCCAACCCTAGGCAAAAGAAGCTCTCTTTTTCATTTTTGGACAAGGTTTACCAAGAGATTCACTAAATATAAAGACTGTCACTATTGTCCTTGGTGGCCTCCCCAGAATTAAAGGTAAATCCTTACGACTGAAGACACCATGCTCTTCAGATACAAGACCCAGAGGCCCATGAGTTGGAGCTGACCTGAAAGCCTCCTCCCTAAGGACTTGCTTTCTTGGTACAGAAGGCACCAAGCAAGTTTCCAAAGGAGGGAAGCAATCAATAGTTCTACGCAGCTATAATGCCCATGAAACACAACAATGACCTGAATGGCCATGATAACCACAAGGAAACACTAGTGACATGATTCCTTGGTGGTAATCACCAACTCTCTAACTGGACTTAAGACCCAGTCAACAAGAGGGAAATCATGCCTGATACTGGAAACCTAGAGACTACCAAGGGCTAGTGAAGTCATGAATCTTGGCGGAGAATCCATAACTACCACTTTATCAAACTAGCATAATCCCTAAATATATGTCATGCCCACAGATAAGTATAGTTCTCACCCATCATTAAGTAAACTTCCCTTCACAACATTTTGAGACCATTACAGAAAACCATAGCAAATCCAAAATGCAAAGTTTGTGGAGTTCAGTTCCATTGATGTATCTACAACACAACTCCCACACTTAAGGCCCAGGTATCATTGAGGAAGAGGTCCCAGAAAGATTGTAAGAGCAGTGGAAAAGGGAGTTTGCTGTGAGTTTGTGTGCCCTAGGAATGTTAGAAGTTACACACATAAAGTGTCATGAACATGACTGCCTAAACATGAGCTGAACAAGGACAACAACAATAGACATGCCAAGTTCATAGGGAAAGCCCATGAGGCCTCAACCCTACACAAAGAATTACAGGCAAGGAAGAAATGTTCAGAGCCAGAGAAATAGTTCCCAGAGAAGAGCACACCAACCGGTTATCCAATGTCAAAATGACAGCCTTGAAAACATACATTCAAGTAGTATTATACAGAAAGAAGAGATTATATTTAGGAATATATATGAACAAATATATACATATATGCAGGTAACAGCAATTGATGAAAAAAGACCATGGATTTGAAAGAGCAAGGAGAGGTATATGTGAGAGATTTGAGGGGGAAAGGGAAAGAGGGACATGATGTAATTATCCTGTAATCTCAAAATTAAAAGCAAAACGATCTGATAAACCTGCTTGCTCTATGGAAAATGAACTGTGAATGCAAAAGTAGATGTGACAAGGCTATCATTCATTCAGGTCACAAATATTTATCAGATGTTCTCTATATCCAAAGCCCCAAGCTGTAGGATGTGTCATGCTAAATAAAGCAAAACTCTTGCTTTGTCTAGTGAAGGAGTCAAGGTGTGAAGAAACACATATGCAAGACCAGGAAGTGAGACAGGAAAGGAGCTGGAGATGCTGTTTTCCACAGACTGATAAGGTAATGCTGTTGTATCTGTCTGGGAGGCATCTGAGTCGGGACCTAAGTCAGCAAGGTCAACATGGCTGGAAAAGACATTGAAGAGGCAGTTATTACTTATTTTCCCTGGGAATGCCTTATCAGCTCAAAGAATTTTACATGTTTTCCTAAATATGCTGAGAAGTCATTGGAGGGTTTGGATTGGCAGCATGGCACCTGTGACTTATAAAGTGTTCTTTGGCTTCTACATGGAGAAATCACCATGAAAGGGGCAAGAGTAGAAGCAAGGAAGCCAAACAATAAAGCTATTGGCTGGCCAAGATAATGATGGCATAGATCATGGCTAGGGCAGTGGAAACAGAAAAAGGTATGCAGCTGCAGGGAAGTCAGCAGGCAAACTGGAGGAGGTTTGCTATCACTCTCCTTTAAGATGACAGAGGGAACTCTAAAGAACAACAGCAAGATTTGTCAGACCTGCAGTCCAGGCCACAGGAGCCGGTTTGGGGAATCAGGGAGGTCACAAGTTCATTTTTGGGATCTCGGGAGGGAGTCAGACAAGATGCCTTGATCCTGGGAACTGAGAGGTACTGTTTGTCCTGGAGAATTAATGATGATGCCATTGAGACAAACAGCCCAAGGACAGGTCAACCTCTCCTCTCAAGTGAGAAAAGAGCCTGTACCTTCCTCAAGAAGCTGCTGAAGACAAAGGTTGCAGGATGTTTGCTCTGTTTGTTCTGGGGATGTTTTTTCTGTTCTGCCCATATTGGGGTAAGTCCTGGTGATGAGGAGACAGTTCATCATTATTTAGGAGGTGTCTAGATGCTGGGAAAGGAAGCGTTTCCAAAACTGGCTGTGGAGCTGTAGAGGTCCAGGAGATTGTGATAAGGGAGACTGCCTTTCCCTCTCTTCACAGGTAACCTTCAGGACCATGAAGGAGGTATGACCATGGCTGGTGTAAAGTTTTTGGTAAACAGTTCATTTGTGACATGTTTAGGAGTAAACATCCCTTCAATTTACTGTGGAATACTTGGAATCCAGGCTTCTCCTAGAATAGTTATTCTATTTCTGTTAGTAAGGAGGTGAAAAAAATATACAGTCTATACAAGATGATTATTACTTGAACCCTATGAGTAAATTTTGCAGGAACCCTCCTCAAATGGTATACACTTGTTTTGTGTCTATAAGGTTCTCTCTCACATTCCCAGTACTTGGGAGACAAAGGCAGGTGAATCTCTATGTTCAAAGCCAGTCTGAACTACATGAAGAGTTTTAAGACAGCCAGGGCTCCATAGAGAATCCCTGTCTCAAACAAAATGAAATAAAACAAAACAAATCAAAATATAACATTTCTCTCTCACAAGATTACTATAGGAGTCCTATTTGGGGAAGATTAGAACCAATGGATTAATAGTTAACTCCCCACAGAGAAGGCTATAATTGCAGAAATTTTCTTGAGACCACATTCACCAAGTACTTCTTTTTGTATTTCGAAGATGTTGGAATAATGTGTTATAAATGTGAGAAATATCATCTTGGGCTTTGCTATGATGTCATGAGTTCCTGCAAACTGAAGCATAGCCAGTCCTGTGCTTCTGAGAACGTTTACATACTCACAAGGAAAGGTAATGTGGGGGACAGAGTGATGGGCAGCTAACCTCACCTTCCCTTCTAAATAGCAGTGTTCTTTGTGCTTAGGATGAGTGGGATAGTGGGATTGATGAGGATGAGTGGGCTTGTACAGGGATGGAAAGACAGACCGTTCCATAAGATAACACTGACATGTCTGGTCAGTTCTGGAATAAAATCCCTTCTCTGGGTTAGCAATGAGTAGAGGAAAGTTATGATGGTTTGAAGATAAATTATTACCAGGATATGGAAGGAGGAAATAGTCTTTAAAATTTTTTCCCTCTTTTACTTTCTCAGGGCAAAGCATGTATCATTATTCAAGACTGTCATGTATGACCAACTGTGAGGACATCAACTTCCTGAGTTTTGAAAAGAGAACAGAGCTCCTCTGTTGCAAACATAGTAGCTATTGCAACCTCCCAATGGGACTCTAGTTCTGATTTTCCTATGGATTTGGTGTCATTCTTCAACTTACTACATACTCCCTTCCCCCAAAAGTCTGTATTTGCTTTCCCCTCCTAACTAATGGTAAATGAGAAAGTCATCTGGCAGTGATAAGGGAAGTAGTAATGGGAGAAATTGGGCTGGGAGCTCAGTCTTACTTACTGCTAAGTAAACCTTTGTCAATTCTTTTTCTCACATCTGGCAGGGCTGACATTATTTTGTTGACATTGCTGCTTGTTGTGACTAGGCTCAGAATTAGTTATCTCCTAAATGAAAACATAAAGTATTGGGTCAAAATGATATCCCAACTTGGCACAGAGAAATCTGTGTGTATACTCTGTCCTGGTCTGTAACAAGTCTTCTGAATTGGGATTCTCTTTGGACTAGCTCTGAGACTTCTTGGCACAGTGCTTTTACTCAAAGATTCTGGAGGTTAAACAGAGAGATTAAACCACAAAAGTTTAGAAGTTTGTGGAAATTGTCATTGATGCAGAAATAATTTAGTGCATGTGGATCTGGTTTGTATTATCAAGGCTCTGGGTTGAACCAGATGATTGGATTGGGCCTTGATTAAAATTGACTATTCAATTTCTTCTGATTGGAATGAAAAAAAGGGATAAAGGGTTTCTATCATAGTTAAAGGTAACAGGATATGCAGAGATAGCAAGAAGTACCATGTTCTAGTTTCCATTCTATTGCTGGGATAAAAACATTCTGACCCAAACCAACCACGAGGATAGGAAAGGGTTTACATGGTTTATACTTCCAGATCGTAGTCCAACATGGAGGGAAGCCAGGGCAGGAACTCAAGGTAGGAGTCTGGAGACAGGAGCAATAGAGGTACAATGCTTGATAGCTCATCTGCTGGCTTATGCTTTGCTAGCTTTCTCATATAATACCAGACCACCTGCCTAGGAATGGGACCACCAACAGTGTTCTGGGTTCTTATGTAAATAAGAATAATCAAAATTGTCCTCCACAGACATGTCCACAAGGCAATCTTATCTAAGCAATTTCTTAATAGATTGTGTTAAGTTGACAAAGCTAACTAGGATATGGTGTTTGGGCAACAATGTATGCCACTTCAAGATAATGTTATGAATAGCAGAAAGAATGAAAGAGTAGAAGTTAACACCAGTAAGAGGAGAAACATGCAGACACTACATGAATCAAGTACCAAGGAATAAACAAAACCAGAGTAGCACAGACACTGGAGCATCACACACGGGGCCAAGATGAACAGAGGGCAACCACATTTCTCTGATTAGGAAGCCTACTGCCATTCCTGGTCCCGGATTCCTATGAGCCTTCTCAACAAATTATGGCACAATAAACTCTCCAATGAATAAATTGTTCTTCTATTTGAGAAATTAAATGCATTTTCTCTCCTTGTCTTGTGTCTGAGGATATAGTTTGCTGTTATTTTTGGGGAATTCCCAATTTGGACTTTATAGCCAGGATGGATAAAAAACACAAAACAAACTGAAAAGAAAACAAACAGCCTCACTAAAACCAAAGGAAGACCCCCCAAATCATGGAGACAGCTTTTCAAATTAGGTTGGAAAATCCAATGTAATAAGAGAGTTTGAGTTTGTGTCCTGGAATTTTGATGTATCTGGACTCTTTCACCCCTTATTACATGAGGATAGTAAGTTAGTGTAGGGAAAATATTATTTAGCACTGTTTCAAAATAATCTTTAAAAAGATCCTGAACCAATATTTAACAAAGCCTAATTTGGATTTTGTTGAGCATGAAGAATTGTAATTAATTACAAGCTTGTAAGGAGCCTCACCGCACTGGGTTTTATGCAGACATGGGTGTTTTTAGTGCCTGTGCAGACTATGTCCTGGTCAGTACCCAGTTGCATGGATCCTTGAATTTTGAAAGCTCATGCTTACTTAGCTATAGATTTTCTCTCTGCCAAACAAGATTTGCTTTGTCTACTTGCTGAACTCTCAACTTGGATGTAGACATCAACTGATTAGTGTCCAGACTCTTGGACCAAAGTATGGATCAATCTATGGTATAATTTGTCTCCAGCACATTTTGTAAATGGGACAAATCTAAGGCTAGTCTGTAACTGAGATCACATTTTTTGAACATTTTCCTCCTTCACTTTTAAATTTTTCTTTAAGTTTTCAAGGGTGTGGTATGATGCTGGGTATCAAACCCATGGCCTCATGAATTCTAAGCAAGTATGTCACCACTGAGCTACATCCAAACCATTATTCTCTCTCTTTAAGTTTTAAGGGGAACATCTTTGAGAATGGAACTTTCAAACAAGGTGGTCCAGGTTGGAAAATGAAGTTGTGTTTTGTTTCTGTTGAGTGAGAGAGGGTGCAGGTCTGAATGCATTACTCATGAAAGAGAAGACTCTTTGATATAGGATTCCTGACAACCTTAGTGAAATTGTCCTAATCCTTGAGGATATTTTCTTTTATTTCACCAGTCATGGGATATTCTCCTCAGTTATAGTATGCAATTTGGGCAAACAAACAAACAAACAACCCAGAGTAAAACCTGGCTGAAAATTTCTTTCTCCAAATGATGCCACACCCAATATCCATTCTGTAGCCATCTGATACTCCTCTTCTAAGTGTTAGAGTAGTTACGCAGGGGTTATTTTTACAGATGTCCTCTTAATCAAGAGTTGTATTTGGGCTGGCAACCTATGAATCTGGAATTGACAACAAATAGTTCATACAACTTCATACATTGATCCAAAATGAATTTTTTGTATTAAATCTATAATTGTGAAAAACTCAAATACAGTTTTAATTTAAAATATTTGTTGTGCTATTATTATTAGTTTTTAATATATCTAGACAAATTCTGAATACCTTACATGTATGTGTGTAGCTACATAACCTTACATGCTTTTCACGGTTTCTATAATGTAGACAAGTTGATAGATAAGAAATCTGTTACCAGGCTGGTGAAATAGACAGAAATTATATTTTTTCCAGTCATTACTGCTGTCACCAATGTAACCAAGTAAATCCTTGACTGAAGCAACTTAAGGAACTAAAGATTAATTTTGGCTTTCGGTTTCAGGTTTCACAGTGAGGAAGGCATGGTAGAGTTTATGGTGACTTCGGCCTGAGCTGATTATATATGGGAAGGTCAGGGGACACAGACTGTACTGGAACAGGAGTGAGCTACTGGCCCCCCAAACTGTGAGTGGCAGGCAAGGCCCTATACACCAGTTTCCACAGCCTCTCGAAACCAGTCACCCACCTGGGGCCAAATATTCAAACGTCTGAGCCTGTGAGGGACATTTCCCATAGAAACCATTGTACAGTGTAACACATGGTACAGTATAAACCATGTGCAACACATTGGTGACCACTGGAATGGTATGTCAGAATTTTTAGGTAAACACTGGGGCTTTCTCTTCTCCTTGATGACCAAGGTCTCAGAGGAAGACCAAAGACAGAAGAAAACGGAAGCTGGAGATTATATCCTTTTTTTCTGGTGTTTTTTTTTCTTTTTTTTTCTTTTTTGCCTTGGGAGTCGTGTCTACTGCACTATACTGTTTCCATGCCTCCACTAGAGGATAGAAAGTTCTAGAAAAGCTTGTGATATGGGAAATATGGTTTTACACTAATCTTTGGAAAATACAATCTGTTACAAATAGTTAACAGCAGAGCTAAGAGTTAATCCAATACCTGTATAATCCCAAATTTCATTCTTATCCGTCCTCACTATTAGATATCAATATTTTTAAGTGTCTACATAATCTAATGGTTGAGGAAGCTTTTCTACCTAAGCTATCAGTTAAAAAGATTGATAGATTTGACCACATATGATAGTATTTGATAAATTAAAACCACCCCCTTGGATAAAACATAAGAATGTAATGGGAAAAGTTTACCTGATAATAGTTTGTCTCCTAAATATACCAAAGTTCTTTCATATAAATTAATATAAGGTCAGCTGCACAATTAGATAATAAACAATGAACAATTAAATAAGTTACACAAATAATCCAAATGAAGAATATAAATTGTCACTGCACATAAAACAATATCGACTATCATTTATAACACCAGAATTTCAAATAAAGAAAACAAAGACCTCAGAACTCTTGATTACTACATTACCAACAAAACTGTTTTGTGCTACTGTGGATAATACAACTAACTCTGCTAAATGGACCTAGTAATCAATGGTCCCTAAGTTCTTACCTTTCTACCCATAGGTTGTGCGACTCTCAACCTTTGTTAGAGAAGCTTCTCCTTGTTTGTTGATGTCAACTAATACTGAGACCCGTGATCTGTCAATGTGCAGAGAATAAGAGACCGGAGTACCCAACTCTGTACAGGAGATCTCCATCACATCCTCTTCCCCCCAAGGCTGAGGGGTCATTGCAGAAGAGGGACCAGAAAGATTGCCAGAGCCAGAGCCAGAGCCAGATTCTGTAGGAAAGCAATATTTTCTGGACATGACAACATAGCTGTACATATGAACTTGCATAGAGTGAGACTGCATGCCCAAGACCTGTACAAGATTAAATCAGCCAACATCCAGCAACATTGTGTGTCAGAGGCTCACAATGTCCCACCTGAGTCTGAGGGGCTATTGTCAATTGATAGCTGCTTGGGGAGAGTTGGTCAGTTTTCTTCAGGCATGCAGGGCCCAAGAGGTGACCCATGCTCTAGTAGATGATCTCATATCCTCATACATCCAGGTAGCACTAAATAGATTCAGAGGGTATTAACGAAAAGAGAGAGCACATGAGGCTGGGGGAGAACTCGATAAGGGACAAGGATAATAGAGGTGAAGGAATGGGGTGGATTTGATCTAAATATATTATATGCATGTATGAATACTAAAATATATCTAATATAACAAAATTAAAATATATATGGTTCTAAATCTCTCATTCAAAAGCTTAATTTGCAGAAAAATTAAAGAGGAAAAATAAATGCAAAGATAATAAGTTTTATAGCTGTATTGGTATATAAAGAAGCCAGATTTGGGGCTGGAGAGATGGCTCTGCTCTTCCAGAGGTCCTGAGTTCAATTCCCATCAACCACATGGTGGCTCACAACCATCTATAATGAGAGCTGGTGCTCTCTTCTGGAATGCAGGCATACATGCAGGCAGAATATTGTACACATAATGAATAAATAAATCTTTTAAAAAGCCAGATTTGTGCGTGTGTGTGTGTGTGTGTGTGTGTGTGTGTGTATTTGAATATATGTATATATTCATTATATCAGTTCTTTTCCTTTAGTGAATCCTAATACAACATTCTCAAAACTGTCAAAGGTCATAGGAAACAAAGGATGTCCTAAGAGGTATGACAGTCTCTAGGCATCTAGGGACACTATAACCTACTGCTATTGCCTTTAGTTGCCCCAGAGGTGGAAGGGAAGACCCTATTGCTGAAGACCTTATACACTTCACCTTCCATAGGAGAAAAGCAATCAATAGTCTTACCCAGCTATAAGAGCTCAGTAGTGGTACATATACCTTAGCAGTAACCAATAACTCTCTGATTGGACTTGAGACTTGCTCAATAAGAATGAAATCAGGTCTTGTATGATAAATCTAGCCAACTACCCAGGGCTAGTAAAGTCATGGATCTTGGAAGAGTAACCTACACTACCACTTCACTAAGCCAGCACAATCCCTAACTGCATTCTAAACATACAGCCTTATATGGAAAGGTAAGTGCAGGCCTCACCCATCAATGAGGAAACTTTTTGCAATGGTGCAGTGAATACTGAATTTTAACATGTAGAAAAATGAAAATACATCTACACCTCTCACTCTGCATATAAATCAATATATAATGGATCAAACACTGAACTTAAGGTTCAGTGACATTGAAACATTGAAAATGCTATAAGAAAACACAGGCAAAACACTTGAAGATATAAACCTAGACAAGAAATTTCTGAAGAGAGCTATAATGGAACAGGAAATGATTCTAAGAATTATCAAAGGGGACTTCATAAAATTAAGAAGATTTTGTATAGCAAAGGAAACAACCTCCAGACTTATGCACTGCCCTACAGGATGGGGAAAAAATCTTAGTCAACTACACAGCAGATATGATATTAACATGTAGGGTATATTGAACAAATTGCAAAAATTACATATACACAAATAAACCCATACCAACCAACTAATAAATAGGCTTTTAAACTTATTCAACAAGATACAGAAGAAGAAATAAAAATGGTCAACAAATATTTGAAAGAGTGTTCAAAATCCTTAGCTACCAGAGAATAAACAAACTTCATTTTGTGATATGACAATGAAGACCATTACAGAAAATCACAACCAAACAAAATGTAGAATTGTGGATCCCAGTCCCAACAAATGTAACTACAATACAACTCCTGCACCTAAGGCATAGGGGATCATTGTAGAAGAGGAAGAAAGATTTTATGAGTCAGAGGAACAGGGCTTGTGTCTCCTTGAAATGTTAGAAGCTATATACCCAGGAAGTCTTACTGACATGTCTACCTAAACATGATCTGAATGAGGATGATTTCAATTGACATGCTAACATAAGAGGGAGAATGCTCAGGAAGCCTCAGGGACCCTAGACAAAGAACACAGCAACTAAGGAATAATGGAAGCTGGAAAAACAGTCTTCCTCAGGGAAAAGTATACCACTTGGTTATCCAATACCGAGTGGTCAGTACTGAAAACATATACAGACAAATAACATACAGACTGAACAAGTTGTGTTTAGGAGTAGACACACACACACACACACACACACACACACACACACACACACACACACACACACACACATGTATATACATAATACAGCAACAATTAAAGAAAAAGAGGTCATGAATTTGAAAGAGAACAAGGAGATGTGTACACCGGCAGGTTTGGAGGGTGGAAAAGGAAGGGGAGACAATGTAATTATTATGCCCCATTAAAAAAAAAACTTAAAAGAACAAAATATCAATTACATGTAACCAATAAGAAAATTATATGTTATTAGAAACCAATAGAGAATATAAAATAAGAAATGCCAGATTAATCCAAAAGAGTATGAGAAAGACAAGAATTAGAATCAATTCCATTAGCTGAATAAGGCTGTGCATTCTTCTTTGAGGGAGCAGGTTCTAACAAAGAAACACTTTAAGAACAGTCACAGGGCCCAGAAGATGGCTCAGCAGGCAAAGACACTTGCTATACAAGGGTTATGACTTGAGCTTGATTCCCAGAACTCCTGAAAAAGCAGTCTGCAAAGGTACATATAATCCCTGCACTGCTGCAGGAAGATGAGAGGCAGAGACAGGAGAACTGTTAGAAAAGTTCTAAAAGTTCTCAGGCCAGGTAACCTGAAGTATGCAGTGCAGCAATGGGAGAGAGAGAGAGAGAGAGAGAGAGAGAGAGAGAGAGAGAGAGAGAGAGAGAGAGAGAGAGAGAGGGAGGGAGGGAGGGAGGAGGGAGGAGGGAGGGAGGGAGGAGGGGGGAGGGAGGGAGAGAGAGAGAGAGAGAGAGAGAGAGAGAGAGAGAGAGAGAGAGGGAGAGAGAGACCCTGCTTCAAAAACAAGGTGGGGGGAAAGAACTGAATTCCAAAAAGGTGTCCTCTAACTTCCTCCACAAACACTGTGAAATGTGCACACACAGACACATACACACAGATCTACACACATCAAAGTAAATAAATTGAAAAAAGTTTAAAAAATATTCAGAGTGTCATTCTCTCTCTCTCCCTCCCTCCCTCCTTCCCTCCCTCCATCCCTCCCTCCCTCCCTCTCCCTCTCTCTCTCTCCTCCCTCCCTCCCCCTCCCTCCCTCTCTCTCTCTCTCTCTCTCTCTCTTCTCTCTCTCTCTCTCTCTCTGTGTGTGTGTGTGTGTGTGTGTGTGTGTGTGTGTGTGTGTGTGTGTGTGTGTGTATACTGGGAACCAAACCCAGGCTCCCTGGAAAAGGAGCAAGTGCTCTTAACCATGAGCTCTCTCTCCAGCCCCAGAACTAGCTGTCTGAAAAACAAAACCAACAATTTTAGAGCTAGGCTAGAAAAATATAAGACACTGAAAAAGTCAGATACTAAGAAACATAAAAATTTGAAAAACGAAACAAAACACTATAACCAATTTCAACAAGTTAGATAAGCCAGAATAAATAGATTCATACACAGAGCCTACAAGGGCTGAATCATGAAGAACAGTAAGTCCAAACAGATAACAAGGAACAAGGAGTCAGGGCACATTGGAAATCGACTTGTCTGAGTTGTCTTCCTCCTAATGGTAGCCAGGGGCACCCTGATTTTCCATCACTCTTTTAATGTACACTCTAAAATGTCATCTGTTGTGTCCTTTATCTATTGCATCTTATGCTAAATATCCCCACTTGTTCCATTTGTGAAATTTTTGAAGTTGCATTTACATTTTCTCCAAATACCATTTTTGGTTTCAAATCTCTACTGGTCATAATGATTTGATTTCAGAGAATATGGCTTAAACATGGTTTTCATTGGCACAGCTGTACCAATGTGGTCTATATTTATCTTTGGCTACAGGATCATACTTTCCTGGGGTTACTATACTCTATCTGAAAATGGTAGAAATTCAGAACCAAGTCCAGTAATCTTGGTGAATTAAAAAAGTGGAATGTAATGAGCTTTAAGCAGGTAATTTCAGGGCTTTAAGAAACAGCGAATGAGAGCTAGACAGATGGTTCTTTGTGTAAGAGCACTTGTGCAAGCATGAGGAACTGAGTTCAAATCTCCAGAATCCACGTAAAAAGCCAATTATGGTTGTGATACAACTATAACCCCATCAGAGAGGGGCTTGCTGGCCACCAGCCTACCTCCGAGTTCAGTGAAGGACCCTGTATCAAGTGTATAAGGCAGAGAATAACAGAGCATAACAATTATTCCTCAAAGGATGTACAGGTTGTGCACCCCCACATGTACACACACACACACACACACACACACACACACACACACACACACACACACACAGAGAGAGAGAGAGAGAGAGAGAGAGAGAGAGACAGAGAGAGACAGAGAGAGAGACACAGAGAGAGACACAGAGAGAGACAGAGAGAGCGCTAATGACTTTATCCTAGTCATTATGTTGACCCCTTAAAGAGAAGTCACACCACTGTGGTAACTCAGACTTCCTACAACTACTGGGGTAACTCAGACTTTCTGCAACTACTGGGGGTGAGGGAACGCTGATGAGGGAATTTTGCTTGCAATATTCCTCTGTAGCCTGGCATTAAAAATCTAGTATGGATGATGTCAATTTTCTCATCAAAGGTATCAAAATAGTAAAGCCTCAGTCAAGTGTGGGAGAAAGGCAAAAGCAGAATCTAAATGTCTTTTCTCTAATGCCCCCAGGCCATGCCTGCCTCACTTCTTCAGGCAATACATGCTATGACCTTAGAACAGAAGGCTTCTGCATAAAAGATAAATAAGATAAAACATCCACCTTGGAGTGGTAACTCACACCCATAATCCTAGCACTCTAGAGGCTGAGGCAGGATGATCAAAAGTCGAAGGCCAAGGTAGGCAACATAGAGAGAGCCTGCCTCAAGGGGTAGGGGTATAAGAAAGGGCAAAGAAAACATATAAATATCTTGTTAACACCAGGGACAACTAAAAGCCTTTATCCAGGTCCAGGGAGAAAGAATATCTACTCAGGACATTATGATCAGGGGAGAAGAACAGCATGTCAAGAAAACCCTTAACAAAGAAACTGGCAGCAATGCATGAGAAAGTGAAGTGGTCTCAGAGCTGCAGCAGAAGAGCAAATGCTAGCTCAGATCTGTGATTTCAAGGGCGCAGCAGCAGTCTCTGGTGTCCAGGGTGGGTTGATTCAGAGTAACTCAACTTCAGAGTTTCTCCAGGATTGACTTGGAGAGGGAGGGACAGAAACCATGCTCCCTCTCCATCACAGGGGCCTGTCAGTGTCCTCCCCTGCAAAGAAGAAAAGCTTACTTCATCCCCAAACAGGAAGCCAAATCCTCAACCTAGGGCAGAACTGCCTAAAATCCCAAGGGTTACAATAATTTCCTAAGTGCTAGAACAAAAAAAACTTTGCTGAATTCAGAAACAAGTGACAGAACTCTAGAACATCCTGAAAGGGACTCTGCTCAGCTCCTCTGCACACTCTCATCAGGAGAGGAGGCATGCTCCGTATATGACTCCACCTCACCCTGTCCCCTCAACCTGACCTAGCAGGCCAGCCCACAGTTCTAAGTTCAAATGTAACTTTATGAAGAGCTTTCCCATGACTCAGTTTGCATTGCCTTTGTTTTATTCCCTGTATTTCTTACGTTATTTACAAATGCATTTCTTCCTAGCTGTTTGGAACATGACCATTTTCTAGAGGATTTTCTAGAACTGCCCATATGTGAATCAAACACCTTGTGTTTCCTACATTTATGGCTTTGGTAACTAATATTTGATCTCTCACTGATTTGGTTCCTCTAACTGTGGGTTATAAGGTGGGCATGATACCAAAACTGCCCATCATGGGCTGGCTTTTCCGGGTCATTGAGCCAAAATACTGGGTGTGTGAAGTAACAATTCTTACTGGAAAACACCAGTAGCTTATCAGACTCAAGTGGGTCACCAATGCACAGTTCGTGGCATGAACAACCATATGGCTCTGTTCTTTACTTCCTCTCTTGCAGTACATGTCTACAGTCTCTCAGTTTGTTGATTTTTATGGCCAACTGATTTGACAAGGAATTGGAATTTGCAAATATTCTGTCAATAATGACTGAATAATTAAACTCTGATCAGAAATGGGTAATTCAGGGTCATTTGCTAACAGTCTGGCTGTTAGCCCTACTACCATGGGTAGAAGTTATTTGTACTGGAACAAGCACATATTTTGGATACAACTGTTCCTGCTAACAGTGTTGCCTTCAATGTCATTATTGTAGGCTAACAAAAAACCCATTCTCTGTCAATACACTCCATACAGCACCTTTTTCAATCAAAGAAATCATTTCACTATAAAGACGAGATAGTAGTGGTCTCATGGCCATGAAGAATACTGATCTCCCCATGTATCTCATTACCACCAGCTGCCAGCCTGATGAGATGGGGCATGTGTCAATAAAATCTGTTAAGCTATGATTTGGAATCAGGCACCACAGTGATTTCCTATCTAATGAGATATAACATACACTCTAAGATTGGTTAATTTATGGTCTGCTTTTCCCTGGACAGAAAACATAGGCTCAGGAATCAAAATTTAAAAATAAGAATAAATTCTCTTGTTTTTAGCATTTTTATTTGTCAGTGAAAAAATGTTTCTGAGGATTTGAAGTATATGCTCTGATGAATTGGGGATCCTTATGCCACTGAAACAATTATAATGAAAGTTCTTCCTGACTAGGAAAACTAATGAAGATGTCATAGGAGTGTGGGTTGTGGTAGCACAGTGAGGTGAGGATGACTTTGCCTGGTGTATAGAAGCGCTATTTAAAATATTCAGGAAATGTTGAAACTGAATATAGCAAAGTGACTGAAGATTTGAATGAAAGATGCATGTTATCCCTTTAGATGAGTAAAAGATTCAGAAAGCTTTATTTGAGGGGGCACAAAACAAAGGCCTGGATATTACAGTTATCACTGGTCAGTTCAAAGAAACGGTGGATGGCTGATCACCCCTCTCTTGTTTTGTAATCTCTCTCTTCTCTCCATCTCTTTATTGCTTCATGCAGGAACTGCTGCTAGTTGACAGGTGGAATTGAATGGGATGAGGAATATTTATAGTTGCACAGAAATGAATATCTGGGCTATTATTCCAAGATGAAGATAAGTTTGGGACTCTCTCCTCTTATTTAGGCAAGGGGTAAGATAGTCTTTATGTGGAAGATAAATGAGAATTATTAAGCAAAGATATAAATTTATCTTTCTTTTAAACAGAGTATAGATACATACATAGGGAGTATATAGATATTGAATAGCCAGCAAGGTGCCTGCACTGTTATTAAATTATCTTTTGATTCCTCCTGCAGCACAGGGAACAAATACAGAGACCCAGAGCCAGACATTATGCATAGAAAGACACCTTAGAACACACAGCTCTAAATGAGATGTCTCCATCAAATCCCTCCCCTCAGAGGTCAGGGAACCCTGTGGAAGAGAAGGCAGGAGTGGGAGAGACAGAGGGGATGGAGGACATCAGGAGAACAAGACCCTCTAAATCAGCTGATCAAAGCTCATATGAACGCATGGAGACCGAAGCAGCAACACTGGGCCTGTACGAGTCTGCACCAGGTCCTCTGTGTATATATTACAGTTTTTAGTTTAGTACTTTTATGGGAATGCGTGAACAAGTAGGTCTCTGGTTCTTGTGCCTTCTCTTGGGAGTCTTTTCCTTCTGTTTTGCCTTGTCCAACTTTGATGTGATTTTTGTTTTATAATATTATATTTTATTTTGTCGTGTTTGGTTGTTATCTCTTAGAAGCCTGTTCTTTTTAAATGAGAGATAGAAAGGGAGTGGATCCAGATGGGAGAGGAAATGGGGAGAAGCTGGGGGGAATATGATGGGGAATGTACTACTGTGTATGTTTATCTTATTGATTGTTAAATAAAATACTGTTTGGCCAATGAGACAGCAAGTTAGACGGAACTAGGAGTCAAAGAGGATTCTGGGAAATGTAGTAGAGAAGTGCTGATCCAGGCAGGAAGTGACATAGCAAGGAGACTCATATTTAAGTGAAGGAGAAACAAGAAGGGTCCCTTTTTTCCTGTTCGCCTCCTCCAGCGGCAGGATGTGAGCCACTGGCAAGGAGGGACGCCAATAAGGCATCTGATAAGGTAAGTCTTATAAAATATATAGATGTATGATAATTGAGACTGAGCTAACAGATGAGAATCCTAGTCATTGGCCAAGCAGCATTGTACCTAATAAAAGTTTCTGTGTATTCATTTGGGCCCTAACTCAGGCGGGCGGTTGGTGTAAAGCTCACACGTGGTGGTGGGGCTCAGGCAGCTTATGGTGGAAAGATTTATCATAACAGGAATAGAGGGAAGGAAAACTGTAATCAGGATATATTGTATTAATAAAAATGGAAAAATTGTTATCTCTCAGCTTTAGGCACACTGTTCTATATTCTGCTATAGGATGCTAACTTTCAAAGGCTCTGATTTTTTTTGCCTTACTCCCACCTACTTCCAGAAACCAGCTTCATGGTACTTCCTAAGAGATAATCACCAATTAACTGTGTTCCTTCCCTTGAAGTATATATTTTGTCCTCACAGGTACCTTCCTTGGAATTTATTTATTTATTTATTTATTTATTTATTTATTTATTTATTATTGTTGTAAACAGGATCTGACTCTCCAGCCCAAGCTGGCCTGGAACTCAACATGTAGCCCATGCTGCCCTCAAGCTTGTGGCAATCCCCCGTCTCAGTCCCCATAGTGCTTTTATTACAGGCTTGAGATGTCATATCTCGCTTCATTAGAGATTTTGAGGTGTCCATAGCTGAGAAACCTAATCTCAGATGTCTGAGCCTGAGTTTCAGAGGTCCCTCTTCTAGCTTGCTGAAGTCTAGTGACAACTTTCCTACTGTGTCCTCAGAAGCCATGGGTTTTAGGTGCTTCCCACAGTTTCTGTATGTTAAATCAGCATCTCATTTTGTTTTTTTCTGTCCTTCAATGCCTGGCTAACAGCTCTTTATTTCAAAGTTTTTGTGAGAATGATTGGCCTTGTTTCATTTTCCTGCCTGATCTGAAAGAGGTCGCCAGTGGTGTGTTTCTCAGGTTCTGTGAAGAGGGAATGGGAGAGGAGTGTGAAGTATTTATGCCGATGGTTCTCACACAGGGATTGCTCATATCACTATTATTCATTCATGTCCCAATCTCTCATTAGACTAAACCTCATTAGGACAGAGATCATGGCTGTCATATCTCAGGGCCTAACAATACCTGGAATGTGGTATGATTTGAGTAAATGCTTGTCAAACAGATTGAGGGAACAGAAAGAGAGGAAGCAAAGAAATGCAGCTTTCTTTTTTCTCATAACAGGACTTAGTCACCCTTTCCAGGTTCCATTCTACAACAGTGTTGTGAATAAGTTTCAATACCATGACACACTCCATTTATCCCATTTCCCACAGTATGCTAGAATTACATAGCATGGAAAGCCTGAGTGTGTGAGAGATGGCAGTGGTTGGGGGCTTCATGTAGCCACGGACATCTATCAGACAGATCTAGAGAGCTTCCTTGCCCTCGCAGCTCTCAGTGTCTGCAGCAGTGGGCTCCTTAGAGGCACCCTGCAGCTCTTCCCTGTCTGTGATCCTTCTCTAAAGAGTCTTCCCTCCAGGGAAGCTGGTGCCGGGAACCTCCAGAACTCTACAGACTCTTCCCACAATCCCAGGTCTCTAGTCCATAGCCCGAAAGACAGAGGCAGAAGAGCTCCTCTTTTTGTATCCTGAGCACAGGTTCCTTTTCACTCCCTAACCTTTCCCTCAGCCTGGCAGAAGCATCCCTCAGACTGGCAGAAGCATCGATGAACAAAATCCAGCAAAAGTTCAATCACTGATTTTTTTCACCATGCACATTATTTCTCAGGAAGTCAGTGGCCCATGCTTTAATAGAAGTGGGATGACAGACAGGGAGGAAAACAAAAGAAAGAATTAGAAAAATATCCAGCCACAAAGGGGAAGGTTATAGGCCCTAGTGTGGAAGCTGCGATGGTTGACCAGGTAAACGGACATGAATGGACATGGTAAATGGACCTGTCAGCTCTCCTTCTAAATAACCGTTTGTCCCCATAGATTAGTGCTGCTGCGTGCTTTTTGCAGTGGGGAGTGGTAGCTTCTGAGATTCATAACTTGTCATAGCAGAACTACAAATGGGACGCCTGTGTCACTACTTCCAAGGCTCCAACATTGCAGAGAAGTTGGGAAGAATGGAAGAGCTCAAGGTTGGGGTGGAGTGCTGTGAAACCTTCTTTTCTGATCATTGCACTTGGAACTCATGGCAGTTGTGCTTACCTGGGGAGGTGTTCATGAGACCCAATCCCTCTTGAGGATTCATAAGCTTAATGGATGCTGGGGGGAAAAAAGAGACGTTTCCTTCACACCTGTAAATAACCTTTCAATGATGCTCCACTTAGCAACCCCGATTGTGGTAGTTTGAATGTACTTGGCCCCTATAATCTCACAGGGACTGACACTATTAGGAGGTATGACTTTGTTGGAGTGGGTATGGCCTTGATGGAGGAAGTGTGCCACCGTGGGGGAGGGCTTTGAGGTCTCTTTTTCTCAAGCTTCACTCAGTGTGACAGTCAGTCAACTTCTGTTGCCTGCAAGATGTAGCACTCTTAGTCCCAGCACCATGTCTGCTTGCACGCTGCCATCATCTCCTTGGTGATGATAATGGATGAACCCTCTGAAACTGTAAGCAAGCCACCCTCAATTAAATGTTTTCTTTATAAGAGTTGTTGCGGTCATGGTGTCTCCCCACAGCAATAGAAACTCTAACTAAGACACTGATTAAACTTAGTGAGCTGCACAAACACAAGACTGGGAAGTAGAAGGGGCAGGTTAGTAAGAAGGTGATCAGTGGAGTGGAGGACAAGAAAGAGTAATGGGGTGGGTATGATCAGAATACATTATATACATGCATAGGAATGTCACAACAAAGCCAATTATTGTGTGTAGTTATTACATGCTAATAAAAATTTAAAATTTTTGCCACAGAATAGGAGAAAGAAGGATCCATCTTTTGAATTTAGTTTTATTTTTGTCTTTAGTACTTGGTTGTCCAGTAGGTTTACTAACAAGCCAAGCACATGCTGATCTTGGTAAGAAGGTTTTGCTTCTTCACTTTTAATTGATTTTGAAACAGGAAGGGGCTTTAGAAAAAGGGTGCTTTCCCTCTTAAACGTAGCAGGCAGAGTCATATGTTTGCAGTCCTATGTAGTGTTATCCTCAGGAAGTCCTCAGGAAGAAGCCATTGCATCACCCAGATGTTGGTGCACAGAAGGACCAGCAACTTCTAAAACTTTTCGTTGCACATGTCATAGCCCCGGCAGCACCTGAAGTTCACCAGATAGGTGCCCCACTTTATGTTTTCCACATTAGCACAGTTCTTAAAGCAGCCCATGAAGCTTAACCAGAGGGAACCATCCCCTGCAGAAGAGGGAAGAACAGATCAGCAAGGCCAGCAGAGGCTTCTGTAAGTCAACTTCTCTCCAACCCACACTGGCATCAAAAAATCACCATGTGGTGTTCATGCTCCATTATTCATATGTGAAGGATTGGAAGGCATTGGAAGTTGGTGGCTACATAACAGAAAAGACACACTGGCACAGTTTTATCGGAGGTAGGAAGGTGATGAGAGAAGAGCATCAGGGGTTGACCACACTGGGGGTGTCTACTGAGAATCTCAAGGCTTGGGTATCACTGAGGGTAGGAAACTAGAGAAACCATGTCTAATCTTATTCACAAGGAGATGCAACCCGGACATATTGCTGACACTGGACTCTCTGTTTCCATAGCTTGGAGCCATTTTTGAAAAAGCCTGGGCAGGTACACAGAGAGCTGCTTGTGTTACCAACTAGCTGCTCTCCAGATAGTATTTACTATCTGGAGATTACTTCCATCCTCTCACCTGGTTTCTGCCCGCTCTGTTCTCTTCAGGCTTTTTACTGTTGCCTTGAGTATTACCTTTGCTTTAGCAGCTGCCTCCATCTCTCTTTAATCATAGGGAATTATGGAAGTGATATTACCAGCTACCTTAGGAGAGAGGCAGTTGATAGTAACCGGAAGTTCCTATGCTCATCCCCAAGACCCACACATCCCACTTCCTCCTCCCCATCTTTCCTTCCTTACCACGCCACTTACTTTTGAAGATCTTTCCTTCCATACAGGCCTCTTCTGCCGTTGCAGTACATATTCCTCTTCCTCTAGAGCACTTCTCCCCAGGGAACTGGAGGTGGCACATCCTACACTGCACAATTTCCACAACTTGAAGACAGACAAGAGCAATGATACTACCGGGAAAGAGCCTATCCACCCACCCTTCAAGTGTGAATCATGCTTAGAGCTGGAAGGCTTTGCCGGCGTGTTTCCCTGGCCCAAACCCCACTAAAGCATGGGCATGTGCCTCTATAACAATGGGTGAAACCAAAAGGGTGACAGGAGTTCATGGTCTCAGACACTCCACTTTGAAAGATGGCAGGGATAGAACGGGGAAGCAGAAGGAAAAGAAACATAGTGCCAAGATGATCAGGCTAGGATTTCTTTGTACTTACCACCATTGTTATTTTCATGAATGAGTACTTTATCAGCTGTTCAGGTGAGACAAAGAGAACAAGCCTGCACTTCTGTCTGAGACTTACCCTCCCCTTGCACTCTCCCACCCCAGGGTTCATTTTGCCTTCTAGCTTGGAGTTTTGAGAGTTTTTCTTTTCCTATTACCACGAAGGTGCTTTTGCCATCATGTACCACTTTTCTCTTTTATCCTCTTCATCATTTTAGGTCCCCTCAGAATCTTCTTCCCACCCCTAAGGGATGCAGCATAGACCAGAAGGAAGGGGCTAAATACACATGGTTTTTATTTTATTTTTCTCCCTTCAGTTGAACCTCCATGATAGTCTCACTTAAGATCAGACAATGAGAACAGACTTCTAAAATTCAGGAGGCTGCTGCCCTAGATTGAGTCACCTGGTTTCTGCAAACCCCACACACTACTTCTCTGGTCCCTTGTTTTTGTCCCTAGCTTTGTCAGTTGCTGCTCTGGTTCTTTGTTAGCCCTAAAGACAGCTCCCAGCCTGGCTGTATCCTGCCAGAAGAGGCTGCTGAATGTGGGAATTATGTCTATTTGTGGTTTACTTGGAGCCCTCAGTGCCCACCCCACTCCACTCATTCTGTACCCTCCCTTCGTCTTCTTCTTCTCATCCATTTCTACTCACGTTTGTTAAAGTCATGTGGAAACGATGCAGAGAAAACTGTTGAAAAAACAAAAAGATACAAATCATAGTCTCTGCAGAGTACACTTTCTCAACCCCCCACTGCACAGCCTCTAGGAATCTCTCAATCTGTTGGTAAATCATCTACTTCTTCCTATGAGCAAAAGGGCTTTGGTTAAGATCCCAGTGACTTGATACAGGGTGATCAGAAGGCACACCACACAGGGACTGCTTTTTTTTTTTTTTCTGCTGGGTTGCCACGGCTGGCCTTCCTCATGGGAGTTCTCACCCATTCCTGAATCCTGGACCTCTCTCACCAACTGGTGACTCTTAGGACTCACCCTTCAAAAAGCAGAGTAAGATGAGACATCCCATTAAGCGAGGCTTGCCCATTTTGGAGGCAGAAAGTTTCAAGTTAGGGCAGGACGCGTCACTATTTATACACTGGTGAGGCTGATCTTCTTTAGTAGGAGTTAGGGGTGGGACACCGAGGAAGTCTTTGAAAGGCATACCCTGGTCCTACCCTGGTCCATGACTCTAATTTCTTTTCTTTGTAACTTGGGGCAAGAGAGACTGGCTAGGAATGTCCTGGACTTTATTTTTTCCACCTGTCAGGATTTCTGATACACACCAGGTGACTGTTTTCCTGATATCACCTCTATCCTAGTAAGGCCTTAAAGTAGGATTCATGTGTTAAACACTTCTGTGCACATGCACGTATTACCATGCCTGGCCAGTATAATTCCTTATTTGGTCTCCTACAGAGATCTTTCCTTTGGTGTGTCTCTGTCTTCAGTGCAGCCCCGTTTATCCCTTAAGAGCTTCTAACCCTTTTTTTAGCTATTCAACAACACACACACACACACACACACACACACACACACACACACACACACACCAGGGGGGAAGAGGAAAGGAGGAAGGTAACACACATACACATGAGAGAGGGTGAGAGAGAGCAAGGGAGGAAGGTGGGGAGAGAGGAAAGGAGAGAGAGGTGGGAGGAGGAGGTAGGGTGATAACATACACAGAGAGAGAGAGAGAGAGAGAGAGAGAGAGAGAGAGAGAGAGAGAGAGAGAGAGAGAGCAAGGGAGTAAGAGAAGGAGGAGATATAGAATTATTAGTTAGTTAAAATGTAGAGAGTGGTGAACTACTTGGTGCCATGAAAACAGATGTAGCTTCTGAATCTTTTATTATTCAATACATTCTCACCCTGTGGAAAGAAACAAATGTGTCCATATGTTTTTGGCATATCTCATACATATTTAAAAGGAGGATTCAAGGGACTACCAAGAGGGATCAGTGGGTAAGGTGCTTGTTGCCAAGCCTGACAACCTGAGATCAAGCCTCAGAATTCACATGGAGGACATAGAGAACTGACTCCCGCAAGCTGTCTCCCAGCACAAATGTGTAGTGGTATATGCATGCTTTTCTCTCCCCAGCAGAACAGATAAATAAATGTAAACAAGGAAGTAAATAAGTAAAATAATAGAATTACCAAATTAGAATCTTTTATTAAATTTGCTCTTTGGCAAATACACATGTTTGTGTATGTATGTATGTATGTATGTATGTATGTATGTATGTATGTATGTATACATGTATGTATTTTCAGACATATATGCAGTGCATTCTTCTCTTTCTTTTCTTTCTTTCTTTTTTTTTTTTTTTTTTTGAGACAGGGTTTCTCTGTGTAATAGCTCCGGCTGTCCTGGAACTTTCTTTGTTGACCATCTATCCTCGAACTCACAGAGATCTGCCTGCCTCTGCCTCCTGAGTACTGGGAGTAAAGGAACGTGCTACTGCCACCAGGCTGTAATATATTCTCAAGACTGTCATCCCTACTATCCTCTCTTGTTCCCCTGTGACCTCTATGTCTCCTCCCCTCCTTTCTGCAAACCCCTTCCCTACATTCATGTCTTTTGTTTTGTTTTGTGACCTATTCAATCCGTCCAGGGCCATTTGTGTTTTCATTCGTTTGGAACTATCACTGGAACATGATGGTCTCACCCTGGGCCCAGAACTTGAAGGCAATGGCTATTAAAGAATCCACTAAAAGCCCACAATTCAGCTTGGAAGGGTAGGACCACATAGGCCATTCCCTGATCTGTGATCAGGCCTATCACAGCTATCTACTGCTGCTGTGAGATCATGATTCCACTGACAGACTCTATTATATGTTTGGGATGAGCACTGGATTATCATATTCCCAACTTATAATTTTTAGTTCTCTTGCAAATATCAGGTTTCCATATGGTTTTTCAATTCACATGCCATTCTGATTAACTCTCCCTTCCTGTTTGCTCCCCTTCTTCATTTCTCAACTCTTGTACCTGGTTAACATTCCCCTCTTGCCTCTTGCTCTCTGTCTTCATATCACCTGTATTCTGCTGTTTCACTTCCCTTGAGGCATCTTTCACTCTAATGACCCTTTACTAGCTTCCTGAATTGCTTTAAAAGTATTCATTTTATTTTTAAGTGTGTATGTGTGCGTGCACGAGTGCGTGCAGGTGCCTGTGGAGAAGAGGGTGTTGAACTCCCTGGAGCTTGAGTGGATGTGGGTACTGAAAAACAAATTTAGGTCCTCTCTAAAAGCAATATGTGCTCTTAACTGCAGGCCCATTTCCTGCCTTCTCCAGGTTTTCTAAGTTAAACTCACAAATCTGACAATTGGAAGCTGGGATCTGCATATGAAAGAGAGCATGTAGGTTTGCCTTTCAGGTTTGAGTTGCCTTGCTCAGGATAATTTTTCCAGTTCCACCTATTCATCTGCAAGTTTCACAATTCTGTTTTTCTTTACAGTTGAATAAAATTTCATTGTGTTTACTTACTATAAAATTTTTATTAACTATGCTTCCATTGGTGAATGTTTTTTTTTCTTTTTTATTGCTGTTGTTGTTTGTTCATTTGTTATTAAATAGATCTAGGGTTGGTGAGATGGCTCAGTGGGTAAAGGGACTTGTCCTAGGAGCCTTGTGGCATGGGTTCAATCCCTGGAGCTCATACAAAGATGGAAGGGGAAGGAGAGGAGAGAACTGACTACACAAAGTTGTCCTCTGATGACTACATGCTGTAGCATCTGTGAGTGCATACACACAAACACACCATGCACATGCACAGATACCCAACAGAAATAAATGTATTCTTCATAAGGTATACAAAACAAACAAACCAACCCGTAGTTTCATGGGTGGTGGAAGTGTTTCCATGCGGTGACTGATAGGTCAGTGAGGCTGGTGGTGAATGCTAGAGCTGGAGGAATGCAACCTCAGTGTGAACAGATTGCCTGAGTGATCATGGAACGAAGAGAAAGTGCCTCAGTTGTTGTTCCAAAGCAATGCCTCAGTTTGCTGGAATCTGTCCAATGCCCACAGGATATCTACTGGTGACCCAGTGGGGAAAGAACAACTTCTTCTTCATCAGGGTTTGAAGTAGTGGTCAGATAGGAACAGCCTATCTCATTGCCTCCGGTAAGCAAAGAACATAACTTTGTGTGACAAGGAAAGAAAAACAAAGAACACAACAACAAAAAACCCACACGAAAGAAAAAACCACCCCAACAAAACTATGGATGATATGGGGAGGGGGCAGAAAATGCCTAGATAATACGTACTACGCCAAGAAAGAACACAGCATGTCTTTGGAGAGCATTCACATGAACTTTCTTTGTCATGAGACTAGCCAGTGCTCAGACTGTCAGGAATCCCAGTTTTGCCCTTCATCTCCACACTTCCATAGAGTTCCTTCTTATTGTTCTGAGGAATGGGGAAGGTATTAATGACAGTGAAGTGGCTAGGGACGTATGTCTAGATTCCAAAGGTGAAAAAAACCCAATAATCTGTTTTTTGTTCCTATGACAACATAAGGATTAAATGAAATTATCTGAATTTTTCAATAGACTATATCAACAAACATGGCTGTTACCTGAGAACAATTTCTAAAGGTGGTCTTAGCTAAGGAGAAATGAGGGGCTCCTCCACTGATTTCCATGGTAAATTCAATAGAAAGGGGAGGCCACACCCAGACACCTCTGTACAACCTGCCAGCAGTTATTTCTATTTGTTTCCTTTTCATAATTCTGGCATCTTTATTAACATACTTTATTAGAATCATTCTAGATTCTTTTAGTTTTTAAGTTTAGGTTTTTGTTCAAAGAGGAAATATACCAGAAAAATAGCCTTATGCTTTACCTTAAGAAGAGAGAAAACCAAAAACAACTGAAACCCAGGTCAACAAAAGATAAGAATAAGAAGATTAGAGTAGAGATATGAACTGAGATAAACAAAACATGAAATAGGAAAACATTAGGGGGAGATGTGATGGCTGATTAAATGCACACACTGTTCTTACAGAACCCAGGTTGTGTGGCTCACATTCCTCTGTAAATATAGCTTTAGGAGATCCAATGTACTCTTCTGGCCTCCAAAGGCACAGCCTTTCTATACACCCCCATATATGTGCATATAATTAAAAACAAATGAACAAACTTTCATTGGGAAATCAATGAAAGCAAATACTGGTTCTTTGAATAAATCAGTGTTGAAAGACTTCTAGCACAGCTCATGAAGGTAAAGAAAGAGGGAGAGAAATGTAAAATTACTAACCTTGAGAATGAAAAATGGCACATTATTTCTGATCTTGCAGAAGCAGAAAGGACAATGAAGGAATATGGTCAATAGTCATACACAAACAAATTAGATAACTGGGTGAAAAACATGTTTCTTGAAAGATGAAATTGCCAAATTTACTCAAGAATAAGCACAAATTTGATTAAATTTTCAACAAGTAAATACATTCAACTAGCAATTAGAAGAGTTTCTACAAAGAAAACTACAGGCTTAGACAGTTGGTGGATTCCACCATGCTTAATGAAAATAAGCATCAATGCTTCTAAAACTCAGAAGTACAGACAGGTGAGGAAGTTTTCCCAATTCATTATGTAGCGTGGTCCCATTCTTAAACTATGAAAAAATTATATGGAAAAAACTAAATTTTAATAAAATTACTGAATCTATAAATACCATAAAATATCTACAAACTTGATTATTGTCAAATTTATTAAAAATGTTACATATATTGAAAAAAAGGAGGTTTATGTCATCAGGTTAATCAAGGATATAAACTTCATGAATGCAATCTGTCTTTTTAATAGAATAATTACATAAATAGAATACACAAATAGGATAAACACAGCAGCATCAACAGAAGCAGATGAATGTCCTGTAAAGGGTCATGTAGTTTGTGGCCCAGGACACTGGAGCACATGTTCCTCCCTCAGCTTACTAGCACTTTTGGAACTTTTATCCCTTAATGAACTGTCTCAAATTCTATTTCTTAAAAAAATAAGCAGAAGAAGAAGAGGAAGAAGAAGGAGGAGGAAGAGGAAGAGGAGGAAGAAGAGGAAGAAAAGGAAGAAGAGGAAGAGAATGCGGAGGAGGAAGAAGAGGAAGAGGAAGAAGAGGGAAAGGGGGGCAAAGGAAGGAAGGAAAAAGAAGGAGGAGGAGAAGGAGGAGGAGGAGAAGGAAAAGAAGAAGGAGAAGAAGAGGGAGACCCACAATCAGACAGCATGAAGAGAAAAGGAGGCTTTGAAATACTCAGCCCTGAGTAGGAAGTCTATATCACAATTCTCCCCCTTAAGGATCAGGTGTTTATGCAGAAGAGAAGGTGGAAAAAAATGTAAGAGCCAGAAGGTAGTAAATGACTCCAAGACACAACAGAGCTGATATATATATATATATATATATATATATATATATATATATATATTTATATGAACTCACAGAGACTGTGACAGGGATGCACAAGATCTGCACAAGCTCAAGCCAGAACGGAAGAGGAAAAGTGGACAAGAAGCTGTTTGCTACTGATAGCTGCTGGGAGAAGGAAACTCAGTTTTCTTCATTAAAATGACACTGGGTGTGTTATTGGCACTCTTGGGCAGGGCCTATGGTTAGGAATAGTGGGCCAGTGCAAATTGGATTCCATATTTTTGTTTTTACACAAGAGAAAGAACATGAAGTTGGATATGTAGGGAGGTCACAGAAGATCAAGGAGAAGTTGGGGGGGGGCAAGAATATCATCAAAATATGTTGTAGGAAATTCTCAAAGAAATAAAAAATGTTAGAAAAAGTTTTAAAAAGTATGAACGTCAAGGACACCACTAGGATGATGGAACAGGTTTTATAGGTGCTCATCCTTCACACAAACTGCCATGAGTAGCCACACAAAGATATTTTCCACGGAGGGAAAGATTTGAGGTAGGACATTACAGCAGCAGGTACAGCACAGAAATAAATAACAACACATACATTGAAAAGGGCTTGGAGTTCAACTTCACATTACCACCCTCACTTCCCTCACACAGAGACAACATAGCAGAGATGGAGAGGGTAGGGGAGAAGAGAGAGGAGAGAGTAGAGGGGAGACTGGGAAGGGAGGAATATGAATCTCCTGGAGGCAGGAAGTTGGACTGAGAACATACTCCAAGAAAATGCTGCATGAAACCAGCCCTTATGACTCAAACCCAAGCTCTGAGTATTCCATCTCCAGTACCAGGACAAAACTCTCAGCGCTGGGATCCCGCCAGTGTCCATGGACCCTAGGCCAAGGCTGGCCTCAGACTTCAGGACTGACCCAGCACCAGGGAATCCTTTGGCCTCAGGCCAGCCCCTGTGGACCTATACTCCAGATTATTACCTATGTTTCATATAACCATTGATCTTTTTGTCACTGGAGTATTTTATATGAAGAGAATCAAATTCTTTTTTGTGTTTAGTTTCTTTAACTCCATGTAATATAATACTTTCATTCTAGAGGAAAGAAAGGAAACATAAACTTATTATGTGCAAAATTCTACAGAAGTATGTTTGCAGGAACTTCATCTGTATCTCCTCTAAACTGGGAAGAACACTGGTGAATGAGTAAATGAGGGGAGGTATAATGGCAGATTATTCAACAACAAAAAAGAATTAACAATAAATTCAACAAAAGAATCATACAGAATAATAAGTTTGATCCAAAATGATTATGTGTTGTATGATTTTACCTGTGGGATAGTCTCAGAATAACAAAATTATATGAGTGGTAAATACATCAGGTCTCTGGAGCTGGGTGGAAAGACTGACTCTAACACCACAGAGTTTCTTGGTGACAATGGACAGCATGTGTTTTGCTTTGGGAGAATTTTACACAAATTCCACAATGATACATGCTAAATAAGTATATGCACAACTGACAAAACACAAATAAGTTTACAGTTAGCACTACTGTATATCTGCCTCCTGGTTTAGAAAATGCATCATGGTGATTGAAGATGGCACTGTTGGAAAAGCTACATAAAAGGAACACAGAAACTATTTTTCTTTTCTTTTCTTTTTTCTTTTTTGTTTTTTCGAGACAGGGTTTCCCTGTGGCTTTGGAGGCTGTCCTGGAACTAGCTCTTGTAGACCAGCCTGGTCTTGAACTCACAGAGATCCAACTGCCTCTGCTTCCCAAGTGCTGGGATTAAAGACGTGTGCCACCACCGCCTGGCTCAGAAACTAGTTTTCATTTTTTTCTGTGTTTTTTGTGTAGCCTTGGCTGTACTGGAACTCACTCTGTAGATCAAGCTGGCCTTGAACTCACAGAGATCCTCCTGCCTCTGCCTTCTGAGTGCTTGGATTAAAAGCATGTGCCACCACCACCTGGTAACTTTTGCAATTCTTAAGAAATTTTAAAATCAACTTTAAAAAGTGATTCATTTATATGATTGGATTTCTGGTCAACAATCATGATCTATTTCTACATTTATCTTGTTGACTTCTTATTCATGTTACTTATCCTCAGAGAACTTGTCCAGCTTGTGTTGGATTTCTTCGTAGATCCTTGGGACATTGTTCCAGAAACAGCCTGGGATGCAGCACACACTGTTAGGACCAGAACATCAACTTCATGGGGCCTTGAACTGGGAAACTTTGATGATAAAATCCAGATGGGTAGCAGATCAGAGGCAAAATGCTTAACCAGGCAAGAATAGGGACCATGTCACTCAAACAAGCAGGCACTAGAAGTCTCAGCAGCATTCAGAGGCTAGTGGAGATGGAGAAAGAAGCTGTGAGATCATTAGAGAGATACAGTCAAACCAAAGAAAAGCAAAACATCTCTGTTCCTCTGAAGACTGAAACATGCATACAAAAGATGAAAGTCCATGGCTGTGAGACGGTACAGCCTTTTCCCTTAGACTAAAACACTACCTGAGCAAATATGTTCAGACACACTACCTAAAAGTAAAACTAGTTTGCTCAGTGCTGGGTTCAAACTCAAAGTCTGTGTATGTTAGTTGAATTCCCCATTACCATGCTATATTCCCAGCCCCAGACAGTGAGTTTATTGTAACATACATCTCTCTCTTCATCCCATAGAATGGTCTAATGCAACTCCAAAGTCACTCTTCCTTATTTGGCCTATTTCTGTTGCACTTGGATTGGCTGCCACCAAGTACTCTGGTCTCTATTGTTCTAAAATTAATGAATCAGGAGCATGAGAGAAGGGAGAGAGGGAGTTAGGAGAAAGTGAAGGGGAAAAGAGGAGGGGAGAGTAGGACATGAAAGAGCAGGAAGATTGAGTCAGGGGAAGAATAGAAGAGAGCAAGAAAAGAGATACCATAATAGAGAGAGCCATTATAGGTTTAAAGAGAACTCTGACACTAGGGAAATGTCCAGAGATCTACTTGGATGACACCAACTAACAATCTAATCTAAGTAATAATAGAGAGGTTACCTTAATGAGATTAATGACTACCTTACATGCCATCCTAGAGCCTTCATCCAGTAGCTGATGGAAGCAGAAGCAGACACCCACAGCTAAACACTGAGCTGAACTCTGGAATTCAGTTACAGAGAGGGAGGAGTGATGAACAAAGGGGTCAAAACCAGGCTGAAGAAACCCACAGAAAGAGCTGAACTGAACAAGGGTGAGCTCATGGACCCCAGACTGATAACTGGGAAACCAGCATAGGACTGTTCCAGACCCCCTGAACAAGGATGCCAGTTTGGAGGTCTGGTTCATCTATGGGACTTCTGGTAACGGATCAGTATTTATCCCTAGTATAAAAATGGACTTTGGGAGCTCACTCCACGTAGAGAGATACTCACTCAGCCTAGACACACGGGGGAGGATCTAGGCCTTGCTCCAAATGATATGACAGACTTTGAAGATTCCTCATGGAAGGCCCCACCCTCCCTGGAGAGTAGAAAGGGAATGGCATAGGGGGTCAGGGAGTTGGTGGGAGGGCAGAGGAGGAGGGGAGAGAGAGGGAACTGGGATTGACATGTAAAACAAGCTTGTTTCTAATTTAAATTTAAAAAGCAGCAATTAAGAATCAGTATTGTGACTATATGCCAATAACAAACTACCTAAATTAGATTACAGGAAAATAATCTCAATTTTAATTGTTAATATTGTTTAAAATATTCTTATTCTCCCAAAATATGCAGATTCATTTTAATCATCAGCACAATCCAAGTGGCATTCTTTATATAACTAGATGAAAAAATAAAAAATAGTTAAGACATTAACATTGTAAGTCTAATGGAAACATCTATTTTATTTTTTTTTTGTTGTGAATTTAGTTTTGACCACCCTATTTTCCATCTGTTTGTTATTCTGCTTCCTATCCCACCTCTTGTGGCACTACTCTGGCTTTATAATATGTGATTTGGTTTAGATGTAGTTTGGATCTCTGAGTGGGAGAAGCATGTCAATTGATTACCCAATACGAAATGGTCAGCTCTGAAAACATATATACAAGTAACATTATACAGACCAAGCAGGTTTTACTTATATATTTAGGAGTGTGTGCATGTGTCCCACTTACTTTCAACATTTCTTAGATGTCTGTCATTCTTCGTGTAGGACTGAGGCCTCATGGGCTTTCCCCATCCATATTAGCATATCTATTGTGTTGTTCTTGTTCAGCTCATATTGAGGCAGTCGTATTGGTGAGAATTTATGGGTGGCACTTCAGACATTACCAGGAGACACAATCTCACAGAACACTCTCCATTGTTGGTCTTCTACAATTTTCTGGTTGCCTCTTCCACAACGATCCCCAAGCCTTATATGTATGAGTTCTGTTATAGATAGATAAATCAATTGGAGCTGGCCTCTACAGCTCTGCATTTGATTAGTTGGGGTTTTCTGTAATGGTCTCTGTTGCAAAGAGAAGTTCCTTGATAAGGGGTGAGGATTTCACTCATCTGTGGGTATAAGGACAAATACTTAGAATGTAGCTAGGGTTTATGCTGGTGTAGTAAAATGGTGGGTATAGGTTCTCTTCCTTGATCCATGACTTCAGTAACTGGGAAGTCGGCTATGCTTTCAGGACCAGTCTTGATTTCTTCCCTTGAAGCCTCTGTGCAGCTGTTTGGCACCATGAGAGTTAGTCCTCAGGGAGGAGCCTTTTAGGTCAGTTCCAGTTTGAGGGCCTCTGACTCCTGTGTCTAAAGTGCATGGTGTCTTCAGCAATGGGGATTTACCTTCTACCTCTGTGGGCAACCAAAGAAATAGCAATAGCTTGTAGTGTTGTTGGAGTTTCTTGTACAGTCTTGATAAACAATTCTAAAAAGGGTTTCTGATGTGTGTTGTTACATGGACTTTGGCTTTTGAAGGGAGCATTATCGGCCCAGATGGGAAAATTTCAGTTAAACTATATATGAATATTTATACATGCACTCATGAATAATATAGGTATTTTTAGGTAGGTAACAATATGATTCCTTATTACTTTTCCAGACATCCTTATTGTTATTTACTCCTCTCCTGTAGAGGGAGACTTTCTCTGTACTGTTGGTCCTACTGGAACAGTTTTTATCCACCCATTGGGTTGTCTACTAGGTCCCATCAACTGGGTCTCTGAAGCTGTTAAGAAACAACCACTTATAGACTTAACGTATATATAATTGTTTGGCCAATGACTTAGGCTTCTTACTGGCTCGGCTTGGAAATGTCTCTGTGTAGGCAGCTGCTGTGGGAATCCACTATTCTCTATTCAAGCCTGGATGTGGGAATCCAACATCTCTTAATGGAGCCACGCATTTTATTGCCACCAGAAAACAAAACCTATCTATATTCATTGTAGAGGCCCTTCACTTCCTTGGTTGGGTTTATTCCTAAATAGTTTATATTTCTTGATGCTATTCTGAATGGAAGAGTGCCTGTGATCTCTTTCTATGTTTGTTGGCAGTGTATTAAAAAGCTATTGATTTGTGAAAGTCTTGCCACATTTTAAAATTTACCATTTATGGATGTTTTCTGTTAGAATATTTGGAATTTTTAATGTATAATATGCCATCTGCAAATGGGAATAGTTTCATCTCCCCCCCCCCATTTGTAGTCTTTCAGTTTTCTTCTCTTGCCTTATTGCTCCACCTAGTGTTTTAAGCACAATATTAAAAAGGAGTGGGGATGGTGGATATCCTTATCTCGTTCCTAACTTCAGTGTGATTGTTTCAAGCTTTTTCTCATTTAAGATAATGTCAGTTGTGGGCAGCTTTTATTATATTGAGAGATGTTCCTCTAACCCTACATCCTCTAGGACTTTTATCGTGAAAATGTGATGGACTTTGTCAAAAACTTTTTATATGTTTATTGAGATAGTTATGTAATTTTTTCCTTGAGTCCATTTATGTGCTCTATTACATTTATTAATTTGCATATGCTGACCCCCCCCCAAATTTCAGAGGTTACATCAACTGGATAATAGTGGATAATCTTTTTGACGTATGTCTATATTCTGTTTGCAAGTTTCACTGAGGAATTTTTAAAGCTTGTGTTTATCCAGAGATGTGACCTGTAGTTCTCCTGTTGTTGTTGTATTTACCTAGGTTTTGAAATAGAGTGTTACTGGCTTTGTAAAAGGAGATTGGGAGTACTCCTGTTTCTACACTTTTTGAATTTTTTATTGGCTCCTATTCTTTGAAAGTCTTGTAGAATTCTGCTGTAAATCTGTCTGACCCTGGACTTTCATTTTTTAATTCTTTTTAAAGCCAGTGGCCTTTTATTAGTATTTGAGTCTCCTGATGGGTCTGTCTAAGTTGTTGATTTCCTCTTGATTTAGTTTTGCTAGTTTGGCTGAATCTAGAAATTCATCCATTACTTTTAGGTTTTCCAGCTTATTGTTGTACAGATTTCCAAAAATATCCCCTTATAATATTCTGAATTTCTTTGGTGTCTGCTGTGATGATTATTGGTATATTTCTGATTCTGTTAATTTGGGTCCTTTCTTTTTTCTTTTAATTAGTTGGGCCAACGGTCTGTTGATATTGTTTGGTTTCTCAAAGAAACACAATCTTAAGCTCACTGATTCTTTATATTGTTGTCTTTGTTTTTATTTCATTTATTTCAGCTCTGTTTTTTTATTTAGAGAATACTTTATTAGTTTTTGTAATCAAACTCACGTAGATAAGACCTTAAATATTTAATACAGTGCATTACTCCTGTACAAATGGAAAAAAATTAAGTTAAACATTTCTAGACCAATATGGATGTTTATTTCTGTACAATGCCAACTCAACATGGGAAACTAGGATACTTTTTTCCAAAGTTGACAGCACAGCTAAAGTTTCTAAAAATTCAAATTATATATGTATATACATATATATTTATATTTACATAAAAAGACCAAAAATAGCAGTATGTTATGCATCAATAGCAGCAACAGCTTTTCCAGGTTCTGCAGTCATTTGAGCAAAATTGTAGAGACATCCAGCACACTCCATTAAAAAAAAAGTAAAATACAAAATCCCAGAAAACAGCACAGTTCTGTTACTCTTGTGGTACCTTGCACCATTTTTTTTTTTTAAAAATTAGCTTCTCAATCATCATCTGGAAGGAAACCATTCTGAGCAACATCATTAAAAACAGCTCTGATAAAGCACGGTCACTACTATGTATCATAAAGCAGGTCCACATATGAGTGAGTACATATCATGTTTGTCTTTTTGTAATTGGGTTACCTCGCTCAGAATGGTTTCTTTGAGTTCCATCCATTTTCCTGAAAATTTCAAGGTTCCATTGTTTTTTTCTGCTGATTAGTACTCTATTGTGTAAATGTACTACATTTTCTCTATCCATTCTTCGGTTGAGGGGCATCTAGGCTGCTTCCAGTTTCTGGTTATTACAAATAATGCTGCTATGAACATGGTTGAACAGATGTCCTTGTTATATGAATGAGCTTCTTTTGGGTATATGCCTAGGAGTGGAATTGCTGGATCTTGTGGTAGACTCAGTCCCATTTTCTTGAGGAGTCACCATACTGATTTCCAAAGTGGCTGTACAAGTTGGTACTCACACCAGCAGTGGAGGAGTGTTCTTCTTTCTCCACATCCTCTCCAGCATAAACTGTCATTGGTATTTTTGATTTTAGCCATTCTGACATTGTTGTTGCCCTGTTCAGTTTATGTTTAGGCAGTCACATTGGGAATATTTTATAGATGGAGCTTCTGATATTGTAAGAGACATAATCTTACAGTAAACTCTATGTTCCTGTGGCTTTTTATAGTCTTTCTTTTCCCTCTTCTGCAATGCTTCCAATGGATTCAGGAGTCGTTTTGTAGATGTGTCTGTTGGGACTGGCCTCCACAACTCTGCATGTTGATTTGTTATAGTTTCCTGTAATGGTCTCCATATGTTGTAAAGAGAAGTTTCCTTGATGATGGGTGAGTATTACACTTAGGGGACTAGATCCTGGAGAAGGATGCACAGCAGCTGGCTGGGGTATACATGTCTTTAGGCTGTTACTACAACAGAAAGTTCTTCTTTCTCCTTCGACTCTGGTGGGTAACTTTGCTGGGTATATTAGTTTAGCTTGGCTATCATGTTCTTTTAGGACTTGGACAGAGTATGCCTGATTCTTTTAGTTTTCACAGTTTTGAGAAGTCAGCTGTTATTCTGATGGGCTTTCCTTTACATGTGTGTTTTTATTAATCTTGCCCTTTCTTTGTTCTGTATAGTTTTTAATTGACTTTTTATTGATTCTTCATGGACTTCACCTCATGCATCCTGATACTATTCATCTCCCTGTCCTTTTGCGTCCATCCTCTGCCTCTGCAACCCTCTCTCCCAAAATAAAGTAAAATTTAAAAGAAAAACACAAAACAAACAAACAAACAAACAAACACACAAACGAAAAGTCTTGGCATGGAAGCTGTAGTGTGACAGTGAGTCACACAGCATACACTTCTGTCCCTACTTCTTTACTTGCAATTGTTGATTGCCATAAGTCATTGGTCTGGCTTGAGGTCTCCAACTTCTGCTACACCATCAATACTGGGCCCTCACTGTGACTCCCCTTGGATATTCTGCTGTTGCCTTGTGTTGTGGAGATCCTGCAGCTTTGGATCTGCAGGTCTGGACCCTTCTCCTGCTCCAGAAGTTCATAGATGAGGTGGATGTTGGGGTGAGCAAATTCTCACCCCTGGGTCTGGGTCTCAGTAGTAGCTGTGTTGGTCATCCCACCGGCTTTCTCTCATCACCACCACCAAGGCAAGTTCTCCAACACTGCCCTGGATAGCTCACTTAATGCAGCAGGCAGCAAGGAGTGGAGCCAGTTCTCCTACTCTCATGCCCTAAAGGTTGGCTCATCTGCACCCACACTACCAATGCCAGCTTTACTGCTATTCTCCTTAGTGCTGCAGTTGGTGAAGGGTAGGGCCAGTTCTCCCACTTTCATGCACCCAAAGCCAGCTCTCCCAACAGGTGGCAAGGGACAGTGGGGGACATTTTTCCTTCACCATGACACCACATGGCAAATAGGGGATGTTAGTGCTCTTGCTGTCACACCCTCAGAGCAGCTGTGTGGCTCTTGACCCTACCAACAGGGTCAGCTTTATTGTGCTGCCTAAGTGAGGTGCAGGGCCCACTCTCCTGAATGCTGCAGACAGTTGGGGGGCAGAAACAACTCTCCCATTTTCATGACCTCAGGGCAGCTCTCCCACATAGGTAGACAGGGGCAGGTGCTGCCCAGGCAAGGTGCAAGGCTCTCTCTCCTGAGTGCTACAATGGTAGAGGCAAGGTCAGCTCTCCCACTCTCATGACCCCAGAACCAGCTTTCCCATCTACAGGGAGGTGGCAAGGGGCAAGAGGGCATCTTTTCCTCATCCACACAACCACATAATAGACAAATACTCTCACATCTTCAGGGATGGCTTACCTGCACTCCCACCAATGGAGTCAGCTCTACTGTGCTGCCCAGGTGAGGTACAAGGTCCACTCTACCAAGTGCTACAGTTGGTGAGGGGCAGGACCGGTTCTCCCTAGTGCTGTAGCCAGTAAGAAGCAGGGTCAACTCCATGCAGACATATCCTCACTGTCTTCAGTGGTAGCAGGAGCCATGGACATCAACTCAGACTGAGGCTGCAGCAGAGCCATGGACTCAGACATGTCTCTTGGCAGCAGACCAGGCCTGGATGACAACATGGCACTGGGTAGCAGGACAGACTGCTCAGAGCTGTAGACCCTGCAGCAGCATGGCCTTCAGACAATAGCATGGTCCTAAGTGGCAAACCAGACCTCTGATGTCTATGTGGCCTTTGGTGGCAACACGGGCCATGGATCTCAACACAGATCTTGATTGTGGTTGGACCACAAACCCAGATGTGGTCCTTGTCAGCAGTGTAGGCCTGGATGCCATCATAGCTTTGGGTGGCAGTACAGGTCATTCAGATTGGCATGGATCCAGCAGCTGTGTGGCTCTTGAACACCAACATAGCCCCAGGTGGTGGCCCAACCTTTGAGCATCTTCAGGGGCCTCAGTGATAATAGGAGCCATAGACATCAACACAGACATGGTCCTTGACATCAGCCCAGGCCCTGACATCACCATAGTCCCAGCAAGCAGGCTACCCATGTCAGTCAGTTGCTTACTGCCCTCAGCTCTTCAGATCTGCTTCTCTCCCTAGCACATGAACTATTCTGCCTGTAGACAGAAGACGGAAGTTTCTGCCCTGTCTGGTCCAACAGACATTCAGTCCCAAATAACACACAGAAGCTTATATTAATTATAACTGTTTGGCTGATGTCTTAGGCTTCTTACCAATAAGCTCTCTCTTAATTATTAGCCATAACTATTAATCTATGTATTTCCACATGGCCTTTTCTTATTGGCAAATGCCCTGGCATCCTACCTTCTTAGTAGCTACATGGCACCTCTCTGGCTACTCACTCTCTGTGTTCCTTTTCCCAGAATTCTCCTAGTCTGATAGCCCCACCTTTACCTCCTGCCTGGCTACATCCTGCCTGTCCATTGGCCGAAACAGCTTTATTCATCAACCAATAAGAGAACCATGTATTCACAGCATACAGGAGGACATCCTCCCATCACTGCCCACCTGCCTCTTTCTCCCTCTCTTCTCTCCTGTTTCCCTATCATATTCTCGATTCCCATAATGGTGCCTGTGATACTAGGCAGGCCTGTGGTTGGTTTCTTCCTGTCCAGGGAGAGTGTCCAGGGGTTGAGCTGTGGTAATCCTCCTTGTGCTGAGGCTCATGGTGCTGGGCGATTTGTGACTGATTTCTGCCTGCCTCCCTGACATTGTGTCTTCTGCTGGAGTCATTCTATTTGTAAGGCTTTCCTTTGAACTTTCTGGTTGGGTTGCTGGATTTCTCAGTTTCATCTTCACTTCAGCTTGAATAACCTTCAACTTTCCTTTCTCTTAATTGACTTTACTTTTCTGGTCCTGGGTTGTCATCATCGTTTCCTTCAGCCTCATCTGTGTATTTTCTTGGGCATCGCTCAGGCATTTACTGTACTCAAGTCCCCCTTTCCTTGAGCTTTTTATTTTTGTCTTCTTTAAGGTACTTGAATTTTTTGTTGACGTTTATGATTTTTCATTTACATTTCATGTCCTAGGGTTCATCCAGCTAATTCACATTGATAAACATTTCTATAGGTTTGTTAGGTTTTAAGGAGAGACAATGGCTTGATCCTTCATATTTCTTTTGTATTTTTGTGATAAGATTTGGATAGATGGACTTTTTTTGCTAGTTCTTTGTCTGATATGGACAAAGCCATCTAGAGAAGAAGAGAGGATGTGCAGGACAGTTGGATTTAGGGGTTGGAAATGGCTTAGTGGAATAATGTCAACTGGACAGAGGAGATTGAGCTGGTGCAACATATGTGTCCTGATCTATCCCTGGAGTGTGAGAGTAGATCTAGCAGCATGGAGAAGTTAGATTTGGCATAAGAGAGGCTTGTGCATTGAAACCAGCAGTGAAGATCCCGGCAGAATCCTAGAGGTTGGTTGTGATGCAAACAGGATTGGCCATACTAGGCCTGGGCTGTGGATGTGGGACCCAGGCTAGATCTGGTGTTTGGGGAGGGTGTGTAGAGGGAAGGGCCAAACAGACACTCTGGGTTAGATCTTGGAGAAGGATATGCAGATTCTGCCCCAGAAAAGAGGTTGGATGTGGTGTTGGAGGGCTAGAGTATGTGTGTGTATGTATGTATGTATGTATGTATGTATGTATGTATGTATGTATTTTGTGAGTGTGCACACACTGAGGAGGATCTAGTTTAGTGTTGCAAATCTCAAGGCAGTGATAAAAGTAGTTATAATTCAGCCTGGTGCTTGGTTGTGGATCTCTGCATCTGGTTCCATCAATTACTTGATGGAGGCTCTCATGATAGTTGGGGTATTCATCAATCTTATTACAGGGGAAGGCCTGTAATGGCACCCTTCACTATTCTTCACTATTACTAGGAGTCTTAGTGGGGTCATCCTTGTAGGTTCTTGGGAATTACCCTAGCACCAGGTTTCTCCCTAACCCCGTAGTGGATCTCTATTAAGTTATCGCTTTCATTGCTCTTCCACTCAGCCCCTCCCCCTTGACCATACCATTCCCTCATGTTCTCATCCCCCCTCCTTTCCCCTTTATAGCCCCTCTGTCCCCAGTTTATCCCGGAGATCCCATCTAATTTCCCTTCTCAGGGCCATCCATGTGTCCCTCTTAGAGTCCTCTTTGTCTTGGAATCTAGTTGAAGAGTAGGAGGAGGGAATATACGAACAAGGGAGGTCAAGGTCATGATGGAGAAATCTACAGAGACAGCTGAACCAAGCTTCTGGAAACTCATGAACTCTAGACCAACACCTGTGGAGACTCCATGGGACTAAACTAGGTCCTCTGTATGTGGGAGACAGTTGTGAAGCTTGGTCTAGCTGAGGGGTCCCTGGCAGTAGGATTAGATCTAACCCTGGTACTGAGCTAACTTGTTGGAGCCCATTCCCTATGGTGGGATACCATGCTCATCCTTCCTTAATCCATGGGAGAGGGGCTTGGTCCTGCTCCAACTTAATGTGCCAGACTTTGTTGACTCCCCATGGGAGCCTTTACCTGTAAGGAGGAGTGGATGGCACATTGCCTGGAAGGGGGTGAGGGGGAACAGGAGGAAGGGGTGGGAGAGAGAACTGTGGTTGGAATGTTGGAATGTGAAATTTTAAAAAATTAATACATTATTTTTGTTGTTTTTATTTAAAGTAGAAACAAACCTGCTTCACATGTCAATCCCAGCTCCCTCTCCTTCCCCCCTTACCCCCCCAATCTCCCATCCTATCCTCCCTCTGCTCCCCAGGGAGAGTGAGGCCCTCCATGGGGGGATCCCCAAAGTCTGTCATGTGTTCAGGCTGAGAGAGCATCCCTTCACGTAGAATGGGCTCCCAAAGTCCATTTGTATGCCAGTGATAAATACTGATCCACTATCAGAGGCCCCAACGATTGCCGAGGCCTCACTGACACCCATGTTCAGGGGGTCTAGATCAGTCCCATGCTGGCCTCCCAGCCTGATATCAGTCTGGGGTCCATGAGTTCCCCCTTGTTCAGGTCATCTGTTTCTGTGGGTTTCTCCAGCCTGGTCTTGACCCCTTTGCTCTTCACTCCTCCCTCTTTGCAACTGGGCTCCAGGAGTTCAGTTCAGTGTTTAACTGTTGGTGTCTGCCTCTGCTTACATCAGCCACTGGATGAAGGCTCTAGGATGGCATATAAGGTAGTCATCAATATCATTATTGGACAAGGGCATTTAAGGTAGCCTTTCCACTATTGCTTAGATTGCCAGTTGGTGTCCTTGTAGAACTCTGGAAATCTCCCTAGTGCCAGATCTCTCTCAAATCTATAATGTCTCCCTCTATTATGGTATTACTCATCCTGCTCTCCTCTGTTCTTCACACGGCTCAACCTTCTTGCTCTCCCATTTCCTCCTCTCCCCTCTTCTTCTCCCTCTGTCTGTCTCCCAGCTCCCTCTCCCCTTCCCCCATGCTCCCAATCTGCTCAGGAGATCCTGTTCCCTTCCCCTTCTCTGGGGCACCATGCATGTCTCTCCTAGGGTACTCCCTGTTTCCCAGCCTCTCTGACAGTGTGGATTGTAGGCTGGCAACCCCCTGATCCATGTGTAAAATCCAAACATGAGTGAGTACATACCATGTTTGTCTTTTTGTGACTGGGTTACCTCACTCAAAATGGTTTCTTCTAGTGCCATCCATTTGCCTTCGAATTTCAAGTTCCATTGTTTTTTCCTCTGAGTAATACTCCATTGTGTAAATATACCACATTTTCTGTATCCATTCTTCAGTTGAGGGGCATCTAGGTTGCTTCCAGGTTCTGGCTACTACAAATAATGCTGCTATGAACATTGTTGAACAGATGTTCTTGTTGTATGAATGTGCAACCTTTGGGTATATGCCTAAGAGTGAATTGCTGGATCTTGTGGTAGACTGATTCCCATTTTCCAGAGGCACTGCCATACTGATTTCCAAAGTGGCTGTACAAGTTGGCACTCCCACCAGCAGTGGAGGAGTGTTCCTCTTTCGCAACATCCTCTCCAGCATAAACTGTCATTAGTGTTTTTGATTTTAGCCATTCTGACAGGAATAAGATGGTATCTCATTTCCCTAATGGCTAAGTATGTTGAGCACTTTCTTATGTGTCTTTCAGCCATTTTAGATTCCTCTATTGAGAATTCTCCATTTAGTTCTGCACCCCACTTTTTAATTGGATTATTTGGTGTTTTGGAGACCAGCTTCTTGAGTTCTTTGTAAATTTTGGAGATCAACCCTCTGTCAGATGTGGGTTTGGTTAATATCGTTTCCCATTCTGTGGGCTGCCGTTTTGTCTTGTTGACTGTGTCCTTTGCCTTACAGAAGCTTCTCAGTTTCAGGAGGTCCCATTTATTAATTATTGATCTCAGTGTCTGTGCTACTGGTATTATGTTCAGGAAGTGGTCTCCTGTACCATTTAATTCAAGGGTACTTCCCACTTTCTCTTCTAAGAGGTTCAGTGTGGCTGGATTTAAATACATTATTTTTTTAAAAAGTAGTTATAATTCTCTTGCTCTTATTAGAGGAAATGGAGGGGCAGAAATATTGAGTCGGGGGAAGAATAGAGGAGAGAGAGCAGGATGAGAGATACCATATCAGAGGGAGCCACTATAGGTCCGAGAAGAGATCTGGAACCAGGGAGATCTCCAGAGACCTACAAGGATGACACGATCTGACAATCCAGGCAATGGTGGAGAGGATAACCTAAAAGCCCTTCCCCTAAAATGAGATTGATGACTTCTCTTTATGCCATCCTAGAGCCCTCATCCAGTGGCTGATGGAAGCAGAGACAGACATCCACAGATATACACTGAGCTGAAATCGGGAATTTAGTTGAAGAGAGGGAGGAATGAAGAGCGAAGGGGTCTGTACCAGGTTGGAGAAACCCACAGGAACAGTTGGCCTGAACAAGGGAGAGCACATCGACCCCAGATGCTGTCAGGGAGGCCAGTACAAGACTGATCCAGACCCCTGAACATGGATGTCAATAAGGAGGCCTCTGCACTCCAGGGAGCCTCTGGTGGTGGATTAGTATTTTTCCCTGGTGCAAGAAGGGACTTTGAGAGCCCATCCCATGTGAAGGGTTACACTCTGGCCCTGGACACATGGGGAAGGGCCCAGGACCAGCACAGGAAGATTTGGTGGACTTTGCAGAGCCCTACCCTGCCTGGGGAGTGGTGGGTGGATGGGTTGGGGGTTAGGCTGGGGGTGGGGGAGTAGGGATGGGGGTGAGGGGAGGGAGAGGGAGAAGGGACTTAGATATGAAACAAGCTTGTTCCCTAACTAGAACTAATAAATAAATTAAAAACCAAAACAAAACAAAACAAAAAAGTAGTTATAATTCAAAGTTGTCTTGGGTCTGGGCAGTAGGGGGCAGGCTGCAGCTACAAAAGGGAGGAAAAGAATCTGAGAGCTACCTGGTTAGAGCAGACTTGCTTATTAGCTGTTTGGAGAGGGAGAGACTGTAGGGGTTGAGGCCATATTTTGGGAGATAAAGAAGGCAGCTAGAAGGTCTGTGCTCTATCAGGTAATACACACTATTTTGAAGGTCAGTCCATCTCCAAGTGGTTCAGGTCCAAATTGGTACTTAAGACCTAGAAACTTGTAAAGTTGATCAGAGAAGCACAGTGGTTCTGAGAGTCTTTAGCATCCTCAGGTCATACCTTCTCAGGTGTCTCTTTCCTCAAACCTAACTTGGCCACCATATTATCTCCCTCACTTTTTTTTTCAACAGTCTCTCTATATAGCCCTGGCTTTTGTGGAACTTGCTATAGACCAGCCTCAAAGTCATAGAGGTCCACCTGTCTCTGCTTTCTGAGCTACAATACCTGACATGATTTAAATATTCTGATACCTGTTGGCCTTCATTATCAAGTAGCCCTTGCATTGTACACCCTTATTCTTGTTCCAGTCCTTAGAACTCAGGGGATACAGCCTGCTGAATTTTGTGCCATCACTAGGCCATCCAAGGTGTTCCTCCCAGAATTCTCAATTCTTTTATTGGAAACAGAGATCGCTAATTTCTCTATTTTTCATTTAGAAGAGTTCCTCTCACCCTTCATCTTCACTAGAATTTTTTATTTCCTTACTTTTTTAAAAAATTATTTTTATTATTGCATATGAGTATATATGCCTTGGCACAGGGCACCTATGTGGATGACAGATGACAAGTTTGTGGAGTCGGTTCTCTCCTTCCATGTTTACATGGGTCCTGGGGATTGAACTCAGGACCTCAGGTTTGTGTGGCAGCACATTTACCTTCTAAGCCATCTGTCTGAATTCTAGTGCCTGGGGTATTGGTACCCACATCTCCTTAGTCCTGAGGGAGAAGAGTGAAGCCATAGTAGAGAGTGCTAGCAAGGAATCCTTAGAAAGAAAACTGCTCATGTAGATCCAAGGAAGAAAGAATAGACACAAGGCACAAAAGTGTGTGTGTGTGTGTGTGTGTGTGTGTGTGTGTGTGTGTGTGTGTGTGTGTGAACAATTAAAAGAAAGGAGGCCATGAATTTGAGAGAGAACATTTGGGATATGTGGGAGGAAGGAAAGGGAAGTGGGAAGTAATGTAATTATAATCTCAAAAATAAATTCTTAAAAATAAATAGATGGCTGCCTTGCAGTCTATTGCTGGCCACCTTCTCTCACCAGGGCCTAAGAAGGCAGGCATGTTTTTAAAATATTTATTTATTCATTTTATTTTATTTTATGTGTATGGGTGTTTGTGCATATGGTGCCCACAGAAGCTACAAGAGGACACCAGATTCCCCAACACTGTAGTTACAGACAGGTATGACCTGCCACATGTGTGCTGGGAATCAAACCTAGGTCACATGGAAGAATAGCCAGTGCTCTTAACCACTGAGCTATATCTACAGCTCAGAAGGAAGGTGTTTTCTCAAAAGTCAGTGTCCTAGATCAGCCTACTTCATTGTAATCTACATGATCTCATCTGTAGTAAATTCATCCCATTCTTCCCTGAGACAGCCAGTCCACTGCTACTACCACCACCCTGTACTTACCAGGAGGTTTCTGTAACTGTAAAGTGCATACGCAGATCAATGGGATGGATTGTAGCCCAAGTTCTACTTACTCATGGGCTAGCTTAGTTTATCATCTATGAACTGGATAGTTACTAAGCTGTACTTCCCAATCATTTTCAAAAATTTCTAGCAACTGGAAACCAAGCATTCAAATATATGAGTTCATGGGGCCATTCATATTCAAACTAACACAGTTAGTATGTGGGTCTTTTCAATTCATGTCATTCTACAGGAGATTTTTTGGATGAGTTTAATTTAGAGAATGTTTTAAAAATCTTAAAGACTGCATGTTTACTTTTTAGAATACACATGTAATATGACTGTACTTTGGTAAAAAACTATCCTTTTACAAATACCTCAACTATATTTTCTTATGTTCACACAACAGGAAGATATAATAGCAGTCATTTCATGCTTATTACAAATGATGATATATAGTTACCAAAGACTCTAATTACCAAAGCTCACAAAGGAGGCAATAAGTACTCATGTATCTACTTGTATATTGGTTTTGCCACTAAGATTACTACAATGAAAGAACAGATAGCTTCCTTGGTGAATTCTATCAGCCATTTTGGGTAGAAATAATACCAATTTTGTAAAAATTTTCTCTGGGCTGGAGAGATTGTTTAGAAGATAAGAGTTCACATTTCAAGCACATGTCAGACAGTTGACACTCTAACTCCAGCTCAAAGGGATCCAGCACTCTCTACTGGCCTCCTCCAAGAATACACACACACACACACACACACACACACACACACACACACACACACACACACACACTTTGAGAATAAAGACCATAAAAAATCTGATCTGTGGCATCTGATCTCTAGGATTTTACATGACCTTCTTCTCACTGCAGAATGCCATTCTTAATTCTATGCAGCCAAGTTTTATAGTTCCTGACATCACAGCCTATCAATACATTACCTTTTCCTACAAGTTTGTGGTTTTTCCTTCTGTGAGTAGATTTGAGTCTCTGTAGATGGACAACATCATGAAACATTATAAAAGGATTGGAATTAGATTCTACAACTATAGAGATCAGAATAGGCTTCTTGTTTGGAGAGATGAATTTTAAATTCACCCACATAGAAGTGGAGATGTTTGAAAGAGAGAGAGACATACATGGTCTCCCAGAGAAGGGGAAAGGGACAAGATCTCCTAAGCTAATGGGGATCATGGTGGGAGGGGAGAGGGAGTTAGAAGAAAGAGAAGGGGAGAAGGGGGTGAGAGGAGGCCATGAGGGAGCAGGAAGATCTAGTTAGGGGAGGAATGGAGGAGAGCAAGAAAGGGATACCATTATAGAGGGAGACATCAGAGTTTTAAAGAGAATTCTGGCACTAGGGAAATGACAAGAGATCTACAAGGTTGACCCCAACTAACAATCTAAGCAATAGTTGAGAGGCTACCTTAAAAGCCCTTCTCTGATAATGAGATTGATGACTATCTTTTATGCCATCCTAGTGCCTTCATCCAGTAGCTGATGGAAGGAGACGCAGACACTCACAGCTAAACACTGAACTGAACTCTGGAATCCATTTGCAGAGAGGAGTGGTGAACAAAGAGGTCAAGATCAGGCTGGAGAAACCTACAGAAACAGCTGACCTGAACAAGGGGTTGTTCATGGACCCCAGACTGATAGCTGGGAAATAGTCTGAAACTGTTCCAGACCCCCTGAAGGAGGAAGACAGTTTGGAGGTCTGGAAAATCTATGGGACCACAGGTAATGGATCAGTATTTACCCATAGTACACAAATGAACTTTGGGAGCCCTCTCTACATACAGGGATACTCTCACAGCCAAGACACGCTGGGGCTAGGTCCTGCTCCAAATGATATGACAGAATTTGAAGATCCCCCAAGGAATGCCTCACCTTCCCTGGGGAGCAGAAAGGGTTGGGATGGGGGGGCAGGGAAGGAGGGGAGGGAGAGGGAACTGAGATTGACATGTAAAAGAAGCTTGTTTCTAATTTAAATAAAAAATGTGGAGATGTTTGAAATAGGGAAAGGGAAGTCAATAGGCTACTAGCAAAAGCATCTTGTTTTATACAGGCTAAAGAGTTTGATGCTTAACTTTGGACTGAATCAGTAGAAGTTATCCTAAAATAACTTAATCAAAAAATGAGAAAAGATATGTGGAATTAATTAGTGAGTTGTCAGGAGAGAGGGTGGAAGGGATGTGGAGAGGGAGGAGAAGAAGGAGCAGGAGGAGGAGGAAGAGGAGGAGGAGGAGGAGGAGGAAGAGGAGGAAGAAAAACATGCCTTGAATAAGTGCTATGGTTTCCTTAATACAGCTTTGTTGTTGTTGCTGTTTACCTGGATAAAATCGAATTCTCTCCACTTTGCACCTTTAAATTCTCTATCCTGTGAGTGGCTCTGTCTGATATGGGGTCACTTTAGTCCATTTTCTAGATCTAAATTTATAATCTCCTGCCAACATACTGAAACTGTGAAGTAAGCTTGGTCCTTACTCTGGAGTCCCCTTTCTTCCATTTAATATTATATGATGTGAATGGGCTGGGGAATCCACTACACTGTATGTGTGCCATGCACTTGCAAACCTGTGAGGTAAAGGTATCGTGTCCCCCCCACCCCCACTCCCCACCCCCTCCCCCGCTGAAAATGGGGTTGTTTCTTGCCAATGTTTTTTCCCCCTTGTCAACACCCCAGACTGGCTGGATTGGGAGAGGAAGCAGACCACCCACTCTGCAGAGGCAGTGCCTACCAGCACCAATGAATGGGCCACATTGTTCACAGCCCAGGATACCATTCAAGTGGGAGGCTAAGAAAAAGTCACAGCTTCAGCACCATCTCATATCCTGCCCAGAACACAGCTTCTGAGCACTTGCTGGACACGGACAGCCTACCTCCTCCCTCAACCGAAACTCATGGACTGGCTCCTGTTCCTCTTGCTACCAGGGCTCCTCCTGGTTTTGTATGAGTCTCATGAAATGGGTAAGTGTCATGGCAGAGAAGCAAAGGGAGCAAACTCTGGGGTCTAGAGTGGTGTCCTGAGCTCCCTGATTGGGAAGGGTGGGAACTAAAAGGACAGCATTGGATCCAGGTCTCTGAATTCTCTGGCTGGCACAATCCCTTTCTCTACCAAGGAAGCTTTTTTTGGGCTCCCGCTGTTCGGTAACTCCACCGGAATCTAGTTCTAGGAAAATAATAAGGAAATATAATAATAATAATAATAATAATAATAATAATAATAATAATAATAATAAGTTTGGTGGAGAGGGTGACAAAACCATCTGGGAACACGAGATTTCTCCCACCTGAGGTGCAGATCTTGGCAAGTAACTAAAGTAAGATGTCCACTTTCCTTGTCCCCACTAGATCCTCAATATTCTCTCTCAACCTTCCCCCAGCAGCAATCCCTTCCACACCATTCTGATACACTGTTTGCCCTGCAGGGGAAAATACTCTATGCACTTCTTGCGAAGAATATTTTAACAAGACCTGCAAAAAGAACTCTGGGGTCTGTCAACCCAGATATCCTGACTTGGCATGCCAAACCAAAGAAGTATATTTTCAACGTGGTACTGGAGGTGAGGTGAAGGCAAGAGGAGGGGAGGGGTGGAAGACTGACTTTAAGACTTGGCTAAGGGAGGAGAAGAGTACTGCATCTGGAATCATATATGCTTGACCCATTAGCATTGTTATTGACTTAGATGGTGGTCTTGGACATGTTCCTTCCATCTTGAATTCAAGGTTCTCATCTATAAGATTTGGTTTCAAAGGTGGTCTCCAAACATCTAACCTTTTCTTATTTTCAGTGACTTAACCTAACCACTCAGTCTGCTACATCTCTTCTGTGATAAGTGCATGGTTGTCCTGGGGGCAGGGATAAGATTTCTTGGGAAGAGAACTTCTTTCTGTGGAAGAATCTTTAGTTTCAATCTTGAAGGGAAGGGAGGGAGAACTCGGCTACATTTCATCTCATTGGTTTAACCTGTGTATCTATGTCACTGCCCTCCTTTCTTCAGAATATGTGTACAAATATTCCATCTTGAGCTGCCCAAGAAGATGTATGGAGTATGTCCGCTTCATCGGGTTGGAGAAACATATCTTCTCATGCTGCAATCACAGCTACTGTAACAGTCTCCCAGAAAAAAATATCCTCCTCCCATGAAAGAGCTTTTTTCTAGCACCTCCCTTGGTTTGCGGGGCTTTCCTGATGGCCATATCCTGCCTGTTTCTTCCTGAACAAGCTTCAGTGTTTGGAAGTTCCTTCACTCCCATCCAATCCACAGTCGGGGGGAGCCAAAGGGCAAATGGCAAATGAACTGTGGACAGAGGAGGGGGTGGTGGAACTTCAAAAGGTCACTTTGGCTGTGTCAGATCCATCAGGGGTCAGGATCTGCTATTCTGGTTGGGACAAAACCACAAGTTCAAGTGTGGGTGAAAAGGGGATCATGCTGTGTGGGATGCTTGTTACACCTCACATAAGTTACCAAAAATGTTATAATAAATAATGTGACCACATTCAGAGGATGCATCGGTTGTTTTCAGATACAAAGGAAAGGATTATTCATTGAAAGTGGTCTGTCAAAGGTTCCCCAAATGTCTAGGATCCTAAATTCTCTTAGATACTGACTGGGTTGGGGAGTTCTTTTTATGAGGTTTAAAGAATTTATAGTCAGGAAAAAGGTTCAAGGTAAAACCAATGTAAAGTTCACTGGCAAGTGTTAAAGAATCTGAACAGAGACGGGTCTCAACATTGGATACTACCAACTTGAAGGGGCCTGGTTTAGAATTTGGGCTTGAACAGCCTTCTCCTGATGATCTTGCTATTCTCCTATTGAACCTAAAGTGTTCATGCATTCTTAGTGCAGAGATCCGGCCCTATGCTTCTTTCCATGAGCTTAGAAACAGCTGCAGGAACACTCCTGTCCTGCAGCATAAGCACCAAAGCAGCTGTGGTAGTGGCCGTTGTCTTGGTGCACAAGATGGAGCTCAATAGAAAGTGACAGCTTTAGGTCCTGTCTTTTCTAAAATATTTTGTCCCAGGAATGTCCATGGCTTTCAAAGATCTCATTTCCATGGCTGCTTGCCACTTTCACTGAGAACTGACTCCAGTTCATTCTTCAAGCAGTCAACTCCACCTTAATTTACTGTATATCTCAGTGAGTAATCCCTTCTTGCATGGAGCTGTGAAAGCTCTCTCGGCTTTCCTAAAAACTTCCCACTGATTTCCTGATTAACTTTTGAGTTGGATAAAACAGGTCTGAATGTCTTCCACCACTGCTTCAAGTACATTGATTCATTAGGACAAAGGCACACAAAACAAGGACTGGGGCCAAGATCATTAAAAAATCCCAGGACAATTTCAGACCATTTTAAAGATTTTTTTCCTGATTGGACATTTGTTTGGCTTTTGTAAACCCCTGGCTCTTTACCAGAAGGATTGTTCATTTTCTGAGGGAGTCCCAAAACATGGGGATTCTGACCCTCTGGGCTGTCACTCCTGAAACTGACCTTTTTAAGCAGCAAAGGAAGAAATTTAGAGTTCAGACTGCTAACCATTCCTAATACAGGATTTTTTAGGAAGAAACCCTTCATGTCTATGCATCTTTTTTTTTCTTATAAAGATGTTGGCCAGTGGCTGGGGCTTCTTACTGAGTAGCTCTTTCTTAATTATTAACCAATTTCTATTAACCTAAGTATTTCTACATGGTCTTGGCTTACCAGAGAACACCTTGTATGTCCTCACTCCCCCGGCTCTACATGACACCTCTGTTTGCCTACGTTTCCCAGAAATTTCCTCATCTCCTAGTCATGCCTATTTTCCTACCTTATTGGCCAACAGTGTTTTATTCTTCAATCAATAAGAGAAATATATGTACAGAAGGACAGCCCCAATAATAAAATTATATATAACAGTTATCAAGTAAGCATTATAATTACAATATTTAGTCCATTAACATTTAGCAAGATTTAAAGAAAATATTCTATCATCTATCCTATCTTTGTGAGTATAAAGTCTTGTATGCAACTTACCTTTTATCATAACTAATGAAACCATAACCATAACTATCTATCTTCAATTCCATCAAAGACCACATATGTAAACTCTAGAATTGACAGAGACATCTCACTCAAAGTTCCTCTGGATTGTTGGAGCATCCATCTTCAGCCCATAGGCCATAGTGTGTCTGGCAGACTTCTCAGCAAAGCATGAAATTGGAAACTGTCCCACGTGTATTGGCAGTTTGTCCATTATTTTTCTCTGTGTCCTGGAGAATGCTGGTAGACTCTCCCATGAAGTAGGAACCCTTCAGGACTGTCCTATCTTGTCTTTTCAAGTTGAGCAGTCACTTTACTGTGGGTCGTATATATCCAGTTTGGACAGCATACAGTCAAACAGTTCAGGCAATAGCAGTTTCTTGCCCAAATGGCTAGCTTTGCCATGTCAAAGGCAAATTCCATAATCAGTTTCTTGGATGCCCATCTTCCTCTCTGAATTAATTGGTGATGTCAGGAGCAATTGTTTTTCACTGTCATGGAAACCTTAAACCTCTTTAAATGCCATATTCTGCAAGTGTTTGAGAGGTTTGAAGACTATCTCAAATTTATCACTGTATATCTAGAAAACCTAGCATAACTATAAGTTTTGACTACTATAGATGACTATATGTAATCTGTATTTAATTATATATTACATTTTAACATGAGCTATATAAACATAATATCTAAATAGAAGAAATATACATACCACTAAATTGACCTTAACTTTGTATCAATAAGCCAGAATCCATGCCAATATAAAATATTCATTTCTATATCATATTCCCACTTTTTCTTTAGAAAGAGATTGGCTGTGATCATTAACCATTTATAACCAACCCCATTTAATGAAAAGGCAAAAACAAGCATTATAAACAATATTTGGGAATTTGGGCATAGTTCTCTCCAAACTGCTTCCTGCAGTATGGGGGCACTGTCTTAAAAGGCTCTGCTAACAATTGAATGGTGTGTACAAGCAGGTGTCAGTTGCAGTGACCACATCTCCAAGCTGGCAGCATGCTGCTTGATTGCTGCATAGACCAAAGCAGTGAGTACAGCTTGAAGTGCTGGCAGTAAACCCACCTGCAACATGTTGGAAAACTAGCAGCTAAAACACCCACTTTAATCCTAGCAATGCTGTTTAGCAGGTAAAAGACTTGTGACCAGAAAATGATAGAGATATATAGTAAAGACAGACTCAGGTGAAGAAAAACCTCTAAAGGGTTTCCAGTGTGTTTAAAAATATACGTAGGCTTGTGAAAGAAAAGAAAAAGGATAATATATACATTTAAAAGAATATATATATATACATGTACATGTACATGTATATATATATATATATATATATATATATTATATATATATATTAGAGTAGCTGGGCAGTGGTGGCACACACCTTTAATCCCAGCACTTGGGAGGCAGAGAGAAGCAGATCACTGTGATTTCAAGGCCAGCCTGGTCTACAGCGTGAATTCCAGGACAGGATAATGTACACAGAGAAACCATGTCTCAAAAAATAAAAAATAAAAAAACAGAAAAAAGAGAGTAAAAGAAATAGAGTATTTAAAAAAGCCACATAAAGATAGAAAATACACAGAGATGTATGTGTATCAAAAACAGCTGAGATGATGCATCCTTGCAGACTACAGCCGGGATTTTTTGCCAGGTTTCTGTGTTTTTTCAAGATCCCTATGAATCATCCTTAAAGCCCAGAAGTTTACTCTATTTCTGGTGTTTTCACATCTGGGTTAATGATTTCAAAGTCTCTTTAAGTTCTCTGTATTTGTGAGGATTCTGGATAAATGCCCATCTTGTAACAAACTGGCCAGACATGGAGAATGTGATGATGCCCTCAGCAGTGCATCTGGCTTTCTTCCTGAAGCTTTTTTTTTGTGCCCCTCTCACCTGGAATGGCCTTGATTCTCAGTGTGTGTCTTAACCATTGAGAGGGACAATTTCTAAGTTCTCAAAGGTATCTTCCCAGCTCTCCTCCATCATTCTTAGTAGGACAGGAAGCTTTCCTGGGTTATTGTCCTGGGGGAAGTAACTAGTGAAACAGATTCTAGTGACAGAGTGCCCTTTGATTCTCTTTCTAGCTGAATCAGTGACAATATACTATCTGTTTCCCAAACTGAGAATAGTCCCAGTGTATGCAGAAAGTTCAGAGATCACTTGGAAATGAGAACAAAGGAAGAGTGATGGCCCGACCCATTCATCTGGACCGGGTCCCCACTTAACCCTTGTAGGCTCACATGTTCCTGTACCAGCTGCCAGTCTTCTCTGGACTCAATGTTCATGTGTGTTAGTGCTTAGCCTATGTTAGACACTATGTTTAGAACATTCTTGTCTCTCAGACTGATGGGTTTTGATTTAGTCTTTGAGTTAACTATCTGTATCTTGTTGATGTTCACCTAATGGATCCAAGTAAACAGAGTAACAGCTTTGTCCATGTACCCAGGGTCAAATGTATCATTTTTATTTATTTAGACATCCTGACCACGGTTTCCCTCCCCCATTTCCTCCCTGTCCCTCCCCCCCTGCCATCAAGTCCCTTTTTCACCCTCATCATTTCTTTATTTGGGCACTTAATTGTACTGAAGCATGATGATTCATCTTGATGTCATTAGCTACATGGTCTAGTTTCCATAACCTACATAACTATGCATTTCTTCTATGTTTTCTACTAGGAATCTTGCAGTTTCAGCTCCTCACATGTTGGTCTTTAATCCTTTCACTCATTAGCAATTTTTATTCATTTACAAGTAGAAATACAGGAGATTTTAAGTTTGTGTGCCATTACTGTTCTTTGAAGATACTGTCTTCTCTTTTTTGCTTTTCTCTTTCTTTGTTTTCTCCTGTGTGTGTGTGTGTGTGTGTGTGTGTCTTTGTGTGTGTGTGTCTGTGTGTCTGTGTGTATGTGTACATGTGGAGGCCCAAGACTGACTTTGAGGATCTTCCTCAGTTACTTCTCACCTTGTTAATTGAGATAGGGTCTCTCAATTGAACCCAGGGTTAATAACTCTGCTAGTCAAGCTAGCCTGTTTGCCCTGGATTCTCTGTGTCCACCATAAGGCTACCATGAAATCTCAGAATTTCTACAAGTACTGGGGTCTGAACTCACTACTCAGGCTTGTGCTGCAGGTAATTTCTCCACTGAGCCCACCCTCAGGGCTCCACTTGTCTGATGCCTCAGGGCATCCACAAGACTTGAAAACTGTGTCTGTTTTCATACCAGCTAGAGTACTTCCATCCAAGGTCTGGTTTAAGGCAAGAATGCCCATGCAGCTTTCAGTTACTTTTGATGATGATAAAGCTAACTGTGGGCTTACTTTCATAAATGGCTTTCTTTAACCAAGTTGAATATATCAGTTGGAGTTCATATTTTAGTCTGCTAGTGTAATATAATACATTGATTGATATGCATTGTTGAGTTAGTCTCATACGCCAGGGACGAATACCATGCATTCACAATGGATATAGTCTTTTGGATGCATTGATGAATTAACCTCCTACAGATCTGACTAAGTATAATCATTTAAAAGGGAACATTAAGGGGCTAGCAGTTAGTTCAGCAGTTAGCAGTGCTTGGTCTCTTCAGAGGAACAGAGTTCAGTTCCCAGCATACACAATCAGTTGGCTAACATCTACCTGTAACCTCAGCTCCAGTGGACCTGGCACACTATACTGGCCTCCTCATGAATTCCCATATACATGGCATACACTTATATAGACACATCTACATGCACATAAATTTAAAAAAAAACTTATTTTTTAAAAGGGAGAATTAAAGTGTCTAGTTACCATTGGAGTTTCCCAGATGGCTGTAGAGTAGCCATTAATATTCATCCTTTGTTTTGAGTTGGAGATTATTCTTGTATGAAATATTCAAAGAATAAAGAAAAGCATTATTTAAAAATCTAAAAAATAAAAGAATCGTACCATATAAATCTAGAAATGATTGTATGTTAAGAGAAACCAACTCTCTTCCTGCTTCTTTACTGTAGACAGTCCATCCTTAAAATGAGACATGCAATTTAGAAACAACATGAAATTCCTGTTACAGAAGAGTACAGTTAGGCCCTAATTGAGGACACCTGACTCCAGAGATCTGCTGTAGGGATTCGAATTCTGCCGACAGGCTCCAGCACATCCAGAGACTGCCAAGGCCCCAGTAACAGTCCCGCCTCCATCCACTGGCCCAGGAGAAGGACAGACATCAGAATATTGAAACTGTTTGCATCTACCAGAAGGGAACCTTGGTCCAGGACCCACCAGGAGAGGAAGTGACTCCTGCTACACCCACCAGAAGAAAGAATGGGAAGAAGACAATATAAAAGCACATTTAATAACAGAAAATCCAATATGACACCACTGGAGACTAGGGACCATACACCAGCAAGACCTGAACATTACAATGAACCAGAAGAGAATGACCTTATAAACATCTTTATGAAAATGATAGAGGGCCTCAAAGAGCATATAAGAAAATCCCTTAAAGATATGCAAGAAAAAACAAACCAAAAATACAAGATATCAACAAATCTTTCAAGGAAACACTTCAAGACCTAAAAACTGAAATAGAGACAATAAAGAAAGCACAATCTGAAGGAATGCTGGAAATAGAAAAGCTGGATAAATGATCAGGAACTACAGATGCAAGCATAACCAACAGAATAAAACAGATTGAAGAGAGAATCTCAGGAACTGAAGATACACTAGGAGAAATAGACTCATCAACCAAAGAAAATCTTAAGTCCAACAAATCCTTACACAAAATATCCAGGAGATATGGGACACTGTGAAAAGACCAAACCTAAGAATAATAGCTATAGAAGAAGGTGAAGAAATCCAACTCAAAGGCCCAGAAAACATATTCAACAAAATCATAGAAGCAAACTTTTCCAACCTAAAGAAAGACAGGCCAATGAAAGCATAAGAAGCCTGCAGAACACCAAATAGACTGGACCAAAAATGGTCTCCTCAACACATAATAATCAAAACCCCAAACATACAGAATAAAGAGAAAATATTAAGAGCAGCAAAGGAAAATATCAAGTAACATATAAAGACACACCTATCAGAATTACACCTGACTTTTCCATGGAAACTCTGAAAGCCAGAAGATCCTAGATAAATAGATAGTCTACCTACACTAAAAGACCATGGATGCCAGCCCAGACTACAATACCCAGCAAAGCTTTCAATCAATATAGATGGAGAAAACAACATATCCCATGACAAAACCAGATTCAAGCAATACATATCCACAAATCCCTACAGAAAGTTCTGGAAGGAAAACTTCAACCCAAGGAAGTTAACTACAACCAGAAAAATATAGGCAATGGATAATCCCACATTACCAACAGCCAAAAGGAAAAAGGGATGGAAACTCACACATAATTTCACCACCACCACCAAATCCAAAACAAACAAGAATGAACAATCAATGTTCATTAATATCCCTCAATATTAATGGTCTTAACTCACCTATAAGTAGACGCAGGTTAGCAGAATGGATAAGAAGACAGAATCCATCCTTCTGCTGCATACAAGAAACACGTCTCAACTTCAAAGACCGACAGTACCTAAGAATTAAAGGCTGGGAAAAGATTGAAAAATCAAGTGGACCCAAGAAACAAGCAGTGGTAGCAAACCTAAAAGTTAAAAAATCTAAGGGAAATGGACAATTTTCTGGACAGTTTTCACTTAACAAAATTAAATCAAGAACAGATGTTCAACTTAAATAGACCAATAACCCCCAATGAAATAGAAGCAGTCATCAAAAGTCTCCCAACCAAAAAAAGCACAGGATCAGATGACTACAGTGCAGAATTCTACCAGAAGTTCAAGGAACAGCTAAGACCAATTTTCCTCAAAGTATTCCACACAATAGAAACAGAAGGGTCATTGCCAAACTCTTTTTACAAGGCTTCAATAACCTTGATCCTCAACCCACACAAAGACACAACTAAGAAAGAGAACTACAGACCAATATCCCACATGAACAGTGATGCAAAAGTAATCAATAAAATACTGGCAAATCGAATCCAAGAATACATCAGAGAAATCATCTACCATGATCAAGTAGGCTTCATCCCAGGGATGCAAGGATGGTTCAACATATGAAAATCCATCAATGTAAACCACCATATAAAAATACTGAAAAAGAAAAATTGCATGATCATCTTAGTAGATGCTGAAGAAGACTTTGACAAAATCCAACACCCCTTCATGATAAGGGTGTTAGAGAATCTGGAACATAACTTAGCATAATAAAAGCAATATATAGCAAGTTGACAGCCAACATCAAGTTAAATGGAGAGAAACTCAATGCAATTCCTCTAAAATCGAGGACAAGACAAGGCTGTCCACTCTCTCCATAGCTCTGCAATAGTGTACTTGAAGTTCTAGGTAGAGCAATAAGACAACAAAAGGAGATCAAGGGGATACAAATTAGAAAGGAAAAAGTCAAACTTTCACTATTTGCAGATGATATATTAGTCTACATATGTGATCCAAAACACTCTATCAGGGAACCTCCACAGCTGATAAATACCTTTAGCAAAGAGGCAGGATACAAGATTAACTCCAAAAAAATCTGTAGCCCTACTATATATGGATGATAAATGTGCTGACAAAAAAATCAGAGAAACATCACCCTTTACAATTGCCACAAATAACATAAAATACCTTGCGGTAATGCTAAGCAAAAAGTGAAAGACCTGTACCATAACAAGTCTCTAACGAAAGAAATTACAGAAGTTAGTAGAAAATGGAAGGATCTCCCATGTTCTTGGATACATAGGATCAACATAGTAAAAAGGCAATCTTGCCAAAAGCAATCTACAGATTCAATGGAATGCCCATCCAAATCCCAACACAATTCTTCACGGACCTTGAAAGAACAACTTTCAACTTTACATGGAAAAACACAAGACCCAGGATAGCCAAAACAACCCTGTCCAATAAAAAAACTTCTGGAGGCATCACCATCCCTGACTTCAAGCTCCATTACAGAGTTATAGTCCTGAAAACAGCTTGGTTTTGGCACAAAAATAGACAGGCAGACCAGTGTAATAGAGTTGAAAAGCCTGATATTAACCCACACGCCTATGAACAGTTGATTTTTGACAAAGATGCTAAATTTGTACAATGGAATAAAGAAACGATCTTCAACAAATGGTGCTGGCATAACTGGTTACTGGAGCGTAGAAGACTGCAGATAGGTCCATGTCTATTGCCCTTCGAAAATTTAAGTCTAAATGGATCAAAGACCTCAACATAAATCCTACAACTCTGAACCTTTTAGAAGACGAAGTGGGAAATACCCTTGATTAATTGGTCCAGGAGACCACTTCCTGACCCAGTAGCACAGACACTGAGATCAACAATTCATAAATGGGACCTCTTGAAATTGAGAAGCTTCTGTAGGACAAAGGACACAGTCAGTAAGACAAAATGGCAGCCCACAGACTGGGAAAAGATTTTCACCAATCCCACATCTGACAGAGGGCTGATCTCCAAAATATACAAAGAACTCAAGAAGCAAGTCTCCAAAACACCAAACAATCCAATTAAAAAGTGGGGTACAGAACTAAATAGACAATTCTCAATGGAGGAATCTAAAATCGCTGAAAGACACATAAGAAAGTGTTCAATGTCCATAGCCAACAGGGAAATCCAATACAAAACACCTCTGAGATACCATTTTACCGCTGTTAGAATGACAAAAATAAAAAACAGCAATGATAGTTTATGCTGGAGAGGATGTGGAGAAAGGGGAACACTCCTCCACTGCTGGTAGGAGTGCCAACTTGTACAGCCACTTTGGAAATCATTATGGATACTCCTCCAGGAAAATGGGAATCAGTTTACCACAAGATGCAGCAATTCCACTCGTAGACATATATCCAAAAAAGCACATTTATAAAACAGGGACATCTGTTCAATGATTTTCATAGCAGCACTATTTGTAATAGCCAGATCCTGGAAGCAACCTAGATGCCCCTCAACTGAAGAATGGAGAGAGAAAATGTGGTACACTTATACATACAATGGAGTACTATTTGCAGAAAAAAATGGAATCTTGAAATTTGCAGGAAAATGGATGGAACTAGATGAAACCATTCTGAGCAAGGTAACCCAATCACATAAAGACAAACATGGTATGTACTCACTCATATGTGTATTTTTAGACGTAGAGTAAAGGATTGCCAGCTTACAATCCACACTGCCAGAGAAGCTAGTAAACAAGGAGGACCCTAAGAGATACATACATGGTCCCCTGGAGAAGGGGACAGGGACAAGATCTCCTGAGCAAATTGGAAGCAAGGGAAGTGGGCGAGGGAGCTAGGAGAATGAGAAGGGGAGAAGAGGAGTGATGAGGAGGACATGAGGGAACTGAAAGATTGAGTAAGGGGAAGAATGGAAAATAACAAGAAAGGAGATACCATAATAGAGAGAGACATTTTAGGTTTACAGAGAAATCAGGCACTAGGGATAGGTCTTGAGATCTACACAGATGACACCAACGAACAATATAAGCAACAGGAGAAGCTATCTTAAATGCCCTCCTCTGACAATGAGATTGATGGCTGTCTTATATGCCATCCTATAGCCTTCATCCAGCAGGTGGTGGAAGTAGAAGCAAATACCCAGAACTAATCAATGAACTGAACTGGAATCCAGTTGCAGAGAAGAATGAGTGATGGGCAAAGGGGTCCAGACCAGGCTGGTAAAACCCACAGAAACAGCTGACCTGAACATCGGGGAGCTCTTGGTCCCCAGACTGATAGCTGGGAAACCAGCATGGCACTGATCCAGACCCCAGGAAAGTGGGTTTAATTAAGCAGACCTCAGAAATCTACGGGACCCCCTGTAGTAGTTCAGTACTTATCCCTAGCATAGGTGTGGACTTTTGGAGTCCAATCCACACATAGGGATACTCCCTGAGCCAAGACACACGGGAGTGGGCCTAGGCCCTATCCTAAAGGAAATGATAGACTCTGATGACCCACTATGGAAGGCCTTACCTCCCAGGGGAGCAGAAAGGATATGTGATAGGTATTGTATTAGTTGGAAGTGGTGGAGGAGGGGAGGAGGGAAGGGAGTGGGAACTGGGATTGACACGTAAAACAATCTTGTTTCTAATTCAAATTTAAAAATATAAAGAAAAAATAGTACAGCTGCTTTTCTCCATTTGGCTAGCCTACTTTAGGTTGACCATTATATAATGTGCTTAACAACAAACAACAAAATATCTGAGCTGCCTCTTGTGTTCTACATCTTAAAGTGATACTCCCTCTACCTGGGCCTTCAGAAGACACTGCAACAATCCTAAAGTTGAGCATTTCTAACTCTCTGATACTAGGTATTTCATCACAGTGACATGAAGGCAGCCATCAATGTAGCTTAGGAAAGTTGCAGAGCTGAGCAGCACTCAGAGAAGGGTTGACTTAGAGAACTTAACTTCAGACAGGAATCTTGCCATCTTTGTCATCTTCCACTATCTTGCCAATAGACCACAGCCACACCTCAAATATGTTCAAATATGTGCCAGCAGGTGGCGGCACATTTCACTGTTGCTGCCTTCTATAGGAATAAGTTTATTTATTTTAAAAACAATCTTATTTTACATACCATTCCCAGTTCCCTCTTCCTCCATCCTCCTACTCCCCCCACCATCTCTGCATCCCCACCCGTACACTCTTCAGAGAGGGGGAGTCGTCCCACGGAGTATCATCAAAGTCTGTCACCTCATTTGGGGCAGGGCCTAGGTACTCTCCCCCCTTCATGTATCTAGGCTGAGAGAGTATTCCTCCATAGGGAATGGGCTCCAAAAAACCCAGTTCATGCACTAGGGATAAATACTGGTTCCACTGCCACATAGACTGCCCAAGCCCCCCAACTGACACCGACATTCAGGAGACCTAGTTTGGTCTTATGCAAGTTCCCCAGCCATCAGTCTGGAGTCAGTGAGCTCTCACTTGCTCGGGTCAGCTGTTTCTGTAGGTTTCCCCGACATGGTCTTGACCCCTTTGCTCATCACTCTTCCCTCTCTACAACTGGACTCCAGGAGTTTCGCCCAGTGCTTAGCTGTGAATCTGTGCTTCTGCTTCCATCAGCTACTGAATAAAGGCACCATGATGGCATTTAAGATAGTCATCAATCTCATTATAGGGGAAAGGCATTTAAGGTACATTGTCTGGCATGTAACGGGTTGAGCAGAATATCCCCACTTGGTGGGCAAATGCTTTAAAATGTTTCCTATCTCACTATGATAAAGCTAGAAAGCACAAGATGGGTTATACGACTTTCAATCCCTTTAGACTATGTGACAATTATACACTTACATGATTTTATTTCACCAGAAAATAATTAAATCAAAAGACAGAATTGAAGTGTAAAATGTATAGTTCAACAAAAGTTGGAGACATCTATACACCAACCTCAAGGGTGCATAGAGAAATTACACAAAAGGTAATCAAGTAAACAAAAAAGGCATAACTCTATAAGCCAGGTCTGGTGGCACAGTCCTGTAATATAATGACTTGGGAGGACCAGGCAGCAGAACTGAAAGTTCAAAGCCTGCCTGGGCTACAGAGATAGATAGCTCAATGCCTATTGACATTGAGTGACACAAGTGAGACTATGTCAAAAATAAAAGGTTAAAAGGTTCCATAGCTCAGCAGTGGAACAGTTGCCTAGCATTCATGAGGCCCAGGTTTAACCATGTTACTGAGAACAAGAGATCCCAACAATGTGAATGGTCCTAACTGATAATGCTTCATCCAACAGCAGTGGGATGCCTGTTCTTGTCTGGTACACAGGGACTGTATACATATGGTTCCTTTAATATCTTCTCTGTACTTCTCATCTCCTTAGTAAATAGCTGAATATTTTCTATGCCTGGGAACAGAAGTGTGTGGTGGGTGAATTGTTTGCTGTCTCTTCCTTAGCTGCCCCCTCCTCCTCACAGAGTAAGGTATCTTATGCACTTATATCCACAATTGCATCTCTTTTTCAGGTAATAAAATCATTATTTAAATTCACTACTAGACTCTATTTGTGGTAATTGTAAGCAAAATACCAAGGATAAGAAGTGGACAGTGTCATCCTTAAGACTGATACCAAGGAGCTTTAGATGTCAGGTTCTGTGACTCCTGCAAGTCTGATGCTTGGAGAAACCTTTAGTGCAGAATGAAGCTAGAACAAGCAAAGGTATCAGCCATGAGATTTGATGGAAGTGAGGAGATAATTTAAATGTATCCCAAGTTAGGGCATCATAATTGGTGTCTTGAGATCATTGCAAAAATCACAAAATTACAACAGGTTGTCAGTACTATGTGATCTCCATAGGTAACCTCACTATATTCACAGTTCTTCATGCTTTCAGATTCCACATGCTGTGGGTCAGCCACGGGAAAAGAAAAGCAGAAACAAGTTGCCATTGTGTTAGCTCTAGGCCTAAATTTAAGTAATCAAGAACATATTAAATGGAGAACGTTTCTTACATAAGAATTACCAGTCCAACAATGGCAGTCCTGCTATCATTCTAACTGTATTTAGCAAGACTTTAGAGGTTTTATACACTTGGTGCTGAGCTTGAGGTTCTAGGTCACTGATTCCCAACTTTCTTAATGCTGTGACCTTTTAATTCAGTTCCTCATGTCATGACCTCCAACCATAAAATTATTTCACTACTACTTTGCAACTGTAATTTTGCTACTGTTATGAATTACAATGTAAATATCTGATGTGTATGGTATCTGATATGCAACACTAAAGAGGTGTTGACCCATATATTAAGATGGTGACATACACAGTAGCCTATCCTTCTCAGGCAGACAGGTACAAAGCACATGCTGAACTTTTGATGGGTTCCAGTTTCTGTGAAAAGCACAAGGTAGGTGACGATCAATATCAAGTCTGCTGTCAAGGACCAGGTACCTTGGAATGTCAAGGGATTAGAATGCACTGTGGCAGATGTCCGGAGGTGGACACAGCAGGGAGACATGGGAAGCATAGAGGGGAACCATGTAGATCAATAGTAGGTTTGCAGGACATCAGAGTCTGAGCTGAGAAAAGTGGAAGAGCACAGAGTGTGAGGAGTGACATGTTTAGATCCAGTGATTTAGACCCTCTGTGCCCTGAAGAAATTTCTGTAGCTGTGGAGACTCATAAAGAGATCATGAATAAAACAGTGGGGAAATTTCCTATCAACTCAATATCCCCCTCTATTGGAATTATCAGATGTGTGTAGGAGAGGTGGCTTAGCACTTAAGGGCTCTCACTTCTCTTTCAGATGATCCAGGTTCAGTTTCCAGAACCCACTTGTTAGCTCACATTCATCTGTAATTTCAGTTCTACAGGATATCATGCCATCTCTGGCCTCATCATGCATGCATGTGGTACAGATAAATATATGCAGACAAAACCACACATATACACAAAAACTAAAAAAAGATCATTACAGAGGGCCACAGCCTCAAACCAGGTCCTTATTTGCATTTTTAAGGAAGGTGGGTTGGCTTCTGAACAATGGGAATTCCAATAACTTTCATTGGATCATTGAATACACTTAAAGTTTTGTGGTCCAATCCAGACTCAATGGATCATACAAGATACATATCTGTCCATGCATAACGATCTTGTTTCTGTAGGAACTACAATATCTACACCGAGGGAAAGGTATAAGAAAAAATAGACTGTGTTTAAAGGAGAAAGGAAACATTACTGTCACATTCCAAGGAGAGTAGAGACTAAACATTTTTACCTTACAGACACATTCCAAATTACAGACAAAGAAGAGGAAGCAGAGTGTTATGCAATTTTTGCCTACAAGTGGCAAGGGAACAACAGACAGCCAGGCAGGAGCACTAACCACTCTGTGTGGAGCCACCAGCCCCAGAATTATCTTGAGGTTTACTACAGTGACCACTTGTAGAATGGAGAGCACAGAGCATCTCTTTCATTTTCAGAACCCCAGCTAAGTGTCCAAGAATGATAAGGGGGAGAGTCACCTCATGTGAAACAGTAGTTACATATTCTTCACTCCCCTGTTAAATTATGTTTAAGAAGTAGAAAGTTTATTGTCTGACATTTTTCAGTGGTGGGCAAGATTTGGGAAGGATCCAGGAAAATAAAAAGATGGAAGAAATCACGTAGCCAGGCATGGCACCTCCATTTCTTTTCTTTTCTTTTTTTTTATATTTTTTATTAGTTCAAATTAGGAACATGCTTGCTCCCTCTCCTCCTCCCAACCCTCCCCCCAAACCTCCCACCTGCTCCCCACCCCATCCACCCTCCAATCCCCAGTCTGGGTAGGGCCCCCAGGATGGGGGCTCCCCAAAGTCCACCACATCATCCTGGGCCGGCACCTCCCATTCTATCACACCAGATTGTGTTCTTCACTAGCTCACTTGGAAGTCATAGGCCTAAGAGCATGGAGGAATGAAGGTCCTGCTTAAAAATACACCAAGTTTTACTCTCAGCTAATACGTTAACTATTATCAAATCAACATCCAAACATTTACCAATTCCTATGCAGAGCAGGAGACCCTATTTCAGTAGCTTCCCCACCGGGTAACAGATGACTGATGAAGCAAGCTGTGTTAGAGATGAGGAAGTCCTTGAGCTACAGACTGTAGATCAATGGCTTCTAAGATCAGCTCCCACTTATTTCACAATATACTCAGGCAAGGGCATCGGGCAGGAACTACAAGAATGGCCAGAAGCATATCCTTCAATACCATCAACACTCTAGCTCTCTCTTCCATGACCTGTTTCTCTCTCACATTCAGACTCCTGGCTTTATTTAGTTGAACCTAAATACTGATGAGAAAAAAAGGTAATCACAATTTCAAAAACATTATGGACTGCACATAAAATTCATACTTCACTGCTTTAGTCTGGGTGTACCCTCTGGAAGAACTATGCATATTAACTCTTTTCAAAAAATAGAATGACCCCAAGGAAATCCATTCGGATCAAAGGGTCAGACACACTCTAGGGAACCATGGTGTTCTTTCTTGGTACAGTGGGCATGAACTGAGCCATGGAGATGGTCAAGACTAAAGAGTGGAAGACAGTGTTCCCACAAGATTCCCATTTCGCCAAAGACTAAGCAGTAGGTGGAAATTACAGCAACTGGTACATACAATGACTATTAGAGACCACAGAATTATTTGCCTTACAAATGTGTCCCTTGCTACCTGGAGAAATGACACTGTTGCATCATCAGTGTTTTCTGATGAGGCTCTCAGAATCAGGTTTCTCTTTGTATCCATTTACCCCCCCCCCCAACTCCCTCTCTTTAAAGACAGAGTCTCACTGCACCAAAAACTGATTTATACTTCATGATGTAGTCCAAGGTCATAGAACTCTTTCCTGCCTGAGCTTCCCAAGTACTGGATGTATAAACAAGGTCCACCCACTAGGCTGGAAACAGACACATTTCTTCCTATTAACAACCATTCTCAAACACAACTACAAATACAAGAATACACTTTTCCATCTCAGCTATTATATTTCTTACTTTTGACTAAGATTTTGAGATTATGTTGACCATGTAACGTGATCTAGTAACGAGGTTAGGTTTTCAATATAAGTGATCCTCTGGTGACCGTATGATTGACAATGAATTCTTATATCTTCATTTCCTTCTATCTCCCAATTCTGTCAAATCCTTGGTGGTTTCTGCCACCCTCCATCTGCATTCATATCTATGGTCATTATTCCTATGAGGAGAATTAGATAGTCCAATACACACCTGGTTATATGATGTCTCCAAAGCTAAGACACAACTGTGGATGATTGATTAACAGTGATCTACCACATTTAGTCAAGAAGGACCATGAAGGAAGCATGTTGATGAGCAGATCTCCATAGCCAAATATTGATCACTACCCATTCTATGATGAAAGTGACCCAATGCTACCAACCTGCTAGAGACAAGATTTATCATATGTGTGCACCGACATATATTCCTCATGCCTCCTTGTCTTTATCCCTACAACTTACTTCTTCTTCTTCTTCTTCTTCTTCTTCTTCTTCTTCTTCTTCTTCTTCTTCTTCTTCTTCTTCTTCTTCTTCTTTATTTTTTATTCTTTTTGGTTTTTTGAGACAGGGTTTCTCTGTGTAGCTTTGGAGCCTATCCTGGCACTTGCTCTGGAGACCAGGCTGGCCTCGAACTCACAGAGATCTGCCTGCCTCTGCCTCCTGAGTGCTGGGATTAAAGGCATGCGCCACCAATGCCCTGCTGAGACCAGGATTTTTTTTGAATTAATTTTTTTGGCTTTTTTTAAATTTTAGAGTTACTCATATTTACTTGTACATCCCCCCATTCCCTCGCCCTCCCATCCTCCCATGTTCCCACCAGCCTGCCCACATACCACCCCCGACTTCCTCCCCAGGGATAGTGAGGCCTTCCACGGGAGACCGTCAAAGTTCATCGTAACAAATCGGGGAGGCCATAGGCCCTCCTTGCGGTATCTGGGCTGCCATAGTATCCCTCCATAGGGAATGGGCTCCCAAAGTTCATTTGTGCTTTAGGGATAAACACTGGCTCCACTGTTGGAGGTCCCATAGACTGTCTTGGCCTCCTAGTTGGCACCCACATTCAGAGGGCTTGCTTAGGTCCAATGCTGGTTCCCCAGCCTTACAACTAGGGTCTCCGTGCCCTCACTAGGTCAGGTCAACTGTTTCTGCAGGTTTCTCCAGCACCAACACCAGCACCAGCACTGTCTTGGCGACTTTGCTAATTCTCCTTCCTCTTTGCAACTGGATTCCTGGAGTATGATTCAGTGTTTAGTTGTGGGTGCCTGCTTCTGCTTTGATCAGCTACTGGATGAAGGCTCTAGAAATGGTAACCAAGGTAGTCATCAGTCTCATTATAGGGGAAGGGAATCAAAGGCAGCCTCTCCACCACCACTGAAATTCTTTGTTGGGGTCATCCCTGTAGATTCCCTAAATTTCCCCTGTGCCAGACCTCTCTCCAAACCTGTACTGTCTCCATCTATCAAGGCATCTCTTTTTTTGCCCTCCTTTATTCCTCCCCTGTCTCAGTCCTCCTGTTCTCCTCCCATTTCCCTTCTCTCCTTTGCACCTCCTTCCTCTCTCCCCCTTCCCTGTGCTCCCAAATTGCTCAGGAGATCTTGTCCCTTTCCTCTTCTCCTGGGTCCATGTATAAAACCAGGATTTTGAAGTATGTTGATTTAAGTGTATCTTCATATTCCAAAATAAATGCTCACTTTAAATTTATATGTTTCCTGTGATTTCTTTTCCCAACATTTAATATATTTTCTCTTGTAATTTTTTATAGAAATTTGATCATTAGTGGTCTGGAAGATAGCAGAGGTACACAGTACTCTCCTGTATCTCTATTGGATTGACACTAGGAACACGTGCAGCTATATCATCAACCAAAGTTCCACATAAAACATTGAGATACTACAGTAGAGAGCTGTGACCAGGTGAGATCCAGAAACATTACATTTAGGGTTAAAGGAGAAAACAAAGCACTAAGAGCAGACACTCTGCTGCTCAGAAGTTGGGGCAGTGTGGTGGAAAGAAACTTGTCAGTGGAGCTATAGGTGAAAAGAGACACAGTCTCAGTGTTCTCACTGAAGAACCTGGCACTGTGCACATTTATATTCTAAGCATCAGGGGACTTGGTAGTCACATAGGGAACTGGCATTGGAGAACAGGTTTCCTGTATCTTAGATCTTATGTGTACAGCGCCATATCTGGGAGTCATCCTAAGAAGGGTCTTAGCATCTGACCTTTCTTCTTGAGAGATCAGAGGCCCCTGCATTCTTGAATCTCTATGGTCCAGAAGTCTCTTGTCTTGCTGGGTCAGAGTATGGGTACCATGCATGAGAGACAGTGTGGGCCGGGAGCATTGACTGTGACTTTGAAACAAGTGTTTGAAAAACCTCATGTGGAAAGAAGTACAGGCTGTTGGCACGAGGGGGAGGAGAGGTGCAGAAGTTTAAAATTGATGGTACAAGCTTGAAAAGCAGAGACCAACTGTGGGTGGCTTCCCCTGATGTTGGAGCAGAGATCAGTGTCCAGGCTGCTGGACCACTCAATTGCAGAAGCTGATCAACTCAGCACAGATTACATTTTTTTTCTAGCCTTTTCTTGTAGGCTCTGTGGAACTCAGAATATATACAGTACAAGGCACTTGGTTCTGCTGCCAGAGGGTCTTGGGAGAGAAATTATGCATTTACTTGATTACTATCCAAGCTACTAGTGAGTGAAGACACTCATCAATTGCATGTGCTGGTGACATCCATTTTTTTCTTGGAACCTACAAGCGTCTGTCTTTGGATTGTTGACAAAACATATACTTGATTCTTGTAAAATAGACTTATCTTGCTATGCCAAATACCAAAACTTACTCACATAGCCTTACTGACATGTGGACTTCTAAGAGAAAATCAAATGTCAAGATTTATATCGAGATAACATTTATTATAGTTTTTTACTTTGTAAAAATACATAACATTTTTATTTCGTGTGTGTTTGTCCACTTGCATAGTGCTTAAGTGCAGGAGGTCAGAGGAAACTTCAACTTTTAAGAATTGATTCTCTCTGTCTACTATGTGGGTCCCAAGTATCAAACTCAGGACATTGGGCTTGGAAGGAAGTGTCTTTGCTCACTGAACCATCTCTTCAGGCCACTGTGTCTCATTTCACTAAAGACAATCACCCTCAGAAAAGAGGCTTGCCTTCATTTATTTCTTTATTATGTAAGAAGCCTACATACTCTCGTCTATATGATAAGTAGGTAAGTGGCAAGGCATGATGGTGATTGCCTTTAATTGTAACACTGGGGAAGCAAAAATATTTGTATTAGTGTGAATTCAAATCCAACCTCATCTACATAGCAAGTTTCAGACCAGTCAGGGCTACAGAGTGAGACTCTGTCTCAAATTCTCAAATACACACACACACACACACACACACACACACACACACACACACACACACACACACGGGGGAGAGAGAGAGAGAGAGAGAGAGAGAGAGAGAGAGAGAGAGAGAGAGAGAGAGAGGGAAACAGAGACAGAGACAGAGACAGAAAGAGACAGACTAAGAGAGATAAACAGAGGGAGATAGATATTTCTCTTCTAATTATTAGAACAAATCCTATCTTGAATCACCAGGGATCTAGTACCAGTGTTCTCTACAGCCACAGATAAAAAGAAGAAAAACTGCTCTTATTTTGTGAAGCCAGTGTTATTTGCTGGACTGTCACACTGGGAGCACAAAAAGATAGAGGTACATCATCTGGGAAGGCAGCAGTTTTACTCAATGATTTCTAGATTGACTACACTGTTAAGCAGGATTAAAGTTCCTTGTCAAAGGAAAGCTTTCCCATCCTTAGTGTGGTGACTTTACTGTCTGACAACACTAGAAACTCTTGGGCAGAGGCTTTCATAGTTAGATGAGTCTAGCTGTTCTTTCTCCAATCCTTTGTGATTACTCAGCACTAGCTGTTTCTTTGGAAGCTATGATGGATGATGTTTGATTTAGATTATGTTAGCCATAGGAGCTCTAGGCTTCAGGAACATAAACCTTATTACACAGAAGAGGAGATATTATGCATGTTCAGGACAGCCCTTCTAATTCCATATGATTCTGTTCAGCCCTATGCCACTCACCTTTGCACAAGTCCTCTATGTACCCACTAATAGTCTTTGTACATCTTGGTCATAAGGATCTGTTTGGCAGAGGCAATCACTCTGGAGCCATCTAGGGCATTGAGGATAGAAGAGAAGGATGCATTGGGAAGAATGTTAAGGATTCCACAAGAGCACCAGGCTTAGGACTGCAACCAATTATCAAGGGGAGTTTTATCTCCTGAAATCAAAGATGAGTGGTGGAGGTAGGGGGTCATTTAGCTGGAAGAATGACTGACATGGAAGCATGAGTACTTGAGTTTGTATCCATCCCTAGAACTTATAAAAGCCAGCACAGGAGAGCAGAAACAGCTGGATCCCTAAATCTCATTGGCAGCCAAACCAGATAAACTAATGAGTCCCATGTACAGTGAAAGACCCTATCTCAAAAAATAAGGAGGAAAAGAATCACAAAAGACCCCTGACATCTGAACTCTCCAATATCATCAATTTTCAGCTCCCTCTTCAATGTTCCACTTCTTCTTTCTTCACTGAGACTTTCTTATTCTAAGATTCCAACAACTTATAACCTACAGATAGTCTCTCATGTTTTGTGTGGTAAGTGAATATTTCTCATTGTATCAAGCTGTATGTAGTCTTTAGGAGATATTTTAAACAACTTCTTCTGAACCAAAGAAGAGAAGAGCCACCATCATAGTGAAGACAATGACAGATCATCAGCTCAGAGTATAAAGCACATATCCAGGACATGTACATTCAATCCAAAATGGTCTTCATAAAGAAGCAATTTGATGAATTTTGAAAGGGACAAGTGTACAATGTGGGATAAACTTTCTTGCAGACATTACATATCATTAGAGGTGAAAAATGTATGGAGAACACAACAGCTAGGTTCCTGAAAGCCTTCAAAGTCCAGAGATTCAGTTGACTTCCACTATATGCCTCTTAATATTTGAAACTATGGCACTCTGGTGTGCTATAGTTATCACACTTCTGATCAAAGATACATCAATGTGATATATTTGTGATCAGATATAGTAATATCTATACCAATACCATCTATCTATATCTATCTATCTATCTATCTATCTATCTATCTATCTATCTATCTATCTATCTATCTATCTATCCATCTATCTCTACCAGTATTCTTTTCTTGCTTTGATCAAATACCTGACAGAAACAATTTAAGGGAAGAGGGCTCATTTCTGGCCCGTGTTTTCAGGATTTCCATCTATCATTGAAGGGATGGCATGGTGGAGAAACACAGTTAAGGTCATGGCAGTCCAAAAATCAGAGGAGAATGGTCACCCTTATGTATGCTCCAGTAGCTTTCTCCATTTCCCTTTCTATTCCATCTGCACAAGAAATCATCACTAGAAACACCCCACAGATCCATCAGGGATATGACTCACAATATCCTAGTTATATAGATCAAAACAAATCCACAATGAAGACTAATCACTACAAAAAGATCTGGAAACAAACATTCTTATTCCTGCTCCCAGCCAGATGCACTCTCAAAGACACAATGAGGTACCTCTATCCCATTTATCTCAGTCTTTGTCTGATGAATCTGGGATTGTGTTGACCAGCAATATGGAGTGGGAATGAAATAAGAGATATTATACACTGTGCTGCCTAGTGTCTGTAGAATTGTCAGCAACCTCTGAATTCTTCATTCAACTCTGTTTCCGCATTCTACCAAACCCTTAAGTCTGTTGTCTCAGCTTCCAAACTGAACTTTCATATCTGTGCTGCTCATCCAGCTCAGGGAAGTAGCCATTCCAACATATCATCCATTCACCCAATAGCTCAGAACATTCCACTTTTCAAATCTGATAAAACACAATGGAATATTTACCCTTTGCTTGCCCTTGGTGCTTCCCCCAATACAGGAGCATGAAATGCGTAGAACAGAGAGCCAGTTTCACAACTGAATCTTACTCATTCTCCTTTTTAGGGAGATAATGATCCAACATCCTCAATTTTCTACCCCTTAAATAGCTGTGCCACTGAAAGAAAACTGGGTCATCACATTTTGAGGTTAGGAGTTGTTGTAGATATATAAGGATCAGATTGGATTAGCAGCAGTTACCTTGTGTTGGTTGCATTTTTCTCATTGAGGAAGTGATTCCTCATATTGGCAAATGACGGTCATTTCAAAAAATTAATATTTTCATGTGGGTAGGCCTTGTCCACTCTGTGTGGTGTCATACATAGACAAGTAGTCCTGGAGAAATGAGGAGGCCAGAGAGAACAAGCCACTAAAAGAACTGTTCAGTCCTGCCTCCAGATTCCTGCCTTGAGTTCCTATCCTTGTTCACTTTGTGATGGATTTGTAAGATGTAAGATGAAATAGACTTCTCCTCCCCAAATTGCTTATGGTCATAGTTGTTATTATAGCAATAGAATCTAACTGATATCAATTTCAGAGAATAATGCTGTTGCACACCTAGCCATATTTTTGGAGGATTATCAAACATCTTTGGAACTTTGGCCTGGAAAAACCTTTGATTGCTTAATGGGCTGCTCTGTGGTAACTTGGAAGATAAGAATGCTGAACACTGCAGATGACAAGCATGACGTGAAATTTCAGAGAGAAGCAAAGACTATCAGGGTTGTTCATGTCATATTTTGTATTAAGAATCAATGGAAATAAAATGTGCCTCAATGGGACAATAGAAACTGGTCAGCTGGGCTGATAAATCCATTGTGTTTATTTAATAAGAGACCAGCATCGCTGAGGCAAATCTACTGGGAAGTGCTTCTTCAGTGTCAGCTTTGTGATAAGCTGTGTGTGCTGTGAATGGTAAAACCCAAGAAATGTAGTTGCCCTAGGTCTGTGGAGCCCAGATGATCATGAATGAATCCCAGGAACAGAATATTGAGTTATAGGATATGATTTATACTGCTGGATGCTGGTTTTGTTTTGCTTTATGACAGAGCTCTGGTTATTTCTTTCTGGAATAAGAAAGTATTTTAACTTATGTTTTTATTTTTATAGGAATCCACAGTTATGAGGACTTGTCTATTTTAGAGAGATGTTGGACTTTTAAAGAGACTTTATACTTCAGAATAGTTCTTGGACTTTCAAAGTGTTGAAATTATAAAGACAGTGGGACTTTTAAAGTTATACCATGTTTTATATTCTGATATTAATATTAACATGACATATTGGAGATACACAAGAAATGAAAGTTTATGGTTTAATAGAGATATGATTGTGTGTCCAGTTGACAAAGTATCAATTATGTTGACTAGTTTTTTTTTGTCAATTTTACATAAGCTAGAATCATCTGAGAAGTGGAAACTTCAGTTAGAAAATGCTCTGATCAGATGGGCCCAGAGGCAAATCTATGGAACAGTTTCTTGATTGATATTGATGCATACATACTTGCTCAGTCACTTATGGGCAGTGCCACCATAGGCAGTGATCTAGGAGTACATAAGAAAGACAAATAAACAACCCAGGAGAAGAAAGCCAGTAGGCATCATTTCACAATGGACCTGCTGCCTTAGTTTTCTATTGCCATATTAAATCACCATGACCAAAAGCAGCTTGTGGAAGGAAGGGTTTATTTCACCTTTCACCTTTCACCTTCTAGCTTCCAGTCCTTCATGAAACTGGGTCAAGACCTTGGGGCAGGAGTCTGGGTGTTGGAACTGAAGCAGGGACCATGGAGAAATGCTGCTTGGTTTGTTCCTCATGTCTTGTTTAGTCTGCTTTCTTGTATAACCCATGAATATCTGTATCACAATGGCACCATGCCCAGTGGGCACAACACTCATATTAATCATTAATCAATAAAAAATACCCTACAGATCTGCATGCCAGAAATCTGATGGAGGCATTTTCTCAGTTGATATTATTTTTCCCAGATAACTCTAGATTGTGTCAAGTTTACAAAAAACAAAATGGACAATTAATCCTTTGTCAATGTGACAAAATGCATTACCTTTAAACAATGCTTCATTTTTTAATTGATCTCCAAGAGCTCAACAGCTTCACAATATAAAACACAAATAACATAAAACTTTCAGTCTTTAAAAATACAAACATTATAGAAAGGGTATTTTCAAAATAGCACACATCTCTTTTGAAGTTTAAGTTACATACTTCTTATTAAAAGAGAGACGAATCAGAGCCACAATCAAATCAAAGAAAAACCAAAACTCAATTGTGTAAAATGTTTTGTGCTTGATGTCTGGGATCCTCAGGACTCCAAAGGACTTGGACCTAGGCAGCTGGACTGGGTTGATTATGCTGTTCACAGCACACATTGTACTTCTCAGTTGCTGACGTCCTTGGGAGTCTTCCCATAATACTAATAACTCTACTATATGTAGGTGTTCAACAGAACTGAGACTGCATCTTGACCTTTCCTGGCCTCTCTTTGGAAACTCTAGCCCTGCCACACAGTGGCAAGCTGCAGGTGCTCTCCATGATCTCTCCAGTCCTTTAAAACCTGTACCATGTGGGTGACTTATGCATGACCAAATTTATACATTCCAACATGAGATGCAGCCTTGGCCAATTTGGACCACAGCTAATCTGTGCTTACCCTAAGAAAATATATCCCCGAAGATTTGCCTCAGTGATGTTGTCTTTTCTTAATCACAGGTGATTGCTCAGACCCAGCTAACCAGGATCAACTGTCCCATTAAAGAAAAGGTTTTACTTCCATGGACCTGTTCTCTTGTTAGCCACAGTTCTACAGTTGAAGATGAGCAAAGCCAAAGACTCCTAATTCAAAAATTACACAAATAGTCCAGGTTATTTCTGAAATTTTATGAGTCAGGCCTCTCTATAATCTGCATCGTTTTCAGCTTTGCTGTCTTTCCACATACCACAGCATCCCATTATCATTCAATACTCAATGTCTTTACCTGCCTAAAGTTCCAAAATCCTACCAGAGTCTTCCCCAAAACTGAAATTCAGTTGACCACAGCAGTATCTGATGAGCCTGTTACTATTTTTTTTGTCTTGGTTACTATTGCTGTGACAAAACCCCATAACCAAAAGCAACATGGGGAAGAAAGAAACTGGAGGCTGGAACTAAAGCAGAAGCCATGGAGAAACATGAGGAATTCTGCTTACTGGTTTTCTCCATTTGGTGCTCGGAATATATATATATATATATATAATATATATATATATATATATATATATCTTCTCCAGTACTACCCACCTGGTGCTGGCATCACTCTCTGTGGACCGGACATTCCCATATCAATAGTAATAAAAATCCTCCTAATCAATTATTGAGAAAACATCCTACAGTCTTTCTTACAGGACTTCTGACAGAGACATTTTTCTCAACCGAGGTTCATCTCTTTGGATCTTTCTAGGTTGTGCACAGTTGAAAAAAAATAAACAGGACACCTCTGCGTTGGTGACAATCACTGTGGTGGAAGCAGGGTGTTGACCAGGGAATTCATTGAGTTGTGTCTGAATTAAAGTGCTATTTTCAAAGGCTAGTTCAGGGTTCTGGAGTATGGCTTCAGCCAAGAATACAGAGATTGCCTGCAGCCTCTGTGTCCTCATAGGGACTATAAAGTTTTTTTTAATAACAAGGCTTCCAGCAGACAGAAAGCATCACTGTCTAACAGTGATCACAACTACTCAGCAAAAAACAGCCTTCACAACTCAGCAAATCATTTAGTGGATTTATTGTCGAATAGCAACATAAGCGCAAACACTACATGGTTGATTTTCTATTCAGATCAGTTTTGGAATTCTGACCACTCTGATTTCATTCAGGGAAAGAAGGCCCTCAAGAAATGTTTCTTCATTTGTGGTAAGAAAATGAGTGATCAGTTCAGGTTTTTAATTTAAAAGCTTCACTTTCAAGGATGAGAAAGTATTCGTTTATGAAATACAGCTTTTGCAAATTGTGATCATTTGTTTTTTTAGGACAGTTTCAGAAAAATCTTTACACAAGGCTGTCAATCAAATGCCAGCTATTTGATTGAGTTGTGCTCAGAGCTGACACCAAGTGTCTGGGATGAGATATAATCTGTCTGGCATGATATAGAGGCATAGAAGGAGAAGGTAAAAAAAAAAAAAAAAAACATTCTGTAGGAAATGAGTGGATGTCCTGCATAATTTCCCCATTAGGATTATAATATCACATTTTTCAGAGGTGAACAGCACATGACCAAGCAAATTTCACAGTGGGGAAAACCAACTCCACATTCTCTGCTGATTTTCATTCTGGGATTGAAATTTGGTCATCCCCCCAAACTATAGTCATTAGTTAACATGGAGCTTTAATCACAGTGTAACAAACATATCATAGTTGGCATGAATGCTTCTGGTTTCTGGAACAGATGTTTTGATGTCTGTCCTGTTAACTGTAAGAAATACTTTACCGCTGTGATGTACCAGAGGAGCAACTGTTGGAAAGAGAAGTAAAATAGAAATTCATTCACATACACATTGTCCCGGCCTTGCTCCCCAAATAACCAATCCAGCTGATTTTCCTCAAACTCTCATTGCCATCTGTGTCATATCTTCTCTTGCTTCCTACTCTCTCCCACTTAATGAACATATTTTTATGGTGAGTTTTTGGTTTCTAAACACATCTATGAAGTCAGCTTATCCTAGTCAGCATCTGTCCTTATGCTCTGCACAGTTAGTTGAAGGTTACTTTCTCTCTGTATCCACAAGGCCATCTCTTCTAGGAGTAGTGAGAGAATTTATTGAAAGCAAGGGTCATCTATGTTTATATGGATTTAAGGGGAGGGGACAGTAAGAATGACAAATGATGTGTTCGGTTACTTAGACTGACATGAGAGCAGGTATCCTCCCCCCTCAGATTCAGTGATATAAATTCCTGATGATGCAGAAGTCTCCAGTGTCAAGTAAAAATGAAACTAAAGGAAGAATCAGTAGTAAGATGAGGAAGACAGGAACAAGCCGTACCATAGACTGAGGGTTCTTAGTACCATTCATCAACCGGGACATTGATATCATTGCAAAAGTCGTATTTATCACAGCAGGTTGTCAATACTGCAGTGTCGCTGTATTCATACTCATCTATTGTACAGTTTTTCTGGCACCTGGAACTCCCACCTGTTGGATTATTCACTGTGAGAGATAAGAAGAGTCAATATATTGTTTTGAGTGAAGCAAACCACAAATCCAAGTAAGAGTGAAGCAAGAGTGTGTTAAATGACAAACTATTTTTTTATAATATCTATTAGCCCCACACTGCCTTGACTTTGTAGATACTGAAGTAAATAGTAGCCGTTCCTTCTCAGGCAGGTAGGCAGGCAGGCGGTCAGGCAGTCAGTCAGGCAGACAAGGCAGTCGGGCAAAAAAGCAATTACTAAACATTTTCTGAGTTCCAGGCCTTGTGGAGATCTTGAGTTCAAATGATTCTATTCTTAGAACTACCATATATTAGAAAGGCATTTGAGCACTGAAGAGAAAGAGGCATGACCACTGGTCTTCCATATTAACTGAATTCACTACTTACCATTGTTAGGTGGAGACCAGGTTCTAATAATCATACACGATTCACCATCTTCTGCAATGCATACGTTCATTTTGTGTTTACATTGCTTATGTAAATAGGACGAACATTCTTTACACTTGAGAACTAAAGCTGCAAGCAATACAGAGAAAGACAGTGCTGAAAGAGGGGAAATGTCCAAACTCCCAGGCAGCTTGACTTCGTTAAGGTTTTACTTTACAGATATGTCCCAGGCAGCAGCATGTGTAAAAAACGGCAAGAGAGATACACTGATACCATGTGACAGGGCTCACGTTGAGAGTTTATTGGGGGAAAGGAAAGAGCAGGAGAGACTGGTCTCTGGAGACAGGAGTAGAGGAAGAAAGAAACTTGAGGCCAGCGGCTCGCCTTTTATGAAGGGATGTAGGGCATGTGCATTAGCGATGAAGCTGATGTCAGGACCCTGAGTAGGTCACAGTACTGCTTGAGTACTGGCAAGAGCATCCTGCCAGGTTCCGCAGGGGCAGGCCAGCATAATGCCTGAATGCTAAATTCATGCTTTAAACTATGAACGGGATAGGACAAATGGATGATCTTATCCCCTCCCCACAGAAGCCGAGAGGATTCTCCACAGAACTCTGCTGTCCTCGGTTCATTTTCTACTTTACCACAGTTACTGTAGGTAGAAGGGAGAACTCAGAGTTTCTCTTGAGCTGCCAGAGCTGGGGCTGTAGTCTAGGGTCAGATAAGATAGCGGTCCTCAGGTTCCTGCAAATTCCTCACTCCACAGATTAAACCATTATTCAGGGAATATAGAAAACATAGAGGTCAGGTCAAGTCTCTAGCGAAGAAAGATCCTTCCAAGTCTAAACAGAAGTTGGGTGGCCAGGACTGCTGCTTCTCTTTGAGTGAACCTGGACATTATTCCTCAGAAGCCCAGTTTAAGCTCACATACCCAGAAATATGTTGAAAACATAGGTTTTACTAAAACTATGTCAGGGTTCAAACTCAGTTGATGCCTTAGCTGTTAGGAAGGCACTTTCTCAATATTTACCAGCATGTAAGCAGAACAAGGCCCCGATTCCCCAAGTTTCCCATTGAAGATCCGATAACTTTTGCAGTGGGGGTAGAAAAGAAGACCTTGAGCTAGATGATAGCCTAGCATGGACTGCTAAGTAGCCCATTATTTTAGAACCCTCTTCACTGGCCAATATGAATAAGAAATGCAAAACCAAATTCTGATCTAAGTCATAGGAACCAGGAAGATTTCCAGATCCTTCTTCTGTGACCGCTTTCTTTCCTTATTCCTCTTCAGATCTCTGGCTTAATATTTCCTAAACTGTAAACAACTGAAGAAGCAAACTCAGCACCAGAATATTTATATACAATATGCAAAATATGTAGCTTACATAGCCAGTTCGTATGAGGCTTCTTGAAGTTATTTGTAAATATTCCCTTTTCCCAATCACAGAAAAGAATGATTAATCAGAAAGAAGAAAGTGGAAAGTCACCACCAAGTGAGCTGCTACCACCAAAGACTGCATACAAAGTCATGAGGGTCTTAGTACAGAAAGTCTCACCTAGGCTTTGAAGACAGTATAGTTTAAAGAAGGCAAGACATTATTTCATTAGGATCCAGAACTCACTGAGAAATAATCAGTGTTGGCTGTCACATTTAAAGGGAGAAATGATGACCCTTGAAAGTCTGTTGGAGTTCTGTTGCCTTCCAATGTTGGTCCATTCATACTTGAAAATACAGTGTTCTCAGAGTGGGTTTTTTAAACTCCAGATGAATGCTATCTGGAAAGAGGTATTATTCCTGCTCAAAGCCTCTCTCAGATACACCTCAAAGACAGGCTTCTTTTGCAGCCTTTTCTGATGGTTGATAGGAGAATATGGGATTATGTTGTTCTGCAAGGTGGGCAGGAATGACATAAGAGATTGCACACCTTTATTCCACCCCATGTCTGTGAGACTGTCAACAGGTTCTGATTCCTCCAATAGTTCATTATTGCTGTTTTAAACCTTGAAGCACCCATCTCATCTGGAAGCTGTTGTGCCTTCTATGTTCTGTTCACTCTTGTGAGGACTGGATAGGCTAACAATGTCCTTCATGTGCTGCCTTCGGAAGGTTTCATGGCTGAACTGCGTAAAACACACTGTGAAGATTAGCCCTTTTCTCGCGCCATGTGCTTCTCATAGTTGGAGAATAATGAAAGAAGTAAAGATGAAGAGTGTGTTCCCACCATTCCAGTCACTGCCCTGTCTAGCGTGAAAGTTTTTCAGTGTCATTAGCTTCACAAATATGGGTTGTCTAAGTACTCTGGGAAAATGATACTGTTAGTGACTTGAATTACTGTGGATTCAGAAGGCAGTCACATCAGGAACTTCTCTGGCTTTCATGTGAAACAGTAGCTGTGGTATGACCATTAGCTAACTGCTGACTCTACCCTTATAGACACTCGGTTTAACTCATTGTTTAGTCATTGAACTATCTGAACATAAAGGTTCTAAATCATCCATTGCCCATGTCAAAATGAGTGCAGTGCCTCTTGTACAGCTGTCTATCACATGCTTAGTATGAATTTGTGAGATAGTAAGTTTTACAGCTTGTCACTCAACGTGGGCAAGTCAAGCTGGTGCCTAATTAGAACCTTCACCCTTAGTGATTAGTTTTCGTGGTGCTGGAAGGCACTCTTCACACTTCCAGAGGGGAAAGGTAAACACCAACCCAGCTACAAACCCTTTGATCTACAGTGGTGACCTGTCTGCATGATACACTGGTACAACAAAATTTGTGGCAATAACCAACCACTATCTGATCAGCATTATGATGCACTCCATGAGATGAAATTTATGCCCGACCCTGCATAAGAACCCAAGACTAAATACACCTTGTACCTAGGAGGAAACCAAATCCTATTGTTCTGGTAAAGGAACATAGCAATAAAATGACTCCTAAGGGCATTCTGATGTATGGATTGAGCAGTGTCTCATTCAGACAGCAGAAAGGCTTCCTTTTGCAGAAGATGGGAAAGTACAGAGTGAGAGATCTTGAACACTCAGTCCTAAATGAGATGCCTCCAACAAATCCCTCCTCTCAGGGTTCAGGAAACCCTGCAGATGGAGGAAAAGTTATAAGAGCCAGTGGGGATGCAACAGATCAAATAAACAGTGTCTACACACACAGCAGGAATATTGTACATATGAACACAAAGATTGTGGTAGCATTCCTAGGGACTGGACAGGCCCACTGGATGGAGTTTCAGTGATGAGTGAATACAAGCTCCCATCCCTAACCCAGAAGCTATCTTCACTTGACAGTCCCTCTCAAAGGAAAAAATGGTTTTCTTTAATGGAGTCTCACTGTGTAAACAAACCACATTTGAGGGAGGCACCATGCCTGGCAGTAGATGGGAAACACAAAATAAACTCAATGGAATTTTTGGAGATTATTTTTCAATAATAATTCTTTGTTTGGGCATTAGTTATCTTACTTGTCTTTCATGGTTTCTAATTTGTGTGACTGTGTGTGTGTGTGTGTGTGTGTGTGTGTGTGTGTGTGTGTGTGTGTGTGTGTGTGTCTGCATCTGCACATGTATATATTTCTCCTGATTTTTTTCCTGTTTGTCATTTTTGTTCTATCGTGACATCCTTGATTTTCATTTGTCTCCTGGTTTTCTAAAGGGAGAGATAAAGAAGGCATGGGGTTGGATGGGTGAGGAGGAGGGGAGGATATGAGAGGAAATGAAGGAGGGGAAACATGATCAGAATATTCTGTATGAAAATTTTTTCTTTTTATTGAAATAGATTTTTTCTTCACATAATATACAATGATTATGGTTTTTCCTTCCTCTATTCCTCCTACTTCCTCTGGATCCACTCCTTTTCTTTCTCTAATTAGAAAATAAATAGGCTACTAAGAGAAATATAATAATAATAATAATAATAATAATAATAATAATAATAATAATAATATAAAGCAAAAACTAATACGCCAGAGTTGGAAAAGACAAGTAAAAATAAAAGATTCCAAGACAAGGCACAAGAAACAGAGATCCACTTGTTTACATCTCCAGAATCCCATAAAACCACTGAACTAGAGGCCATAAACATATGCAGGTCACATGCACAGACTTGTTTATTGGTTGTGCATGCTGGCTCAGTCTGTGAGTTCAGATGAGCTTTTATCATTTTGATTTAGAGGGCCTTGTTTTCTTGGTGCCCTCCATTACATCTGGCTTTTATACTTTTTTGCCTCCTGTTCTGTGGAGTTTTTGAGCCCCAAGGAGAGGGAATTGATGGAGACATTCCATTTAGGGTTGCTGATTATTCCAAGATTTCCCAGCTCTACATAGTGTCTGGTTGTAGGTGTCTGTATTTGTTCCCATCTTCTGCAGGAAGAAGCTTCTGTGATGGTGAATGAGTAAGGCACTAATCTATGAGTATAGCATAATGTCATTAGAGCCATTTTATTGCTACTGTTTTGTTTTGTTTTTAGAACAGTAGTATTTAGGTTTTTTGTATTTACTTGTTACCTAGGTTTTTGGGCTATGCAGTTTTTGGTTCTTGGTCACCCAAGCAGGGTCAGGCATGAGTTCCATTGTGTAGAGTGGGCTTTAAGTAAAACCAAATATTGGTTGGTAACTTCCACAAGTTTTATGCTACCATTGCCCTAGCAGATCTTGAAGGCAGGATAGCAAAGCTTTTGTGGCTGGCTTGATGTTTATGATATTAATGTTTCCTTTCAATACCATGCAGAGTACCTTCCTGTGCCAAAGATGCTAAAAGATAGGGGTCAAGGCTTTATGTAGGAACCAACTTGACTTCCATATTCAATGAGTTGTGTGGTTATTGTCTTCTGCACTGGGGCCTTGCTGTCAGTTTGTAGAGAGCAATCTATGCCCTCTGGTCTTATTTGTTTCTGTTCTCACCTTTTGGGATGAAATATGTACTCTGTGCCGCTGTATATTGGAATTATGTAATTTTGGCTTTTGTTTGTTTGTTTTTCAAGGATGTCATTGTTAACAGATTGGCTTGAGAAGATACTTTGGACTTTAGAATAGTAGTGAGACCGTTAAAGACTATGGGACATTTTGAAGTTGAACCAAATATATTTCACATAACATGACAGCCATAGACTATGGGGGACAAGGGCAGACTATAGTGATTTCAATACTAAGTTTTCCCCACAGCCTCATGTTTTTTTATTTTTTTATTTTATTTTATTTATTTGGTATTTCTCTGTGTAGCTTTGGACCTTATCCTGGCACTCACTCTGGAGACCAGGCTGGTCCCGAACTCACAGAGATCCACTTGCCTCTGCCTTCCAAGTGCTGGGATTAAAGGTGTGTGCCACCAATGCCCCACATGTTTTTTGAACTCTTCATTCTCAGCTGGGGGTCCTAAATGGGAAAGTTTTAGAACCTTTTGGAAATAGAGCTTTACTAAAACAATATGTCATTAGGAGTGGCCTTTGAGGTTTGATATTCATCTGCCCCCACTACCTGTTCTCTCTCTTTGCTTCCTGTGTGTAGTTGTGACTGTGATCATCCAGTCTCTGTTTTCCTTTCTTTTCTATGCTTTTCTTGCCACGATACATTGTCCTTCTAGCACTAGAAACCAAAATAAACCCTTTATTTTCCATGTTGCTTTTGGTCAAAAACATAACTAATAGACACAAGAGTGAATTTTAGACTATTACTAAGTCCTTACTATTACTAAGCTTGCAGAAATAAAGCTAACCATTGGAGAAGATTATTGGAAGAAATAGATTAACAAATTATGTAGCATAGATTTTTCTACAGAATCCTGCAAACAGTGAGAATTCATTCCAAAACATAAATTATACTAGCAACTGATAATGGATTAAGCAAAATGTGAAAGAGACAATCCATAGGGTATTTGTCTGTCTTAAAAAATAACAAAAAGATGCTTCATGGGGGAACAATGTAAACAAGAAAAGAAGCTTTCTTTTCTGTTTTACATGGTGATGCCCTCAGACTTCACAGTGACATTCAAATGAAATGTAGGAATGGGTCAACTCTGTAGAAACAGAGATTCATGGTTTCAGATCATGGGGAGAAGAAGCATGAATTCTTACCAGGGACTGGATCTGAGAAAGCATAATGAAAATACTCAGCAAATACGTAGTGCTGGCAACTGCAAAACAAGCTAATGAACTGAACTATTTACAATCATGAGATTTATCTGATCTGAGTTTTATATCAATAAAAGTACATTATATAAATAACCAAAGCATATTCTGCATGTGTGTGTGTGTTAAGAAAAAGCCTCAATTTTCAGTTTAAATTTCCTTCTTTATTCTTCTTTTTAAAATATCTGCTTTTGAGTCCTGTGGTTCAGGCAGCAGTATTTGGGTAAAAGTGAATTTATAGTTTATCCTGAAATGCCAGTATGAAAGCAAAAGAACCTTCAACATAAACGCCTGCAAACAATTGCTGTACATGTAATGATAGGTGGTGTGAATCTTACATAAAATACATTTCGAGTGTTTATACGAAATATCAACCTGAGTGCTTGAAGTCATCTGTTCTAGCCAGGCTGGTATTTTACAGTTGTTCATATAATGAGAAACAGATACATTAACAGAATACTAAAGGCACATTGAAATAATATGTAAGATATTTCTATTAGACAACAGGGATCAAGATTTATTAGCATAGAATGTTTAGATAATTCCTAACATAAATGCATTGCATATTTCACTTAGTTTTCATTTTATAAAATATTCATCAATTAAAGGAGATTTTATTTATTTTTGTTTTTCGATACAGGGTTTCTCTGTAGCTTTGGAGCCTATCCTGGCACTTGCTCTGGAGACCAGTCTGGCCTCGAACTCACAAAGATCTGCCTGCCTCTGCCTCCTGAGTGCTGGGATTAAAGGCATGTACCAGATTTTTGAAAAGTGAGCTCATAGCATACAAATTTTGATATGAGGATTTTTGAGAAATTGAAGTCCATCTTCACATCTAAGAAAGAAATGGACATGAACTTAAAGCTTTTCCTCTTTGAGATGGAGTTTCTCCATACATGTATTAGAATAGCATGTGCAGAAATATACCAAGAAATTATGTATCATAGTTAAATGTCCTAGAACTATCCATTGTCTTGCCTTAATTTAATGAACGCTGTATTTCCAGGTGGGAGCCACCAAATCAACCTCAAAGACAGAGTTTTAAATAGCAAATGAAGTATTGGTCATTTTTAAGACAAATGTGATATATTTTATTCATTCTTTGAGAATCATACATACATACAAATTATTTGGATTATAGTCACATCATTCATTCTTTCCTGCAATCCCTTCTAGAGCCTCCCCATGCCACCTACTTCATGTCATTAAAAAAGACCAAACCACAAAAAGTCAAATTAGTGTTGTTCAAATAAACATGGTTATGGGGACTTCTATCAGAGCATGGACAACTTAACAAGGACCAAATCTCTGAAGAAAACTGATTCTCTTTTCCCTTATAGCCATTAACTTTCAATAGCCCCTCAGCTAGGGGTAGGATATGATGTTCCCCTCCTCCAACCATGCTGGAATTGCTGACTTGCTTGATCTTGTGCAGATCTTGTGTAGGGAACTAAAGCTGCCATGAGTCCAGGATTACAATGACCTTGTCATGTCCAGAAAACCGTTTTCCCTAGGACTACACCATTTCTGACTCTTTCAATATTTCCACTCTTTTTTCTGTGGTGATCACTGAGCCTTGGAAGGAGGGCATGTAGCCTAGATACTTCATTTATGACTAAGCACTCCACAGACACTTTTCTCCTTTTCTACCCATGATGCTTACAAGATATCCAACCAATAAAGGGGAAAATGATTTGTAGCTAATAACTGGTTAATAAATCCCAAAAGATTTTATTAAACCTTCTAAAACTAAAGGCTGATGACTTACTGATTTATGTGTTTATCATACACATAGAAGAGAAATCTGATTCCACTCAGTGTGAGCCAAGTGTAATCATAAGGCGCCTCGGATTAGATGAAAAAGGGAATGAGGACTTACAAATAAAATTCTATCTGAAGGGTACAAAGGCAACATGGTGCAACATTAACTTTCTAAAATAGATGAGAATCAACACCATTTTACCCCATGAGTCTACATATTCAGAAAAAAATCATCTTTCAGAGAAGAGGAAATATTTAGTGGATTTATTTTCTGGCAGCAATATAACAGAAACAATAGGCAGGGATTTTCTTCATTGGGTAAAACTTGGCACTACAATCTCTTAGCTGCCATTTTCTCATGCATGAAAACAAGGTTATCCAGATGTCTTTATTTTCAGCTGTGGGGCCTACATAGTGAGAATGGACCCCTGGGTGTATTTCATTGGCATCCATGTCTTGGCCAAGTGCTTTGTCGCTCTTGCTACTTCCTGGACATCATGAGGTGAGCAGTTTTGGTATGCCGTGGCCTTATTCTGCCATGATGTTTAGTTTCATCACAGGACCATAAAAATGGAGTAAGACAATGAAGGGCTGAAACCAGGATACACAACAATCTTTCCTCCTTTAAATTGTTTCCTGGAAGTGTAATTCACAATGCTGAAACTAACCAAGTTCCTAAAGCATATGTTGAACAAAGTATACTGAGCTTGTCCATGTCTTCCTGAAACTTTACCATCCCTTTATTTATTCATCTAATTTGCCAAGCCACATTGAGGTGATAAATGTATTGATAGAAACCAAGAGTCAGTTGGGCTCAGAGTGAGGGCTAAAGGATACCAAGTGAAAGAATTAGGGTATATGTTGAAAATGCATTCAGAAGACCAAAGAATTTTTATCTTTCCCCAGGTTCTGTGACTTGCACAATTCTGAATGTCAGATAAGTCTTCTGGTTCAGAGTAAAAGTAAAACCCAAAGTTAGAAAATTTAGAACATGAGGAAAGGAAAGAACTGATTAGGTCAATTGAAACTAGCTCATCTTAAAACATTACAATTGGTAAATTGATGTCATTGCAGAAATCTTCATCAATGCAGCAATGTGTATGTATTGTTAGACCTCCAGAAATCATTTCATCTACTTCACAGGATTTCATGCACCCAGACTCTGCACTTTGGAGGTTCTCAACTGTAGAAGAAGGAAGTGTACACACACACACACACACACACACACACACACACACACACACACACACAGACACTGTTCTGTGTTTGTCATTGTGCCACATACTCCTAAGCCACATCTGGAAAATTTCTTTTCCTATGAACCTTTCGTAGTAGAAACATGAATTTACTGGTGAGATTTAGATTCTGGTGAGGCACATAGCATCCTTTCCCTCTCAAGTAGATAGGACTTATTGAATAAGTGCTGGTCCAGCCTCTGGGGTAAGCAATATGGCAATATGTGGTAAGCATTATGTCATATTAGCTCTAGATATTGAATGACAAGTAGAATGCACTATGAAAGAAGCCAGGAGAAACATGAAGCAGGAAAACTTGATCACTTTATCATCACCAAGGTGTCCTTTAGATAAGGAAATGTTTTCCAGAGGAGGTGACTGTAGGCTAAAACTGCAGTGCAACAAACATTATAAAGCAAAAGCTACCAGGACAGATGATGAGAAATGGCACATTTAGGTACTTGACAGTTTATAGCCTCTGGGCCATGTGGTGACTTGAATGATAATGGCCCTCATAATTTGAATATTTGCCTGTTTGGTTCCCAATTGTTTGACTGTTTGGGAAGGATTAGCAGGTGTGGTTTTCTTGGTGGAGGTGTGTCAATGGGAAGCTATGTTTGAGGTATCAAATCCAATACCATTCTGTTTGTCTCTTCCACTCTTTCTCTCTGTGTCTCCTGCTGTGTCACAGGATATAAGCTTTCAGCTACTGCCCCTGTACCATGCCTGCCTTCTATCATGATCCCCGCCATGATGGTCAAGAACTTTTCACCTCTGGAACTGTGAGACAACTCCAAATTAAATTCTTTTGTTTGTTTGTTTTTGTGAGACAGGGTTTCTCTGTGGCTTTGGAAGCTATCCTGGAACTAGCTCTTGTAGAGCAGGCTGGTCTCAAACTCACAGAGATCTGCCTACTTCTGCCTCTGGAGTGCTGGGATTAAAGGCATATGCTACCTTTAATTCTTGCTTCAATTCTTTTTTGGGTAAGTTGTATTGGTCATAGTCTTTGGCCTGGGAATGGAAAATTAACCAAGACAGACACTAAATAGCAGAGATGTTGCAGATCCAGGACTGATGAATGTATCAATACAATGATGGGCAAGCCTCATTCACTCAAGATATACTTAGCGTTAGCATTCTCCAAAAGCGGGCCCCAGCACAAGGTTTGGAATATCATATCTGGACTCTTTTTTTTAAAGTACAATATCTTAGAGATGGAGTTTGGAATCCTGAAGGAGAAACAGAAATTCTCCAGGGCACAGAGCACATACTTACTTTCAGATGCATACCAGGTTCTGGGGATCATACATGTTTCATCAGGGTTTGCAGTGCATGTCTGAATCCCACCAACACACTCCCTGTTTTTGTAAGACTGACAGAGTACACACTGTACAGTGACAGCTGCAAAGATAAAGACTGCTTAGAGGAGACCGGCACCATGTTGTCTCTTCTCAAAAAAAAAACACATAGGTTACTAGACCTCTGGATCACTTGACTGCACCAATGTTTTGCCTAACAGATGTGGTCCAGTCAACAACATGTCTTAACATCACAGATAAGGTGATTTACTTGTCTTCCTTCAGTAGGTAAGGGAACACATGGTAGCCAATACTTACCAGTTTCAAAGCAGAGAAGAAAGAGACACAGCTTCAGGAGGTTTTCCATTTCTCCTAAAGAGACTCTTGCAGAAGGCTGTTAGTGCCAGACGCGGATGATCAGTGCTCACTCACAGAAAAGACTAGATAGCCTCTAATGAATTTATAGTCCACTCAGGCAATGACAATGGACAGTGGGTTCCCAGAAGCAGATCTCAAAGTAAGCCAATCCCACATTGGCAATACACCAAACCTTACTTATTTCCCCATTCCTCTCACATTTCCTTGCTTCAGGGGTCACTAATGATATACACGACCTGTTAGGCAATCTTCCTATCCGCAGCACACAGTGGTCCCTGCTTTTCTTCCCATTTCTATGCTAGGAGCTCAATCTGTTCCATTAAACTTTAGCTCAAACTGCTAGAAATCAAAACTAGGCAAAGGAAAACAACTGGACAAAGTCTGTTTTTAAGCCGGAGCTGCAGAATGAGGGCGTGGCACAGCAGTGTGTCTCTTGGATGCTGGGAAGCTGAAGACAGCAGCCTGCTTGTCTAGACAGAAGCTTATGTGGGAAGGTTGTGTGCACATCTCTCATCAAACGGAAGGGTCATGTTAGCACCTCGTCCTTAATATCAAACAAAGGGTTTCTTTTTTTCAGATTTTTTATTTGAATTAGAAACAAGATTGTTTTACATGACAATCCCAGTTCCCTTCTCCCCATCCCCCTCCTCTCCAACCACCCAACCAAAACCCTACCTATTATGTATCCTTTCTGCTCCTCCTGGATGGTGAGGCCTTCCATAGGGTGTCATCAGAGTCTATTGTATCCTTTGGGATAGGGACTTGGCCCACCCCCGTGTGTCTTGGCTCAGGGAGTATTCTTCTATATGGAATGGGCTCCCAAAATCCACACCTATGCTAGGGATAAGTACTGAACTACTACAGGAGGTCTCATATATTCCCGAGGTTTCCTCACTGAAACCCATGTTCCTGGGTCTGGATTACTCCCATGCTGGTATTCCAGCTATCAGTCTGGGGAACAAGAGTTCCCCGATGTTCATGTCAGCCGTTTCTGTGGGTTTCACCAGCCTGATCTGGACCCCTTTCCACTTCAGTCATCTTTCTCTGCATCTGGATTCCAGTTCAGTTCAGTTATAAGTTGTGGGTGTCTGCTTCTACTTCCAGCAGCTGCTGGATGAGGGCTATCTGGTAGCATATAATTCAGTCATCAATCCCATTATCAGGGGATGGCATTTAAGGTAGTCTCTCCTCTGCTGCTTAGATCAAACAGAGGGTTTCTGTTGGAGCACCTTAGGAGGTGCTCCTTGCCTGGCTAGGGTCTGAATAGCTCCTCGGTAGGAAGTATCTGAAGTCCACTGTACCTTGTAAAGTCTGCAGGCTGCCTGAGCACATCCTCAGTTGTGGTTGTAGTGATCATCTGCAATGACTGTAGACAGTCCCAAACAGCCGGGCTGTCACCACAGGGTATGATCAATGGCTGGCAAAAGTGCTACGTGGCTGGTGTTTTCCCTTGTCAAGGTTGCCATATATCAGTGACAGGCCTGTTTAATTGCCTGTTACTGAATGTTGTTATCATGCACAGAAAGCATTAGATGGTGTTAGCAATAAAGAGGTACCAGAAGCTCAACATAGAATGTGCATTTATGATAGCATTACATGAACTTTATAATATTCTGTAGACCAGGATGGCCTTGAACTTCCACAGATATGCCTGCCACACCAACATACTTAAAGTGTGCAAAAAAATCAGTTTCATTTTTCTATTGAGTACCAAATTAGAAAATTGATCAAATACCCTCATCTAGTTGTTTGCTAAGTTATTCTAATTACACAGAACAACCTTTGAAAGAAGCCATAACAGTCATAAATATATATTCACCAAGAGTTGATGGCCCCAAATCATAAAATAAACATGCACAGCCATAAAGGTCTCATAGAACCAAGAGTAGCACATCACTTCCATACATCATTCCCATCTTCAGATAGATCCTTCAAAATCAACATCAACAAAGCAAGGGCAATGAGATGGCTAGGCAGGTACAGATAGTTAGCAAAGCCTGGTTGTGGGGGACTCTGCAATCTCTTGGGCCGGCAGATCAGCAATCCATATGAGGTGACAAGGAAATCTTTCAACACAACTTAGTAGCTGATATTGGTTTAGACTTCTAGAGTGTCACCCCAGGCAGTTCTTCTTCTTCTTATTTTGTTCATCTTCTTCTTATTATTTTATTCATCTTATTTTATTTCACATCCTGGCCACAGCATTTCCCACCATCCTGCCCTCCCTAGATTCTCTCCACCCCAGCTCCTATCCTCCTCCCCCTCCTCTTCTGTCTCCATCCAGGGAAGGGCAGGCTTCCCATGAGTAGCAATAAAATATGGCATATCAAGTAAGACCAAGCACCTTCCCATGTACTAAGACTGGGCAAGGTCACCTAGCATGAGAATCATGGTCCCAAAAGTCAGTAAAAGAGAAAACCACTGAATGGATAACAAGGGAGTCTGCATGGGACTGATCTAGGCACTCAGCATATCAACAGGGTTGCCCTGTACTGTGCCTGGAAGGACAAAGTAAAGCCCAGACACACCAGCTGTCCTGGTTGTACAAAATTCTAAGACTCTAAAGAAATAATGCCTGGAAGACATAAAAGGTTTTGAAACTTGGGCCTGAGAATGTAGCTCCTTTGGAGAGTGCTTGTCTAGCATGTATGAGGCACTGGATTTGATCCTCCCCATTGCATAAACCAAGTGTGGTGGCACACATCTGCATTCCTACCAGGGATGTGGAATCTGAGCCTGAGGACCACATGATCAAGGTCATCCTGGAGTTTGAATCCTGCTTGGTGCATGAGATTCTGTCTCAAAACAAATGCAACAAACAAAGAAAAGACATCTATTTTTTGAAGATAGTGGAGTGTTGCTTATCAAAGCTTGGTAACAGGGAGGGTTCTGGGGCAACCAGTTGGACAATAGTGTTTCTATCCTGTCTGCCTCCCTCTGTTCCCAACACCAAGAGGGAAGGATGTTAAAGATTAAACTCTGTAAGCACTGGCATTGTTTTGTGTTTGTCCTTGGGTGATCAGCATCCTGAGGATCAGCTAGCTTTGCTGTGTGTGCAGGAATGCAGGATTTGTTCCTTCTTACAGATAAGACTTGCCTCACACAGAAATGTATCCAACTGAGACCTGCTGTTCTTTCAGATAACATTCCAGTCCCTGCTTCCTCACATCAGTCCTTGGCTTTCTTAGAGTTGTGGAAATGTTCAGAAAGAGTTGTTTTTTTTTTCCGGGGAACTGGTGGGGCAAAAACATTAAATTTTTTAATTTAATAATAAAAAGTTGAGAATTTCTCATGCACTGACTGTATTTACATCCTTTTCATCATTCTTCTTCCTCTTCCAACTCCTCTGGTGTCCCTCTTCCCCATTCCCCTTCAAATTCACACTCTTATTTTTTAATTTGAATTATCACACATACACATTTTTATGTATGTATCCATATATATATTATGTACATACATATGCATGTTTGTATGCATAGTCTGTCACTCCATTTAGTTTTGCTTATATGCATTTGTATTCAGTGTTGTCCACTTGGAATTGGATGATCTAACAGGGGCTTCAAATATGGAGAAAACTGGTTCTTCCTCTGTCATTAGACACAATTGTTTAACTAGCGATAGATCCTTGAAAAGTTCTCCTCATCCACATTGAAATGTTGCCTATTGTCATCATGCAGGTCTCGGTTGAGGCAACCCTCCTGTTGAGATTTCTTAGGTGTTATCTTTATCAATAGAGCCTTGCTCCAGGTAGGGAGAGCAACACATTCAGCAATGGCCTGGGTAGTTTGGGGATTCCCTTGAAAACACTTTGGCCCACAATTCAATTAAGAGTTCCTTAGCCACCATATCACCTTGGAGGAGAGAAATGCTTCTATCCATCCTGTAAAAGTATCAACAGAATAAGGAAATAGCTGAGTTTTCTTATGAGTAGGCATTCAGTTGAAGTCCACGTGCCAGTCTTTCAGGCTGATGTCCTTGAAGCTGGTGCAGAGGGTGCCATATATGGAGAGTCCCCTGTGGGTTGGCCTTAGCACACATCTGTCAGGAGTGAGCCTATAAAATATAAGCTCAAAGATTGGTAGGATCAAAGATGGGCTTTAAGAAATGGAACAAAACTTTGGGGCTTATGTGTAAGGTCTGGTGGATCTCTGAAATGATGGACAGTGCCTGGTCCTGTGGAAGAATGAGACAGTTTTTTTTAAGTAGAAACATCCATCCTTTGTCTGTGTGGTCATTTTTTCAGGAGTTCAACCCTCTCCTCTGCTTGATAGCAGGGCTGGTAGGAGGGTGACAAAAACAATTTTTTTCCCATTGATTCAGTGGAGCTGGAGGCTAGTTCCTGGACTACTGTGTCAACCCTGACATTGCGCACGGCCCTGGTTCCTTGGAGGACTGGTGTCCCCAGCAGTGAATTATGGCTACTTTTGCAGGGAGCTGGAGGGCCTCCAAGTGCTTGGCTATAAGGGGTCCATTAACTATGGATGTGCCCTTAGTAGTGAGGAAGCCCCTTTTCCCCAAAGCACAGGATGGGTTTGAGGTATTAAAAATGCATATTCAGAGTCAGTATAAATGTTAGCCCATTGTCTCTTAGGTATATGGACTGATCTTGTTAAGGCAAATAATCCTGCCTTCTGTGAAGAGGTCCCCATTGGCAAGCATGTTGCTCCAACTCTTTTAGTTGAAGTGACTAATGCATATGCCACGTGGCTGTCTCCTGATTTGTCTGTAAGAGAGCTTCCATCAACAAAAGGGATGAGATGGGGGTTTGTGAGAGGTTGGTCTAGGAGACAATGCTGTGGTGACCTTAGAGCCTTCACAGCTTTTGAGCAGGAATTAGAGGAGGTACAGGGTGGGGCGAGAAGGAGGGTTGTGGGGTTCAGGGCAGGGCTGGAGGCCAAGGTATTTTGGAGGTTTTCTAGACATAGTAAATGAAAGACTTGGACATGCAAGTGCCCAAGGAGGGAGAAGGAAGAGTGACCCAGAAGGTGTGAGAGACAGTGGATGGTAAATACCTTGATTCTCTTGAACAGGGAGATCTTGAGAGCCTCACAGGTGAGTTCAGCTTCTGCTGCCAGGGTTCTAAAGCAAGGTGCCACCCACATAAAGTGAGGTCTAGTTGTTTGGGCAAAAAGGTAACAGTCCTATCTGAAAGCCCAACCTGTTGGACTAGAACCCCGGTGGCCTCTCCCAAAAATTCGTCTGTATAAAAGTGATAATGACACGTGGTGTCTGCAAAAGCAAGAGTAAGGATTCTAGGATGGGCATTTCAGAGTTGAAGAAAGCAGTGGAAGATGGTGGCCAGTTGGGTGAGAGGTCCTGTGGGGGTCTCTCTGGCTGCCTGCTATAGGGGATTGGCTGTAATGGCAAAGTTAGGGATACAGTGGTGGAAGAAACCCATCAGCACCCATAATGAGAGAATCTGAGCTGCTGTGGCCAGGGCCTGTAAATCCTTCAGGGCTTGGACTCTGTCAGAGGTGAGTGTCTTAGACCCCATACTGAGTTGAACACCCAGATACAGCACAGTGGGAGAGCATAGATGAACCTTGGCTGATGAAACACATTATTCCAGAGAGCAAAGGTAGTTTAGAAGAGAAGAGATGACCTACGGGGACTGAGGCAGGAAGAAGCTGCAGGGAAGAAGGTCATCTATATATTAAAGGAGTGTGATAAGACCAGGCTTAAAGGTTGGAAAGGTCCTGTGCCCAGGCCATTTGTCAAGGAAATGGCCAGTTCATACACTATATCCTTGTTATTTGACTATTTCATTTTGATCATCTTCATATTTGTGTGCATTTCAGGAAGTTTCTACTGTATTGCAATTTCATACTACTCCTCAAATGGCACTTAATTTTGAATGTCTCTCCCTGTATTCCCTCCCATAACACTCTGTCCTTTATTGTAGCTATGTGCTAAAGGTTCCTTCACGGGAGGGGATGACAAGGGACAGGGTCAACAGCACAGACACTGGGAGTCAGGTGAAAGGGACAGCAGACTCATTTACTTATATACCCTCTATGCGTCCCAGTGTTCTGATTTGTTGGCATCGTGTAGTTGCCCTTTATTAGCTAGCCACAATAAGGACCTCTGACTGTGCCAGGCAGACTTTAAGTTGGCTTATCTCTTGGCCTCGTGGGCCTTAACTTCCTATTCCTTACCTTATTTCCAGAACCCTTCCTACCCATAACTATTCTATTTTTCCTATCTAACTAGTTATATCTATACCCCGCCCCCAATCTCATATTCTATCACTAACCTCTGTAGTTCTACTGAGTGTAGCTTGCTTATCCCAGACCTAATAGCTAATGTCCACTCAGGATAATTAATTTTCTAGTCATACCATTTTACCTACAATTACCTGATTTCATTTTCTAACAGCTGAGTGAATACACCCTTGTATGAATGTATCACATTTTCATTATCCATTCTTTGGTTGAGGGACATCTAGGTTTGTTCCATTTTGGATACCATTAATATAGTAGCAATTAACATGGTTGAGCAAATATCTCTGTGTTAAAATGAAGCATCTTTTAGGTATATGCTCCAGAGTGATACAGCTGGATCTTGGAATAGATTAATTCTCATCTTCCCAAGACTGCCACACTGATTTCTATAGTGGCTGTAGAAGAATGCACTTCCACTAGCAATGGATGAGTGCTTCCTTTGTTCTAAATTCTCACCAGCATGAGCTGCCACTTGTTTTATTCATTTTTCATTCATCATTTTTTTATTTTATATACCAGCCTCCGTTTTCCCTCCCTCCTTTCCTTCTGTTTCTCCCAACTCCCTTCAATCCGCCCCTCAACTCCTCTTCTGTCTCTATTCAGATGGAGTTAGGCCTCCCATGGGAATCAACATAGGGTGGCATATCAAGTTGAGGCATCACCAAGCTCCTCCCCCCCTGCATCAAGGTTGAATGCCGCATGCCACCATAGGAAATACTTTCCAAAGAGATAATTCATGCATCAGGTACAGTTCCTGGTCTCATTATTAGGGGCCCACAAAGACCAAGCTACACAACTGTCACCCAGATGCAGAGGGCCTAGGTCCATCCTATGCTGGCTCCCTAGTTTTCTGCCCAGAGTCCTGAGCTCTTACAAGCTCCGACCTGCTGTCTCTGGGGGTTTCCACATCATGGTCTTGACTGTCCCTTGCTCATATAATCCCTCCACCCTCTCTTCAATTGTACTCCCAGTGCTCAGCCCAGGGCTTGGCTGTGGATTTCTCCATCTGCTTAAATCAGTTACTGGATGAAAGCTCTATATTGACAATTAGGTATTGGAGGCCATGGCAAAAGTAACCTTGGACATGTAAGAGACTTGGGCTACTTCAGAGAAATGTGCCAGCATAACCCATTATGATTAAAATAATAGCTGCCTTCAATCCTTTCCTCCCTGATGCATAACATCTGGGTTCATAAAGAAGTTTATAGAAGGAAAGATACATTTCATGGTCAGGTTACCTAGCAACCCTTTCCCCTTCTAACCCACTATCTAACACCTGCACCCTGTGATCTTGGTAACCTCCTGCACTCTCAAGGACTCACACACAGGGGCATCCCCCACCCGGTTTGATTATCAGGCTTACTGCTTCAAACAACCTCTTCCTGCCTGCCAAGCTTCCCACTTGGCACCCTTATATAAAGTCCCTGTGAAAAATAAAAATTTGCAGCTTGATCAGAAACCTGTCTTGTTTTGGTTCCTTGTTCTTCCTGACATTATCATTCTAGGTTCTTTGGTGACTGCAGCACAATGTGTTGTGAGCTCATGTGGTACCCTGAAGGTCAGGGCAAGTAAGGTAGTCACAAATCTGATAACAGGGCAAGGCCATTTCAGGCACCCTACCCACTATTGCTAGGAGTCTTAACTGGGGTGATCCTTGTGGGTTCCTGGGAGCTTCCCTGGCACCAGGTTTCTCTCTAACCCCATATTGTCCCCCCTGTGTCAAGATATGTCATTCATTACTCTCCCCATCTGTCCTGCCCCCAGCCTGACCATCCTGACCCCTCCTGTTCCCTTCTCCTATCCCTTCTCCTTTACTCCCATCTGCTCTAGTTTACCCAGGACATCTCATCTATTTCCTCTTCTCAGAGATACCCATAAATCCTTCTTAGGGTCATCCTTGTTACCTAGCTGCTCTGGAGCTGAGGATTGTAATCTGGTTATCCTTTGCTTTACATCTAATATCCACCTATGAGTGAGTGCATACTGTGCTTGTTTTTCAAGGTCTGGGTTACCTCATTCCGGATGATTTTTTCTAGTTCCATCCATCTGCTTATAAGTTTCAAGATGTCATTTTTTACCACCAAGTAACAATCTGTTATGTAAACATACCACATTTTGTTTATCCATTCTTTCATTGAAGGGTATCTAGGTTGTTTCCAGGTTCTGGATATTATGAATAATGCTGCTGTGAAATTAGCTGAGCAAGTGTCTTGGTGCTATGGTTGAGCGTCATGAAGGAGTGTTGTACTTTGTCAAAGGCTTTTCAACATCTAGAGATGATGGTATTTTTTCTTTCAGTTTGTTTACCTGGTGAATTACATTGTCAAATTTTCATGTTGAACCATCACTGAAAATCTGGAATGAAGCCTACTTGATCGTGGTGAATGATTCTTATGTTGTGTTCTTATATTCAGTTTTCCAGTATTTTACTGATTATTTTTACACCAATGTTCTTGAGGGAGATTGGTTTGCAATTTTTTTCTTTGCTTGGTTCCTTTATTGTACAGGGTTGTATTGACTATCCTGGGTCTTTTGTTTTTCCATATAAAGTTGAGAATAGTTCTTTCAAGGTCTGTGAAGAATTGTGTTGGGATTTGAATGGGGATTGCATTGAAAATTCTTCGGTTTCAGGGCAGGGCCATTCATGAGGAAGAAGTTCAGGTGCCTGGGGTTGGGCAGCAGAGTGGGTCTTGGGGAAACAGAGTCTAGTGGGTGGTGGTGGGTGGATGGGCACAGCCTAGTGGCAGGTCTCTCACCTGCATGCAGGCTGCTGGGGACTGTAGCAGAGTAGTGGATTTCCACCAGAGGAGGGGGCAAGGCTCAGCTGCCTTGCTGGGCCTGGGATGGAAGAGGAAGGGACATAGGATGCACTCTGGGGTTTAGTTAGGGTCTGGACTTTGGTACAATACAGCTGAGAGGTCAGTCACTCACCTGCTTTTTCCAACATGTGTGGTTTTCCCTGTGATTGTCTAGATTACTGCAGTTGTGGGGGAGGATATTCAGGTGCATAGTGGGTTGGGCATCAGAGTGGGTCTTGGAGGGACAGAGTCCGGTGTGTGGCTGGGGTTTGGGCACAGGCTGGAGACAGGTCTTTCACCTGTCTGCTGTTTTATTGATTTTATTGTTTATTGGTCTTAATCGTTCTGACAACTATAACATGAAATCTCAAAGTAGTTTTGATTTATGTTTCTCTGATGGCTAAGGATGTTCAACATTTTTATATGTTTCTCAACCATTTGAGTTTCCTTTTTTGTGAATTCTGTTTAGATCTATACCTCATTTTTAATTGGGTTATTTTTGTATCTATTTTTTTGATTAATTTATATATTTTGGATATTAATCATCTATCAGATATATAGTTGGTAAAAATATTTACCCATCCTGTAGGCTTCTGATTTGTCCAAATAATGGTGTCCTTTGCCATTCAGAAGCTTCTCAGTGCCATTTGTTCTTCTCAGTGTTAATTGTTCATCTTAGTGTCTGTGCTAATGATGCTCTGTTCATAGGTCTTTTTTATATCAATGAGTTCCAGGCCACTCCCACTTTCTCTTTTTATGAGGTTCAGTGTATCTGGCTTTATGTTGAGGTCTTTGATCCATGTGGAGTTGAGTTCTATGCAATGTGATAAATAAGATCTGTTTGGATTATTCTACATGAAGCCAGACAGTTTGACCAGCACCATTTGTTGAAGATTCTGTCCTTATTTCCAAGTGAATTTCTGGTTTCTTTATAAAAAAAATCAGGTGTTCATTGGTATGTGCATTTATGTCCCAATCTTCAATTGGATTCCATTGATCAATGTGTCTGGTTTTGTGCCAGTGCTATGCTTTTGTATTATTAATAGAACTCTATTGAAATCATCGATAGTGCTATCTTTTACAGTTCTTTTATTGTTCAGTTTATATATCTAAAACTATATAATTTTAGATATCATCTTTGTGTGTGTGTTACCATATGAAGATGATGAAAATTTTCTTTTCCAGATCTATGAAGAATTATATTTGTCTAGATGAGGTTTGTGTTGTAACTGCAGAGTGATTTCTTCAGGGTGGCTTTTTTTTTTGTTTTGTTTTGTTTTTTACTATATTAATCCTGTCCATCCATGAGCATGGGAGACCTTTCCATTGTCAGATACCTTCTTCAAAGACTTGACGTTTTTGATATACATGTCTTTCATTTGCTTGGTTGAAGTTCCCCAGGATATTTTATATTATTTGAGGCTATTGTGAAAGGCATTGTTTCCCTGATTTCTTATGCAGTTCATTTGTCATTTGTTTATCAGAGAGCTATTGATTTTTTGTGAGCTGATTTTTTTCATTCAGCTACTTTGCAAATAAAAAAACATGTTTCTTTTTCTTTTCCACTTTGCATCCTCTTGATCTCCTCTAGTTTCATATAGCCCTACCGAAGAATTCAAGTCCTCTATTGACGAGGTATGAAGAGAGCAGATGTTCTTGTTTTAGCAGAAAAGCTTTAAGCTTCTCTCCATTTAAGATGATGTTGGCTATGAACTTGCTATATACTGCCTTTATGACTTTGAGGTATTTCCTGTGCATATCTAATTTTTCCAGGACTTTTATCTTGACAGGGTGTTGGATTTTGTCAAAGGTCATTTCTCTGCCTAATGTGGATCATGTGTTTTTTGTGTTTCAGATCATTTATATTGTTGATTATATTCATTAATTTACCTATGTTAAACATCCTTGCATTTATGGGATGAAGCCTCCTTCATCATGTTGGATGAACCTTTTTGTGTTGGTAGTTTAGATTTCCAAAAATTTTATTGAGAATTTTTGCATCTATATCCATAAGGGAAGTTCTCTCTCTCTCTCTCTCTCTCTCTCTCTCTCTCTCTCTCTCTCTCTCTCTCTCATCTTATTTGGTTTGGGTATAAGGTTAACTTGGCCTCATAAAACAAATTAGGCAATGCTTCATTTGTTTCTATTTTGTGTAATATTTTTTTTTACTTCTTCTTCTTCTTCTTCTTCTTCTTCTTCTTCTTCTTCTTCTTCTTCTTCTTCTTCTTCTTCTTCTTCTTAATTCAAGTTAGGGAACAGGTTTGTTTCACATGTAAGTCCTCTCTCCCTCTCCCTCCCATCACCCCCATTCCTTCTCCCCCACCTCCAACCTACCCCCCACCCCATCCACCCACCACTCCCCAGGCAGGGTAGGGCCCCCAACAGGGGCTCCACAAATATTTGAACGGTATTTTATTAATTCTTAATTGAATGTCTGGAGGAATTCTGTGCTAAAACCATCTGGCCCTTGTATTTTATTTTATTTTATTTTGAGAGACAGACTTTTAATTTCTTCATCTGTTCAACTAAGTGTTATAGGTCTCTTCATATTACTTATCTGATCTTAATATAACTTTGGTAAGTGGTATGCATTGAAAAAATGATCCACTTCTTTTAGATTTTCCAATTTTCCAGAATGTAGAATTTTAAAGTACGTCCTAAGGCTTATCTGGATTTACTTGATATATATTGTTATGTCCCACTTTTCTTAAAATTTTCATAATTTGACCATTTTTGTTCTGCATTTTCAGCTTTCAAGAAGAAGGTTTACAGTTTGTACGCTGTGAAGGGGATCCACCAGATTCTTCTCCAGACCTGCATGTACTGTTTCTTCCCTGTTATTCTAGTTGCCTTACAATTGTCCACTGTACTCAATCCACATCAGGGAAGGGTGTGTCTTTCACCAAACTAAATGTTCTAGTTTGCTATGGTGTCATAAGAGCACTCTAGTCTCTCCAAGTTAATTCAAATGAAAGCTCTCCTCAGATTGTGTCTGCTGCTAGATTAAAGCAGAGTGCAGCTATAATTTTCACTAAACAACTTTCCACTCAACAATAAGAAATCACTTTCATGCATCTATTCTCTCTCCTTATATTTTCTGCACTTCTTTTACAATCACTGTTCTTTGTGTGACAAAAGCAGAGATCCATGGCAGCAGAGAGGTTCATATACCTTGGACCTTGGAAAATATTCTGAGGAACTATGAATATAAGCATGGAGTTTTGACAGAATCCCCAAGATATTGGAGATGCCAGAGACATGCGACCTCTGCCAAAGAAGCTGCATACCAGGAATGCACCCAGTTAAAGATAGTTGTGTGTTGCAATCATCAAAGCTGGAAGGGTAGAGACACATAACTTTGAAAATGAAGTCTAGGTACTGATAGTGGACCTGCAGGATTTGGTGTCTTCCCTACTAGGCTATGGTCTTGTATTGGTCAGCTCTAGTCTTGTCTGCTGCTATTTTTCCTTCATCACAAAAAGCTGCAAACAATTGCTGTACATATAATTGCAGGTGGTGTAAATCTTGCATAAAACACATTTCAAGGTTCTATAAAGAAGATAAACATGAGTTTGTGTAAAGATCTGTTACAGTCAGGCTGATTTTTAGAGAGTTGAAAGAGAGAGAGAGATTAACAGAAGACTAAAAACACATGGAAAGGGCATGTATGACAATTTTATTAGATGTCAGAGTACAAGAATTATTGGCATAGGATATTTAAATAATCCATATCACCAATTGCATTGCATATTTCATTTGGTTTTTATTTTTTAAAACAAGTTTTATCTATTAAAGGTGGTTTAATTGAAATGAGCTTATGGTATATATAGTTTGGTATGAAGATTTTTAAGAAATTGAAGTCCATTTTCACACCTAATAAAGAACTGCACATCTCCTTGGTAGGAGAAATTATGGGCAGAAATATACCAACAAATGATATGGTATAGTCACATGGTCCCAACATCATGCCTAGGTCTCATGAATGCTGACATACCTGCTGTATGCAACCACACCCACCTCAAAGACAGAGCTTTACTTTTTTTAATTCCATTTACATTCCAATCAAAGTTCTCCCTCCCTCTCCTCCTTCCAGCCACCCTCCTCTTGTTTACCCACCAGCCCACTCCCCCCACTCCTCACAACAGGCAAGAGCTCCCATGAAGTGTCAACAAGTCTGGCATATTAAGCTGGGGAAGGACCAAGGCATTCCACTTGTGCTAAGGCCTATCATGGCAGCTGATAATAGTAAATGAGCTCCAAGAAACTAGCTCATGCACCAGGGATAGATCCTGGTCCTACTGCTAGGGCCCCTCAGATAGCCCAAGCATCACAACTGTCTCCCACATACAGAGGGCCTAGTTAAGTCTCATAGAGACTTCACAGAAGTTGGCCCAGAGTTCATGAGTTTCCATGAGCATGGTTCAAGTGTCCCTGATCTTGACCTCCCTTGCTCATGTGCTCCCTCCTCTCTCTCTTCAACTGGATTCCTATTTGCCTGGTTCCTGGTTGTGAATCTGGACATGTGCTTTCATCAATTCCTGGATGAAGGCTCTATGATGATAGTTGGGTGTTCACCATTCTGATTACAGGGGAAGGCCTGTTCAAGCATCTTTTCCACTGTCTTTAGGAGACTTAGCTTGGATCATCCATGTGAATTTTTTGGTATTTCCCTAGCATCAGATTTCCCCTAACCCCATTGTTGTTCTCTCCATCATGGTATTTATTTCCTTGCTCTCCCTCTCCATCTCTCCCCCACTTGACCATCCTGTTCCCTTATGTTTTCATGAGGGAAAGATAGAATTTACATAGCAAATGATGTACTGGTCATTTTTAAGACAAATGTGATGAATAAACTTTATTAACTCTTTGAGAATTTCATACATGTGTACAAATTATTTGTATCATAGTCACATCATTCATTCTTCCCCCCCAATCCTTTCTAAATTCCCTCCATGCCACCCCATTCATGTCATTAAAAAACCCAAACCACTGAGTCAAATTAGTGCTGTTCAAACAAACATAGTTATGGGGACATCTATCAGAGCATGGACAACTTATGGAGGAGGAAACCTATGAAGAAAAGTGGTTCTCTTTTTCCTTATAGCCATTAACTTTGAATAACCCCTCAGCTGGGGGTAGGAAATGATTTTTCCCCTCCTCCATCTATGCTGGAATTGCTGAGTGGATTGATTTTGTGCAGATCTTGTGTAGGGAACCAAAGCTGCCATGAGACCAGGAATACATTGACCGTTTAACATCCTAGAAACAGGTTTTCCTCAGCTCTACACATTTCTGACTCTTTCAATATTTCCCACTCTCTTTTCAGTGGTGGTCACTGATTCTTGGAAGGAGGGCATGCGGCCTAGATATTCCATTTATGACTAAGCACTCCACAGATATTGTTCTCCCTTTCTATCCATGATGCTTAAACTATATCCAACTAATAAAGAGAAAATGGTCGGTAACTAATAACTGTTTGATAAATCCTATGTGTGCTAACTAAATGGTTGATGACTTGCTGACTTATGTGCATATCTTACTCTTAGAGAAGAAATCTGATTCCACTCAGTGTTGAGCATTAAGTGTGCATGAAATGAAAGTTTAATCCTAAGGTACCCGATTTTAATGGGTGAAGGCAATGAGGGCTTGAAAATCCAAATCATTCTTACTTAGAGTCAACACCATTTTCACTCTTGGTTCTACATGCTCAGAAAAAAACATCTTTCAAAGAGTAGTAAGCATTTAGTGCATTTATTTTCTGGCAGCAATATAACAGATGCAAGGGGTAGAGATTTTCTTCACTGGGGGAAACTTGGTATCACAACCTTGTAGCAGCGATTTTTGTCATTCATGGGACATCTGGATATTTTTCTTTTCAGCTGTGAGGCTTACTTTGTTAGAGCAGGCCACTGAGGGTATTTTGTTAGCATCCTTAACTTACCCCAATCCTCTGTCTTGCTACTTCCTGGACACCATGATGTGAGAAATTTTGGTATGTCTTGGCCATTGATGTTTAACTTTATTATAGGCCCATGGCAAGGAACAAGACAATAAAGGCCTGAAACCAGGATCTGCAACAATCTTATCTGCTTTAAATTATTCCCTAGATGTGTTAGTCACATTGATAAAAATTGGAACCAAGTTTCTAAAACACATGTTTTAGGGTACACTTTAATATTCTTTTATCTACTTTTTATCTATTTTACCAAGTACCACTGATGTGATAAATGCATTGATGTAACCAAATGTCAATTACATTCATGATGATGAGTTCTAGGGAATATCAGGAATAAGAATTAGCTGATATAATCAGATATATTTTCACAATTCCGTGGAATTTCGGTCTGTACCAGGTTCTATGACTTGCACAAATGTGAGGCTTAGAAGAATCTCTAGTCCTGAAAAATATGAAACCCAAGAGACAGAAAGAAAGAAAGGAAGGAAAGGAAATGAATGATGAGGTCAGCTGAAACTACATGATTTTAACCATCATTGGTATGTTAATGTCATTGCAGAAATCTTCATTATCGCAGCAGTACGTATGTGTTGCTAGAATTTCAGAATATTTTTCATCATATTTACAGACAGCAGTGCACCTCAATTCCGCACTTTGCAGTTTATAGCCTGTGGAAGAAGATAGCAAAAAATATAATTTTGATAGCCAGGATACAATCTCATATCCTAGTACATTTGATTAGAGGACACCTTCAATGAAAGAAGTTTCTTGAATGAGAGTTGGTGCTCCATGCCTTTAAGCCTTCCTGACACATGCATTTAAGCTACATGTGGAGAAAGTGCCTTTGCCCAACAGCCTTTACTACAGGACAAGAATTTGCTTAGTGGTGAGCTTTAGGCTCTACTTGTAGAGACACACAGCATCATCAACCCTTAAGCAGATATGCATGCTGGGATCCAGATTCAGTGTCGAGATGAAGATTATCTTAGCCCTCAAGAACCAGATTCTATGGAATGGCAGGAAGGACACACCATGAAAAGTACCAGAAGACAGATGAATCAGGAAGACTTCAAAAGCACCAAGGTGTCCTGAGGATGAGAAAAGATTATCCAAAGATTGTGATTCTAGACTAAGATAGAAGCTCAATGAACATTGTAAAAGAAAGCCACCGGAAAAAATGTGAGAAATGATACATTTAAGGACTGATATTTGGTAGCCTTTGGTCCCTATGGCAATTTGAATTAGAACAGTCCTTATAGGTTTGAATATTTCAATGCTAGGTCCCCACTTGGTCAAAGTTCTTTGCAAGAATTAAGAGCTGTAGCCTTGTTGGAGGAGGTGTGTCACCAGGGAAAGGCTTTGGGGTTTCAAAAACCAATGCCACTCTCTCTCTCTCTCTCTCTCTCTCTCTCTCTCTCTCTCTCTCTCTCTCTGTCTCTCTCCCTTTTCTGTTTCCTGATTGTGACTCAGCATGTAAGTGCTCAGCTACTGCACCAGTACCACGGCTTCATGCCTGCTGCCATGCTATCATCCATGATGCTCATGCACTTTAACTCTGGGACTTTGAGCCAGCCCCAAATTAAATGTTTTCTTTTGTTATTGTTTTGGCTATGTTCTTTTGTCATGGTAATGAAAATTAACCAAGACAGACACTAAAAAGCAGAGATGTTGCTGATCAAGGACTGACGAATGTATCAATACAATGATGGAGAGAAGCCCCACTCACTCCAGATATGCTTAGCTTTAGCATTCTTCAAAAGTTGATCCCAGCACAAGGTTTGGGATATCATAACTGGATATCAGTAAGCTCTTTGTCTTTAAGTACAGTATCTTTACTTTAGTAAAGTAAAGGTGTTTGGAATGCTGAAGGAGAAACAGAAATTCTCCAGGGCACAGAGCACATACTTACCAACATATACAGACCACGTTCTGCGGATCATACAAGTTTCACCAGGTTTTGTAGTGCATGTCCGATTCCCACCAACACACTTTCCATTTTTGTAAAATGGACACAGAACACACTGTACAGCGAGAGCTGCAATGATAAAGATTGATTAAAGGAGAGAGGTGCCATGCTGTCACTTCCAATGACAAACTGGACATCTAGATCATTTGGCTGTACCCATGTTTTGTCCAATAGGTGTGCTCTAGTCAACAACACATCTTGACACCATAGACAAGGTAGGGTGAAATAAATGGCAATTCTTTTTCTTCCTTCAGTAGATAAGGGAACAAATTGCAGGCAATACTTACCAGTTTCAAAGCAGAGAAGAAAGAGACACAGCTTCAGTAGGTTTTCCATTTCTCCTGAGCAGACTATTGTAGAACGCTGTTATTGCTAGATGCTGATGATCAGAGATCACTCACAGAAAAGACTTGATAGCCTCTAGTGAATTTATAGTTTGCTCAGGCAATGGCAATGGACAGTGGGTTCCCAGAAGCAGATCTCAAAGTAAGCCACTCCCACATTGGCAATAAACCAAACCCCTCTTCTGTGACTTACTTATTTCCTTATTCCTCTCACATTTCCTTGCTTCAGGAGGCACTAAAGATATACAGTAAGGTAATCTTTCCATCAGCAGCATATGGTGGTCTCAGATTTTCTTCCTCTTTCCATGCTATAAGCTCAATCTGTTCCCTAATGCTAAAGATCAAAACTAGGCAAAGAAAAACAACTGGAAGAAGACTGTTATTGAGCCTGAATTGCAGAATGAGAGGGTAGCCTAGGAGTGTGTCTCCTGGATGCTAGGAGGGTGAAGACAGCAGCCTGCTTATCCAGACAGAAGCTTATGTGGGAAGGTTGTTGCACATCCCTCATCTAAGGGAAGGGTCATGTTAATTCCTAGTGGTTAATATCAAACAGAGGGCTTCTTCTGGAGCACGCAGGAGGTGCTCCTTGTCTGGCTAGGGTTTGACTAGCTCCTTGGTGGAAGTATCTGAAGCCCATCGTGCTTTTTACGGTCCGCAGGCTGCCTGAACACATCATGAGGTGTGGCTGTAGTGATCATCTGCAGTGATTGTAGCCAGTTCCAAACAGCCAGGCTGCCACCACAGAGTCTGGTTAATGGCTGGCAAAAGGGCTGCTTGGCTGGTGTTTTCACTGCTCAATGTTGCCATATATCAGTGAAGGGCCTGTTTAATTGCCTGTTACTGTGATCATGCACAGTAAGCATTAAATGGTGGTAGCAATAAAGAAGCTCAACATAGAATGTGCATTTGTGATAACATTACATCGACTTTATAATATTCTCTAGAACAGAATGGCCTTGAGATTGCACAGGTATGCCTGCCACACCAACATACTCAAAGTGTTCAAAAAATCAGTTTCATTTTTTGATTGAGTCCCAAATTATTAAATTGATCAAATACCCTCATCTAGTTGTTTGCTCACTTATTTTAATTACAGAAGGGTTTAATAGCTTGGTTATCACATGCAAGTGTGTTCTAGGCTATATTGTAAACTTTCTGCCTGAGGACAAATATCAGGCATTTTTCTGAGGAATTAAGCTCATGTCAGAGGGAAACTTTATAGTTTATGATTGTAATGTCATAGGCATTCATTGATACTAATTTGGTCATCATTTCTATAGTTTTTCCTGTTTAGTTAGATACAAAATTCTTATTTTATTTTCCTATTTTGTTTTATTTTAACAGTATCTGCTGTGCAAATCTGAATAATGTTTGAATTTTGCTATTAAAATAAAGTCTTACTTTATTTTTTTAGCCTGTATGAAATTTCTTCATGTAATTCAGTATCATGTATAAGCAATTCCCTTATTTAAAAGGGGCAGATACTAACAATTTTACACTCATGTATATTACTGTAGGTTTCTTCTCATAGTTCATTTATCAACTCAGTGAATTTTTTTGTTGGTACTTCTTTTCCCAGATTGTATATCAAAGCGTGGAATCAGTCTATCAAGTGAGTAGAAGCTGAAAACAAGCTGGTGGTGCTGTCCAATAGTGTCCAACCGAAACTATTGACAAGAGATAAAGAATGCCAACATATGATTCAAAGGGAATAACTTTGAAAGAAGCCATAACACTCATAAATATATATTCACCAAGAGTTGATGCTGCCAAATCATAAAATAAACATGCACAGGCATAAAGGTCTCATAGAACCAAGACTAGCACGTCACTTCCATACAGCATTCCCATCTTTAGATAGATCACTCAAAATCAACTTCAACAAAGCAAGTGCAATGAGATGGTTAGGCAGGTAGAGATACTTAGCAAATCCTGGTTGTGGGGGGTCTCTGCAAATGCTTGGGCTGGCAGATCAGCAATCCATATGAGGTGACAAGAAAATCTTTCAACACAACTTAGTAGCTAATATTGGTTTAGACATCTAGAGTGTCACCCCAGGCAGTTCTTCTTATTTTATTCATCTATTTATTTCACATCCTGGCCACAGCATTTCCCACCATCCTTCCCTCCCTAGATTCTCTCCACCCCAGCTTCCACCCTCCATCCCCTCCTCTTTGTCTCCATCCAGGGAAGGGCAGGTTTCCCATGGGTAGCAATACAATATGGCATATCAAGTAAGACCAAGCACCTTCCCATGTACTAAGACTGGGCAAGGTCACCTAGCATGAGAATCATGGTCCCAAAAGTCAGTAAAAGAGAAAACCACTTACTGGACAACAAGGGAGTCTGCATGGGACTGATCTAGGCCCTCAGCATATCAACACGGTTGCCCTGTACTGTGCCTGGAAATAATAGCCTGTACAGGGAAGGACAAAGTAAAGCCCAGACACACCAGCTGTCCGGGTTGTACAAAATTCTAAGACTCTAAAGAAATAATGCCTGGAAGACATAAAAGGTTTTGAAACATGGGCGTGAGGATGTAGCTCCTTTGGAGAGTGCTTGTCTAGCATGTATGAGGCACTGGATTTGATCCTCCCCATTGCATAAACCAAGTGTGGTGGCACACATCTGCATTTCTACCAGGGATGTGGATTCTGAGCCTGAGGACCACATGATCAAGGTCATCCTGGAGTTTGAATCCTGCTTGGTGCCTGAGATTCTGTCTCAAAACAAATGCAACAAACAAACAAAAGACATTTATTTTTTGAAGATGGTGGGGTGTTGCTTATCAAAGCTTGGTAACAGGAAGGGTTCTGGGGCAACCAGTTGCACCATAGTGTTTCTATCCTGTCTGCCTCCCTCTGTTCCCAAAACTCAGAGGGAAGAATGTTAAAGATTAAACTCTGTAAGCAATGGCATTGTTTTGTGTTTGTCCTTGGGTGATCAGCATCCTGAGGATCAGCTAGCTTTGCTGTGTGTGCAGGAATCCAGGGACTTTGTTCCTTCTTACAGATAAGACTTGCCTCACACAGAAATGATCCAACTGAGACCTGCTGTTCTTTCAGATAACATTCCAGTCCCTGCTCCCTCATATCACTCCTTGGCCTTCTTAGAGTTGTGGAAATGTTCAGAAAGAGGTTTTTTTTTTGGGGGGGTGTGGGACAAAACATTAAATGTTTTTAATTTAAAAATAAAAATTCATGAATTTCTCATTATTTACATCCTTTTCATCCTTTGTCTTCCTCTTCCAACTCCTCTGGTGTCCCTCCTCCCCATTCCCCTTCAGATTCACACTCTTTTTAAAATTAGAATTATTACACAGACATATTTTTGTATGTATGTACCATATATATATTAATGTACATTATTATGTATGTTTGTATATTATTAATTACATATTAATTAATGTACATATTATGTATGTTTGTTGAATTCACCAGGGAGGCCTGGTGAATTCATTTAGTTTTGCTTCTATGCATTTGTATTCAATGTTGTCCAATTGGAATTGGATGATCTACCAGGGGCTTCAAATATGGAGAAAACTGTTTCTTCCTCTCTCATTAGACACAATTGTTTATATAGTGGTGGAGCCTTGAAAAGTTCTCCTCATCCACATTGAAATATTGACTATTGTCATCATGCAAGTCTTGTTGAGGCAACCCTCCTGTTGAGATTTCATAAGTGTTATCTTTAGCAACAGAGCCTTGCTTCAGGTAGGGAAAGTAAGCTATATTTTCAAAATGCCCTGGGTAGTTTGGGGATTCCCTTGAAAACACTTTGGCCCACAATTCAATTAGCTGTAACCCAATCCCAATACTAACAGCTTTGTTGCCTTCCAAGTAGTTGACCTGGGTTCAATTCCTGCCCAACACACCAGATAAAAGATTTCTGTACCCCAATATTAAGCATGTCTGCTGATGCAACCCATCAAACCAAGCTGAATAAAAATCAAACTTCTAGGTTTAATAAGTAAAATGCTCCTGGATGGTCTCCCAACCCCCAGAGAATAACAGGAAAACCTTCCTTCCCTTAAGAGGCCATTTAAATACCCTGTAGGCATAGTCCAGGTCCTATCTGGGGGAGGAGCCACTGTTTAGTGGGCTTTCTGAGACTGGGCAGGGTTTGGAGTGACGGGGTCCCCCTGAGGCAGAGCTTCACCTGAACATCTCAGACGCTTTGCTATATGCGTTACAATAAGTCTTTACCCCTAGCCGCCTGAGCCCTGCTGCAATGTGGGTGCTTTCCTCCAGGTTGCCCATTTCTGCCCACATTAGGGTCCCAAATAATACATAGAGACTTATATTATGTACAAATGCTGCTAGCCAGTTGACTAGGATTTCATATATGCTCGCTCAATTTTAATTATCCCCCATGATCATAAGACTTATCTTATGGAGGATGCCTTCCTCTGACATCCTCTTCCCAGGCTCACATGGTGGCTCTAGAGAGAAGATAGCAGGAGGAAGAGAAGTGCAAGAGGATGATTCTTGTTCCTGCTTATATATGAGTCTGCCTGCTATGCCACTTCTTTTCCGGGTCACCTACTTTACTACATTTACCAGAATCCTCCTTGACTCCAGGTCCCACCTACCTGACTTCTTCATTGGCCAACAGTATTTTATCCAACAACCACAGGATAAACATACACAGAAGGACATACCCATCATATATGGGCTCTGTATTCTTGTCTAGTTTCTTCCTGTGGACATGGAAATGGCAGCATGGGGAGTGGCAGTTGGGAAATCAATCGGGTGGGAGGTATGGGTGAAGAAGCATTCAGTTAGTTTCCATCCTGGAGACCTCAGGCATCTGTTCCTTGAAGGAGCTGAGAAGGCAGGTTATTAGGAGAAAAAAAAGAGATTGTTAACACCAGCTCTAAGAGCAGGACTAGCCATGGGAAGAATGGAGATTGTCAGCAAGAATGGAATGGAAATGATCCCTGGTTGTACTGACAAAGATGAATGAGCAAGGAGGAAGAGCAGATAGGACCTTTATTGGAACATCTTGGAAAACTGGAGGGTGAAGGGTCCCAGTTATGGGACAGACCATTCCTTCTGGATAGGTGACCACTTGAGCCTGGAGAGAAGGTACCAGCAAAGATGTCCCAGGAGACTGACAGCAGAAGAGCTGGTGAGGATCATGGCATAAGGCCCTGTCCTTATCAAAGGATTACCAGCTTACAATCCTCACTGCCAGAGAAGCTAGGAAACAAGGAGGAGTCTAAGAGAGGCATACATGGTCCCGTGGAAAAGGGAGAAGGGACAAGATCTCCTAAGCAAATTGGGAGTATAGGGGAGGGGAGAGGGAGCTAGGAGAATGAGACTGGGAGAAGAGGAGGGGTGAGGAGGACATGAGGGAGCAGGAAGGTTGAGTTGGGAGAAGAAAAGAGGAGAGCAAGATAAAAGATACCATAATAGAGGGAGAAATTATAGGTTTAAAGAGAAATCGGGCTCTCGGGAAATGTTTTGAAATCTATAATGACACCTTGTAACAATCTAAGCAACAGAGGAGAGGTTACCTTAAATGTCCTCCCCTGATAATGAGATTGATGACTAACTTATATGCCACCCTATAGCCTTCATCCATCAGCTGGTGGAAGTATAAGCAGATACCCACAGCTAAACACTGAACTGAACTGGAATCCAGTTGCAGAGAAGGAGTGATGAGCAAAGGGGTCCAGATGAGGCTAACCCACAGAAACATCTGACCTGAACAAGAGAGAGCTTTTGGCCCCCAGACCCAAAGATGGGAAACCAACATGGGACTAACCTACACCTCATGAAAGTGGGTGCCAGTGAGGATACCTGGGAAATCTATGGAGTCCCTTGTAGTAGATCAGTACTTATCCCTAGCATAGGAATGGACTTTGTGAGAACCACCCACATAGAGGGATGATCCATGAGCCTAGACAAACAGGGGTTGGCCTAGGCCATTTCCCAAAGGATATGACAGACTCCGAAGACCCCCTATGGAAGGCTTCACCCTCCCTGGGGAGCAGAAAGAGTATGGGATAGGTAGGGTATCAGTTGAGGGGGCAGGGTAGGAGGGGAGGGAGAGGGAACTGGGGTTGACATGTAAAACAATCTTGATTCGAATTCAAAAAGAATATGATGGGGGGAAAAGAAACAAAACAAAACTGAAATACAAAAGCAAAAAAAAAAGGTCTTGTCTTCTGGGGCTTGAGAGACTTAGGTGCTAGCTGTTTGATGACAACTTGCTTCTCTGGGGAGAGGGGCAGGCTCAGGTGCAGTTGCAGATAGCTGTCAACATAGGAAAGGAAAAGGGAACTCAGAAGAAAGAGGTAGGATAGATACCTGACCACTGGAGGAGTTTTGGCTGGGAAGTGGTGATTGAGGAGGAAAGGCCTCTGTAAAGGAGCTCAAAAGTGGTTAGGACTGTAGGAGAATGGGGGTGGCCTGGAGGTGAGTAAGGTCAATAGGAAGAAAGGACGGCTGAGATGAAGAGCTTGATTAGCTCTTGCTTCATGAGTCTTTCAGCCCTCTCTACCTTTGCTGAGGGTGGTGGACAGGATGTGGAGTTTTCAGGATGTGTTGAGAGCCTCCAACATGTGGTCTATGAAGGCTGGCCCATTGTTTGTATGGTCAGTGGCATTCCAAACCAAGGAATGATGTGGGCCAGGAGTACCTGAGCCACCACATCTGCTGTTTCCTTGGAGGTGAGAAATGCTTCTATGTATCCTGTAAAAGTGTCACCAGAGTAAGGAGATAGCAGTTTTCTTATGAGTAGGTATTCAGGTGAAGTCCACCTGCCAGTCTGTCAGGCTGATGTCCTTGAAGCTGGTGCAGAGCGTGCCATATGGAGGGGCCCCTGTTGGTTGGCCTTAGCACACATTTGTAAGTAGTGAGCCTATAAAATATGTTTTCAAAGGCAGGTAGGGTCAAAGAGGAGCTTTAAGAAATGGAACAAATCTTTAGGGCGAATGTGTAAGGTCTGGTGGATACCTGAAATGATGGACAGTGCCTGATCTTGAGGAAGAATGAGACAGTTATTTAAGTAGAAGCATCCATCCTTTGTCTGTGTGGCCCTTTTTCCAGGAGTTCATCCCTCTCCTTGGTTGATAGCATGGCTGGTAGGAGGGTGTCAAAAACAAATTTTTTTCCATTGATCCAGTGGAGGCTAGTTCCTGCACTACTGAGTCAACCCTGGTATTGCCCAAAGTCCCTGTGTCCATTGAGGACTGGTGTGTTCAGCAGTGAATTATGGCTACTTTTGCAGGGAGCTGGGGGGCCTCCAGGTGCTTGGCTATAAGGTGTCCGTTAACTAGGGATGCACCCTTAGTAGTGAGGAAGTCCCTTTTCCCCCAAAGCACAGGATGGATATGGGCTACTAAAAGTGCATATTCAGAGTCAGTATAAATGTTAGCCCATTGTCTCTTAGCTATATGGACTGCTCTTATTAAGGCAATTAATCTCCCCTTTTTCGAAGTGGTCCCCATTGGCAGGCAGGTTGCTCCAACTGTTTTAGTTGAAGTGACTACTGCATATGCCACATGGCAGTTTCCTGATCTGTCTGTAAGAGAGCTTCCATCAACAAACAACTTTGAGGTGGGCGTTTGTGACAGGTTGGTCTACGAGACATTGCTTTAGTGACTTTAGAGCCTTCACAGCTTCTGAGCAGGAATCAGAAGAGGTTCGGTGTATGGCAGAAAGGAGGGTTGTGGAGTTCAGGGCAGGCCTGGAAGCCAAGGTAATTTGGGGGTTTTCTAGAAATAGTAAATGAATGACTTGGACATACAAGGGCCCAAGGAGGGAGAAGGAAGTGTGACCCAGAAGATGTGAGAGACAGTGGATGGTAAATACCATGATTCTCTTGAACAGAGAGATCATGGGAGCCTCACAGGTGAGTTTAGCTGCTGCTGCCAGGACTCTAAGACATGGTGCCATCCATAGAAATTCAGGTCTAGTTGTTTGGTCAAAAAGGTGACAGTCCAATCTGAAGGCCCAACCTGTTGGACTAGAACTCCGGTGGCCATTCCCAACAGTTCATCTGTATGAAGCAGATAAGTTCAGGTGGGGTCTGGGAAAGCTAGTGTAAGGACTCTTAGAAGGGCATTTCAGGGTTGAAGGAAGCAGTGGAAGATGGTGGCCAGTTGGGTGAAAGGCCCTGTGGGGGTCTCTCTGGCTGCCTGCTATAGGGGATTGGCTGTAATGGCAAAGTTAGGGATACAGTGGTGGAAGAAACCCATCAGCACCCATAATGAGAGAATCTGAGCTGCTGTGGCAAGGGCCTGTAAATCCTTCAGGGCTTGGACTCTGTCAGAGGTGAGGGTCTTAGACCCCATACTGAGTTGAACACCCAGATACAGCACAGTGGGAGAGCATAGATGAACCTTGGCTGATGAAACACAATATCCCAGAGAGCCAAGGAAGTTTAGAAGGGAAGAGATTGCCCTCTAGGACAGAGGCAGGAAGGGGCTGCAGAAAAGGAAGTCATCTACACATTGGAGGAGTGTGCTAGGGCCAAGCTTAGAGCTGGAAAGGTCCTGTGCCCAGGCCATTTGTCGAGGAGATGGCCAGTTCATACACTATTTCACTTGTTTTTTGACTATTTCATTTTGATCATCTTCATATATGTGTACATTTCAGGAAGGTCCTACTGTATTGCAGTTACATATTATCCCTCAAATGGCACTTAAATTTGAATGTCTCTCCCTGTATTCCCTCCAATAACACTCTGTCCTTTATTGTAGCTATGTGCTAAAGGTTCTCTCACGGGAGGGCATGACAAGGCACAGTGTTAACAGTACAGACACTGGGAGTCAGGTGAAAAGACAGCAGACTCATTTACTTATATAGCCTCCCAGCTCCCTGGTGTTCTTATTTGTTGGCATCATGTGGTTGTCCCGTATTAGCTAGGCACAATAAGGACCTCTGACTGTGCCAGGCAGACTCTAAGTTGGCTTATCTCTTGGCCTTGTAGGCCTTAACTTCTTACTCTTTACCTTATTTCCAGAACCCTTCTCACCCATAACTATCTTATTTTCCTTCCCTAAGTATTTCTATCTATAGCCCCAACCTTGTACTCAATACCTATCCTCTGAGGTTCTATTGACTGTAGCTTGTTTATCATAGACTTACCAGCTAATGTCCACTCAGGATAACTTATTTTCAAGCCCTTCCATTTTACCTACAAATTTCCTGATTTCATTTTCTAACAGCTGAGTGAATACACTCTTGTATAGATGTATCACACTTTCTTTATCCATTCTTTGGTTGAGGGACATAGAGGTTTGTTCCATTTTGGATACCATTAATATAGTAACAATTAACATGGTTGAGCAAATATCTCTGTGTTAAAATGAAGCATCTTTTAGGTATATGCTCCAGAGTGATATAGCTGGATCTTGGAATAGATTGATTCCCATCTTCCCAAGACTGCCACACTGATTTCTATAGTGGCTGTAGAAGAATGCACTTCCACTAGCAATGGATGAGTGCTTCTTTTGTTGTAAATTCTCACCAGCATGAGCTGCCACTTGTTTTATTGAATTTTTCATTCATCATTTTTTGATTTTATATACCAGCCTCAGTTTTCCCTCTCTCCTTTCCTTCTGTTTCTCCCAACTCCCTTCAATCATGCCCCTTCACTCTTCTTCTGTCTCTATTCAGATGGGATTAGGCCTCCCTTGGGGATCAACAAGAATTGCATATCAAGCTGAGGTATGACCAAGCTCCTCCCCCCTGCATCAAGGTTAAACGTGGCATGGCACCATAGGAAATACATTCCAAAGAGACAATTCATACATCAGGTACAGTTCCTGGTCTCATTAGGGGCCCCATAACACAACTGTCACCCAGATGCAGAGGGCTATGGTCATCCTATGCTGGCTCCCTAGTTTTCTGCTCAGAGTCCTGAGCTCCCATAAACTCAGGCCCACTGTCTCTGTGTGTTTCCATATCATGATCTTGACTTTCCCTAGATCATATAATCCCTCCACCCTCTCCTCAATTTTTTCTCAGAGCTCAGTCCAGGGCTTGACTGTGGAACTCTCCATCTGCTTCCATCAGTTACTGGATGAAAGCTCTATAATGACAATTAGGGTAGTCAACAGTCTGATAACAGTACAAGGCCATTTCAGGCATCCTTCCCACTATTTCTAGGAGTCTTAACTGGGGTGATCCTATGGGTTCCTAGGGCTTTCCTGGCAACAGGTTTCTCCCTAACCCCATGTTGACCCCCTCTATCAAGATATGCCATTCATTACTCTCCCCATCTGTCCTGCCCCCAGCCTGACCATCCTGATCTCTCCTGTTCCCGTCCCCCACTCCCTCCCCTTTACTCCCCTCTGCTCTAGTTTACCCAGTACATCTTGTAGGGGAAAATGTTGGCCATGCCCACTTGGGGGGTGAGTAACTAGTTAACCTAAGGGCATCTCAGACCTGTTATTGCTCAATCTTGGATGGCTGAAATCTACTTGTCCCTCTAAGAAGTTGGGGGACACTAACCTCTCAGGGGTTGCATAACTAGTTAGCATGCCAGAGTCTGGTTTGTTATTGGAATTAACCAGACAACATCTCATCTATTTCCTCTTCCCAGGGAGATCCATAAGCCCTTCTTAGGGTCCTCCTTGTTACCCAGCTTCTCTGGAGCTGAGGATTGTAGTCTGCTTATCCTTTGCTTTACACCTAATATCTACTTATGAGGGAGTGCATACTGTGTTTGTCTTTCAAGGTCTGGGTTACCTCATTCCAGATGATATTTTCTAGTTCCATTCATTTGCCGGTGAGTTTCAAGTTGTCATTTTTTTTCCCCACAAAGTAATACTCCATTATGTAAACACCAAATTTTGTTTATCCATTCTTTTATTGAGTGGCATCTAGGTTATTTTCAGCTTCTGGATATTATGAATAATGTTGCTGTGAACATAGTTGAGCAAGTGTCTTTGACTTTGTCAAAGGCTTTTTCAGCATCTAATGAGATGAATTTTTTTTTCTTTAAGTTTGTTTATCTGGTGGATTACATTGACTGATTCTCATGTTGAACCATCCCTGAACCTTTGGAACGAAGCCTACTTGATCATGGTGGATGATTTTTTGATGTGTTCTTGAATTCAGTTTTCCAGTGTTTCTTCTGAGTATTTTTACATCATTGTTCTTGAGGGAGTTGGTCTGTAATTCTTATTCTTTGTTTGGTTTAGTATCAGGGTAACTGAGGCCTCATAAAAGAACTTGGCAATATTCCTTCTGTTTCTATTGTGTGGAACATTTTGAGGAGTATTGGAATTAGCTCTTCTTTGAAATTCTGGGCTGAAACCATATGGCCCTGAGCTCTTTTTTTTTTTTGAAAGACTTAATGACTGTTTCTATTTCTTAGGGGTTATAGATCTATTTATATTGTTTATCTGGTCTTGATTTAATTTTGGCATATGGTACCTATCAAGAAAATTGTCCATTTCTTTTAGATTTTCCAATTTTATGAAGTACATGGTTTTGAAGAATAATCTAATGATTATCTGGTTATCTTTAGTGACTCTGGTTATTTCTGTTTTTGTTGTTTTGGATATTTTTTCTCTGATTTGGGTTAGTTTGGATATCATGTTGGTTTTCTCAAAGAACCAACTCTTTGTTTAAAAGATTCTTTGTATTGTTCTCTTTGTTTCAATTTTATTGATTTCTTCCCTGAGTTTCATCATTTCCTGAGCTCTGCTCCTCATGAGTGAGTTTGCTTCTTTTTTTTTTCTAGACTTTTCAGGTGTGCAGTTAAATTGCTTGTGTCAGATTTCTCCAAATTCTTTATGTAGGCAGTTAGTGCTATGAACTTTCCTCTTAACACTGCTTTTATGGTGTCCCATAAATTTGGGTATGTTGTTCATTCATTTCCATGAATTCTAGGAAATCTTTAATCTATTTCTTTATTTCTTCCCTGTCTAAGTGGTGGTTTAGTTGAGAGTTGTTCGGTTTCTATGAGTTTGTAGGTTTTCTGTAGTTTGTGTTGTTGTTGAACTTTAACTGTAACCCATAGTGGTCCAATAAGATAGAAGGAGTTATTCCAATTTTTTTTTGTATCTGTTGAGATTTGCTTTATGACTGACTATGTGGTCAATTTTAAAGAAGATTCCATGAGAAGAAGGTATGTTCTTCTGTGTTTGGTTGAAATGTTCTGTAGATGTCTATTAAGTCCACTTGAGTCATAACATTTATTAGTTCCTTTGTTTCTTTGTTAAGTTTCTGTCTGGTGTTCCTGTCTAGTGGTGAGAGTGAGGTGTTGAAGTCTCCCACTGAAAGTGTGCACAGTTTTATGTGTGATTTGAGTTTTAGTAATGTTTCTTTCACAAATGTGGATGCCTTTGTATTTGGGGCATGAATGTTCAGAAGTGAGACTTCCTCCTGATGGATTTCTCCTGTGATGAGTAGGAAGTGACCTCCTACTTCTCTTGATTAATTTTAGTTTAAAGTCCAAATTATTGTATGTCAGGATTGCTTCCCCCGCTTATTTCTTGTGTCCATTTGATTGGAAAATGTTTTCCCAACCTTTAATTCTTAGGTACCATCTGTCTTTGAAGTGGAGGTGTGTTTCTTGTATGCAGCAGAAGGATGGATTCTGTCTTCTTATCCATTCTGCTAACCTGTGTCTTTTTATAGGCGAGTTAAGACCATTAATATTGAGGGATATTAATGACCATTATTCATTCTTGTTTGTTTTGGATTTGGTGGTTTTCATGATATTTTGTGTGGGTTTCCATCCCTTTGTTTCTTTTGGCTGTTGGTAACGTGGGATTATATATTGACTAAATTTTTCTGATTGTAGTTAACTTCCTTGGGTTGGAGTTTTTTTTCCAGAACTTTCTGTAGGGTTGAGTTGGTGGATACATGCTGTTTAAATCTTTTTTTTCTTAGAATATTTTGTTTTTCCATCTATATTGATTGAAAGCTTCGCTGTGTATAGTAGTCTGGGCTGGAATCCATCTTCTCTTAGTGTAGGTAGAATATCTATCCAGGACCTTCTGGCTTTCAGAGTTTCCGTGGAAAAGTCAGGTGTAATTCTGATAGGTTTGCCTTTATATGTTACTTGACCTTTTTCCTTTGCTGCTCTTAATATTTTCTCTTTATTCTGTATGTTTGGGGTTTTGATTATTATGTGGTGAGCAGACTTAGCTTTTTTGGATCCAGTCTATTTGGTGTTCTATAGGCTTCTTGTACTTTCATTGGCATGTCTTTCTTTAGGTTGGGAAAGTCTTCTATGGTTTTGTTGAATATGCTTTCTGTGCCTTTGAGTTGGATTTCTTCACCTTCTTGTATAGGTGAAGATTCTTGTATATAGAAATAGGTGAATCTATTTCTTAGGTTTGGTCTTTTCATGGTATCCCCTACTTCTGGATATTTTGTGTTAGGAATTTGTTGGACTTCAGATATTCTTTGGTGGATGAGTCTATTTCTCTTAGTGTTTCTTCAACACATGAGATTTTCTCTTCAATCACTTATCCATTCTGACAGCTTTAAGATGAAATCTCAAAGTAGGTTTAATTTGTGTTTCCCTGATGGCCAAGGATGTTCAACATTTTTTATGTGTTTCTCAACCATTTGAGTTTCCTTTTGTTTGTGAATTCTGTTTAGATCTACACCTCATTTTAATTGGGTTACTTTTTATATCTAGATTTTTGAGTACATTATATATTTTGGATATTAGCCCTCTATCAGATGTATAGCTGTTAAAAATCTTTTCCCATCCCATAGGCTTCTGCTTTGTCCAAATGATGGTGTCCTTTGCCATTCAGAAGCTTCTCAGTGTCACGAGGTCCCATTTTTGGAATTTCCCCAGCACCAGGTTTTCCCTAATCCCATTGTTGCTCTATCACAGTATTTCTTTCCTTACTTTCCCTCTCCATCTGTCCTCTACTTGACCATCATATACCCTCATGTGCTCATGAGGGAAATATAGAATTTACATAGCAAATGATGTAGTGGTCATTTTTAAGACAAATGTGATGAATAAATTTTATCAATTCTTTGAGAATTTCATACATGTGTTCAAATTATTTGTATCATAGTCACATCATCCATTCTTCCCCCAATCTCTTCTACATCCTCTCCATGCCACTCCTCTCACATCATTAAAAAACCCAAACCACTGAGTCAAATTAGTGCTGTTCAAACAAACATAGTTATGGGGACATCTATCACTGCATGGACAACTAACCAAGGAGCAAACCTCTGAAGAAAACTGGTTTTCATTTTCCTTAACTTTGATTAGCCCCTCAGCTAGGGATAGGAAATGATGTTCCCCTCCTCCATCCATGCTGGAATTGCTGACTGGATTGATCTTTTGCAGATCTTGTGTAGGGAACCAAAGCTGCCATGAGTCCAGGAGTACAATGACCTTGTCATGTCCTGGAAACAGTTTTCCCCAGGACTACACTATTTGTGACACTTTCAATATTTCCCACTCTCTTTTCTGTGGTGGTCACTGAGCCTTGGAAGGAGGGCATGAGGCCTAGATATTCCGTTTATGACTAAGCACTCCACAGACATTTTACTCCCTTTCCATTCATGATGCTTACACTATAGCCAACTGAAAAAGTAGAAATGGTCTGTAGCTAATAACTGTTTGATAAATACTATGTGTGCTAACTAAAATGCTGATAACTTACTGATTTATGTGTATATCTTACATGTAAGGTTCGCTGTAGCTATGCCTGCCATGGGCTGGCTACAGATGTGTCTGACTATGCCTGTGAGGGCATGATCAAGGTGATGTAGGGAAGGTTTAAGAGTGAGGGACACACATGTGGAAACCCCCTACTTCTGTTTCATCTTTGGTTTGCTGTACTTACTGCTGGACAATGACATTCAATCAATTATTGAAGCATCTAAGGTAGTAGACAACAAATTTGAATCTAGGTTCGAATGTTTGGAAGATAATTGACAGAACAGGGCTGTTAGAATAGATAGGTCCATCTGGTCGATTGCTGAGGCCTCAAATTCAGCAAATCATGCCTTCAAATCTAGACTCCAATATTTAGAAGGCAGTTTCCATGCCACCCAGATGCTGGCTAAGGGCGAACGTATTAAGGACCTAGAAAAATGTGTAGAGGAGCAGTTAGAGCAATTTACGGATTCGCTAACATGCTTGGAATCCTAAGTGATGCAGGAAATGGAAACTTTTCATGAGGATATCTTTACTAGGCTTAAAGATAATTGTGATGTCTAAGAGACAGAATCATGCCAATCTGAGGCACCTACTCTACCCAGGTATCATGACTATTCTTCTAAGGTTTTTATGCATACACCATTAGTGTACCCAGTGACCATGGTAGAAAAGACACCTTCTAAGAAACTCTCAGGGACAGATGGCTTATGTATGGCAACCTATACAGATGAAGGATCTTAAGAATATTAAAGAATCAGTTGTCTAACATGGTCTCCACAGCCCATTAGTAAAACAGCTATTGCATGCATGGGCATCCTTTAACAGGGGTGGCACTCATGGGCTGGAAACATTTGGTGGTAGCTGTTCTTGAGAATTCATGCCAAATCTAGTGGAAGGTGTTGGTCAGGGAAGAGGCAAATATCCTTGAGAGTCAAGGCATAAAGGATGGTTATGAAACCCCCTAGATAAGATTTTTGGTGAGGGTATTTATGCTAACCTTCAGGCTCAGGCTGAATATGATGACCATAAACTGTCCCTATGTAGAAAAACAACATTAAATGCCTGGGATAAGGTACATGAGCCAGGAGAATGCCGAGAAACCTATGCCGGATAGAACATGGACACACAGAACAGTTGCAGGACTTCTTACCATGGTTTTCTTGGGCAGTAGAATTACAGGTAACAGATCTGGAAACAAGACAATCAATTATATATACAATAGCTTATGAAAATGCAAACCCAATATGCAAAAGAATACTTTTGCCTTTAAAGATCAGATCAGCTCTGCAAGAAGAATGGGTTTTGCAAGCAGCCAACATTGAATATACTGTGCAAGATACTGGAGCTTGAGGAGGAGAAGCCCTCCCAAAAGTTTTAAAAAGGCAACAAGTGATTAAAAGTTCTAGAGGTGAGGACACAAGGTCTTGGGGAGGAGAAGCACCTTACAGAGGTCAACATAGGTACCAAGAGGCCAGAGGTTATCACTACTATGAATCAGAACCTCGGGTAAGAAGAGCCTTCCCCAGGAAACCCCAAATGTGACAGTGTTTCAGCTGTGGTAGAATGGGATATATTAAGAGAAATTGTAGACAAGGGAATTCTAACAATACCTCATATGCAAGGCCATTGCCTTCTGGATTGTGTAGAAGATGTGGTAAGGGCAGACACTGGACCAATGAATGTAGAGGGACCAGGGACATGCAAGGAAACCTGTTAAGGCTGTGAAACCGTGTGGGGGAGGGGCTAAAAAGGCAATGATGATATTGATAGTTTATTAATAGGAAGTGTGCTGGAAGCCTCAGAATTTCATAAGAAACATCATGTAAATAGCAAAGGTTTGAAAAGGGCTTCTCCGTCACTTGGCAACAAGCCAAAGAGTTAGTGAGAAACTGATCTACTTGTTCTTTTTATAATCAAGCTCCATTGCCAGCAGGCTGTAATCCCAAGGGCATTTGGAGAAATGAGGTTTGGCAGATGGATGGCTTTCACTTGCAGAAATCGGAAATTTGAAATATATGCATCATACTATAGATACATTCTCAGGGTTCCAATGGGCTACTGTTCTTAACTCTGAGAAAGCTGATTCTGTTATTACACACCTGTTAGAGGTGATGGCAGTTATGGGTATACCTGCACAAATAAAAACTAACAATGCTCCAGCATATGTCTCCACAAAATTGGAACAGTCTTTCAAATATTATAACATAAAGCATGTTACTGGTATACCACACAATCCTATGTGACAAGCAGTGGTTGAGAGATCTAAGAGAACACATAAGGAGATGCTCCACAGACAGGCTGGGAAAACTAAACCACCCAAGCATAGGTTGCATAATGCTTTATTAACACTAAACTTTCTTAAAGGACAAACAGCTGCAAAAAGACAATGGACTGTGGAAAAACCTGCTGAACTGCATCAGCCAGTATACTTCAAAGATATACTAACCTCTGTATAAAAACCAGGACACGTGTTACGATAGGGTAGATTTTGCATTGGTTTCCACAGGAGAAGAAAAACTTTGAATACCATCAAAGTTGATCAAGATTCAAGTTGAAAAGGAAAAATCTCTCAACGAGGAGAAGTGACAGGTATTCTACTAAGGTATATCTCATAAACTAAATAGAAACCTCCCAAAGGAAAGGGAAGTGTTTTGCTTTTATCTTCACAGGAAAACTCATCGCCAGAAGTCAAAGGACACTGCATGTGTAGATACTTAATAAGAGAAGGTAGCAATAACCATCAAACAAAAGGAACGTTTCATACAGTAAACTTTTCAACTGTCTCTCAGAGAACTCTATTTCTCTTTATTTCCTATTTCCTATTCAATTAAACCAATGCTGGTTTTAGAGATGGATTTGGCTTTCCTCCTCTAAAATCCAAGCATGTTGTTTAACTAAACTTTAGAGTTTCCGTATTGTATCAAGAAGCCAATTGATGTAATACAGAAAAGAGAAGAATTTGGGGACTGTCCTTGTCTTTTCTTGGCTTTTTCCTTCAAGGTGTATACCCTGTCATAATTGTTATTCTCCCATGGTTGCCTTTTCCAGGACACATATTACAGTAGCAAACATTTCTTTGCTACCATTCATGTTTCAGACCCACACAGCCAATGAGGACCTGCCTGAGAGCAATCTTTGGATGCCCCGGGAGAAGAAAATGGGCCACACCATCTCCACTGCACTGTATCCAACTTACACCATTTCAACTGACACTCCGGCCAGAGCATCAGGTACTGACTTCAATTAAGTTGAGGATTTCAACCGAGATCTTCAATCAAGCCAATCCCATCTAACATGGACTGGACACAATCCATTCAAGACTTTGACTACACTAACATTTTCTTCCTAAAGGATCCCAGGAGGCTCTCACTGTCCCATTTCAGCAGGAGGTAACTTGGAGGATACTATGGACCTGTTTCCCCATTGTTGTCACTTACAATAGTATATACCTAGTTAGGGATAGCTTCCTATTGTTTAGGGTTGGGATTGGAAGAAGGTGTTCAGGTGTGGACACCTCTTTCAGATGACATTAGGTTTTAGTTAAAATAGATAGTTAGGATTTGACATAAGCAGATTGTTGTGTCTTCTTACATTTTCCTTTTATGATTGTTAATTTTGGATACTTTACACTGTTAAGTTTTAATCCTCTTTTCGACTAAAAGTGTAATTGTAGTGGATGCTGTAGCTATGCCTGCTAAGGGCTGTCTACAGGTGTGACTGACCACACATATGGGGGCATGGTCAGGGTGATGTAGGGAAGGATTAAGAGTGAGGGGTGCTCATATGGTGTCCCCTTCTTCCATTTCATCTCTGGCTTGCTGTACTTACTGCTGCCCTGCCGGCTGGCTAGTTCACTCTGTAAGTAAGGCTTTTCCCTAATAAATTCCCTTGAATTTTTACCTGGCACCATATTGGTAATTTCTCAGAATACTTACACATAGAGAAGAAATCTGATTCCACTCAGTGTTGAACATTAAACATTCATGAAATGATAGTTTAATACTAAAGTCCCTGAACTTTGATGGGGGGCGGGAATGTGGGCTTGCAAATCCAAATCATTCTTTCTTAGAGTCAACACCATTTTCACTCTTGGTTCTACATGCTCAGAAACAAAAACATCTTTCAAAGAGTAGTAAGTATTTAGTGCATTTATTTTCTGGCAGCAATAGAGCAGAAACAATAGGTAGAGGTTTTCTTCACTGGGTGAAACGTGGTATCACAACCTTGTAGCAGCGATTTTTGTCATTCATTGGAACATGACCATCTAGATATTTTTCTTTTCAGCTGTGATGCTTACTTTGTTAGAGCAGGCCACTGAGGGTATTTTGTTAGCATCCTTAACTTACCCCGATCCTCTGTCTTGCTACTTCCTGGACACCATGATGTGAGAAATTTTGGTATGTCTTGGCCATTGATGTTTAACTTTATTATAGGCCCATGGCAAGGAGCAAGACAATAAAGGCCTGAAACCAGGATCTGCAACAATCTTTCCTGCTTTAAATTATTCCCTGGAAGAGTAAGTCCCCAATCATAAAAATTGAAACCAATTTCTAAAACACATATTTTTGGGTACACTTTACCATCCTTTTTCTACTTTTTGATTATTTTGCCAAGAACCTCTGATGTGATAAATGCATTGATGTAACCACATGTCAGCAACATTCATGTTGATGAGGTCTAGGGAATATCAGGAATAACAATTAACTGATATAATCAGATATATTTTCACAATACCTAGGAATTTCTGTCTGTCCTCAGTTCTATGACTTGCACAAATGTGAGGCTTAGAAAAATCTCTAGTCCAGAAAAATATGAAACCCAAGGGAAGAAAAGAAATGAATGATGAGGTCAGCTTAAATTAGCTGAAACTAGAACATCAGGATTGGTAAGTCAATGCTGTTGCAGAAATCTTCATAATCGCAGCAGTACGTATGCAGTGTTAGACCTTCAGAAAAAAATTTATCAAATTTACAGTCATCCGTGCACCTCGACTCTGCACTTTGCAGTTTATTGCCTGTGGAAGAAGATAGCAAAAAATATAATTTTGAGAGCCAGGATACAATCTCATATCCAAGTACTTTTGGATTGAAGATACCTTCAATGAAAGAAATTTCTTGAATGGGAGTTAGTGCTCCATGCCTTTAAGCCTTCTTGACACATGCATTTAAGCTACATGTGGAGAAATTCCATTCATCCAAGAGCCTTTACTACAGGACAAGAATTTGCTTAGTGGTGAGTTTGAGGCTCTACTTGTAGAGACACACAGCATCATCAACCCTTAAGCAGATATGCATGCTGGGATCCAGATTCAGTGTCAAGATGAAGATAATCTTAGCCCCCAAGAACCAGATTCTATGGAATGGCCAGAAGGACACAAAATGAAAGGTAGCAAAAGACAGATGAACCAGGAAGACTTCAAAAGCAACAAGGTGTCCTGAAGATGAGAAAAGGTTATCCAGGGAATGTGATTCCAGGCTAAGATAGAAGCTCAATGAACATTAGAAAAGCTAACGCCATCAGGGAAAAGTTCGAGAAATGGTACATTTAAGGACTGATATTTGTAGCCTTTGGTCCCTATGGCAGTTTGAATTAGAAAAGTCCTCATAGGCTTGAATATTTCAATGCCGGTCACCACTTGGTCAAAGTTCTTTGGAGGAATTAAGAGCTGTAGCCTTGTTGGGGGAGGTGTGTCACTAGGCACAGGATTTGGGGTTTCAAAAGCCAATGCCATTCTCTCTCTCTCTCTCTCTTTCTCTCTCTCTCTCTCTCTCTCTCTCTCTCTCTCTCTCTCTGTCTCTCCCTCCCTCCCTTTTCTGTCTCCTGATTGTGACTCAGCATGTAAGTGCTCAAGCTACTGCACCAGTTCCATGCCTTCATGCCTTCTGCCATACTATCAACCATGATCCTCATGCACTTTAACTCTGGGACTTTGAGCCAGCCCCAAATTAAATGTTTTCTTTTGTTATTGTTTTGGCTATGCTCTTTGTCATGGGAATGAAAATTAACCAAGACAGACACTAAAAAGCAGAGATGTTGCTGATCAAGGACTGACGAATGTATCAATACAATGATGGAGAGAAGCCCGACTCACTCCAGATATAATTAGCTTTAGCATTCTTCAAAAGTTGACCCCAGCACAAGGTTTGGAAAATCATAACTGGATATCAGTAAACTATTTGTCTTTAAGTAAAGTATCTTAGCGATGATGTCTGGAATCCAGAAGGAGAAACAGAAATTTTCCAGGGCACAGAGCACATACTTACTTTCATTTTCAGACCAGATTCTGCGGATCATACAAGTTTCACCAGGTTTTGTAGTGCATGTCCGATTCCCGTCAACACACTTTCCATTTTCGTAAGATGGACACAGTACACATTTTACAGCGAGAGCTGCAATGATAAAGATTACTTAAAGGAAACAGGTGCCATGCTGTCACTTCCCATGGAAATCTGGACCTCTGGATCATTTGGCTGTACCCATGTTTTGCCCAATAGGAGTGCTCTAGTCAACAACACATCTTAACACCATAGACAAGGCAGGGTGAAATAAAAGGCAGTTCATTTTTTTCCTTCAGTAGATAAGGGAACAAATTTCAGGCAATACTTACCAGTTTCAAAGCAGAGAAGAAAGAGATACAGCTTCAGTAGATTTTCCATTTCTCTGAGCAGACTCTTGCAGAACGCTGTTATTGCCAGATGCGGATGATCAGAGATTACTCACAGAAAAGAATAGATAGCCTCTAGTGAATTTATAGTTTTCTCAGACAATGACAATGGACAGTGGGTTCCCAGAAGCATATCTCAAAGTAAGCCACTCCCACATTGGCAATAAACCAAACCCCTCTTCTGTGTCTTACTTGTTTCCTTATTCCTCTCACATTTCCTTGCTTCAGGAAGCACTAAACATATACACGACCTGTAAGGTAATCTTTCTATCAGCAGCACTCGGTGGTCCCTGATTTTCTTCCTCTTCCCATGCTATGAGCTCAATCTGTTCCCCAATGCCAGAGCTCAAAACCAGGCAAGGAATAAACAATTGTAAGAAGGCTGTTATTGAGCCTGTGTCCCAGAATGAGTGGGTGGCAATCAGTGTGTCTCCTGGGAAGCTCAAGACAGCATTCTGCTAGTCTAGACAGAATCTTATGTGGGAAAGTTGTGTTCACATCTCATCTCACTGAATGGTCATGTTAGTACCTTGTCCTTAATATCAAACCGAGGCTTCTGTTGGAGCACCACAGGACATGCTCTTTGTCTGGCTAGGGTGTGAATAGCTCCTGTGTAGGAAGTATCTGAAGTCCACTGTGCTTTGTAAGGTCAGCAGTCTGCCTGAGCACATCCTCAGTTGTGGCTGTAGTGATCATCTGCAGTGACTGTAGACAGTCCCAAACAGCCATGCTGCCACCACAGAGTCTGGTCAATGGCTGGCAAAAGGGCTACTTGATTGGTGTTTTCCCTTGTCAAGGTTTCCATATATCAGTGAAGGGCCTATTTAATTGCCTGTTACTGAATATTGTGATCATGCACAGAAAGCATTGGATGGTGTTAGCAATAAAGAGTTACCAGAAGCTCAACATAGAATGTCATTTATGATAGCATTAAATGAAATTTGTAATGTACTATTATTTAGTATTATTATTACTATTATTTCTCCTGTGATGAGTAGGAAGTGACCTCCTTTATCACTTTTGATTATTTTTAGTTTGTAGTCCAATTTTGTATGTCAGGATTGCTACCCCCGCTTATTTTTTGGGTCCATTTGATTGGAAACTGTTTTCCCAACCTTTAATTCTTAGGTACCATCTGTCTTTGAAGTGGAGGTGTGTGTCTTGTATGCAGCAGAAGGATGGATTCTGTCTTCTTATCCATTCTGCTAACCTGTGTCTTTTTATAGGCGAGTTAAGACCATTAATATTGAGGGATATTAATGACCATTGATTTTTCATTGTTGTTTGTTTTGGATTTGGTGGTTTTCATGATATTTTGTATGGGTTTCCATCCCTTTTTTTTTTTTGGCGCTTGCTTACGTGAGATTATCTATTGCCTATATTATTCTGATTGTAGTTAACTTCCTTGGGTTGGAGTTTCCTTTCCAGAACTTTCTGTAAGGTTGCTTTGGTGGATACATATTGTATAAATCTGTTTTTTTCTTGTAATATTTTGTTTTCTCCATCTATATTGATTGAAAGCTTTGCTGTGTATAGTAGTCTGGGCTGGAATCCATCTTCTCTTAGTGTAGGTAGAATATCTATCCAGGACCTTCTGGCTCTCAGAGTTTCTGTGGAAATGTCAGGTGTAATTCTGATAGGTTTGCCTTTATATGTTACTTGACCTTTTTCCTTTGCTGCTCTTAATATTTTCTCTTTATTCTGTATGTTTGGGGTTTTGATTGTTATGTGGCAAGGAGACTTATTTTTTTGGTCCAGTCTATTTGGTGTTCTATAGGCTTCTTGTACTTTCATTGGCATGTCTTTCTTTAGGTTGGGAAAGTTTTCTTCTATGATTTTTGTTGAATATATTTACTGTGCCTTTGAGTTGGATTTCTTCACATTCTTGTATACCTATTATTCTTAGGTTTGGTCTTTTCAGGGTATCCTCTATTTCCTGGATATTTTGTGTTAGGATTTTGTTGGACATAAGATGTGCTTTGGTGGATGAGTCTATTTCTCCTAGTGTTTCTTCAACATCTGAGATTTTCTCTTCCATCTCTTATATTCTGTTGGTTATGCTTACATCTGTAGTACCTGATAGTTTACCCAGATTTTATATTTCCAGCATTCCCTAAGTTTTTGTTTAGTTAATTGTCTCTATTTCAGTTTTCAGGTCTTGAATTGTTGCTTCATCTTTTTAATTTTTTTCTTGACTTTCCTTGCTTTCTTTAGGAGATTTGTTGATTTCTTGCATGTTTTGTTTTGTTTTTTATTCCATTTCTTTTTTTGTTATTCCTATTTTTTCTCTTTTTATTATTATTATTATTATTATTATTATTATTATTATTATTATTAATTCAAGTTAGGGAACAGGCTTGTTTCACATGTAATTCCCCTCTCCCTCTCCCTCCCCTCACCCCCATTCCTTCTCCCCCACCTCCAACCTACCCCCCACCCCATCCACCCACCACTCCCCAGGCAGGGTAGGGCCCCCAACCGGGGCTCCACCAAGTCCACCAAATCTTCCTGTGCTGGGCCTAGGCCCCTCCCCATGTGTTCAGAGACAGAGCGCATCCCTTCAAGTGGGATGGCCTCTTGAAGTCCCCCCCACACACCAGGGCAAAACGCCAGTCCACTTCCGGAGGCTCCCAGGAGTGCAGGGGCCTTCCTATTGGCATCCATGATCAGGGGGCTGGATTGGTCCTGTACTGGCCTCCCAAAGAGTTTCTGGGGTCAATATGCTTTCCCTTTTTCAGGCCAACTGTTTCTGTGGGTTTCTCCAACCTGGTACAGACCCCTTCGTTCTTCATTCCTCCCTCTCTTCAACTAGGTTCCAGATTTCAGCTCAGTGTATTTCTGTGGATGTCTGTCTCTGCTTCCATCAGCCACTGGATGAGGACTCTAGGATAGCATAGAGAGTAGTCATCAATCTCATTCTAGGGGAAGGGCTTCTAGGCCATCCTCTCCTCCACTGCCCAGACTGTCAGATCGTGTCATCCTTGTAGGTCTCTGGAGATCTTCCTAGTTCCAGATCTCTTCTCGGACCTATAGTGGCTCCCTCTGATATGGTATCTCTCATCCTGCTCTCTCTCCTCTATTCTTCCCCCAACTCAATATATCTGCTCCTCCATTTCTTCTCCTCTACTCTTCTTCTTGTGCTCTTATTGTGGCAGCACCCACTCCCCTACCCTCATGCTCTCAATTAGCTCGGGAGTTCATGCCACTTCCCATTCCTGGGGTCCATTTATCCCTTAGAGTCATTCATGATTTCTAGTTTCTTTGGGGAAGAGGATTATAGGCTGGTAAACCTTTGCTCTATGTCTAAAAATCATATATGAGTGAGTACATACCATGTTTGTCTTTTTGTGATTGGGTTACCTCACTCAGGATGGTTTCTTCTAGTTCCATCCATTTGCCTGCGAATTTCAAGATTCCATTGCTTTTTTCTGCTGAGTAGTACTCCATTGTATAAATGTACCACATTTTCTCTTTCCATTCTTCAGTTGAGGGGCATCTAGGTTGCTTCCAGGTTCTGGCTATTACAAACAATGCTGCTATGAACATGGTTGAACATATGTCCTTGTTGTATGGACATGCAGTATTTGGGTATATACCCAAGAGAGGAATGGCTGGATCTTGAGGTAGATTGATTCCCATTTTTCTGAGCAACCGCCATACTGATTTCCAAAGTGGTCTTACAAGTTCACACTCCCACCAGCAATGGAGGAGTGTTCCTTCTTCTCCGCATCCTCTCCAGCATAGGTTGTCATTGGTATTTTTGATTTTAGCCATTCTGACAGGTGTGAGGTGGTATCTCAGAGTTGTTTTAAGTTGCATTTCTCTGATGGCCAAGGATTTTGAGCACTTTCTTAAGTGTCTTTCAGCCATTTCAGATTCCTCTGTTGAAAAATCTCTGTTTAGTTCTGCACCCCACTTTTTAATTTCATTGTTTGGTGTTTTGGTGGCTAGCTTCTTGAGCTCCTTATATATTATGGAAATCAGTCCTCTGTCAGATGTGGGGCTGGTGAAGGTCTTTTCCCATTCTGTGGGTGGTCGTTTTGTCTTACTGACTGTGTCCTTTGCCTTACAGAAGCTTCTCAGTTTCAGGAGGTCCCATTTATTGATTGCAGACCTCAGTGTCTGTGCTTCTGGCGTGATGTTCAGGAATCGTTCTCCTGTGCCAATTTGTTCAAGGGTTATTCCCACTTTCTCTTCTAGAAGATTCAGTGTGGCTGGATTTATGGAGAGATCTTTGATCCATTTGCACTTAAGTTTCGTGCATGGTGACAGGTATGGATCAATCTGCAATTTTCTGCATGTCTGAATCCAATTGTGCCAGCACCATTTGTTGAAGATGCTATCTTTTTTCCATTGTATGGATTTAGCACCTTTGTCAAAAATAAGGTGTTCGTAGGTGCATGGGTTAATATCTGGGTCTTCAATTCGATTCCATTGGTCTATCTGTCTATTCTTGTGCCAATACCAAGCTGTTTTCAGAACTATGGCTCTATAGTAGAGCTTGAAGTCAGGGATGGTGATGCCTCCAGAAGATCTTTTATTGTAAAGAGTTGTTTTGGCTATCCTGGGTTTTTTATTTTTCCATATAAAGTTGAGTATTGTTCTTTCAATGTCTGTGAAAAACTGTATTGGGATTTTGGTGGGGATTGCGATGAATCTGTAGATTGCTTTTGGTAGGATTGCCATTTTCATTATGTTAATTCTGCCTATCCAAGAGCACGGGAGATCTTTCCACTTTCTGGTATCTTCTTTAATTTCTTTCTTTAAAGTCTCAAAGTTCTTATTGTACAGGTCTTTCACTTTTTTGGTTAGTGTTACCCCCAGATATTTTATGTTGCTTGTGGATATTGTGAAAGGTGATGTTTCCATGATTTCTTTCTCATTGAGTTTATCATCTGTATACAGTAGGGCTACAGATTTTTTGAGTTAATTTTGTATCCTGCTACCTTGCTGAAGGTGTTTATCAGCTGTAGGAGTTTCCTGGTAGAGTTTTTCGGGTCACTTATGTAGACTATCATGTCATCTGCAAATAGTGAAAGTTTGACTTCTTCCTTTCCAATTTGTATCCCTTTGATCCCCTGTTCTTGTCTTATTGCTCTAGCTAGAACTTCAAGTACAATATTGAAGAGGTATGGAGAGAGTGGACAGCCTTGTCTTGTTCCTGATTTTAGAGGAAAAGCTTCGAGTTTCTCTCCATTTAGTTTGATGTTGGCTATTGGTTTGGTGTATATCGCGTTTATCATGTTTAGATATGTTCCTGTTATTCCTGTTCTCTCCAAGATCTTTATCATGAAGGGATGTTGGATTTTGTCAAAGGCTTTTTCAGCATCTAGTGAGATGATCATGTGGTTTTTCTTTTTCAGTTTGTTTATATGGTGGATTACATTAATGGTTTTTCGTATGTTGAACCATCCTTGCATCCCTGGGATGAAGCTTACTTGATCGTGGTGGATGATTTTTATGATATGTTCTTGGATTCGATTAGCCAATATTTTATTGAGTATTTTAGCATCAATGTTCATGAGGGATATCGGTCTGTAGTTCTCTTTCTTAGTCTTATCTTTGTGTGGCTTGGGTATCAAAGTGATTGTAGCCACGTAGAAAGAGTTTGGTAATATCCCATCTGCTTCTATTGTGTGGAACAGTTTGAGGAGTATTGGTATCAGCTCTTGTTTGAATTTCTGGTAGAATTCTGCAGTGAAGCCATCTGGTCCTGGGCTTTTTTTGGTTGGGAGGCTTTTGATGACTGCTTCTATTTCATTAGGGGTTATGGGTCGATTTAAACTGTTTATCTGATCTTGATTTAATTTTGGTAAGTGATATTTATCCAGGAAACTGTCCATTTCCATTAGATTTTCGAATTTTGTGGAGTACAGGTTTTCAAAGTATGACCTAAAGATTCTCTGGATTTCCACAGTGTCCGTTGTTATATCCCCCTTTTCGTTTCTGATTTTGTTAATTAGTGTGCTCTCTCTCTGCCTTTTGGTTAGTTTGGCTAGAGGTTTGTCTATCTTGTTGATCTTCTCAAAGAACCAACTCTTTGTTTCATTGATTCTTTGTAATGTTTTCCTAGTTTCTACTTTATTGATTTCAGCTCTCAGGTTGATTATTTCCTGGCGTCTACTCCTCCTTGGTGAGTTTGCTTCTTTTTGCTCTAGTGCTTTCAGTTGTTCTGTCAGTTCTCTAATGTGACTTTTCTCTAGTTTCTTCATGTGGGCACTTAGTGCTATGAACTTCCCTCTTAGCACTGCTTTCAGAGTGTCCCATAAGTTTGGGTATGTTGTGTCTGCATTCTCATTAGATTCTAGGAAGTCTTTAATTTGTTTTTTTATTTCTTCCTCAACCCAGGAATGGTGCAATTGGGTGTTATTCATTTTCCAAAAGTTTGTATGTTTTCTGCCATTTGTATTGTTGCTGAATTCTAGCTTTAATGAATGGTGGTCTGATAAGATACAGGGGGTTATTTCAATTCTTTTGTAACTATGGAGGTTTGCTTTGTTGCCTACTATGTGGTCAATTTTAGAGAAGGTGCCATGTGGTGCTGAGAAGAAGGTATATTCTTTTGAGTTTGGATGGAATGCTCTATAGATATCCGTTAACCCCAGTTGGGTCATAACTTCTTTCAGGTCCTTTGTTTCTTTGTTAAGTTTCTGTCTGGTGGTCCTGTCTAGTGGCGTAAGGGGGTGTTGAAGTCTCCTACTATAAGTGTGTGTGGTTTTATGTGTGGTTTGAGCTTTAGTAATGTTTCTTTCACAAATGTGGGTGCCTTCCTATTTGGAGCATAGATGTTCAGGATTGAGATTTCATCTTGATGGACCTTTCCTGTGATGAATATGAGATACCCTTCTTCATCTCTTTTGATTGATTTTAGTTTAAAGTGCAATTTGTTGGATATTAGGATTGCTACACCGGCTTGTTTCTTGAGGCTATTTGATTGGAAAATCTTTTCCCATCCTTTTACTCTGAGGTATCGCCTGTCTTTGAAGTTGAGGTGTGTTTCTTGTAAACAGCAGAAGGATGGATTCTGTCTTCGTATCCATTCTGTTAGCCTATATCTTTTTATGGGTAAGTTAAGACCACTGACATTTAGGAATATTAATGTCCATTGTTTGTTGGTTCTTGTTTGTTTTGGATTTATTGTTGGTGGAGTCATTGTGGTGGAGTTTGCCCTCCTGCTTCTTTTTGTGTTTGGCAAAATTAGATTATCTATTGCTTGTGTTTTTGTGCATGTAGTTATGTTTCTTGGGTTGGAGTTTTCCTTCCAGCACCTTTTGTAGTGCTGGATTTGTGGATATGTATTGTTTAAATCTGTTTTTGTCATGGAATATCTTGTTTTCTCCATCTATAATGATTGAAAGTTTTGCTGGGTACAGTAGTCTGGGTTGACATCCATGCTCCCTTAGTGCTTGTAGGGTATCTATCCAAGACCTTCTGGCTTTCAGAGTTTCCATTGAGAAGTCGGGTGTGATTCTAATTGGTTTGCCTTTATATGTTACTTGGCCTTTTTCCTTTGCAGCTCTTAATATTTTCTCTTTATTCTGTAGATTTGGAGTTTTGATTATTATGTGTCGGGGGGACTTCTTTTTGTGGTCCAGTCTGTTTGGTGTCCTATAAGCTTCTTGTACTTTCATAGGCATATCTTTCTGTAGGTTGGGGAAGTTTTCTTCTATGATTTTGTTGAATATGTTTTCTGTACCTTTGAGCAGTGTTTCTTCACCTTCTTCTACACCTATTATTCTTAGGTTTGGTCTTTTCACGGTGTCCCATATTTCCTGGATATTTTGTGTTAGGGATTTGTTGGACTTGAGGTTTTCTTTGGTTGATGAATGTATATCCTCTAGCGAGTCTTCAATAGCTGAGATTCTCTCTTCTGTCTCTTGGATTCTATTAGTTATACTCACGTCTTTAGTTCCTGATCGTTTATCCAGTCTTTCCATTTCCAGCATCGCCTCAGTCTGTGTTTTCTTTATTTTTGTCTAATTCAGCTTTCATGCTTTGAACTGTTTCAAGAGCTTCCTTCACTTGTTTGGTTGTTTTATCTTGGGTTTCTTTAGCTTCTTTAAGAGATTTGTTTATTTCTTGAATTTTTGGTTTGTCTTTTCCTCCATTTCGTGTAATTTTTTGCTTGCTTTTTCTTCTATTTCTTTAAGGGATTTTCTTGTTTCCTCTTTGAAGGTCTCTATCATCTTGCTGAGATAATTTTTGAGGTCCATCTCTTCTTCATGCACTATGTTGGGCTTTTCAGGTCTTGCTGGAGTGGAGTCCCTAGATTCTGGTGGTGTCATATTGGTCTTTCTGTTGTTGAGCGAGTTCTTATTCTGTCTTCTTCCCATATCTTTTTCCAGTGAGTACAGGTAGGATCTCTCTATCTCCTCTTGTTACTCTGTAGTGTGTCTGGGCCAGGAATTCAATGTCCGAAGCTCTGGATGTTCTTGCCTCTCCTCGTAGTCTCCTCACTCTGAAGGAGTTAGGCCTCCATAGGAATCAGGTGTGTGTGGGCGGGACAGGAAGTAAGAGTGTGGTGTTTCCAGGCTCTGGGGGTTCCTTACTGCCTGGGCAGGTCTACCCCAAGCAGGAGCAGGCTCAGGGAGATCGGGATGGATGGGGCTTTGATAGGGAGTTGGGTAAGAGCAGTGGATCACTCACCTCCTGGCGGATCGGTTGCCGGGAACGGAAGGAAGAGTGGCCTATACCCAGATTCAGGGAGCTCCTCCCTGCCTAGGCGTGTCTGTTTCAAGGAGGGACAAGCCTGGAGGGATCTGGGTGAATGGTGCTTAGGACAAGAATTGGGTAAAAGCAGGGGGTCGCTCATCTGGTCTGTGATGAGTCGGCGGAAAGGCTTTATTCCATTTTTTTAAAGGGATTTTCTCATATCCTTTTTGAGGGCCTCTATCATTTTCATGAACTTGTTTTTAAGGTCATTGTCCTATGGTTCTGCACTGTGATGTTCAGGTCATACTGCTGTAAAGTCCCTAGACTCCGGTGGTGTCATATTGGTTTTTCTGTTATTAAATGTGTTTTTATATTGTCTTCTTCCTTTCTTTCCTCTGATGGGTATAGAGGGAGTCTTTTCTTCCCCTGGTGGGTATTGGAACCAGCTTCCTTTCTGCTGGGTGCAAATAGGTCCAAATCTCTGCTGTTCTCCTCATCCCTTGGAAGGAGTCACGACTGGTACCAGAGTCTAGACAGTCTCTGGGTGGGCTGTATCCTGTTGTGATGGGATTTGCCCCATGAGCATTCCCCAGGCATAAGGTTTCTCTGAGCAGGGCAGAAGAAGGCTGGCCAGAAACAGGCCCAAGCTTACAAGGTCCATTGGATGGAGGTGGGGCTGGTTTCTAGCCCTTGGCAGCTACTGGTTGAACTGGACCCCACTTGGATGGGACTCACCCTGTGAGAATTCCCCAGGCCTCAGATGTCTCCTTGAATATATTCTTACACCTACATTTGCTTATCTTTCTTTCCAACCTGTGTCTTGTGCCTGTGCCTGTTCTTCAAACTGTTGTGGTTTGCACCTGTGCCTATGTAGTCTTCTTGGATTTCAGGGAAGGGTTAGTCATGAGAATGAAGTTCAGGTGTCTGGGGTTAGGCAGCAGAGTGGCTCTTGGGGAAACATAGTCTAGTGGGTGTTGGTGGGTGGATGGGCACAGCCTGGTGGCAGGACTCTTACCTGTATGCAGGCTTCTGGGGACTGTAGCAGAGTAGTGGATTTCCACCAGAGGTGGGGGCAAGGTCCAGCTGCCTTGTTGGGCCTGGGATGGAAGAGGAAGGGGCATAGGATGTGCTCTGGGGATGGGTTATGGTCTGGACTTTGGTACAGTCCAGCCAAGAGGTCAGTCACTCACCCGTTTTTCCAACTTGTGTCATTTACGCTGTGATTGTATAGTCAACTGTGCTTGTGGGGGAGGATGTTCCAGTGCATAGTGGGTTGGGCATCAGAGTGGGTCTTGGAGGGAAACAGTCCAGTGTGTGGCTGGGTTTTGAGCACAGACTGGAGACAGGTCTCTCACCTGTCTGCTGTTTTATTGATTTCATTGTTTATTGGTGTTAGGCATTCTTATGCTTGAAGATGAAATCTCAAAGTAGTTTTGATTTGTGTTTCCCTGATCACAAAGGATGCTCAACATTTTTTATGTGTTTCTCAACCATTTGAGTTTCCTGTTTTTGTGAATTAGTTTGGATTTACACCCCATTTTATTTGGGTTACTTTTTATATTTAGTTTTTTGAGTACTTTATATTTTTTGGATATTAGCCCTCTATCAGATGTATAGCTGTTAAAAATCTTTTCCCATCCTGTAGGCTTCTGCTTTGTCCAAATGATGTTGTCCTTTGCCATTCAGAAGCTTCTCAGTGTCATGAGGTCCCATTTTTGGAATTTCCCCAGCACCAGGTTTCCCCTAACCCCATTGTTGCTCTATCACAGTATTTCTTTCCTTACTTTCCCTCTCCATCTGTCCCCTACTTGACCATTATATACCCTCATGTTCTGATGAGGGAAAGATAGAATTTACATAGCAAATGATGTAGTGGTCATTTTTAAGACAAATGTGTTGAATAAATTTTATCAATTCTTTGAGAATTTCATACATGTGTTCAAATTATTTGTATCATAGTCACATCATCCATTCTTCCCCCAATCTCTTCTACATCCTCTCCATGCCACTCCTCTCACATCATTAAAAAACCCAAACCATTGAGTCAAATTAGTGCTGTTCAAACAAACATAGTTATGGGGACATCTATCACTGCATGGACAACTAACCAAGGAGCAAACCTCTGAAGAAAACTGGTTCTCTTTTCCCTTAACTTTGATTAGCCTCTCAGCTAGGGACAGGAAATGATGTTCCTCTCCTCCATCCATGCTGGAATTGCTGACTGGATTGATCTTTTGCAGATCTTGTGTAGGGAACCAAAGCTGCCATGAGTCCAGGAGTACAATGACCTTGTCATGTCTTGGAAACAGTATTCCCCAGGACTACACTATTTGTGACACTTTCAATATTTCCCATTCTCTTTTCTGTGGTGGTCACTGAGCCTTGGAAGGAGGGCATGAGGCCTAGATATTCCGTTTATGACTAAGCACTCCACAGACATTTTACTCCCTTTCCATTCATGATGCTTACACTATATCCAACTGAAAAAGTAGAAATGGTCTGTAGCTAATAACTGTTTGATAAATACTATGTGTGCTAACTAAAATGTTGATAACTTACTGATTTATGTGTATATCTGACATGTAAGGTTCGCTGTAGCCATGCCTGCTAGGGGCTAGCTACAGGTGTGCCTGACTACACCCGTGAGGGCATGATCAAGGTGATGTAGGGAAGGTTTAAGAGTGAGGGACACACATGTGGAAGCCCCCTACTTCTGTTTCATCTTTGGTTTGCTGTACTTGCTGCTGGACAATGACATTCAATCAATTATTGAAGCATCTAAGGTTGCAGGAAACAAATTTGAATGTAGGTTCAAATGTTTGGAATATAATTGACAGAACAGGGCTGTTAGAATAGATAGGTCCATCTGGTCTATTGCTGAGACCTCAAATTCAGCAAATCATGACTTCAAATATAGACTCCAATATTTAGAAGGCAGTTTCCATGCCACCCAGATTCTGGCTAAGGGCTAATGTATTAAGGACCTAGAAAAATGTGTAGAGGAGCAGTTAGAGCAATTTATGGATTCACTAACATGCTAGGAATCCTATGTGATGCAGGAAATGGAAACTTTTCATGAGGATATCTTTACTAGGCTTAAAGGTCATTGGGATGTCTCAGAGACAGAATCACTCCAATCTGAGTGCACCTACTCTACCCAGGTATGATGAGTATTCTTCTAAGGTTTTTATGCATACACGATTAGTGTACCCAGTGACCATGGTAGTAAAGCCACCTTCTAAGAAATCCTCAGGGACATTTGGTTTATGTATGGCAACCTATACAGGGGAAGGATCTTAAGATTATTAAAGAATCAGTTGTCTAACATGGTCTCCACAGCCCATAAGTAAAACAGCTATTGCATGCATGGGCATCCTTTAACAGGGTGGCACTCATGGGCTGGAAACATTTGGTCGCAGGTTTACTTGAGAATTCATACCAAATCTAGTGGAAGTTGTTGGTCAGGGAAGAGGCAAACCTCCTTGAGTGTCAAGGCATAAAGGATGGTTATGAAACCCACTATATAAGATTCTTGGTGAGGGTATTTATGCTAATCCATAGACTCAGGCTGAATATGATGACCATATACTGTCCCTATGTAGAAAAGCAACATTAAATGCCTGGGATAAGCTACACGAGCCAGGAGAATACCTAGAAACCTATGCCAGAATAGAACAAAAACCCACAGAATAGTTCCAGGACTTCTTACCATGGTTTTCTAGGGCAGTAGAATTACAGGTAACAGTTTGGAAACAAGACAATCCATTATGTATACAATAGCTTATGAAAATGCAAACCCAATATGCAAAAGAATACTTTTGCCTTTAAAGATCAGATCAGCTCTGCAAGAAGAATGGGTTTTGCAAGCAGCCAACATCGAATATACTGTGCACGATACTGGTGCTTGAGTAGGAGAAGCCCTCCCAAAAGTTTTAAAAAGGCAACAAGTGATTAAAAGTTCTAGAGGTGAGGACACAAAGTCTTGGGAATGAGAAGCTCCTTACAGAGGTCAACATAGGTACCAAGAGGCCAGAGGTTATCACTACTATGAATCAGAACCTCGGGTAAGAAGAGCCTTCCCCAGGAAACCCCAAATGTGACAGATGTTTCAGCTGTGGTAGAATGGGATATATTAAGAGAAATTGTAGACAAGGGAATTCTAACAATACCTCATATGCAAGGCCATTGCCTTCTGGATTGTGTAGAAGATGTGGTAAGGGCAGACACTGGACCAATGAATGTAGAGTGACCAGGGACATGCAAGGAAACCTGTTAAGGCTGTGAAACCGTGTGGGGGAGGGGCTAAAAAGGCAATGATGATATTGATAGTTTATTAATAGGAAGTGTGCTGGAAGCCTCAGAATTTCATTAGAAACATCATGTAAATAGCAAAGGTTTGAAAAGGGCTTCTCCGTCACTTGGCAACAAGCCAAAGAGATAGTGAGAAACTGATCTACTTGTTCTTTTTATAATCAAGCTCCATTGCCAGCAGGCTGTAATCCCAAGGGCATTTGGAGAAATGAGGTTTGGCAGATGGATGGCTTTCACTTGCAGAAATCGGAAATTTGAAATATATGCATCATACTATAGACACATTCTCAGGGTTCCAATGGGCTACTGCTCTTAACAGAAAGCTGATTCTGTTATTACACACCTGTTAGAGGTGATGGCAGTTATGGGTATACCTGCACAATTAAAAACTAACAATGCTCCAGCATATGTCTCCACAAAATTGGAACAGTCTTTCAAATATTATAACATAAAGCATGTTACTGGTATACCACACAATCCTATGTGACAAGCAGTGGTTGAGAGATCTAATAGAACACTTAAGGAGATGCTCCATAGACAGGATGGGATAACTCAATGCACCAAGCATAGGTTGCATAATGCTTTATTAACACTAAACTTTCTTAAAGGACAAACAGCTGCAGAAAGACAATAGACTACGAAATAAACTGCTGAACTGCATCAGCCAGTATACTTCAATGATGTACTAACCTCTGTATAGAAACCAGGACATGTGTTAAGATGGGGTAGGGATTTTTCATTGGTTTCCACAGGAGAAGAAAAACTTTGAATACCATCAAAGTTGATCAAGATTCAATTTGAAAAGGAAAAACCTCTCGACGAGGAGAAAGGACAGGTATTCAACTAAGGTATATCTCATAAACTAAATAGAAACCTCCCAAAGGAAAGGGAAGTGTTTTGCTTTTATCTTCACAGGAAAACTCATTGCCAGAAGTCAAAGGACACTGCATGTGTAGATACTTAGGAAGAGATGGTAGCAATAACCATCAAACAAAAGGAACTCGTCATACTGTAAACTTTACAGCTGCATCTCAGAGAACTCTATTTCTCTTTATTTCATATTTCCTATTCAATTAAACCAATGCTAGCTTTAGAGATGGATTTGGCTTTCCTCCTCTAAAATCCAATCATGATGTTTAACTAAACTTTAGAGTTTCTGTATTGTATCAAGAAGCCAATTGATGTAATACAGAAAAGAGAAGAATTTGGGGACTGTCCTTGTCTTTTCTTGGCTTTTTCCTTCAAGGTGTATACCCTGTCATAATTGTTATTCTCCCATGGTTGCCTTTTCCAGTATACATACTTACACCAGCAAACATTTCCTTGCTAACATTTATGTTTGAGTCCCACACAGCCAATGAAGACCTGCCTGACAGCAATCCTTGGATGCCCCAGGAGAAGATAATGGGCCACACATCCTTGACTTCACTGTTTCCAACTTACTCCATTTCAAATGACACTCAGGCCAGAGCTTCAGGTACTGACTTCAATTAAGTTGAGGATTTCAACTGAGGTCTTCAATCAAGCGAATCCAATCTAACATGGACTGGATACAATCCATTCAAGAATTTCACTATACTAACATTTTCTTACTACAGGACCCCACGAGGCTATCACTGTCCCATTTCAGCAGGAGGTAACTTGGAGGATACTATGCCCTTGTTCCCCCATTGTTGTCACTTACAATAGTATATACCTAGTTAGGGATAGCTTCCTATTGTTTAGGGTTGGGACTGGAAGGAGGTGTTCAGGTGCGGACACCTCTTTCAGATGACTTTAGGTTTTAGTTAAAATAGATAGTTAGGATTTGACATAAGCAGATTGTTGTATCTTCTTATATTTTAACTTTATGATTGTTAATTTTGGATACTTTACACTGTTAAGTAAAAATCCTCTTTTTGACTAAAAGGGGAATTTTAGGGGCACTGCAGCCATGCCTGCTGGCTGGCTACAGCTGTGACTGACCACACATCTGGGGGCATGGTCAGGGTGATGTAGGGAAGGATTAAGAGTGAGGGGTGCTCATGTGGCATCCCCTTCTTCCATTTCATCTCTGGCTTGCTGTACTTACTGCTGCCCTGCCAGCTGGCTAGTTCACTCTGTAAGTAAGGATTTTCCTCATAAATTCCCTTGAATTTTATCTGGCACCATATTGGTAATTTCCCACAATACTTACACTTAGAGAAGAAATCTGATTCCACTCAGTGTTGAGCATTAAGTATGCATGAAATGAAAGTTTAATCCTAAAGTACCTGAACTTTGATGGGGGGAGGGAATGTGGGCTTGCAAATCCAAATCATTCTTACTTAGAGTCAACACCATTTTCACTCTTGGTTCTACATGCTCAGAAAAAAAACATCTTTCAAATAGTAGTAAGCATTTAGTGCATTTATTTTCTGGCAGCAATATAACAGAAACAATAGGTGGAAATTTTCTTCACTGGGCGAATCCTGGTATCACAACCTTGTAGCAGCGATTTTTGTCATTCATTGGAACAAGACCATCTAGATGCTTTTCTTTTCAGCTGTGAGGCTTACTTTGTTAGAGAAGGCCACTGAGGGTATTTTGTTAGCATCCTTAACTTACCCTGATCCTCTGTCTTGTTACTTCCTGGACACCATGACATGAGAAATTTTGGTATATCTTGGCCATTGATGTTTAACTTTACTATAGGCCCATGACAATGGAATAAGACAATAAAGGCCTGAAACCAGGATCTGCAACAATATTTCCTGCTTTACATTATTCCATGGAAGTGTAAGTCACAATGAAAAAAATTGCAACCAAGTTTTTAATACACATCTTTTAGGGTGCACTTTGCCATCCTTTATCTACTTTTAACTTATTTTACCAAGAACCTCTGATGTGATAAATGCATTGATGTAACCACATGTCAGCAACATTCATGTTGATGAGGTCTAGGGAATATCAGGAATAACAATTAACTGATATAATCAGATATATTTTCACAATACCAAGGAATTTCTGTCTGTCCTTGGGTTCTATGACTTGCACAAATGTGAGGCCTTGAAAAATCTCTAGTCCAGAAAAATATGAAACCCAAGGGAAGAAAAGAAAGACCAGAAGTAAAAGAATTGAATGATGAGGTTAGCTTAAACTAGCTGACACTAGGACATCACGATTGGTAAACTAATGCTATTGCAGAAATCTTCATAATCGCAGCAGTATGTATGTATTGTTAGACCTTCAGAAAAAATTTCATCAAATTTACAGTCATCCATGCACCTCGACTCCGCACTTTGCAGTTTATTGCCTGTGGAAGAAGATAGCAAAAAATATAATTTTGAGAGCCAGGATACAATCTTATATCCAAGTACTTTTGGAATGAGGACACCTTCAATGAAAGGAATTTCTTGAATGGGAGTTGGTGCTCCATGCCTTTAAGCCTTTCTGACACATGCATTTAAGCTACATGTGGAGAAATTCCATTCATCCAAGAGCCTTTACTACAGGACAAGAATTTGCTTAGTGGTGAGCTTGAGGCTCTACATGTAGACCATCATCAACCCGTAAGCAGATATGCAGGCAGGGATCCAATTCAGTGTCAAGATGAAGATAATCTTAGCCCCCCAGAACCAGATTCTATGGAATGGCAGGAAGGACACACTATGAAAGGTACCAAAAGACAGATGAATCAGGAAGACTTCAAAAGCACCAAAAGTCCTGAGGATGAGAAAAGGTTATCCAGGGAATGTGATTCCAGGCTAAGATAGAAGCTCAATGAACATTAGAAAAGCTAATGCCATCAGGGAAAAGTGTGAGAAATGGTACATTTAAGGACTGATATTTGGTAGCCTTTGGCCCCTATGGCAGTGTGAGTTAGAAAAGTCCTCATAGGCTTGAATATTTCAATGCTAGGTCCTCTCTTGGTCCAAGTTCTTTAGAAGAATTAAGAGCTGTAGCCTTGTTGGGGGAGGTGTGTCACTAGGGATAGGATTTGGGGTTTCAAAAATCAATGCCATTCTTTCTCTCTCCCCTCTCCATTTTCCATCTCCTGATTGTGACTCAGCATGTAAGTGCTCAGCTACTGCACCAGTACCACAGCTTCATGCCTGCTGCCATGCTGTCATCCATGATGCTCATGCACTTTAACTCTGGGTCGTTGAGCCAGCCCCAAATTAAATGTTTTCTTTTGTTATTGTTTTGGCTATGCTCTTTGTCATGGGAATGAAAATTAACCAAGACAGACACTAAAAAGCAGAGATGTTGCTGATCAAGGACTGACAAATGTATCAATACAATGATGGAGAGAAGCCCGACTCACTCCAGATATACTTAGCTTTAGCATTCTTCAAAAGTTGACCCCAGCACAAGGTTTGGAATATCATAACTGGATATCAGTAAACTCTTTGTCTTTAAGTAAAGTATCTTAGAGATGGTGTTTGGAATATTGAAGGAAAAACAGAATTTCTCCAGGTCACAGAGCACATACTTACTTTCATTTTCAGACCAGGTTCTGCGGATCATACAAGTTTCACCAGGTTTTGTAGTGCATGTCCGATTCCCATCAACACACTTCCCATTTTTGTAAGATGGACACAGTACACATTTTACAGAGAGAGCTGCAAAGATAAAGATTGTTTAAAGGAAACAGGTGCCATGATGTCACTTCCATGGAAATCTGGACCTCTGGATCATTTGGCTGTACCCATGTTTTGCCCAATAGGTGTGCTCTAGTCAACAACACGGCTTAACACCATAGACAAGGCAGGGTGAAATAAAAGGCAATTCATTTTTTTCCTTCAGTAGATAAGGGAACGAATTGCAGGCAATACTTACCAGTTTCAAAGCAGAGAAGAAAGAGACACAGCTTCAGTAGGTTTTCCATTTCTCCTGAGCAGATTCTTGCAGAATGTTGTTATTGCCAGATGCTGATGATCAGAGCTCACTCACAAAAAAGACTAGATAGTCTGTAGTGAATTTATAGTTTTCTCAGACAATGGCAATGGACAGTGGGTTCCCAGAAGCAGAACTCAAAATAAGCCACTCCCACATTGGCAATAAACCAAACCCCTCTTCTGTGACTTACTTGTTTCCTTATTCCTTTCACATTTCCTTGCTTCAGGAAGCACTAAACATATGCACCACCTGTAAGGTAATCTTTCCATCAGCAGCACACCCTGGTCCCTGATTTTCTTCCTCTTCCCATGCTATGAGCTCAATCTGTTCCCCAATGCTAGAGATCAAAACCAGGCAAGGAATAAACAATTGTAAGAAGGCTGTTATTGAGCCTGTGTCCCAGAATGAGTGGGTGGCAATCAGTGTGCCTACTGGGAAGCTCAAGACAGTAGCCTGCTTGTCTAGACAGAAGCTTATGTGGGAAATTTGTGTTCATATCTCTCATCTCATGGAATGGTCATGTTAGCACCTTGTCCTTAATATCAAACCGAGGCTTCTGTTGGAGCATCACAGTACATGCTCTTTGTCTGGCAAGGGTGTGAACAGCTCCTGTGTAGGAAGTATCTGAAGTCCACTGTGCTTTGTAAGGTCTGCAGGCTGCTTGAGCACATCCTCAGTTATGGTTGTAGTGATCATCTGCAGTGACTGTAGACAGTCCCAAACAGCCATGCTGCCACCACAGAGTCTGGTCAATGGCTGGCAAAAGGGCTACTTGATTGGTGTTTTCCCTTGTCAAGGTTTCCATATATCAGTGAAGGGCCTATTTAATTGCCTGTTACTGAATATTGTGATCATGCACAGAAAGCATTAGATGGTGTTAGCAATAAAGAGTCACCAGAAGCTCAACATAGAATGTGCATTTATGATAGCATTAAATGAAATTTATAATATACTATTATATTATATATTGATATATTACACATCTATATCTATATCTGTGTTTCTGTCTATCTATCTACGATTCTATCTATCTATCTATCTATCTATCTATCTATCTATCTATCTATCTACCTACCTATCTGTCTTTCTATTTATTTGAGCCAAGATCTTACTATGTAACCCTGGCCAGCCTGTAACTCACTCTGTAGAGCAGAATGGCCTTGAACTTGCAAAGATATAGCTGCTATAAAATCATACTCAAAGTGTTCAGAAATCAGTTTCATTTTCCCATTTAATCCAAACTTGGTCAAACACCTTCAGAAGGATCAATAGGTTTGTTATCATATGCAAGTGTGTTCTAGGCTATAGTGTCTATATTCTTATCTAGAACTGGTAGCACGTATTTATTTGAGGAGTAAATTAATGTTAGTGGGAAACTATAATTTACAATTGGGGTACCATAGGCATTCATCAATACTAAGTTGGTCTTTATTTCTATATTTTGTCTGTGAAGAGAGATGAAATAATTATGTTCTATTTTCCTATTTTGCTCTATTTGAACAGAATCTTCTGCATAAGTCTGCATAGTGTTTCAATTTTGTTATTAAGGTCCTCTATTTTTAATTGTATAAAAGATTCCTCATGTAACTTGGTACATGTATGTTCAAAACACTTAAAGGGTACATATACTAATAATGTTCCACTCAAGTATATAACCATGGGATTATTTTCATAGTTCTTTCATTAACTCAGAGGCGTTTTGGTACTTCCTTTTCCTATCCTGAAATCAGATTTTTGTATCAAAGGGTGTATCAAAGTTAGTCTATCAAGTGAGTTAAAGCTAAACACAAGTTGAGGCATGGGGCTATTCTGATATCCAATAGAGTCCAGCCGAAAATTAGTCAAAAGAGATAAAGAAGGCCAATTCACAATATATAGGGAATAGCCTTTAAAGATGCTACAATGGTTCTAAATATGTATGTACCAAGAGCTGGGGCTCCCATTTTCATGAAATTATCACAAATGGTCATAAAAGTCTCACAGACCCAAGAGTAGCACATCCTTCAATACCTCACTCCATCTTCAGGTAGAACATACAAACTTAATTTCAGCTAAGTAGTGCCAGTGAGATGGCTCAGCTGGTACTGAAGCTGGCTTCCAAGTCTGGTTATCCAAATCCAATCTAAGGAACTCCCATGGTATAATAAGAAAGGAATGGACTTCACACTATGACTATATTTCATACATGTGCACACACATGGAAAAAAAACCCTAAATGTAATTTTAAAAGTTTAAATCAAGAATTTTAAGACTACAATTACACCACAGTGTACCTAAGGGCTATCTACAGAATATTTCATTTGACAAAATGTCCACATTCTCCTCCACACCCACAGAAACTTTTCAAAATGGAATGTCACTATATGCAACACAATGAGGTTTAAGAAGTACCAAAATCAGGATAATACCTCGTAATTATTCAGGCCTGTTGTAATAAACTAAAAACCAATAATCAAGAGAAATGACAGATGCTACAAAATACTTTAAGGTGGTGGGGTGGGGCTTATCAAAGCTTGGTAACAGGGAGTATTCTGGGGCTACCAGTTGGACAATAGTGTTTCTATCCTGTCTGCCTCCCTCTGTTCCCAGCACTAAGAGGGGAGGATGTTAAAGATTAAACTCTGTAAGCACTGGCATTGGTTTGTGTATGTCCTTGGGTGACCAGCATCCTGAGGATCAGCTAGCTTTGCTGTGTGTGCAGGAATGCAGGGTCTTTGTTCCTTCTTACAGATAAGACTTGCCTCACACAGAAATGTATCCAGCTGAGACCTGCTGTTCTTTCAGATAACATTCCAGTCCCTGCTCCCTCACATCACTCCTTGGCCTTCTTAGAGTTGTGGAAATGTTCAGAAAGAGTCTTTTAGGGACAAAATATTGAACATTAGTTTTTTAATTTAACAATAAAACATTGAGAATTTCTCTCACACTGACTGTATTCACATCCTTTTCATCCTCCTCTTCCTCTTCCAACTCCTCTGGTGTTCCTCCTCCCCATTCCCCTTCAAATTCACACTCTTATTTTTTTAATTAGTATTGTTGTACATACACATGTACATATGCATGTGTCTATGGATTCATGTGTGTATTTATGAATGTATGTATATATGTATGTGTGTATGTTCATATGTATAGCTTGGTGAATCCATTTAGTTTGCTTGTATGCATTTGTATTAAATGTTGTCCTCTTGGGATCGGAGAACCTATTATGGGGCTTGAATATGGGGAAAATTTGTTCTTCCTTTCTCATTGGACACAGCTGCCTGTAGCTCTTTATCTAAGGGTGAAACCTTGAGAAATTTCTCCATACCCAGTGATATGTTGACTGCTGTGTTGTGCAGGTCTTGGTGAGGCAATCCTATTCCTGAGATTTCATGGGTGTATCTTCCCTGTCTTATAGAGAAGATAACATCTTGGAGCACATGTTCTAGTCCTCTAGTCTTACCAATCTTTTAGTACCCTCTTGTGTGGTGATTCCTGAGTTTTAGGAATAGGTGCATTAGTAGGTGCTTCAGCTGTGGGTGAGAACACTATGGTCTGTCACTCTCTGCATTTTGACCAGCTTCTAGGCACTCACTAAACAAGAAGTGTATAAGTATATCTCACCAACTTGCCTCCTGTATCACTCCAGCTTGCTCCCCACCCCAGACAAAGGAAGGGACACCAGAAGTTTGGATAGTTGATGGATACTTACACCAGTCACAACACAGGATAGGCACTAAGGGAGGGAAATCCAGTGTTCTCTGCTAACCAGGACACAAGAAACACATACTGTCTTCTACTAAATGCTTCTTGCCTTGCCTCAAGCAGGGGTATAGCCAGAGCCAGGGCCTGATGCTAGAGCAACCCCACATGTGTCTGGGACCTTGCACACAGGGGTGGAGCTAGGATGACTTAAACTTCTTTTCACTTTTTTGAGTATTCACAAAGTATATTTTAGATAAAAAACTAATAAAAATATATTTTTATGCATCACTAACCAACTCTTTTGCTCCACCGAGTTTGGGCAGAAGATTCCCAGCTCCCCTTACTCCTGTTCTCATTACTATTACAGGGAAAAGCTCTTCCAGCACCATCGGACCTGTTTTGCCCCCTAGAAAGGCAGAGAGTTCAGACTCCACCAATACAGACTAATGTCCACAGACACAATATATGTCTTCCAAATGATTTTTTTTAATAAAAGATGACAAGCAGATTGGGGGTCACTATGTGCCAGATGATAGACTTTAAGAGACACCTCAATCAAGGGTGTTAAGTACAATAATTAGGTTGTGTTTACTTAGGGCAATGGTGACACATAATTAGGACTTTCTCATGTAGCCCTTCCTTTTTTTTCTGCATCTTAATGATGCCCCCCATAAATTTACCTTCCAACATTGTTTTCTAAGAAAGATTCTTAACTTTATTATGAATATATTGGGCAATGTTACAATGGGTAGTGCTACCCTAATCCCCATGTTCCTGTAGTAAACTGTATATCTCCATTGAGAAGCATAAACATGATTTACTCTCTCTCGTTCTTTGTCTCTGTCTCTCTCTGTCTCCCTCTCTCTCTCAGTACCTCCTTTTACTATTTTTAACAAATAAATCCACCTTTGTTTTAGCGTTGTTTCATCCTGAAATTAATTTCTTTTTTCAAGCCACAAATCCCAATTTTGCCTGTGCAGCAGTCTCTGCTGTGTGTGTGTGTGTGTGTGTGTGTGTGTGTGTGTGTGTGTGTGCGTGTGTGTGCATGTGTGTTCAACAATCCTACTTTTAAGGAATGTACAAATAACAGCTACTTTAAGATTTCATCTCACCAGTCAAGATGACTACCATCAGGAAAACAAACAATAACCAATGCTGCCATGGATTTAGGCAAAGGGAAGACCTTTCACTTTCAGTGAAGATGTAAGTTGGTACAGCCCCAATGGAAATAGTGCAGAGGTTTTCAAAAAGCTAAAACCAGAAATAGCACATGGTACAGCTCCTAGAATGTATCCCCCAAAACTATATCTGGCCTTATCGATATTGGCACTTCCGTGTTCATCACTGCTCTATTCACAACAGGCAGGAAGTAGAATCATTCTAGCTGTCCACAAATTGATGAAGAATGACAATGTGGTTCAAATACACAATGGATTCCATCCATATGCAAGAAAAGGGGAATTTACGGGATATGGGGATTAAACTAAAAAAAATATATTATTATATCTGGAGTAACTCAACCCCAGAAAGACAGACAGCACAGGTCCTCTCTCTTATGTAGATCCTAGATTTGAATTTTTAGATTTGTGTGCTTAATCCTACAGTGTTTGTAAAGGCCAGAGAAAACAGAGAGGGAACATTGGGTGGAATAGGTCCTCAGAGGGGGGATGGTAATAGTAGAACACATGTGACATGAACATAGAGGAAGGAGATACTGTGGTTGGAAATGTTTAAACAGGGATTGGAGCAGAGGGATGGGGGAGGGTTAACTAAAACTAAGTTATATGGATAAATCCTTATGGAAACCCACTACTTTGTAAGCAAATTAAAAATACAATTAAAATGGAAACTCACTGCTTTTTAAGCTAGTTAAAAATACAATTTTAAAAAGGAGTTTAAACAAAATCATAATGTATGGGTGGATATTCCTTCCCAGAAGGGATGTGTAATCAAAAAAGAAAATCTCAGAGAAGGTGTGGAGTAGACATCTCCCTCTGAGTTATTGGTCAGGATGATCCCAAAGGTTCCCAAAACAACATTGGTACCAGTCCTGGTTTCTCATCAGAACTGGAGGGGCAGACCTTATTGTTGAAGATACAACATGCTTTATTTGTAAGACATACATAAATCAAACTGACCAGAAAACTTACTTCATGCTGGCTAATGTTCATATTGCCAGAAATGCACTGCAGGCTTCTGGAGGATAAATTCAATTGTATTACCCTGGTGAACCCTACATGATACAATACTTGCTTCACAGGAGATACTTCATGCCTGAAACTATGAAATTAGACAAAATCCCATATCTCAAAGGGTCATAGGCCTTAAGGGAGAACCTACTACTATTTTTTCCTCTTTTTTGTTGAATGGACTTGTCAAACTATCCTGTAAGTGTTTGTATATATTGCCAAAGATTAGTGTTGCCCTCAACCTTGACGAGTGAAGCTTCACTCTGCAGTGGTCAGTGGTTAAGGCAGAGACTCATAACAGGTCAAAGTGCCAAGAATAAGTTACTATTGAGATCTCATCCCTGGATGGGATATCTATATCACACTCTCACAATGTTCATGGAGTAATGTGGAAGAGGAGGTAAGAGGAATGTAAGAGCTGGAGGATGCAGAAAGTACTGTGAAATAATATCTCCTGGAGATGCCATGTTCAACCCACTCAAGAACTCCCAGCAGCTGTGTTTACTGGTGTAAGACCTGTACAAGATCAAACAACTCAATGTTCCATCATGGACTGGGGAAGGGATTATAAAGTCTCATGCCTCCCTGAGGAACTGTTGACTGTTACCATCCTACAAGATAGGGGTTGTTTTTTAAGCGATGTAGCTACGGTTAAGTTGTCTATGCTCCAGCAAATAACTCCATACCCATGCTCATGCAAGTGAACCAATTAAACTCAATGGTTTATAAGAAAAAAAAGAGACGTAAAAGGAGGAGGAGGACTTGTTATGCAGAAGTGCTTTGGAAGGAGTGAGAAGGCAACAAAAGTAATGGGATATGGTAAAGATAAAATAAAATAAAAATACACATGGAACCCATGAGATAAATCAACAGTACCTCTGTCAAGCCTGATGACCTGAGTACAATCCTGGAAACCACTTGGAAAAGCAAGAGAATTAACTCCTAAACATTGTCCTCTGGTCTTCACATGCATTCCATGGCATGTGCTTGTGTATACATACATTCACACAATACACACACACACACACACACACACACACACACACACACACACACACACGTAATAAATAAATAAATGTAATAAAAATTAAAATGTGTGAGGAATAGATATTTTTCTGGCATCAAAGAAGGAAGGCAAGCTCACAGGATTTTATATTGTATACCCTCTCCCCCAAAGCATCTGATAATCAGATCTATGGATCAAAACAATGCACTTGATATGGAAAACTAGCTTAAGATAAGCACATCACAGACACCCACAGCTAAATACTGAATGGGACCCAGTTGCAGAGAAGGAGGAGTGATGAGTAAAGGGGTCAAGACCAAGCTGGTGAAACCCACAGAAACAGATGACCTGAACATGGGGAGCTCTTGGTACCCAGACTGATAGCTGGGAAACTAGCATGGGACTCATCCAGACCCCAGGTATGTGGGTGTCAGTGAGTAGACCTCAGAAATCATGGGGCCTTCTGTAGTAGATCAGTGCTTTTCCCTAGTATAGGTGGAATTTGGGAGCCCATTCCACGTAGAGGGATTTTCCCTGAGCCTAGACACACGGGGAAGACTTAGGCCCTATCCCAAAGGATATGATACTGTTAAGGCTCCCTATGGAAGGTTTCACCCTCGCTGGGGAGCAGAAAGGGTATGGGATAGGTAGGGTGTTAGTTGGGGGGTAGTTTAGGAGGGGAGGGAGAGGGAACTGGGATTGACATGTAAAACAATCTTGTTTCTAATTTAAATAAAAATGGGGGAGGAGATAAGCTCCTCAGTTGCCTCTTCCTAACAAATGACTATGCTAGGAAGCTTCTTAGGATAATCTGCTCTTAGGCAGACAATCTTAAGCTGCCTCTGGGGGTCAGGGAGGCAGACTCAATGACATAGAGGTGCAAGGGCAGATAAACTCATTCTTCTCCAGGTAGTGACTGATCCCACTCTGAGAACCTGGGAGAGACCAGAGCACTTACTCTAGCAAGAGCAGGGTGGAATGAACACAGAGATACCCAGTTGAATTGGGTCAGCTCATCCTAGAATCCTGATCTTGATCTCCCTCTGCTCCGACACACTGCTATCCCAGCTATTCAGGCTGTCATCCCAGGTCTACTCCCAGTCATCTCTAGCCCCTGTCCTCACCCCCATTTCAGCCTCCAAGGACTCACTCTCACCTTGGAAGAACACAAGAGAAAAAGCCCCCAGCAACAGCAGAAGGAATATAAACTTGCCCATCTCAGTCTGGGCTGGCAGAGGATACAGCAGAGCAGGTGGCAGCAAGTACCCAGGAGAGATTGGGGTAGATGAGAGCAGGTTGCAGAGTCTGCCCCAAGTTGCTCCCAGGATGTGGTCAGGAGCTTCCTTACACACCTGCCAGTGGGTGTTTTGCCAGTGCCCAGACTCAGGAAAGCATCCCCCAGCAACAACACCTTCAGATATCCACAGGGCAAAGGATATCCTCAGATCCCTCTCATATTCCTCAGTGAGATTGTCCACTTCCTAAGAGAGATCCCTGAGACTGAGGTCAGAACAGGGCCACAGACCTTTTGTTTCTATCAAGTCTTGGCAATGATGAGGTAGCAGAAACAACAGAAGCTGTTCAGTAAGTTCTGTAAACCAGGATATGCCCTCACAGCCATTGTGTGTCATTTATGGGAGATCTTTTGTACTATGTATAGGTCACAGTAGAAACATAGTAAATGGCATCCAGGTAACATATTTGAAAGGACATTGTAGATGCTTGGATTATTTTACAAGGCACAAATAACTTCTGCTAATGGAAAGTCTTAGCCACGTAGCTTCTAAATACCTTTATTAACCAAGTAGGATTTCTCCAAACACAGGCTCAGCTTCTGAACCACACTTAGCTGAAACACTCATTTTCCATACATTTCCTGAGAGCCTAGCGTGTGTCTTCGGCACACAGGACACAAAATTCCAAATGGTCTCCTAATTTTTAAAATTATATTTCTATTGATATTCTCTAAGTTATCTTTGGCTACACCATAATGCTTACAAAGACCCCAACCCCATAGACACTCAGCATGCCTCTACGTCAAGACAGGGGAAGAAGAAAGTACTGGGCAAGTTCACCAGCTGAGCAGACTGGAACTAGGTAGCAGCCCATATGACAGGAGCCGTCTTATGCTCCCTTCGCCATCTTCCCTGTACATGAGCCTTCATGACAGGCCCTTCAGAGAGGGTCACTGTGACTAGTTCATGAACAGTGGGCAGATCAGGAAACCAGTCCTTATTAGTGACTAAGCAAAGGATAAAAGAAATTGATGGTTGGATGGGTGGATGTGTGGATGGATCGGAGGATGGATGGAAGACTGAATGGTGTTCTGTGTATAGAAAGCAATGACTGAAGGCTGGCAGTCAGGGTCACAGATGCACCATACTCTGATAGACTGGTTCACTTCATGTTTTAAAAGCTTGACTAGTATATATGAGAGATCCTTGCCTAGCTTCCCATCATAAAGGGGGCATCCAAGATGCATGGGGGCTAGGTCACAGGATTTTTTTTTTCCATTTTTAAAATTTGAATTAGAAACAAGTTTGTTTTACATGTCAATCCCAGTTTCCTCGCCCTCCCATCCTCCCCTATCACCCCTCCCCAACTAAAACCTCACCTATCACATATCCTTTCTGCTCCACAGGAAGGGTGAGGCCTTCCATAGGGGGTCTTCAGAGTCTGTCATATCCTTTGGGATAGGGCCTAGACCCATCACTGTGTGTCTTGGCTCAGGGAGTATGCCTCTAAGTGGAATGGGCTCCCAAAGTTCATACCTATGCTAGGGATAAGTACTGATCTACTACAGGAGGCCCCATGGATTTCTGAGGTCTCCTCACTGACACCCAAGTTCCTGGAATCTGGATCAGTCCCATGCTGGTTTCCCAGCTATCAGACCAAGGGCTCCCTCTTGTTCAGGTCAGATGTTTCTTTGGGTTTCACCAGCCTGGTCTGGACCCCTTTGCTCATCACCCCTCCTCTGCAACTCGATTCCATTTCAGTTCAGTGATTAGCTGTGGGTGTCTGTTTCTACTTCCACCAACTGTTGGATGAAGGCTATACGATGGTGTATAAGTCAGTCATCAATCTCATTATCAGGTGAGGGCATTTAAGGTAGCCTCTCCTCTGTTGCTTAGAATGTTAGTTGGTGTCATCTTTGTAGGTCTCCAGACATTTCCCTAGTGCCTGATTTCTATTTAAACCTATAATGTCTCCCTCTATTACGGTATCTCTTATCTTGACCCCCTCTATTCTTCTCCCGACTCAACTACATTCAGTTAGATACAAGCTGATTCCCTGTGCTGTATCACCCTATTCACCACTATGTTCTCCATGCCTCTCTACCATTAACAGAAGAATTATGAGTTTGCACAGTTCCTAGGCCTTACTACCCCATTGTAATCATTCTAGGAAAGAGGCAAAGAAAGGCAAGGCAAGGAAAACAGGACTAGCTAAATTAGTGTCATTCCTAATGAACATATTTGTCCCTGTGAGGCATCAATTTGCTAAACTGCTCTTAGTTTTACATTCTTAATGTACTATGACCAGATACCAAAGTGTTTGCTCTCAGGCAGGGGCTACATATAGGCTTGATAACATGGAAAGAGAAGTTGAAACAAGAAAAACAATGATCAAGGTAAAATTTCTTGAGGAAATTTATGGTTGTCAAATATGATAGTATTTTCTAAGAAGAGAATGGTGGATCTCCTTACATGGGTATTTGCATGATAAATTTACCAAATCCTATCAATGATGCTCCCAGACGCTCCTAAAGTTAGCTGAGATCTAATTATTCATATTGATGTCTTAAGTCTAAACCTAATTACCAATAAAGCCTCCCTTTCCTCCTACAAAGAATCCCTGACTTTAGTGTATTGCATGGCCAGCCCACTTGGAGGCAACCAGACAAAATTTCCCCCGGAATAAAGGAAGTTCCTTCTCTGACCATTCCAGATAGTGGGTGGCCAGAACCACCACAGCTTCCAGGCCCACGCTACCCATATCAGATCTTCCAGTGATGAGCTTTGGCTGAGACCTAACAAGGTTAACTGTCCTGGCCAGAGCACAGAACTTTCTCGACTCATTTAAGGTTGAAGCCTCATTCTAGCATTTTCATTTCCTGAGATAACTAAGTTGTTGAGAATGAACCATAAATGGGTTAAGCCCATTTCATGAAGTAAATTAAATTTTGGAGACGTGTGTGTGTGTGTGTGTGAGTGTGTGTGTGTGTGTGTGTGTGTGTGTGTTTGTGGTTGTGTGTGTGTTTCAGTGCTGGTGATAAACAGGTTTGAAAAATACTAAAGCACTAATAAGCCACAACCCCAAACACACAGTGAGTTTGCCTAATGCCCAGTCCTACCATACAATCTCCTCTCAAAGAAGAGAAGCTCTACCCTGACACCTGCTGGTATGGTCCAGGACAAGTCCAAAGCTTCAAAACAGGGACACTGTGTCCTCAGAGGATGAGCTGACCGTACAACTTGTTTGGCATGAGTTGTCAGATTATCCCAGTAAACTGGTATCCATTTATGAGGTGTTCTCACAGGGATTTTTTTTTTTTTATTCACAGAGTATATTCTGGATGGAGACTTGCTTAGCCTGGAACATGAGGCAAAAATCCAGTTACAAACCATCAAGATCAGGCCTTCAAAGCTCTCCTATCTGGCTCCCTCTATCCCATTGCCAACATAATGCACTGTTTTATTTCCACCACCATGGGTGGATGGCCAAACCCAGCCAAACAAATCTTCTCCATGCTTTTTTCCTGTATCCTTTTGCCTGTGGCTGTTCAGAAGCCAGGATTTTCATTGCTCAGTTCACAGGAAGGATTAGCCATGGGTGTGATGCACACAGACTATCCTGAGTCTTTGTTCATATTTCTGAGATGACAATTATATAAGGATTCGTCCCAGGGTAAGGACAAGCAGTATACCTTCTCTTTATCTCTTTGCTATCACTTCCCAGACCCGAGACCCACTCCACAGACAGACAGGAAAGACCATTCTGAGAGCATCCTCAGGGGCTGACTTGATGAAGAGTCACCACAGCCCTTACCTGATTCTCAAAGGGGGTCACAGTGTTCCCATCCTACTGCAGGACCAGTAGTAGACCAGAGTGCCAGTGTCTAAATACCATTATAAACCAAGTTCTGTTCCCCTAAGGAATTGGCCACAGGGAAGTCCAGTTGCCTCTGTGCTTGCTACTAGACTCTATACTTTGCAGAATATACAATAAAGCATTGCTGTCTAAGTCTATTATGTTTTGTGAGTTGGACAGACAGCAGGAACCTGAATTACAATACTGTACTCTATAACACAACAGGTTTTCATTAAGCTCATTAGGGAAGTGGCCCAAGATAAGCAAAATAGACTAAAATGCTCCCAATGAATTTTGAAGGTTTTTGGAAAAATTTGTAATTGGCTAAAGGGACTGGGTAGATCTTCATCATTGGGGGGATTTTATTTTATTTTTCCCTTTCTAAGGTATATGTGGCCACTTTTGTTATTAATTTTAAGAAGATTTTGAACTACATGATATAAACTTTTCATTGAGAAGTTAATGTAGTTTAATGTCCTTGAGACCACTAGTGTTTTATGCAAATTTATTGATGAATTCTTTCAATTTCAAAGGTGGTAGAAGCCACAGTTATTTTAGCAGTGAAACAGTTGCTCCAAACTTTGGACCTAAAGTGGGGAGGTAACTTTGAGGCAGAAGCTCTGAAGACTGTGTTGATGGAGGCTAATACTCTGGCAAATGAAACCAGGATGGCTACTGCCATTCAAGCCTAATTTGCAGCAGCAGTAGGTATGGCAATGGTGTGGGGAACTGACGATTTTGGAGAGCCAGAGTAGTGAGGGGGAAACCACAGGGTACGGCAGACAAGTGACTTTAATTGAGGAGGGTGGTGAGCAGGATCACTATAAAGAAGAAATGAGCTAGACAATTCCATGTATTGGCCAAAATAAGGACTGTGCTTGTCACTAGCTGAATAGTAGTTTATTTTGGCTTCTGTTCTGTGGAAAGGCTTGGGTATTCCAACAGAGGACTTTAGAGAAAGTTTCTATTTGATTGCTAAACCTAAGATTCTGGTCATGGTACTGGATACATGCACCTGTTCCTAAAATATGACATCCTATGAACCAGGAAGAGGGCCCTTGACAGGTAACATTGTCAGGGTTTTTTTTTTTTTTGATCTTATACTTTGTAGCTTTAGAATTTGTAGAACTAGTCTTCCATTGTTTAAAAAATATCACATAATTTATGCCATTTTGTCACAGCAGTCTGAGAGACTTAATATGGTATTTTAAGTAAGTTGTTTCCAAACTATTTTTAAATGTTTGGGCTGGAGAGATAGCTTAGTGGGCAAAAGTGCCTGCTGTGCAAGGATGAGGACCCAAGCTGTGACCCCAGCACCAATGTAAAAGGCCAGGAAAAGTGCAATGTGTTTGTGTCATAGTTTGGCCAGTATTCACCTCGATCATTAAAAGGTGCAAAACTCATGCCTCAAAGTTAACTCCCTTCCTAGGTCCAAACTTTGTAGATCATCTGTTGTTATTGCTAAAAATCACTGTAGCCTCTACCACCCATAAACTCATATTTACCCTATTAAATACATTGCTGTGGACCCTGCTGCCACCAAAGCCACCATGACAAATAAACTTTCCTCTACAGGGGCATTGTGGAAGACAGACGGGTGGATCTCTGGGTTTTGGTGGCTGATAGCCTAACTCTATGTCCAATGAGAGGAATAAGGTTTAAAGTGATGAAACAGGACATCTAATATCTTCATCCAGCCTTTTCACTTGAATATAGGCATGAACAACTGCACACACATGTGTTTATTTGCCAACACACACATACACACAAATAAATAAATAAATAAATAAATAAATAAATAAACAAATAAAGGTTTTCATGTGATTTAATAGTGAAAAGCTCGTTTAATCAACTTTAAATTATGAAAATATTTCTATTTACTTTGAAAATGTCACACAAACATGTTTTCATTTACTTCATTTTCTTTCATCCCACTGCCTTCTCTTGTCTCCCCCCCCCATTCCTGTTACCCTCACTTGTCATCTGGTTCCCCTCTTACTTTTAGTTCCTTTCTTGGGTGCTTGAAGGTCTTATATTGTATTAATTAACAATGAACTACAAATCTTTAAGTGATGTACTGTATGTCTGACTTAACATATACCAGACTATACAAATGGTAGTGTGGATAGTAACAGAGAGAGAGTTTGCTGTGTGAAGTAATGGCATGCTCCACACTGAAGAATGGGGGTATTGAAACTGTTTTCAGTGGTACAGTATCTAACAGTCAGTGTCATTCCACACTTTACTATCAAAGTCCCTGCAAGCACCAACCATAGGAGCTGTTTGCATATCCCTCTTATTTATAGAGACAGAAGACTTACCCATGGCTCTATATTAGATCTATTAACTGATACACATCGTAACAATGTGCAAAGTAATAAATCACTTATTAATTTCAGAGATCAATACTTAAGTGATCTAAAAACCATTCCTGAGCATATACACCTGCCTTACATCCACATTGAGCTTTGTAATACTCATCCAGGTCCTAGGAAGGGTCAAACTAAAGCCCAGGGCATGACAGGTCTCGTTATTGACTTACCTCTCAATTGGTATCATTCATAAATTTGTTGTAGTATGTTCAGCCTAATCAAGAGGGGGTTGTTTAAGTGCACCCCATTGTGGCCATTTCCCATTTTATTCCTCACCTACTCCATCCCCATACTGCTAAACACAGAAAGATAGACCAAGAGTTTGGAGAAACTATGTTTATTCCCAAGGAGACCAGTCATATCCCAGAATCAGGGCATAGCACCTAGGTGAGGGGAACCCAGTGATATTTGCTTACCTAGGACACTGCAAACAAATGTTCCCTTGCTCCCTTCAGATCAGTGCACAGGCAGAGCCAGGGTCTGATATAGGAGCCACTTTGCATGCAGGACATTAGTGTCTGGAACTTGGGCACAATGCTCTGCTCTGCTGTCTTGGGGAAATGGAGGTTTAGGGAGACAATTACTGGCTTTCTCCAGCTCCTCTTCCAAAGGATCTACTTTGGGGCAAAAACTGGGAGGTGAGTTTCAACAAAATCTAAGCCAGTCTGAATAAATGCAAACACTGAGGCCTTGCCTATAGCCTTTACTCAAGCCCTCCAAGGCCAGTTGGCATGTAATATATGCAGTTTATGTACAACCCTATGAAGTTATATTTATTCCATAAAGATGTAGTTGTTAATATGTGTGCCTACATGGTTGCATAATTATGATTATGAAGAGAGACACATTTCACCAAATTAGAGCAATGATTAGGGTTGTTTTTAGTACAGTGTCATTTCACACACTTTGATTTATCAAAAACTTCAAAATTCTCTAGTGATTTCACTGGTATTTTCCACCATTTCCTCTCTTGTTAAGAGCTAGTGCTATCATGATCTATTCACCTCAAATAATGACCCAACTATGATTGATGCTAACTGAACTCCACACCAGATTTCACCAGTGTCTTGCCTGCTATCCTTTTTCTCTCTAGGATCCCCCTTTCTTTTCTTTACTGTGCCTTCTCATTCTATTCCAGGCTGTAACAGTTCTTCAGACTTCCCTGTAGTTTGTGATTTGATAATTTTGAGAGACATGGAACTGGGACTTTTCACAATGTTTTTAGATTTTGGTTCATCTCGTGCTTGGTAATTATAGTTACAGAGGACAGGGAGGACACAGTGTTGAAGTGTCATTCATACCATAGTAAAAGTGTTCTACCCACCCCATGAACCTTTGCAATCTTGATCATCAGCCTAATGTAATATTTACTGGCTATTTCACTGGATTTCGGTTCAAATCAACTTACTAGTTGGGTAACCCATTGTGTCGGTTTTCATAGATATGTTAACTCATTTACATTGCTCAAATACTTTACAAGGTCTAGGATTTAGAATGGCCACGTGACCATAGACTAATAGTTGAAAAAAATTTCTCACTAAAACTGTCTGCATCTCAGGGACCTATCCATGATTGATTGAGGTGGTCAGGTATAAGGAAACCCACCTTTACTTTGGTTCATAATCACTGATATGTTTATTGTTGTTGATTTACCAGATTTTAAAAATGAACTCTGGCCACTTTAGGCATTCTCTACAGTAGCCTTTTAAAGGCCCATTCCATCAGTTCCAGTTTGAAATGGAAAACAAAAACTAATGAAAAAAGTATAAACTTGAGCTTGGCTGTTGGTCACTGTATCTGCTTTCATCAGTTACTGGATGTAGGTTCTATGATGACAATTAGGGAGGCCACCAATCTGATTACAGGAGAAGGCTGGTTCAGGCACCCTCTCCACTATTGCTATGAGTCTTAGCTGTGGTCATCCTTGTGGATTCCTGGGAATTTCTCTAGCACCAGGTTTCCCCATAATGGCTCCATGTATCAAGATATCTCTCCCTCTCTGTCCTCCCCCAATTTCCCCATCCCTTTCCATCATGCTCTCAACACTCCTTGCCAGTTTAACCAGGAGATCTTATCTATTTTACCTTCCTAGGTTGATCCATGTGTATCACTGGGTTAAGCTCCTGGAGTCCAGTGGAAGAGAGGGAAGAGGGACTATGTGAGCAAAGGGGGTCAAGATAATGGTGGGGACACCCACAGAGACAGCTGACCTGAGCTAGTGGGAGCACATGGATACTGGACTGACAGCTGGGAGCCTTCATGGGACTGAACTAGGCCTTTTGTGCATGGGTGACAGTTGTGTGACTTGGTCTTTTTGTGGGGTCCCTGGAAGTGGCACCAGGATTTATCCCTGGTGCATGAACTGGATTTTTGGAGCCCATTTCCTATGGTGGGATACCTTGCTCAGCCTTGATGCAGAGGGGAGGGACTTCATCCAGCCTTAATTTGATATTCCAGGCTTAGTTGACTCTCCATGGGAGGCCTTACCCTCTCTGAGGAGTAGATAGGGGTGGAGGGGGAGAAGTTCAGGGGCAGGAGGAGGAAAAATAGTGGGAACAGTGGTTGGTATATAAAATGAATAAAAAATTTAAAATAAAAAGGAAAAACAAAAGAAAAAGAAAAAAGTGTAAACTTGATAACCTAGAATGTAAAACTGGATTTGCAGATTTTTCTCATTTATTTAAAAAAGAAATTCAACTCAAAAGAAGCAAGCAAAATGAATTTATTTCTATTAGAAACACAAAATACTCTCCTTCATTTAAAATTATACATAAGAAATATGTGGTTGAATGTTATAATATGACATACTAGCTGATGGCAGAAGTACTTCTGTGTATGTTTATCTTATTGATTGTTGACTAAAGCTCTGTTTGGCCAATGAAACAGCAAGTTAGACAGGACTAGGAGTCAAAGAGGATTTTGGGAAATGAAGTAGAAAAATGATGTTCCAGGCAGGAAATGACATAACAAGGAGACTCATGTTTAAGGGAGGAGAAACAGGAAGTGTCCTTTTCCCCTCCATTCCTCCTCCAGTGGTGTCACATGAGCCACTGGCAAGTGAGGGTGCAGCGAAAGGCATCCTCTAAAGATAAGTCCTATAAATTACATAGATTTAAGACAATTAAGACTGAGCTAACAAAGGAGAATCCTAGTCATTGGCCAAGCAGCTTTGTACCTAATTTGTCTCTGCATTATTTTGTCCATCCACACGGTGGGCAGAACTCCTGAGGCTACCTGAGACCACACACATGGCTGTGGGGTTCAGGCGGCTTTTGGCGGAAAGATTTATCATAACAACTAGCAATATTCTTCACATTTGAATTGCCTCTTGTATAGAAAGGAGAATGAAGAAATAATTCAGAACAATGAGAAGTTAACACAAAGAAAAAAGCCAAACAAGCAGGAACACCCATATATTAGGAATATAAGCACATTTTAAAATGTTAAAAAGCACATTTAAAGAGCAGGAAGATGGCAGTAGAGGACTCTAGAGGGAGGTTCAGAGAAATACTTTACACTAAAGTGAGAAATGAAGACATTTGGACTTGAAAGCATTAAGTTCAGTCTTCTTTAAGGAGAGAGGAAAATGAGAGAGAGAGAGAGAGAGAGAGAGAGAGAGAGAGAGAGAGAGAGAGAGAGAGAGAGATTTTCTAAATTCTTTCTATTTTTTCAAAGAGTTGAATAAGTCATTGTCTCCCTGGCAACAGCACTCTCATTAGTCAGTGCCATGGTTTCATCACAATTCTCCACTGAGCCTGTCTGATAATAACCTTCAAGATGTACCAGAAAACAGAGAAGCATTGCCTTCTGGTACTCTTCCAACCTCTCCAACCCTTATGCATCAATCTTCTGTGGTGGGACCTGCACCCACTCTATTGTATGTTTGTCCCTGTCTGCTGTGACCAATGCAGCCTTGTCCTTGCTCTAATCATTGACTACCCTAGATCTCATAGCTTAACTGTCAGGAAGTCCTAGCTATGTTTTCAAAGTTGTTATTCTCAACTTGCCTTGATTTCTTCCTGAATTTTAGGACATCTCTATCCATTGCTTATGTTTTCCTGAGTTTTTCTACAAAGCCCTGTAACTCTTACAGTAAAGGGAGTCCACCACATTGGCAGACTCTCAACAGTCATTTCTTTTTCCTTTCTTTCTTTCTTTCTTTCTTTCTTTCTTTCTTTCTTTCTTTCTTTCTTTCTTTCTTCCCTTCCTTCCTTTCTTCCTTTCCAGTTTTTCAAGACAATGTTTCTCTATATTGCTTTGGAGGCTGTCCTGGAACTAGCTCTTGTGCACCAGACTGGTGTTGAACTCACAGATCCGCCTGCCTCTGCCTCCTGAGTGATGAGATTAAAGCCGTGTGCCATCACTGCCTGGCTCAACAGTCATGTCTAAGTCAGTGGGACTAGCAGCCAGGAAGCTCCACAGTCAGAGTACTCAGTGACTGTTCCGGATAGATAAAGGGAAGACAAGCAAGACTGGTGGTAATATTCACATGGGAATAAAGAAGCAAGAGGAAACAAGGGTGAATGGAGAGGTTGGCATCTAATGTTGGGTAAGAATGAGTCAGTATCCAGAATAGAGTAAAAGAAGGATGCTTAGAAGCTATATGAGTTGCCCCATCCACAACAGAGCATTCAGGAGACCCAGCAGGCACACAAGGGATACTAAAGCAGGTAAAGGAATTGGAGATCAGTTAACATACTTGTGTGCTATTTTTCCTTCATATCTATTACAGAAATCTTGACTTTGGCAACAAAAGCTTGACATTTTCAGGTGAAAATAACTCTCTTCTGAAGCCTTACATGGTTTAGAGCACTTCAATACTGTGTGGTTGTAGAAAAATCTACCTGGAAAGAACATTGATATTTAGTGTCATAAGACAGTCCTTGAAATTCAGTGCATCAGAGTCTTTGCTACTCTGCTCTTCCACAAGAAACACCATTTCCTTGCAAGGTCCTCTGTGGTTCCCTGTAAGCATTACCTCTTTGACTGAAAAGGTAGACATCCCTGGTTGTTCATGTGCCACCTTCCTCCCTGGTACACTTACCCTCGCCATCTACACATCTGCTATTCATAAACATGTTGCAGGCCATGCATATTCTTTCTTCAGCTAGGGAGGAAAAAAAACAGACATGGGATAACTAGCCTAGGACCAACACTGATGAGAACATTTAAGGGACAAAGCATTACTATAAAAAATTCTCATAACCTAGGACTGAAAATAGGTTTGGATTGCTTCCATTGGACTTTAAGATTGTGCAAGTCATTTGATCTGTGGGTGTGAATTCCATAAATCATAAAGATGCTTTTGTACTTTTAGTAGGTCAAGTTGTGATATGTTAATTATTTCACATAAAAATCTGATTTTTTTTGCTGGTGCTAACTTAATTTATTCTTTTATTCTTTTATTTTATTTTATTTTATTAGTTCAAATTAGAAACAAGCTTGCTTCAGATGACAATCCCTTCTCCCTCTCCCACCTCTCCTCTCCAACATCCCACCTGCCCCTAGCCATCCCCCCTCCACTCCCCAGGCAGGGTAAGGCCCTCATAAGGGGCTCCCCAAAGTCTACCACATCATCCTGGTCCAGTCCTAGGCCCTTCCCAGGTCTCTTGACCTGTGTCCAGGTCAAGAGAGCATCCCTTCCCAAGGGATGGGCTCTCAAAATCCCTTCTTTTTTTAAGACCTTACATAATTAATACAGTGTGTTACCCCTGTACAAATGGAAAAAAATTAACTTCAACATTTCTAGACCAATATCGCTGTTAATTTTTGTACAATGCCAACTCAACACGGTAAACTAGGATACTTTTTTCCAAAGTTGACAGCACAGCTAAAGTTTCCAAAAATTCAAATTATATATGTATATATATATATATATATATATATATATATATAATAATGGCAGTATGTTATGCATCAATAGCAGCAACAGCTTTTCCAGGTTCTGCAGTCATTTGAACAAAATTGTAGAGACATCCAGAACTCTCCATTAAAAAAAAAGAAGTAAAAAACAATATTCCTGAACACAGCACAGTTCTGTTACTCTTGTGGTACCTGGCACCATTTTTTTTTTATTTTTTCTTTTTTTAAATTAGCTTCTCAGTCATCATCTGGAAGGAAAACATTCTGAGCAACATCATTAAAAACTGCTCTGATAAAGCACGGTCATTACTATGTATCATAAAGCAGGTCCACATATGAGTGAGTACATATCATGTTTGTCTTTTTGTGATTGGGTTACCACGCTCAGAATGATTTCTATGAGTCCCCTCCATTTTCCTGCAAATTTCAAGATTCCATTGTTTTTTTTTTTTCTTCTGCTGAGTAGTACTCCATTGTGTAAATGTACCACATTTTCTGTATCCATTCTTCAGTTGAGGGGCATCTAGGCTGCTTCCAGTTTCTGCTATTACAAATAACCATGCTATGAACACGGTTGAGCAGATGTCCTTGTTATATGAATGTGCTTCTTTGGGGTATATGCCTAGGAGTGGAATTGCTGGATCTTGTGGTAGACTCATTCCCATTTTCTTGATGAGTTGCTGATTTCCAAAGTGGCTGTACAAGTTGGCACTCCCACCAGCAGTGGAGGAGTGTTCCTCTTTCTCTGCATCCTCTCCAGCATAAACTGTCATTGGTATTTTTGATTTTAGCCATTCTGACAGGAGTAAGATGGTATCTCAGAGTTGTTTTGATTTGCATTTCCCTGATGGCTAAGGATGTTGAACACTTTCTTATGTGTCTTTCAGCCATTTTAGATTCCTCTATTGAGAATTGTCTATTTAGTTCTGTACCCCATTTTTTAACTGGATTGTTTGGTGTTTTGAGAATAGCTTCCTGAGTTCTTTGTATATTTTGGAGATCAGCCCTCTGTCAGATGTGGTGTTGGTGAATATCTTTTCCCAGTCTGTGGGCTGTCATTTTGTCTTGCTGACTATGTCCTTTGCCTTACAGAAACTTCTCAGTTTCTGGAGGTCCTGTTTATTAATTGTTGATCTCAGTGTCTGTGCTACTGGTGTTATGGTCAGGAAGCGGTCTCCTGTACCTATTAATTCAAGGGTATTTCCCACTTTATCTTCTAGCCTTTCGCCCTGCACAAAACTTTAGTCAAAAATCTGCTTTTTAAAGAAGGAATCAATAGAGTTGAAAAGATGATCAGTGGTACTGATCCTGCAGAGGATCTGAGTTTGGTTCTAGGCACTCAGATAAGGTTGCTTACAATTGCCTATGACTCTAGTCCCAAAGGCTTCACCATCTTCTTCTGGACTCTGGACATACCTCCACTCATATGCACAAATGCACATGCATACTCACACACATACATACAATTCAAAAAAGCTAAAAAAATAAAGCTAAAACTGTGATTTTTGTGACAGCTGAACAAGCCAAGGAGGTAAGATATGAGATGTGATTGGACAAATCAAATTCACATCTCACACTTGTACAACATTCAGAAACTTAAATTTTATTCCTTAAAGCCTATCTAAAGCACCCTGGTACCAGTTTTGTTCAATACTAAGTGCTTTGTAATGACTAGCAAGATGGCTTACCCAGTAAAGGCAATTGCTACAAAGTCTGACAAACAAACAGAGTTTGATATCTGGAACTTACATGGTAGAAGGAAAGAACTGATTCCCACAAGCTCTTCTTTGACATCCACTCGTGCACTGTAACATACTGCCCTCAATCCAACACAGAGATAAAATATAAACAAACAATAAACAGCATTTTAAAAAGATGGTTAATGACAAGCTGCTCCGGGGGCCTCTTCCCAATAGATGACTGTGTTGTGTGGCTTCTACAGACAGTCATGAAATCCATTGGCTGCCATTTGTAGACTGGTAGGCAGATTTGAAGACATAGAAGTACAAGGACACACAAAGTCATTTTTTCCCAGGCAGTGACTGATCCCACTCTGAGAACCTGGGAGAGACCTCACCTCTTACTCTAGCAAGAGCAGAGTGGAATGAACACAAAGATCCCCAGTTGTATTGGGTCAGCTCATCCCAGAATCCTGACTTTGATCTCCCTCAGCTCTCACACACTGCTATCCCAGTTGTTCAGGCCATCATCCCAGGTCTACTCCCAGTCATCTTCAGCCCCTGTCCTCACCCCCATTTTAGCCTCCAAGGACTCACTCTCACCTTGGAAGAACACAAGAGAAAAAGCCCCCAGCAGCAGCAGCAGAATGAATATGAACTTGCCCATCTCAGTCTGGGCTGGCAGAGGATGCAGCAGAGCAGCTTACAGCAAGTACCCAGGAGAGATTGGGGTAGATGAGAGCAGGTTGCAGAGTCTGCCCTGAGTTGCTCCCAGGATGTGGTCAGTAGCTTCCTTATGCTCCTGCCAATGGGTATTTTGCCAGTGCCCAGACTCAGGAAAGCATCCCCCAGAACCAGCTCCTTGAGATCTCCACAGGGCAAAGGATATCCCTAGATTCCTCTCATATTCCTTCATGGGATTGTCCACTTCCTAAGTGAGATCCCTGAGACTGAGCTCAGAGCAGGACCACAGACCTTCCTTCCATGGTTGGCAATGGCCTGAATAGCCATTACAACAGAACGCTGTATATGCTCTGTACTCCAAGATCTGCATTCATTACACCATGTTTTACTCTTCAATCAATAAGAGAAATATATGTACAGAAGGACAGCCACCATAATAAAATTATATATAACAGTTATCAAGTATGCATTATAATTACAAATTAGTCCATTACATTTAGCAAGATTTAAAGAAAATATTCTATCATCTATCCTATCTTTGTGAGTATAAAGTCTTGTATGCAACTTATCTTTTATCGTAACTAATGAAACCATAACCATAACTATCTATCTTCAGTTCCATCAAAGGCCACATCTGTAAAATCTAGAATTGACAGAGATATCTCACTCAAAGTTCCTCTGGATTGTTGGAGCATCCATCTTCAGCCCATACGCCATAGTGTGTCTGGCAGAATTCTCAGCAAAGCATGAAATTGGAAACTGTCCCACCTGTATTGGCAGTATGTCCATTATTTTTCTGTGTCCTGAAGAATGCTGGTAGACTCTTCCATGAAGTAGGAACCCTTCAGGGCTGTCCTATCTTGTCTTTTCAAATTCAGCAGTCACTTTACTGTGGGTCCTGTATATCCAATTTGGACAGCATACAGTCAAACAGTCCAGGCAATAGCAGTTTCTTGCCTAAATGGCTAGCTTTGCCATGTCAAAGGCAAATTCCATAATCAGTTTCTTGGATGTCCATCTTCCTCTGCGAATTACTTGGCATTGCCAGGAGCAATTGTGTTTCACTGTCATGAAAACCCTAAACCTCTTTAAATGTCATATTCTGCAAGTGTTTAAGAGATTTGAAGACTATCACAAATTTATCACTGTATATCTAGAAAACCTAGCAAAACTATAAGTTTTGACTATTATAGATGACTATATGTAATCTGTATTTAATTATATATTACATTTTAACATGAGCTATATAAACACAATATCTAAATAGAAGAAATATACATACCACTAAATTGAGCTTAAATTTATATCAATAAGCCAGAATCCATGCCAATATAAAATATTCATTTCTATATCATAAACCCACTTTTTCTTTAGAAAGAGATTGGCTGTGGTCATTAACCATTTATAACCAACCCCATTTAATGAAAAGGCAAAAACAAACATTATAAACAATATTTGGGAATTTGGGCATAGTTCTCTCCAAACTGCTTCCTGCAGTATGGGGCCACTGTTTTAAAAGGCTCTGCTAACAATTGAATGGTGTGTACAAGCAGCTGTCAGTGGCAGTGACCACATCTCCAAGCTGGCAGCATGCTGCTTGATGGCTGAATAGACCAAAGCAGTGAGTACAACTCGAGGTGCTGGCGGTAAACCCACCTGCAACATGTTGGAAAACTAGCAGCTAAAACACCCACTTTAATCCTAGCAATGCTGTTTAGCAGGTAAAAGACTTGTGACCAGAAAATGATAGAGATATATAGTAAAGACAGACTCAGGTGAAGAAAAACCTCTAAAGGGTTTCCAGTGTGTTTAAAAATATACGTAGGCTTGTGAAAGAAAAGAAAAAGGATAATATATACATTTAAAAGAATATATATATATACATATATATATATATATATATATTAGAGTAGCTGGGCAGTGGTGGCACACACCTTTAATCCCAGCACTTGGGAGGCAGAGAGAAGCAGATCACTGTGATTTCAAGGCTAGCCTGGTCTACAGAGTGAATTCCAGGACAGGCAAATGTACACAGAAAAACCATGTCTCAAAAAATAAAAAATAAAAAAACAGAAAAAAGAGAGTAAAAGAAATAGAGTATTTAAAAAAGCCACATAAAGATGGAAAATACACAGAGATGTATGTGTATCAAAAACAGCTGAGGTGATGCATCCTTGCAGACTACAGCCGGGATTTTTGCCAGGTTTCTGTGTTTTTTCAAGATCCCTATGAATCATCCTTAAAGCCCAGAAGTTTACTCTATTTCTGGTGTTTTCACATCTGGGTTAATGATTTCAAAGTCTCTTTAAGTTCTCTGTATTTGTGAGGATTCTGGATAAATGCCCATCTTGTAACAAACTGGCCAGACATGGAGAATGTGATGATGCCCTCAGCAGTGCATCTGGCTTTCTTCCTGAAGCTTTTTTTGTGCCCCTCTCACCTGGAATGGCCTTGATTCTCAGTGTGTGTCTTAACCATTGAGAGGGACAATTTCTAAGTTCTCAAAGGTATCTTCCCAGCTCTCCTCCATCATTCTTAGTAGGACAGGAAGCTTTCCTGGGTTATTGTCCTGGGGGAAGTAACTAGTGAAACAGATTCTAGTGACAGAGTGCCCTTTGATTCTCTTTCTAGCTGAATCAGTGACAATATACTATCTGTTTCCCAAACTGAGAATGGTCCCAGTGTATGCAGAAAGTTCAGAGATCACTTGGAAATGAGAACAAAGGAAGAGCGATGGCCCGACCCATTCATCTGGACCTGGTCCCCACTTAACCCTTGTAGGCTCACATGTTCCTGTACCAGCTGCCAGTCTTCTCTGGACTCAATGTTCATGTGTGTTAGTGCTTAGCCTATGTTAGACACTATGTTTAGAACATTCTTGTCTCTCAGACTGATGGGTTTTGATTTAGTCTTTGAGTTAACTATCTGTATCTAGTTGATGTTCACCTAATGGATCCAAGTAAATAGAGTAACAGCTTTGTCCATGTACCCAGGGTCAAATGTATCATTTTTATTTATTTAGACATCCTGACCACGGTTTCCCTCCCCCATTTCCTCCCTGTCCCTCCCCCCCTGCCGTCAAGTCCCTTTTTCACCCTCATCATTTCTTTATTCAGGCACTTAATTGTACTGAAGCATGATGATTCATCTTGATGTTATTAGCTACATGGTCTAGTTTCCATAACCTACATAACTATGCATTTCTTCTATGTTTTCTACTAGGAATCTTGCAGTTTCAGCTCCCCACATGTTGGTCTTTAATCCTTTCATTCATTAGCAATTTTTATTCATTTACAAGTAGAAATACAGGAGATTTTAAGTTTGTGTGCTGTTACTGTTCTTTGAAGATACTGTCTTCTCTTTTTTGCTTTTCTCTTTCTTTGTTTTCTCCTGTGTGTGTGTGTGTGTGTGTGTGTGTGTGTGTGTGTGTGTGTGTACATGTGGAGGACCAAGACTGACTTTGAGGATCTTCCTCAGTTACTTCTCACCTTGTTAATTGAGATAGGGTCTCTCAATTGAACCCAGGGTTAATGACTCTGCTAGTCAAGCTAGCCTGTTTGCCCTGGATTCTCTGTGTCCACCATAAGAGCTCTGGTTGGAATTATAGGCAGGCTACCATGAAATCTCAGAATTTCTACAAGTACTGGGGTCTGAACTCACTACTCAGGCTTGTGCTGCAGGTAATTTCTCCACTGAGCCCACCCTCAGGGCTCCACTTGTCTTGAAAGACCCCCGCCCTTTGCTTTTTCTTTTAAGTTTGCCTCCTCCTCTGGTTGGCAGCTGGCAGGACGCGCAGCAAATACATCCTCCCCTGCACTCCCCGACCCTTGATCCCCACTGCTGCCGGCTCCCACTTCCCCGCTGCCGTGCAAGGCCGGCCCCCGCCTGATCGCTCTGTCCCAAGGTCAGTCATCTGGACGCGGCAGAAGATAAAGGCCCTTTCGCCTGACTACTAGACCTGGAGAAAATGCTGATTTGATGCTTTTCGCTTCTGTACTGTGTCGTTTCCCCTATAAAAGGACCCCCCTTCCGGGGCTCGGGGCTTGGCCTAACAGAAGCTAAGCTCCCGGGTACCCAGGCCACTAATAAAGCCTCTTGCTTTTTGCATCCAAGTTCGTGGACTCGCTGATTCCTGGGTGTGGGTCTCCTTCTACGAAAGTACCACTTCGCGGGTCTTTCAGTCTGATGCCTCAGGGCATCCACAAGACTTGAAAACTGTGTCTGTTTTCATGCCAGCTAGAGTACTTCCATCCAAGGTCTGGTTTAAGGCAAGAATGCCCATGCAGCTTTCAGTTACTTTTTGCTGATGATAATGTTAACTGTGGGCTTACTTTCATAAATGGATTTCTTTAACCAAGTTGAATATATCAGTTGGATTTCATATTTTAGTCTGCTAGTGTAATATAATACATTGATTGATATGCATTGTTGAGTTAGTCTCATACGCCAGGGACGAATGCCATGCATTCACAATGGATAGTCTTTTGGATGCATTGATGAATTAACCTCCTACAGATCTGACTAAGTATAATAATTTAAAAGGGAACATTAAGGGGCTAGCAGTTAGTTCAGCAGTTAGCAGTGCTTGGTCTCTTCAGAGGAACAGAGTTCAGTTCCCAGCATACACAATCAGTTGGCTAACATCTACCTGTAACCTCAGCTCCAGTGGACCTGGCACACTATACTGGCCTCCTCATGAATTCCCATATACATGGCATACACTTACATAGATACATCTACATGCACATAAATTTAAAAAAAAAACTTATTTTTTAAAAGGGAGAATTAAAGTGTCTAGTTACCATTGGAGTTTCCCAGATGGCTGTAGAGTAGCCATTAATATTCATCCTTTGTTTTGAGTTGGAGATTATTCTTGTATGAAATATTCAAAGAATAAAGAAAAGCATTATTTAAAAATCTAAAAAATAAAAGAATCGTACCATATAAATCTAGAACTGATTGTATATTAAGAGAAACCAACTCTCTTCCTGCTTCTTTACTGTAGACAGTCCATCCTTAAAATGAGACATGCAATTTAGAAACAACATGAAATTCCTGTTACAGAAGAGTACAGGTAGGCCCTAATTGGGGACACCTGACTCCAGAGATCTGCTGTAGAGATTCGAATTCGGCCGACAGTCTCCAGCACATCCAGAGACTGCCAAGGCCCCAGTAACAGTCCCGCCTCCATCCACTGGCCCAGGAGAAGAGGACAGACATCAGAATATTGAAACTGTTTGCATCTACCAGAAGGGAACCTTGGTCCAGGACCCACCAGGAGAGGAAGTGACTCCCGCTACACTCACCAGAAGAAAGAATGGGAAGAAGACAATATAAAAGCACATTTAATAACAGAAAATCCAATATGACACCACTGGAGACTAGGGACCATACACCAGCAAGACCTGAACATTACAATGAACCAGAAGAGAATTACCTTAAAAACATCTTTATGAAAATGATAGAGGGCCTCAAAGAGCATATAAGAAAATCCCTTAAAGATATGCAAGAAAAAACAAACCAAAAATACAAGATATCAACAAATCTTTCAAGGAAACACTTCAAGACTTAAAACTGAAATAGAGACAATAAAGAAAGCACAATCTGAAGGAATGCTGGAAATAGAAAAGCTGGATAAACGATCAGAAACTACAGATGCAAGCATAACCAACAGAATACAACAGATTGAAGAGAGAATCTCAGGAACTGAAGATACACTAGGAGAAATAGATTCATCAACCAAAGAAAATCTTAAGTCCAACAAATCCTTACACAAAATATCCAGGAGATATGGGACACTGTGAAAAGACCAAACCTAAGAATAATAGCTATAGAAGAAGGTGAAGAAATCCAACTCAAAGGCCCAGAAAACATATTCAACAAAATCATAGAAGCAAACTTTTCCAACCTAGAGAAAGACATGCCAATGAAAGTATAAGAAGCCTGTAGAACACCAAATAGACTGGACCAAAAATGGTCTCCTCACCACATAATAATCAAAACCCCAAACATACAGAATAAAGAGAAAATATTAAGAGCAGCAAGGGAAAATATCAAGTAACATATAAAGACAAACCTATCAGAATTAGACCTGACTTTTCCATGGAAACTCTGAAAGCCAGAAGATCCTGGATAAATAGATAGTCTACCCACACTAAAAGACCATGAATGTCAGCCCAGACTACAATACCCAGCAAAGCTTTCAATCAATATAGATGGAGAAAACAACATATCCCATGACAAAACCAGATTCAAACAATATGTATCAACCAATCCCTACAGAAAGTTCTGGAAGGAAAACTTCAACCCAAGGAAGTTAACTACAACCAGAAAATATAGGCAATAGATAATCCCACATTACCAAGAGCCAAAAGGAAAAAGGGATGGAAACCCACACATAATTTCACCACCACCACCAAATCTAAAACAAACAAGAATGAACAATCAATGTTCATTAATATCCCTCAATATTAATTGTCTTAACGAACCTATAAGAAGACACAGGTTAGCAGAATGGATAAGAAGACAGAATCCATCCTTCTGCTGCATACAAGAAACACATCTCAACTTCAAAGACCGACAGTACCTAAGAATTAAAGGCTGGGAAAAGACTGATCAATCAAATGGACCCAAGAAACAAGCAGGGGTAGCAATCCTAATATCCAACAAATTGGACTTTAACCTAAAATCAATTGAAAGAGATGAAGGAGGTCACTTCCTCCTCATCACAGGAGAATTCCATCAAGATGAAGTCTCACTTCTGATCATCTATGCCCCAAATACAAAGGCATCCACGTTTGTAAAAGAAACATTACTAAACTCAAATCACACATAAAACCACAGCACACACTTATAGTGGGAGACTTCAACACCCCACTCTCACCACTGGACAGGAACACCAGACAGAAACTTAACAAAGAAACAAAGGAACTAATAGAAGTTATGGCCCAATTGGGCTTAAGAGACATCTATATAATATTCCATCTGAACACAAAACAATATATCTTCTTCTCTAAAATTGACCACATACTTGGCAACAAAGCATACCTCAACAGGTATAAAAAAAATTGAAATAACCCCCTTTATCTTATCAGATCACCATGGTTTAAAGTTAGAATTCAACAACAACACAAATTGCAGAAAACCTACAAACTCATGGAAATTAAGTAACACCAATTGCACAATTCCTGGGTCGAGGAAGAAATAAATAAAGAAATTAAAGATTTCCTAGAATTCAATGAGAATGTGGCCACAACATACCCAAACTTATGGGACACTTTGAAAGCAGGGCTAAGAGGAAAGTTCATAGCGCTAAGTGCCCACATGAAGAAACAGGAGAGTAATCACACTAGAGAATTAACAGCACATTTGAAAGCTCTAAAACACAAAGAAGCCAATGCACCCAGGAGGAGTAGATATCAGGAAATAATCAAATTGAGGGCTGAAATCAATAAAATGGAAACTAGGAGAACAATACAAAGAATCAATGACAAAAAGTGTTGGCTCTTTGAGAAGATCAACAAGATAGGCAAACCTTTATCCAAACTTACCAAACAGCAGAGAGTGAACATGCAAATTAATAAAATCAGGAATGAAAAGGGGGACAAAACAACAGACACAGAGAAAATCCAGATGGTTATCAGGTCATACTTCAAATACCTGTATTCCTCAAAGTTCAAAAATCTAAAGGAAATGGACAATTTTCTGGACAGATTTCACTTACCAAAATTAAATCAAGAACAGATGAGCAACTTAAATAGACCAATAACCCCTAATGAAATAGAAGCAGTCATCAAAAGTCTCCCAACCAAAAAAAAAAAAAAAAAACCCACAGGACCAGATGGCTACAATGCAGAATTCTACCAGAAGTTCAAGGAACAGCTAAGACCAATTTTCCTCAAAGTATTCCACACAATAGAAACAGAAGGGTCATTGCCAAACTCTTTTTACAAGGCTTCAATAACCTTGGTCCTCAAGCCACACAAAGACACAACTAAGAAAGAGAACTACTGACCAATATCCCACATGAACAGTGATGCAAAAATACTCAATAAAATACTGTCAAATCAAATTCAAGAATACATCAGAGAAATCATCCACCATGATCAAATAGGCTTCATCCCAGGGATGCAAGGATGGTTCACCATATGAAAATCCATCAATGTAATCCACCATATAAAAATACTGAAAAAGAAAAATCACATGATCATCTTAGTAGATGCTGAAGAAGACTTTGACAAAATCCAACACCCCCTCATGATAAGGGTCTTAGAGAATCAGGAATATAACTTAGTATAATAAAAGCAATACACAGCAAACCGACAGCCAACATCAAATTATATGGAGAGAAACTCAATGCAATTCCTCTAAAATCGAGGACAAGACAAGGATGTCCACTCTCTCCATACCTCTACAATAGTGTTCTTGAAGTTCTAGCTAGAGCATTAAGACAACAAAAGGAGATCAAGGGGATACAAATTGGAAAGGAAAAAGTCAAACTTTCACTATTTGCAGATGATGTGATAGTCTACATAAGTGACCCAAAACACTCTATCAGGGAACTCCCACAGCTGATAAATACCTTCAACAAAGAGGCAGGATACAAGATTAACTCCAAAAAAAATCTGTGGCCCTACTATATATGGATGATAAATGTGCTGACAAAAAAAATCAGAGAAACATCACCCTTTACAATTGCCACAAATAACATAAAATACCTTGCAGTAATGCTAAGCAAAAAGTGACCTGTACCATAAGATTTTTGAGTCTCTAATGAAAGAAATGATAGAAGATACTAGAAAATGGATCTCCCATGTTCTTGGATTCGTAGGATCAACATAGTAAAATGGCAATCTTGCCAAATGCAATCTACAGATTCAATGCAATGCCCATCCAAATCCCAACACAATTCTTCACAGACCTTGAAAGAACAATTTTCAACTTTACATGGAAAAACAAAAGACCCAGGATAGCCAAAACAACCCTGTCCAATAAAGGAACTTCTGGAGGCATCACCATCCCTGACTTCAAGCTCCATTACAGAGTTATAGTCCTGAAAACAGCTTGGTATTGGCACAAAAATAGACAGGCAGACCAGTGGAATAGAGTTGAAAAGCCTGATATTAACCCACACGCCTATGAACAGTTGAGTTTTGACAAAGATGCTAAATTTGTACAGTGGAATAAAGAAACGATCTTCAACAAATGATGCTGGCATAACTGGTTACTGGAGCGTAGAAGACTGCAGATAGGTCCATGTCTATTGCCCTTCGAAAATTTAAGTCTAAATGGATCAAAGACCTCAACATAAATCCAGCAACTCTGCATATTTTAGAAGATGAAGTGGGAAATACCCTTGATTAATTGGTCCAGGAGACCACTTCCTGACCCAGTAGCACAGACACTGAGATCAACAATTCATAAATGGGACCTCTTGAAATTGAGAAGCTTCTGTAGGACAAAGGACACAGTCAGTAAGACAAAATGGCAGCCCACAGACTGGGAAAAGATTTTCACCAACCCCACATCTGACAGAGGGCTGATCTCCAAAATATACAAAGAACTCAAGAAGCAAGTCTCCAAAACACCATACAATCCAATTAAAAATTGGGGTACAGAGCTAAATAGACAATTCTCAATGGAGGAATCCAAAATGGCTGAAAGACACATAAGAAAGTGTTCAATGTCCATAGCCAACAGGGAAATGCAAATCAAAACAACTCTGAGATACCATTTTACCGCTGTTAGAATGGCAAAAATAAAAAACAGCAATGACAGTTTATGCTGGAGAGCAGGTGGAGTAAGGGGAACACTCCTCCACTGCTGGTAGGAGTGCCAACATGTACAGCCACTTTGGATATCATTATGGAGACTCCTCAGGAAAATGGGAATCAGTTTACCACAAGATCCAGCAATTCCACTCGTAGACATATATCCAAAAAAGCACATTCATAAAACAGGGACATCTGTTCAATTATTTTCATAGCAGCACTATTTGTAATAGCCAGAAACTAGAAGCAACCTAGATGCCCCTCAACTGAAGAATGGATAGAGAAAATGTGGTACACTTATACAATGGAGTACTATTTGCAGAAAAAAATGGAATCTTGAAATTTGCAGGAAAATGGATGGAACTAGATGAAACCATTCTGAGCAAGGTAACCCAATCACATAAAGACAAACATGGTATGTACTCACTCATATGTGTATGTTAGACATAGGGTAATGGATTGGCAGCCTACAATCCACACTGCCAGAGAAGCTAGTAAACAAGGAGGACCCTAAGAGATACATACATGGTCCCCTGGAGAAGGGGACAGGGACAAGATCTCCTGAGCAAATTGGAAGCAAGGGAGGTAGGTAAGGGAGCTAGGAGAATGAGAAGGGGAGAAGAGGAGGGATGAGGAGGACATGAGGGAACAGAAAGATTGAGTAAGGGGAAGAATGGAAAAAAAAAACAAGAAAGGAAATACCATAATAGAGGGAGACATTCTAGGTTTACAGAGAAATCAGGCACTAGGGATAGGTCTGGAGATCTGCAAAGATGACACCAACTAACACTATAAGCAACAGAGGAGAGGCTATCTTAAATGCCCTCCTCTGACAATGAGATTGATGGCTGTCTTATATGCCATCCTATAGCCTTCATCCAGCAGGTGGTGGAAGTAGAAGCAGACACCCACAACTAATCAATGAACTGAACTGGAATCCAGTTGCAGAGAAGAATGAGTGATGGGCAAAGGGGTCCAGACTAGGCTGGTAAAAACCACAGAAACAGCTGACCTGAACATTGGGGAGCTCTTGGTCCCCAGACTGATAGCTGGGAAACCAGCATGGCACTGATCCAGACCCCAGGAACGTGGGTTTAATTAAGCAGATCTCGGAAATCTACGGGACATTCTGTAGTAGTTCAGTACTTATCCCTGGCACAGGAGTGGACTTTTGGAACCAATCCACATATAGGGATACTCCCTCAGCCAAGACACACGGGAGTGGGCCTAGGCCCTATCCCAAAGGATATGATTGACTCTGATGACCCGCTATGGAAGGCCTCACCTCCCAGGAGAGCAGAAAGGATATTTGATAGGTATTGTATTAGTTGGAAGTGGTGGTAGGGGGGAGGGGAGGGAGTGGGAACTGGGATTGACAGGTAAATCAATCTTGTTTCTAATTCAAATTAAAAAAAATAGTACAGTTGCTTTTCTCCATTTAGCTAGCCTACTTTAGGTAGACCATTATATAATGTGCTTAACAACAAACAACAAAATATCTGAGCTGCCTCTTGTGTTCTACATCTTAAAGTGATACTCCCTCCACCTGGGCTTTCAGAAGACACTGCAACAATCCTAAAGTTGAGCATTTCTAACTCTCTGATACTAGGTATTTCATCACAGTGACATGAAGGCAGCCCAGCCATCAGCTGTAGCTTAGGAAAGTTGCAGAGCTGAGCAGCACTCAGAGAAGGGTTGACTTAGAGAACTTAACTTCAGACAGGAATCTTGCCATCTTGTATCTTCCACTATCTTGCCAATAGACCACAGCCACACCTCAAATATGATCAAATATGTGCCAGCAGGTGGCAGCACATTTAACTGTTGCTGCCTTCTATAGGAATAAGTTTATTTATTTTAAAAACAATCTTATTTTACATACCATTCCCAGTTCCTCTTCCCCCATCCTCCCATTCCCCCCATCATCTCCAAATCCCACCCCCCATACACTCTTCAGAGAGGGTGAGTCCTCCCATGGGGAATTATCAAAGTTTGTCACCTTATTTGGGGCAGGGTCTAGGTACTCTCCCCCGCTTCATGTATCTAGGCTGAGAGAGTATTCCTCCATAGGAAATGGGCTCCAAAAACCCAGTTCATGCACTAGGGATAAATACTGGTTCCACTGCCACATAGACTGCCCAAGCCCCCCAACTGACACCGACATTCAGAAGACCTAGTTTGGTCTTATGCATGTTACCCAGCCATCAGTCTGGAGTCAGTGAGCTCTCACTTGCTCAGGTCAGCTGTTTCTGTAGGTTTCCCCGACATGGTCTTGACCTTTTTGCTCATCACTCTTCCCTCTCTACAACTGGACTCCAGGAGTTTTTCCCAGTGCTTAGCTGTGAATCTCTGCTTCTGCTTCCATCAGCTACTGAATAAAGGCACCATGATGGCATTTAAGATAGCCATCAATCTCATTATAGGGGAAAGCTATTTAAGGTACATTGTCTGGCATGTAACGGGTTGAGCAGAATATCCCTACTTGGTGGGCAACTGCTTTAAAATGTTTCCTATCTCACTATGATAAAGCTAGAAAGCACAAGATGGGTTATACGACTTTCAATCCCTTTAGACTATGTGACAATTATACACTTACATGATTTTATTTCACCGGAAAATAATTGAATCAAAAGCTGACAGAATTGAAGTGTAAAATGTATAGTTCAACAAAAATTGGAGACATCTATACACCAACCTCAAGGGTGCATAGAGAAATTACACAAAAGGTAATCAAGTAAACAAAAAAGGCATAACTCTATAAGCCAGGTCTGGTGGCACAGTCCTGTAATATCATGACTTGGGAGGACCAGGCAGCAGAACTGAAAGTTCAAAGCCTGCCTGGGCTACAGAGACAGATAGCTCAATGGCTACCCGGGACACAAGTGAGACTATGTCAAAAATAAAAGGTTAAAAGTTTCCATAACTCAGCAGTGGAACAGTCGTCTAGCATTCATGAGGCCAAGGTTCAACCACGTTACTGAGAACAAGAGATCCCAACAATGTGAATGGTCCTAACTGATAATGCTTCATCCAACAGCAGTGGGATGCCTGTTCTTGTCTGGTACACAGGGACTGTATACATACGGTTCCTTTAATATCTTCTCTGTACTTCTCATCTCCTTAGTAAATAGCTGAATATTTTCTATGCCTGGGAACAGAAGTGTGTGGTGGGTGAATTGTTTGCTGTCTCTTCGTTAGCTGCCCCCTCCAACTCACAGAGTAAGGTATCTTATGCACTTATATCCACAATTGCATCTCTTTTTCAGGTAATAAAATCATTATTTAAATTCACTACTAGACTCTATTTGTGGTAATTGTAAGCAAAATACCAAGGATAAGAAGTGGACAGTGTCATCCTCAAGACTGATACCAAGGAACTTCAGATATCAGGTTCTGTGACTCCTGCAAATCTGATGCTTGGAGAAACCTTTAGTGCAGAATGAAGCTAGAACAAGCAAAGGTTTCAGCCATGAGATTTGATGGAAGTGAGGAGATAATTTAAATGTATCCCAAGTTAGGGCATCATAATTGGTGTCTTGAGATCATTGCAAAAATCACAAAATTACAACAGGTTGTCAGTACTATGTGATCTCCATAGGTAACCTCACTATATTCACAGTTCTTCATGCTTTCAGATTCCACATGCTGTGGGTCAGCCACGGGAAAAGAAAAGCAGAAACAAGTTGCCATTGTGTTAGCTCTAGGCCTAAATTTAAGTAATCAAGAACATATTAAATGGACAATATTTCTTACATAAGAATTACCAGTCCCACGATGGCAGTCCTGCTATGCATTCTAACTGTATTTAGCAAGACTTTAGAAGTTTTATACACTTGGTGCTGAGCTTGAGGTTCTGGGTCACTGATTCCCAACCTTCCTAATGCTGTGACCTTTTAATACAGTTCCTCATGTCATGACTTCCAAGCATGAAATTATTTCACTACTACTTTACAACTGTAATTATGCTACTGTTATGAATTACAATGTAAATATCTGATGTGTATGGTATCTGATATGCAACACTAAAGAGGTGTTGACCCATAGATTAAGATGGTGACATACACAGTAGCCTATTCTTCTCAGGCAGACAGGTACAAAGCACATGCTGAACTTTTGATGGGTTCCAGTTTTTGTGAAAAGCACAAGGTAGGTGAAGATCAATATCAAGTCTGCTGTCAAGGACCAGGTACCTTGGAATGTCAAGGGATTAGAATGCACTGTGGCAGATGTCCGGAGGTGGACACAGCAGGGAGACATGGGAAGCATAGAGGGGAACCATGTAGATCAAGAGTAGGTTTGCAGGACATCAGAGTCTGAGCTGAGAAAAGTGGAAGAGCACAGAGTGTGAGGAGTGACATGTTTAGATCCAGTGATTTAGACCCTCTGTGCCCTGAAGAAATTTTTGTAGCTGTGGAGACTCATAAAGAGATCATGAATAAAACAGTGGGGAAATCTCCTATCAATTCAATATCCCCCTCTATTGGAATTATCAGATCTCTGTAGGAGAGATGGCTTAGCGCTTAAGGGCACTCACTTCTCTTTCAGATGATCCAGGTTCAGTTTCCAGAACCCACTTGTTAGCACACACTCATCTGTAACTTCAGTTCTACAGGATATCATGCCATCTCTGGCCTCATCATGCATGCATGTGGTACAGATAAATATATCTCAAACCTTGTCCTCATTTGCATTTTTAAGGAAGGTGGGTTGGCTTCTGAACAATCAGATTTCCAATAACTTTCATTGGATCATTGAATACACTTAATGTTTTATGGTCCAATCCAGACTCAATGGATCATACAAGATAGTTATCAGTCCAGGCACAAAGATCTTGTTTCTGTAGGAACTACAATATCTACACCGAGGGAAAGGTATAAGAAAAAATAGACTGTGTTTTAAGGAGAAAGGAAACACTACTGTCACATTCCAAGGAGAGCAGAGACTAAACATTTTTACCTTACAGACACATTCCAAGTTACAGACAAAGAAGAGGAAGCAGAGTGTTATACAATTTTTGCCTACAAGTGGCAAGGGAACAACAGACAGCCAGGCAGGAGCACTAACCACTCTGTGTGGAGCCACCAGCCCCAGAATTATCTTGAGATTTACTACAGTGACCACTTGTAGAATGGAGAGCACAGAGCATCTCTTTCATTTTCAGAACCCCAGCTAAGTGTCCAAGAATGATAAGGGGGAGAGTCACCTCATGTGAAACAGTAGTTTCATATTCTTCACTCCCCTGTTAAATTATAGTTTAAGAAGTAGAAGGTTTATTGTCTGACATTTTTCAGTGGTGGGCAAGATTTGGGAAGGATCTAGGAAAATAAAAAGATGGAAGAAATCACGTAGCCAGGCATGGCACCTCCATATCTTTTCTTTTCTTTTTTTAAATATTTTTTATTAGTTCAAATTAGGAACATGCTTGCTCCCTCTCCTCCTCCCAACCCTCCCCCCAAACCTCCCACCTGCTCCCCACCCCATCCACCCTCCAATCCCCAGGCTGGGTAGGGCCCCCAGGATGGGGGCTCCCCAAAGTCCACCACATCATCCTGGGCCGGCACCTCCCATTCTATCACACCAGATTGTGTTCTTCACTAGCTCACTTGGAAGTCATAGGCCTAAGGACATGGAGGAATGAAGGTCCTGCTTAAAAATACACCAAGTTTTACTCTCAGCTAATACATTAACTATTATCAAATCAGCATCCAAACATTTACCAATTCCTATGCAGAGCAGGAGACCCTATTTCAGTAGCTTCCCCACCGGGTAACAGATGACTGATGAAGCAAGCTGTGTTAGAGATGAGGAAGTCCTTGAGCTACAGACTGTAGATCAATGGCTTCTAAGATCAGCTCCCACTTATTTCACAATATACTCAGGCAAGGGCATCGGGCAGGAACTACAAGAATGGCCAGAAGCATATCCTTCAATACCATCAACACTCTAGCTCTCTCTTCCATGACCTGTTTCTCCCTCACATCCAGACTCCTGGCTTTATTTAGTTGAACCTAAATACTGATGAGAAAAAAAGGTAATCACAATTTCAAAAACTTTATGGACTGCACATAAAATTCATACTTCACTGCTTTAGTCTGGGTGTACCCTCTGGAAGAACTATGCATATTAACTCTTTTCAGAAAATAGAATGACCCCAAGGAAATCCATTTGGATCAAAGGGTCAGACACACTCTAGGGAACCATGGTGTTCTTTCTTGGTACAGTGGGCATGAACTGAGCCATGGAGATGGTCAAGACTAAAGAGTGGAAGACAGTGTTCCCACAAGATTCCCATTTTGCCAAAGACTAAGCAGGAAGCGGGAATTACAGCAACTGGTACATACAATGACTATTGGAGACCACAGAATTATTTGCCTTACAAATGTGTCCCTTGCTGCCTGGAGATATGGCACTGTTGGATCAGATTCTGTTTTCTGATCAGGCTCTCAGAATCATGTTTCTCTTTGTCTCCATTTACCTCCCCAACTCCCTCTCTTTAAAGACAGAGTCTCACTGTAGCAAAAACTGATTTATAATTCATGATGTAGTCCAAGGTCATAGAACTCTTCCTGCCTGAGCTTCCCAAGTACTGGATGCATAAACAAGGACCACCCACTAGGCTGGTAACAGACACATTTCTTCCTATTAACAACCATTCTCAAACATAACTACAAATACAGGAATAAACTTTTCTATCTCAGCTATTATATTTCTTACTTTTGACTAAGAATTTGAGATTATGTTGACCACATAATGTGATCTAGTAACGAGGTTAGGTTTTCAATACAAGTGATCCTCTGGTGATCGTATGATTGATAACGACTTCTTATATCTTCATTTCCTTCTATCTCCCAATTCTGTCAAATCCTTGGGTGGTTTCTGCCACCCTCCATCTGCATTCATATCTATGGTCATTATTCCTATGAGGAGAATTAGATAGTCCAATACACACCTGGTTATATGATGTCTCCAAAGCTAAGACACAACTGTGGATGATTAACAGTGATCTACCACATTTAGTCAAGAAGGACCATGAAGGAAGCATGTTGATGAGCAGATCTCCATAGCCAAATATTGATCACTACCCATTCTATGATGAAAGTGACCCATTGCTACCAACCTGCTAGAGACAAGATTTATCATATGTGTGCACCGACATATATTCCTCATGCCTCCTTGTCTTTATCCCTACAACTTACTATTACTTCTTTTTTATTTTTTTGGTTTTTCGAGACAGGGTTTCTCTGTGTAGCTTTGGAGCCTATCCTGGCACTTGCTCTGGAGACCAGGCTGGCCTCGAACTCACAGAGATCTGCCTGCCTCTTCCTCCTGAATGCTGGGATTAAAGGCGTGTGCCACCAAAGCATGGCTGAAACCAGGGTTTTTTAATTAATTTTTTGGCTTTTTTTAAATTTTAGAGTTACTCATATTTACTTGTACATCCCCCCATTCCCTTGCCCTTCCATCCTCCCATGTTCCCAGCACCCTGCCCCCAATCCACCCCCTACCTCCTCCCCAGGGATAGTGAGGCCTTCCACGGGAGACTGTCAAAATCCATCATATCAATTCGGGGAGTCCATAGGCCCTCCTTGTTGTATCTGGGCTGCTATAGTATCCCTCCATAGGGAATCGTCTCCCAAAGTTCATTTGTGCTTTAGGGATAAACACTGGCTCCACTGTTAGAGGTCCCATAGACTGTCTTGGCCTCCTAGCTGGCACCCACATTCAGAGGGCTTGCTTAGGTCCAATGCTGGTTCCCCAGCTTTACAACTAGGGTCTCCGTACTCTCACTAGGTCAGGTCAACTGTTTCTGCAGGTTTCTCCAGCACCAGCACCAGCACCGTCTTGGCGCCTTTGCTAATTCTTCTTCCTCTTTGCAACCGGATTCCTGGAGTATGATTCGGTGTTTAGCTGTGGGTGCCTGCTTCTGCTTTGATCAGCTACTGGATGAAGGCACTAGAAATGTTAACCAAGGTAGTCATCAATCTCATTATAGGGGAAGGGAATCAAAGGCAGTCTCTCCACCACCACTGAAATTCTTTGTTGGGGTCATCCCTGTAGATTCCCTAACATTTCCCCTGTGCCAACCTCTATCCAAACCTGTACTGTCTCCATCTATCAAGGCATTTCCTTTCTTGCCCTCCTCTATTCCTCCCCTGTCTCAGTCTTCCTCTTCTCCTCCCTCCTTCCCTTCTCTCCTTCGCACCTCCTTCCTCTCTCCCCCCTTCCCTGTGCTCCCAAATTGCTCAGGAGATCTTGTCCCTTTCCTCTTCTCCTGGGTCCAGTATGAGACCAGGATTTTGAAGTATTTTGATTTAAGTGTATCTTCATATTCCAAAATAAATGCTCACTTTAAATTTATATGTTTCCTATGATTTCTTTTCCCAACATTTAATATATTTTCTCTTGTATTTTTTTTGTAGAAATCTGATCATTAGTGGTCTGGAAGATAGCAGAGGTACACAGTACTCTCCTGTATCTCTACTGGATTGACACTAAGAACACGTGCAGCTATATCATCAACCAAAGTTGCACATAAAACATTGAGGTACTACAGTAGAGCGCTGTGACCAGGTGAGATAAAAAAAAAACATTACTTTTCAGGATTAAAGGAGAAAACAAAGCACTAAGAGCAGACACTTTGCTGCTCAGTAGTAGGGGCAGTGTGGTGGAAAGAAGGTTGTCAGTGGAGCTATAGGTGAAAAGAGACCCAGTATCAGTGTTCTCACTGGTGAAGAACATGGCACTGTGCACATTTATATTCTAAGCATCAGGGGACTTGGTAGTCACATAGGGAACTGGCATTTGAGAACAGGTTTCCTGTATCTTAGAGCTTATGTGTACAGCGCCATATCTGGGAGTCATCCTAAGAAGGGTCTTAGCATCTGACCTTTCTTCCTGAGAGATCAGAGGCCCCTGCATTCTTGAATCTCTATGGTCCAGAAGTCTCTTGTCTTGCTGGGTCAGAGTATGGGTACCATGCATGAGAGACAGTGTGGGCCAGGAGCATTGACTGTGACTTTGAAACAAGTGTTTGAAAAACCTCATGTGGAAAGAAGTACAGGCTGTTGGCACGAGGGGGAGGAGAGGTGCAGCAGTTTAAAATTGATGGTACAAGCTTGAAAAGCAGAGACCAACTGTGGGTGGCTTCCCCTGATGTTGGAGCAGAGATCAGTGTCCAGGCTGCTGGACCACTCAATTGCAGAAGCTGACCAACTCAGCACAGATTACATTTTTTTTCTAGCCTTTTCTTGTAGGCTCTGAGGAACTCAGAATATATACAGTACAAGGCACTTGGTTCTGCTGCCAGAGGGTCTTGGAAGAGAAATTATGCATTTACTTGATTACTATCCAAGCTACTAGTGAGTGAAGACACTCATCAATTGCATGTGCTGGTGACATCCATTTTTTTCTTGGAACCTACAAGCGTCTGTCTTTGGATTGTTGACAAAATATATACTTGATTCTTGTAAAATAGACTTATCTTGCTATGCCATATAACAAAACTTACTCACATAGCCTTACTGACATGTGGACTTCTAAGAGAAAATCAAATGTCAAGATTTATATCGAGATAACATTTATTATAGTTTTTTACTTTGTAAAAATACATAACATTTTTATTTCGTGTGTGTTTGTCCACTTGCATAGTGCTTAAGTGCAGGAGGTCAGAGGGAAACTTCAACTTTTAAGAATTGATTCTCTCTATCTACTATGTGTGTCTCAAGGATCAAACTCAGGCCATTGGGCTTGGAAGAAAGTGTCTTTGCTCACTGAACCATCTCTTCAGGCCACTGTGTCTCATTTCGCTAAAGATAATCACCCTCAGAAAAGAGGCTTGCCTTCATTTATTTCTTTATTGTGTAAGAAGCTTGCATACTCTCATCTATATGATAAGTAGGTAAGTGGGAAGGCATGAGGTTGATTTCCTTTAATTATAACATTGGGGAAGCAAAAATATTTGTATTAGTGTTAGTTCAAATCTAACCTCATCTACATAGCAAGTTTCAGACCAGTCAGGGATACACACACACACACACACACACACACACACACACACACACACACACACACACACACACTCAGAGAGAGAGAGAGAGAGAGAGAGAGAGAGAGAGAGAGAGAGAGAGAGAGAAACAGAGGCAGGCAGGTATTTCTCTTCAAATTTTTAGAGAAATCCTATCTTGAATCAACAGGGGTCTAGTAACAGTGTTCTCTACAGTCACAGATAAAAAGAAGAAAAACTGCTCTTATTTTGTGAAGGCAGTGTTATTTGCTGGACTGTCACACTGGGAGCACAAAAAGATAGAGATACATCATCTGGGAAGGCAGCAGTTTTACTCAATGATTTCTAGATTGACTACACTGTTAAGCAGGATTAAAGTTCCTTGTCAAAGGAAACCTTTCCCATCCTTAGTGTGGTGACTTTACTGTCTGACAACACTAGAAACTCTTGGGCAGAGGCTTTCATAGTTAGATGAGTCTAGCTGTTCTTTCTCCAATCCTTTGTGATTACTCAGCACTAGCTCTTTCTTCGGAAGCTATTATGGATGATGTTTGATTTAGATTATGTTAGCCATAGGAGCTCTAGGCTTCAGGAACATAAACCTCATTACACAGAAGAGGAGATATGCATGTTTAGGACAGCCCTTCTAATTCCATATGATTCTGTTCAGCCCTATGTCACTTACCTTTGCACAAGTCCTTGATGTACACACAAATGGTCCTTGTACATCTCGGTCATAAGGATCTGTTTGGCAGAAGCAATCACTCTGGAGCCATCTAGGGCTTTGCGGATAGAAGCAAAGAGAAGGATGCATCAGGAAGAATGTTAAGGATTCCACAAGAGCACCAGGCTTAGGACTGCAACCAATTATCAAGGGGAGTTTTATCTCCTGAAATCAAAGATGAGTGGTGGAGGCAGGGGGTCATTTAGCTGGAAGAATGACTGACATGGAAGCATGAGGACTTGAGTTTGGATCCATCCCTAGAACTTATAAAAGCCAGCAAAGAAGAGTAGAAACACCTGGATCCCTGAAGCTCATTGGCAGCCAAACCAGTTAAACTAATGAGTCTCAAGTACAGATAAAGACCCTATCTCAAAAAAATAAGGAAGAAAAGAATCACAAAAGACCCCTGACATCTGAACTCTCCAATATCATCAATTTCCAGCTCCCTCTTCAATGTTCCACTTCTTCATTCTTCACTGAGACCTTCTTATTCTAAGATTCCAACAATTTATAACCTACAGATAGTCTCTCATGTTTTGTGTGGTAAGTGAATATTTCTCAGTGTATCAAGCTGTATGTAGTCTTTAGGAGATATTTTAAACAACTTCTTCTGAACCAAAGAATAGAAGAGCCACCATCATAGTGAAGACAACGAGAGATCAGCTCAGAGTCAAAAGCACATAGCCGGGACATGTACATTCAATCTAAAATGGTCTTCATAGAGCAGCAATTTGATGAATCTTGAAAGGGACAAGTGTACAATGTGGGATAAACTTTCCTGCAGATATCACATTTCATTAGAGGTGAAAAATGTATGGAGAACACAACAGGTAGGTTCGTAAAGGCCTTCAAAGTCCACAGAATCAGTTGACTTTCACTATATGCCTCTTAGTACTTGAAACCATAGCACTCTGATTGCTATGGTTATCACACTAATGATCAAAGATATATCAATGTGATATATATGTGATCAGATATAGTAATATATCTATACAAATACCATCTATCTATCTATCTCCATCTATCTATCTATTTATCTATCTATCTATCTATCTATCTATCTATCTATCTATCTATCTATCTTTCTATCTCTACCAGTATTCTTTTCTTGCTTTGATCAAATCCTGACAGAAACAACATATGGGAAGAGGGTTTATTTCTGGCCCATGGTTTCAGGATTTCCATCTATCATTGCAGGAATGGCATGGTAGAGAAACACAGTTAAGGTCATGGCAGTTCAGAAATCAGAGGATAATGGTTACCCTGATGTGTGTTCCAGTAGCTTTCTCCATTTCTTTCTATTCCATCTGCACAAGTAATCATCACTGGAAACACCCCACAGATCCATCAGGGATATGACTCACAATCTCCTAGTTATATAGATCCAAATAAATCCACAATGAAGACTAATCACCACAAAAGGATCTGGAAACAAATATTCTTATTCCTGCTCCCAGCCAGATGCACTCTCAAAGACACAATGAGGAACCTCTATCCCATTTATCTCAGTCTTTGTCTGAGGAATCAGGTATTGTGTTGTCTAGCAATATGGAGTGGGAATGAAATAAGAAATTTTATACATTGTGCTGCCACAGTGTCTGTAGAATTGTCAGCAACCTCTGAATTCTTCATTCAACTCTGTTTCCTCATTCTATCAAACTCTTAAGTCTGTTGTCTCAGCTTCCAAACTGAACTTTCATATCTGTGCTTCTCATCCAGCTCAGGGGAAGTAGCTAGTCCAACATATCATCCATTCACCCAAAAGCTCAGAACATTTCATTTTTCAAATCTGATAAAACACAATGGAATATTTACCCTTTGCTTGCCCTTGGTGCTTCCTGCAATACTGAAGCATGAAATGAGTAGAATAGAGAGCCAGTTTCACAACTGAATCTTACTCATTCTCCTTTTTAGGGAGATAATGATCCAACATCCTCAATTTTCTACCCCTTAAACAGCTATGCCACTGTAAGAAAACTGTGTCAACAAGTTTGGAGGTTAGGAGTAGTTGTAGAAATATAAGGATCAGATTGGATTGTCAGCAGTTACCTTGTGTTGGTTGCATTTTTCTCATTGAGGAAGTGATTCCTCCTATTGGCAAATGATGGTCACTTTAAAAAATTAATATTTGCATGTGGGTAGGCCATGTCCACTCCGTGTGGTAACATACATAGACAGGTAGGCCTGGAGAAATGAGGAAGCCAGAGAGAACAAGCCACTAAAAGAACTGTTCAGTCCCGCCTCCAGATTCCTTCCTTGAGTTCCTATCCTTGTTCACTTTGTGATGGATTTGTAAGATATAAGATGAAATAAACCTCTCCTCCCCAAATTGCTTATGGTCATAGTTGTTATTATAGTAATAGAATCTAACTGATATAAAGTTCAGAGAATAATGCTGTCGCACACCTATGGAGGATTATCAAACATCTTTGGAACTTTGGCCTGGAAAAACCTTTGAGTGCTTAATGGGCTGCTCTGTGGTAACTTGGAAGATAAGAATGTTGAACACTGCAGATGACAAGCATGATGTGAAATTTCAGAGAGAAGCAAAGACTATCAGGGTTGTTCATGTAATATTTTGTATTAAGAATCAATGGGAATAAAATGTGCCTCACTGGGACAATAGAAACTGGTCATTTGGGGCTGATAAATCCATTGTGTTTATTTAACAAGAGACCAGCATCACTGAGGCAAATCTACAGGCAAGTGCTCCTTCAGTGTCAGTTGTGTGATAATCTATGTGTCCTGTGAATGGTAAAACCCAAGAAATGTAGTTGCCCTAGGTCTGTGGAACCCAGAAGATCATGAGTGAATCCCAGGAACAGAATACTGAGTTATAGGATATGATTTATACTGCTGGATGCTGGTTTTGTTTTGCTTTATGACAGAGCTCTGGTTATTTCTTTCTGGAATAAGAAAGTATTTTAACTTATGTTTTTATTTTTATAGGAATCCACAGTTATGAGGACTTGTTTATTTTAGAGAGATGTTGGACTTTTAAAGAGACTTTACACTTCAGAATAGTTCTTGGACTTTCAAAGTGTTGAAATTATAAAGACAGTGGGACTTTTAAAGTTATACCATGTTTTATATTCTGATATTAATATTAACATGACATATTGGAGATACACAAGAAATGAAAGTTTATGGTTTAATAGAGACATGATTGTGTGTCCAGTTGACTAAGTATCAATTATGTTGACTTTTTTTTTGTCAACTTTACATAAGCTAGAATCATCTGAGAAGTGGAAACTTCAGTTAGAAAATGCTCTGATCAGATGGGCCCAGAGGCAAATCTATGATTGATGCATACATACTTGCTCAGTCACCTATGGGCAGTGCCACCATAGATAGTGATCCAAGAGTACATAAGAAAGACAAATAAGCAACCCAGGAGAAGAAAGTCAGTAGGCATCATTTCACAATGGACCTCTTGACTTAGTTTTCTATTGCCATATTAAATCACCGTGACCAAAACCAACTTGGGGAAGAAAGGTTTTATTTCACCTTTCACCTTCCAGCTTCCAGTCCTTCATGAAACTGGGTCAAGACCTTAGGGCAGGAGCCTGGGCGCTGGCACTGAAGCAGGGATCATAGAGAAATGCTGCTTGGTTTGTTCCTCATGTCTTGTTCAGTCTGCTTTCTTGTATAACCCAGGAATATCTGTATCACAATGGCACCATGCCCAGTGGGCACAACCCATTCATATTAATCATTAATAATAAAAATACCCTACAGATCTACATACCAGAAATCTGATGGTGGCATTTTCTCAGTTGATATTATTCTTCCCAGATAACTCTAGATTATGTCAAGTTTACAAAAGACAAATAGGACAATTAATCCTTTGTCAATGTGACAAAATGCATTACCTTTAAACAACACTTCATTTTTTTTATTGATCTCCAAGAGCTCAACAGTATCACAATATAAAACACAAATAACATAAAACTTTCTGTCTTAAAAAATACAAACACTGTAAGAAAGTGTATTTTCAAAATAGCAGACATCTCTTTTGAAGTTCAAGTTACATACTTCTTATTAAAAGAGAGAAGAATCAGAGCCACAATCAAATCAAACAAAAACCAAAACTCAGTTGTGTTAAATGTTCTATGCTTGATGTCTGGGACCCACTCATGATTCTCTGGACTCCAAAGGACTTGGACCTAAGCAGCTGGACTACGTTGCCTATACTGTTCACAGCATACATTGTACTTCTCAGTTGTTGATGTCCTTGGGAGTCTTCCCACAGTACTAATAACTCTACTATGTGGAGGTGTTCACTGGAACTGAGGCTGCATCTTGACCTTACCTGGACTTTCTTTGGAAACTCTAGCCCTGCCACACAGTGGCAAGCTGTAGCTGCTCTCCATGATCTCTCCAGTCCTTTAAAACCTGTACCATGTGGGTGACTTATGCATTACCAAATTTATACATTCCAACATGAGATGCAGCCTTGGCCAATTTGGACCACAGCTAATGTGTCCTCACCCTAAGGAAATATTTCCCCAAAGATTTGCCTCAGTGATGTTGGTCTCTTCTTAATCACAGCTGATTGCTCAGACCCAGCTAACCAGGATCAACTGTCCCATTAAAGAAAAGGTTTTACTTCCATGGACCTGTTCTCTTGTTAGCCACAGTTCTACAGTTGAAGATGAGCAAAGCCAAAGACTCCTAATTCAAAAATTATACAAATAGTCCAGGTTATTTCTGAAATTTTACAAGTCAGGCCTCTCTACAATCTGCATCTCTTTCAGCTTTGCTGTCTTTCCTCATACCATAGCATCCCATTATCACTAAATACCCAATGTCTTTCCCTGCCTAAATTTCCAAAATCTTACCAGAGTCTTCCCCAAAACTGAAATTCAGTTGGCCACAGCAGTATCTGATGAGCCTGGTACCAATTTTTTGTCTTATGTTACTATTGCTGTGATAAAACCCCATAACCAAAAGCAACATGGGGAAGAAAGGGTTTATTTCACCTTATAGATTACAGGTTTTCATAAAGGAAAGTCATGGCAGGAATCTGGAGGCTGGAACTAAAGCTGAAGCCATGGAGAAACATGGAGGAATTCTGCTTACTGGTTTTCTCCATTTGGTGCTCAGACTGATGATATAATATATATATATATATATATATTAATATATATATATATATATTCTCCAGTACTAACCACCTGGTGTTGGCATCACTCTCTGTGGACTGGACATTCCCATATCAATAGTAATAAAATTCCTCCTAATCAATTATTGAGAAAACATCCTACAGTCGTTCTTACAGGACTTCTGACAGAGACATTTTTCTCAACCGAGGTTCATCTTTTTTTATCTTTCTAGGTTGTGTCCAGTTAAAAAAAATAAACAGGGCACCTCTGCCTTGGTGAAAATCGCTGTGATGTAAGCAGGGTGTTGACCAGGGAATTCATTGATTTGTGTCTGTATTAAAGTGCTACTTTCAAAGGCTAGTTCAGGGTTCTGGGGTATGGCTTCAGCCAAGATTATAGAGATTGCCTGCAGCCTCTGTGTCCTCATAGGGACTATAAAGGGTTTTTTTTTTAAATAACAAGGCTTCCAGCAGACAGAAAGCATCATTGTCTAGCAGTGTTCACAACTTCTCAGCAAAGAACAGCCTTCACAACTCGGCAAATCATTTAGTGGATTTATTGTCGAATAGCAACATAAACGCAAACACTACATGGTTAATTTTCTATTCAGATCAGTTTTGGAAATCGGACCACTCTGATATCATTCAGGGAAAAGAGGCCGTCAAGAAATGCTTCCGCATTTGTGGTAGGAAAATGAGTGATCAGTTCAGGTTTTTAATTTAAAAGCTTCACTTTCAAGGATGAGAAAGTATTAATTTATGAAATATGGCTTTTTCAAATTGTGATCATTTGATTTCTTTAGGACAGTTTCAGAAAAATCTGTACACAATGCTGTCAATTGAATGCCATCTATTTGATTCAGTTGTGCTCAAGCCCACAACAAGTGTCTGAAAGGAGATGTAATCTCTCTGCCATGATATAGAGGCATTGAAGAAGGAGCAGGTAAAAAAAAATATGTAGGAAATGAGTGGACGTCCAGCATAATTTCCCCATTAGGATTATAATATCACATTTTTCAAAGGTGAACAGCACATTACCAAGCAAATTTCACAGTGGGGAAAACCAACTCCACATTCTCTGCAGATTTTCATTCTGTGATTGACATTTGGTCATCCCTCCAATCTATAGTCATTAGTTAACATGGAGCTTTAATCACAGTGTAACAAACATATCATAGTTGGAATAAATGCTTCTGGTTACAGAAACAGATGTTTTGATGCCTGTCCTGTTAACTGTAAGAAATGCTTTACAGCTGTGCATGTACCAGAGGAGCAACTGTTGGAAAGAGAAGTAAAATAGAAATTCATTCATATAACACATTGTCCAGGCCTTGCTCCCCAAATAACCAATCCGGCTGATATTCTTCAAACTCTCATTGCCATCTGTGTCATATCTTCCCTCGCCTTCTACTTTCCTCCATTTAATGAACATATTTTTGTGGTGAGTTTTTGGTTTCTAAACACACCTATGAAGTCAGCATATCCTTCTCAGCATCTGTCCTTATGCTCTGCACAGTTAGTTGAAGGTTACTTTCTCTCTGCATCCATCTCCTAGAGGTAGTGAAAGAATTTATTGAAAGCAACGGTAATCTATGTGTATATGGATTCGGGGTGGGGGCGGGGGGGGGCAGTAAGAATGACAAGTGACCTGTTGGGTTACTTAGACTGACATGAGAGCAGGTATCCTCTGCCCTCAGGTTCAGTGATATAAATTTCTGATGTTGGAGAAGTCTCCAGTGTCAAGTAAAAATGAAACTAAAGGAAGGATCAGTAATAAGACGGGGAAGAGAGGAAAAAGCCATACCATAACCCGAGGGTTCTTCAGTACCATTCATCAACCGGGACATTGATATCATTGCAAAAGTCGTATTTATCACAGCAGGTTGTCAATACTGCAGTGTCGCTGTATTCATACTCATCTATTGTACAGTTTTTCTGGCACCTGGAACTCCCACTTGTTGGATTATTCACTGTGAGAGATAAGAAGAGTCAATATATTGCTTTGAGTGAAGCAAACCACAAATCCAAGTAAGAGTGAAGCAAGAGTGTGTTAAATGACAAACTATTTTTTTATAATATCTATTAGCCCCAAACTGCCTTGACTTTGTAGATATTGAAGCAAATAGTAGCCATTCCTTCTCAGGCAGGTAGGCAGGCAGGTGGTCAGGCGGTCAGTCGGTCAGTCAGGCAGACAAGGCAGTCAGGCAAAAAAGCAATTACTAAACATTTTCTGAGTTCCAGGCCTTGTGGAGATCTTGAGTTCAAATTATTCTATTCTTAGAACTACCATATCTTAGAAAGGTATTTGAGCACTGAAGAGAAAGAGGCATGACCACTGGTCTTCCATATTAACTGAATTCACTACTTACCATTGTTAGGTGGAGACCAGGTTCTAATAATCATACACGATTCACCATCTTCTGCAATGCATACGTTCATTTTGTGTTTACATTGCTTATGTAAATAGGACGAACATTCTTCACACTTGAGAACTAAAGCTGCAAGCAATACAGAGAAAAACAATGCTGAAAGAGGGGAAATGTCCAAACTCCCAGGCAGCTTGACTTGGTTAAGGTTTTGCTTTACAGATATGTCCCAGGCAGCAGCATGTGTAAAAAACGGCAAGAGACACTGACGCCATGTGACAGGGCTCACGTTGAGAGTTTATTGGGGGAAAGGAGAAAGCAGGAGAGACCGGTCTCTGGAGACAAGAGTAGAGGAAGAAAGAAACTGGAGGCCGGCGGCTCGCCTTTTATGAAGGGATGTAGGGCATGCACATTAGCGATGAAGCTGATGTCAGGACCCTGAGTAGGTCACAGTACTGCTTGAGTACTGGCAAGTGCATCCTGCCAGGTTCCGCAGGGGCAGGCCAGCATAATGCCTGAATGCTAAATGCATGTTTTAAACTATGAACGGGATAAGACAAATGGATGATCTTATCCCCTCCCCACAGAAGCCGAGAGGATTCTCCACAGAACTCTGCTGTCCTCGGTTCATTTTCTACTTTACCACAGTTACTGTAGGTAGAAGGGAGAACTCAGAGTTTCTCTTGAGTTGCCAGAGCTGGGACTGTAGTCTAGGGTCCTCAGGTTCCTGCAAATTCCTCACGCCACAGATTAAAGCATTATTCAGGGAATATAGAAAACATAGAGGTCAGGTCAAGTCTCTAGCGAAGAAAGATCCTTCCAAGTCTAAACAGAAGTTGGGTGGCCAGGACTGCTGCTTCTCTTTGAGTGAACCTGGACATTATTCCTCAGAAGTCCAGTTTAAGCTCACATACCCAGAAATATGTTGAAAACATAGGTTTTACTAAAACTATGTCAGGGTTCAAACTCAGTTGATGCCTTAGCTGTTAGGAAAGCACTCTCTCAATATTTACCAGCATGTATGCCGAGTAGCAGAACAAGGCCCCGATTCCCCAAGTTTCCCATTGAAGATCCGATAACTTTTGCAGTGGGGGTAGAAAAGAAGACCTCGAGCTAGATGATGGCCTAGCATGGGCTGCTAAGTAGCCCATTATTTTAGAACCCTCTTCACTGGCCAATATGAATAAGAAATGCAAAACCAAATTCTGATCTAAGTCATAGGAATCAGGAAGATTTCCAGATCCTTCTTCTGTGACCGCTTTCTTTCCTTATTCCTCTTCAGATCTCTGGCTTAATATTTCCTAAACTGTAAACAACTGAAGAAGCAAACTCAGCACCAGAATATTTATATACAATATGCAAAATATGTAGCTTACATAGCCAGTTCGTATGAGGCTTCTTGAAGTCATTTGTAAATAGTCCCTTTTCCCAATCACAGAAAAGAGTGATTAATCAGAAAGAAGAAAGTGGAAAGTCACCACCAAGTGAGCTGTTACCACCAAAGACTCTGCACACAAAGTCATGAGGGTCTTTATACAGAAAGTCTCACCTAGGCTTTGAAGACAGTATAGTTTAAAGAAGGTGAGACATTATTTCATTAGCATCCGGAACTCACTGAGAAATAATCAGTGTTGGCTGTCACATTTAAAGAGAGAAATGATGACCCTTGAAAGTCTGTTGGAGTTCTGTTGCCTTCCAATGTTGGTCCATTCATACTTGAAAATATAGTGTTCTCAGAGTGGGTTTTTTAAACTCCAGATGAATGCTATCTGGAAAGAGGTATTATTCCTGCTCAAAGCCTCTCTCAGATACACCTCAAAGACAGGCTTCTTTTGCAGCCTTTTCTGATGGTTGATAGGAGAATATGGGATTATGTTGTTCTGCAAGGTGGGTAGGAATGACATAAGAGATTGCACACCTTTATTCCACCCCATGTCTGTGAGACTGTCAACAGGTTCTGATTCCTCCAATAGTTCATTATTGCTGTTTTAAACCTTGAAGCACCCATCTCATCTGGAAGCTGTTGTGCCTTCTATGTACTGTTCACTCTTGTGAGGACTGGATAGGCTAACAATGTCCTTCATGTGCTGCCTTCGGAAGGTTTCATGGCTGAACTGGGTAAAACACACTGTGAAGATTAGCCCTTTTCTAGCACCATGTGCTTCTTTTAGTTGGAGAATCATGAAAGGGGTAAAGATGAAGAATGTGTTCCCACCATTCCAGTCACTGTCCTGTCTAGGGTGAAAGATTTTCAGTGTCGTTAGCTTCACAAATATGAGTGGTGCACGTATTCTGTGAAAATGATACTGTTAGTGACTTGAATTACTGTGGATTCAGAAGGCAGCCACATCAGGAAATTCTCTGGCTTTCATGTGAAACAGTAGCTGTGGTATGACCATTAGCTAACTGCTGACTCTACCCTCATAGACACTTGGTTTGACTCTTTGTTTATTCATTGAACTATCTGAACATATAGGTTCTAAATCATCCATTGCCCATGTCATAATGAGTGCAGTGCCTCTTGTACAGCTGTCTATCACATGCTTATCATGAATTTGTGAGATAGTAAGTTTTACAGCTTGTCATTCAACATGTACAAGTCAAGCTGGTGCCTAATTAGAACCTTCACCCTTACTGATTAGATTTCATGGTGCTGGAAGGTACTCTTCACACTTCCAGAGGGCAAAGGTAAACACCAACCCAGCTTCAAACCCTTTGATCTACAGTGGTGACCTGTCTGCATGACACACTGGTACAACAGTGGCACAAAATTTGTGGCAATAACCAACCACTATCTGATCAGCTTTATGATCCACTCCATGAGATGAAAATTATGCCCGACCCTGCATAAGAACCCAAGACTAAATACACCATGTACCTAGGGGGAAACCAAATCCTATTGTTCTGGTAAAGGAACATAGCAATAAAATGACTCCTAAGGTCATTCTGATATAGGGATTGAGCAGTGTCTCATTCAGAGAGCGGAAAGGCTTCCTTTTGCAGAAGATGGGAAAGTACTGAGTGAGAGACCTTGAACACTCAGTCCTAAATGAGATCAAATCCCTCCTCTCAGGGTTCAGGAAACCCTGCAGATGGAGGAAAGGTTATAAGAGCCAGTGGGAATGCAACAGATCAAGTAAACAGTGTCTACAGAGACAGCAGGAATATTGTACATATGAAAACAAAGATTGTGGTAGCATGCCTAGGGACTGGAAAGGACCACTGTATGAAGTTTCAGTGCTGAGTGAACACAAGCTCACATCCCTAACCCAGAAGCTATCTTCAGTTGACAGTCTCTCTCAAAGGAAAAAAATGGTTTTCTTTAATGGAGTCTCACTGTGTAAACAAACCACGTTTGAGGGAGGCACCATGCCCGGCAGTAAATGGGAAACACAAAATAAATTCAATGGAATTTTTGGAGATTAATTTTTAATCATAATTCTTTGTTTGTGCATTAGTTATCTTTATTGTCTTTCATGGTTTCTAATTTGTGTGACTGTGTGTGTGTGTGTGTGTGTGTGTGTGTGTGTGTGTCTGCATCTGCACATGTATGTATTTCTCCTGATTTTTTTTTCCTGTTTGTCATTTTTGTTCTATTCTGACTTCCTTGATTTTTATTTGTCTCCTGGTTTTCTAAAGAGAGAGATAAAGAAGGCATGGGGTTGGATGGGTGAGGAGGAGGGGAGGATATGAGAGGAAATGAAGGAGGGGAAACATGATCAGAATATTCTGTATGAAAATTTTTTCTTTTTATTGAAATAGATTTTTTCCTCACATAATATACAACGATTATGGTTTTTCCTTCCTCTATTCCTCCTACTTCCTCTGGATCCACTCCTTTTCTTTCTCTATTTAGAAAGTAAATTGGCTACTAAGAGAAATAAATATAATATAATAATGATAATAATAATAATAATAATAATAATAATAATAATAATAATATAAAGCAAAAACTAATACACCAGAGTTGGAAAAGACAAGTAAAAATAAAAGATTCCAAGACAAGGTACAAGAAACAGAGATCCACTTGTTTACATCTCCAGAATCCCATAAAACCACTGAACTAGAGGCCATAAACATATGTAGGTCACATGCACAGACTTGTTTATGGGTTGTGCATGCTGACTCAGTTTTTGAGTTCATATGAGCTTTTATCATAATGAATTAGAGGGCCTTATTTTCTTGGTGCCCTCCATTACATCTGGCCTTTATACTTTTTTTTGCCTCCTGTTCTGTGGGGTTTTTTGAGCCCCAAGGAGAGGGAATTGATGGAGACATTCCATTTAGGGTTGCTGAGTGTTCCAAGATTTCCCAACTCTACATAATGTCTGGTTGTGGGTGTCTGTATTTGTTCCCATCTTCTGCAGGAAGAAGCTTCTCTAATGGTGGAATGAGCAAGGCACTGATCTATGAGTATAGCAGAATGTCATTAGAGTCATTTTATTGCTAATGTTTTGTTTTGTTTTTGGAACAGTAGTATTTAGCTTTTTTGTATGTAGTTTTTACATAGGTCTATGGTTTTGCAGTTTTTGGTTCTTGGCCACCCAAGCAGTGTCAGATGTGAGTTCCATTTTATAGAGTGGGCTTTAAGTAAAACCAAATATTGGTTGGCAACTTCCACAAGTTTTATGCTACCATTGCCCTAGCATATCTTGAAGGCAGGATAGCAAAGATTTTGTGGCTGGCATGATGTTTATGATATTAATGTTTCCTTTCAATACCATGCAGAGTACCTTCCTGTGCCAAAGATGCTAAAAGATAGGGGTCAAGGTTTTATGTAGGAACCAACTTGACTTCCATATTCAATGAGTTGTGTGGCTATTGTCTTCTGCAATGGGGCCTTGCTGTCAGTTTGTAGAGAGCAATCTATGCCCTCTGGTCTTATTTGTTTCTGTTCTCACCTTTTGGGATGAAAATATGTACTCTGTGCCGCTGTATGTTGGAATTATGTAATTTTGGCTTTTGTTTGTTTTTCAAGGATGTCATAGTTAACAGATTGGCTTGAGAAGATACTTTGGACTTTAAAACAGTAGTGAGACTGTTAAAGACTATGGGACCATTTGAATTTGAACCAAATACATTTCACATAACATGACAGCCATAGACTATGGGGGACAAAAACAGACTATAGTGACTTCAATGCTAAATTTTCCCCACAGCCTCATTTTTTTTTTTTTTTTTTGGTTTTTCGAGACAGGGTTTCTCTGTGTAGCTTTGGAGCCTATCCTGGCCCTTGCTCTGGAGACCAGGCTGGCCCTGAACTCACAGAGATCCACCTGCCTCTTTTTCCCGAGTGCTGGGATTAAAGGTGTGTGCCACCAATGCCCCACATGTTTTTTGAACTCTTCATTCTCAGCTGGGGGTCCTAAATGGGAAAGTTTTAGAACCTTTTGGAAATAGAGCTTTACTAAAACAATAAGTCATTAGGAGTGGCCTTTGAGTTTTGATAGTCTGCCCTCACTTCCTCTTCTCTCTCTTTGCTTCCTGTTTGTAGTTGTGACTGTGATCAGCCAGTCTCTGTTTTCCTTTCTTTTCTATGCTTTTCTTGCCATGATACATTGTCCTTCTTGCACTAGAAACCAAAATAAACCCTTTATTTTCCATGTTGCTTTTGGTCAAAAACAACTAATAGACACAATAGTGAATTTTGAAGACTATTACTAAGTCCTTACTATTACTAAGCTTGCAGAAATAAAGCTAACCATTGGAGAAGATTATGGGCAGAAATAGATTAACAAATTATATAGCATAGATTTATTTACAGGATCCTGAACACAGTGAAAATTCATTCCAATACATAAATTATACTAGCCAACTGATAATGGATTAAGCAAAATGTGAAAGAGACAATCCATAGGGTATTTGTCTGTCTTAAAAAATAACAAAAAGATGCTTCATGGAGGAACAATGAAAACAAGAAAAGAAGCTATGGTGATGCCCTCAGACTTCACAGTGACATTCAAATGAAATGTAGGTATGGGTCAACTCTGTAGAAACAGAGATTCATGGTTTCAGATCATGGGGAGAAGAAGCATGAATTCTTACCAGGCAAAATGAAAATACTCAGCAAATGCATAGTGCTGGCAACGGCAAAACAAGCTAATGAATTGAACTATTTACAATCATGAGATTTATCTCATCTGAGTTTTATATGAATAAAAGTACATTAAATAAATAAACAGAAACATACTCTGCATGTGTGTGTGTGTGTGAGTGTCAAGAAAAAGCCTAAATTTTCAGTTTAAATTTCCTTCTTGATTCTTCTTTTTAAAACATCTGCTTTTGAGTGCTATAGTTCAGGCAGCAGTATTTGGGTAAAAGTGAATTTATAGTTTTTATCATGAAATGCCAATATGGGAGAGAAAAAATCTTCAACACAAAAACATGCAAATAATTGCTGTACATATAATGGCAGGTGGTGTGAATCTTATGCAAAATACATTTCAGGTGTTTATACGAAATATAAACCTGAGTGCTTGAAGTCATCTGTTCTAGCCAGGTTGGTATTTTACAGTTGTTCATATAATGAGAAACAGATACATTAACAGAATACTAAAGGCACATTGAAATATTACGTAAGATATTTCTATTAGATAGCAGGGATCAAGATCTATTGGCATAGAATGTTTAAATAATTCCTAACATAAATTGCATTGCATATTTCACTTAGGTTTTATTTTATAAAATGTTCATCAATTAAAGGAGATTTTATTTTTGTTTTTGTTTTGTTTCGTTTTTCTAGACAGGGTTTCTCTGTGGCTTTGGAGGCTGTCCTGGAACTAGCTCTTGTAGACCAGGCTGGTCTCAAACTCACAGAGATCCAACTGCCTCTGCCTCCTGCGTGCTGGGATTAAAGGCATGTGCCAGATTTTAGAAAAGTGAGCTCATAGAATACAAATTTTGATATGAGGATTTTAGAGAAATTGAAGTCCATCTTCACATCTAAGAAAGAAATGGACATGAAGTCAAAGCTTTTCCTCTTTGAGATGGAGTTTCTCCATACATATATTAGAATAGTATGTGCAGAAATATACCAAGAAATTATGTATCATAGTTAAATTTCCTCAAACTATCCATTGTCTTGCCTCAATTTAATGAACGCTGTATTTCCAGGTGGGAGCCACCACATCAACCTCAAAGACAGAGTTTTAAATAGCAAATGAAGTATTGGTCATTTTTAAGACAAATGTGATACATTTTATTCATTCTTTGAGAATTTCATACATACATACAAATTTTTTGGATTATAGTCACATCATTCATTTCCTGCAATCCCTTCTAGTGCCTCCCCATGCCACCTACTTCATGTCATTAAAAAAGACAAAACCACTGAGTCAAATTAGTGTTGTTCAAATAAACATGGTTATAGGGACATCTATCACTGCATGGACAACTTAACAAGGACCAAATCTCTGAAGAAAACTGATTCTCTTTTCCCTTATAGTCATTAACTTTCAATAGCCCCTCAGCTAGGGGTAGGATATGATGTTCCCTTCCTCCAACCATGCTGGAATTGCTGACTTGCTTGATCTTGTGCAGATCTTGTGTAGGGAACTAAAGCTGCCATGAGTCCAGGATTACAATGACCTTGTCATGTCCAGAAAACAGTTTTCCCCAGGACTACACAATTTCTGACTCTTTCAATATTTCCACTCTCTTTTCAGTGGTGATTACCGAGCCTTGGAAGGAGGGCATGCATCCTAGATATTCCATTTATGACTAAGCACTCCACAGACACTTTTCTCCTTTTCTACTCATGATACTTACAAGATATCCAAACAATAAAGGGGAAAATGATTTGTAGCTAATAACTAGTTATAAATCCCAAAAGGTTTTATTAAACCTTCTAAAACTAAAGGCTGATGACTTACTGATTTATGTGTTTATCATACACATAGAGGAGAAATCTGATTCCACTCAGTGTGAGCCAAGTGTAATCATAAGGCGCCTTGGATTAAATGAAAAAGGGAATGAGGACTTACAAATAAAATTCTATCTGAAGGGTACAAAGGCAACATGGTGCAACATTAACTTTCTAAAATAGATGAGAATCAACACCATTTTACCCCATGATTCTACATATTCAGAAAAAAATCATCTTTCAGAGAAGAGGAAATATTTAGTGGATTTATTTTCTGGCAGCAATATAACAGAAACAATAGGCAGGGATTTTCTTCATTGGGTGAAACTTGGCACTACAATCTCTTAGCTGCCATTTTCTCATGCATGAAAACAAGATCATCCAGATGTCTTTATTTTCAGCTGTGGGGCTTAGATAGTGAGAATGGACCCCTGGATGTATTTCATTGGCATCCATATCTTGCCCAAGTCCTCTGTCTGTCTTGCTACTTCCTAGACATCATGAGGTGAGCGGTTTTGGTATGACATTGCCTTATTCTGCCATGATGTTTAGTTTTATCACAGGACCATAAAAAAGGAGTAAGACAATGAAGGGCTGAAACCAGGATCCACAACAATCTTTCCTCCTTTAAATTGTTTCCTGGAAGTGTAATTCACAATGATGAAACTAACCAAGTTCCTAAAGCATATGGTGTACAAAGAATACTCAGCTTGTCCATGTCTTTCTGAAACTCTACCATCCCTTTATTTACACATCTAATTTTCCAAGCCACACTGAGGTGATAAATGTATTGATAGAAACCAAGAGTCAGTTGGGCTCAGAATGATGAGGGCTAAGGGATACCAAGTGAAAGAATTAGGCTATATGGTGAAAATACATTCAGAAGACCCAGGTTCTGTGACTTCCACAATTCTGAATGTCATATAAGTCTTCTGGTTCAGAGTAAAAGTAAAACCCAAAATTAGAAAATTCAGAACATGAGGAAAGGAAAGAATTGATGAGGTCAATTGAAACTAGCTCATCTTAAAACATTACAATTGGTAAATTGATGTCATTGCAGAAATCTTCATCAATGCAGCAGTGTGTATGTATTGTTAGACCTCCAGAAGTCTTTTCATCTACTTCACAGGATTTCATGCACCCAGACTCTGCACTTTGGAGGTTCTCAACTGTAGAAGAAGGAAATGGATATATATATATATATATATATATATATATATATATATATATATCCATAACTGATATACAACCTCATATGCAATTACATTTGGACTGAGAAGTTTTTCATTGAAAGAATTTTCTTCAGTAACAGAAATTACATATATATTATACCACACACACACACACACACACACACACACACACACACACACACACTTCTATGTTGGCCATTGTGCCACATACTCCTAAGCCACATCTGGAAAATTTCTTTTCCTATGAACCTTTCGTAGTAGAAACATGAATTTGCTGGTGAGATTTAGATTCTGGTGAGGCACATAGCATCCTTTCCCTCTCACATAGATAGGACTTATTGAATATGCGCTGGTCCAGCCTCTGGGGTAAGCAATATAGCAATATGTGGTAAGCATTATGTCATATTAGCTCTAGATATTGAATGACAAGTAGAATGCACTATGAAAGAAGCCAGGAGAAACATGAAGCAGGAAAACTTGATCACTTGATCATCACCAAGGTGTCCTTTAGATAAGGAAATGTTTTCCAGAGGAGGTGACTGTAGGCTAAAACTGAAGTGCAACAAACATTATAAAGCAAAAGCTACCAGGACAGATGATGAGAAATGGCACATTTAGGTACTTGACAGTTTATAGCCTCTGGGCCATGTGGTGACTTGAATGATAATGGCCCTCATAATTTGAATATTTGCCTGTATGGTTCCCAATTGTTTGACTGTTTGGGAAGGATTAGCAGATATGGTTTTCTTAGAGGAGGTGTGTCAATGGGAAGCTATATTTGAGGTATCAAATCCAATACCATTCTGGTTGCCTCTTCCACTCTTTCTCTCTGTGTCTCCTGCTGTGTCCCAGGATATAAGCTTTCAGCTACTGCCCCTGTACCATGCCTGCCTTCTATCATGATCCCGCCATGATGGTCAAGAACTTTTCACCTCTGGAACTGTGAGACAACTCCAAATTAAATTCTTTTGTTTGTTTGTTTTTGTGAGACAGGGTTTCTTTGTGGCTTTGGAGGCTATCCTGGAACTAGCTCTTGTAGAGCAGGCTGGTCTCAAACTCACAGAGATCTGCCCACTTCTGCCTCTGGAGTGCTGGGATTAAAGGCATACGCTACCTTTAATTCTTGCTTCAATTCTTTTTTGGGTAAGTTGTATTGGTCATAGTCTTTGGCCTGGGAATGGAAAATTAACCAAGACAGACACTAAATAGCAGAGATGTTGCAGATCCAGGACTGATGAATGTATCAATACAATGATGGGCAAGCCTCATTCACTCAAGATATACTTAGCGTTAGCATTCTCCAAAAGCGGGCCCCAGCACAAGGTTTGGAATATCATACCTGGACTCTTTTTTTTAAAGTACAATATCTTAGAGATGGTGTTTGGAATCCTGAAGGAGAAACAGAAATTCTCCAGGGCACAGAGCACATACTTACTTTCAGATGCATACCAGGTTCTGCGGATCATACAAGTTTCATCAGGGTTTGCAGTGCATGTCTGAATCCCACCAACACACTCCCTGTTTTTGTAAGACTGACAGAGTACACACTGTACAGTGACAGCTGCAAAGATAAAGACGGCTTAGAGGAGACCGGCACCATGTTGTCTCTTCTCAAAAAAACACATAGGTTACTAGACCTCTGGATCACTTGGCCGCACCAATGATATGCCTAACAGATGTGGTCCAGTCAACAACATGTCTTAACATCACAGATAAGGTGATTTACTTCAGTAGGTAAGGGAACACATGGTAGCCAATACTTACCAGTTTCAAAGCAGAGAAGAAAGAGACACAGCTTCAGGAGGTTTTCCATTTCTCCTAAAGAGACTCTTGCAGAAGGCTGTTAGTGCCAGATGCGGATGATCAGAGATCACTCATAGAAAAGACTAGATTGCCTCTAATGAATTTATAGTCCACTCAGGCAATGACAATGGACAGTGGGTTCCCAGAAGCAGATCTCAAATTAAGCCACTCCCACATTGGCAATACACCAAACCCTACTTATTTCCCCATTCCTCTCACATTTCCTTGCTTCAGGGCTCACTGACCACATACACGAACTGTTAGGCAATCTTCCTATCCACAGCACACAGTGGTCCCTGCTTTTCTTCGTCTTTCTATGCTAGGAGTTCAAACTGTCCCATTAAACTCTAGCTCAAACTATTAGAAATCAAAACTAGGCAAGGGAAAACAACTGGACAAAGTCTGTTTTTAAGCCGGAGCTGCAGAATGAGGGAGTGGCACAGCAGTGTGTCTCTTGGATGCTGGGAAGCTGAATACAGCAGCCTGCCTGATTAGACAGAAGCTTATATGGGAAGGTTGTGTCCACATCCCTCATCTAACGGAAGGGTCATGTTAGCACCTCGTCCTTAATATCAAACAAAGTGTCTTCTTTTTTTTTTCAGATATTTTTATTTGAATTAGAAACAAGATTGTTTTACATGACAATCCCAGTTCTCTTCTCCCCACTCCCCAGCCCCGTCCTCCTCTATCACCTCCCCAACTCAAACCCTACCTATTACGTATCCTTTCTGCTCCCCCTGGATGGTGAGGCCTTCCATAGGGTGTCATTAGAGTCTATTGTATCCTTTGGGATAGGGACTTGGTCCACCCCCGTGTGTCTTGGCTCAGGAAGTATTCCTCTATGTGGAATGGGCTCCCAAAATCCACACCTATGCTAGGGATAAGTACTGAACTACTACAGGAGGTCCCATACATTTCCGAGGTATCCTCACTGAAACCATGTTCCTGGAGTCTGGATCACTCCCATGCTGGTTTTCCAGCTATCAGTCTGGGGAACAAGAGTTCCCCAATGTTTAGGTCAGCTGTTTCTGTGGGTTTCACCAGCCTGGCCTGGACCCCTTTGTTCTTCAGTCATCTTTCTCTGCATCTGGATTCCTGTTCAGTTCAGTGATAAGTTGTGGGTGTCTGCTTCTACTTCCACCAGCTGCAGGATGAGGGCTATTGGGTGGCATATAAGTCAGTCATCAATCCCATTATCAGGGGAGAGCATTTAAGATAGCCTCTCCTCTGTTGCTTAGATCAAACAGAGGGTTTCTGTTTGGAGCACTTCAGGAGGTGCTCCTTGTCTGGCTAGTGTGTGAATAGCTCCTGGGTAGGAAGTATCTGAAGTCCACTGTACTTTGTAAAGTCTGCAGGCTGCCTGAGCACATCCTCAGTTGTGGCTGCAGGGATCATCTGCAGTGATTTTAGACAGTCCCAAACAGCCAGGCTGCCACCACAGGGTATGATCAATGGCTGGCAAAAGGGCTACTTGACTCGTGGTTTCCATTGTCAAGGTTTCCATATATCAGTGAAGGGTCTGTTTAATTGCCTGTTACTGAAAGTTGTGATCATGCACAGAAAGCATTAGATGGTGTTAGCAATAAAGAGGTACCAGAAGCTCAACATAGAATGTGCATTTATGATAGCATTACATGAACTTTATAATATTCTGTAGACCAGGATGGCCTTGAACTTACACAGATATGCCTGCCACATACTCAAAGTGTTCAAAAAAACAGTTTCATTTTTCTATTGAGTACCAAATTAGTAAATTGATCAAATACCCTCATCTAGTTGTTTGCTAAGTTATTCTAATTACACAGAAGGGATTAATAGCTTACTTATCACATGCAAGTGTGTTCTAAGCTATATTGTAAAATTTCTGCCTTAGGACGAATGTCATGGCATTTTTCTGAGGAATTAAAAGTTTGTCAGAGGGAAAATTATAGTTTATGATTGTGATGTCATAGGCATTCATTGATACTAAGTTGGTCTTCATTTCTATATTTTGTCTGTTTAGTTACATATGAAATTCTTATTTTATTTTCCTATCTTGTTTTAACAGTATCTGCTGTGAAAATCTGAATAGTATTTGAATTTTGTTATTAAAATAATGTCTTACTTTATTTTTCAGCTTGTACGATATTTCCTTATGTAACTCGGTATCATGTATAACCAATTCACTTATTTAAAAGGAGCAGATACTAAAATTTTACACTTACCTATATTACTGTAGGTTTCTTCTCATAGTTCTTTTATCAATTCAGTGGATTTTTTTATTGGTACTTCTTTTCCATCATTGTATATCAAAGGTTGGAATCATTCTATCAAGTGAGTAGAAGCTGAAAACCAGCTGGTGGAGGTGTCCAATACAGTCCAACCGAAACTATTGACAAGAGATAAAGAATGCCAATACATAATACAGAGAAAACAAACTTTGAAAGAATCCATAACACTCATGAATATATATGCAACAAGAATTGATGCTCCCAAATCATAAAATAAACATGCACGGCCGTAAAGATCTCATAGACCCAAGAGTAGCATGTTAATTCCATACCTCATTCCCATCTTCAGATAGATTCCTCAAAATCAACTTCAACAAAGCAAGGGCAATGAGATGGCTAGGCAGGTACAGATAGTTAGCAAAGCCTGGTTGTGGGGGTCTCTGCAAACACTTGGGCTGCATATCAGCAATCCATATGAGGTGATGATGGGGGAAATACTTCTGTGTATGTTTATAAATAAAGTACTTGCTTGGCCAATGAGACAGCAGGTTAGGCTGGACTAGGAGTCAAAGTGGATTCTGGGAAATGTTGTAGAGAAATGGTGTTCCAGACAGGAAGTGACATAGCAAGGAGACTTATATTTAAGAAGAGGAAAAAGGAAGTGTCGCTCTCTTTTCCCCTTGGCTCCTGCTCCAGCGGCATGATGTGATTCACCAGCAAGGAGGGACGCCAATAAGGCGTCTGATAAGATAAGTCCCATAAAATATATAGATGTATGGTAATTGAGACTGTGCTAACAAATGAGAATCCTAATCATTGGCCAAGCAGCTTTGTAACTAATACAAGTCTCTCTGTGTATTCATTTGGGCCTAACTCGGGCGGGCAGCTGGCGTAAAGCTTGCACGTGGCAGTGGGGCTCAGGCGGCTTTTGGCAAAAAGATTTATTGTAACAGAATGGTGTCAGGAGTGGGATGACTCCATGCCCCAAGGTTTCCAGAGAAAGAGGTAAACCTGCCGCCACAGCCTGTCCTGTCGGACCGCTGAGAGGCATTGGAGCAGCTTCCATATGCTTGTGCCGCCCCTGTGCTCTTGGACATTGTACTCGGCACTTCTGAGATGATAAAGACAGATCCAGATAAAGAAAAACTTCAAAAGGTTTACACTACATTTAAAAATATATGTGGGCTTTCGAGAGAGAAAAAGTAACAGGAGGAAATAGAGTAGCCAGTTGTGGTGGCGCACGCCAGTAGGATTTGCTAAAGGAAGCAGAGGCAGGCAGATTTCCACAGAGAAACCCTGTCTCAGAAAAAAAGAAACAAAAGAAAGTAAAAATAAAGTAATAAAAAAAACCACTAAAGATGGAAAATACACAGAGAATCTGGATACTATATGCCATCTTGTTGTCTTTAAATTGTTTGATTGCCGAGGAAAGAATTACTGCTGCTAAAATACATTTGATTATAAATGCTGCTAAATTAATTCAACTTATACATTTTAAAAATGCTCTAACTTCAGGATTTGAGTTTAAGGACAGGCTACTTAGAAATAAAGCTTTTACTTGTATTTCCACAGAAAATCAAAAGCTGTGGATTCTTTCCAGACTAATATGGTTTGATCAAGCAAGACCCCCTGAAGCTAAGACGATAAAGCCTTACAGACTACAAAAACAAGGACTTGGTCAGGTTTCTATGTTTTATCATGATCCCTATGATATATGAACATCGTCCCCAATCAGCAGGAAGCAGTTTAGAAAGAATGACGCCCATATTCCCAAGTATTGTTTATAAATGTTTGTTTTCATTTAAATGAGGTTGGTTATAAATGATAATGAGCACAGTCAATCTCTTTTTAAAGAAAGAAAAGGGGAATAAGATATAGGAATGAATACTTTAAATTGGTAAAGATTTTCATTTATTGGTACAACTTAAAGGTCAATTTTGTGATATGAATATGTCTCCTCTTGTTTAGGTATTGTGTTTATACAGATCTTTTACCTATAATAGTCAGAACTTATAATTAGGTTAGTTAGGTTTTCTAGATATATAGAGATATATTTGAGATGGATAGTTATTCTTCAAATCTTTCAAAGACCTACAGAAATACAGCATTTAAATGGTTTAGGGTTTTTCTTGGCAGTGAGACACAACTGCTCTTGGCACACCAATTTTGACAGAAAGGAGGTTGGGCATCGAAGAAACTCGTTATGGAGTTTGCTTTCAACATGGCAAGACTAGCCATTTGGGCAAGAAACTGCTCTTGCCTGGACTGTTTGTTGCTGTATAAACTGGACATGCAGGACCAACAAGAAAGTGACTGCTGAACTTACAAAACTGAAGGGTCCTTTTAAAATGGAGAAGTGTGCTAGACACACTGTGGCCTATAGGCTGAAGATGGATGCCCCAATGTTACAGAGGAGCTTTGGGTGACTGTCCAGGTAGCAAGATGTCCTGTCAATTCTAGAGTTTATATATTATCCTTCTGTGGTCTTTGATAGAGTTGAAGACATATAGTTATGGTTATAGTTTTCTTCAGTTATTATAAAAGATAAGTTACCCTTCTTTTTATTTAGACAGAAAAGAGGAGATGATGGGGGAAATACTTCTGTGTATGTTTATAAATAAAGTACTTGCTGGCCAATGAGACAGCAGGTTAGGCTGGACTAGGAGTCAAAGTGGATTCTGGGAAATGTCGTAGAGAAATGGTGTTCCAGACAGGAAGTGACATAGCAAGGAGACTCATATTTAAGAAGAGGAAAAAGGAAGTGTCGCTCTCTTTTCCCCTTGGCTCCTGCTCCAGCAGCCCGATGTGATTCACCAGCAAGGAGGGACGCCAATAAGGCGTCTGATAAGATAAGTCCCATAAAATATATAGATGTATGGTAATTGAGACTGAGCTAACAAGTGAGAATCCTAGTCATTGGCCAAGCAGCTTTGTAACTAATACAAGTCTCTCTGTGTATTCATTTGGGCCTAACTCGGGCGGGCAGCTGGCGTAAAGCTTGCACGTGGCAGTGGGGCTCAGGCGGCTTTTGGCAAAAAGATTTATCGTAACAAGGTGACAAGGAAATCTTTCAACACAACTTTGTAGCTGATATTGGTTTAGACTTCTAGAGTGTCACTGCAGTCAGTCCTTCTTCTTCTTCTTCTTCTTCTTCTTCTTCTTCTTCTTCTTCTTCTTCTTCTTCTTCTTCTTCTTCTTCTTTTATTCATCTATTTATTTTAAGACTACAGTTACACCACAGTGTACCTAAGGGCTATCTACAGAATATTTCATTTGACAAAATGTCCACATTCTTCTCCACACCCACAGAAACTTCTCCAAATGGAATGTCACTATATGCAACACAATGAGGCTTAAGAAGTACCAAAATCAGGATAATACCTTGTATTTTTCAGGCCTGTTGTAATAAACCAAAAATCAATAATCAAGAGAAATCAAAGATGCTACAAAATACTTTAAGGTGGTGGGGTGGGGCTTATCAAAACTTGGTAACAGGGAGGGTTCTGGGGCAACCAGTTGCACTATAGTGTTTCTATCCTGTCTGCCTCCCTCTGTTCCCAAAACTCAGAGGGAAGAATGTTAAAGATTAAACTCTGTAAGCAATGGCATTGTTTTGTGTTTGTCCTTGGGTGACCAGCATCCTGAGGATCAGCTAGCTTTGCTGTGTGTGCAGGAATCCAGGGACTTTGTTCCTTCTTACAGATAAGACTTGCCTCACACAGAAATGATCCAACTGAGACCTGCTGTTCATTCAGATAACATTCCAGTCCCTCACATCACTCCTTGGCTTTCTTAGAGTTGTGGAAATGTTCAGAAAGGGTTTTTTGTTTGTTTGTTTGTTTGTTTGTTTGTTTTTCCGGGGAGCTGGTGGGACAAAAAACATTAAATGTTTTTAATTTAAAAATAAAAAGTTGAGAATTTCTCATGAACTGACTGTATTTACATCCTTTTCATCATTCCTCTTCCTCTTCCAACTCCTCTGGTGTCCGTCCTCCCCATTCCCTTTCAAATTCACACTCTTATTATTTAATTAGAATTATCACACATACACATTTTTTATGTATGTATCCATATATATATATATATATATATATTATGTACATACATATGCATGTTAGTATGCATAGTCTGTTACTCCATTTAGTTTTGCTTGAATGCATTTGTATTCAATGTTGTCCACTTGGAATTGGATGATGTATCAGAGGCTTCAAATATGGAGAAAACCAGTTCTTCCTCTCTCATTAGACACAATTGTGTATCTAGCGGTGGAGCCTTGTAAAGTTCTCCTCATCCACATTGAAATGTTGACTGTTGTCATCATGCAGGTCTTGGTTGAGGCAACCCTCCTGTTGAGATTTCATAAGTGTTATTTTAGCAACAGAGCCTTGCTGCAGTAGGGAGAGCAACACATTCAGCAATGGCCTGGGTAGTTTGGGGATTCCCTTGAAAACACGTTGGCCCACATTTCAATTAGCTGTAACCCAATCCCAGTACTAGAAGCTTAGTTGCCTTCCAAGTAGTTGACCTGGGTTCAATTCCTGCCCAACACATCAGGTGAAAGATTTCTGTACCCCTATATTAAGCATCTCTGCTGATGTATCCCATCAAACCAAGCTGAATAAAAATTAAAAGTCTAGGTTTAATAAGTAAAATGTTCCTGGATGGTCTCCCAACCCCCAGAGAGGAACAGGAAAGTCACCTGGCCTTCCCTTAAGAGGCCATTTAAACACCCTGTAGGCATGGTCCAAGTCATCTCTAGGGGAGGAGTCACTGTTTAGTGGGCTTTCTGAGACTGGGCTGGGTTTGGAATGAGGGGGTCCCCCTGAGACAGAGCTCCACCTGAACATCCCAGACCCTTTGGGACCCTTGTCTAGCTTCTTTCTGTGGACATGGACAGCATGGGGAGGGGTAGTTGGGGAATCAATTGGGTGGTAGGTATGGGTGAAGAAGCTTTCAGTTAGTTGCCATCCTTGAGACCTGAGGCATCTGTTCCTTGAGGAAGCTGAGATAGCAGGTTATTAGGAGAAAAAATAGATTATTAACACCAGCCCTAAGAGCAGGACTAGTCACGAGAAGAGTGGAGATTGTCATCAAGAATGGAATGGAGATGAGCCCTGGTTGTACTGACAAAGATGAATGAGCAAGGTGGAAGAGCAGATAGGACCTTTATTGGAACATCTTGGAAAACTGGAGGGTAAAGGGTCCCAGTTACTGGACAGACCATTCCTTCTTGGTAGGTGACCACTTGAGCCTGGAGAGATGGTACCAGCAATGATGTCCCAGGAGACTGACACAGAAGAGCTGGTGAGGATCGTGGTATAAGGTCCTGTCCTTAGCAAAGGATTACCAGCCTACAATTCTCACTGCCAGAGAATCCAGGGAGCTAGGAAACAAGGAGGAGTTTAAGAGATGCATACATGGTCCCCCGGAGAAGGGGAAAGGGACAAGATCTCCTGAGCAAATTGGGAGCAGGGAGGAAGCGAGATGGAGCTAGAAGAATGAGAAGGGAAGAAGAAGAAGAGGGATGAGGGGGACATGAGCTAGCCGTTTGATGAGAACTTGCTTCTCTGGGGAGATAGGCACAAGCTCAGACGCAGTTGGAGTTGTTGGCATGGGTACAGGGAGACAGCTGTCAACCTAGGATGGAGAAAGGACCTCAGAAGGGAGAGGTAGTATAGATACTTAGCCAGTGCAGGAATCGGGGCTGGGAAGTGGTAATGGAGGAGGAAGCATCTTCTATAAAGGAACTCAAAAGTGGTTAGGACTAGGAAAATGTGGCATGGCCTGGAAGTTGGTAAGGGCAATGGAAACAAAGGAGGGCCGAGATGGAGAGCTTGATTAGCTGTTGCTTCATGAGTCTGTTGGCCCTCTCTACCTTTCTTGAGGGTGGTGGACAGGATATGAAGTTATCGGGATGTGTTGAGAGCCTCCAATATGCGGTCTATGAAGGCTGGCCCATTGTTTGTATGGTCAGTGGCATTCCAAAACAAGGCATGAAGTGGTTTTATGATAAATCTTTCTGCCAAAGACCGCCTGAGCCCCAAGGCCATTTGTGCACTTTAGGCCAGCCGCCTGCCTGAGTTAGGGCCCAAATGAATACATAGAAACTTGTATTAGGTACAATGTTGCTTGGCCAATGACTAGGATTCCCATCTGTCAGCTCAGTCTTAACTATCATAAATTTATATATTTTATAAGACTTATCTTATTGGATGCCTTATTGGCGTCCCTTCTTGCTGGTGGATCACATTGTGCCGCTGAAGCAGGAGCGGAGGGGAAAAGGGAGACTCTTCCTGTTTCTCCTTCTTTAAATATGAGTCTCCTTGCTATGTCATTTCCTGCCTGGATCACCACTTCTCTGCTACATTTCCCAGAATCCTCTTTGACTCCTAGTCCGTTCTAACTTGTTGTCTCATTGGCCAAACAGTACTTTATTTAACAATCAATAAGATAAACATACACAGTACATTCCCCATCATCTCCTCTTTTATGTCTAAATAAAAGGATAACTTATCTTTTATAATAACTGAAGAAAACTATAACCATAACTATCTGTCTTCAATTCTATCAAAGACCACAGAAGGATAATATATAAACTCTAGAATTTACAGAGACATCTGCTACCTGGACAGTCACCCAAAGTTCCTCTGTAATGTTGGGACATCCATCTTCAGCGTATGGGCCACAGTGTGTCTGGCACACTTCTCCATTTCAACAGGAACCCTTCGGTACTGTCTTGTTTTGTAAGTTCTGTAGTCACTTTCTTGTGGTCCTGCATGTCCAGTTTATACAGCAACAAACAGTCCAGGCAAGAGCAGTTTCTTGCCCAAATGGCTAATCTTGTCATGTTGAAAGCAAACTCCATAATGAGTTTCTTCGATGCCCATCCTTTCTGACGTAATTGGTGTGCCAGGAGCAGTTGTGTCTTACTGCCAAGAAAAACCCTAAACCATTAAAATGCCATATTTTTGTAGGTCTTTGAAAGTTTTAAAGAATACCTATACATCGCAAATATATCTAGAAAACCTAACTAACCTAATTATAAATTCTGACTATTATAGGTAAAAGACCTGTATAAACACAATACCTAAACAAGAGGAGACATATACATATCACAAAATTGACCTTAAAGTTGTATCAATAAATGAAATCTATACCAATGCAAAGTATTCATTCCTATATCCTATTCCCCTTTTCTTTCTTTAAGAAGAGATTGACTATGCTCATTATCATTTATAACTAACCCCATTTAAATGAAAACAAACATTTATAAGCAATATTTGGGGATTTGGGCGTCATTCCTTCTAAACTGCTTCCTGCTGATTGGGGGCGATGTTCATATACCATGGGGATCATGATAAAACATAGAAACCTGACCAAGTCCTTGTTTTTGTAGTCTGTAAGGCTGTATCATCTGAGCTTTAGGGGGTCTTGCTTGATCAAACCATATTAGTCTAGAAGGAATCAACAGCATTGTATTTTCTGTGGAAATTCAAGCAAAACCTCTTTTTCTTAGTAGCCTGTCTTTAGACTTAAATTTTGAAGTCAAAGCATTTTTAAAATGTATAAGTTGAATTAATTTAGCAGCATTTATAATCAAATGTATTTTAGCAGCAATAAGTTTTTCCTCGGCAATCAAAGAATTTAAAGACGACAATATGGCATATAGTATCCAGATACACAGTACATTTCCTATCAAAGTGGTCCAGGAGTTCCTGAGCCACCATATCTGCTGTCTCCATGGAGGTGAGAAATGCTTCTATCCATCCTGCAAATGTGTCAACCGAATAAGGAAATAGCAGAGTTTTCTTATGAGTAGGCATTCAAGTGAAGTCCACCTGCCAGTCTGTTAGGCTGATGTCCTGGAAGCTGGTGCAGAGGGTGCCATATATGGAGGGCCCCCTGTATGGGGTTGGCCTTAGCATACATCTGTTAGGAGTGAGCCTATAAAATATGTTTCCAAGATGGGTAGGGTCAAAGAGGGGCTTTAAGAAATGGAACAAAACTTTGGGGTGTATGTGTAAGGTCTGGTGGATCCCTGAAATGATGGACAGTACCTGATCCTGAGGAAGAATGAGACAGTTATTTAAGTAGAACCATCCATCATTTGTTTGTGTGGCCCTTTTTTCAGGAGTTCATCCCTCTCCTCTGGTTGATAGCAAAGCTGGTAGGAGGATGCAAAAAACAAATTTGTTTCCATTGATCCAGTGGAGCTGGAGGCTAGTTCCTGGACCACTGTGTCAACCCTGGCATTTCCCAAGTCCCTGGATCCTTGGAGGACTGTGTGATCAGCAGTGAATTATGGCTACTTTTGCAGGGAGCTGGAGGGCCTCCAGGTGCTTAGCTATAAGGTGTCTATTAACTATGGATGTGCCCTTAGTAGTGAGGAAGCCCCTTTTCCCCCAAAGCACAGGATGGATATGGACTACTAAAAGTGCATATTCAGAGTCAGTATAAATGTTAGCCCATTGTCTCTTAGCTATATGGACTGCTTTTGTTAAGGCAAATAATTCTGCCTTTTGTGAAGTGGTCCCCATTGGCAGGCAGGTTGCTCCAACTTTTAGTTGAAGTGACTAATTCATATGCCACGTGGAGTTTCCCGATCTGTCTGTAAGAGAGCTTCCATCAACAAACGGGATGAGATGAGAGGTTAGTCTAGGAGACAATGCTGTGGTGACCTTAGAGCCTTGACAGCTTCTAGGCAGGAATTAGAGGAGGTACAGGGTTGGGCAGGAAGGAGGGTTGTGGAGTTCAGGCCAGGGCTGGAGGCCAAGGTAATTTGGGTGTTTTCTAGAAATAGTAAATGAAAGACTTGGACATGCCAGGGCCAAAGGAGGGAGAAGGAAGAGTGAACCAGAAGGTTTGAGAGACAGTGGATGGTAAATACCTTGATTCTCGTGAACAGGGAGATCATGGGAGCCTCACAGGTGAGTTCAGCTGCTGCTGCCAGGGCTCTATGGCATGGTGGCCACTCTCCAAAATTCATCTGTATAAATGTGATAATGACAGGTTGTGTCTAGTAAAGCATGGGTAAGGACTCTTAGAGGGGCATCTCAGGGATGAAGGAAGCAGTGGAAGATGGTGGCCGGGTTGGTGATAGGTCCTGTGGGGGTCTCCCTGTTTTCCTGTTATAGGGGCTTGGCCATAATGGCAAAGTTAGGGATCCAGAGGTGGAAGAAACCCATCAGCACCCATAGTGAGAGAAGCTGAGCTCTGTGGCCAGGGCCTGTAAATCCTTCAGGGCTTGTACTCTGTCAGAGTTGAGGGTCTTAGACCCCATACTGAGTTGAACATCCAGATACACCACAGTGCGAAAGCATAGATGAACCTTGGCTGATGAAACACAATATCCCAGAGAGCCAAGGAAGTTTAGAAAGGAAGAGATTGTCCTCTAGGACAGAGGCAGGAAGGAGCTGCAGAAAAGGAAGTCATCTACATATTGGAGGAGTGTGCTAGGGCCAAGCTTAGAGCTGGAAAGGTCCTGTGCCCAGGCCATTTGTTGAGGAGATTGCTGGTTCGTACACTATATCCCTTGTTTTTCGACTATTTCATTTTGAGCATCTTCATATATGTGTACATTTCAGGAAGGTTCTACTGTATTGCAGTTACATATTACCCCTCACATGGCACGTAATTTTGAATGTCTCTCCCTGTATTCCCTCCCATAACACTCTGTCCTTTATTGTAGCTATGTGCTAAAGGTTCTCTCATGGGAGGGCATGACAAGGCACAGTGTTAACAGTACAGACACTGGGAGTCAGGTGAAAGGACAGCAGACTCATTTACTTATATACCCTCCCAGCTCCCTGGTGTTCTTATTTTTTGGCATCATGCGGTTGTCCCGTATTAGCTAGGCACAATAAGGACCTCTGACTGTGCCAGGCAGACTCTAAGTTGGCTTATCTCTTGGCCTTGTAGGCCTTAACTTCCTGCTCTTTACCTTATTTCCAGAACCCTTCTCACCCATAACTATCTTATTTTCCTTCCCTAAGTTTTACTATGTTGATCCTACCTGTCCAAGAACATGGCAGATCCTTCCATTTTCTAGTATCTTTTTTAATTTCTTTCTTTAGAGACTTGGAATTCTAACAGTACAGATATTTGCCTTTTTTGGTTAGCGTTACCCCAAGGTATTTTATATTGTTTATGGCAGTTTTAAAGGGTGATGTTTCTCTGATTTCTTTCTCAGCACATTTATCATCCATATATAGTAAGGCTACTGATTTCTTTGAGTTAATCTTGTATCCTGCCACTTTGCTGAAGGTGTTTATCAGCTGTGGGAGTTCCCTGGTAGAGTTTTTATGGTCACTTATGTAGACTATCGTATCATCCGCAAATAGTGAAAGTTTGAATTTTCCCTTTCCAACTTGTATTCCCTTGATCTCCTTTTGTTGTCTTTTTGCTCTAGCTAGAACTTCAAGGACAATATTGAAGAGGTATGGAGAGAGTGTACAGCCTTGTCTTGTCCTCTATTTTAGAGGAATTGCATTGAGTTTCTCTCCATTTAATTTGATGTTGGCTGTCGGCTTGCTGTATATTGTTTTTATTATGTTAAGGTATGTTCCTGTTATCTCTGATCTCTCCAAGACCCCCTTCATGAAGGGGTGTTGGATTTTGTCAAAGGCTTTTTCAGCATCTACTGAGATGTGTTTTTTTCCCTCAGTCTGTTTATATGGTGGATTACAGTAATGGATTTTCATATGTTGAACCATCCTTGCATCCCTGGATGAAGTCTACTTGATCATGGTGGATGATTTCTCTGATATGTTCTTGGATTCGATTTGCCAGTATTTTATTGAGTATTTTTTATCAATGTTCATTAGGGATCATGGTCTGTAGTTCTCTTTCTTTTGTTTTCTTTTTTTTTGTTTTTTAGTATGAATGCTATATTGGCTTTTATATTGGCTTGTTTCTAGCCATAATTAATTAATTAATTTTATTACTTCAAATCAGGAACAAGCTTGTTTCACATGTCAATCCCTTCTCCCTCTCACTCCCCTCACCCTCACTCCTTCTACCCCACCCTGACCTACCCACCACCCCATCCATCCTCCACTCCCCAGGCAGGGTAGGGCCCTCAACAGGGGCAAAGTCTACCACATCATCCTTGGCTGGGCCTAGGCACTTCCCCATGAGTCCAGGGCAAGAGTGCATCCCTTCATGTGGGATGGGCTCTCAGTTGTGTCTTTGTATGGCTTGGCGATCAAAGTTATTGAAGCCTTGTACAAAGAGTTTGGCAATGACCCTGCTGCTTCTATTGTGTGGAATACTTTGAGGAGAATTGGTATTAGCTGTTCTTTGTATTTCTGGTAGAATTCTTCACTGAAGCCATCTGCTCCTGGGTTTTTTTTTTTTTTTTTTATTTTTTTTGGTTGGGAGACTTTTGATGACTGCTTCTCTTTCATTAGGGGTTAAAGGTCTATTTAAGTTGCTTATCTGTTTTTTATTTAATTTTGGTAAGTGAAATCTGTCCAGAAAATTGTCCATTTCCTTTAGATTTTTGAACTTTGAGGAATACAGTTTTTCGAAGTATGACCTGATGATTCTCTGGATTTCCTCTGTGTCTGTTGTTATGTCCCCCTTTTCATTTCTGATTTTATTAATTTGCATGTTCACTCTCTGCTGTTTGGTAAGTTTGGATAAAGGTTTGCCTATCTTGTTGATCTTCTCAAAGAACAAACTCTTGTTTTCATTGATTCTTTGCATTGTTCTCCTAGATTCTGCTTCATTGATTTCAGCCCTCAATTTGATTATTTCCTGGCATCTACTCCTCCTGAGTGTATTGACTTCTTTGTGTTCTAAAGCTTTCAATTGTGCTGTTAATTCTCTAGTGTGATTATTCTCCTGTTTCTTTGTGTGGGCACTTATTGCTATGAACATTCCTCTTAGCACTGCTTTCAAAGTGTCCCATAAGTTTGTGTATGTTGTGTCCGCATTCTCATCGAATTCTAGGAAATGTTTAATTTCTTTTTTTTTATTTCTTCCTCAACCCAGAAATTGTGCAATTGGGCGTTTCTTAATTTTCATGAATTTGTAGGTTTTCTGCAATTTGTGTTGTTGTTGAATTCTAACTATAAAGCATGGTGGTCTGATAAGATACAGGGGGTTGTTTTAATTTTTTTTGTACCTGTTGAGGTTTGCTATGTTTCCAAGTATGTGGTCGATTTTAGAGAAGTTACCATGTGGCTCTGAGAAGAAGGTATATTCTTTTGTATTCAGATGGAATGGTCTATAGATGTCTGTTAAGCCCAATTGGGCCATAACTTTTATTAGCTCCTTTTTTTCTTTGTTAAGTTTCTGTCTGGTGTTCCTGTCTAGTGGTGAGAGTGGGGTGTTGAAGTCTCCCACTGTAAGTGCGTGGGGTTTTATGTGTGATTTGAGTTTTAGTAATGTTTCTTTTATGAGTGTGGATGCCTTTGTATTTGGGGCATAAATGTTCAGAAGTGAGACTTCATCTTGATGGATTTCTCCTGTGATGAGTAGGAATGACCTCCTTCATCTCTTTCAATTGATTTTAGTTTAAAGTGCGAATTGTTGGATATTAGGATTGCTAACCCTGCTTGTTTCTTGGGTCCATTTGATTGGACAATCTTTTCCCAACCCTTTACTATGAGGTATTGTCTGTCTTCGAAGTTGAGGTGTGTTTCTTGTATGCAGCAGAAGGATGGATTCTGTCTTTTAGCCATTCTGCTAACCTGTGTCTTTTATAGGCGAGTTAAGACCATTAATAATGAGGGATATTAATGACCATTGGTTGTTCATTCTTGTTTGCTTTAGATTTGTTGCTGTTGGAGGAATCGTGTGTGGATTTCACCCCATTTTTCTTTTGGCTGTTGGTGAAGTGGGATTATCTATGTTTTTCTGGTTGTTGTTAACTTCCTTGTTTTGGAGTTTTCCTTCCAGAACTTTCTGTAGGGTTGAGTTGGAGGATATGCATTGTTTAAATCTGTTTTTTTTTTTTCTTGGAATGTCTTGTTTTCTCCATCTATAATGATTGAAATCTTTGCTGGATATAATAGTCTGGGCTGGAATCCATCTTCTCTTGTATAAATAGAATATCTTTCCAGGACCTTCTGTCTTTCAGAGTTTCCATGGAAAAGTCAGGTGTAATTCTGATAGGTTTGCATTTATATTTTACTTGAACTTTTCACTTTTCTCCTCTTAATATTTTCTCTTTATTCTGTATGTTTTGGGTTTTGATTATTATGTGTCAAGGAGAGTTTTTTTGTTGTCCACTCTGGTGTTCTGTAGGCTTCTTGTACTTTCGTTGGCATGTCTTTTTTAGGTTGGGAAAGTTTTCTTCTATGATTTTATTGAATATGTTTTCTGCACCTTTCATTTGGATTTCTTCACCTTCTTCTACATCAATTATTCTTAGTTTTGGTCTTTTCACAGTGTCCCATATTTCCTAGATATTTTGTATTAGGGATTTGTTGGACTTGAGATTTTCTTTGGTTGATGAGTCTATTTATCCTAGTGTATCTTCAGCACCTGAGAGTCCCTCTTCCATCTCTTATACTCTGTTGGTTATGCTTGAATCTGTAGTTCCATATCATTTACCAAGCTTTTAATTTCCAGCATTTGCTCAGTTTGTGTTTTCTTTATTGTGTCTATTTCAGTTTTCAGGTCTTGAATTTTTGCCTTCATCTTTTTGATTGTTTTTTCTTGGCTTTCCTTGCTTTCTTCAGGAGATTTGTTGATTTCTTGCATGTTTTATTTTGTTTTTTCTTCCATTTCTTTAAGGGATTTTCTCATATCCTTTTTGAGGGCGTCTGTCATTTTCATGAATTTGTTTTTAAGGTCATTGTCTTCTGGTTCATCTGCGTTGTGATGTTCAGGTTATGCTGGTGTAGTGTCCTTAGACTCCAGTGGTGTCATATTGGTTTTTCTGTTATTAAATGTGTTTTTATATTGTCTCCTTCCTTTCTTTCCTCTGATGGGTGTAGAGGGAGTATTTTCTTCTTCTGGTGGGCACAGGACCAAGATTCCCTTCTGGTGGGTGCAAATAGGTCCAATTCTCTGATGTCTCTCCTCTTCCATGGATGGAGTCAGGACTGGTACCGGCATCTAGGCATTCTCTGGGTGGGCTGCATCCTGCCATGATGGGATTTGCCCCATGAGCATTCCTCATGCCTCAGGTTTCTCTGAGCAGGGCAGAAGGTGGGCCAGAAACAGGCCCAAGCTTACATAGTCCACTGGATGGAGGTGGGACTGGTATCTGGGACTTGGCAGTCTTTGGGTGGACTGGATCCTGTTGGGATGAGATTCACCTTTCGAGAAGTCCCCAGGCCTCAGGTGTCTTCTTGAATATATTCTTACACTGACATTTGCTTATCTTTCTTTCCAACCTGTGTGGCTTGTGCCTGTGTCTTTTCTTCAAACTGTTGTGGTTTACACCTGTGCCTATGTAGTCTTCTTGGGTTTCAGGGAAGGTCTGATCATAAGGAAGAAGTTCAGGTGCCTGGGGTTGGGCAGCAGAGTGGGTCTTGGGGAAACAGAGTCTAGTGGGTGGTAGTGGGTGGATGGGCACAGCCTGGTGGCAGGTCTCTCACCTGCATGCAGGCTGCTGGGGACTGTAGCAGAGTAGTGGATTTCCACCAGAGGAGGGGGCAAGGTCCAGCCACCTTGCTGGGCCTGGGATGGAAGAGGAAGGGACATAGGATGCACTCTGGGGTTTAGTTAGGGTCTGGACTTTGGTACAATATAGCTGAGAGGTCAGTTACTCACCTGCTTTTCCAAAATGTGTGGTTTTCCCTGTGATTGTATAGACTACTGCAGTTGTGGGGGAGGATGTTCAGGTGCATATTGGGTTGGGCATCAGAGTGGGTCTTGGAGGGACAGAGTCCAGTATGTGGCTGGGGTTTGGGCACAGACTGGAGACAGGTCTCTCACCTGTCTGCTGTATTATTGATTTTATTGTTTATTGGTCTTAACCATTCTGACAGCTATAAGATGAAATCTCAAAGTAGTTTTGATTTGTGTTTCCCTGATGGCTAAGGGTGCTCAACATTTTTTTGTGTTTCTGAACCATTTGAGTTTCCTTTTTCCTGAATTCTGTTTAGATCTAAACCTCATTTTTAATTGGGTTACTTTTTTGTATCTAATTTTTTGATTAATTTATAAATTTTGTATACTAGTTGTCTATCAGATATATAGTTGGTAAAAATCTTTTCCCAATCTGTAGGCTCTGCTTTGTCCAAATAATGGTGTCCTTTGTCATTCAAAAGCTTCTCATTGTCATGAGGTCCCATTTGTTAATTGTTCACCTTAGTGTCTGTGCTAATGATGCTCTGTTCATAGGCCTTTTTTAAGCCACTGAGTTCCAGGCCACTCCCACTTTCTCTTTTTATGAGGTTCAGTGTATCTGGCTTTATGTTGAGGTCTTTGATCCATGTGGAGTTGAGTTCTATGCAATGTGATAAATAAGATCTGTTTGGATTATTCTACATGAAGCCAGACAGTTTGACCAACACCATTTGTTGAAGATTCTGTCCTTTTTCCAAGTGAATTTCTGGTTTCTTTATAAAAAAATCAGGTGTTCATTGGTGTGTGCATTTATGTCCCAATCTTCAATTGGATTCCATTGATCAATGTGTCTGGTTTTGTGCCACTGCTATGCTTTTGTATTAATAATAGAGCTCTATTGAAATCATCAATAGTGCTATCTTCTACAGTTCTTTTATTGTTCATTTATATATCTGAAACTATATAATTTTAGATATCATTTTTGTGTGTGTGTGTTACCATATGAAGATGAAAATTTTCAAGATCTGTGAAGAATTATATTGGTTTGGATGAGGTTTGTGTTGTAACTGCAGAGTGATTCCTTCAAGGTGGCTGTTTTTATTACTATATTAATCCTGTCCATCCATGAGCATGGGAGACCTTTCCATTGTCAGATACCTTCTTCAAAGACTTGAAGTTTTTGATATATATGTTTTTCACTTGCTTGGTTAAAGTTACACCAGGATATTTTATATTATTTGAGGCTATGGTGAAAGGCATTGTTTCCCTGATTTCCTATTCCATTCATTTGTCATTTGTTTATCAGAGGGTTATTGATTTTTTATGAGCCGATTTTTTTCATTCAGCTACTTTGTAAATAAAAAAAACATGTTTCTTTCTCTTTTCCACTTTGTATCCTCTAGATTTCCTCTAGTTTCATAGTGCCCTGCCTAGGAATTCAAGTCTTCTATTGAAGAAGTATGAAGAGAGCAGATGTCCTTGTCTTGTTACAGATTTTTAGCAGAGCAGCTTTGAGCTTCTCTCCATTTAAGATGATGTTGGCTATGAACTTGCTATAAACTGCCTTTATGACTTTGAGGTGTTTCCTGTGCACACCTAATTTTTCCAGGACTTTTATCTTGACAGGGTTTTGGATTTTGTCAAAGGTCATTTTTCTGCCTAATGTGGATCATGTGGTTTTTTGTGTTTCAGATCATTTATATTGTTGATTACATTCATTAATTACCCTATGTTAAACATCCTTGCATTTATGGGATGAAGCCTCCTTGATTATGTTGAATGAACCTTTTTTGTGTGGTAGTTTAGATTTCCAAAAATTTTATTGAGAATTTTTGCATCTATATCCATAAGGGAAGTAGGGAAGTTCTCTCTCTCTCTCTCTCTCTCTCTCTCTCTCTCTCTCTCTCTCTCTCTCATCTTTATTTGGTTTGGGGTAAGGTTAACTGTGGCCTCATAAAACAAATTAGGCCATGCTTCATATGTTTCTATTTTGTGTAATATTTTGAAGAGTATTTGTATTAATTCTTCATTGAAAATCTGGAGGAATTATGTGCTAAAACCATCTGGCCCTTGTATTTTATTTTATTTTATTTTATTTTGAGAGACAGACTTTTAATTTCTTCATCTGTTCAACTAAGTGTTATAGGTCTCTTCATATTACTTATCTGATCTTAATATAACTTTGGTAAGTGGTATGCATTGAAAAAAATGATCCACTTCTTTTAGATTTTCCAATTTGGTGGAATGTAGAATTTTAAAGTATGTCCTAAGGCTTATCTGGATTTACTTGGTATATATTGTTATGTCCCACTTTTCTTAAAATTTTCATAATTTGACCATTTTTGTTCTGCATTTTCAGCTTTCAAGAAGAAGATTTACAGTTTGTACGATGTGAAGGGAATCCACCAGATTCTTCTCCAGACCTGCATGTGCTGTTTTTTCCCTGTTATTCTAGTTGCCTTACAATTGTCCACTGTACTCCATCCACATCAGGGTAGGGTGTGTCTTTCACCAAACTAAATATTCTAGTTTGCTATGGTGTCATAAGCATAAGCGCACTCTAGTCTCTCCAAGTTAATTCAAATGAAAGCTCTCCTCAGATGGTGTCTGCTGCTAGATTAAAGCAGAGTGCAGCTATAATTTTCACTAAACAACTTTCCACTCAACAATAAGAAATCACTTTCATGCATCTATTCTCTCTCCTTATATTTTTCATGCATTCTTCCTCCCAATCCCTTTTAAATACCCTCCATGCCACCCCATTCATGTCATTAAAAAACCCAAACCACTGAGTCAAATTACTGCTGTTCAAACAAACATAGTTATGGGGACATCTATCACTGCATGGGCAATTTACCAAGGAGCAAACCTCTGAAGAGAACTGGTTCTCTTTTCCCTTATAGCTATTAACTTTGAATAGCCCCCTCAGCTGGGGGTAGGAAATGATGTTCCCCTCCTCCATCTATGCTGGAATTGCTGAGTGGATTGATCTTGTGCAGATCTTGTGCAGGGAACAAAATCTGCCATGAGTCCAGGAGTACAATGACAGTGTCACATCCTAGAAACAGTTATTCCCCAGGACTACACATTTCTGACTCTTTCAATATTTCCCACTCTCTTTTCAGTGGTGGTTACTGAACCTTGGAAGGGGGGCATGCGGCCTAGATATTCCATTTATGACTAAGCACTCCACATATACTGTTCTCCCTTTCTATCCATGATGCTTAAACTATATCCAACTAATAAAGAGAAAATGGTCTGTAGCTAATAACTGTTTGATAAGTCCTATGTGTGCTAACTAAAAGGTTGATGACTTACTGACTTATGTGCATATCTTACACATAGAGAAGAAATCTGATTCCACTCAGTGTTGAGCATTAAGTGTGCATGAAATGAAAGTTTAATCCTAAGGTACCTGAACTTTGATGGGGGAAGGGAATGAGGGCTTGCAAATCCAAATCATTCTTACTTAGATTCAACACCATTTTCACTCTGGGTTCTACATGCTCAGAAAAAAAAATCTTTCAAAGAGTAGTAAGCATTTAGTGCATTTATTTTCTGGCAGTAATATAACAGATACAACAGATGGAGATTTTCTTCACTAGGTGAAACTTGGTATCACACACTTGTAGCAGCGATTTTTGCCATTCATGGGAACAAGACCATTTAGATGTTTTTCTTTTCAGCTGTGAGGCTTACTTTGTTAGAGCAGGCCACTGAGGGTATTTTGTTAGCATCCTTAACTTACCCCGATCCTCTGTTTTGCTACTTCCTGGACACCATGATGTGAGAAACTTTGGTATGTCTTGGCCATTGATGTTTAACTTTACTATAGGCCCATGGCAATGGAACAAAACAATAAAGGCCTGAAACTAGGATCTGCAACAATCTTTCCTGCTTTAAATTATTCCCTGGAAGTGTAAGTCACAATGATAAAAATTGCAACCAAGTTTCTAAAACACATATTTTTGGGTATACTTTAACATCCTTTTATCTACTTTTTATCTACTTTGCCAAGTACCACTGATGTGATAAATGCATTGATGTAACCATATGCCAGTTAATTTCATAATGATGAGGTCTAGGGAATATCAGGAGTAAGAATTATCTTATATAATCAGATATATTTTCACAATTCCAAGGAATTTCTGTCAGTCCCCAGGTTCTATGACTTGCACAAATGTGAAGCTTAGAAGAATCTCTAGTCCTGAAAATTATGAAACCCAAGAGAAGAAAAGAAAGACAGGAAGAAAAGGAAATGAATGATGAGGTCAGCTGACTACATGATTTTCTCCATGATTGGTAAGTTGCAGAAATCTTCAGAATCACAGCAGTACGTATGTGTTCCTAGACCTTCAGAAAATTTTTCATCATATTTACAGACATCAGTGCACCTCAACTCTGCACTATTTCCTGTGGAAGAAGATAACAAAAAATATAATTTTGAGAGCCAGGATACAATCTCATATCCAAGTACTTTTGGTTTGAGGACACCTTAAATGAAAGAAGTTTCTTGAATGGGAGTTAGTGCTCCATGCCTTTAAGCCTTCCTGACACATGCATTTAAGCTACATGTGGAGAAAGTTCCTTTGCTCAACAGCCTTTACTACAGGACAAGAATTTGGTTAGTGGTGAGCTTGAGGCTCTACTTGTAGAGACACACAGCATCATCAACCCTTAAGCAGATATGCATGCTGGGATCCAGATTCAGAGTCGAGATGAAGATCATCTTAGGCCTCAAGAACCAGATTCTATGGAATGGACACACCATGAAAGGTACCAGAAGACAGATAAATCAGGAAGACTTCAAAAGCAACAAGGTGTCCTGAGGATGAGAAAAGATTATCCAGAGAATGTGATTCCAGACTAAGATAGAAGGTCAATGAACATTGTCAAGGAAAGCCACCTGGAAAAAATGTAAGAAATGATACATTTAAGGACTGATATTTGATAGCCTTTGGTCCCTATGGCAGTTTGAATTAGAACAGTCCTTATAGGTTTGAATATTTCAATGCTAGGTTCCGACTTGGTCAAAGTTCTTTGGAAGAATCAAGATCTGTAGCCTTGTTGGAGGAGGTGTGTCACCAGGGAAAGGCTTTGGGGTTTCAAAAACCAATGCCATTCTCTCTCTCTCTCTCTCTCTCTCTCTCTCTCTCTCTCTCTCTCTCTCTCTCTCTCTCTCTCTCCCTCCCTTTTCTGTTTCCTGATTGTGACTCAGCATATAAGTGCTCAGCTACTGCACCAGTACCACTGCTTCATGCCTGCTGCCATGCTATCAACCATGGTCCTCATGCACTTTAACTCTGGGAGGTTGAGCCAGCCCCAAATTAAACGTTTTCTTTTGTTATTGTTTTGGCTATGCTCTTTTGTCATGGGAATGGAAAATTAACCAAGACAGTCAATAAAAAGCAGAGATGATGCTGATCAAGGACTGACGAATGTATCAATACAATGATAGAGAGAGGCCCCACTCACTCAAGATATACTTAGCTTTAGCATTCTTCAAAAGTTGACCCCAGTACAAGGTTTGGAATATCAAAACTGGATATCAGTAAGCTCTTTTTCTTTGAGGACAGTATCTTAGAGATGGTGTTTGGAATCTTGAAGGAGAAACAGAATTTCTCCAGGGCACAGAGCACATACTTACCATAATATACAGACCACGTTCTGCGGATCATACAAGTTTCACCAGGTTTTGTAGTGCATGTCCGATTCCCACCAACACACTTTCCATTTTTGTAAGATGGACACAATACACACTGTACAGTGAGAGCTGCAAAGATAAAGATTGTTTAAAGGAGACAGGTGCCATACTGTCACTTCCCATGGAAAACTGGATTTCTGGATCATTTGACTGTACCCATGTTTTGCCTGATAGGTGTGCTCCAGTCAACAACACATCTTAACACCATAGACATGGCAGGGTGAAATAAATGGCAATTCATTTTCTTCCTACAGTAGATAAGGGAACAAATTGCAGGCAATACTTAACCAGTTTCAAAGCAGAGAAGAAAGAGACACGGCTTCAGTAGGTTTTCCATTTCTCCTGAGCAGACTCTTGCAGAAGGCTGCTGTGCGAGATGCTGATGATCAGAGGTCACTCACAGAAAAGACTCAGATAGCCTCTAGTTAATTTATAGTTTGCTCAGGCAATGGCAATGGACAGTGGGTTCCCAGAAGCAGATCTCAAAGTAAGCCACTCCCACATTTGCAATACACCAAAACCCTCTTCTGTGACTTACTTATTTTCTATTCCTCTCACATTTCCTTGCTTCAGGGGTCACTAAAGATATACATGACCTGTAAGGTAATCTTTCCATCAGCAGCATATGGTGGTCTCAGATTTTCTTCCTCTTTCCATGCTATAAGCTCAATCTGTTCCCTAATGCTAAAGATCAAAACTAGGCAAAAAAATAAAAAAAAAACAACTGGAAGAAGACTGTTATTGAGCCTGAATTGCAGAATGAGAGGGTAGCCTAGGAGTGTGTCTCCTGGATGCTAAGAGGGTGAAGACAGCAGCCTGATTATCCAGACAGAAGCATATGTGGGAAAGTTGTTACACATCCCTCATCTAAGGGAAGGGTCATGTTAATTCCTAGTGGTTAATATCAAACAGAGGGCTTCTTCTGGAGCACGCAGGAGGTGCTCCTTGTCTGTCTAGGGTTTGAATAGCTCCTTGGTGGAAGTATCTGAAGCCCATTGTGCTTTGTACGGTCTGCAGGCTGCATGAACACATCATCAGGTGTGGCTGTAGTGATCATCTGCAGTGATTGTAGCCAGTTCCAAACAGCCAGGCTGCCACCACAGAGTCTGGTTAATGGCTGGCAAAAGGGCTGCTTGGCTGGTGTTTTCACTGCTCAATGTTGCCATATATCAGTGAAGGGCCTGTTTAATTGTTACTGAATGTTGTGATCATGCACAGAAAGCATTAAATGGTGGTAGCAATAAAGAGTTACCAGAAGCTCAACATAGAATGTGCATTTGTGATAAAATTATATCGACTTTATAATATTCTCTAGACCAGAATGGCCTTGCGATTACACAGGTATGCCTGCCACACCAACATACTCAAAGTGTTCAAAAAATCAGTTTCATTTTTTGATTGAGTCCCAAATTAGTAAATTGATCAAATACCCTCATCTAGTTGTTTGCTAACTTATTTTAATTACAGAAGGGTTTAATAGCTTGGTTATCCCATGCAAGAGTATTCTAGGCTATGTTGTAAACTTTCTGCCTTAGGATGAATATCAGGCATTTTTCTGAGGAATTAAGCTCATGTCAGAGGGAAAGTTTATAGTTTATGATTGCGAAGTCATAGGCATTCATTGATACTAATTTGGTCATTATTTCTATAATTTTTCTGTTTAGTTAGATATGAAATTCTTATTTTATTTTCCTATTTTGTTTTATTTTAACAGTATCTGCTGTGCAAGTATGAATAATGTTTGAATTTTGCTATTAAAATAATGTCTTACTTTACTGTTTAGCTTGTATGAAATTTCCTTATGTAATTCAGTATCATGTATAACCAATTCACTTATTTAAAAGGAGCAGATACTAATAATTTTACACTCATGTATATTACTGTAGGTTTCTTCTCATAGATCTTTTATCAACTCAGTGGATTTTTTGTTGGTACTTCTTTTCCCAGATTGTATATCAAAGGGTGGAATCAGTCTATCAAGTGAGTAGAAGCTGAAAACCAGCTGGTGGAGCTGCCCAATAGAGTCCAACTGAAACTGTTGACAAGAGATAAAGAATGTCAACACATAATACAAAGGGAACAACCTTTGAAAGAAGCCATAACACTCATAAATATATCTGCACCAAGAGTTGATGCTCCCAAATCATAAAATAAACATGCACGGCCATAAAGGTCTCATAGACCCAAGAGTAGCATGTCACTTCCATACCTCATTCCCATCTTCAGATAGATCCCTCAAAATCAACTTCAACAAAGCAAGGGCAATGAGATGGCTAGGCAGGTAGAGATACTTAGCAAATCCTGGTTGTGGGGGTCTCTGCAAAGACTTGGGCTGGCAGATCAGCAATCCATATGAGGTGACAAGGAAATATTTCAACAAAACTTAGTAGCTGATATTGGTTTAGACTTCTAGAGTGTCACCCCAGGCAGTTCTTCTTAATATTATTTTATTCATATATTTATTTCACATCCTGTCCACAGCATTTCCCACCATCCTGCCCTCCCCAGTTTCTCTCCACCCCAGCTCCTACCCTCCTCCCCCTCCTTTTCTTTTTCCATTCAGGAAAGGGCAGGTTTTCCCTGAGTAGCAATGAAATATGGCCTATCAAGTAAGACCAAGCACCTTCCCATGTACTAAGACTAGGCAAGGTCACCTAGCATGAGAATTATGGTCCCAAAAGTCAGTAAAGGAGTCAGAGAAAGACACTGAATGGACAACAAGGGAGTCTGCATGGGACTGATCTAGGCACTCAGCATATCAACAGGGTTGCCCTGTACTGTGCCTTGAAATAATAGCCTGTACAGGAAAGGACAAAGTAAAGCCCAGACACACCAACTGTCCTTGTTGTACAAAATTCTAAGACTCTAAAGAAATAATGCCTGGAAGGCATAAAAGGTTTTGAAACATGGGCCTGAGGATGTAGCTCCTTTGGAGAGTGATTGTCTAGCATGTATGAGGCACTGGATTTGATCCTCCCCATTGCATAAACCAAGTGTGGTGGCACACATCTGCATTCCTACCAGGGATGTGGAATCTGAGCCTGAGGACCACATGATCAAGGTCATCCTGGAGTTTGAATCCTGCTTGGTGCCTGAGATTCTGTCTCAAAAAAATGCAACAAACAAACAAAAGACATCTATTTTTTGAAGATGGTGGGGTGGGGCTTATCAAAGCTTGGTAACAGGGAGGGTTCTGGGGCAACCAGTTGGACAATAGTGTTTCTATCCTGTCTGCCTCCCTCTGTTCCCAGCACTAAGAGGGGAGGATGTTAAAGATTAAACTCTGTAAGCACTGGCATTGGTTTGTGTTTGTCCTTGGGTGATCAGCATCCTGAGGATCAGCTAGCTTTGCTGTGTGTGCAGGAATGCAGGGACTTTGTTCCTTCTTACAGATAAGACTTGCCTCACACAGAAATGATCCAACTGAGACCTGCTGTTCTTTCAGATAACATTCCAGTCCCTGCTCCCTCACATCACTCCTTGGCTTTCTTAGAGTTGTGGAAATGTTCAGAAAGAGTTGTTTTTTTTTTTTTTTCAGGGGTGGGGGTCATGGGACAAAACATTAAATGTTTTTAATTTAAAAATAAAAAGTTGAGAATTTCTCATGCACTGTCTATATTTAAATCCTTTTCATCCTTTGTCTTCCTCTTTCAACTCCTCTGGTGTTCCTCCTCCCCATTCCCCTTCAGATTCACACTCTTTTTAAAATTAGAATTATTACACAGACATATTTTTGTATGTATGTACCATATATATATATATATATATATATATATATATATATATTAATGTACATTTTTATGTATGTTTGTATCTCTGGTGAATTCATTTAGTTTTGCTTATATGTATTTGTATTCAATGTTGTCCAATTGGAATTGGATGATCTATCAGGGGCTTCAGATATGCAGAATCTGGTTCTTCCTCTCTCATTAGACACAATTGATTATCTAGTGGTGGAGCCTTGAAAAGTTCTCCTCATCCAAATTGAAATATTGACTATTGTCATCATGCAAGTCTTGTTGAGGCAACCCTCCTGTTGAGATTTCATAAGTGTTATCTTTAGCAACAGAGCCTTGCTTCCGGTAGGGAGAGTAAGCTATATTTTCAAAATGCCCTAGGTAGTTTGGGGATTCCCTTGAAAACACTTTGGCCCACAATTCAATTGGCTGTAAGCCAATCCCAGTACTAACAGCTTTGTTGCCTTCCAAGTAGTTGACCTGGGTTCAATTCCTGCCCAACACACCAGATGAAAGATTTCTGTACCCAAATATTAAGTGTCTCTGCAGCCCATCAAACCAAGCTGAAAAAAAAATCAAACGTCTAGGTTTAATAAGTAAATTGCTCCTGGATGGTCTCCCAACCCCCAGAGAATAACAGGAAAACAACCTGGCCTTCCCTTAAGAAGCCATTTAAATACCCTGTAGGCATAGTCCAGGTCATATCTGGGGGAGGAGCCACTGTTTAGTGGGCTTTCTGAGACTGGGCAGGGTTTGGAGTGACAGGGTCCCCCTGAGGCTGAGTTTCACCTGAACATCTCAGACTCTTTGCTATATGCGTTACAGTAAGTCTTTACCCCTAGCTGCCTGAGCCCTGCTGCTATGCGGGTGCTTTCCTCCAGGCTGCTCATTTCTGCCCATGTTAGGGTCCCAAATAATACATAGACTTATATTATGTACAAATGCTGCTAGCCAGTTGACTAGGATTTCATATATGCTTGCTCAGTTTTAATTATCCCCCATGATCATAAGACTTATCTTATGGAGTATGCCTTCCTCTTCCCAGGCTCACATGGTGGCTTTACAGAGAAGAGAGCAGAAGGAAGAGAAGTGCAAGAGGATGATTTCCTTCTTGTTCCTGCTTATATATGAATGTGCTATGCCACTTCTTTTCCAGGTCACCTACTTTACTACATTTACCAGTATCTTCCTTGACTCCAGGTCACACCTGACTTCTTCATTGGCCAACAGTACTTTATCCAACAACCCCAGGATAAACATACACAGAAGGACATACCCATAATATAGGGGCTCTGTATTCTTGTCTAGTTTCTTCCTGTGGACATGGAAATGGCAGCATGGGGAGTGGCAGTTGGGAAATCAATCGGGTGTGAGGTATGGGTGAAGAAGCATTCAGTTAGTTTCCATCCTGGAGACCTCAGGCATCTGTTCCATGAGGGAGCTGCGAAGGCGGGTTATTAGGAGAAAAATGAGATTATTAACACCAGCTCTAAGAGCAGGACTAGCCATGGGAAGAGTGGAGATTGTCAGCAAGAATGGAATGGAGATGATCCCTGGTTGTACTGACAAAGATGAATGAGCAAGGAGGAAGAGCAGATAGGACCTTTATTGGAACATCTTGGAAAAACTGGAGGGTGAAGGGTCCCAGTTACTGGACAGACCATTCCTTCTGTATAGTCTGGGGAGATGGTACCAGCAATAATGTCCAATGAGACTGACAGCAGAAGAGCTGGTGAGAATCACGTTATAAGTTCCTGTCATTAGCAAAGGATTACCAGCTTACAATCCTCACTGCCAGAGAAGCCAGGAAACAAGGAGGAGTCTAAGAGAGGCATACATGGTCCCCTGGAGAAGGGGAAAGTACAAGATCTCCTAAGCAAATTGGGAGGGGAGAGGGAGCTAGGAGAATGAGAATTGGAGAAGAGGAGGGGTGAGGAGGACATGAGGGATCAGGAAGGTTGAGTTGGGAAAAGAATAGAGGAGAGCAAGATAAAAGATACCATAATAGAGGGAGAAATTATAAGTTTAAAGAGAAATCAGGCTCTCGGGAGGAGATTGCCCTCTAGGACAGAGGCAGGAAGGGGCTGCAGAAAAGGAAGTCATCTACATATTGGAGGAGTGTGCTAGGGCCAAGCTTAGAGCTGGAAAGGTCCTGTGCCCAGGCCATTTGTTGTGGAGATTGCTGGTTCGTACACTATATCCCTTGTTTTTCGACTATTTCATTTTGATCATCTTCATATATGTGTACATTTCAGAAAGGTCCTACTGTATTGCAGTTACTTATTACCCCTCACATGGCACTTAATTTTGAATGTCTCTCCCTGTATTCCCTCCCATAACACTCTGTCCTTTATTGTAGCTATGTGCTAAAGGTTCTCTCACGGGAGGGCATGACAAGGCACAGTGTTAACAGCACAGACACTGGGAGTCAGGTGAAAGGACAGCAGACTCATTTACTTATATAGCCTCCCAGCTCCCTGGTGTTCTTAATTGTTAGCATTATGTAGTTGTCCCTTATTAACTAGGCACAATAAGTACCTCTGACTGTGCAAGGCAGACTCTAAGATGGCTTATCTCTTGGCCTTGTAGGCCTTAACTTCCTACTCTTTACCTTATTTCCAGAACTCTTCTCACCCATAACTATCTTATTTTCCTTCCCTAACTATTTCTATCTATAGCCCCAACCTTGTACTCTATACCTAACCTTTGAGGTTCTATTGAGTATAGCTTGTTTATCATAAACTTAACAGCTAATGTCCACTAAGGATAACTTATTTTCAAGCCCTTCCATTTTACCTACAAATTTCCTGGTTTTATTTTCTAACAGCTGAGTGAATAAACTCTTGTATAGATGTACCACATTTTCTTTATCTTTGGTTGGGGGACATCTAGGTTTGTTCCATTTTTGGATACCATTAATATAGTAACAATTAACATGGTTGAGCAAATATCTCTGTGTTAAAATGAAGCATCTTTTAGGTATATGCTCAAGAGTGATACAGCTGGATCTTGGAGTAGATTGATTCCCATCTTGCCAAGACTGCCACACTGATTTCTATAGTGGCTGTAGAAGAATGCACTTCCACTAGCAATGGATGAGTGCTTCCTTTGTTCTAAATTCTCACCAGCATGAGCTGCCATTTGTTTTATTGATTTTCTCATTTATCATTTTTTTATTTTATATACCAGCCTCAGTTTTCCCTCCCTCCTTTTCTTCTGTTTCTCTAAATTCCCTTCAACCTGCCCCTCCACTCCTCTTCTGTCTCTATTCAGTGGGATTAGGCCTCCCATGGGGATCAAAAAAGAATTGCATGTCAAGCTGAGGTATAACCAAGCTCCTCCACCCTGCATCAAGGTTAAACGTGGCATGGCACCATAGGAAATACATTCCAAAGAGACAATTCATGCATCAGGTACAGTTCCTGGTCTCATTATTAGGGGCCCCATAAAGACCAAGCTACACAACTGTCACCAAGATACAGAGGGCCTACGTCCATCCTATGCTGTCTCCCTAGTCTTCTGCCCAGAGTCCTGAGCTCCCACAAGCTCAGGCCCACTGTCTCTGCGGGTTTCCTCATCATGATCTTGACTGTCTCTTGCTCATATAATCCCTCTACCCTCTCTTCAATTGTCCTCTCAAAGCTCAGCCCAGGGACTATCTGTGGAACTCGCCATCTGCTTCCATCAGTTACTGGATGAAAGCTCTATAATGACAATTAGGTTAGTCAATAATCTGATAACAGTGCAAGGCCATTTCAGGCACCCTCCCCACTATTGCTAGGAGTCTTAACTGGGGTGATCCTTTATGTTCCTAGGGGCTTCCCTGGCAACAGGTTTCTCCCTAACCCCATGTTGCCCCCTCTATCAAGATATGTCATTCATTACTCTCCCCATCTGTCCTGCCCCCAGCCTGACCATCCTGATCCCTCCTGTTCCCATCCCCCACCCCATCCTTTACTCCCCTCTGCTCTAGTTTACCCAGTACATCTTGTAGGGGAAAATGTTGGCCATGCCCACTTTGGGGGTGATTAACTAGTTATCCTAAGGGCATCTCAGACCTGTTATTGCTCAATCTTGGATGGCTGAAATCTACTTGTCCCTCTAAGAAGTTGGGGGACACTGACCTCTCAGGGGTTGCATAACTAGTTAGCATGCCAGAGTCTGGTTTGTTATTGGAATTAACCAGACAACATCTCATCTATTTCCTCTTCCCAGGGAGATCCATAAGGACCTTCATAGGGTCCTCCTTGTTACCCAGCTTCTCTGGAGCTGAGGATTGTTTTTTTTGCTCTACTCTTAATATCTACTTATGTGTAAGTGCATAGTGTGTTTGACTTTCAAGGTTTGGGTTACCTCATTCCAGATGATATTTCCTATTTCCATTCCTTTGCCTGTGAGTTTCTTTTTATTTGTTTTTTTTCTTGACTTTCCTTGCTTTCTTTAGGAGATTTCTTTCATGTTTTGTTTTGTTTTTTATTCCATTTCTTTAAGGGATTTTCTCATATCCTTTTTGAGGGCCTCTATCATTTTCATGAACTTGTTTTTAAGGTCATTGTCCTATGGTTCTGCATTGTGATGTTCAAGTCATGCTGCTGTAAAGTCCCTAGACTCCGGTGGTGTCATATTGGTTTTTCTGTTATTAAATGTGTTTTTATATTGTCTTCTTCCTTTCTTTCCTCTGATGGGTGTAGAGGGAGTCTTTTCTTCCCCTGGTGGGTATGGGACCCAGCTTCCTTTCTGCTGGGTGCAAATAGGTCCAAATCCCTGATGTTCTCCTCTTCCCTTGGATGGACTCAGGAATGATACCAGAATCTAGGCAGTCTCTGGGTGGGCTGTACCCTGCTGTGATAGGATTTGCCCCATGAGCATTCCCCAGGCATTAGGTTTCTCTGAGCAGGGCTGAAGAAAGCTACCCAGAAACAGGCCCAGGCTTACATAGTCCACTGGATGGAGGTGGGGCTGGTTTCTAGCCCTTGGCAGCCACTGGTTGAACTGGATCCCACTTGGATGGAACTCACCCTGTGAGAATTCCCCAGGCCTCAGGTGTCTCCTTGAATATATTCTTACACCTACATTTGCTTATCTTTTTTTCCAACCTGTGTCTTGTGCCTGTGCCTGTTCTTCAAACTGTTGTGGTTTGCACCTGTGCCTATGTAGTCTTCTTGGGTTTCAGGGCAGGGCGGGTCATGAGGATGAAGTTCAGGTGCCTGGGGTTGGGCACAGAGTGCCTTTTGGGGAAACAGGGTCTAGTGGGTGGTGGTGGGTGGATGGGCACAGCCTGGTGGCAGGTCTCTCACCTGCATGCAGGCTGCTGGGGACTGGAGCAGAGTAGTGGATTTCCACCATAGGTGGGGGCAAGGTCCAGCTGCCTTGCTGGGCCTGGGATGGAAGAGGAAGGGGCATAGGATGTGCTCTGGGGATGAGTTATGGTCTGGACTTTGGTACAGTCCAGCTGAGAGGTCAGTCACTCACCCATTTTTCCAACTAGTGTCGTTTACACTGTGATTGTATAGTCAACTGTGCTTGTAGGGGAGGATGTTCCAGTGCATAGTGGGTTGGGCATCAGAATGGGTCTTGGAGGGAAACAGTCCAGTGTGTGGCTGGGTTTTGAGCACAGACTGGAGACAGGTCTCTCACCTGTCTGCTGTTTTATTGATTTCATTGTTTATTGGTGTTAGCCATTCTGACAGCTTGAAGATGAAATCTCAAAGTAGTTTTGATTTGTGTTTCCCTGATGGCCAAGGATGCTCAACATTTTTTATGTGTTTCTCAACCATTTGAGTTTCCTTTTTTTGTGAATTCTGTTTGGATTTACACCCCATTTTATTTGGGTTACTTTTTATATTTAGTTTTTTGAGTACTTTATATTTTTTGGATATTAGCCCTCTATCAGATGTATAGCTGTTAAAAATCTTTTCCCATCCTGTAGGCTTCTGCTTTGTCCAAATGATGTTGTCCTTTGCCATTCAGAAGCTTCTCAGTGTCATGAGGTCCCATTTTTGGAATTTCCCCAGCACCAGGTTTCCCCTAACCCCATTGTTGCTCTATCACAGTATTTCTTTCCTTACTTTCCCTCTCCATCTGTCCCCTACTTGACCATCATATACCCTCATGTGCTCATGAGGGAAAGATAGAATTTACATAGCAAATGATGTACTGGTCATTTTTAAGACAAATGTGATGAATAAATTTTATCAATTCTTTGAGAATTTCATACATGCGTTTAAATTATTTGTATCATAATCACATCATCCATTCTTCCCCCAATCTCTTCTAAATCCTCTCCATGCCACTCCTCTCACATCATTAAAAAACCCAAACCATTGAGTCAAATTAGTGCTGTTCAAACAAACATAGTTATGGGGACATCTATCACTGCCTGGACAACTTACCAAGGAGGAAACCTCTGAAGAAAACTGGTTCTCTTTTCTCTTAACTTTGATTAGCCCCTCAGCTAGGGACAGGAAATGATGTTCCCCTCCTCCATCCATGCTGGAATTGCTGACTGGATTGATCTTTTGCAGATCTTGTGTAGGGAACCAAAGCTGCCATGAGTCCAGGAGTACAATGACCTTGTCATGTCCTGGATACAGTTTTCCCCAGGACTACACTATTTCTGACACTTTCAATATTTCCACTCTCTTTTCTGTGGTGGTCACTGAGCCTTGGAAGGAGGGCATGGGGCCTAGATATTCTGTTCAAGACTAAGCACTCCACAGACACTTTACTCCCTTTCCATTCATGATGCTTACACTATAACCAAATACAAAAAGGAGAAAATGGTTGTAGCTAATAACTGTTTGATAAATACTATGTGTGCTAACTAAAATGTTGATAACTTACTGATTTATGTGTATATCTTACATGTAAGGTTCGCTGTAGCCATGCCTGCTATGGGCTGGCTACAGGTGTGCCTGACTATGCCTGTGAGGGCATGATCAAGGTGATGTAGGGAAGGTTTAAGAATGAGGGACACACATGTGGAAGCCCCCTACTTCTGTTTCATCTTCGGTTTGCTGTACTTGCTGCTGGACAATGACATTCAATCAATTATTGAAGCACCTAAGGTTGCAGACAAAAAATTTGAATGTAGGTTCGAATGTTTGGAAGATAATTGACAGAACAGGGCTGTTAGAATAGATAGGACCATCTGGTCGATTGCTAAGGCCTCAAATTCAGCAAATCATGACTTCGATCACATGTTGGAGCACAAATAGACTCCAATACCTAGAAGGCAGTTTCCATGCCACCCAGAAGCTGGCTAAGGACAAACATATTAAAGACCTAGAAAAATGTGTAGAGGAGCAGTTAGAGCAATTTACAGATTCGCTAACATGCTTGGAATCCTATGTGATGCAGGAAATGGAAACTTTTCTTGAGGATATCTTTACTAGCCTTAAAGATCATTGGGATGTCTCAGAGACCGAATCACTCAAATCTGATGTACCTACTCCACCCAGGTATCATGACTATTCTTTTAAGGTTGTTACGCATACACCATTAATGTACCCAGTGACCATGGTAGTAAAGCTACCTTCTAAGAAGCATTCAGGGATAGATAGCTTATGTATGGCAACCTATAAAGGGGAAGGATCTTAAGAATATTAAAGAATCAGTTGTCTAACATGGTCTCCACAGCCCATAAGTAAAAGAGCTATTTCATTCATGGGCATTCTTTAACAAGGTGGTACCCATGGGCTGGAAACATTTGGTAGCAGCTGTTCTTGAGAATTCATGCCAAATCTAGTGGAAGGTGTTGGTCAGGGAAGAGGCAAATATCTTTGAGAGTCAAGGCATAAAGGATGGTTATTAAACCCCCTAGATAAGATTCTTGGTGAGGGTATTTATGCTAACCCACAGGCTCAGGCTGAATATGATGACCATAAACTGTCCCTATGTAGAAAAACAACATTAAATGCCTGGGATAAGGTACATGAGTCAGGGGAAAGCCTAGAAACCTATGCAAGAATAGAACAGGGACCCACAGAATAGTTCTAGGACTTCTTTCCATGGTTTTCTAGGGCAGTAGAATTACTGATAACAGTTCTGGAAACAAGACAATCAATTATGTACACAATAGCTTATGAAAATGAAACCCAATATCAAAAGAATACTTTTGCCTTTAAAGATCAGATCAGCTCTGCAAGAAGAATGGGTTTTGCAAGCAGCCAACATTGAATATACTGTGCAAGATACTGGAGCTTGAGTAGGAGAAGCCATCCCAAAAGCTTTAAAAAGGCAACAAGAGATTAAAAGTTCTAGAGGTGAGGACACAAAGTCTTGGGAAGGAGAAGCACCTTACAGACGTCAACATAGGTACCAAGAGGCCAGGGGTTATCACTACTATGAATCACAACCTCGGGTAAGAAGAGCCTTCCCCAGGAAACCACGAAGGTGACAGGAACCTAGATGTTTCAGCTGTGGTAGAATGGGATATATTAAGAGAAATTGTAGACAAGGGAATTCTAACAATGCCTCATATGCAAGGCCATTGCCTTCTGGAATGTGTAGAAGATGTGGTAAGGGCAGAAACTGGACCAATGAAGGTAGAGCGACCAGGGACATGCAAGGAAACCTGTTAAGGCTGTGAAACCCTGTGGGGGAGGGGCTTAAAAGGCCCCCACATTAAGAAGGCCCATTTGTTCCCAGTAGCAGTGGAAGACAATCTCTCACAGGATGAATAGATAGTTCTTTGTCTATTGTGAAAAATAATACTGCTCTAGATGGTAGTTTGGCTAGCAATGAAGAATCAAATGTGACTGGACATGATGATAAATGCATATTTTGGCAATCTTCTATTAATGATAAAAGACCTCAGTTGAAAGTGAGAATTAATAAAGTTATTACTGTCTTAGTAGACACTGGGTCTGAAGTAATTATTATTACTCACAAGTCCTGGCCTCAGAAATGGCCTCTTACAGAGGGGAATGTACAATTTTTAGGAATTGGAACTCTATCTAGAGTTCGACAGAGTGTTCACTCAGTGATCTGCATTGGGCCGGAAGGACAGAAAGGGAGACTGAAACCATATGTGGCAGATATAGCTATAAATCTCTGGGGTCATGATATCTTACAGCAATGGAATACTCAGATTAATATTCCTCCACTGTCTGATACAAATTATGTACAATCTTTAGATGGTAGAAAAGATCTGGTAAGATGCTATGGAAAATGGTTGCCAACCATCCAGGCTGTACAGAAACTAGTTACAAATGATAGACCTTCAGAGGAGCCAAAGGCCCTGCCATTGAAATGGCTTACAGATGAACCTGTTTGGGTAGGACAATGGCCTATACCTCTGAGAACTAGAGGCTTTAGAAAGACTAGTTCAGTAACAGCTAGATGCTGGACATATAGAGGAATCTACCAGCCCTTGGAATTCTCCTGTACTTGTTATCAAAAAGAAGTCAGGTAAGTGGAGAATGCTGACATATCTGAGAGCCATAAATAAGGTAATTCAACCAATGGGCTCTCTGCAACTTGGAATGCCTTTGCCATCCTTGATTCCTAAGGGATGGTCGATCATGGTCATAGATCTGAAAGACTGTTTTTTCACAATACAACTACAGGAAAATGATAGAGAAAAATTTGCATTTACTCTACCAATTCTTAATAATTCAGAGCCAGTTAGAAGACATCAGTGGAGGATTTTGCCACAATGAATGCTAAATAGTCCTACTTTGTGTCAGCAATTTGTATAGCAACCTTTGGAACTAATCATAAAGTTTCACAATCTCTTGTTTATCATTACATGGATGATATTGTTTTATCAGATTCCAATAAGGAAACTCTGGAACACATGTGTGAAATGGTGAAAGAAGTTCTGCCTCATGGGTGGTTACAGATTGCCCCAGAAAAGATATAAAGAGGAGATTCTATTAAGTATTTAGGTTACAAGATAGACTTACAAAGAATCAGACCTCAAAAGGTACAAATTAGAAGGGATCGGTATCAAACTCTTAATAGTCTTCAGAACCTTCTATGGGAAATTTCTCAACTACCGACAGTTATTGTTGTAGAAGGACATGACTTAAAGCATTTAAAAATGTCCCATAATGGTGATAAGGACCTAAACAGTCCTTGAATATTAATACGCTGTGGCAGAAAAAGAATTACAATGGGTAGAAAACAGAATATTGGATGAGCATGTAGATTGGATAAATCTTAATTTAGACTGTATTCTGGTTATCATGCCATCCAGAGAATACCCTTCTGGGATTCTGATGCAGAGGGAAGACGCCATATTGGAGTGGATATTCTTGCCACATAAACAGAATAAAAAACTAAAGACATATATAGAAAAGATTTCTGATTTGATTCCAAAGGGCTAATTAAGACTCCGTCAACTGACTAGAAAAGATCCGTCAACTGACTAGAAAAGCAGTAATTATAGTACCTTTAAGTAATGAAGAAATTTCCTCCGTGTGGAAGAATAATGAATATTGGCCAATAGCTCTTATTGACTCTTGGTAATGATTAGCAACAATTATCCCCAAAACTAACAGAATTAAATTAATAAAAAAGACAGTCTGGATTCTTCTACGTATTGTAAGACAAACTCCCATTTCTGGAGTTCTTACCTTCTAAACTGATGGCAACAAATCAGTTAAGGCAGGTTATTAGGCAGGTTAGGTAAGTAAAATAGTTGAAAATCTGTATACATCTGTACAGACGGCAGAATTATATGCAATTCTCATGGTACTCATGGATTTCACAGAACCTCTTAATATCTAGTTACTGATTCTCATTATGCAGAGAGAGTCGTGTTACACATTGAGACTGCAGAATTCGTTCCTGATAATACAGAATTAACTTCACTGTTTATACGAATACAGGAAACAATCAGAAACAGAAGTAATCCTATATACATTACACATATCACATCCCATAAGGGTCTGCCAGGCCCACTAGCGCAAGGCAATGATGATATTGATAGTTTATTAATAGGAAGAGTGCTGGAAGCCTCAGAATTTCATAAGAAACATCATGTAAATAGCAAAGGTTTGAAAAGGGCTTCTCCATCACTTGGCAACAAGCCAAAGAGATAGTGAGAAACTGATCTACTTGTTCTTTTTATAATCAAGCTCCATTGCCAGCAGGCTGTAATCCCAAGGGCATTTGGAGAAATGAGGTTTGGCAGACGGATGCCTTTCACTTGCAGAAACTGGAAATTTGAAATATATGCATCATACTATAGACACATTCTCAGGGTTCCAATGGGCTGTTGTTCTTAACTCTGAGAAAGCTGATTCTGTTATTACACACCTGTTAGAAGTGATGGCAGTTATGGGTATACCTGCACAAATAAAAACTAACAATGCTCTAACATATGTCTCCACAAAATTGGAACAGTTTTTCAAATATTATAACATAAAGCATGTTATTGTTATACCACACTATCCTATGTGACAAGCAGTGGTTGAGAGATCTAATAGAACACATAAGGAGATGCTCCATAGACAGGCTGGGAAAACTCAATGCCCCAAGCATAGGTTGGATAATGCTTTATTAACACTAAACTTTCTTAAAGGACAAACAGCTGCAGAAAGACAATGGACTATGCAATAAACTGCTGAACTGAATCAGCCGGTATACTTCAAAGATGTACCTACCTCTGTATAGAAACCAGGACATGTGTTACGATGGGGTAGGGATTTTGCATTGGTTTCCACAGGAGAAGAAAAACTTTGAATACCTTCGAAGTTGATCAAGATTCAAGTTGAAAAGGAAACACCTCTTGACGAGGAGAAATGACAGGTATTCTACTAAGGTATAGCTCATGAACTAAATAGAAACCTCCCAAAGGAAAGGGAAGTGTTTTGCTTTTATCTTCACAGGAAAACTCATCGCCAGAAGTCAAAGGACACTGCATGTGTAGATACTTAAGAAGAGAAGGTAGCAATAACCATCAAAAAAAGGGAACTCGTCATACAGTAAACTTTACAGCTGTCTCTCAGAGAACCCTATTTCTCTTTATTTCCTATTTCCTATTCAATTAAACCAATGTTGGTTTTAGAGATGGAGTTGGCTTTCCTCCTCTAAAATCCAAGCATGATGTTTAACTAAACTTTAGAGTTTCTGTATTGTATCAAGAAGCCAATTGATTTAATACAGAAAAGAGAAGAATTTGGGGACTGTCCTTGTCTTTTCTTGGCTTTTTCCTTCAAGGTGTATACCCTGTCATAATTGTTATTCTCCCATGGTTGCCTTTTCCAGTATACATACTTACACTAGCAAACATTTCCCTGCTAACATTTATGTTAGAGTCCCACACAGCCAATGAAGACCTGCCTGACAGCAATCCTTGGATGCCCCAGGAGAAGAAAATGGGCCACACCTCCTTGACTGCACTGTTTCCAACTTACTCCATTTCAACTGACACTCAGGCCAGAGCTTCAGGTACTGACTTCAATTAAGTTGAGGATTTCAACTGAGGTCTTCAATCAAGCAAATCCAATCTAACATGGACTGGATACAATCCTTTCAAGAATTTCACTATAGTAATATTTTCTTCCTACAGGACCCCACGAGGCTCTCACTGTCCCATTTCAGCAGGAAGTAACTTGGAGGATACTTTGCCCCTTTCCCCCCATTGTTGTTACATACGATAGTATATACCAAGTTAGGGATATCTTCCTATTGTTTAGGGTTGGGATTGGAAGGAGGTATTCAGGCTTGGACACCTCTTTCAGATGACTTTAGGGTTTAGTTAAAATAGATAGTTAGGATTTGACATAAGCAGATTGTTGTATCTTCTTATATTTTAACTTTATGATTGTTAATTTTTGATACTTTACACTGTTAAGTTTTAATCCTCTTTTATTCTAAAAGGGGAATTGTAGGGGGCACTGTAGCCATGCCTGCTAGGGGCTGGCTACAGCTGTGACTGAACACACATCTGGAGGCATGGTCAGGATGATGTAGGGAAGGTTTAAGAGTTGGGGGTGCACATGTGGCATCCCCTTCTTCCATTTCATCTCTAGCTTGCTGTACTTACTGTTGCCCTGCCGGCTGCTAGTTCACTCTGTAAGTAAGGCTTTTCCCTAATAAATTCCCTTGAATTTTTACCTGGCACCATATTGGCAATTTCCCACAATACTTACACATAGAGAAGAAATCTGATTCCACTCAGTGTTGAGCATTAAGTATACATGAAATGAAAGTTTAATCCTAAAGTACCTGAACTTTGATGGTGGGAGGGAATAGGGGCTTGCAAATTCAAATCATTCTTACTTAGCGTCAACACCATTTTCACTCTGGGTTCTACATGCTCAGAAAAAAAAAAAACATCTTTCAAAGAGTAGTAAGCATTTAGTGCATTTATTTTCTGGCAGCAATATAACAGAAACAATAGGTGGAGGTTTTCTTCACTGGGTGAAACTTGGTATAACAGCCTTGTAGCGGCGATTTTTGACATTCATTGGAACAAGACCATCTAGATGTTTTTTCTTTTCAGCTGTGATGCTTACTTTGTTAGAGCAGTCCACTGAGGGTATTTTGTTAGCATCCTTAACTTACCCCATCCTCTGGCTTGTTTACTCCTGGACACCATGACATGAGAAATTTTGGTATATCTTGGCCATTGATGTTTAACTTTACTATAGGCCCATGGCAATGGAACAAGATAATAAAGGCCTGAAACCAGGATCAGCAACAATCTTTCCTGCTTTAAATTATTCCCTGGAAGTGTAAGTCACAATGATAAAAATTGCAACCAATTTTCTAAAACACATCTTTTAGGGTACACTTTGCCATCCTTTATCTACTTTTTATTTATTTTACCAAGAACCACTGATGTGATAAATGCATTGATATAACCACATGTCAGCAACATTCATGTTGATGAGGGTAGGGAATATCAGGAATAACAATTAACTGATATAATCAGATATATTTTCACAATACCAAGGAATGTCTGTCTGTCCTCAGGTTCTATGACTTGCACAAATATGAGGCTTAGAAAAATCTCTAGTCCAGAAAAATATGAAACCCAAGGGAAGAAAAGAAAGACCAGAAGTAAAAGAAATGAATGATGAGGTCAGCTTAAACTAGATGACACTAGGACATCACAATTGGTAAGTCAATGCTATTGCAGAAATCTTCATAATCGCAGCAGTATGTATGTATTGTTAGACCTTCAGAAAAAATTTCATCAAATTTACAGTCATCCGTGCACCTCAACTCCGCACTTCGCAGTTTATTGCCTGTGGAAGAAGAAATAAAAAAAATATAATTTTGAGAGCCAGGATACAATCTCATATGCAAGTACTTTTGAATTGAGGACACCTTCAATGAATGAAATTTCTTGAATGGGAGTTGGTGCTCCATGCCTTTAAGCCTTCCTGACACATACATTTAAGCTACATGTGGAGAAAGTCCATTCATCCAAGAGCCTTTACTACAGGACAAGAATTTGCTTAGTGATGAGCTTGAGGCTCTACATGTAGACCATCATCAACCCGTAAGCAGATATGCAGGCAGGGATCCAATTCAGTGTCAAGATGAAGATAATCTTAGCCCCCAAGAACCAGATTCTATGGAATGGCAGGAAGGACACACTATGAAAGGTACCAAAAGACAGATGAATCAGGAAGACTTCAAAAGCAACAAGGTGTCCTGAAGATGAGAAAAGATTATCCAGGGAATGTGATTCCAGGCTAAGATAGAAGCTCAATGAACATTAGAAAAGCTAATGCCATCAGGGAAAAGTTCGAGAAATGGTATATTTAAGGACTGATATTTAGTAGCCTTTGGTCCCTGTGGCAGTGTGAGTTAGAAAAGTCCTCATAGGCTTGAATATTTCAATGCTAGGTTCCCACTTGGTCAAAGTTCTTTGGAAGAATTAAGAGCTGTAGCCTTGTTGGGCCACTAGGGATAGGATTTGGAGTTTCAAAAGCCAATGCCACACCTTAAGCTTTGTTGTGCACCTGAAATTGGACTGACTGGACTGACTGACTGTTGCATGGTATCCTTATCCCAAATTGTACTGTGTTTTAAGTATGCTGACAATGAACCACCTGGAGTTAGACTCCCTGATCCAGGTTGATGAAGTCATTCTGCACCGGACTTTCATTCTTATCTCTCTCCCTCTCTCTCCATTTTCCATCTCCTGATTGTGACTCAGCATGGAAATGCTCAGCTACTGCACCAGTACCATTCCTTCATGCCCTCTGCCATGCTATGAACCATGATCCTCATGCACTTTCACTCTGGGACTTTGAGCCAGCCCCAAATTAAATGTTTTCTTTTGTTGTTGTTTTGGCTATGCTCTTTTGTCATGGGAATGGAAAATTAACCAAGACAGACACTAAAAAGCAGAGATGTTGCTGATCAAGGACTGACGAATGTATAAATACAATCATGGAGAGAAGCCCCACTCACTCCAGATATGCTTAGCTTTAGCATTCTTCAAAAGTTGACCCCAGCACAAGGTTTGGAATATCATAACTGGATATCAGTAAACTCTTTGTCTTTAAGTAAAGTATCTTAGCGATGGTGTTTGGAATCCTGAAGGAGAAACAGAATTTCTCCAGGGCACAGAGCACATACTTACTTTCATTTACAGACCAGGTTCTGCGGATCATACAAGTTTCACCAGGTTTTGTAGTGCATGTCTGATTCCCATCAACACACTTTCCATTTTTGTAAGATGGACACAGTACACATTGTACAGCGAGAGCTGCAAAGATAAAGATTGCTTAAAGGAGACAGGTGCCATGCTGTCAATTCCCATGGAAATCTGGACCTCGGGATCATTTAGCTGCACCCATGTTTTGCCCAATATGTGTGCTCTAGTCAACAACACGTCTTAACACCATAGACAAGGCAGGGTAAAATTAAAGGCAATTCATTTTCTTCCTTCAGTAGATAAGGAAAAAAATTGCAGGCAATACTTACCAGTTTCAAAGCAGAGAAGAAAGAGACACAGCTTCAGTAGGTTTTCCATTTCTCCTGAGCAGATTCTTGCAGAATGTTGTTATTGCCAGACGCTGATGATCAGAGCTCACTCACAGAAAAGACTAGATAGCCTCTAGTGAATTTATAGTTTTCTCAGACAATGGCAATGGACACTTTGTTTCCAGAAGCAAAACCCAAAATAAGCCACTCCCACAATGGCAATACACCAAACCCCTCTTCTGTGACTTACTTATTTGCTTATTCCTCTCACATTTCCTTGCTTCATGGAGCACTAAACATATACACGACCTGTAAGGTAATCTTTCTATCAGCAGCACTCGGTGGTCCCTGATTTTCTTCCTCTTCCCATGCTATGAGCTCAATCTTTTCCCCAATGCTAGAGATCAAAACCAGGCAAGGAATAAACAATTGTAACAAGGCTGTTATTGAGCCTATGTCTCAGAATGAGTGGGTGGCAATCAGTGTGCCTCCTGGGAAGCTCAAGACAGTAGCCTCCTTGTCTAGACAGAAGCTTATGTGGGAAATTTGTGTTCACATCTCTCATCTCATGGAATGGTCATGTTAGCACCTTGTCCTTAATATCAAACCGAGGGCTTCTGTTGGAGCACTATAGGACATGCTCTTTGTCTGGCTAGGGTGTGAATAGTTCCTGGGTAGGAAGTATCTGAAGTCCACTGTGCTTTGTAAGGTCTGCAGGCTGCCTGAGCACATCCTCAGTTGTGGCTGTAGTGATCATCTACAGTGACTGTAGACAGTCCCAAACAGCCAGGCTGCCACCACAGAGTCTGGTCAATGGCTGGCAAAAGGGCTACTTGATTGGTGTTTTCCCTTGTCAAGGATTCCATTTTTCAGTGAAGGGCCTATTTAATTGCCTGTTACTGAATATTGTGCACAGAGAGCATTAGATGGTTTTAGCAATAAAGAGTTACCAGAAGCTCAACATAGAATGTGCATTTATGATAGCATTAAATGAAATTTATAATATACTATTATATTTTATATTGACATATTACATATCTGTATCGATATATCTGTGTCTATCTATCTATCAATCTATCTATCTATCTATCTATCTATCTATCTATCTACCTACCTATCTGTCTTTCTATTTATTTGAGCCAAGATCTTACCATGTAATCCTGGCCAGCCTGTAACTCACTCTGTAGACCAGAATGGCCTTGAACTTGCAAAGATGTAGCTGCTATAAAATCATACTCAAAGTGTTCAGAAATCAGTTTCATTTTCCTGTTTAATCCAAACTTGGTCAAACACCCTCAGAAGGAATTAATAGTTTTGTTATCATATGCAAGTGTGTTCTAGGCTATAGTGTATATTTTCTTAACTAGAACTGGTAACATGTATTTATCAGAGGAGTAAATTAATGTTAGTGGGAAACTATAATTTACAATTGGGGTACCATAGGCATTCATCAATACTAAGTTGGTCTTTATTTCTATATTTTGTCTGTGAAGAGAGATGAAATAATTATGTTCTATTTTCCTATTTTGCTCTATTTGAACAGAATCTTCTGCATAAGTCTGCATAGTGTTTCAATTTTGTTATTAAGGTCCTCTATTTTTAATTGTATAAAAGATTCCTCATGTAACTTGGTACATGTATGTTCAAAACTCTTAAAGGGTACATATACTAATAATTTTACACTCAAGTATATAACCATGGGATTATTTTCATAGTCCTTTCATTAACTCAGAGGCATTTTTGGTACTTCTTTTTCCTATCCTGAAATCAGATTTTTGTATCAAAGGGTGTATCAAAGTTAGTCTATCATGTGAGTTAAAGCTAAACACAAGTTGAGGCATGGGGCTATTCTGATATCCAACGGAGTCCAGCAAAAATTAGTCAAAAGTGATAAAGAAGGCCAATTCACAATATTAAGGGAATAGCCTTTAAAGATGCTACAATGGTTCTAAATATGTATGTACCAAGAGCTGGGGCTCCCATTTTCATGAAATTATCACAAATGGTCATAAAAGTCTCACAGACCCAAGAGTAGCACATCCTTCAATACCTCACTCCATCTTAAGATAGATCATACACTTAATTTCAGCTAAGTACTGCCAGTGAGATGGCTCAGCAGGTACTGAAGCTGACTTCCAAGTCTGGTTATCCAAATCCAATTCAAGGAACTCCCATGGTATGATAAGAAAGGAATGGACTTCCCACTATGACTATATTTCATACATGTGCACACACATGGAAAAAACATAAATACAATATTAAAAGCTTAAATCAAGAATTTTAAGACTACAATTACACCACAGTGTACCTAAGGGCTATCTACACAACATTTCATTTGACAAAATGTCCACATTCTCCTCCACACCCACAGAAACTTCTCCAAATGGAATGTCACTATATGCAACACAATGAGGTTTAAGAAGTACCAAAATCAGGATAATACCTCGTTATTTTTCAGGCCTGTTGTAATAAACCAAAAATCAATAATGAAGAGAAATGACAGATGCTACAAAATACTTTAAGGTGGTGGGGTGTGGCTTATCAAAGCTTGGTAACAGGGAGGGTTCTGGGGCAACCAGTTGGACAATAGTGTTTTTATCATGTCTGCCTCCCTCTGTTCCCAGCACTAAGAGGGGAGGATGTTAAAGATTAAACTCTGTAAGCACTGGCATTGGTTTGTGTTTGTCCTTGGGTGATCAGCATCCTGAGGATCAGCTAGCTTTGCTGTGTGTGCAGGAATGCAGGGACTTTGTTCCTTCTTACAGATAAGACTTGCCTCACACAGAAATGTATCCAGCTGAGACCTGCTGTTCTTTCAGATAACATTCCAGTCCCTGCTCCCTCACATCACTCCTTGGCCTTCATAGAGTTGTGGAAATGTTCAGAAAGAGTCTTTTAGGGACAAAATATTGAACATTAGTTTTTTAATTTAACAATAAAACATTGAGAATTTCTCTCACACTGACTGTTTTCACATTCTTTTCATCCTCCTCTTCCTCTTCCAACTCCTCTGGTGTTCCTCCTCCCCATTCCCCTTCAAATTCACTCTTATTTTTTTAATTAGTATTGTCATACATACACATGTACATAAGCATGTATGTATGGATTCATGTGTGTATTTATGAATGTATGTATATATGTATGTGTGTATGTTCATATGCATAGCTTGGTGAATCCATTTAGTTTGCTTGTATGCATTTGTATTAAATGTTGTCCCCTTGTGATCGAATAACCTATTATGGGGCTTGAATATGGGGAAAATTTGTTCTTCCTTTCTCATTGGACACAGCTGCCTGTAGCTCTTTATCTATGGGTGAAACCTTGAGAAATTTCCCCATACCCAGTGATATGCTGACTGCTTTGTTGTGCAGGTCTTAGTAAGGCAATCCTATTCTTGAGATATCATGGGTGTATCTTCCCTGTCTTTTAGAGAAGATAACATCTTGGAGCACATGTTCTGGTCCTTTAGTCTTACCATCTTTTGGTACCCTCTTGTGTGATGATTCCTGAGTTTTAGGAGAAGGTGTTGTATCAGTAGGTGCATTAATAGGCGCTTCAGCTCTGGGTGAGAACACTATGGTCTGTCACTCTCTGCATTTTGACCAGCTTCTAGGCACTCACTAAACAAGATGTATATAAGTGTATGTATCTCACCAAGTTGCCTCCTGTATCACTCCATCTTGCTCCCCACCCCAGACAAAGGAAGGGACACTAGAAGTTTGGATATTTGATGGATAATCACAAGAACCCCAGTCACAACACAGGATAGGTGCTGTCAGCTAAGGGAGGGAAACCCCGTGTTCTCTGCTAACCAGACACAAGAAACACATACTGTCTTCTACTAAGTGCTTCTTGCCTTGCCTCAAGCAGGGGTATAGCCAGAGCCAGGGCCTGATGCTAGAGCAACCCCACATGTGTCTGGGACCTTGCACACAGGGGTGGAGCTAGGATGACTTAAACTTCTTTTCTCTTTTTTGAGTATTCACAAAGTATATTTTAGATAAAAACTAATAAAAATATATTTTTATGCATCACTAACCGACTCTTTTGCTCCACAGAGTTTGGGCAGAAGATTCCCAGCTCCCCTTACTCCTGTTCTCATTACTATATCCAGGGGAAAGATGTTGAGAGAATAAATTTTATTAAGATATACACTTGTCTAAGCCAAACCAGATGTTTGAGATATCTTCTCTGGACCCCAAAGGACAATTGACATTCAATATGCACAATCTGTGTTCCTATAAGATTAAGTATGTACTCCATAAGACATGTTTTTTATGTGAGTGTCTACATGTTTGCATACTATTGTTAAAAACAATGTGTTAAATTATACCACTGATCAGTTTGGCTTGTGTATTCAATACCTTTTAATTTTACATACTTTGATTTATTACAAAGCTCAGAATCCTTCAGTGAGTTCAATTGTCTTCCCCTTCTATTCCTCTCTAAGTAATAGCTAATATTAACATAGTACAGATTTCACAAATAATTACCAATATGTAGGTACGTATTATATGTAATTCTAGGTAAATATGTAATGACCCCTTATGAACTATCAGACATCATTAATGTTATTTTATTTTTCCCCTCTCTTCCTTCTTTAATTTATATCCTTTCCTCTTCCCAATGAAGACTCCCCTACCCGGTCCTCCTTCCTTCCACTATTTACCATCTAGTGCTCTCACCATGGCTCCGTTTTTATCCTCCTGGATTCCATGTTTACTACAGATCCTTACTTCTTTTTTCTCCTTTTTTATTGGAAAGAAAATTATTTTACTTATCAATCCCAGGTCCCTCTCCCTTCCCTCCTCCCCTGACCCCCCAACTAATGCCCTATCTATCCCATACCCTTTCTGCTCCCCAGGGAGAATGAGACCTTCCATAGGGGGTCTTCAATGTCTGTCATATTCTTTGGAATAGGGCCTAGGCCAATCCCCTTGTGTCTAGGCTCAGGCTGTATCCCTCCATGAGGGATGGGCTCCTAAGGTCCATTCCTATGGTAGAGATAAGAACTGATCCACTACAGGAGTCACCATAGAATTCCAAGTTCTCCTCACTGACACCCACATTAAGGGATCTGTATCAGTTCCATGCTGGTTTCCCAGCTATCAGTCTGGGGACCAAGAGCTCTCCCTGTTCAGATCAGCTGTTTCAGTGGGTTACACCAGCCTGGTATGGACCCCTTTGTACATCAGTCCTCCTCTGCTGCATCTGGATTTCATTTCAGTTCAAGACTTAGCTGTGAGTGTCTGCTTCTACTTCCACCAGCTGCTGGATGAAGGCTATACGATGGCATATGAATTAGTCATCAATCTCATTATCATGAGAGGACATTTAAGGTAGTCTCTCCACTGTTGCTTAGATTGTTAGTTGGCGTCATCTTTGTAATTCTCCAGACATTTCCCTAGTGCCTGATTTCTCTTTGAACTTAAAATGTCTCCCTCTATTATATTATCTATCTTGGTCTCTTCTGTTCTTCCCCAAACTCAACCTCCCTGTTCCATCATGTCTTCCTCACCCCTCCTCTTCTCTCCTTCTCATTCTCCTCATTACCTCTCCCCTCTCCCATGCTCCCAATTTGTTCAGGAGATTTTGCCCCTTTCTCTTTCTCCAGGGAACCATGTGTGTCTCTATTAGGGTCCTCCTTGTTTACCACCCTCTCTGGCAGCCTGGGCTGGCAATCCTTTACTCTATGCCTAAAATCCACATATGAGTGAGTGCATACAATGCCTGCCTTTTAGAAGAAACCATCCTGAACGAGGTAAGCTTTACTTCTTGTTTGTTTGTTTGTTTGTTTTTGTTTTTCAAGACAGGGTTTCTCTGTGGCTTTGGAGACTGTCCTGGAACTAGTTCTTGTAGAAAAGGCTGGTCTCGAAGTCACAGAGATCCCCCTGCCTCTGCTTCCTGAGTGCTGGGATTAAAGGCATGTGCCACCATTAAAAATAGCATTCAGATTTTATAATAGGAACACTGGAGACTTAGAGTAATGAAATGGAGGGAGTTTATTTGACTAAATTTATTTGGCTAAATTTGGCTAGATTGGCTAAATGCTCTGTCTAAGTGCAAAGAAGTGTCTATAAACTGAATGCATGGTCCTTCCTCCCTTTTTTGAATAAGCAGGAGGGTACTATCTTACATGAAACTTAGGTCTCATCTGTTTCTCTGTTGCTTATGTTTGCCTTTTCCTTAACAGAAACTGATAGTTTGTAAAGAAGTTTATTTCATGCTGAACACACAGATGGAAATAGAGAGATGCCTGAGGAGGAATTAGGGTACAGGGACACAGTGCTATTGCTGCAGGAATTGGCAGTTAGTAAATGTCCTTCGCTACTTGGCCTTGATATCTGTTACAGAAATCTTCACCTTTGCAGCAAAAGGTAGATACCTTCAAGCTTCCAAAATACATTTTTGTAGCCCAACATCCTTTGTAACAGTCCAATTCAGTGTGATTGTGGACCCATCTACCTAGAAGATAAAAGCATGTATTGTAACATGAAAAATAAAGACTCAGAGATGAAGATCAGAAAAACAAAGCAGCTGGCCACTACCTCTTACCTCTACTCCAGGCTGAAAAGGCTGTCTGTCCTATCTTCAGCAGAGCTAGAGAATAAATCTCTTCAACAAACCACAGACTGCAATCCTGTCTCCACTAAGCCTCAGACTGCATTCCCAGAATACTGCCTCTTCCTTTTATAACTCTTAAATCCTGAGATTAAAGGTATGTCATCCGAAGTGCTGAAATCACCTTTGTGTGAGCTGTTTGTCTTTAGGACTGGATCAATTTCATGTAGCTCAGTGTGGCCTTGAATTAACAGAGATCCATCTGCTTGTGTCTTGTGTCCTACTATTACATATGTGTGTCACCATCACCTGGCTCTATGTCTAGCCAGTAAGACTGTTGGGATTAAAGGTGTGTACCACCATTGCCTGCCTCTATAGCTTGTGGCAGCTTTGCTTTCTGTACCCTCAGGCAAGCCTTAATAAATCATAAATAATATATCACCCCAATTTATACTTAGTGTCCCAAAATACACTTGCCATTCATAGTGAGCAGACTTTCACTTCCAGTACCAACCCTGTTTTCCAGAGCAGGACTACATCCACCTCTTAGCCAGGATGGCTTCAGATAGCTCAAACACTTACCTGTTCCTGAGAATATGAAGAAATCCCTGGTTCTGCACCCAGGACTGTATTTTGTAGTGCAGTTGCTCTTGCCTACCAAACAGTGTCCTTTTTTAAAAGACTTGCAGACCATGCACACTGCAGCTTGAGCTAGGGAAAGCAGAAGTAAATGATGAACAAAGAATTGAAGTGACTACAAATGCTCAAGGATTAAGGAATTCAGAGATAAAGCATAATCCTCAGGGATTCTCCCAATATAACCTTATGTCTGATGTATTGCATCAGTTGGGTCCATGGCTTCCTTAAGAAGCTGTGTATTTGACATCACAGTTTTGATTACAGAGGAAATAAAGTGATAGCTAATCCCTTGTATACAGCACAATTGTACAATTAGTATAAAAGTATCTATGTAAGCTAATCTGACACTTACTGTTCTTTTTTAAATGCATGAGAATAGTAATAATAACATCATGGGATTAGCACAAAAATATACCTGAAAATCAAGGAATGGAATAAAGGGCCCAGATACACAGCCTGAAAATCAATGGGATATAATAAAGGGCCCAGATATACAGCCATTGAACTTCAAGCACCGGGTTTTTGACAAATGTACTACTGGTGATAAGACAGAATTTTCAACAAATGATGCTGAGAAAACCAGATAGCTTTATGTAGAAGGATGAACTAGATCATTTTCTCTCACCTTGCACAGATGTCAACTACAAATTGGGTAAAGATCTCAACGTGAAACTAAAACTGCTGGAAGAAAAAGCAGGAAGTACACTCCAAGAAATAAACATAGATAAGGAATTCCTGAATAGAACTCCAATCCCTAGGGCAGTAATATCAATAATCCACAATTGCACTTAGGCAAGATAAACAGATAGGGAATCATGGTGACTTAGGGAGAAAATGCCAATACAGGGAAAAGTTCTTCCAGCACCATCGGACCTGTTTTGCCCCTAGAAAGGCAGAGAGTTCAGACTCCACCAATACAGACTAATGTCCACAGACACAATATATGTCTTCCAAAAGATTTTTTTATCAAAGATAACAAGCCAGATGGTAGATTTTAAGAGACACCTCAATCAAGGGTGTTAAGTACAATAACTTAGGGCAATGGTGACATAAAATTAGGACTTCCTCATGTAGCCCTTCCTTTTTTTTCTGGATCTTAATGATGCCCCCCATAAATTTACCTTCCAACATTGTTTTCTAAGAAAGATTCTTAACTTTATTATGAATATATTGGGCAATGTTACAATGGCAGTGCTACCCTAATCCCCATGTTCCTGTAGTAAACTGTATATCTCCATTGAGAAGCATAAACATGCTTTACTCTCTCTCGTTCTTTGTCTTTGTCTCCCTCTCTCTCTCAGTACCTCCTTTTACTATTTTTAACAAATCCACCTTTGCTTTAGCGTTGTTTCATCCTGAAATTAATTTATTTTTTCAAGCCACAAATCCCAATTTTGCCTGTCCAGCAGTTTCTGCTGTGTGTGTGTGTGTGTGTGTGTGTGTGTGTGTGTGTGTGTGTGTGTGTGTGTGTGTTCTACATTCCCAATTTCAAGGAATGTACAAATAAAAACTACTTTAAGATTTCATCTCACCAGTCAAGATGGCTACCATCAGGAAAACAAACAATAACAAATGCTGCCATGGAATTGGGCAAAGGGAAGACCTTTCACTTTCAGTGAAGATGTAAGTTGGTACAGCCCCAATGGAAATAGTGCAGAGGTTTTAAAAAAGCTAAAACCAGAAATACCACATGGTACAGCTCCTAGAATATATCCCACAAAGCTATATCTGGCCTTATCGATATTGGCACTTCCATGTTCATCACTGCTCTATTCACAACAGGCAGGAAGTAGAATCATTCTAGCTGTCCACAAATTGATGAAGAATGACAATGTGGTTCAAATACACAATGGATTCCATCCATATGCAAGAAAAGGGGAACTTATGGGAAATGGGGATTAAACTAAAAATATATATAATATTATATATGGAGTAACTCCACACCAGAAAGACAGACAGCACAGGTCCTCTCTCTTATGTAGATCCTAGCTCTGACTTTTTAGATTTGTGTGCTTAATCCTACAGTGTTTGTAAAGGCCAGAGAAAACAGAGAAGGAACATTGGGTGGATGAGATCCTCAGAGGGGCTATGGTAATAGTAGAACACATGTGACATGAACATAGAGGAAGGAGATACTGTGGTTGGAAATGTTTAAACAGGGATTGGAGCAGAGGGATGGGGGAGGGTTAACTAAAACTAAGAATATTTGGATAAATCCTTATGGAAACCCACTACTTTGTAAGCAAATTAAAAATATAATTAAAATGGAAACTCACTGCTTTTTAAGCTAGTTAAAAATACAATTTTAAAAAGGAGTTTAAACAAAAGTATAATGTATGGGTGGACATTGCTTCCCAGAAGGGATGGGTAATCAAAAAAGAAAATCTCAAAGAAGGTGCGGAGTAGACATCTCCCTCTGAGTTATTGGTCAGGATGATCCCAAATGTTCCCAAAACAACACAGGCCATTGGTACCAGTCCTGGTTTCTCATCAGAGCTGGATGGGAAGACCTTATTTTTGAAGATACAACATGCTTTAGTTGTGGGACATACATAAATCAAACTGACCAGAAAACTTATAGTGGGGAGCCACAGCCCCAAGATGGTGCCTGGCTGGATGCCAGGAGACCGAGCTTAGCTGTAAACAAGCCTTATTTGGATGCGCTTAGTGGATCTGGTGTGCGGCCTCCAGCTGTGACCTATCCGGGATCGCCAGGTGGCATTAGCTAATTGGGGAATGAGCTTGCTTTTAAGGGCTTACCAGGGGGCTGGGAGATATAGAAGAAGCAGAGAGAAGAAGCTGATGGAGAAGCTAAGAGGGAAGCTGAGCAGAAGCCGATGTACAAGGTTCCTGAATAAACTGCTTGAAGAAGAGTCATGTTCGTGTCCTTCTTGCTGGTCGAGATATGTGCGACAAGACTTACTTCATGCTGGCTAATGTTCATATTGCCAGAAATGCACTGCAGGCTTCTGGAGGATAAATTCATCAATTGTATTACCCTGGTGAACCCTACATGATACAATACTTGCTTCATGGGAAGTACTTCATGCCTGAAACTATGAAATTAGACAAAAATCCCATATCTAAAAAGGGTCACAGGCCTTAAGGGAGAACCTACTACTATTTTTTCCTCTTTTTTGTTGAATGAACTTGTCAAACTATCCTGTAAGTATTTGTGTATATTGCCAAAGATGAGTGTTGCCCTCAACCTTGACGAGTGAAGCTTCCCTCTGCAGTGGTCAGTGGTTAAGGCAGAGACTCATAACAGGTCAAAGTGCCAAGAATAAGTTACTATTGAGATCTCATCCCTGGATGGGATATCTATATCACACTCCCACAATGTTCAAGGAGTAATGTGGAAGAGGAGGTAGGAGGAATGTAAGAGCTGGAGGATGGAGAAAGTACTGTGAAATAATATCTCCTGAAGATGCCATGTTCAACCCACTCAAGAACTCACAGCAGCTGTATTTACTGGTGTAAGACCTGTACAAGATCAAACAACTCAACGTTCCCTCATGGACTGTGGAAGGGATTATAAAGTCTCATGCCTCCCTGAGGAACTGTTGACTGTTAACATCCTACAAGATAGGGAGTTGTTTTTTTTTTTTTTTCAGTGATGTAGCTACAGTTAAGTTGTCTGTGCTCCAGCAAATAACTCCACACCCATGCTCATGCAAGTGAACCAATTAAAATCAATGGTTTATAAGAAAAAAAGAGATGTAAAAGGAGGAGAGGACTTGTTATGCAGAATTGCTTTGGAAGGAGTGAGAAGGCAACAAAAGTAATGGGATATGGTAAAGATAAAATAAAATAAAAACACACATGGAACCCATGAGATAAATCAACAGTACCCTCTGTCAAGCCTAATGACCTGAGTACAATCCTAGAAACCACTTGGAAAAGCAAGAGAATTAACTCCTAAACATTGTCCTCTGGTCTTCACATGCATTCCATGACATGTGCTTGTGTATATATACATTCACACAACACACACACACACACACACACACACACACACACACACACACACACACTAAATAAATAAATGTAATAAAAATTAAAATGCGTGAGGAATAGATATTTTTCTGGCATCAAAGAAGGAAGGCAAGCTCACAGGATTTTATATTGTATACCCTCTCCCCCAAAGCATCTGATAATCAGATCTATGGATCAAAACAATGCACTTGATATGGAAAACTAGCTTAAGATAAGCACATCACAGACACCCACAGCTAAATACTGAACTGGAACCCAGTTGCAGAGAAGGAGGAGTGATGAGTAAAGGGGTCAAGATCAAGCTGGTAAAACCCACAGAAACAGATGACCTGAACATGGCGAGCTCTTGGTACCCAGACTGATAGCTGGGAAACTAGCATGGGACTCATCCAGACCCCAGGAATGTGGGTGTCAGTGAGTAGACCTCAGAAATCATGGGGCCTTCTGTAGTAGATCAGTACTTATCCCTAGTATCCCAAAGGTGGACTTTGGGAGCCCATTCCACATAGAGGGATATTCCCTGAGCCTAGACACACGGGGAAGACTTAGGCCCTATCCCAAAGGATATGATAGACTGTTAAGGACCCCTATGGAAGGTCTCACCCTCGCTGTGGAGCAAAAAGGGTATGGGATAGGTAGGGTGTTAGTTCGGGGGGTAGTTTAGGAGGGGAGGGAGAGGGAACTGGGATTGACATGTAAAACAATCTTGTTTCTAATTTAAATAAAAAAGGGGGAGGAGATAAGCTCTTCAGTGGCCTCTTCCTAACAAATGACTATGCTAGGAAGCTTCTTAAGGCAATCTGCTCTTAGGCAGACAATCTTAAGCTGACTCTGGGGGTCAGGGAGGCAGACTCAATGACATAGAGGTGCAAGGGCAGATAAACTCATTCTTCTCCAGGTAGTGACTGATCCCACTCTGAGAACCTGGGAGAGACCTGATCTCTTACTCTAGCAAGAGCAGGGTGGAATGAACACAGATATCCCCAGTTGTATTGGGTCAGGTCATCCCAGAACCCTGACCTTGATCTCCCTCTGTTCCCACACACTGCTATCCCAGCTATTCAGGCCATCATCTCAGGTCTACTCCCAGTCATCTCTAGCCCCTGTCCTCACCCCCATTTCAGCCTCCAAGGACTCACTCTCACCTTGGAAGAACACAAGAGAAAAAGCCCCCAGCAACAGCAGAAGGAATATGAACTTGCCCATCTCAGTCTGGGCTGGCAGAGGATACAGCAGAGCAGGTGGCAGCAAGTACCCAGGAGAGACTGGGGTAGATGAGAGTAGGTTGCAGAGTCTGCCCCAAGTTGCTCCCAGGATGTGGTCAGGAGCTTCCTTACACACCTGCCAGTGGGTGTTTTGCCAGTGCCCAGACTCAGGAAAGCATCCCCCAGAAACAACACCTTCAGATCTCCACAGGACAACGGATATCCTCAGATCCCTCTCATATTCCTCAGTGAGATTGTCCAATTCCTAAGAGAGATCCCTGAGACTGAGGTCAGAACAGGGCCACAGACCTTTTGTTTCTATCAAGTCTTGGCAATGATGAGGTAGCAGAAACAACAGAACACTGTTCAGTAAGTTCTGTAAACCAGGATGTGCCCTCATAGTCATTGTGTGTCATTTATGGGAGATCGTTGGTACTATGTATAGGTCACAGTAGAAACACAGTAAATGACATCCAGGTAACATATTCGAAAGGGACATTATAGATGCTTGGATTATTTTACAAGGCATAAAACAGCTTCTGCTAAAGGAAAGTCATAACCACCTAGCTTCTAAATACCTTTATTAACCAAGTAGGATTTCTTCAAACACAGGCTCAGCTTCTGAACCACACTTAGCTGAAACACTCATTTTCTATACATTTCCTGAGAGCCTAGCCTGTATCTTGGGCACACAGGACACAAAATTCCAAATGGTCTCCTAATTTTTAAAATTACATTTCTATTGATATTCTCTAAGGTATCTTGGCTACATCATAATGCTTACAAAGACCCCAACCCCATAGACACTCAGCATGCCTCTACATCAAGACAGGGGAAGAAGAAAGAGTACTGGGCAAGTTCACCAGCTGAGCAGACTGGAACTAGGTAGCAGCCCATATGGCAGGAGCCGTCTTATGCTCCCTTCGCCATCTTCCCTGTACATGAGCCTTCATGACAGGCCCTTCAGAGAGGGTCACTGTGACTAGTTCATGAACAGTGGGCAGATCAGGAAACCAGTCCTCATTAGTGACTAAGCAAAGGATAAAAGAAATTGATAGTTGGATGGGTGGATGGGTGGATAGATGGGTAGATGGATGGAAGACTGAATGGTGTTCTGTGTATAGAAAGCAATGACTGAAGGCTGGCAGTCAGGGTCACAGATGCACCATACTCTGATAGCCTGGTTCACTTCATGTTTTAAAAGCATGACTAGTATATATGAGAGCTCCTTGCCTAGCTTCCCATCATAAAGGGGGCATCCAAGATGCATGGGGGCTAGGTCACAGGATTTTTTTTTCCATTTTTAAAATTTGAATTAGAAACAAGTTTGTTTTACATGTCAATCCCAGTTTCCTCTCCCTCCCATCCTCCCCTACCACCCCTCCCCAACTAAAACCCCACCTGTCACATATCCTTTCTGCTCCACAGGAAGGGTGAGGCCTTCCATAGGGGGTCTTCAGAGTCTGTCATATCCTTTGGGATAGCGCCTAGACCCATCACTGTGTGTCTTGGCTCAGGGAGTATGCCTCTAAGTGGAATGGGCTCCCAAAGTCCATACCTATGTTAGGGATAAGTACTGATCTACTACAGGAGGCTCCATGGATTTCTGAGGTCTCCTCACTGACACCCATGTTCCTGGAGTCTGGATCAGTCCCATGCTGGTTTCCCAGCTATCAGACCAAGGACTTCCTATTGTTCAGGTCAGATGTTTCTTTGGGTTTCACCAGCCTGGTCTGGGCCCCTTTGCTCATCACCCCTCCTCTGCAACTGGATTCCATTTCGGTTCAGTGATTAGCTGTGGCTGTCTGTTTCTACTTCCACCAACTGCTGGATGAAGGCTATATGATGGTGTATAAATCAGTCATCAATCTCATTATCAGGCGAGGGCATTTAAGGTAGCCTCTCCTCTGTTGCTTAGAATGTTAGTTGGTGTCATCTTTGTAGATCTCCAGACATTTCCCTAGTGCCTGATTTCTATTTAAACCTATAATGTCTCCCTCTATTACAATATCTCTTATCTTGACCCCCTCTATTCTTCTCCCGACTCAACTACATTCACTTAGATACAAGCTGATTCCCTGTGCTGTATCACCCTATTCACCACTATGTTCTCCATGCCTCTCTACCATTAACAGAAGAATTATGAGTTTGCACAGTTCCTAGGCCTTACTACCCCATTGTAATCATTCTAGGAAAGAGGCAAAGAAAGGCAAGGCAAGGAAAACAGGACTAGCTAAATTAATGTCATTCCTAATGAACATATTTGTCCCTGTGAGGCATAATTTGCTAAACTGCTCTTAGTTTTACATTCTTAATGTACTATGACCAGATAACAAAGTGTGTGCTCTCAGGCAGGGGCTACATATCAGCTTGATAACATGGAAAGAGAAGTTGAAACAAGAAAAACAATGATCAAGGTAAAATTTCTGGGGAAATTTATGGTTGTCAAATATGATAGTATTTTCTAAGAAGAGAATGGTGGATCTCCTTACATGGGTATTTTTCACAATATATCTATTTTTTAGGTTTATAGGTCACAAGAAACATTTGCTTAGGTATTTATGGAACATTTACTATGCTGGAAAAATTCTGTAACAGCTATCTCATGATGGAAACTTAAACTGACACATTGGAAGACCATAATAGCTCCATTTGCATGATAAATTTACCAAATCCTATCATGGATGCTCCCAGACTCTCCTAAAGTTAGCTGAGCTCTAATTATTCATATTGATGCCTTAAGTCTAAACCTAATTACCAATAAAGCCTCCCTTTCCTCCTACAAAGAATCCCTGACTTTAGTGTATTGCATGGCCAGCCCACTTGGAGGCAACCAGACAAAATAAAGGAAGTTCCTTCTCTGACCATTCCAGATAGTGGGTGGCCAGAACCAGCACAGCTTCCAGGACCCTGCTAACCATATCAGATCTTCCAGTGATGAGCTTTGGCTGAGACCTAACAAGGTTAACTGTCCTGGCCAGAGCACAGAACTTTCTAGACTCATTTAAGGTTGAAGCCTCATTCTAGCATTTTCATTTCCTGAGATAACTAAGTTGTAGAGAATCAACCATAAATGGGTTAAGCCCATTTCATGAAGTAAATTAAATTTTGGAGACGTGTGTGTGTGTGTGTGTGAGTGTGCGTGCGTGCGTGCGTGCGTGCGTGCGTGCGTGCGTGTGTGTGTGTGTGTTTGTGTGTGTGTGTGTTTCAGTGCTGGTGATAAACAGATTAGAAAAATACTAAAGCACTAATAAGCCACAACCCCAAACACACAGTGAGTTTGTTTAATGCCCAGACCTACCATACAATCTCCTCTCAAAGAAGAGAAGCTCTACCCTGACACCTGCTGGTATGGTCCAGGACAAGTACAAAGCTTCAAAACAGAGACACTGTGTCCTCAGAGGATGAGCAAGCTGACCTTACAACTTGTTTGGCATGAGTTGTCAGATTATCCCAGTGAACTGGTATCCATTTATGAGGTGTTCTCACAGGATTTTTTTTTTTTTATTCACAGAGTATATTCTGGATGGAGACTTGCTTAGCCTGGAACATGAGGCAAAAATCCAGTTACAAACCATCAAGATCAGGCCTTCAAAGCTTTCCTGTCTGGCTCCTTCTATCCCATTGCCAACATAATGCACTGTTTTATTCCCACCACCATGGGTGGGTGGCCAAACCCAGCCAAACAAATCTTCTCCATGCTTGTTTCCTGTATCCTTTTGACTGTGGCTGTTCAGAAGCCAGGATTTTCATTGCTCAGTTCACAGGTAGGTTTAGACCATGGGTGAGTGATGCACACAGTCTATCCTGAGTGTTTGTTCATATTTCTGAGATGACAATTATATAAGGATTCGTCCCAGGGTAAGGACAAGCGGTATACCTTCTCTTTATCTCTTTGCTGTTACTCCCCAGACCTGAGACCCACACCACAGACAGACAGGAAAGACCATTCTGAGAGCATCCTCAGGGGCTGACTTGATGAAGAGTCACCACAGCCCTTCCCTGATTCTCAAAGGGGGTCACAGTGTTCCCATCCTACTGCAGGACCAGTAGTAGACCAGAGTGCCAGTGTCTAAATACCATTATAAACCAAGTTCTGTTCCCCTAAGGAATTGGCCACAGGGAAGTCCAGTTGCCTCTGTGCTTGCTACTAGACTCTATACTTTGCAGAATATACAATAAAGCATTGCTGTCTAAGTCTATTATGTTTTGTGAGTTGGACAGACAGCAGGAACCTGAATTACAATACTGTACTCTATAACACAACAGGTTTTCATTAAGCTCATTAGGGAAGTGGCCCAGATAAGCAAAATAGACTAAAATGCTCCCAATGAATTTTGAAGTTTTTTGGAAAAATTTGTAATTGGCTAAAGGGACTGGGTAGATCTTCATCATTGGGGGGATTTTATTTTATTTTTCCCTTTCTAAGGTATATGTGGCCACTTTTGTTATTAATTTTAAGAAGATTTTGAACTATATGATATAAACTTTTCATTGAGAAGATAATGTAGTTTAATGTCTTTGAGAAAACTAGTGTTTTATGCAAATTTATTGATGAATTCTTTCAATTTCAAAGGTGGTAGAAGCCACAGTTATTTTAGCAGTGAAACAGTTGCTCCAAACTTTGGACCTAAGGTGGGGAGGTACTTTGAGGCAGAAGCTCTGAAGACTGTGTTGATGGAGGCTAATACTCTGGCAAATGAAACCAGGATGGCTACTGCCATTCAAGCCTAATTTGCAGCAGCAGTAGGTATGGCAATGGTGTGGGGAACTGACGATTTTGGAGAGCCAGAGAAGTGAGGGGGAAACCACAGGGTACGGCAGACAAGTGACTTTAGTTAAGGAGGGTGGTGAGCAGGATCACTATAAAGAAGAAATGAGCTAGACAATTCCATGTATTGGCCAAAATACTCAAGGACTGTGCTTGTCACTAGCTGAATAGTAGTTTATTTTGGCTTCTGTTCTGTGGAAAGGCTTAGGTATTCCAACAGATGACTTTGGTGAAAGTTTCTATTTGAATGCTAAACCTAAGATTCTGGTCATGGTACTGGATACATGCACCTGTTCCTAAAATATGACATCCTATGGACCAGGAAGAGGGCCCTTGACAGGTAACATTGTCAGGGGTATTTTTGATCTTATACTTTGTAGCTTTAGAATTTGTAGAACTAGTCTTCTATTGTTTAAAAAATATCACATAATTTATGCCATTTTGTCACAGCAGTCTGAGAGACTTAATATGGTATTTTAAGTAAGTTGTTTCCAAAGTATTTTTAAATGTTTGGGTCTGGAGAGATAGCTCAGTGGGCAAAAGTGCTTTGTTGTGCAAGGATGAGGACCGAAGCTGTGATCCCAGCTCCAATGTAAAAGGCCAGGAAAAGAGCAATGTGTTTGTGTCATAGTTTGGCCAGTATTCACCTGGATCATTAAAAGGTGCAAAACTCATACCTCAAAGTTAACTCCCTTCCTAGGTCCAAACTTTGTAGATCATCTGTTGTTATTGCTAAAAATCACTGTAGCCTCTACCACCCATAAACTCATATTTACCCTATTAAATACATTGCTGTGGACCCTGCTGCCACCAAAGCCACCATGACAAATAAACTTTCCTTTACAGGGGCATTGTGGAAGACAGACGGGTGGATCTCCGGGTTTTGCTGGCTGATAGCCTAACTCTATGTCCAATGAGAGGAATAAGGTTTAAAGTGATGGAACAGGACATCTAATATCTTCATCCAGCCTTTTCACTTGAATATAGGCATGAACAACTGCACACACATGTGTTTATTTGCCAACACACACATACACACAAATAAATAAATAAATAAAGGTTTTCATGTGATTTAATAGTAAAAAGCTCGTTTAATCAACTTTAAATTATGAAAATATTTCTATTTACTTTGAAAATGTCACACATATATGTTTTCATTTACTTCATTTTCTTTCATCCCACTGCCTTCTCTTGTCTCCCCCCGCCCCTCCTAGCCCTACCCCCCCCACATTCCTGCTACCCTCACTTGTCATCTTTCAAGTTCTTTTCTTGGGTGCTTGAAGGTCTTATATTGTATTAATTAACAATGAACTACAAATCTTTCAGTGATGTAGTATATGTCTGACTTACCATATACCAGACTATACAAATGGTGGTGTGGACAGTAACAGAGAGAGAGTTTGCTGTGTGAAGTAATGGCATGCTCCACACTGAAGAATGGGGGTATTGAAACGTGTTTTCAGTGGTACAGTATCTAACAGTCAGTGTCATTCCACACTTTGCTATCAAAGTCCCTGCAAGCACCAACCATAGGAGCTGTTTGCATATCCCTCTTATTTATAGAGACAGAAGACTTACCCATGGCTCTATATTAGATCTATTAACTCATACACATGGTAACAATGTGTAAAGTAATAAATCACTTATTAATTTCAAAGATCAATACTCAAGTGATCTAAAAACCCTTCCTGAGCATATACATCTATCTGCCTTACATCCACATTGAGCCTTGTAATACTCATCCAGGTCCCAGGAAGGATCAAACTAAAGCCCAGGGCATGACAGTCTCTTTATTGACTTACCTCTCAATTGGTATCATTCATAAATTTGTTGTAGTATGTTCAGGCTAAGCAAGAGGGGGTTGTTTAAGTGCACCCCATTGTGGCCATTTCCCATTTTATTCCTTACCTACTCCATCCCCATACTGCTAAACACAGAAAGATAGACCAAGAGTTTGGAGAAACTATGTTTATTCCCAAGGAGACCAGTCATATCCCAGAATCAGGGCATAGCACCTAGGTGAGGGAACCCAGTGATATTTGCTTACCTAGGACACTGCAGATAAATGTTCCCTTGCTCCCTTCAGATCAGTGCACAGGCAGAGCCAGGGCCTGATACAGGAGCCCCTTTGCATGCAGGACATTAGTGTCTGGAACTTGGGCACAATGCTCTGCTCTGCTGTCTTGGGGGAATGGAGGTTTGGGGAGACAATTGCTGGCTTTCTCCAGCTCCTCTTCCAAAGGATCTACTTTGGGGCAAAAACTGGGAGGTGAGTTTCAACAAAATCTAAGCCAGTCTGAATAAATGCAAACACTGAGGCCTTGCCTATAGCCTTTACTCAAGCCCTCCAAGGCCGTTTGCCATGTAATACATGCATTTTATGTACAATCCTATGAAGTTATATTTATTCCATAAAGATGTAGTTGTTAATATGTGTGCCTACATTTTGGTGTAATTATGATTTAGAAGAGAGACACATTTCACCAAATTAGACCATTGATTAGGGTTGTTTTCAGTACAGTGTCATTTCACACACTTTGATTTATCAAAAATTTTGAAATTTTCTAGTGATTTCACTGTTATTTTCTACCATTTCCTCTCTTGTGAAGAGCTAGTGCTATCATGATCTATTCACCTCAAATAATGACCAACTGTGATTGATGCTAACTGAACTCCACACCAGATTTCACCAGTGTCTTGCCTGCTATCCTTTTTCTCTCTAGGACCCCTTTCTTTTCTTTACTTTGCTTTCTCACTCTCTTCCAGGCTGTAACAGATCTTCAGACTTCCCTGCAATTTGTGATTTGATAATTTTGAGTGACATGGAACTAGGACTTTTCACAATGTTTTTAGATTTTGGTTCATCTCGTGTTTGGTAATTATAGTTACAGAGGATAGGGAGGACACAGTGTTGAAGTGTCATTCATACCATAGCAAAAGTGTTCTATCCACCCCATGAACCTTTGCAATCCTGACTATCAGCCTAAGGTAATATTTATTGGCTATTTCACTGGATTTGGATTCAAATCAACTTACTAGTTGGGTAGCCCATTGTGTCTGTTTTCATAGATCTGTTAACTCATTTACATTCCTAAATACTTTACAAGGATTTACAATGGCCATGTGACCACAGAATAATAATTGAAAAAAATTCTCACCAACACTGTCTGCATCACCAGGACCTATCCATGATTGATTGAGGTAGTCAGGTATGAAGAGACCCACCTTTACTTTGGTTCACAATCACTGATATGTTTATTGTTTATTTACCAGATTTTAAAAATGAACTCTGGCCACTTTAGGCATTCTCTACAGTAACCTTTTAAATGCCCATTCCATCAGTTCCAGTTTGAAAGGGAAAAAAAAAACTAATGAAAAAAGTGTAAACTTGAGCTTGACTATTGGCCACTGTATCTGCTTTCATCAGCTACTGTATGGAGGTTCTATGATGACAATTAGGGAGGCCACCAATCTGATTACAGGAGAAGGCTGGTTCAGGCACCCTCTCAGCACTATTGCTATGAGTCTTAGCTGTGGTCATCCTTGTGGATTCCTGGGAATTTCTCTAGCACCAGGTTTCCCCATGATGGCTCCCTGTATCAAGATATCTCTCCCTCTCTGTCCTCCCCCAACTTCCCCATCCCTTTGCATCATGCTCTCAACACTCCTTGCCAGTTGAACCAGGATATCTAATTTATTTTCCCTTCCTAGGTTGATCTATGTGTGTCACTGGGCTAAACTCCTGGAGTCCAGTGGAAGAGAGGGAAGAGGGACTATGTGAGCAAGGGGGGGGTCAAGATGATGATGGGGACACCCACCCCACTGAGACAGCTGCCCTGAGCTGGTGGGAGCACAAGGATACTGGACTGACAGTTGGGAGCCTTCATGGGACTGAACTAGGCCTTTTGAACATGGGTGACAGTTGTGTGACTTGGTCTGTTTGTGGGGCCCCTGGAAGCGGCACCAGGATTTATCCCTGGTGCATGAACTGGATTTTTGAAGCCCATTTCCTAAGGTGGGATATCTTGCTCAGCCTTGATGCAGAGGGGAGGGACTTTGTCCAGCCTCAATTTGATATTCCAGGCTTAGTTGACTCTCCATGGGAGGTCTTACCCTCTCTGAGGAGTAGATAGGGGTGGAGGGGGAGAAGTACAGGGGCAGGAGGAGGAAAAAGAGAGGGAACTGTTTTTGGTATATAAAATGAATAAAAAATTTAAAAGAAAAAAGAAAAACAAAACAAAAAGAAAAAAGTGTAAACTTGATAACCTAGAATGCAAAACTGGATTTGCAGATTTTTTTCTCATTTATTCAAAAAGAAATTCAACTCAAAAGAAGTCAAGCAAAATGAATTTATTTCTATCAGAAACACAAAATACTCTCCATCTTTTAAAATTATTCATAAGAAATATGTTGTTGAATGCTATAATATGACATACTAGCAACATTCTTCACATTTGAATTGCCTCTTGTGAAGAAAATTGAATGAAGAAATAATTCAGAACAACGAGAAGTTAACACAAAGAAAAAAGCCAAACAAGCAGGAACACCCTTATATTAGGAATATAAGCACATTTTAAAACGTTAAAAAGCACATTTAAAGAGCAGGAAGGTGGCAGTAGAGGACTCTAGAGGGAGGTTCAGAGAAATACTTTACACTAAAGTGAGAAATGAAGACATTTGGACTTGAAAGCATTAAGTTCAGTCTTCTTTAAGGAGAGAGGAAAATGAGAGAGAGAGAGATGGAGAGAGAGAGGGAGAGAGGGAGAGTGAGAGAGAGAGAGAGAGAGAGAGAGAGAGAGAGAGAGAGAGAGAGAGAGATTTTCTAAATTCTTTCTATTTTTTCAAAGAGTTGAATAAGTCATTGTCTCCCTGGCAACAGCACTCTCATTAATCAGTGCCATGGTTTCATCACAATTCTCCACTGAGCCTGTCTGATAACAACCTCCAATATGCCCCAGAAAACAGAGAAGCATTGCCTTCAGGTCCTCTTCCAACCTCTCCAACCATTATGCATCAATCTTCTGTGGTGGGACCTGCACCCACTCTATTGTATGTTTGTCCCTGTCTGCTGTGTCCAGTGCAGCCTTGTCCTTACTCTAATCATTGACTACTCTAGATCTCATACCTTAACTGTCAGGAGGTCCTAGCAATGTGTTCAAAGGTGTTATTCTCAATTTGCCTTGATTTCTTCCTGAATTTTAGGACATCTCTATCCATTATGCATGTTTTCCTGAGTTTTTCTACAAAGGCCTGTAACTCTACAGTAAAGGGGAGTCTACCACATGGGCAGACTCTCAACAGTCATTTCTTTTCCTTTGTTCTTTCCTTCCTTCCTTCCTTCCTTCCTTCCTTCCTTCCTTCCTTTCTTCATTCCTTCCTTCCTTTCTTCCCTCCCTCTGTCTCCCCCCTCTCTCTATCTCTCTCTCTTTCTTTCTTTCCTTCTTTCTTTTTGGTTTTTCAAGACTTGGTTTCTCTATATTGCTTTGGAGGCTGTCCTTGAACTAGCTCTTGTAGACCAGACTGGTGATGAACTCACAGAGATCTGCCTGCCTCTGCGTCCTGAGTGCTGGGATTAAAGCACTGTGCCACCACCGCCTGGCTCAACAGTCATTTCTAAGTCAGTGGGACTAGTAGCCAGAAAGTTCCACAGTCAGAGTAACTCAATGACTGTTCCAGATAGATAAAGGGAAGACATGGTGGTGGTATTCACATGGGAATAAAGAAGACAGTGGAAACAAGGGTGAATGGAGAGGTTGGCATCTGATGTTGGGTAAGAATGAGTCAGTATCCAGAATAGAGTAAAAGAAGGATGCTTAGAAGCTATATGAGTTGCCCCATCCACAGCAGAGCATTCAGGAGACACAGCAGGCACACAAGGGAAACTAAAGCAGGTAAAGGAACTGGAGATCAGATAGCATAAATGTATGTTATCTTTCCCTCATATCTATTACAGAAATCTTGACTTTGGCAACAAAAGCTTGAAATTTTCAGGTGAAAATAACTCTCTTCTGAAGCCTTACATGGTTTAGAGCACTCCAGTACTGTGTGGTTGTAGAAAAATTCACCTGGAAAGAACATTGATATTTAGTGTCATAAAACAGTCCTTGAAATTCAGTGCATGAGAGTCTTTGCTACCCATGCCAACCCTGCTCTTCCACAAGAAACACCATTTCCTTGCAAGGTCCTCTGTGGTTCCCTGTAAGCATTACCTCTTGGACTGAAAAGGTAGACATCCCTGGTTGCACATGCGCCGCCTGCCTCCATGGTACATTTACCCTCACCATCTACACATCTGCCATTCATAAACATGTTGCAGGCCATGCATATTCTTGCTTCAGCTAGGTAGGAAAAAAACAGACATGGGATAACTAGGCTAGGACCAACATTGATAAGAACATTTGAGGGATGAAGCATTACTATAAAAATTCTCATAACCTAGGACTGAAAATAGGTTTAGATTGCTTCCATTGGACTTTAAGATTGTGCAAGTCATTTGATCTGTGGGTGTGAATTCCATTAATCATAAAGATGCTTTTGTACTTTTAGTAGGTAAAGTTGTGATATGTTGACAATTTCACATAAAAATCTGCTTTTTAAAGTAGGCATTGATGGAGTTGAAAAAATGATCAGTGTTACCGTTCCTGCAGAGGATCTGAGTTTGGTTCTAGGCACTCAGGTCAGGTTGCTTACAATTGCCCATGACTCTAGTCCCAAAGGCTCCACCATCTTCTTCTGGACTCTGGACATACCTCCACTCATATGCACAAATGCACATGCATACTCATACACATACATGCAATTCCAAAAATCTAAAAAAAAAAAAAAGGCTAAAAACTGATTTTTGTGACAGCTGAACAAGCCAAGGAAGTAAGATATGAGATGTGATTGGACAAATCAAATTCACATCTCACACTTGTAAAACACTCAGAAACTTAAATTTTATTCCTTAAAGCCTATCTAAAGCCCCCTGGTACCAGTTCTGTTCAATATTAAGTACTTTGTAAAGACTAGCAAGATGGCTTACCCAGTAAAGGCAATTGCTACAAAGTCTGACAAACAAACAGAGTTTGATACCTGGAACTTAAATGGTAGAAGGAAAGAACCGATTCCCACAATCTCTCCTTTGACATCCACTCATGCACTGTAACATACTACTCTCAATCCAACACAGAGATAAGTAAATAAACAAATAATAAACAATATTTTAAAAAGATGGTTAATGACAAGCTGCTCTAGTGACCTCTTCCCAACAGATGACTGTGTTATGTGGCTTCTATAGACAAAGTCTTGAACATCCATTGGCTGCCATTTGTAGACTGGTGGGCAGATTTGAAGACATAGAAGAACAAGGACACACAAAGTCATTCTTCCCCAGGCAGTGACTGATCCCACTCTGAGAACCTGGGAGAGACCTGACCTCTTACTCTAGCAAGAGCAGGATGGAATGAGCACAAAGATCCCCAGTTGTATTGGGTCAGCTCATCCCAGAATCCTGACCTTGATCTCCCACTGCTAGCACACTCTGCTATCCCAGTTGTTCAGGCCATCATCCCAGGTCTACTCCCAGTCATCTCCAGGTCCTGTCCTCACCTCCATTTTAGCCTCCAAGGACTCACTCTCACCTTGGAAGAACACAAGAGAAAAAGCCCCCAGCAGCAGCAGCAGAAGGAATATGAACTTGCCCATCTCAGTCTGGGCTGGGAGAGGACACAGCAGAGCAGCTGGCAGCAAATACCCAGGAGAGATTGGTGTAGATGAGAGCAGGCTGCAGTGTCTGCCCTGAGCTGCTCCCAGGATGTGGTTAGGAGCTTCCTTATACACCTGCCAGTGGGTGTTTGCCAGTGCCCAGACTAAGGAAAGCATCCCACAGAACCAACTCCTTCAGATCTCCACAGGGAAAATGATATCCCCGGTTCCCTCTCATATTCCTTCATGGGATTGTCCACTTCCTAAGTGAGATCCGTTAGTCTGAGCTCAGAGCAGGACCATGGACCTTCCTTCCATGGTTGGCAATGGCCTGAATAGCCATTACAACAGAGCCCTGTATATGCTCTGTACTCCAAGATCTGCATTCATTACACTATGTCTTGTATGTCATAGCTCTTTGCTTTCCTTGGAATTTGTCAAATGCATATCAAATATCATCTGACCAACTCATATATAATAGAGGCAACAATAATGTATTATGGGTTGTTTTCCAAAACGGAAATCATTCTCTGTTCCAATTACCTCTAACTATTTTTAGTTATCTCCCAAACAGACCCACATATAGCTAATCAAGAAGATTTACCTAGATACTTTATAGAAAGGCTCAGACAGAATTGCCATGCATTTTCCTTCATAAGTTTGTCCTAATGGTATGGTGCACAGGGCACAAAATACAAATATTTTCCAAATTACTTTTCTACTAATATGTTCTTCCACCAGAATGTCTTCAGTTCTTTCATCATGCTTCATAAAAATAACCAAACCTGGAGACATTCAAGATCCAGTCAAAGAAAAGAGAGAGAATGAGAAGCAAGTTCACTAGCTAGGGCTAGGGAATATCCTAGGAGGCAGGAGTAGTCTTGTGGCCCTCCTCCCTCTAGATCGGCCCTTTATGACAAAGTCAGGTTTACTCTGCACAGTGCATACTCAGCGGACAGAGTAAGCACTCAATATTCACTGATGACTCAGCAAAGAAGAATATGGACAATGAGTGAAGGTAAAGTGGTCTGTGAGAAAAGAACAACGACTGGAGGCTGAAGACCAGGATCCTCCATGTCCTAAAATCTGAGAGCCTGATGCATCCCATGCATTCTCCTGCTACCATGAAGGAGAGCTTTCTTCCTACCTTCCCAAGACAAAGCTAGTGCACAGCAAACACTGGACAAGCTAGACTTGCATGAATAGTAGAGAGCAATAATTCCACAATTTACCAGATACACACCAATTTACAACACTATCACCCCACTTAGCAGTATGTTCAGCACAGCTCTTCAGCAACAACAGTAGAATTCTAGGCATTCTTACGGTCTTCAACCCTTGATACCCTATCATATCTGCCTCATTTGGGTTATCTTTGCTGTGATGAAACATCATGATCAAAGCAACGAAGAGATGAAAGGGTTTATTTGCTTTATTTATCCTTACAAATCACAGCCCACTATTGAAGGAAGTTGGGACAGGGACTCAAGCAGAGGAGGAACCTAGTTGCAGGAGCTGATGCTGATGCCATGGCTTGGAGGGGGGGCGTTTATTGATTTGCTCATCATGGCTTTCTCAACTTGGTTTCCTTTTTCTTTTTTTCTCTCCTCTATCAAGGTTTTTATTTACAACATTCTCATCTTTTAAAAATTTTATTTATTTTACATCCAGACTGCAGTTTCCCTGCCCTCCTCTTCTCCCAGTTGTTAACTCTCTTCTCTCATTTCTATTCAGAAAAGGCCATAAGTCTTGGATTTTACAGAACACTGGACACCAGCACAGGTATGCCCCACCTTAAGAGAGGTTTGCCTACAGCCAGATCTTACGAAGGTGTTTTCTCAATTGAGGCTCCCTCCTCTTCAGTTACTCTAGCTTGAGTCAAATTGACATGAAAAGAAACAGCACAATAAATGAGCTGGGAAAGGTGGTATGAAAAGAACAGAAAATAAGGAAACAGAATCTACCCAAATTATTGGAACTATCAATGAACACTTTTGTTGTATAGCATTAACTTTATAAAGTTACTCTCTTCTTTACTTCAAGAATAAAACAACAATAGCAACAGCAATAATAATATAGAAAGTGTGATTAGGTAAGAAAAAGCTCTATAACTGCTGGCATTTATGGGACCCTGACTGTCCAAGGCCTAGAAGCTTGACTTATTGGATTGTTCCCAGAGTCATATTTAGCTACCTTTCCGTTCCTTTTTTTTTGACAAGGTTCCTCTGTGCAGCCCTGGCTTTCCTGTAGCTCACTTTGTAAACCAGAATGGCCTAAAACTCAGAGATCCACCTGCCTCCCAAGTGCTGGGATTAAAGGCATGTATCACCACCACCAGGCTACTTACCTTTCTTCTACAGCCTAGGTCCACCTATCTAAGGATGGTACCACCCACAATGGTCAGTTAATAATCAAGACCATGTCCTACTGCTGCATCACATGTCCTAGTTAAGTTTTATACTACTGTGATAAATGCCAAGACAAAACCAAACAAACAGAAAAACCCCAAACCAACCAAACAAGAAAACAGGGAGGAAAGGGTTTATTTCATCTTACAACTCTCAGAATATGCTGAGGGAAGTCAGGGCGGGAACTCTAAGCGGGAATCTGGAAGCAGGAACTGAAACAGAGGTCATGGAGGAACAGGGCTTTCTGTCCTATTCCTTATGGTTTGCTCAGCTTGCTTTCTCAAACAAACAAGGATGCTTGTCAAGGAGTGACACCATTCACAGTGAACTTGGCCTTCTTACACCAAACATTAATTAAAACAATACCCCACAGATGGGCCCACAGGCAAGTCTTATGGGGGCATTCTCTTAATTAAGATTCTGTCTTTACGGAGATGTCTAGGCTTGTTCCAAGTCAGCCCAAAGAAACCAGCACAACATATGAAAGTAATATAAAAATATATTTGAAAAGGAAAGGAAAGGTCAAGATCACTGCAGAAATCTTCCTCTGTAGGCCAGACTGGCCTTGAACCCATAGAGATCCACCTGCCTCTGCCTCCACCTGCCAAGGGCTGGGATTAAAGGTTTGTGCCACCTCTGGCCAGCACCTGTTTGTTTTCTTACAATAGACCCAATCTGGGTGGGGAAGAACTGGGAAGAGTGGGGGGAGGGGTAACCATAATCAGAATATATTGTATGAAAAAAAAGGTCTATTTTCAGTAAAAAGAAAAAATAATCTACAACGGAATAACACAAGTGGAAAAGACCCAAATACTTGCATACCCAAAGGAATGAAAATATGAGTGTAGCACCCTACAACTTGTAAGTGTATACCTTTTTCTATTCTCTTTTTAGCTAATGACATCTTCTAAGAAGCAGGTGGGCATCTTCTAGACACAGGCATAGAAATGTCAAGTAAGTGCTCACTAGAAGTTCAGGTACCAGCAAATGCCTGGCTGTGCTCCTCCAGTGATTCAGACAAGGGTGGCTGAAAAGTCAGGGACTCTTCTAAATCTGTTATAGCTAAGGAAACCCTTCTGAGCCTTGGGTCACTTCACACTGTTTGCCTATAGTTCATGGTTCCAAGGTAATTCCTCTCTTGATTCTGATACAAGTCGTTGAAGGAAATACTGTTATTTAGCCTATTCTATTTTGTCTTTGAGCTGTATACTCACTGAGGTAGGCAGATCATAAGTTCAAGATCAGTCTGTGCTACACAGAAAGATGCTGTCTCAAAAGAAAAAATAATAATAATTGAGAAATGTTAAATGATTTATTAAAGTCAAACTGGATTTCAACTTGTGCTGTTTCCAAAGTGCACTCAGCTGTTAACCACTATGTCAGATGATGCATGCTCTACACCATGCCTTGGACACAACAGGGAGTCATTCTGTATTTTCCCCCTGATTTCTGGGACGTTTTAAGCACACATTAAATATCTCTCTGCAGTCTTAGCAAATGTCAATAAGGTCAGCATTGCCTTGGTTTGCTCTAATCATCAACCTCACACAACTAAGTCATCTGACAAGAGATCCACAATTAAGGAATTGTCTAGACTAGATTGACCAGTGCCATGTCTGTGGGCATTGTATTGACTATTAATTAATTGATATAGAAGAAGTCAGGCCACTATTGACAGTATCATCCTTAGGCAGGCCTTCCTAAGAAAAGTAAGCCAGTGAGAGGTCCAGCATGTAGCATCCCTCATTGTTTCCTGCCTCCATGCTCCTACCTTCAGTTACAGTTATTACTTTTCTTTTCTTTTTCTTTTTTAATTTAAATTAGAAACAAGCTTGTTTTACATGTCATTCCCAGTTCCCTCTCCCTCCCATCCTCCCTTACCCCCCCCCACCTACTCCCTATCCCATCCCCTTTCTGTTCCCCAGGGAGGGTGAGGCCTGGGTGAGATCTTCAAAGTCTGTCATATCATTTGGAGCAGGGCCTAGACCCTGCCCCATGTGTCTAGGCTGAGAGAGTATCCCATGTGGAGTGGTTCCCAAAGTCCATTCCTGTAGTAAAGATAAGTACTGATTTACTACCAGAGGCCCCACAGATTAACCAGACCTGTGAACTGGCATCCATATTCAGCAGGTCTGGAACAGTCCTGTACTGGTTTTCCAGCTATCAGTCTGGGTTCCATGACTTTTCTTAATAATAAATTCTAGCCTGGATATGTAAGTCAATCAAACCCTTTTCTTCCTGGGTGGCTTTTGGTCAAAATGTTTTATCACAGCAACAGAGTGAAACCACCAAATGTATTAAGACTTTTTTAAACATGGTGTTACGTGGCAAAGGGACAGAGGATCACCCAACATGGAAGAGAGGGGGATAGGACAACTCTGTGAGGACAAATCTTAGAACTCATGGACTCTTCCATCCTCACATACTCACAGGGGTTTGTGTTAATAATGTCTTGTTGGGTGACATCATTTTTGTGTGAACATAAAACATGTACAAAGATGTCTCTTACATGCCATGAACTGATGAAACACCATGGAACAAACACATATGCATCTATTCTTGATGGAGATGTCATTGTGGTGGTTTGAATAAGAATGGCCCCATAAGCTCATGTATTTGAATGCTTAATCACTGGGGAGTGGCACTATATAAAAAGATTAAGATGACTAAGATGTAAGGCCTCGTTGGAGGAAGTACATCACTGGGGATGAACTTTGAAGTTTCAAAAGCCCATGCCAAGCCTGGAATCACTCTTTCTGCCTACAGATCAGGATGTAGAGCTCTCGGCTACTTCTCCAGCACCATGTCTTCCTAAGTGCTGCTTCATCCCTGCCATGATGATGATGGACTATCCTCTGGAAATGTAAGCAAACTCACAATTAAATGCTATTTTTCATATGAATTGCCTTGGTTAGGGTGTCTCTTTATAGCAATAGAACAGGGACTAAGACAGTCATTAAATGGCAAGAGACTGTATAAAGTAAACCTAAGGACATGGATAACCCACCCAGCTTCTCTTGTTAAGTGGGAAGGAGAGAGGGAGGGTACCTTACTGTTTAAAACATCCTCTTATAATGGAGTCAATCTCTATTGGAATTGTCAACAAATCTCTTAGTTGTTTAGAACCCTTCAGGAGATACTAACTTCTCCAGAATAACTTTACAGTTATGGAAACTGCCTTGTAAGTAAGGGCAGTGGGAGTCAGAAGACTGCCTTTTTAACTGGCTGTCTCAGGGATGTTGGGATGGAGATGCTACAGATAAAATCATGTAGACTGCAAAGGATTAAGTTGATGGAGGTCTCTGTCTTTTGAGGAAAACAGCTGCCTTCCGGGCTGTAGAGATGGCTCAGTGGTTAAGAGCACTGATTGCTCTTCCAAAGGACCTACATTCAATTCCCAGCATTCACATGGCAGTTAATAACTGTGTAACTCTGGTTAAAAAGGATCTAGTGCTCTTTTCTGGCCTCCATATGTACCAAGCATGCAAGTGATACATAAACATACATGGAGACAAACCACTCATATACATAAAATAAAGTAAAATTTAGATGAATAAATAACAAAAAAAAATCCTGATGGGAGAAGGTATCCACCAAGGCTAAGGAACCATTTATTTATTTATTTATTTATTTATTTATTTATTTACATTTAATGATTTATTTCCTAAGATTACTGTATAATTACATCATTGTCTCTTCCCTTTCCTTCTTCTCACGTACCCCTACTTGTTCTCTCTCAAATCATGGCCTCTTTTTCTTTAATTATTTTTACACACACACTTATATTTTCTTTCGTTTTCTGTGTCTATTCTTTCTTCCTTGGGTCTACATGAGCAGTTATCTTCCTAAGGATTCCTTGCTAGCACTCTCCACTCTGTCTTCCCTCATCTGCCTCAGAACTAAGGAGATACAGGTGCCAATACCCCAAGCACTAGAATTCAGACAGATGGCTCAGAAAGTAAATGTGCTTCCACACAAGCCTGAGGTCCTAAGTTCACTCCCCAGGACCCATGTAAACATGGAAGGAGAGAATGACTCTACAAATCTGTTATCTGTCCACCATAATTGTTGTGATGCCTAAATACACATCATATACACATGAGAAAGGGGGGGGGAGGATTGGAGACCTTAGTTTCCCTAGGAGTTCTGGGAGTAATGTCTTGTGTAGCAGTAAAATGGCCATGGTAGGATTAAAAAATTCAGCATGCTCTAACCCCTGTGCTCTAAGGACTAAAACAAGGGAAGGGCACACAATGCAAGAGCCACTTGACCACAAAGGTCAACAGGGATCAGAATATTTTACTGTCAGGTAGGAACACTGGGCAGTCTATGGGGCCCCTGGCAGTGGAACCAGGATGTATCACCTAATGCAGGAATGGACTTCAGGAGCCCATTCCCCATGGAGGGCTACTCTCTCAGCCTAGCTACGCAGGGGAATGGGGGGAGGCCTAGCCCCTGCCCCAAATGACTTGACAGATTTTGAAGATCCCTCATGGAGGGCCTCACCCTCCCTGGGGAGTGGATGGGCAATGGGATGGGGAGGTTGATGGGGGGCATGGGAGGAGGGGAGGAAGAGGGAACCGGGATTGATATGTAAAATAAGATTGTTTCTAATTTAAATAAAATTTATATAAAAAAGAATATTTTACTTCCTGATTCTATGCCTGTGTGGAGAATCCTCATTAAGCTGAAAATAAACCTACCACATGATCCAGCTATACCACTCCTTGGTATATGCCCAAGGGACTGACATCCTACTCCACAGATGTTTGATCAGCCATGTTCATTGATGCTTTATTCACAGTAGCTAGGAAGCGGAAACAACCTAAATATTCTTCAATTGATGAATAAAAAAAGAAAATATGGTACATATTCATTATTGTATACTGTCAGATACAAAGTTAAATGAAAAGGTGAAAATTTCAGTTAAGTGGATGAAACTTGAAATAATCATGTTGAGTGATGAATAGGAACAGACCCAGAAAGACAACTGTCACGTGATCTTTCTCATCAGCACAAGCTCAGCTCAAAATCTTCAAATGTGTGTACATACAGAAACAAGTAAAATGGGGCCATTTCTGGAGTTGGGGTTTGAGCAGCAATATGGAGGGGAATATTGGGGTACAAGTGATTCTGAATGGGGAAATTGTGAATACAGAAGGCTCTGATTCGGAAGGTTGGGTGGGATAAATACAGAAAATAATAGAAGGGTGTCTGAAAAAGTCATAAGGATTCATATTATTAACTAGCTACCTAAAAATACCTACAATGCATCAGAATAATAGAAACGCTAAAAAAAAGAAGTCCCTGCCTCAGAAACACCCTTTATTAATCTGCTTTCCATTATCATAACAATATACCTAGAGGTAGGTACTTTGTAAAGTAAGTGGTTTATGTTGATCATGATAATGGTTATGGGGCCCAAATAGTATGGCAGTATCCCTGGCTACTTTCCGACATTGAGGATAAACAAAAAAGGAATCTCACACATGCAGAAGAGACAGAGAAGATAGAGTGAGTCTATTTTTGAGAAGATTGACTTGCTCTTTGAGAGTCACATTAGTCTCACTGAAGAGTGTAGAAGCCCTCAGTGACCGCAACACCCTCCACTAAGTGCCACCTTCATACCACCATGCTGGGAACCAAGTCTGCAGAACACAAAACTTTAGGTGAGGGAATCAAACCCCATCTGAGCCAAACCATACATTATAAACCCAGAGTGTTGGTATTGAGTGACATGAGGTGGGGCAGAATAGTAACCAATAGGAAACAGGGAGGTCAAAAACTAAATTCACAGCTAAATAAAATAGATCATAATTCAAATTATTTTTTCACTAGACCTACAGTACTAATACCTCAATTATTACATTAATTTTAGGAGTATAAAGACCAGGAGTAACAGAAATAAGTCTAGCCAGAAGAGCAACTTTGGAGCTGCACTGTAAACCTTTCCATAGGATGGAGAGGGAAAGAAAGAGTATGTTACAAGAAACTCACTGTCTAGGGCTGGGAGCATAGCATGATGGGGAATTCAGCTAGCACATGCAAGATCTTGAGTTTGAATCTAGCACTGAGCAAACTAGTTTTACTTTTAGGCAGTTTGTCTGAACCTAATACTTGCTCTGGTAGTTTCTTGGCCTAGGAGAAAAGGGTGTATCCTCATATAACCTTAGGTTTTCATCTTTTGGATGCATGTTTTCAGCCTTAGGAGGGACAAAGATATTTTGCTTTCTTTGGTTTGACTATATCTCCTGATTGTTCTCATAGCTTCTTTCTCTATCTCTACACACCTCTGAATGCTGGTGAGACTTCTAGTGCTTGCTTGAGTGACCTGGTCCCTAGTCTTGCCTGGTTAAGCATTTTGCCTTTCATCTGCTGCCCATCTGGATTTTATCATCAAAGTGTCCTCAGTTCAAGGCCCCAGGAAGTGGATGTTCTGGTCCAAACAGTGTGTGCTGCATCTCAGGCTGTTCCTGGAACAATGTCCTAAGGATCTACAAAGAAATCTAATACAAGCTGGACAAGTTCTCTGAAGGTAATAACAGGAATATAAAAAGTCAGCAAGATAAATGGAGAAATAGATTATGATTGTTGACCAGGAATTCAATCATACAAGTGTATCAGTTTTCCACAGACATAGTCATTTAATAAAATGTTAAAAAGTAAAAAGATTATTTAAAAAAAACTAGTTTAGTTTTAAATTTCAAAAAAAAACTGCAAAGTTGAAAAAATGTTTCTGTGTACCTTTTACCTAGCTTTCCCAACAGTGTCATTTTCAATAACCACAATGCATTTTCTATTTTTCCTTTTCTTATTTAACTTAGAAACAATTTTGTTTTACATATCAATCCTAGTTCCCTCTTACTCCCCTCCTTCTCTGCCCCCCACAAACCTCCTATCCCTTCCCCTTTCTGTTCCTCTGGGAGGATGAGTTCTTTTATGGGGGATATTAAAAGTCTGTCATAATTGGAGCAGTGTCTAGACACCCCCCCATGTGTCTAGGCTGAGAGAGTATCCCTCTATGTGGAGTGGGCTCCCAAAGTCCATTCCTGTATCAGAGATAAATACTGGTCCACAACCAGAGGTTCCATAGATTAACCAAACTTCCAAACTGGCACCACATTCAGGGGGTCTGGAATAGTCCTCTGCTGTTTCCCAAGCTATCAGTCTGGATTCCATGAGCTCCCCCTTGTTGAGGTCAGCTGTTTCTGTGGGTTTCTCCAGCCTGGTCTTGACCCCTTTGCTCATCACTCCACCATTTCTACAACTATATTCTAGGAGTTCAGCTCAGTATTTAGCTGTGGGTGTCTGCTTCTGCTTCCATCAGCTCTAGGATGACATATAAGGTAGTCATCAATCTCATTATCAGGGAAGAGCATTTAAGGTAGTCTCTCAACAATTGCTTAGATTGTTAGCTGGTGTCATACTTGTAGATCTCTGGACATTTCTCTGGTGCCAGATTTCTCTTTATGATGAGAAATAATGGCTCCCTTTGTTATGGTAACTCTTTTCTTGCTCTCCTCTATTCTTCCTCCAACTCAATCTTCCTGCTCCCTCATTCCTCCTCTCCTCTCCTCTTCTTCCCTTCTCTTTCTCCTAACTCGATCTCCCCTCCCATCATGCTTGCAATTAGCTCAGGAGATCTTGTCTCTTTCCCCTTCTCTGGGGGACCATGCACATCTCTCTTAGGGTCCTCATTATTTCCTAGCTTCTCTGGCAGTGTGGATTGTAGGCAGGTAATCCCTTGCTCTATGTCTAAAATCCACATATGAGTGAGTACATACCATGTTTGTCTTTTTGTGACTGGATTACCTCACTCAGGATGGTTTCTTCTAGTTTCATCCATTGGCCTGTGAATTTCAAGATTCCATTGTTTTTTTTTCCCCACTGAGTAGTACTCCATTGTGTAAATGTACCACATTTTCTACATCCATTCTTCAGTTGAGGGGCATCTAGGTTGCTTCCAGGTTCCAGCTACTACAAAAAATGCTGCTATGAACATAGTTGAACATATACACTTGTTGTATGAATGTGCTTTTTTGGGTGTATGCCTAAGAGTGGAATTGCTGGATCTTGTGGTAGACTGATTCCCATTTTTCTGAGGAACCACCATACTGATTTCCAAAGTGGCTGTCCAAGTTTGCACTCCCACCAGCAATGGAAGAGTATTCCCCTTTCTCCACATCTTCTCCAGCATAAACTGTCATTGGTATTTTTTATTTTAGCCATTCTGACAGGATCAAGATGGTATCTCAGAGTTGTTTTGATTTGCATTTCTATGATGGCTAAGGATGTTGAGTACTTTCTTGTGTGTCTTTCAGCCATTTTAGATTCCTCTATTGAGAATTCTCTATTTAGTTCTGCACCCCACTTTTTAATTGGATTATTTGGTATTTTGGTGACTAGCTTCTTGAGTTCTTTGTATATTTTGGAAATCAGCCCTCTGTCAGATGTGGGGTTGGTGAATATCATTTCCCATTCTGTGGGCTACCATTTTGTCTTGTTGACTGTGTCCTTTGCCTTAGAGAAACTTCTCAGTTTCAGGAGATCCCATTTATTAATTGTTGATCTCAGTGCCTGTACTACTTGTGTTATGTTCAGGAAGCCATCTCCTGTACCAATTTGTTCCAGGGTACCACCTACTTTTCTTCTAAGAGGTTCAGAGTGGATGGATTTATGTTGAGGTCTTTGATTCATTTGGACTTAAGTTTTGTGCTTGGCAATAGATATAGATCTATCTGCAGTCTTCTACATGCCAGCATCCAGTTGTGCCAGCACCATTTGTTGAAGATGCTTCTTATTTCCATAGTATAATTTTAGCTTCTTTGTCAAAAATCAAGTGTTCATAGGTGTGTGAGTCCACATCAGGATTTTCAACTCTATTCCATTGGTCTACTTGTCTATTTTTGTGCCAGTACCAAGCTGTTCTAAGAACTATAACAGAGCTTGAAGTCAGGAACGATGATGCCTCCAGAGTTCCTTTATTATTCAGGATTGTTTTGTCTATCCTGAGTTTTTTTGTTTTTCCATATAAAGCTGAATATTGTTCTTTCAAGGTCTGCAAAGAATTGTGTTGGGATTTTGATGGGGATTGCAGTGAATCTGTAGATTGCTTTTGGCAAGATTGCCATTTTTACTGTGTTGATCCTACTTATCCAAGAGCATGAGATCTTTCCATTTTCTAGTATCTTCTTTAATTTCTTTCTTTAAAGACTCAAAGATCTTGATATACAGACTTTTCACTTATTTGGTTAGTGTTACCCCAAGATATTTTATGTTGTTTGTGGCCATTGTAAAGGGTTATGTTTATCTGATTTCTTTCTGAGCTCATTTATCTTCTGTGTATAGTTGGGCTACTGATTTTTTTTTTTAGTTAATCTTGTATCCTGCCATTTTACTGAAGGTATTTATTAGCTGTAGGGGTTCCCTGGTAGAATTTATCGGATCACTTATGTAAACTATCATATCATCTGCAAATAGTGAAAGTTTGACTTCTTTTCCCATATGTATCCCTTGCTCTCCTTTTGTTGTTTTATTGCTCTAGCTAGAACTTCAAGTACAATATTGAAGAGGTATGAAGAGAATGGACAGCCTTGTCTTGTTCCTGATTTTAGAGGAATTGCCTTGAGTTTCTTTCCATTTAGTTTGATATTGACTGTTGGTTTGCTGTATATTGCTTTTATTATGTTTAGGTATATTCCTGTTATTCCTGATCTCTCAAAGACCTTTATAATGTAGAGGTGTTGAATTTTGTCAAAGGCATTTTCAGCATCTAGTGAGATGATCATGTGATTTTTCTTTCTCAGTTTCTTTATATGGTGGATTACATTGATGGATTTTTGTATGTTGAACCAACCATCCCTGCATCCTTGGGATGAAGCCTACTTGATCATGGTGGATGAATTTTGATGTGTTCTATGATTCAATTTGCCAATATTTTATAGAGTATTTTTTTCTTTCAGTGTTCATGAGGGATATTGGTCTGTAGTTCTCTTCTTAGTTGTGTCTTTTTGTGGCTTGGGTACCAAGGTTATTGAAGCCATGTAAAAAATATTTGGCAATGACCCTTCTGCTCTATTGTGTGGAATACTTTGAGGAGAACTGGAATTAGTTGTTCTTTGAATGTCTGGTAGAATTCTGAACTGAAACAATCTGGCCCTGAGGTTTTCTTTTGGTAGGGAGACTTTTGATGACTGCTTCTATTTCATTAGGGGCTATAGGTCTATTTAAATTGCTTATCTGTTCTTGATTTAATTTGGTAAGCTATATGTATCCATAAAATTGCCCATTTCCTTTAGATTTTCAAATTTTGTGGAGTACAGATTTTCAAAATATGACCTGATGATTCTCTGGATTTTCTCATTGTCCATTGCTATGTCCCCCTTTTCATTTCTGATTTTGTTAATTTGCATGTTCACTCTGCCATTGGGTAAGTTTGGATAAATGTTTGTCTATCTTGTTGAATTTTCTCAAAGAACCAACTCTTCTTACATTGATTCTTTGTATTGTTTTCCTAGTTTCTACTTTATTGATTTCAGCCCTCAATTTGATTATTTCCTGGTGTCTACTCCTGAGGGGTGAGTTTACTACTTTTTGCTCTAGAGCTTTCAGTTTTTCTGTTAATTCTCTGGTGTGACTATTCTCCAGTTTCTTCATGTGGGTGTTTAGTGCCATGAACTTTCTTCTTAGCACTGCCCTCAAAAGTGTCCCATGAGTTTGGGTATATTGTGTCTTCATTCTCATTCAATTCTAGGAAGTCTTTAATTTCTCTTTTCAATTCTTCCTTGACCCAGGAATGGTGCAATTGAGCATTGTTCAATTTCCATGTGTTTGTAGGTTTTATGCAATTTGTGTTGTTGTTGAATTCTAACTTTAAAGCATGGTCTGATAAGATACACAGGGTCATTTCATTTTTTTTGTACCTGTTGAGGTTTGCTATGTTGTCTAGTATGTGATCGATTTTAGAGAAGGTTCCATGTGGCGCTGAGAAGAAGGTGTATTCTTTTCTGTTTTGATGGAATATTCTATAGATGTTTGTTAATCCCAATTGGGTCATAATTTCTGTTATTTTTTTGTTTCTTGTTAAGTTTCTGTCTGGTGGTCCTGTCTAGTGGTGAGAGGGGAGTGTTGAAGTCTCCCACTATAAGTGTGTGAGGTTTTATGTGTGATTTAAGTTTTAGTAATGTTTCTTTTATGAATGTGGATGCTGTTGTATTTGGGGCATATATGTTCAAAATGGAGACTTCATCTTGATGGATTTCTTCTGTGATCAATATGAAATGACCTCCTTCATCTCTTTTGACTGATTTTAGTTTAAAGTCTAATTTGTTAGATATTAGGATTGCTACCCATACTTGTTTCTTGGATCCATTTGATTGGAAAATCTCTTCCCTGCCATTAACTCTGAGGTACCATCTGCCTTTGAAGCTGAGGTGTGTTTCTTGTATGCAGCAGGACAGATTGTGTCTTTGTATCCATTCTGTTAACCTCTGTCATTTATAGGCAAGTTAAGACAGATTAATATTGGGAGGTATTAATGCCCATTGATTGCTCATTCTTGTTTGTTTTGGATTTAGTGGTGGTGGTGGAATTGTCTTCGGATTTCCACCCCTTTTTTCTTTTGGCTGTTGGTAAATTGGGATTATCTATTGCCTATGTTTTTCTGGGTGTTTTGAGTTTTCCTTCCAGAACTTTCTCTAGGGCTGGATTATTGTGTATGTATTGTTTAAATCTGGTTTTGTCATGGAATATCTTGTTTTCTTCATCTATAGTGATTGAAAGCATTGCTGGGTATAGGAGTCTGGTTTGGTATTCATGGTCTCTTTGTGTTGGTAGAATATCTATCCAGGACCTTCTGGCTTTCAGAGTTTCCATGGAGAAGTCATGTCTAGTTGTTTGCCTTTATATGTTACTTGGCCTTTTCCCTTAGCTGCTCTTAATATTGTTTCTTTATTCTGTATGTTTTGGGTTTTGATCATTATGTGGCAAGGGGACTTTTTTGTGGTCCACTCTATTTGGTGTTCTGTAAGCTTCTTGTTCTTTCATTGGTATGTCTATCTTTAGGTTGGGAGAGTTTTCTTCTATGATTTTGTTGAATATGTTTTCTACACCTTTGAGGTGGGTTTCTTTACTTTCTTCTATACCTACTATTCTTAAGTTTGATCTTTTCATGCTGTACCATATTTCTTGGGTATTTTGTGTTGGATTTGTTGCGCTTAAGATTTTTCTTTTGTCATTGAATCTATTTCTCCTAGTATATCTTCATCCCCTGAGATTCTCTCTTCCATCTCTTGCATTCTGTTGGTTTTGCTTGCATCTGTAGTTTCTGCTTGTTTACCCAGCTTTTCTATCCCCAGCATTCCCTTAGTTTGTGTTTACTTTATTGTCTCTATTTCAGTTTTCAGGTCTTGAACTATATCCTTCATCTGTTTGATCATTTTTCTTTGCTTTCTTTAAGAGATTTGTTGATTTCTTGTATCTTTGGCTTGTTTTTTCTTCCATTTCTTTATGGAATTTTCTCATATCCTTTTTGAGGGCCTCTATCATTTTCATGATGTCATTTTTAAGCTCATTCTCTTCTGCTTCATCTGCATTGGGATGTTCAGGTCTTGATGGTGTAGAGTCCCTAGTCTCTGGTGGTGTCATATTGTTTTTCTGTTGTTGAATGTGTTTTTATATTGTCTTCTTCCCATCATTTCCTCCAGTGGGTGCAGAAGTAGTCTCCTCCTCTCCTGGTGGCTACAGATCCACGGTTCCCTTCTGGTGGGTGCAAGCAGGTTCAATACTCCAATGGCTCTCCTCTTCCCATGGGTGTAGGCAGGAGTAGTACCGGGCCTTGGCAGTCTCTGGGTAGGCTGGACCACTGGGATGGGTTCCCCCATGTGCAGTCCCCAGGCCTCAGGTGGCTCTGAGCAGGGCACTGGAAGGTGGGCTAGAAACAGGCCCACACTTAACCCCTGATGGATTTTCTAAACTGGGAAACAGATACACAATAGAGTTAAACTTATTTGAGTTTCGATACATACTCATTTTAGCATGTATCACTGTGGAGTTTTATTATTTATTGTTTGTATAGCCCCCCTACCAAAGCAAGCCACATGCTGTCCATCATTCCCAAGAAACTTTGCTATGTTACAGTAAGCACAACCTGGCTTACCTTACTTTTGAGCTCCATTCCCAATGATGGAGTTGTTTCCACTTAAAGCTTTAGTTTTGTCCCATTTATAGAATGTGTTGGGTACAAATTATACCACAGATTGATCCATACCTTGGTCCAAGAGTCTAGACAATCATCAGTTGATGTCTACATCCAAGTTGATAGCACTAATTGTATATACTAAAAATGAAAGTCACATTTTAATTATTTCACCATCTCTTACAAGCTGGAGAGCAGGGGAAGCTAGAGTGATGAAAAGAAGAGAGGTCCCTAAACCAGTTGCAGCACCATTGAACACTCTAGGGTCAGCAGCACTTTATACAGGGCAAAACAGAAAAATCTTGAACTTTCAATTTACCACATGCTAGAGTCCAAAAATAGAGAACTCAAGGAATGTGTTCCTTAAAAAAAAAAAAAAGATATTCAAAGAGGTTCAATCCTTTTAAGTATAAATTGCCCCTATAAGTTAGTTGGGAAATAATAGCCCTCAAACAGATATGCACATGAAAGCAAAGAATGAGGAGACTACTTAAAGGAAGAGAATGCAAAGGCCTGCACAAAGATAGACAGTTCTTATATAAGACAAGTGCAAACATTGCAGCAAGAAATGAGTTTGATTTTCTATATATTGGGCTCATAATCACTGAAAAGTTTAACAACATCCCATATCACAGAAGGTATAGGAAACTGGAGCACACAAACTATTGGTAAACATAAATTGCTAAGTTTTGTTCATAAAAATGAAAGTGACTTTAAACCACTCACTTCTTTCTTTAAAAACATACTTTTATTCTTTAGAATTTGTAGCATGTATACAATGTGTTTTGATCAAACCTACCCTCTAGTCTCACTCCCAACTTCTACCTGATTTTCCTCTCCACCCCTACATCTCCATCCTAATTTCAGTTACTCTTTTTTTTAACCACTGAGTCCGGTTAGTGATGTTGGTGTGTGCATGGGTATAAGGACACCCACTAGAGCATAAACAACTTACCCAGATCCACATTCCTAAAGAAAAGTAATGTTTCCTTCTCCAGCAGTCATCAATTACAAATGCTTCTTCAGCTAGGGACAGGACTACACAAGTCCCTTTTCCATCCATAGTGGAAACCTGGATGTCTTGTAGATGTACCACAACCACAATGAATTTGATTCCAACACCCTCATGGCATCTCACAACCTACTTTAACCATAGTTTCAGATGATATGATGTTGTCTCCTGGTGTGTGTGATGCATATAAACTCACTCAGGCAAATATACATAAACATGAAATAGATGGATAACGAATAGATTTGTTCTAAAAGATAATCATTTGAAAAGCTGCTTATTATTATGTGTACAAACAATAAGCAGCAGTAGATTCTCCTCTATGGATTATGACTTACCCAATCATGGATTCTCAGCCCAGGTAATAGTGCCAGGTATGTATACCATCTGTCAGGTTAGATCTTAAATGTACACAGAACATGATTGGCTATTACATAGCATTTAAAACTCTTGTACAAGTGGGCATTTCTCTGTACCATATGGCATATCCAAATCAGTCTAATGTAAATGATTAACTATGTTTATAAATTACAAGAGTTCCCTGAAATTCTTTCTTACATTTTCTGTTACAAAGCTGTGTTGATAGATGAAACCTACCTCTTAGCATTGATTCACTAAATTCAAGATAATATTTAAATATTCTGAAGACTGGGTATCTCACATATGCCTCTTAAGAAACGAGCAGTTAGCTAACACTAAGCCAATTGTTCTTCTTGACATACTTGTCTTTGGCTATGAGAACACAATAAAATGATTAGAAATACCATGGCCAAGAGTGGAGTGGTCAGGGGGAGCTCTAGCCAAATTACTTCCCCCCAAAAAATGATGGAAGGCATTAGGACTTCATCAAATACACTGAATATTATTTGTTCTTAAGTTTCAGAAAGTCCTCTAACTTCACATTGCCTTTCCATCTCTGAGTAACACAAACTATTCCTCCATCCCAATCTCTATCCCCAGCCATTCCTCTGAAAATATAATTCCTTGACCATGTTTCTATGCACTCTCCTTTTTCTTGATCCTCTGTAAGAAGCTCCATCAGAAAAAAAAAAAAACACCCCCTTTGCATTGTGCTTTTAACATTGTTAAGCATCAAAAGCTGAGGGTGAATGCAAACTACCAGAAGGTACTAAGGAGCCAAAACTAGAACAGCGACCAGAAGACAGAACTGGGGTTTGTGTGACCTGTGACTTTTATCTTTCTTATTAATTGAAACAGAAACACTGATAATACTGCATTTGCGTGGGAATATTTACGGGCATAGAAAGGAGTATGGGGTTTTTATAAATGCCAAGACCACAGAGACACAACGTATTTATATTTTATTTAAGACTTATTTTATTGTCAGTCATTCAACTCTTTCTTCTCCTTTATATCCTCAAAATATAATGATGAGGTCTCTAAGGTGGTGAGGCCATCATTACAGTAGTTCCTCTCAATACAGCAAAATGTTTCTCTCAGAAGGTCATGGAATTCTTGAAACATTCCTTGTCCACAGCGTTTACAGGACAGTCTTGAATAACGAAAAAGATATAACCCTAAAGAGAAGAAAAGCAAATGTCATCACCATGCCTCCCTCCAGAACCTAGTCAGTTTTCCTATGAGTAGTGTGATCCCAAAGCTGTAGCTACATCTCATCTGTTTACCTCTAGCCACAGTAAGGCATAAGGTGCTTTCCACCAAATAGACCTATGCTCTGGTCTGAGTCTTTAGAACCCGTGGCATCCTGGCCCCCTCAGCACCTTAACTCCGGAAATTACAGGTGCTATCGAAGACATTTTTGTGTGTGTCTCCCAAAGACTATCTTACCTGTGATACGGTCATTAAAATAAAAGTTTTCTGTGGTACAAGACCTATTGGTCAGCAGCAGGTTAAACTTCCAGCATCTCCTCATGCCACCGAGGCATCTGTTTCCATCAAAGTGATTACATAAGTTGCAATATCTAATCACTAAAGGAAACAGAGGTCTTAAAGGTTAGATCTATGGAAAATAACTACTTTATAAAGCTAAGATTATACAAAACCCATGAGACGAAATTTGGCACTCTTGCCCACCCCCTTTGATTTATCAGTGATCCCCTCCAAGAATTGTCCACCCTTCCACAAATCAAAACTAGAGAAAGAAGACTCTGGAGTAGTAAGCATGGAGTGGACAGGGACAGCATGGAAGAGAGAAAGCATTCCTCCTCTCGTGGTAGTATGATTTTTTTCCAAGAAATTCAACCCAAATATACTATACAGTTTAATGTCAGCACTCTGTCTCCTGTGAAGAGAAGAAAAATTCACCTTAAATCATCTCATAGCAACCCCATAGCCAAGTACAGTAATTTCTTCCTCCTGTACCCATCATTGTCCTCTCTCTCCAGGCCTTACCTGTGTCCATGAGGAGAACTATGGATGCACCCAGCAGAAGTATGCGAGACATACTTGAGCCTCCTTCTGACAACAGGAGGTTCCAGCTATATTTATTCCCATTAACTGCCCTCAGGCATCCCAGTAGAATCAAAGAATCATAAATTTAAGGTCAAACTGACTGAATCTTCTCTATAACGTTCCAAGAAGAGGGTACATTCTGTCTGTGTTTGTATTCCTCCAACCACTTGGAACTCATCCTACCCAGACACCCTGTGTCATTTTATTAAATCAGTCAGAAGATGCTGATTCATATGGAAACAGAATCTCTTGCCTCTTTATTTTACTTGTGTTGATTTTTTAAAAGCTGGATGAAAAACACCTTAGCTTTGCACCTACATGACATCCTTTCAGATATGATAAACCCAAAGTAACAAAGTATTTGTAAGTGACTTAAACAGTCCCTTTCAGAGACCAGTCTTCTTGACTTGCCTGTGCATTACATCTAGCAGGCCCTCAGTTCCTTGCAGAGTATTACAACAGGACCTAACACAGATGAGACTAACACTCCATCTGTGGTCTGACTGCTCAGCTTCTCTCTGAGAGGGCAGAACAGTCTTGGGGGGAAAGAAACAAGAGACAGAAGGAAAGATGTCAGGTTTCATGACCCTAATCCATTCATTTTTCTTTTTTTTCTGAGGAAGACAAAGACTATAATGATGACAGTGGAAGAGACTAACACCTGAAAAGAGGTATGTGTGGATTGGTGTGTAGAAAGTAAGTCAATGAGAGTTCAAGGGAGGTTACGGTTTCCTGGCAGCCCCCATTTTAGTATCAGCTTCCACCTTCTCAGCAAAGCCACAAATATAGAGATAAAAGAGCACAACTCTCTGACCACCTTTTTTCTGCCTTCCCTGCAGAGTACCTAATTAAATTTGTGAGCCCATAGCTTTTCTTACTTGTGTTCATTTTGCACCATCCCCCCCTCTAGATGCTGGTTTCACATGTTGAAACCCCCATTTTCTTTTCCATGTCTAGAACACACAGTTAAGACAGAAGCCTGAGGGTCCTGCTCACCTACTCTGTGCCTCTGTGACTCTAAAGGTGAAAAAGAACTATTACAGGTGTGCCCAATATCAGAGGCAGTTGTTAGGACTTAGGAACTTGTACTTGGGTGATGGGGAGATGGAGATTTAACAATTTCTTGTTCAGCTTTACACATTCTCTACTATGTTGCCCATTTACGTCTTTGAATTCTCTCACAGTATTGTGGGTTAGAAATGACTGACCTACTGGTTAATCTATAGGGCCTCTGGTAGTTGTTCAGTATTTATCCCTAGTACACAAATGGACTTTGGGAGCCCAACCCACATAGAGGGATACTCTCTCCTTCTAGACACAACTGGAGGGTCTAGCCTCTGCTCCAAAAGATATGACAGACTTTGGAGATTCCCCCCATGAAAGGCCTCACCCTCCCTGGGGAGCAGAAAGGGTGTGGGATAGGTAGGGTGTAGTCAGGGGCAGGGGAGGAGGGGAGGGAAAGGGAATTGGGATTGACGTGTAAAAAAAAAAAAAAAGCTTGTTTCTAATTTAAATAAAAAAGGAAAAAATATTCGACAACAACAACAAAAAGAAATGACTGACCTAAGCTGGGCATTGGTGGCTCATGCCTTTAATCCCAGCACTCGGGAGGCAGAGGCAGGAGGATCTCTGTGAGTTCAAGACCAGCCTGGTCTACAAGAGCCAGTTCCAGGACAGTCTCCAAAGCCACAGAGAAACCTTGCCTCGAAAACAAACAAACAAACAAAACACACAAAAAATGACTGACCTAGTCTTACTGATGAAGACTAAGGGGTGTTAGACATGAAATGGTTTTTCATCAAGACAAGAAAATTACACACCTGTGTGACTCAACTGACTGTTACCTTTCAAGTATGGCTCTACATTTACAGTCTAGAGTCAGGTTCCCAGAGCTGAAACACTCTATGGTTTGAACTGTAGGATCACAGTAATGATGATCGAGAGATAATGGGAAGGCTTTCTCAAGTAAAGCTGAATTTCTCTCTGCCTGGAGGAGACAAAAGTTACCAGCAGGTCCCACTGATACTAGAAGGCTCCATGAGCCTGGCTTGACCCTCTGGATTTTATAGACCATTGTAAGAGAGAATTCCCAATTTGGTTTGAGTACCCTTTTCAGGGGTCTCACATTTGGAGAGGTCTCACTCAGCAGAGTCCAGAGACATAAGCACCAGAGGATTCATGCTAAGAGCATCAAGCTCATTCCTCCCAGCAAAAGACCCCTTGTCTCAGCCCAGAAAGGTGTCATAGATGTCCAGGCACTAAACATGTTGATGGAAAGCTTGACTCCAACCAACCTTGTTCCTCTGTAGTTTCTATGGACAACTTGGAATATTTTCTAGGAATAAGAATAATAGAAAATTTAGAACTATACCCAAATTGTTAAAAAGTAAATGAAAATCATCTTTCTGTCTCTAATTCTGAGGAGAAAAAAATATACTTACTATCTTTCCATCCAATATTATTTCCTTACATATATCACAATTCTATGTTAACATTGTTGATATATTAATAAATGTGTGGTTCTGACATATACAGTTAATGAATTATTTGTAAATTACCCCCTGAAGTCACTATCCCTTCTGGAAACTGAGACCTAGAATTGAGAAAGTGTTTCATAAACCAATAGTCAGGGAACCCCTGTAAAGGGCCCTTGAAACCATTCACTTTAGCCAGGCTTGTTTGGACCATAGACAGTCTTGTGACACTTGAAGACCACTCTCCTTCTCTCAGAGAGGAGACTTGCTGTCCAAAATGCCCTCTGCAACTCTTTATCTCAACTTCCAGAATCATCCTGGCCTTTCCTTGAGGCTTGGGTGGTGTAAAGGTACCATGGATAATAGTATTTTGTCATCTGTGTAAAATAAGGGAGTTAGGATTAAAAGCCATAGAGTATAGCATCTATTTTACACATGAGAAATATGAGTCAGTTAAAATGTCACCAAAACACAAGGGCAGAACCAGATCATGGTCCATGTCCATTTGTTATCAGACCAGAGACCAGGTGAGGAAAGTCTGGAGTAATAAATTTAGTTTTAGGTAGGGATTCTGAGTCACCTCTTTTCACGGGTCATGTCTACCACATCCCTGACATAGTGTTGTCACATATTCACTTGGTAAATGGAATTCAGGGAAGCCCAAAACAAATGCACTTAACTTCCTCAGGAAGGTTTCTTTGCAAGGCTCCTTCGATGACTCCTGCCTGCATCTTTGCCTGGTCTGAGACAGCAGGATCTCAGTGTGCCAGGGTGAGAGGCTTTGCCCTGCCTGACTCGACTCTCACTGTCCTAATGCATGACCTCCAGTCTTCCAAGCTCTCCATCTGGTTGGAGCCACCATACTCAGAGAGCTCACAAGCAGTTCTCCATCTCCTATCACAGCTTCAGTTACAAGTGTTCCTTGCACTCTTCCCATAGAAGTATGTACAGTCAGCGAGAGGGAATGGGAAGAAACCCACAGCATGACTCTGGGCTACATCTCCTTCTCAAGGAAAGACATATAGAATATTCCTAAGAATAACTAGGTAGACCTTCCATTTCCACAGATTTCTAGCCCAGGATCCTGGGCAAAAAAGAACCACTGACATGCAGCATCATTGTAAAGAATTCAGGACATTGTTCTTTGGAGAAGTGATCACAAGGCTGGGTCAACCTTGCTCTCCTATGTCAAAGCATGGGGAAACAAGAGATGTGCAATCATAGGATATTTGTCATTTTGGATACTCAGCAGACACATAGAACCCTAGCAAGAGTAGGGCTCAGAGCTGGGAAATGTAGTGTACACCTTTAAACCCAGCATTCAGGAGATGGAGGCAGGGAGATTGCTGTGATTTCATGGCCAGCCTGGCCTACATAGTGAGTTCCAGGGTAGCTGGAGCTTCAGAATGAGACCTTATCTTTAACAAAAAAAGTAGAGTAAGACTCAGATATTTCAGTTAGAGAGCTCTTTTAGAGGTCATCTCTCTGAGATTCTGGGGTTGTGGGGGGTAGTAGCCCAAGGCCTATGGGTGACAGTCTGGCATGGGAAAGGAAAGAACCTGGCAGTGGGAGATAGCTGTAGGAGTTGTCTGAAAAGGGTCACACGGCTTCAATATGGTTTGCATGTTGGAGTGGGCAGGAAATAAAGAACAATTTCTTCCAGACAGCCTTTGAAGTCTGGGCTGAGGTTCAGAACAGGCTGAATCAGAACAGGCTGAATTCTCTCAGATAGTTGAGCAAACAGATTAGCTAAACAAACAGATTAGCTTAACTATTAGTCATGGAGAGAAGCCTGGAGCTGCACCTGTCCACCTCAGAGTAATCAAAGACACACTCAGGGCTGTGGTCAGCAGGGACCTCCACACCTGTGTCTGGAGCCTTGCTTCATCTCAGGCCTTCCTTCTCCTAAAGGTGTTCTGAGAGCCTCTGAGTACCACTCTTCTTAGGGGCAAGCTCTGAGGCCCAGGTAGTTTTCTTCTAGAATACCCATAAGCTCTGGTCCAGAAAGATTAAAAAAGAACCTGATCCCAGCCCAAACCCAGAGTCAGGCAGTTCCCAAGTTCAGAGTGCTGCACCAGGCCTGCCAATCCTGCTGTGTTGTCCCAGAAGCACAGTCCCATGTACTGCCATGGTATCCTATCCAGAGATGGAACAAACACTCAGCTCTTCCCTCAGCAAGGCCCTAGGAGAGGGCTTCAGACTCAGACAGTGACCCTCATAACAAACAGGCACAACCCTTAAACGTGGCATTCAGGTATCCATGACAATTCTCCATATTAGTCTGCTAGGGCCATGACAGAACATCTTGAACTGTCTGCTGAGACCACAGAAACCTGTTTTCCTCTGGTTGAGGAAGCTCGGAGTCCAAGATCAAGGGGCAAACAGGGTCAGCTTTTATGAGGCTCCTTTTCTTGGCATGCAGATGGACACCTGCTGTGTCTTTTCCTCTCTATGTGCAAATCCCCAGTTTCTGTTCTCTTCTCTAGAGATACTAGTCATTGAGTTAGGTGCCACACATATGTCCCCATTTAGTCATAACGGCCCCTCTAAAGATCATATCATCAAATATGGCTACTTTATAATATACTGGATGAGAGCTCAACATGTAAACTCAGAGCATACAACATAATTTGATATGTAAAAAGGATCCTCATGGAGCAAAGAGAAGCATGAACTATCAAAAACAGCATTTAAATGACACAGAAGTGTATCTGATAACCAGCTCTGATGGGGGAAGTCCTTCTGTGTATATGTTTGTCTTATTGGTTGATAAATAAAGCACTTTTGACCAATAGGAAAGCAAGGTGGGTGGGGCTAGAAGTCGAGGAGGATTCTGGGAAATGTAGTAGAGACTGCTGTTGCCATGAGATCCCGTGAAGTGAAGATGCATTCTGGGTCGTCCTCAATAAGATAAGTCTTAATAAAATATATAGGTTAATGGTTATGGTTGATACTTAAGGTAGAGCTAGCATATAAGAAATCTTAGTCATTGGCCAGCAGCATTGTAACTAACATAAGACTCTGTGTGTTATTTGGGAGCCATAGCATGGCTGGGGAACTCAGGCAGCTGGCAGAAAGAGTTATCGTTACAGAGCCCTTTATTCTAATATCTACTTAGAAGAAAAACATCCTGGAGTGGTGCTTATGAAGCACAAGCAGAAAGCTGGGAAATCTGTGTATCAATTCATTCTTAGATCATCCCACAGCAGTGTGGGATGTGATGAATCTGAGGCAGAGGAACAGCCAAGCACAAAAGAGAGCCAACTTCTGGAGCATGGACTGACACTGTGTATGCTTTCAAAGCAGCTAGTGTCAATCTCTCAGACATTCTGAAATGAGTATATGGACTCATAAAAAAATGACAGAAAACATCCATCATGCTCACTGTCTAACTACTTATGGGAAAAATATTAATTGTATAGGTATTAAAATGGAGGGATGGTTACACAGGTGGAGGAAAACACAACAGTTGGAGAGTTTAGCACATATTAGAAAAACTAATAGCTGGTTGTCTCAACAGAATTTCAACAGAGAAACTTAGATCTAAGTTTCTTTTTGAAGTGGACAACAGTACTTGCAAAGATTCAAAACTGATGAGCACTCTAGGAATGTGTGACTGTTGAATGCTCAGCTACAACTGGAACATACATACTGTTCACCCCTCTGAGGCTCAGGAAATATCACAGAAAGGAAAGGGGAGGGGAAAGTGAGAGCTAGAGAGAAGAGAAGCATCCTGTGGAAGGCTAGCTTCCCAGGAAGGCATGGCCACTGCACTCATGAACTCACAACGCTGTCATCACCTTTGCAAGATAGCACAAGACTGGGCCTAGCAACAGTCCGTAATGGATTCAGAAGGGCTCACAAGGTCCCATGTCTCCCTGATCTCTGGCAGTTAATGCATACTAGGAGGCAAGGGTAAGCACTCTTCAATCATATAGTCACTGAAACATTGCCCATGCTCCTGTAAATAATCCCTCACCCATGCTCATACATGCAACCCCAACTAAGCTTATTTGTCCACCAAAGCAAACTAACCCCCCCAAAAGGCACGAAAGTAGAAAAATTACTGACAGAGAGGAATATCAACAGGCACATAAGAGGGACACCAGGAGGTAGTGGAGATGGATTTAATCAAAGTACATTATATAAATGTAGAAATGTCAGAATGAAACACACTATTGTGTATAATAATTATAAACTAATAAACAAAGAAGAACCCCCAGAATAAAGTCAGTTAATCAGAAAGCTCTGGAGTGTCTCACACCTATAATCCCAACATTTAAAAGGACAAAGAAGGAGGATAGTCATAAGTTCATAGGTAGTTGGGGCTAAATAATAAGTTTCAGGTCATTTGGGGCTACAAAGTAGGAACATGTCTTTAAAAAAGAAAAAAAAAGGGGAATGAGGTGGGAAAGAAAAAACAAAAGAAGGGGAAAGAGAGGGAATCTTTGCACAGATAGCAATACATTTGCTTTTTGGAAGTTGTCTTTCAAATGAAAAACTAGACTGAAGACTGACATAAGGATTTGCGAAATACCACTGTAACTCACAATCTGGCCACAGTTCCCTACCCAGCATGACAAGCACTGCAGCTGAAGCACCTCTTAAGGTCTTTAAACATTGGCACCACACTGGGCTCCTTAAGACTTGAAAGCCAATGTCCAACCCTCATGCCAACTTCTCTGCATTAAAGGATGTTCTCACATCTCTTCCTCATCCATTTGTTTTAAATATGCTAATCCCCACAACTATGTTTCTGGTTCTGGGGAGCTGTGAGGAAACAGATGCACCCCCTGTTTCTAGCAGAGCAGGGAGACAGTAATTAAGTCACCATGCATTGTGCTAGTGTCATAGTAACAGGGACTCCACATTCAGGATGCTGAGACAGGACAGCTGGGACAGTTTCAGGGTGAAAATGTACAGATAAGGAGATGCTTTTGAGGAAACAATGTTTGGCCAGTATGGCCACAGTAAGGGAAAATGCTGGTGCTTCCTTTAAATAGTTCTTAGGAAAAGTCACTTCTCACCTGGGTTTCATATCTTGTATAGGGAAATAGTGGGGGTTAAAAGATAAATTCTTGAGCACAGTGACGAGAACAACGCATACCTATGATTAATATTGGCTGATGTTAGTCTTTTTTTCTTTTTTGTTTTATTTGAGTTACAAACACAATTGAATTACATGACAATCCCAGTTCCCTTCTCCCTCCCCTACCATCCCTCCAACTTAAACCCTACCTATCACATATTCTTTCTTCTAATCTACACCTAGCTCAACCTTTCTGCTCCCTCATGACCTCTGCATCCTTCCTCTTCTTCCCTTCTCATTCTCATAGCTCCCTCCCCCCTCTTCCCATGCTCTCAATTGCTCAGGGGATGGTGACCCTTTCCCCTTCTCCAGGGGACAAAGTTTGTCTCTTTTAGGATCCTCCTTGTTTATCAGTTTCTCTGGCAGTGTGGATTGTAGGCTGATGTTAGTCTTGATATGGTTAGTTCTCTCTGCCTTATGCCATGGTGTAGACAGTGGGAGAAGACTTACTTTCATCATTAGGTTATTCATATGTCATCTGCCTGATAGTGAACTTTCAGATTCCAAATAGATTATAGGATCCACTGTACTACATAAAGGCAAATAAAGGGAGAGAGAGAAAAAAAGAACCTTAGATCTCTAAATAAGAGTTCTGAAACTTCTCTTTTGTAACTCAAGAGAAAGAACCCTGAAGAGACATTGTGCTAGGATGGAGAACGCCAAAAGGATGAAGTTGCATGGTAAACTATTTGGATTGCTTTTCTCTCTGCTCTGACAAAATGCCTAACAAAAGAAACTTAAGGAAGGAGGGGTTTATTTGGGTTCATAATTTGAGGGTCTAACCCATCATGGTGGGAAGGCATAGTGCCAGGACCTGAGGCTGCAGGTTATGTGATCCCTGCAGGTTGCAGCTGGCTGTGATCATCACTTTCTCTTCTGATTAAGTCCAAAACCTCATCATGGAAGGTACCGCCACCGCTTTAGACTCTGGTAAAATTGTCAAACATTTCAGCCTCATCTCTACACAATAGTTTTTTGTTTGTTTGCTTGTTTGTTTTTAGGGTTGTTGAGTCTAGGCAAGTTGTTTCAAAACTGAAAACTCCTGGACATCAAATACTATTTCCAGTATCTGTGGAATGGGTATCAAGTCATTGCATGGTCATTTTTTGTAGTGTTAGCGGAGACACTGCCAGTCAGTCCAGTCACATCTCTAGAGATAGGATGCTATCTCATAAAGGAGAGGGGAAAGCTGTGCCATCCCACAAGTACCTATGATCCTCAGCTGATTAAACTGCTTCATGCTTGAATAGTTGAAGACAAATTCATGACTCTAGTAGGAAAAGTAAACTGGTGAGTTTTAGCTTTTGTTTGTTTTCCTCCTATAAACATGGGAACTGGGGATTAGGAAGATTAAGTCTGATCTGAGTGGAGGTAAATGCTTCTCAATAGAATTAAACAAATCAAAGCCAGAAGCAAATGATGGTATAAAGATACAGATGCTTCTGAGAATGGAATATTAGGAAGAAAAATATTAGTAGGGCAAATTTAAAAAGGAGTCTAAATCTGTTCAAGAAAGTGATTACCACCTGAAGGCAAATCTCGTGGGAACCAGAGGAAACTCAGAAACCATCATCCAGCATCATTTTACCAGCCCAAATATAATTCTTTTAAACAAAGTTTCCACTTAATTTTTAATTATAAAATAACACTTGGCTGCTGCAAATCATAAATAATATAGGTATTTTTTAAGTTAATGTTTGGCCCCACATACTCTCAAACCACACAGTTTCTTGATGGCCAGTTACTAACCTCATAACACCACATTGCAGGTAGTTAACATGTTAAGTGGAAAGTTGTTATAGGAATCCTTGTGTGACCAAGAATATCAAGATGGAGACTGCACCAAGCTCATCCCTGAAGCATTTCTCTTTTGCCCTCTACTGGAACATGCTTGTGTTGTCTTAGGGTGAGGCAAAGGAGCCTAGAATAGCCACTTCAAAGGTTTCATTCATTCCACAGTTATTTATTGGTCCCACCTCTCAGGAACTGGACTAGAAACTGGGAAAATACTGCTTTCAAAGTGTCCCATAAGTTTGGGTATGTTGTGTCAACATTTTCATTGAATTCTAGGAAGTCTTTAATTTCTTTCTTAATTTCTTTCTTGACCCAGGAATGTTGCAAATGCGTGTTGTTCAATTTCCATGAGTTGGTAGGGTTTTTGCACTTTGATTTGTTTTTTATTTCTATCTTTAAAGCATGGTGGTCTGATAAGACACAGGGGATTATTCCAATTTTTTTGTGCCTGTTGAGGTTTGCTATGTTGCCGAGAATGTGATCTATTTTTGAGAAGGTTCCATGTGATGCTGAAAAGAAGGTATATTCTTTTGTGTTTGGATAGAAAGTTCTATAAATGTCTGTTAATCCCAATTGGGTCATAACTTCTGTTAGTTCCTTTGTCTCTTTGTTAAGTTTCTGTCTGGTGGTCCTGTCCAGTGGTGAGAGTGGGGTGTTGAAGTCTCCCACTATAACTGTGTGAGGCCTTATTTGTGATTTGAGTTTTAGTAATGTTTCTTTTACAAATGTTGGTGCCTTTGTATTTGGGGCATAGATGTTTAGAATTGAGACTTCTTCCTGATGGATTTTTCCTGTGATGAATATGAAATGACCTTCTTCATCTCTTTTGATTGATTTTAGTTTGAAGTTTATCTTGTTAGATACAAGGATAGCTACCCCAGCTCGTTTCTTGGGTCCATTTGATTGGAGTATCTTATCCCAACCCTTTACTCTGAGGTAATGTCTGTCTTTGAATTCGAGGTGTGTTTCTTGTATGTAGCAGAAGGATGGATTCTGTCTTCATATCCAATCTGTTAGCCTGTGTCTTTTTAGAGGTGAGTTAAGACCATTAATATTGAGGGAAATTAAGTTCCATTCAGTGTTTATTCTTGTTTGTTTTTGGTTTGTTGTTGGTACTGGTATTGTATGTGGATTTACCCTGCCTTTTATTTTGTGTTCTTGTAGAGTGGGATTATCTATTGCCTATGTTTATTCGAGTGTAGTTAATTTCCTTAGGTTGGAGTTTTCCTTCCAGTACTTTCTGTAGGGCTGGATTAGTGGTTATATATTGTTTAAATCTGGTTTTGTCGTGGAATATCTTGTTTTCTCCATTTATAGTGATTGAAAGCTTTGCTGGGTATAGTAGTCTGGGCTGGCATCCATGTTCTCTCAGAGTTGGTAGAATATCTATCCAGGTCCTTCTAGCTTTCAGAGTTTCCATGGAGAAATCTGGTGTAATTCTGATAGGTTTGCCTTTATCTGTTACTTGGCCTTTTTCCCTTGCTGCTCTTAATATTTTTTATTTATTCTGTACATTTGGTGTTTTAATTATTATGTGACGAGGGGACTTTCTTTTGTGGTCCACTCTATTTGGTGTTCTGTAGGCTTCTTGTACTTTGATTGGCATGTCTTTCTTTAGGTTGGGAAAGTTTTCTTCTATGACTTTGTTGAATATATTTTCTGCACCTTTGAATTGGGTTTCTTCTCCTTCTTCTATACCTATTATCCTTAGGTTTGGTCTTTTCACTGTGTTCCAAATTTCCTGAATATTTTGTGTTATGGTTTTGTTAGACTTCAGATTTTCTTTGCTTGATGAGTTTATTTCCTCTAGTTTGTCTTCAGGGTCTGAGATTCTGTATTCCATCTCTTGTATTCTATTGGTTATGCTTGCATTTGTGGTTCCTGATTGTTTACTAAGCTTTTCCACTTCCAGCATTCCCTCAGTTTGTGTTTTCTTTATTGTCTCTAATTCAGTTTTCAGGTCCTGAACTGTTTCCTTCAGCTGTTTAATTGTATTTTCTTGGCTTTTTGGCTTTCCTTGATTTCTTGCATCTTTTGGTTTGACTTTTCTTCCATTTCTCTGAAGGATTTTTTGATTTCCTCTCTTAGATTCTCTATCATTTCCATGAAGTTGTTTTTAAGGTTGCTTTCTTCTGCTTCTTAGTGTTCGGATGTTCATGTCTTGCTGGTGTAGAGTCCCTAGGCTCTGGTGGTATCATATTGGTTTTCCTGTTGTTGGATGTGTTCTTATATTGTCATCTTCCCATCTCTTGTTCTAGTGGGTACAGTTGGTGTCACTTGGTTTCCTGGTGTGTATGGATCCAGTGTTCTCTTCAGGTGTGTGCAATTGACTTTGATACTCTGATGGGTTTCAAGTTGGGTGTAGGCAGGTCTGAGGCACTCGCTCTCCAGGTGGGTGAGAGCAGCACTGGTTCAGAGATGTCAGCAGACTCTGAGTTACTTGGTCCTCAGGGTTTGAGTCATCCTGTCGAAGATTCCTGGGGAGGGTTTGTCAGGGTGGGCAGATGGAAGTTGGGCCCAAGTTAGGTACCATCCATTTTCCTGCAAATTTCAAGATGTTATTGTTTTTTACCACTGAGTAGAACTCTATGATATGTTTGTACCACATTTTCTTTATTAATTCTTTGGCTGAAGAGCATTGTGGTTGCTTCCAGGTTCTGGATATTACAAATAATGTTGCTATGAACATAGTTGAACAAATGTCCTTGTGATGTGAGTGTGTATCTTTTGGGTATATGCCCAAGAGTGGTATTGCTGGGTCTTGAGGTAGATTGATTCCCAATTTTCTGAGAAACCACCACACTGATTTCCAAAGCAGCTGTACAAGTGTGCACACCCTCCAGCAACAGAGGAGTGTTTCCCTCACTCCACATCATCTCCAGCATAAACTGTCATTAGTGTTTTTGATCTTAGCCATTCTGACAGGTGTAAGATGGTATCTCAGGGTTGCTTTGATTTGCATTTATCTGATGGCTAAGGATGCTGAGAAATTCCTTAAGTGCCTTTTGGTCATTTGAGATTCTTCTGTTGAGAATTCTCTATTTAGATATTTACCCCATTTTAGTAGGATTTTTTGGTATTTTGGTGTCTAGTTTCTTGGGAGCAACCTTCCCACACTCCAACCTCCCCCCATAGCATTGAGACCACTGAAGCCTTGGACCTGCCCACACCTGGAGAAGTGAGTGTCTGGGTCCCCAGCTGGAAGACCCTAGCTACTAGAGACACATCCCACACCTCACCCACACCCAGAGAAGCCCCAGAAACCTGAGAACAGCCTCCCCTCACCCCCAGTCATCCCTCATGGTATCTGTGACTGCTGGAGCCTTGACCGTGCCTATAACTGCAAAAGCCCTAGGGCAAAAGTGTTTTGACATGAATAAAAATACAACTTATCAAAATTTGTGGAATGTAATTAAAATGGTGTTAGTTGGGAAATTTATTTAATCAATAGGTAGTATGAAAAAGAAAGATCCAGTTTTGATCACCTAAGCTTCTACCTTAGCAGCCAGAAAAAGAAGAGCTGGTTTTATTTTTTTTATTTAGATTAGAACAAATCTTATTTTACATATCAATCCCAGTTCTCTTTCCCTCCCATTCTCCCATGCCCTCCACCGACCCCCCATCCCATCCATTTTCTGCTCCCCAGGAGGAACAGAAAGAGGCATCGATGGTGCATCATCAAGGCCTGTGACATCATTTGAGGCAGAGTCTAGGCCCTCCCCTATGTGTCTAGGCCAAGAGAGTATCCCTCTATGGGAATGGGCTCCCAAAGTCCATTCATACACTAGTGATAAATACTATTCCACTACCAGAGGCCCCATAGATTGTCCAGGCCTCCTGACTGACACCCACCTTCATGCCATCCACACATAGCTTCAGGGGGCCTGTTCGATCCTATGCTGGTTTCACAACTGTCAGTCTGGGGACCAAGAGCTCTCCCTTGTTCAAGTCAGCTGTTTCTGTGGGTTTCCCAGCATGATCTTGATCCCTTTGCTCATCACTCCTCCCTCTCTGCAACTGGATTCCAGGAATTTGGCTCAGTGCTTAGCTGGGTGTCTCTGCTTCTGCTTCCATCAGCCACTGGATGAAGGCTCTAGGATGGCATATAAGGTAGTCATCAATCTCATTATAGGGGGAAAGCATTTAAGATAGCCTCTCCACTATTCCTTAGATTCTTAGTTAGAGTCATCCTTGAGAAGAGCTGGTTTTAAATGGACCAAAGAGCTCTACATGCACCTCAGCACAAAAGATGCAAAATGTCAAATACGCACATGAAACATGGCCACATCATTTCCCACCAGGAAAACACAAATCAAATATGACATGGCTCCAACATCTATTAGAATGGTGGCAATCCAGAACATGGCCACACTAAACATCCATAAGCATGTAGAGGGCAGGGGCTCTCATTCACTGCTGGTGGACATGCAAAATAGGACAATCACTTTGGAACATGATTTAGCAATTTCTTACAAAACTAAGGTACTTTTCATGCTTATCATATGATCCAGCCATCATGCTCTTTGGTAAAGGAATATATAATTTATGCCATCCACACATAGCTGCTTTTAGCAGCATAATTGGTAACTGACAAAACTCAGAAACAGCAATGTCTTTCAGTAGAGAAGAGGACAATAAACATTAGATAATGGAATATGATGTCACCACCTGTGTGCTTGGGTCCCGGACTACATAATGGGAACCAGGGACTCATCTCCCATGCTTCCTGACTTCAGATGCAATGTGACCAGCTGCCTCCTGTTCCTGCTGGCATGACTTCCTGGTGTAATGGACTGAATCATGGGACTGTGAGCCCAAACAAATTCCTCCTTCTTTAAATTTCATTTTATCACAGCAACCACAAAGAAACTAATGACCTATCTTAGCCACCAGGAAATGGAAACTGTAAACTATGTTAAGTCACCATTTTCTCCCAATTGAATTTTGTTTTTTAATCTTAATTTTATGTGTGTTGATGTTTTGTCTGAATGTATTCCTGTACACCCTACACACCTAGTGCTCAAGAAGGCCAGAATCAGTTCCCCTGGACCTGGAATTACAGATAGTTGTAAGCTGTAATGTGGATGCTGGGAATAGAACCCTGGTCCTCTCTAGCCCCAAGTTGGTTTTATTTCCAAAAAAACAAACAATAAATGCTGTCAAGGATGCAGAGAAAAAAGAAACCATTCATACTGATTTTGTATGTGCTTATTTTGTAACTTGCCAATTGGTGGCAAGTGTTTATCAGCTCTAAGAGTTTTCGGTGTAAACTTTGGGTTTCTTTTATATTTAAATTAGAAACAATATTATTTTACATATCAATACCAGTTCCCTCTCCCTCCTGTCCTCCCATGTCCCCCACCAACCGCCCCACCCCATCGACTCCTTAGGGAGGGTGAGACCTTCCATGGAGGGATTATCAAAAATCTGTCACATCATTTAGGGCAGGGCCTAGGCCCTCCCCCATGTTTCTAGGCTGAGAGAGTATCCCTTCATAGGGAATTGGCTCCCAAAGTCCATTTGTGCACTAGGGATTAATACTAGTTCCACTGCCACTGGCCCCATAGACTGCCGGGGCTTCCCAACTGACACGCACTTTCAGGGGACCTGGTTAGGACTTATGCTGGATCCCCAGTGTCAGACTGGGGTCTGTGAGCTCCCACTTGCTCAGGTCACCTGTTTCTGTGAGTTTTCCCAGCATGGTCTTGACTCCTTTGATCATCACTCCTCCCTCTCCACAACTGGATTCCATCAGCTACTGGATGAAGGCTCTAGGATGGCATTTAAGTTAGTCATCAATCTCATTGTAGGGGAAGAGCATTTAATGTAACCTCTACACTATTGCTTAGATTCTTAGTTGGGGTCATCCTTGTGGATCTTTAGACATTTCCCTAGTCCCAGATCTCTCTTTAAACCTTTATGTACAATCATAGCATCAGCAAGTATGGAGACTTTGACATCATTGTTTCATTTCTATCCCCTTTATTTCCTTTTCTTGCCTTATTACTCTTAGCTAAGACTCTAAGCATTTGACCTAATACTTTTAAAAGTAGCAATTGAATTGTCATAGTTCCACTCTGTGGCTTGCTTTTTCACTCTCCATTTCATTGATGCAGAGAGATTTTTGTTGCTTGTTTTTGTTTTATTTTAACAAAATGTAAGAGCAGATATTTAATTCAATTAAAGGTAAGGAATGTTAACAATTTGTTGTTATTACTTTAAGATGTGGTTGTTTCTTTTCTTTTTTGGTAGATGTCTGCTTTTATTTTCTGTAAAGACAGTCACAACAGAGATAGTTCAGGTTAAGATGGCATGACCATATCTACATGTAGCTAGTATAGGATAGTTATCATAGGATTTCATGCTTAAATCCCAGTGAATAGTTTATGGTCTGGCAATGAAGAAGAGATTAAAGATTACATAGTTGGAATTGTCATTCAGCTATAAAAATCATAATTACCTATGCACAGTTTCTTTGTTAATGAGGTGTGCATGGGCATGGTACATGTGGAAGATACATGCAACAGAACTTTTATAAATGTGTCCTCACTAGAGAAGACTTCAAGAATTTCTATTTTAATTCATATTTTGCTAGATAATATAATGTGGGCATGGAACGGCTAAAAAGCTTACTTAAGTATTATTTTTTAAATGGATTATTTGCTGTATTCTCTAAACTAGCAGATTTTCTGTACTAGTCTATAATCCGGGTACCCAGTTATTGACAAAATTACCAAAATCAAATTAAAGAAAAAAAAACACTTCAGATATAATGGTTTGATAGAGTGTGTTTTCCTCTCTGGATAATGTATTTGTGAGTGTGTATTCCAAGGATAATACACTTCTCATTGCCAAGGAGATACAACTATATACCCCATTTTTAGCTTGTTGATTTTTATTTAGAGTATTGCACTTTGTTCTCCTCTGAACATGCAATGTTTTAGCAAAGTGGCTTTACTGTTAAAGGTACTCGAGGCCAACTTTGTAACTTTTCCCAAGTTTTCATGATTCTGATTCCTGTAAACATCTTCTACCCAGACTTGTAAGTAGATAATAGTCATAGAATTAAAAGAAGTGCACATGGCTCAGCTCTGTCAGGATACAACCTGAAATGGAAGGCATGTTTCCATAAGTAAGACCTGAATTTCAGAACTTTGTATGTTTATCATAGGACATATCTGGCAGTGGGAAACCCACTTTTTAGTAATGGATGTAAGTAAGATATCTTTGTAAACAAGGATATAATATATAGGCAAATAAGATATATTACAGATTTACACAGATTTTCCATCAACATAGTTATGGACTAATAAGGCATCGATTACAATACTGACAAAAACATGTCTAACCTACATTTTCAATTTCAAATCATTTCCTCTTCCCATTATATGACATTTGCAGTAAATTATGTGTTTTATTACTCTGATATTTTAACTTCATATTATCCAACTTACGGTTCTTGTGTGATTTGTGGTTTTCCTGTTCTTATTTGAAAATCTGCACAAATGTGAAAGAAATATTATATTTCCATGTGGACAGAGTTGCTATGAAGACTGTCAAAGGAATACAAGTCATGAACTCCCACTTAGCCAGCAATCCTAAATGAGAATGCAAGGAGAAGACAACAGGTTGAGGACCAAGTAGAGAATAAAGGGATGGAGATACTTAGTGAAGCGATAAAATCCCTTATTATCTCTAAAGTAAACCCATGCTACAATCCACAAACCCAGAGAGGCTAGATAACAAAGAAGGCCCAAGCGGGGGGGGGGTGACTGCATGGATCTCCTTGGGAAGGGGAAATAGAAGAGATATCCTTGGGGGACTGGGGGTGGGTGGAGATGGGAAGTTGAAGGATCTAGCTGGGGAGTGGATGGAAGGATAGAGTACCAAAAGAGATGACTGGAAAGGGAGCAAATTTTGGAGTCAAGTAGAAACCTGATGCAAGGGAAATTCCCACAAATCTACAAGGTAGAACCCCCAGCTAAGACTCCTAGCAATAGTGGATATGTGGCCTGAACTGGCTATCTCCTATGATCAGATTGATGACTATCCCAATTGTCATCAGGGAATCTTCATCCAGTAACTGATAAAACAGATGCAGAGACCCACAGCCAAGCATTTGGCTTAGCTCAGGGAATCTTTCTGAAGAGAGGGAAGAAGGATCATACAAACCATAAAGGACAAGGACATCACAAGAAAGCCTACAGAAACAACCAACCTGAACTCAGACTCTGAAGGGAGCCTTCCTGAGACCAACCTAGGTCTTCTACATACATGTGATAGTTGTGTAGCTTGGTCTGCTTGTGGGACTCCTAACAATGGGAGCAGGGACTGTCTCTAACACTTTGGCTGACTCTTGGGAACCTATTCCTCATATGGTATTGAGATTACCTTGCCTAACCTTAATATAATTGGAGGTACTTTGTCTTACCTCAACTTGATATCCCATATTTGTTGATACCCATGGGAGGCCTGCCTCTTTCTGAACAGAAACAGAGGAGTGGATTGAGGTGGGGGGCAGTAGGGAGGTGGGGGATGGAATTGGTGAAGAGAAAATGATAGAAAATGCAGTCTGGATATAATATAAAGAAATAAATAAAAAATAACCATCCTCCTAAGTAAACGTTCTTCAAAGACTTTACAAGGAAACTCCTAGCATCGCACTATCAAAGGCATCCAGTATGTCTTCCATGATCAAGAGAGAATCTCTTCTTATAATTTCAAATTGAAATATCACATTCTCTTATGGAATGTTTTAAAACAATATGATTCTGTATTTCAGGCAACTGTCAACTGCTCCTGAATTTCCAGAAATTATTTGCAAACACACAGAGAGCAGAGTGACTGTACTAAGTATGGACAAGAAGCAAGGATCAAATATTCTCAGATGTTCATCATGTGCCTCCCTGGGGGATGTTCTCACTGTCCCCTTTTGTGATATGTCCTCAGACTAGTCACCTAATGTCACAGATCATAAGATCACTTTCCAGAAAGGACATTTCCAAGAACACAGCATCCCTATTTGATTTACCCATGCACTCCCAGGAGAGTGCTCACCCTAATTCCACAGTCACTGGAAAGCCACTGTACAAGTGTCCTATTGCATCTTTGTTCTATTTATTATAAAATTCTCCCTAAAGTTGAACTAAAGTCTCTAACCTTAAAATTTCTACTCACTAGCTAATTTTTTAACTCAATCATTCAGTAAGCTACCATTGATGACTTTATTAAGTGTGAGGCTTTCTACTAAACTAAGATGTTAGTTGAAGACCTCACAAAACATGAAATCTTAAAGACATCACAAGTGTGTTGAGGATAGTTGGCTGTCGAGGACCAGAAGGGATTCAGATTAGGCAAGTTTACCAGGGAAGCTTCTCTTCAAAAGGAAGGACTTTGTCTGACTATTCAATGTTGTATAGCTAATTAAGGACCTCCTCCCTGGGAAAGACTAATTTTCCTTCTCTTAGCAGTCATTAATTGCCTGTAGTTCTTTGTCTATGGGTCAGTAGCATGAGATTTTCCTGTCCCACATAAGCTTGTGTATTGGTGCTATTGTTCGTTCCTCATGTCATATATAGGCAGCCGTATTGTTGAGGCATCATGGGTATAGCCTATCAGCTCTGACTTAATACACACAAGCAACACTAAGAGGAGTCAGCAGGTTGTTCTATATATTTCTGAATTTATATACACGTAGCATTAATGAAATAAAATGAGGTGAGGCCATGAATTTGAGAAAGTGTTAGAGGAGGGATGAAGGACAGGTTAAAGAAAGAAAAAGGGCGAAAATTATGTAATTATATTTTAATTAGAATAAAATAAATTTTGAAAATAGAGATAAAACACACTCTGAATGATAGCAGTGAAGTAGTTGGGTAAATTAATGAGGGTATTAGGAACAAAGCAATGTCAAAGTAAAGAGGATTTAAATAATTGGCCCAGATGTGAAAGAAGCAGGTGTTGTCCACTGTATAAATGCAATGGATGTAAGGATGTGAGTATACAAGAAGGCCAAGCAGAGAGAGACACGTCTTATTGAAGAGTAGCTTTTGGGCAAACAGAAGGGCCCACTGAGAAAGTGTCATAGTCTTGATACTGAGAGTATTTGGTTGACTGTGTTTTATTTCTTTTTGTTGCTGTGATAAAACACTGTGACTAAAATCAACTTATGGAAGAAAAGGTTTATGTGGCTTACTTACACTTTCAGGTCATGACCAATTATTTGAGGAAAGTCAAGGCATGAACTCAAAGCAAGAATCTGGGGAAATTCCATGAAGGAATACTGCTTTCTGTCTCACTCACTGGCTCTCTTGGATTGCTCAAAGGCTCATGCTGAGCTAACTTCCTTATCCAGCCCAGGAAGACTGCATAAGGCTTGTGTCCCTCACAGTGGGGTGGACAGTCCTGCATCAATTAATAATCAAGACAATCCCTACAGCCATGCTTACAGACTAACCTGATGAAGACAATTATCCAACTGATACTCAGATGATCTAGGCTGTGTCTCATTGGCAGCATTAACTAGGACATAATAACCTCTAAATATCTTTACATCCCAATATCTGCCTGGGAATGCTACTGCATATGCCCAAAGGGGGTCTTAATATCTGATTTAGTCAAGTATCGTAACACTACCTCCAGCTGCCCGGGTTCTGCCTCTGTTTGTCTAGTTGTGGGAAGGCTGTTTGTGGCCGTGAGAGCTCAGAATCCTAACCCTAGAACTCTCAAGGGCTGCAGGCTGTCTCGGGAGTGCTGAGTTCAACCCCCAAGAGCACAGGGACTGCACAAGCATTTGGAAGTTGCTCCGATGCCTCTCAGCAGACTGACAGGGCAGGCTGTGGCGATAGGTTTTCCTCTTCCTCTGGGAACCTTGGGACATGGGGTCATCCCGCTGGCTACAGGTATGTCAAAGTGAGGTCGGACACGGCATGGGCTCTTAAGCAACCGTGAGCACATGGAACAGTCTCTTCCCCTTCGGCCCTTCTCTCTGGCCCTTCTCTCTGGCCTCCCTGCCTTGCTGCCCCGGGCACGCTCTGGCTTGTGTTTGGCTGGTATTTATCAGATTAAGGCATCTTGAATCTACAAGCCTTTTCCTTCACTTGGCGCCCAACGAAATCCATGACCCATTCCAGCTCTTTGCAAGCCTGCTTAGGCCTCTGCTTTCGGCCAGGAAAGGCCACCTAGCCCAGAAGCCAGAAACTCATCCATTTCTTTTAGCTTTTCCAGGTTGGTGGAAACAGAAGTTTTTATAGTGTATCCTTATGGTTCTTTGAATTTCCTAGGTGTCAGTTGTAAGATCTCCCTTTTCATCTCTAATTTTATTCATTTAGATCTTCTTTCTCCAGTTTTTGACATTTGGCTAAGGGTTTGTCAATCTTGTTGATTTTCTCAAAGAAACAATTCTCCACTTCATTGATTCTTTGTACTGATTGTTTTGTTTCTATTTCTTTAATTTCAGTCATGAATTTAATTTGTTTACATTGACTGCTTATGTAGTATTATTTCTTCTTGTTTTCCTATATCTTTTAGGTATGCCTTTAAGTTACCAATATGAGAAAACTCTAGTTTTTTATGTAGGTGCTTAGTGCTGTGAACTTATCTCTTACAACTGTCTTCCTTCTGTCTCACAGGTTTGGGTATATTGTGCTACCATTTTCATTCAATTCTGAAATTTTTTTCACTTCCTTCTTGATTCCTGTCTTGACACATTTTTCATTCTGTGCTTAGTTTTTCAATTTCCATAAGTTTGTGTACTTTCTGTTGTTTTGCTGTGATATCCAGCTTTAATCCATGGTGGTCAGATAGAATGCAGGGTGTTATTTCAGTTTTCTTGTATTTGTTGAGAGTTGTTTTGTTTCATAACATGTGATCAACTTTAGAAAAGTTCCATGAACTGATGTGTAGAAAGTATATTGTTTAATGTTGGGGTGGAATGTTCTGTAGATGTCTGTTAGGTCCATCTGAATTACAACATTATTTAATGCCAGCATTGCTCTATTATTTTATTTTTTGTCTGAATGGCCTGTCTATTGGCCAGAGTAGATACCCAAGTCATCGTCTATGTGAGGTCAATATGTGATTTTAGTTGTAGTAGTGTTTCTTTTATGAACTTGGGTGTCCTTGCATTTGGCACATAAATGTTTAGAGATGTAATATCCTCTTGGTGGACTTTTCCTTTTGCCCTAAGGTGATGTCTGTCTTTGATGGTGAATTATATTTCTTGGTTATAGAACAAAGATGGACCCTTTTTCTAATTCAGTCTGTTAGGTTCCTTTTTTATTGGTGAACTGAACCCTTGAATATAGAGAATTATCAATGAGCAGTGTTTATTGATTTCTGCTATTTTATTGTAGTGGTGTGGGGGTTTCCCCCTCTTGATTATTATCTATTCCCTGTGTCCTCTTGGTTGCAGTTAACCTCTTGAGACTGAAGTTTTTCTTTTAGTGTCTTCTGCAGATCTGGATTGGCGAACATAATTGCTTCAATGTATAGAATGGATTTTTTCCACTGTCAACTGTAATGGGTAGTTTTGCTGTATATACTGTTGACTGGCATCTGTGGTCTCTCAGAGCTTGTAAGAACATCCATCTATGCCCTTCTGGATTACAGAGTATCTATTGAAAAGTCAGGGTTATTCTAATGATCATGCCTTTATATATGATGTAGTATTTTTCCCTTGCAATTTTAATTTAAATTAAAAAAATCTTATTTTACATACCAATTCCATTTCCCTCTCCCTACCATCCTCTCAGGCTCCCTACTAGCCCCCATCCCACCTCACCCCATCCCTGTCTACTCCTCATGTAGGATGAGGCCTTCCATGGGGGATCATCAAAGGCTGCCACATCATTTGTGGCAGGGCCTAGGCGCTTCCCCATGTATCTAGACTGAGAGAGTACCCCTCCAAAGGGAATAGGCTCCCAAAGTCTGTGCACTAGGGATAAATACTGGTTTCACTGCCAGAGGTTCCATAGATTGTCCTGGTCTCCCAGCTGACACCCACATTTAGGGGGCCTGGTTCAGACTTATGCTGGTTCCCCAGCTGTCAGACTGGGGTCCTTGTGCTCCCACTTGGTCGGGTCAGCTGTTTCTATGGGTTTCCACAGCATGCTCTTGACCCCTTTGCTCATCCCTCCTTCCTCTCTACAACTGGATTCCAGGAGTTCAGCTCAGTGTTTAGCTGTGGATCTCTGCTTCCGCTTCCATCAGCTACTGGGTGAAGTTCTATAATGGCATTTAAGGGAGTCATCAATCTCTTTGTAAAGGAAGGGTATTTAAGGTAGCCTCTCCACTGTTGCTTAGATTATTAGTTGGGGTCATCCTTGTGGATCCCTGGATATTTCTCTAGTGCCAGATTTCTCTTTAAACCTATAATGGCTCCCTCTATTCAGGTATCTCTTTTCTTGCTCTCCTTCTCTACTCTTCCATGGCCTCTATCTTCCTGATCCCTCATATTTGCCTCTGCCCCTTCCCTTCTTCCTACCTTCCTCTAACCTCACCCCATGCTCCCAATTTGCTCAGGAGATCTCTCCCTTTCCCCTTCTCTAGGTGTTGATGTATGTCTCTCTTAAGCTCCTCCTTGATTTCTAGCTTCTCTGGGGTTGTGAGTTGTAGGATGGTTATCCTTTGCAATATGTCTAATACCCACTTATGAGTGAGAACTTATCATGTTTTTATTTCTGGTTCTGAGTTACCTCACTCAGGATGGTTTCTTCTAGTTCTTTCATTTGCCTACAAATTTAAAGAATTCATTGTTATTTTCCACTGACTAGTACCCAATTGTGTAAATGTATAACATTTTCTCTATACATTCTTCAGTTGAGGGGCATCTAGGTTGCTTCCAGGTTCTGGCTATTACAAGTAATACTGCTATGAGTATAGTTGAACACATGTCTCTGTGGTATGAATGTGCATCCTTTGGGTATAAGCCTAAGAGTGAAATTGCTGGATCTTGAGGTAGACTGATTCCCATTTTTCTGAGGAACCACCATACTGATTTCCAAAGTGGCTGTATAAGTTTTTACTCCCACCATCAACAGAGAAGGAAGACTGATGAGCAAAGGGGTCCATACCAGGCTGGTGAAACCCACAGAAACAGCTGGCCTGAACAAGGGAGAGCTGTTGGTCCACAGACTGATAGCTGGGAAACCAGCATGGGACTGATCTTGTAGTAGATCAGTACTTATCCCTAGCATAGGAATGGACTCTGGGAGCCCATCCCAATGAGGCTGACACAAGGGGGTTGGCCTAGGCCCTATCCCAAAGGATATGACAGACTTTGAAGAGCCCCTACGGAAGGCCTCACCCTCCCTGGGGAGCAGGTAGGGTATGGGATAAGTAGGGTATTAGTTGGGGAGGGCAGGAGAGGAGGGGAGGGAGAGGTACCTGGGATTAACTTGTAAAATAATCTTTCTAATTAAAATAAAAAAGAAAGAAATTGTGACCACCTGTTTTTCAAACAAGTGTCTCTGGATAGCCTAAGCTGTTTTTATTTATACAGTTTCAATGGTTTGCATAAACAGCTTTGCAATCAGTTTTCACTTCCTCGGTTCCTAAAAATGATTACAATCATTACCAGTTTGTTCTTTGTTTCTCTCCCTTTCTGCCCCCCCCAACTTTCCTACCAGTAGCTATTACCTACTCTGGCACTGTAATTTTCCTGAGCCTTAAAATTCCTTCACTAGGCAAAGGAATATCAGACATCCTTTTCAGTAGGTCATCTTTTTACAAATGCTTCAGCCAACCAAATCAAGGGGACTTTTGTCACCTTTAAAAAAGCAAAACTGTACAAGCCTCCATAGTAAATCTAGAATATCCACTAGTAGTCACATATCAATAAACTGTCTGATCCAATTTTATGTTCCTTCTACTATTATCCCACACCCTTAAAATCCATTTCCATGCATATTCCCCAGACTTCTACTTGCATGAATTAGTAAATCCATTAAGCTCTTTAGTAGTGTTGTGTGCCTCCTCGTTGACTACACTTATAGGAGTCTGCTTAGCCTTAGATCTGGCTATAGGTCTGGAGACAACTATTGGTGGGCCTGGAGACATACTGATATTGCTCTCCTGGCACCATCTTAGTTAGGGTTTCTACTGCTGCAATGAAACACCATGACCAAAAAGCAAGTAGGAAAGAGTTTATTTGGCTTACAGTCCACAGGCCTGTTCATCATCAAAGGAAATCAGGGCAGGAACTCAATCAGGGCAGGATCCTGGAGGCAGGGGCTAATGCAGAGGCCATGGAGATGTATTGCTTACTGGCTTGCTTACCTTGGCTTGCTCAGCCTGCTTTCTTCTAGAAACCAGGGCCACCATTCCAGAGATAACACCATCCACAATGGGCTAGGTCCTCCCTCATCAATCACTAATTAAGAAATTGCTTTACAGCCAGAACTTATGGAGACACTTTCTCAAGTGAGGTTCCTTCTTTTCAGATAACTCTAGCTTAAGTCAAATTGACATAAAACTAGCCAGTACACATTTCCTTCATGGAAAATCACTTCTGGTTCAGCAGACAATGAAGTGTTAATGTACTCCAGCAAAGGCAGACAAGGAAATACTTTCAGGTGGTTTTTGATGAGGGTGTACCTTCTGCTAAGGGTGGAAAGACCTCTTCTTCAGGTCAGATAAACACTTGAGAAACTGAAAGTTCTTAGCCTCAGTAGGGTCTTCCCATACATCTCCATCTCAAGATACAGGGTCCTAAAATATATACATATATGAAGTCAATCTAAATGAAACCACCAATAATGGGGAAGACAGAGCACCAGTTGGCCATCTTTTGTCACCAAATGAAGCTTCCAGTACTGAGATTATGTTATATCTAATTGGGTTGTTGGATAAAAGTGTACCATAAAATCCCTAAGCAACCCAGGTTCTTGACAAGACTGTAGTTTGCTCTCCACAAATTGACAGCAAGATCTCATTGCTGAAGATAACACCTACACAACCCATTGAACATGGAGAAATTGAGTTGGTGCCTATGGAGAGCCTTCACTCCTATATTCTAGAGTTTTCAGAACAAAAAGGTACTCTAATTCCCCCAAAAGAGAAAGCTAATCAACCCAGCCACAAACCCTCTGATCTACACTGGCGTCTTGCCTGTTCACAAAGCTTGTGAACAGGGAACAATCAACTAACATATAGTTTGATTTAAGATCCAATTTACAGGGTGGAACTCATACATGACACTGCTTGAATGACCAAGAAACTGAGGCTAGATAGCTCAGAGACTTCATAAAACCAGATACTGCCATCCTAAAACAAACAAAAAACTGTAGCAATAAAATGACTTCTAATGACATTCTGTTGTAGTCATAGATCAGTGCCTTTTTCAGCCATCATCTGTGAAGGTTCCTCTTGCAGCCAATGGGAACAAGTACAGACACCCACACAGACGTTATGCAGAGAGTGGGAAACCCTGAACACTCCTCCCTAAGTGAGATGTCTGTTAGTATTCAGGCATCTGTACTGGCCTGCCGTTGGTGTTCTGACAGGATATGCTCACAGCTGCAGCCACTAAGGGCACCTCCTGTGCACATTCACTATGTTCCCTTTGAAAAAGGCCCTCCACCCCCCCTCTCTCCCTTTCCTCCCTCCCTCCCTCCCTCTTCTACCACTCTTTTCCCCAAGGACTAGTCTCTGTCCCCTTCTCTGCCCCTTTTTCTGCTCCTTCCCTCTTCTCTTCTCTTCTCTTCTCTTCTCTTCTCTTCTCTTCTCTTCTCTTCTCTTCTCTTCTCTTCTCTTCTCTTCTCTTCTCTTCTCTTCCTGTGTGAGTCCTGTTGTATAGCATGATGTCTCTTCATGGTGTTTTTCTTTATTTTCCTCCATTTTTAAATTTAAATTAGAAACAAGATTGTTTTACATGTCTATCTCAGTTCCTCTCCCTCCTCTCCTCCCTTGCCCCCCCACTAACACCCTACCTATCCCATACCATTTCTGCTCCCTAGGGAGAGTGAGGCCTTCCATGGGAGGGTCTTCAGAGTTTGTCATGTCCTTTGGGATAGGGCCTAGGCTCTCCCCCATGTGTTTAGGCTCAGGGAGTATCCCTCTATGTGGGATGGGCTCCCAAAGGTCATTCCTATAGGAATAAGTACTAGGAATAAGTACTGATCTACTACAAGAGGCCCCATAGATTTCCAAAGCCTCCTCACTGACACCCACATTCATGGGGTCTGGATCAGTTCCATGCTGGTTTCTGAGTGATCAGTCTGGGGCCAAGAGCTCCCCCTTATTCAGGTCAGCTGTTTCTGTGGGTTTCACCAGCCTGGTCTGGACCCCTTTGCTCATCATTCCTCCTTCTCTGCAACTGGATTCCAGTTCAGCTCAGTCTTTAGCTGTGGGTATCTGCTTCTACTTCCATCAGCTGCTGAATGAAGACTCTAGGATGGCTTATAAGTTAGTCATCAATCTCATTATCAGGGGAGGCATCTTAGGTAGCCTCTCCACTGTTGCTTAGATGGTTAGTTGGTGTCATCCTTGTAGATCTCTGGACATTCCCCTAGTGCCTGATTTCTCTTTAAACCTATAATATCTCCCTCTATTATAGTATCTCTTACCTTGCCCTCTTCTGTTCGTCCCTCAACTCAACATCCCTGCCCCATCATGTCCTCCTCATGCCTCCTCTTTTCCCCTTCTCATTCTCCTAGCTCCGTCCCCCTCACCCTATGCTCCCAATTTTCTCAGGAGATTTTGTCCCTTTCCCCTTCTCCAGGAGACCATGTATGTCTGTCTGAGAGTCCTCCTTGTTGCCTAGCTTCTCTGGTGGTATGGATTATAGGCTGGTAATCCTTTGTTCTATGTGTAAAATCCATATATGGGTGAGTAATGTTTGTCTTTTTGTGACTGGATTACCTCACTCAGGATGGTTTCTTCTAGTTCCATCCATTTTCCTGTGAATTTCAAGATTCCATTGATTTTTCCCACTGAGTAGTACTCCACTATGTAAATGTACCACATTTTCTCTATCCATTCTTCAGTTGAGGGGCATCTAGATTGCTTCCAGGTTCTGGCTACTACAAATAATGCTGCTGTGAACATAGTTGAACAGATGTCCTTGTTGTATGAATGTGCATCCTTTGGGTGTATGCCTAAGAGTATAATTACTGGATCTTGAGGTAGACTGATTGCCATTTTCCTGAAAAACTGCCATACTGCTTTCCAAAGTGGTTGTACAAGTTTGCACTCCCACCATCAGTGGAGGAGTGTTCCCCCTTTTCCACACCCTCTCCAGCATAAATTGCCATTGGTGTTTTTGATTTTAGCCATTCTAACTGGAGTAAGGTGGTAACTCAGAGTTTTTTGATTTGCATTTCCCTGATGACTAAGGATATTGAGCACTTACTCGTCTTTCAGCCATTTTAGATTCCTTTATTGAGAATTGTCTATTTAGTTCTGTATCCCACCTTTTAATTGGATTGTTTGGTGTTTTGGAAATTAGCCAAATAAACCCTTCCTTTCCAATTTGCCTTTAGGTCTTGGTGTTTTGTTGCAACAATAGAACCCAACTAAGATACTCTTTAAATCAATGTGAGCAAAGCTCATACAAACTCAGAGAGACTGAGGCAACATGCTTAGGGCATGTACAAATCTGCACCAAGTCTTTTGTGTATTTATTATGGCTCACAGTTTAGTCTGTTTATTGGATTCTTTCATATGAGAATGAGTAGGACTCTGTTTCTTGTGCCTTCTCCTGTCTATTTTCCTGCTGTTTGTTTTGTTCAATTTTGATGTGTTAGTTTCGTTATTGTATTTGTTTTACTATTATCCCTTAGAACTTTGTTTTCTAATGAGAGACAGAATGGGAGTAGATCTAGGTGGGAGGGGAGGAGAGGGCAAATGGGAAGAGTAAAGGAAGGAGAAACCTTATCGGGATATAGTATACTAAAAATTATTTTCAATAAAAGGAAAAAATAAGATAAAATTTTCTGTATCTTTTTACATGCATAAAAGGTCAAGTTATTTTCTATGTATTTGACCTGGTTCTCTCCTTCTTCTAGTCCTATTATTTGTAGATTTGTTTCTTACATGGTGTTCTAGATCCCTTAGATTTTTGTACCTATATTAATTATTTCCTTGACTGAAGTATCCATGTACTCTATCTTTTCTTCAGTGCTTGAGATCCTTTCTTCCATCTCTTGTGTTCTCTTTGTGAAGCTTACTCTATCTTGTCTTCAATGCTTGAGATCCTCTCTTCTATCTCTTGTATTCTTTGTGAAACTTGCCTCTGAGCTTTCTATTTTTTGTTTTCAGTTTTCCCGCAGTTTGAGTTTTCTTTTTTGATTTTATGTTCACTTTCATGCCTTGAACTGCTTTCTTCATTTTATTCTACTGCTTGTCATTTCAGAGACTTGATGAACATTTTTATATCCTCTGAGTTCATTGAATATATTCATTATAGGTATTTTGAATTCCTTCTTTTGTGTATCAGATATATTACATTTCTCAAGGCCTACTGTAGTAGGGCTACCAGTCTCTAGTGAAAGCATATAGTCCTGATTGTTTTCATATTTTTATATTGGTGTTTACTCATTTGGGTTTGGAATGATTGTAAATCTAGGTGCTGATAACTGGTCTTGGTTTGTCAGGTAGGTGTTCCATTCAATGGTTTCGATTGCCCTCTGTGGTTCCAATGATACTGTGGTAGTGGTATATTGCCTGATTAAAACATGCTTCTGAGATCCCGTCAGCTGTGGCAAGTGGTGGTCCAGGGGTGTACATATTCTAGGTATCGGGAGTTGACACTAAAGAACAAGGATGGGTTAGAAGGGGGGTCATTGAGTGGGTCCATAGGAGAGAGGAAATTGGGTTGCCATCGGGATTTGCATACATATACCCCTGGGAATGGGGGAAGAGAGGACAAGAGTCCATAGCAGGTGTTCTGCTACAAGCTGGGGATATGACTGGGGATAGGAATTGGAGACTTCACCTACCTGGACTCCTGGCTGGCAGGGCTGGAGAGTTTCCACAGAGTGCCTCCTAGAGTTGGTGGCTGAGACAAAGGGATGAGGTGGTGGAGGAAGGCCATAGGAGAAGATCTGCATCTGAAGAATTCTGAAAGCAAATTACAGTTGGTTTCCAAATTTAGTGTTTCTTCCAATAAAAGAGCATTGAAAAATGAAAGTTAATAAGTTTGTGAGCTTTATTTTCATTTTATATTGGTTGAGAATTTTGTTCATGTGTATGAATTTTTATGAAACCAACTCTTTCCCTCTCCTCTATTTTCTTTCCCACTTAACCTCATCAATTTTTTCCTCCCAACTGCAAGTGCTGTGTATTTCAATCCACAGAGTCCACACAATGCTGACTATTTGTGCAGGGGTGTAATACCATCTACTGGAGCATGAGTAGATTCTTGTATATCCCATGCCTGAATTAAAAGAATTTTCTCTCTCTTTCATAAATTGCCAATAGCTTCTCTTCTAAGAGTGGAACTTCATGACCCCTCTGTCATCCATGCCAGGAACTTGAACATTTAATCTTATGCTTGTCTTGTGCATGCAGGCACAGTCTCTGTGAGTTCATGTGTGCAAAGACACTGCATGTCTGACAAATTCTGTTTTGCTGCTGACGTACACTATTGCAATCTTTCTAGAACTTCTTCTATGATGACCCCTGAGCCTGTAGGCTAACAGGTTGATACAGATCTATCACTGTTAACCAGTTTTGTGTCTCTGTACTAACAACCATTCATTGAAAAAGCAAGCTTCTCTGATAAGGGTTGGAAGATGCACTAATTTATTGTTAGAAATACAATTTAGAGGTAGTTTATTACTGAATTCATTTAGCAGAATGATAATATTAGGTTCTCCCTAGGGCCTATAATCTTATCAGTCACTGAGTGAATGAATTCTGTCTTGTGGAGTGGGCCTTACCTCAAATCAGAAAGCAGCATATGACTCTCTGCTGGTCTCTGCTCCTAGCATCCCACTGCAATGAGAGAGCACCTTCTGCTGCTCTTTCCAGGACTTTCTCTGTTGGTGGGCTTCCAGATAGGTGAGATCCTGGCAGATGGTACAAGCCCGAGACTGAAGGGAAGACAGCTGTTTACCAAAGTATGTTGTGCTTTAGGGAAATTAGCAGCAGGAGATAGGGCCTGACTGTGTTTAGATGTGACCCCTGAATCCTTCATTCCCACACCCACACATTCCCCTTGTCCCCTTGTGTCTGATGTGACCACAATTGTGCTTTTTCTCCCCCTCTTATTTCTTACTTCCCTGGTTCTGCTTTTTCCTCAAGTTGCTTGTCTTTTTCTTGCTCATTTCACCTCCTTCATACTGCAACATTTTCAATTTCTCCAGCTTAATTGTTCATGGCCCTAAATGTAGGTTGAAGGGTGGGCAAGCAAAGTTTTTGATGATAGGATGATAGCAATGAGAAAATGGGAGAATCTGTCCACCTCCATGTGGTCGGCTCAGGCAGCCCACATCAGATCTTTGATATTTGTCCTTCTAACCCGTCCATTCCCAGGATTTAGAGTGAAGAAGAGACATTTTGTTTTCCTGAAGCCATGCCTTTCCAGAGACCTTAGGGGTCAGCACAACATACAACGCACTCCTTCCCTGGTCATTGTGTCTCCTTCTGAGCCACAGCACAATGCTTGAAAGTGACCCTGAATAAACCCATTACACTTGCTTTTGCCTTTTCAGATCTGCAATGCGTTGACTATAAACTTTCTATAAGTTTATAGTTAGGACTATAAGTTAAAGTTAGGACTATAAACTATAAAAGTCCTAACTTTCAAGGACTGTAAGATATCAGAACATTTCTGTGAGGCAAAACCTGGTGAAAAGTGTATCCTAATAACAGTTTCTAAAGGTATGTGGGGTCTTGGAGGTTTCAGAGTGATTATGCTTGATGTCCTGAGATTTATGGGCAAAGATGGAGAGTGGGGAAGATTGTGTTTCTGTGTAAAAGTAGGAAAGGGCTCCCCTGCTTTGGTTATTGGTTGTCAATAATGATAGTTCAAACAAATAAATCAATTAAGATAAATAATATTTTTGAAGGCTCTCTTGGTGGTCCTTGGGTATTCATGGGCAAATATAGTCAAGAATGAAGGGATTTTATATACTAAAATTACACTCAGCACCTTTGTGAAATATAATTTCTGTGTGTAAAATTAACAGATGAGTGATTACCATCTACCTGAGATTCTGTATCTTCTCATTGACAAAGTTATGATTCCTCTCAGAATATTTTTGGTTTGCCTCTTTCCTTTCTTCTGCTGCAGGTAAATATAATGCTGTGAGAATTCAGACATGTTCTAGTCTCTGCTTCAACGGTACTTTGCAAAGTCCAGTTTTCTATTTCATACTACATGTTGCGATTCACATTCTTTGTGTAACAAGTTTTAAAGGCCTGGTTCTTTCTTGGCCTGTTCTACTCAGGTAAGCCCTTATCCATTGGTTCCCTGGACTCTTGTAGCCTCACAACACTGGACCATCAATGTCCAGCACTGCCGAGACCCTGGCACCTGTCTTTACTGAGCATATGGTGTTGATATTTTGACAATTGACTTGTCTCTGTTTCAAGGACACTGGTTCCCTTCCTTTTCTCCCTCTATCCTTTCAGCATTGACTGCCTTATTGCACATTCTTCCCCGCTCCTCTCTTGATTGTCACCTTTTTATATCCTATGTGTCCTAACTGACAAATGCTGTGATTAGGGGCTGGTTTCCCTGTAGTTATGACAGACATGTCACTACCTTTAATGAAGCTTCACTCAGGGATGCCTTTTCTTCCAGGCTGGCCAGCAAACAAGAGCCCCAGCATCTTACTGCATTCTTATTCCGCGGACACAGGGCATGTGTTAGGTAGTTTCTCACTGCTGTGACCTGAGTAAGACAATGAAAGGAGGAAGGATTCATTTGACTCTTATTTCAGAGGTTTTCTCCATCATGGTGGAGGATGTAGTAGAACAGAGCTTTTAACCTCATGTCCTGTGGGAAGCACAGCTGAGTAAAACAGGAAGGAATCAAGAAAAGATATAGCTTCTCTCAGAGAAACACCCCTGGTTACCTACTTCCTCTATCCACACTCCCCAAGAAAATTCTCCCATCTTTTAACACCTGTCAAATGTTAAAATGCATCATTAGATCAGACACCTCATATGCTAATCATCTCAGGAAACGTCCTCACAGACTCACCCAGAGGTGTGTGCTTATGGAATCCCTCAGACACCCTCAGTGTCCTCAAGTGGCTAGGATGAGGCATCCCAGGTGAATGTGCTCCTGAACCACAATGTGCATCTCCACTGTCTTTTCACTCAGGCATGGGCTTCATTGTCCTTCTGGAAAGTTCTGCTGTTTAGCTTTATTTTAGTTCATTCCATAGTTTTTGAAGTTAGGCTTGTTTGGGTTGTGTTTTTTATGTTTTTCAGTATATTTTATGTTCAACCTAGGCCTTGCAGTATAGAGAAAATACTGCTAGAGATCATATCATTAAGACATGATTGTTTACACTTTTAGGTGGACATTTCAAAGCTCTAGAAACATGAATAGGTCATGACATGTGTTTATATTTAAACCCATTTATTTATTATTAATATTGAAGATAATTTTTTTCAGAGATGTTCATCCTGGACCATGTCATCAAGCCTTCTACTGAATGACACCTCCAGCCTCATACCCTGGTTTCTCCATAACGTTCCTTGGACACTGTTCTATTCTATATGTATACATTAGGTGTGGTGCAAAAACATTGTGTGTCTTACGAAACTGATTTCACTCTTCAACAAGTTTTCTTAGATTATGTTCAATTAAAGTTGTTTTACCCTTATTTATCTGTGTGTGGATGTGTAGAGGTCAGAAGTGAAATTCTAGGAGCCAATGCATCTCTTTCCACCATGTTGGTTCTGAGAAATTACCATTAGGTGGTCAGGCTGAGGAGGTAACTCACACATTGAATCATCTCATCAGACCGCAGCTTTTAAAATGATAATGTGATCACCAATAAGATGGTTCATCCAGGGAAGGTACTTACTCACTATCAGTTCTTATAGCCTGAGCTCAACCTCTGGGTTCCACATGATGGAAGAGGAGACCTGACTTCTGCAAGTTCACCTCTGATTTCCACAAACCTGAAGTAGCAATTCTGTGCTCCCTCCCTGCATGTACAGGCACTCACTTAATGTGATGAAAATAGCAAGGAAGTAGGTAATCACATCGTTTGCACACAGAAAAATCCATGAATTTTGAGCCACACCACCTTCTACAACTTAGCATGTATAAGCCTGCTGCTAACCATTAGCATCGGCCCACGGGACACACCACAGAGTAGAACAAGCCCTCCCATATATATCAATGATTAAGAAAATGCCCTTCAGGCTTGCCTACAGCCAGATCTCACAGAGACATTTTCTCAGCTGAGGTTCTTTCTCTCTTTCCAGATGACTAACTTGTGCCAAACTGACCGAAAACTAGCCAGCATACCTACTGTTAAAGGCTTGAAGTTAATCTGTGGCTTTAACTCTAGTAGCACACTTATTTTTTCTAGATATTTTTATTCAAATTAGAAACAATCTTATTTTGCATATCAATCCCAGTCCCCTCTCCCTTCCATCCTCCCATGCCCCCACCAACCCCCCCATCCCATCCCACTTCTGCTCCCCAGGGAGGGTGAGGCCTTCCATGGGGGATCATTAAAGTCTATCATATCATTTGGGACAGAGACTAGGCCCTCCCCCATGTTTCTAGGCTGAGATAGTATCCATCTATGGGGAATGGTCTCCCAATGTCTATTTGTACACTAAGGATAAATACTATTTCACTACCAGAGGTCCCATAGATTGCCCAGACCTCCCAACTGACAGGTTCAGGGGACCTGGTTCGGTCCTATGCTGGTTACCCCCTTATTCAGGTCAGCTGTTTCTGTGGGTTTCCTCAGCCTGGTCTTGACCCCTTTGCTCATCATTCCTCCCTCTCTGCAACTGGATTCCAGGAGTTCTGGCTATTACTAATAATGCTGCTGTGAACATAGTTGAACAGATGTCTATGGCATATGTATGAGTAGTATGCTTTTTATGGAGCTGAGTGCACCAGAATTTGGTGCATATATGTTTAGGATAGTAATTCTTCTGGGATTACTTGTTCTCATGGTGAGAATGAAATGCCCTTAATCTTTTTCATTAGTTTTAATTTTTAGACCATTTTCCTAGCAGTAGAATCTCTGTGAGCTCCAGGCTAGCCTAGTCAACATGTAGAGTTCCAGGCCAGACAGAGCTACCTAGAGAGGCCCTGTCTCAGAAAAAAAAAGATTATTAAGTACTGTTGATACTGTTAGAATGGCTAGTTCTATTTGGAGCTTCCCGTGGCTCTTCATTTTTAACGTCTTTAATGTTTTCTATACATAATCAAAACTGTCAGGAGCAGACTATTAAATGAGCTTTCATTTATGTCTAGCATCCTTGAGCCTGGAAATGGTCAGGCATGTATTGCTTTTGAGGGCAACTGACCTGGCTCTTTGGGACTCTCTAATCACTACAGACAACCACTACAGTCACAACCGATGATGTCCTCCAGTGTTCTGAATATCCTTGCAAAACAGAGGGGATTTTAGAATCCCTTCTTACCCAGCTGGATGGGAAGCATCCACCTGGCTTCACCTTGTGTTTGATGTTGAGGACTGTACCAGCATGGTTCTTTCTTTAGATGAGGGATGTGCACACACCCTTGCTATACTAACCTCTAACTAACAAGCAAGTTGCTCAGTTCATTTTTCCCAGTTATCCAGGGACCTCCTCCTGTGCTGCAACTCAGGCTCCATAAAAATCTTCCAAATGTTTTTTCCTCTTCTAGCTTTTTTTAAGTATGAATAGTAACATATATAGACGTAAGCACTTATATCAAAAAACCTGAAAGCTCTCATAAACATAAAAGTAATACAATTCAAGAAGTTAAGAAAGCAAGAAATAGAATCCAAAATTAATAGAAATAAATACATAATATAAATCACAGCATAAGTAAATGAAGAAATTAATAAATGTGTGCATTACCAGTGATACACTAAGCCATTATTTCTTTTTTCTTTTGACTTTGTATTGTTTTTTCATCTATTTATTTTACATACCATTCACAGGCTCCCCTCACCATCCTCCCCATTCCTGTCCCTCTCTCCCATTTCCCTCTTCTTCTGACTGCATCCAGGAAAGGTCAGGTCCCATATGATTATCAGTGAAACATGGCATATCAAGTTGCAATAAGACTAAGTACCTCCCCATGTATTAAGGCTGGGCAAGGTGACCCAGTGTTAGACATAGGGTCCCACAAACCAGTAATAAAGTTGGAGACAGTTTTTGTTCTGCAATAATGGATAGGTACATTGAACTGTCTCCTGTGACGAGATTGGTGCCTGGTCCACTTGTCCTCAGAGAGGTTTTATCCAGCAATTGGTGGAGGCAGATGCAGTGACCCACAGCCAAACTTTTAGGCAGAGTCAGTAATCCTGTGGAGAAGGAGTAGCAAGGGGTGTAGTAGCCAAAGGATCAAGGATACCATGGGAAGGGTCACTGAATCATATGGAATGTTGGAAGGAGGAGTATGGGGTTAGACCATTGCCTTTGCTTCCTTTATTAGTGTGACATTCCCAGGGTTCATTCATGGGGTATCTCCTTATCATTCCTTTTTAATGATTATATTGTGGTTTAGCTGCATCACATTTTTCTTACTTAATTAGTTACCAGCTGATGTTCTTTATATTTTTTTAATGAGATCTCATTTGCAGGAGTTTGTAGATAAATCTATGCCACATACTTTATGTAGTTTGGAATAGTTCTCCTATGATTACTTTTTATTTCCGTAAGCTTATTAATAGTTCCTAAATGTCATTCTTTGTTTTAGTGATTGGGCCCCCTACGTTTCAGTGTAGCTAAGAAAATTTTCAGCTTGGTGATCTCTTCTGTATTTATTACTTACTCTTGTGACCAAAAGCAAATTGGAGAAGTAAGGGTTTAGTTTTGTTTCCAGTGCCAGATGACAGAGTCCATCACAGCAGGGGAAACGAGGAAAAGGAAAGGAAAACATGTTGGCAGGAGCAAGAGGTTGGCTGATCACACTTTCAACTACATGTAGGAAGCAAAGAAAGGGGACAAGAAGTGGAGTCAGGCTATAAAACCTCAAAGGCACACTTGTGGCATACTTCCTTCAGCAATGCTCTAGCTCCAAATGTTTTTTTTTAACTTTTCATACATGTATATTTGCATATAAATCTCAACATAATTTAAATTGAGTATTATAAAAACTTTAAAATATTATGTGAAATGAGCATATAACACAAGTATCATGAATTGTTTAATCATTGAAAGAAGTAACAAGATAAGTCCAGAAATATTATGCATATCAACATAAATTAAGTACTATTTAATATCTGCAATTTTACTAAGATGCACCTCATTTGTATCAACATCCATCTGTCATTTTTAAAACAAAACCATAATGAAATATATAATGATTTCAATTCTCAAATTTTCCTATATGTAATTTCTTCATAGTAATTTCACATTTACTCCCTTCAGTTTCCATGACTAACCCAATCTACCTCTCAACACATCTCTTTTTATTATTATGAAGTAATAAGACAAATTCATAACAACCCTATTTTCCTAAGTTTTGGGCATAGTCTTGGCCAGGAATAACCAACAAATGGTTGATTTCTACCCCACCAGATGCACACAAAGATAATATTTCTCAAGCAGAAGTTATCAAAATTTTATTTTTTAATAAAATATTAACATTTATTGAATCTTTCTTGAATTTTTCTGGATCATTACAGGTATGATTAATTTTTTTGGATTTCTTTTTTTCTTATTTTTTCATTAGTTCGAATTAGGAACAAGCTTGCTTCACATATCATTCCCTTCTTCCTCTCCCTCCCCTCCTCCCCAAGCCCCCAACTGCACTGCACCCAATCCACCCTCCACCCTCCACTCTCCAGGCTGGGTAGGGCCCTTGACGGTGGCTCCCCAAATCATCCTGGCCAGGATACCACATCATCCTGGCCCTCCCCCATGTATCCAAGCCAAGAATGCATCCCTTCACGTGGGATGGGCTCTCAAAAGTCCCTTCTTACACTAGGGAAAAATACTAATCCACTACCAAGGGCCCCCTAGAGTGGAGGCCTCCTAATTGACATCCATGTTCAGGGGTCTGGATCAGTCCTGAGCTGGCCTCCCAGACAGCAGTCTGGGTTCCATGTGCTCCCCCTTTTTCAGGCCAGCTGTTTCTGTGGTTTTCACCAGCCTGGTACAGACCACTTTGATATTCATTCCTCCCTCTCTGTAACTAGGTTCCAGAGTTCAGTTCAGTGTATACCTGTGGGTGTCTGCCTCTGCTTCTATCAGCCACTGGATGAGGGCTGTAGGATGGCATAAAAAGAAGACATCAGTCTCATTATAGGGGAAGGGAATTTAGGATATCATCTCCACCATTGCCTGGATTGTCAGTTCTTGTCATCCTTGTAGGTCCCTGGAAATCTGCCTAGTACCAGATTTCTCCTCGGACCAATAATGGCTCCCTCTAATATGGTATCTCTCATCCTGCTCTCCTCTACTGTTCCCCCAACTCAATATTTCTGCTCTTCCATTTCCTCCTCTCCCCTCCTCTTCTCCTCTCATTCCGGCAGTTCCCTCTCCCCTACCCTCATGCTCCCAATTAGCTCAGGAGTTCCTGCCCCTTCCCATTCTCTGGGGTCGAAGCATTTCTCCCTTAGAGTCTTTCTTGTTTCCTAGTTTCTTTGGTGAAGAGAATTGTAGGCTGGTAATCTTTTGCTCTATATCCAAAATTCATATATGAGTGAGTACATACTATGTTTGTATTTTTGTGACTGGGTTACGACACTTAGGATGGTTTCTTCTAGATCCATCCATTTGCCTACAAATTTCAAGATTCCATTGCTTTTTTTCTGCTGAGTAGTACTCCATTGTATAAATGTACCACATTTTCTCTATCCATTATTCAGTTGAGGGGCAACTAGGTTGCTTCTAGATTCTGGCTATTACAAACAATGCTGCTATGAACATGGTTGAACATATGTCCTTGTTGCATGAACACGCATTATTTGGATATATGCCCAAGAGAGGAATTGCTGGATCTTGAGGTAGACTGATTCCCATTTTTCTGAGCAACCGCTATACTGATTTCCAGAGTGGTCTTACAAGTTTGCCTCCCACCAGCAATGGAGGAGTGTTCCTTTTTCTCTACATCATCTTCAGCATAGAATGTCATTGGTGTTTTTGATTTTAGCCATTCTGACAGGTGTGAGGTAGTATCTCAGAGTTGTTTTGAGTTGCATTTCTCTGATGGCCAAGGATTTTGAGCACTTTCTTAAGTGTCTTTCAGCCATTTCAGATTCATCTGTTGAGAATTCTCTATTTAGTTCTGCACCTCACTTTTTAATTTCATTGTTTGGTGTTTTGGTGGCTAGCTTCTTGAGTTCATTGTATATTTTAGAGATCAGCTGTCTGTCAGATGTGGGGTTGGTGAAGATCTTTTCCCATTCTGTGGGCTGTTGTTTTGTCTTACTGACTTTCCCTTATAGAAGCTTCTTTGTTTCAGGAGGTCCATTTATTAGTTGCAGCTCTCAATGTGTGTGCTACTGATGTAATGTTCAAGAAGCAGTCTCCTGTGCCTATTTGTTCAAGGGTATCTCCCACTTTCTCTTCTAGAAGTTTCAGTGTGGCTGGATTTATATTGAGATCTTTGATCCATTTGCACTTAAGTTTTGTGCATGGTGACAGATATGGATCTATCTGTAATCTTCTGCATGCCCGAATCCAGTTGTGCCACCACCATTTGTTGAAGATGCTATCTTTTTTTCATTGTATAGATTTAGCATCTTTGTCAAAAATAAGGTGTTCATAGGTGTGTGGGTTAATATCAGGGTTTTCAATTCCATTCCATTGGTCTATCTGTCTATTTTGTGTCAATACCAAGCTGTTTTCAGAACTATGGCTCTATAACAGAGCTTGAAGTCAGGGATGGTGATGCCTCCAGAAGATCCTTTATTGTTCAGAGTTGTTTTGCCTATCCTGGGTTTTTATTTTTCCGTATAAAGTTGAGTAATGTTCTTTCAAGGTCTGTGAAGAACCATGTTGGGATTTTGATGGGGATTGCGTTGAATCTGTAGATTGCTTTTGGCAAGATTGCCATTTTTACTATGTTGATTCTACTTATCCAAGAGCATGGGAGATCTTTCCATTTACTGGTATCTTCTTTAATTTCTTTCTTTAAAGATGAAAGTTCTTACTGTACAGGTCTTTCACTTTTTTGGTTAGTGTTACCCCAAGATATTTTATGTTGTTGTGGATGTTGTGATGGGTGATGTTTCTCTGATTTCTTTCTCACTGAATTTATCATCTGTATATAGTAGATTTTTTTTAGTTAATTTTGTATCCTGATATCGGGGGCCATGGCAAAAGTAACCTTGGAACTGTAAGAGACTTGGGCAGAAGCTGCCTGCACAACCCGTTATGATTAAAAGAGTAGCTGCCTTCAATCCTTTCCTCCTTGATACATAACATTTGGGCTCATAAAGTAGCTTATAGAAGTAAAGATACATTTCATGCTCAGGTTACCTAGCAACCCTTTCCCCCTTTCTAACCCACTATCTAACACCTGCACCCTACGACCTTGGTCTCAAGGACTCACACACAGGGACATTCCTCAGCCTGATTATCAGGCAAGTAGCCTCAAATGAGCTCTCCCTTCCTGCCAAGCTTCCCGCTTGGCACCCCTATATAAAACCCCTGTGAAAAATAAAAATTTGCAGCGTGATCAGAAACCTGTCTTGCTCTCGTTCTTTGTTCCCCCTGACCCTTCCATTCTAGGTTTTTTGGTGACTGCAGCACATCGGGGTGTGAGCTCCTGTGATTCCCCACAGGTCGGGGCATCCTGCTACTTTACTGAAGGTGTTTATCACCTGTAGGAGTTCCCTAGTAGAGTTTTGCAGGTCACTTATGTAGACATATCATCTGCAAATAATGAAAGTTTGACTTCTTCTTTTCCAATTTGTATCCCTTTGATCTTTTCTTGTCTTATTGTTCTAGCTAGAACTTCAAGTACAATATTGAAGAAGTATGGAGAGAGTGGACAGCCTTGCCTTGTTCCTGATTTTACAGGAATCGCTTTGAGTTTCTCTCCATTTATTTTGATGTTGGCTGTTGGTTTGGTGTATATTGCTTTTATCATGTTTAGATATGTTCCTGTTATTCCTGTTCTCTCCATGATCTTTATCATGAAGGGATGTTGGATTTTGTCAGCATCTAGTGAGATGATCATATCATTTTTCTTTTTCAGTTTGTTTATATGGTGGATTACATTGATGGATTTTCATATGTTGAACCATCCTTGCATCCCTAGGATGAAGCCTACTTGATCACAGTGAATGATTTTTCTGATGTGTTTTTGGATTCGATTTGCCAATATTTTGTTGAGCATTTTTGCATCGCTGTTCATAAGGGATATTGGTCTGTAGTTCTCTTTTTTAGTGGTATCTTTGTGTGGCTTGGGTATCAAAGTGATTGTAGCCTTGTAAAAAGAGTTTGGCAATGTCCCTTTTGCTTCTATTGTGTCGAACAGTTTGAGGAGTATTGGTGTTAGCTCTCGTTTGAATTTCTGGAAGAATTCTGCAGTGAAGCCATCTGCCCCTGGGCTTTTTTTGGGTGGGAGGCTTTTGATGACTGCTTCTATTTCATTGGGGGTCATAGGTCGATTTAAACTGCTTTTAATTTTGGTAAGTGATATCTATCCAGAAAACTGTCCATTTCCTTTACATTTTTGAATTTTGTGGAGTACAGGTTTTCAAAGTATGACCTGATGATTCTCTGGATTTCCTCAGTGTCCGTTGTTAAAATAAGAAACAAAAAGGGGGATATAACAACGGACAATGTCTCTCTCATTGATCTTCTCAAAGAATCAACTTTTATTTCATTGATTCTTTGTAATGTTTTCCTAGTTTCTACTTTATTGATTTCAGCCCTCAGTTTGATTATTTCCTGGCGTCTACCTCTCCGTGGTGAGTTTGCTTGTTTTTGCTCTAAAGCTTTCAGTTGTTCTGTCAATTCTCTAGTGTGACTTTTCTCCAGTTTCTTCATGTGGGCTCTTAGTGCTATGAACTTTCCTCTTAGCACTGCTTTCAGAGTGTCCCATAAGTTTGGGTATGTTGTGTTTACATTCTCATTAAATTCTAGGAAGTCTTTAATTTGTTTTTTTATTTCTTCCTCAACCCAGGAATGGTGCAATTGGGTGTTATTCATTTTCCAAAAGTTTGCAGGTTTTCTGCCATTTGTATTGTTGCTGAATTCTAGCTTTAATGCATGGTGATCTGATAAGATACAGGGGTTATTTCAATTCTTTTGTAACTATGGAGGTTTGGTTTGTTGCCTACTATGTGGTCAATTTTAGAGAAGGTTCCATGTGTTGCTGAGAAGAAGGTATATTCTTTTGTGTTTGGATGGAATGGTCTATAGATATCTGTTAAACCCAGTTGTGTCATAACTTCTGTTAGATTCTTTGTTTCTTTGAAAGTTTCTAGCTGGTGGCCCTGTCTAGTGGTGATAGGGGATGTTGGAGTCTCCTACTATAATTGTGTGTGGTTTTATGTGTGGTTTGAGCTTTAGTAATGTTTCTTTTACAAATGTGGCTGCCTTTGAATTTGGGGCATAGATGTTCAGCATGTTCAGATGTTCATCATGATGAACTTTTCCTGTGATAAGTGTGAAATGACCTTGTTCATCTCTTTTGATTTATTTAATTTGAAATCTAATTTGTTAGATATTAGGATTGCTACACCAGCTTCTTTCTTGTGTCCATTTTATTGGAAAATATTTTCCCAACCCTTTACTCTGAAGTAATGCTTGTCTTTGAAGTTGAGGTGTATTTCTTGTATACAGAAGAAGGATGGATTCTTTGTATCCATTCTGTTAGCCTATATCTTTTTATGGGCAGGTTAAGACCGTTGACCTTGAGGGATATTAATGTCCATTGATTGTTGGTTCTTGTTTGTTTTGGATTTATTGTTGGTGGGGTCATTGTGTGTGTATTTTGCTCTTCTTTTTCTTTTCGTGTTTGGTAAAATTGGCTTATCTATTGCCTTTGTTTTTGTTAGTGTAGTTATCTTCATTGAATTGGAGTTTTCCTTCCAGAACTTTCTGTAGTGCTGGATTTGTGGATATGTATTGTTTAAGTCTGGTTTTTTTCATGGAATATGTTGTTTTCTCCATCTATATTGATTGAAAGTTTTGCTGGGTACAGTAGTCTGGGTTGGCATCCATGCTCCCTTAGTGTTTGTAGGATATCTATCCAAGATCTTCTGACTTTCAGAGTTTCCATTGAGAAGTCGTGTGTGATTCTGATAGGCCTGCCTTTATATGTTACTTGGCCTTTTTCCTTTGCTGCTCTTAATATTTTCTCTTTATTCTGTAGGTTTTGTATTTTGATTATTATGTGTGGTGGGGGGACACTTCTCCAAAGGTTCTTAAACTTTTTCAAACAGCACCCCCAACTGGGGACCAAGCATTCAAACACAAGAGTCTGTGTGGCATACTTATCACCACTGATCTAAATTCCAAAGTCTCTTAAGGCAATCTGTTAACTATGACCCCCTTGTAAATTGACAATCACCCAGGTTACATAACCCAACCTACAGTGGCACAGAGAGTACATTCCCATCCCCAAAGGGATCAATAGGGACAAAGCCTATATCCTTTGGGTGCCTGGAAATCCCAGTATAGACAGGGATGGTCGGAACTCACAGAGCACTGTCATCACAAGGGCTCGAATCACATAGTGGGCCTCTATGCTTGGAATTTATAAACATTTTTTCAAGTTGGTTGTTTTTTATACTTTCACTTTCTGTTGTTTTAACAATATTTAATTTTTTATGGTATGGTTATTTTGCCTAAATATATGTTTAGGTACCACGTGCATACCTACTGCTTTCAGAGGTCAGAAGAGACTTTGGAGGTAGAGTTACAGATGATTGTATACTACCATATGCGTGCTGGGACTTGAGTCAGGGTCTTGTGGAAGAGAAGCTGAATCATTCTGTTCTGCTCCTCGAATCTAATTTTTTCTCTTTGAAGTTCTATGCCTGTTTATGATAAATTTTAGGCACTTTAATCTCATGTGACCTTGTAAGATCCCTAAAGACCTTCTTCAGCTGAAAACCTTTCCAAGTATTCCCATTCACATCATCAACATTTTTGAGACCTGAACTACTGGCTAGCATATCTGGAATGCAGGATGGAATGCAGGGCTTGCTTGGTTCATGATTCTTTCAAGACATCTAAGAGTGACAGTAGACTGAGCTCATGACAGAAGCAATTGTGTGGTTTCTCCTGTGATGACAACACAGTAAGGAGTCCCAGATCTATCTTACTGTCCAAATCTACATCCCAGTTATACAGAAGTTATCCTGCAGCATCTGTACCTCAAGCCTCACTCTCAGATACAAGTGTCTCCTCTTTACCACCTTCAACTCGGGGTCTGTCTGTGCTGAGCTGGGGTCAACGTTATCCTTACCTTAGTATGTATACTAACTGCTACAGGTGGCAGTTTATGGTCATCTCTAAGGAAACAACTTTAAGAACATGATGAACACTGCTGGAAACCACTATCCTGTATGTTGGGAATTCCTCAAACCTGGTTTCAGAGAATGGAGAATTTCAACACTTGACAGTGATACTCCCAAGGGGACTCTAGAGGTCTCACTAGTTGGATCCAGCACAAAGTGTAAATGTGGGTCCTTTGTATATTAAATCTATAAATGAATAAAAATAAAAATTATAAATATATATTTATTATATACATATACATATATATTTCGATGTGTTGACAGCATGTAATGGTGTGGACCTGTGCACCTGTGCATGAAGCTTCCCTAGTCTAGATGACTCAGTGACAAGTAAGATACAGACAATGCCTTAAAACATAAGCATAGTAAAAGGAAAACTTCATTAACCCTAAATCACCTAGATCATTGATCATTTAAGTTTATGAAACAGTTATTTCCACCATCTCTCCAGATTGTCATTGTGGAAAATTTCACATGTATGAAAGAAGGAGAAACGCGTGTGCCCATCATAGAGCTTAGATAATCTGCTCCATTTCACTCATTCAGTATCCTTATGAAGCACACTGGATTGCTGAGGGTTTTAATAATTTTATTTTAAACTGAAAAAGTCCAGAATCTTGTCCATTTTCCTGTTGCCTTTTTATTATGTGTTATCCTAGACTGTAGCATGAATAAATAAAAGACACAGAGACTGATATTAGGGATCAACCTGATTGTCCGAGAAGCAAAGCAGCCAAGCTACCAGAGAGTTCTTACCTCTAAAAGGACGGGAAGTTCCTATTGTCAACATGGCTGGAGAATGAATGCTCTATCCTCAGTGTGGGTGGAGAATGAATGCCTCATACTGACTACTGAAGACCCTGCTCATGTCTTTTAGACCACTCTAGTGCTGGGATTAAAGGTGTGTGATCCCAGGTGCTGAGATCGTCTTTGTGTGAGCTGTCTCTCTTTAGGACTGGATCAATCTTGTGTAGATCTGGGTGGCCTTGGACTCACAGAGATCCATCTACCTCTTAATCCTGAGTCTTAGAATTAAAGGTGTGCACCACCACCACTGCCTAGCTTCTGGATGCTGGGAATAAAGGTGTGTGCCGGCTTCTATAACTTGTGGCTGACTTTACTTTCTGAATCCTCAGGCAAGCTTTAATACATCATAAATAATATATCACCACAAGAAACAGTTTGTCTCTGTGCAATTTTGGACTCATCAGTGGTGTCTGAAATTTCCTGACCTCATCAGCAGGACACAGACACCAGACCCAGGATGAGAGGCCCATTTTCCTTTACAAGCTCTCCTTCTATGGACTCATAATTACCCTTTTTTTTCTATCTGGCCTTGGGAAAGTGATTGCAGTCTTCAGTAAAGATAAATTAGAATCTGTTGTTTGTGTTTTAGTGGTTAATAAGCAAGTAAACACATGTCATTTCCCTGAAGCCAGGAGATTTAATTTTTAGATGTACAGAGTGAGGATAGGATTTGTAACTGCCTAGAAATTCATAGCCTACTGTGTAGCAATCATCTCAGTCACTGATCTCAAAATTTGTCTGAATCTCACAGCTATTAGTCCCTGTTTGTAAATTAATAAAAATCTATGGACAAGAATCCAAAAACACCTTTCTCCCAGGCTAAAAGAGTAGAGGAGTGTTGGGACCCAACCCCCACGGGGTCTCGAGTTTTTTTCCAGCATAACCACAGGTACCTCCTGTTGTCCTTGCCTGGCCCACTAATATCAACATCCTGTTATGAACCTTTCTTGTTTTGAAACATTATGCCTTGCCCCCATCCCCTTCTTTCTTTGTTGGACGTGGGTGGGGATTGTGGTTTCCTTGTTTATGATATGGCATGGGAGTGCCTTCTGCTAGCAGGTGATGTTTTTCCATCTTCTCTTGTATATAAACTGCTGGCTGCAATAAACCCATGGCATTGCTTCTACCGAATGACCCGAGTTGTGTCCTCCTTAATTCGCAGACCCTCACCTGGTGTGCTTCTTCAGGCGCAGCCGCTGGCGCCCATGACGGTCGAGATGTGAGAGATACAGTGATTCATGGAGGATCTAGACTATCCCCAGGCTATCTGCTCAGTCCATGGACTGGGATCTTACTGGCTTCCTCTTGTAGCCTGGGCTTCTATATAGGCATGCATTGCTGAGGCTGGGCCTTGAGTACCCTGTCCTGCACTTTGCTACTTTTGGTACTGGGATCCTCACAACAATGGAAAAGCACTGCCTACTGCTCCTGCTGAGCCTCTCCCTGATGCTGGGCTTCCTGCAAGGTGAGATTCTGGCTGGGGGAAGAGGCAAGTACTGAATGGCAGTCATGTTGTCAAATGATCTTGGTCTTTGGGGAGGTGAGGAAAATGAGGTAGGACCTGTCTGCCTTTAGGATCCACCTCTATACCTTTCATCCCCACATCCACACAGCCCTTTCTCCATCCCTTTTGTGGACACTTATACAATCCTCAGTACCCCCATTCTCATTGTCCTGGCCCTGGTGCTCTCTTTCTGGTCCTTCCACCCCTGTTCTATTGTTTTCCTTCACCTGTAAACATTGTTGCTTCCTAAACCTTACTGTTCATGGACCCAAATTAGAATTGGCAATGGGGCAAGGAAGGCCCTCAGCAGAAAAAAGAAGATGAAGTGACGGGGTGAGTTTGTCTAGTCATGGGTGGTTGGCTCAGGTACTCAGCATCAGAGCTTTCACCTTTCTCCTCTCAGTCATGTCCATTTCCAGGATATGACTTGGGGAACCTTCTGCATCTCAAGCGTTGGCCATTGTTCTTTGCTTGTTGGTCAGAGCTACATACTCAGTACCAGTCTGATGAATGAGCCTTTTATACTTGCTTTCGTCATTTTAGCAGTGTCATGCTTCCACTGTGAGTTCTTGAACTTGGAGAGGATTTGTGAGAAAGAGAAAGCACCTGTGAGACTGAAAGTGACCAGCAGTGTGCTATGGTGGAGGCCTCTCCACCCTGGGAGGTCTCAGGGTGACATCTTGCTCATGGGGAATGAAGTCCTTTTCGCAGTGCTGACCACAATACAGTATGTTTGAGGACCTGCCTCTCCAGAAAGGTAAAAAGTCTCCTCTGCTTCTAGTATTTGTTGCTACTGGCTCATGGTAAGACAAGCAAACTTGTTGAGGGATGAAAATGTTTTGTGAGGAGTCTGTGGGTGGTCCTTAGGGACATTCTAGGTGTACATACCATTGAGAATGTTTGGACTCTAAAAATCCACTCAGTGTTTTGGGGAATATGGGGCCCACCTTTGGCCAAATTAGTGCTTTGTGGGGTGATGGCCAAGAGTAGTCCACATGGTTACCTCATGGCTTTGAATCTTCTACCTCAGAGACTGATTCTTCTCATTATTGAGTAGCTGATTCTTTCCTCATGTGCATATGATTTTCCTTTTGCCTTTTTTTCTGACCAGGTCCCAGGATCCAGTATATGATCCAGGAATGTTCTAACCAATCGAACCTTTACAGAATAATACATCACTGTGAAGTACACATGCTACAACACATCATTTTGTAACCAGCCTTAGAGGCCCAGTTCTTTCTTGGCCTGTTCTATTGCAGGTGAGCACTTATCTATACAGTGCTCACCTATCTATTCCCAGAACTGCCCAAATCTGACAGTTGTCTACTGAGTTTCAGGTATTGATCCTCCAGCTTTTCTTTTGAGGCCAGAGATGCTCTCTGATTCCCCTCATTTTGGTGTTCCACTTTCCTCATATTCTGTTTTCATTTCTTCTCTTCCTTCCTTTCTTCTCTTCCTCCATCCTTCCAGCACTAACTAACATACTGCACACTCTCTTCACATTTTATCAGCAAGTTGTCCTCACTGATATATACTGAGACACTTATTCTGTCCAGGTGACTATGACAAAGCTGACACCTACTCTTGAGGAAGCTTGTGTTCAGTGATGCTTTTTCTGTCAGGCTAGTAATCCCACCATACACTGCAGAAACATAGCTTGTCCCAATGTCCAGGTTTGTATTTCAGAGATCTTATAATCATGAGTGTATCATGACATGTGTTTGCATGTAGGTATGAGTATTTATAAATTTACAAATATAAAAAATATAACCTTTTGTTCACAGTGTTGTTCATTGAATTATGGTCCAGGAGAATGCCAGCAAGCATTGTACTACTGAAACATGTCTGGAGCCCTGTGCCCTGCTTGCTACATTATATATCTTAGATGTCTTTTGTAGTCTATATACATATACCATACACTTTTGGATGTTTTGTCATGTACTATATGCCTTATAAAGTATATTGCACTAGGTCTATATGATTACTTATAATATTTTCAATAAAAGTTTACTATGGTGTGTGTGTGACACACATACACACAAACACACACACACACACACACACACACACACACACACACACACACAGAGAGAGAGAGAGAGAGAGAGAGAGAGAGAGAGAGAGAGACCCTGAAAAGAAGCAATGCTTTCCTTCCATCATGTTTGTCCTCAGGATTGAGCTCAGTGCTCAGCCATGGTGGTCAAGTGCCTCATATGTTGAGTTGTAAAGTCATATAATTAGAGGAATGGTGAGACTTCTACATGGGTGAGGTTGCTTGCTGCCAAACCTGATGATGACCTGAGTTCAGTCCCCAGGATAGGTATAGTAGAAGAAAAAAGACTTCTGCAAGATTTCTCTGACCCCAAAATGCCAGCTGTTGTTCTCTCTGACTCTAAATAAACAAATAAATGTAGCAAAGTACATAATTGCAATGATGAAATGTTTTTCTTTAATTTTAACAAGTTTACCTTCTGAATTTTAGGAAATATACCTTCTCCCAAGCACCACAATTAAGATTCATAGTACTTGCATCAGCACTAGAAGTTGGTTATTAGGTTTCTTTCATAGAATCACACTCTCACAGTCATACTTAACCCCTTACTAATGCTACCTCTCCCATTTTGCTACATTGTTAAATTCTTAGAATAGCTGCCACCCTAACTTTATCTCCTTCAGTTGTGCTATTGTTCTAGCTAAGTCTTCAAGTACTACATTGAATAGGTATGGAAAGTGTGAACAACTTTGTCTTCTTCCTTATTTTAGTAGAATTACTTTGAGTTTAGGTTGATGTTGGGTATAGGGTAGCTATAAATCACCTTTATTATGCTCAGGAATGTCCCTAGTCTCTTTAGGACTTTTATCATGAAGGAGTGTTGGATTTGTGTCAAAAGCCTTTTCTGCATCTAATGAAATAATTTCATGTTTTTTGACTTTATTTCTGTTTTTATAGTAGATTACATATATCAATTTGCTTATGTTGGACCATCCCTACATCTCTGGGATGAAGGATGATCCCTTTGATATATTTTATTGATTATTTTTTGGATCTATTTTTGCAAGTATTTTATTCAGAATTTTTGCATCTATGTTCATAAAGGAAATTAGTCTGTAATTCTCTTTCTATGGTGGGTTCCCAGACCAGAATGGCCAGTGTGTTCCCAGGGAGAGAGTGTCTCCAGGTTTTGATGGCTGAAACAAAAATGGGGTATTGGAGAAAGTCTGGGTCTGCACAGAGAATCTGCAGAGTCCCCAGGAGATGGAAGCAAAGAGGAAGGCCAGGTCCCTGCACAGGGCTGGAAGGGAGACTCCTAAATGAGATTTCTATATCAACTCTCCCAGGGCTCAGGGAACATTGTAGTAGAGCAGACAGAATGAATGTCAGATCTGAAGTATGGGCAGTGTACTATGAAGTGCTGTCTTCTGCACATGTCATGGCTGTGGCACTCACAGACTCACTGTAGCTATGGTTACCTAGATGGGAAAGAAAATTTGCTGGGGAATCTCAGGGAATTTGGAGGTAGATAGGATCAAAACGCATTGTTTACATGAATAAAACTGAATGATAAATTTAAAATATTAAAAACAGAATCCTGTTTGACTGCTTGTTGATCATTTGTCATTTTTCCTATACAATAATAAAGACACATTTAGTGCCTTATTTTGCATTAGTTGTAAATACTTTATGACTCCAATAGGTTTCCATTATCATGTCAATTACTCATATCTGTTTTCTAAACAATTATTAGCCATGCCTGGGGCTCGTGGAATATACATATTTAATGTAGCAATGTTTGCAATAAAAGACTAACACTATAATAAGGTATGTAGTAATGATTTTAAAAACAGAAATTATTTTCTAGAGCAATTCAAAACAAGAGAAACAGTGTCTTCTGCACTTATGTTCATTCTGTTGTCTCTTATTTTTTACATTTATTTTATTTTCAAGTTTGTTTTTGTTGTCATAGCTGTTTCTCATTCAGAACTTCCTGAACATTTGTTCTTGTACTCCATTGACTGTGAATTATTATCTCATCTTCTGTTTATTTAGCATCATGTACATTTAGCTTTACAACTATATTTTCTCACTATATAATTCTGGATTCTAGTAGTGTGTGTGTGTGTGTGTGTGTGTGTGTGTGTGTGTGTGTATGTACGTATGTATGTGTGTGTGTCTGTGTGTATGTATGTGTGTGTGTGCTGTTGTATTTTTTCCTGTCTCTATATAACATAGTTTATGGTGAATGTCCTGGAGTAGTTCCAGTCTTTGTTTATTGATAATAAAATGTTATGTTCTCTTTATCATTGGTTGCTTTTCAGAAGTCTGTATGTCTTATTGCAAGTTTTAGTATTTATTCTATTTTGGAGTCTTTCAGATTTTCTGCATCCAGTTTATGTTTTTATTATTTTAGGGACAATATGGCTATTATTCCTTTAAAGATATGTTCTGCCCATCTTTATGCTATACAGAAAACTAACCATGTTAGTTAAAATGTTTGGTATTATTCCAAATTGTAAGATTCTGTGTCCTAATTTCTTTCATTTAAACTGTTTTTCCCTATGCATGTGTGTAGCTACTTGGTTAGTTATTGAGGCAGGATTTCATGGCCTCCCACTTGCTGTGTAGTCAAAGATGACATTGAAGTTTTGATTTTCCATTCTCCAACTCTCTGTTGTTGTGATTAAAAGTATACAAGTTTTATGTTGTGCTTGTCATTAAACTCAGGGCTTTGGATGTGCTAGATAGCATTCTAAGTTCTGAGCTATACTTATAACCCCATATTCATGCATATTTATGTTAAATTCACTTTCAAGTAGAGAATCAAGGATTCCATCATGTGCTAGAAGTCTGCTAGCATTGAGACAATATTTCTTTTATATAGAAACATTTTCAAACAAGATTGTTGATAAAGCAACACACCAGGCTTCACCTTGAATTGTGAATTACCTCAGGTAGGGCCTCACTTCTTTTGGATAATATTTAGGAACATCACAAGGAAGATTGCTAACTTTTGTTCACAGTAAAGATTTTTCAATTTCCCTCATCTCTCTGGACTAGTATTTGCCACATAGGTTGGGACTTTTATTCAGTATAGAATACCCATCTTGCTTCTCTCTGCATCTGCTTGGTATACCTCAGTCTCTACCCTTCTCTGTTTGGCCCTTTCCCTAACCTTATCATATCTAGCTACTGGCCAGTTGGCTTCTATATTAAATCAATCACAGTGACATATATTTACACAGTATAAAGGGATATTCCACATTTTTCCCTTTTTGTCTAAGTAAAATGAAGGTTTTAACTTTAACATGGTAAAATTATATTACCAAGTAAGAATTACAGTTACAATATGCAGTCCATTTGCATTTGGCAAAATCAGAAAACATAGTCTATTATCTGTCTTAGTAAATCTATAGTTTTATATCTAATTTACCTTTTTTATCATAACTAAGGAAAACTTTAAGTCTAATTATTCCATCTTCAACTCCATCAAAGAGCCCCAAAGGGTCAAATTTTAACCTAACAACAGGGACATCTGGCTGCCTAGACAGTCACTCTAGATACTTCTGTAATGTTGGGGTATCCAACTTTGGACTACAGGCCTGGTATATCTGACAGACATTTTTGAGAAACAGAGAACTTTGAAGTACTGTTCTACCTGGTCTTGGCAAAGTTTGGCAGACACCTTTTTTTTGTAATCCTGATCCAGTTTGGACAGTATACTGTCAGCAATTGAGGCAACAGCAATTTCTTTGCCCAAATGGCTAGCTTTGGCCATGAAGAAAGCAAACTCCATAAGAAGGTTCTTCAATGACTACGTCTTTACTGAGGTAGATTGGTGATGTCAGGAGCAGATGTGTCTCACTGTCATGAAAAGCCTTATGCCATTAAAATATCTTAAATGACATATTCTGTAGTGCTTTGAAGTGTTTGAAGACAATCTATCTATCTATCTATTTACCTATCTATCTATCTATCTATCTAAATCTATCTGTGTATGACCTTGAAAACATCCCAACTTGACTATAAGTTTGACTATTATAGATGACTATTAATTTGCATTTTTAAATTATACATTACATTTTTAAATGAATTGCATAACCACAATAACCTAAACAAGAGTAGAAACAGACATACAATATAACAAAATTAACTTTGAATTTGTATCAATAAACTAAATTCCATACCAGTGTAAAATAATTTGAAACTAATAGTTGTTTTTTTGGATTAAAGTAGATCCAGTAGGGCTGGAGAGATGGCTCAGAGGTTGAGAGTGCTGGCTACTCTTTCAGAGGTCCTGAGTTCAATTTCCAGAAACCACATGATGGCTCACAACCATCCGTATTGAGATCTTGTGCTCTCTTCTGGCCTGCAGGGACACATGCAGACAAGAACACTGCATACATAATAATAAATAAATAAATAAATAAATAATCTGAATCAGGTTGCAGAGAAGAATGAGTAATGGGCAAAGAGGTCCAGACCAGGCTGGTGAAACCCACAGAAACAGCTGACCTGAACAAGGGGAGCTCTTGGTCCCCAGACTGATAGCTGAGATACCAGCATGGGACTGATCCAGACCCCAGGAACATGGGTTTCAGTGAGGAGACCTCGGAAATCTACTAGACTTCCTGTAGTAGTTCAGTACTTATCCTTAGCATAGGTGTGGACTTTGGGAGCACAATCCACATACAGGGACACTCCCTGAACCAAGACACACACACAGGGGTGGGCCTAGGCACTATCCCAAAATATATGATAGACTCTGATGATCCCCTGTGGAAGGCAGAAAGGATATGTGATAGGTAGGGTTTTAATTGGCGGTGGGGGTAGGTAGTGGAGGAGAGGAGGGAGTGGGAACTGGGATTGACATGTAAAACCATCTTGTTTGTAATTCAAATTTTTTTAAAAAAGGGAAAAAAGAAATGGACAAGTTATACAACCCCCAAATTCAGTCATTTTAAAGTAAATATTGTGCCACTTTACAGATGACAATGCTGATGCTGAATGATCTAAAATCCATTTTGATGAGTAAATAGCACAACTGGTATTTGAATGCCTAATTTTTCCCAAAGCTTTAAGGAAACAGTTTCATTTATTGACTGTTATTGCTATAAGAATTATTAAAAGTTTTAATCATTAAACACACACACACACACAAATGTAGATTCAATAACCAGTCTTTTCTCCCATTTCTATATCATATCCCCTTTTGTCCTATAGAAAGAGATGTTTACCTTTTTTGCTGACCTTCCTTTTTGTTTATTTTTTGATGATCTTTTGTTTAGCTTATTTTCTGACCATGATCAATAACAACTTGTAACCAACCCCCCTTAAATGGTAATAAACTTCTATAATCCGCCTTTTGGGAATGTGGGCATCATACTCTAGTCTAATTCCTGTTGTTTGAGGGTGCTGATATTTTTAGGAGAACCTTGAGAAAATCAGGATACTAATGAAGTCCAGCTAGATTAGTCCATGAGGATGGACCATTTCAGCCAGCAACCTTAAAGTTGTTTTGGATGCAGAATTTTGAGGAGAATGTAACCAAGGCATTTTATTGTTTGTTTGTTTGTTTGTTTGTTTGTTTTTGGTAATTCGAGACAGGGTTTCTCTGTGGCTTTGGAGGCTGTCCTGGAACTAGCTCTTGTAGACCATGCTGGTCTCGAACTCACAGAGATCCGCCTGCCTCTGCCTCCCGAGTTGCTGGGATTAAAGGCATGCGCCACCAACGCCCGGCTTAACCAAGGCATTTTAAAATGCTGTATCACCTGGGCCATCTGATTTCATTGGTATTTAGTCCCCTTGTTCTGAAAATACATAAACTTTTAAAGGTAACCAGAATGTCTGTAACAACTTCTGTAACACTTTCGTAGTAGTCTGCTGATATTTAATTAATGACCTAGTACATTGTTTGCTTGGCAAATTTTTACCTTTAGCTTAATACTGTATGAGTTGGTTTTAATACTCTTATCTGGATATATGTATGTGTGTGTGTGTGTGTGTGTGTGTGTGTGTGTGTGTGTGTGTGTGTGTGTTATTGTTTTACATTTTATCTTTCAGTATCTAAAATCTGTTACTGTACTGTCTCCTACATCAGTTTTTGCTGATGAAAGTCCTGGTATAGATTCTGATTTTGATCACCAAATAAAATTACCTTTTATCTTCATTATTCTCTTTGTTATTTTTCAGGTTGAGGGCATAGTTTTCAGTATTTATTCCATTTGGGAATTTTCAGGTTTGCTGAATATGCTTTTTTTCTTTTTTAGAAAATATTAGTGGTTACATCATCAATGTACATTTTCTGTCCATTTTTCTTCTACACCAGAGAACAAATCACGTATTCCAAAAATTTGGTGTTTTCCACAACTTTAGCATGCAGAGTATTGTTTTTTTATTTATCTGTTTGTGCTTTAGTCTGAATTTATTAATTTATTTAGAATTTTATGTAGGGCAGGCTGGATTTCTACTTGCTATGTAGCCATCGATCACCTTAAACTTCTTACTTTGGCCTCCAACTCCCTACTGCTGACTTTACATGTGTTCTTTACCACGTCCAGTTTTTCGTGGTGATGGGAATTGGATTCTACCAACTGAATTACATCCTCTGCTCCACATCCATTAATTCTTATGTGGGAGCCTCTTTCCAGCTGACATTCAAGAAACACGGCACAACTGGTATTAGCTGTGAAGCCTGTGAAGAGGAGGGTCACTTCTGTTTACTTAGGATGCAGTCCCGTAATGAAGGGCCCATTTCTTTCTCATGCTTTTTACTATCACCCACATTGCCCTATTTCTCTATCCAGCTTTGAGAAAATTACTGTAGCTTGGATGGAAGATAAGACAGTATCTGGTATTTTGGCTTTAGAGTTTAATTGAGTAGCAGTACATTGCATTTCCATTAAAACAGGAAATTTAATGTCTAGATGTAGCAGGTTCAAGGAAGTAATTTCCTTCTGGTTGGAAAATCAGAGCACGTGTGTGGTACCTCCCTCCCCCCACACACATTCTTTTAATCTCCCTTGAAAGTTTGTAACACATTTGTGGGAAGGAAGCCAGAAGTACCTGGTCACAGGCTATAGGAGTGGAGGTGAGCAGAGCCAGTGAAGAATGTAGGATGCTTAGGACATGGGCTTCCCCCAGGCTATCTGCTTGGTCTCTGATCTGGAACTCCTATGGATGGCCCACCCTCTCTGGGCTTTGGTAGATTCTTGACTAGCCAAGTCTGGGCCCTGAGTGCTCTGTCCTGCCCTCTGCTGCTATCTGACTCTGGGATCCACTGCCATGGGAAATCACCTTCTGCTGCTCCTGCTTGGCTCCTCCTTGCAGGTGGGCTTCCTGCAAGATGAGATCCTGCAGATGCAAGGGGCTGGTGCTGAGGAACAGACAGTGGTTACTACTGTGTGCTGCTCTTTGCAGACGTTAGGAGCAGGAGATGGCCCTGACTCCTTTTAGAAGAGATCCCTGTACTCTTCATTCCCACATCTCAATACCCCTTCCTCCCCTCCCTTCTGTTTGAACACCATAGTCTCCCTTCCTCCTCCTTGTCCTCAAGTTCCTCACCTTCCTCCTCTTCCTCTAATCTTTTCTATGCCCTTAGAATTATTATTATCTTTATCCTCTTTGTTCATGGACCTAAGTTTGGGCTGACAGTTGGGTAAGCAAGGTTGTTGACAGGATGGCAACATGGGAAGAATTGGAGAATTTTTCTAGTGCTGATGGTAGGATCAACCCCTAGATCAGAGCTTTTGTCTTCCTCTGTACAGGCTGTCCTTTTTCATGATTTAGGGTAGGGACGCCTTCTGGCTCTCCCCAAACCTTCATGGGTCTCCCTGAAAGGGTCAACTCTGCATGGGAGTGCTCCTTCCCTGACCGCTGTTTCTTATCAGTTTCCATGTGACACTTGAGGCTGGCACCTGAAAGAGCCCCTTACTCTTGCTTTTGCCTTTCTGCTTCCATGAGTGTCCACTGTGGTCTATTCAGTTCTTCTGTGGTTTGTGGGGACCTTTGTGGTTCACCTCTACAGGTAAGGAAGTCCTGAGAGGTCTCAGGCTGGTCACCTGCCCTGAAGGAGGCAGCCTTGACTAGGGCCCTGGAGGTAAAAGCCAAGAGTGTGAACGGATGTGTTTCCCTGTGAATTCAGGGGATGTCGTGTCTGCTTTTTTTTATTAGTAGCCACTGACTATAGGTCAAACCAAACTTCCTTATAGGAGGAGAAAAAAATGTTTCTTAATAGGTCTCTCTCTTAGTGGTCCTCATGGGCCTTGTAGGGAATATCCTCAGGGATGGAAGGGTTTGGACTCTAAAATTCTAATCTGCCCTCTTGGGAATATGATCAGATTAAGGGTGGAACCCTGATAATCCAGAAGGGCTGCTTTAGTCATCTCAATATAGTTGGTGACTCTTCACCCTGGAGCCTGAATCTGCTTGTTTAATGACTCACTGATTCTTTCTACCAATACTTAAGATTTTCTCTTGACTGTCTTCCTCATCAGGTGGTGAGCTCCACTCTGCTGTCCAGGAATGTGCAAGAGTGTGCTTTATTGATACCAGTATAGAACAAAATCTGACAAAGGATTTTATATGTTTAGTGACAAAAATTTCTGTGACAGGCTTCAAGGCCTGACTTTTTCTTGCCCCGTACTACTTTAGCTGAGCCTTTTGCCCTTTCCTTATTGAATTAGATAGGGTTACTACTGCTGTGATGAAACACCATGACGAAAAGAAACTTGGAAAGGAAAGGGTTTATTGTGCCCACAATTCCATATAGCAATTCATCACCAAAAGTAGTGAGGGCAGGAACCTATGGCCATGAGCTGATGCAGAGGTCATTGAGGATGCTGCTTCCTGGCTCTCTGCTCCTGGCTTGCTCAACCTGCTTTCTCATGAATTCCAAAACCACAAGCACAAAGGTGGCACCACCTACAAAGTGTGAGGCACTCTCCCATCAATCCCTAATTAAGAAAATGCCTTCCAGCTGGATCTTATGAAGTCATTTTCTGAGCCTATCTATCTTTCTATCTATCTATCTATCTATCTATCTATCTATCTATCTATCTATCTCTATCTTTCTCCTCTGACTCTCAAGTTGACATAAAACTACTCCATACACCTGGGCTCCTGTAACACCTGTACCCTGGAAACACAGGGTTAACTTTTCCCAGCATGGCCCAAGTCCTGACATGCCAGGACTCAGTATCAGGTGTTGAGATTCTCATGGTTCAGCTGGGTAGAGAGAGATGCTCTCTGTTTCCCATCACCCTCCATGATCCCCTTTCTCAGATTCTGTTTTCCTTCCTTCTCTTCCTCCATCCCTCTAGTATTTTACTGCTTTATAGCATCCCTCCCATTCAACAAATTCGATGATGGATAAACCATGCAATGAGGCTGGTTCTCCAACAGTGAAAATGACACACATGGCACCTACCCTTGATGAAGCTTCAGTTTTTAGTGATGTGTTTTCTACCAGGCTGTCCAGCAAACAACAAATCCAGATTTTTACTTAGGGGTTTGTTAGATAATTTCTAATGGATGTGTCCTGAGTTTTTAAAAATGTAAGGGAAGATGTTCTTGGCACACAGGATGCATAGTTACATGTAAATGAGGTGACAAGGACATGATTCAGTCCCCAAAGACACACCTCATTGACCATTTCCTCCACCCTGCCTCTAATTTTCATGTTCTACCAACTTTTAATAATCTGTCCTAATCTTGAATTTTGGAAAGATTTTACTCTTTCCTTTAAGAAATTCTATAGTACTCCTAGATGAGAGAGGTTATGCTAATTGCTCTGTGGTTTCTTTACCTAATTAAAGCAATTAATTTTAAAGCAGATCTTAAATTGGGATGCTATAATTTATAATAATATAATAGCATCAAGACTGAACCCCGACTTCATGCATAAAACTTATTACCTCCTGCCAGGGCACAGACAAGGAGAAGGACCTATGTTCTTTAACACTGTGAAACTAGCAGATGCAAGGCAACAGGCAAGCACTCCTAAACAGTGAGGTGACATTAAGACTCAGTTTGAACTGCTGAGACAACATTGTGGTGACTACAACAAAGGGAGAGAAAGAAGAAAGTAAATGGAGGAAAGAGGAGTGGCATATATCATCTATGACATCCGATTACAAGAATGCTGCAGACAAAGATAAACTAAGAAGCCTACCATGTATCAGTGCACACCCTCACATTTCTAAGTTTAGATCGAAACAGAATTTAGATGCATTAATCTCAGTTCCATCTTACCTGACCATTCTTCACTAAACATAACCTTGAGTCTAATTTCAGTAGGTGTACATTAAACTACATTTACACTCATGGGAAGAAACAATTGTTAAGTGCATTGTGTTTATCCACCTACATTTAAATGTGTTTTCTGAGGAAGGAATTTTTAAATGGTATTTTTCAGACCTAGCAGTATACAACTGTTCATTAAAAATAAAATAATGAATGAATGAGTGAATGGTGAAAGAGTTGATAGAGTACATTGTTCACCAGGAACACACATCAATATTCTGAAAGAACCAAGCAATCTCTGCTTAGGAGGGATACCTTTCTAAATCAATATCTTTCGATCATTTGTTCTCAAGAAGTATCTAGATGACATGCATTTTTAATTGGACCATTAATTTAGTAATTTAATGCCCCTGTGCATTGGTCTAAGATGCCTCTAGAAATCCCAAAACAACACAGGCTACTGTTCTTGGTTGCCCACCATAACTAGATAAGATTACCACTCCCTTGCTGACAAAAATCTCAGGTGTGATTGCCAATAATTTACAATGATAAAATAATTATCCAAGAATATTCCTCACAGCAATTTTGTGGAAGCTTTTCTGTATTGTAATAAATTCCCAGCATTAAAAAAGAAATTCTATAGTTTTTTGTTTTGTTTTTGTTTTTTAGATTGAGCAGGTTGTGTTTATATGTTTATGTAGCAACAGTTCTTAAAGACGATGTCATTAATTTGCGGGTTTTAATGGAAGGGGCAAGAGAGAAGCAGGGAATTTTTTAAAGAAAAAAGGCCAGTGAGATGGCTCAGTTGCTAAAAGTGCTTTCCATCCAAGTTGACAACCTGAGTTCAGTCCCTGGGACCCACATGGTAGAGGGAGAGAACGAACTCACACAAGTTGTTCTGACAACCACATGCCTCAATCCATGTTTCTTTTGTTCTAATGATTTGAGTTCAGTCTCTTGAAGACAAAATAAAATGTACCCCAAATGACAGAACTTTCTAATCACCCAAGAAAATACTCTAGCGCTCGGAGGGCTGTGGGTTATTGTTAAGTTGTTTAGCAAATTCTATAGTTTTAAAGTTGATATCGGTTAAGGTTTTTACATTTTCTTCCAGTAGACTACATGTTCAACCTAAAAAACCAAAGTACAGACATTGCTTGTCAGGGCATTGCTAGTAACTGCATCCCAATGTCAGATACAGCTTCTTAACATTTTCAGGAGTATTTTCAATGATTTTGAATCATGATTAGGTTATGATATGTGTTTAAATATAAGTATTTATTGCCAATATTAACTTACTAATATTATTTAAATATAAATTTTAATTTAAATCAGGAATGGAGAGATGGCTCAGCAGTAAATAACTTGGGATGCTCTTGCAGAGAACCTGGTTACAATCCCAGTACCCATATGGTCACTCACAACATTCTTAACTCCAATTTCAGGAAATCTGACAAAAGACATACATGCAGGCAAAACACACCTACACATAAAATAAAAATTAAAAACATTTATAAACAGTAACTTTAACATTTTTTCTTTGCATTTCTGTTCACTGAATCATGATCCTGAGACATGTCAGCAGCATTCTCCTGCTGATCATATCTTGAGTCTCACACTCTGCTTAACTCATCATATGTCTTAGGTGTTGTTCCTACTCTGTGAGTTTATCTATGTCTTCTGGCTGCTTGGGAATTCATTGAATGCATTACATGATTTAAATAACAAATTCAGTATATTTGTTTAGCTTATTTTCAATTAAAAACTCTAATGCATTAGTGTGTGTGTGTGTGTGTGTGTGTGTGTGTGTGTGTGTGTGTGTATGTATGTATGTATGTATTTATGTGTGGATGTGCATATAGTGAGGCCTCTGTGTGGAGTTCAGAAGTCACCAAACAGGAGTCAATGCTCTCCTTCTAATGTATTGATTCGGGGGTCTGAAAATAAGTGGTCATCTGAGGCAGTCAGAGTCATTACCTCCTTAGTCTTGCTGCAGATTGTCAATTCTTAAAGTCAGAAAATTGGGGATCCGGAGAGGTGGCTTAGTAGATAAAGGTGATTGTTGCAAGGGTGATAACTTGAGTTCAATGCCTGGGACCCATGTAGTGGGAGGAGATAATCAACTTCCAGAGATTGCCCTGTAACTTTCACACACCCTATATGGCTTGAAAATGTATGTGCACACAAACACACACACCATGAATAAATGTAATGAAATAATCACAGTATGATTTAAACAACAAAATGTATGTTTTTCGGGTACACCATCTTCTACAATTTACCTAAGATAGATGGTCTTCCAAGACCACAGACCATATAATGTTAGTGCCCACATTCTGATTGTGTCTCCTAGGTCAAACCTCTGTGGAAACGCCCTCCTACACACACCACACACCTAGAAGTGTGTTTCCCAGGCAATTCTAAATGAAGTCAAGTTGACACTGACGATGAACCATCACAAAGCAACATTCAAATTTTGTCCTCTTTCTTGGCTAGCAGGAGGTACTTTGAGACCCTTTCTAGATGCTGGCAGGGGCAGTGATCCCTCCCTCAATGTGTTCTTCATAATTGCTGTACATTAAGTGGTCTTTAGACCGTGATTTCCCTACTGTAAGCAGATGTAGTTCAGAGCACATCTGAGGTAGGACAGACCCACCAGTGTTCTTTCATAGGCTGGGAGGATTAACTGTGGTTTTCAAATAGGGTGGATTTATGGGCACACACTCCATCAATGGTTAATGAGTATCTTCAATTCTTTTGTGGTATGTTTCCAGTTCTCTTGGGAAAATATTGATGTGAGTCCAGTGATAAATGTGAGATTGGATTAGCCTCAGAGGAAACTGCCAGACTCCCTGCAGAGTTAACCAGGTACATTCTCCCTGCAGTGTGAGAGCTGCTCCATCTGCATGCCAGCTCTTGGAACTGTCTTGTTTCAGCTATTCTAGCCCATGGGCAGTGGTTGGATTTGCACTTTACTATGGAAGTGACCCTAGTGCCTTTCACTTGTTCACTTACTACCAGAATCTCCCCCTTAGTCAAATTTCTGTTCTAATAGTTTAAATCAGAATTGTTGACTAGATAAAATCCTTCACATATTCTGACCAAGCTCTTAGATCTTTTCTTATACCTTCTCATAGACTTAATGTTTTCCCATTAGCATCAGATTTTAATAATACAGATTGTAGTTTCTTCAAGTACTGTTTTTAAACACTATGATGTAGAGTGTCTTAGGGACTAAAGGTTAATGGGAGGGTTTATTTATTTATTTATTTATTTATTTATAAATAGATTTATTTATTTCTAAATGCTTTTTTATTTACTCACTTTTTAAATATTTATTTTGTGTATATGAGTGACCTGTCTTCATGCACACCCAATTTTGAGCCACCATGTGTTTGCTGGGAATTGAACTTGGAACCTCTGGAAGAGGAGCCATTGCTCATAGCTACTGAGCCATTTCTTCAGCCCCATCATCTCATCATTTATAATGCACCATGAATTTCTTTTCTGGGTCCTATGGAGTGTATGTGTAACATACACCAAAGTCATATGCTGAAATGGAATTTCTGATATTCTAGGAGGTTATTAGGTCATAAGTGTGGAGCCCTCAAAAGTGAGATTCACTTCCTCATGGAAGACACAGACACAGGAACATCATGTTCTCTCCTGTCATGTGGGAACATGGAGAAGAGGGTTGTTTATGGACCAGAAAGTGCCCTCACCAGAAACTAAATCTACTGGAACCCTCATCTTGCATTTACTAGTCCCAAATATAAATAAATATCTACTCTGTCAAGCTGCCTACTGTGTAGATTTTCCTTTCTGTGCCAGTATCCTAAAAGGACTAGGCAAATAATATTTTTTATTTAATATGAGAACTAGTTGCTGAACTTAAATTCTTAAAGAGTATAAATATTTAGAGATGGAGAGATGGCTCAATGGTTTGGAGTACTGGCGGCTCTCCCAGAGGAACTTTACTCACTTTTTAAATATTTATTTTGTGTATATGAGTGACCTGTCTTCATGCACACCCAATTTTGAGCCACCATGTGTTTGCTGGGAATTGAACTTGGAACCTCTGGAAGAGGAGCCATTGCTCATAGCTACTGAGCCATTTCTTCAGCCCCATGGCAAGGATTTGATTCTTGTCACCCACATGGCCATTCCCAATCAGTTGTAAGTGCAGTTCCAATGGATCTGATGCCCACTTCTGGTCTCCAAGGGCACCAGCCATGCAGGCAAAAAACAACAACAACAACAAAAAAAAACAAAACCATACATATAAAATACTAAAATTATTTTTAAAGTATAGATATTCATTTAATTAGTTTTTCATCTTCCAAGTTAAATATTTCAGTCTCTGATCCATTTTATTTAATTTCTGTATATCAGGGTGGGCCAAAGATCTATTACTTATTTCAAATTGCCAGTATCCTGGGAGTTGCTTTTTAGGCCTTTGGGGGAGAAAACTTATCAAGGTATGACCCAGATGTCAACTAACTTGCTAAAATGCCAAACCTTCTGCTAAAAAGTTCTCTTTGGGGACTGAACTGCTTTTTGATTAGAACTGAAGCTTGTTCCCAGAAGGGATTCCATGCCTGTTGCTCTAACTTGGTCAAAATCCCATATCTTAGGATGCTATAAGCAAGGGTGTTGTTTTGTTAAGTGAACACTTGGTAAAGCTGCCTTTCGACTATTAGTGATTATGTACACAGACTTGTTCTGCATTCGACACTGGACAGAAAGCCTTTTCTGCAGGGGACATCAGTTAATTAATACAGTGACTCATAAGTGGGCAGATGACCACTGAGCCCTCTGTGCTAATTGTGTCAACCATCCCAAGCATGGGGACATTGTGTAAGAGAGGAAGGAAGAATGTAGGAACCAGAGGATGGGGAGGGACGCTGTGAGACACTGTCATCTGGCCCTGACATGGCCATGATCTCATGAACTTGCCTCAGCTGTGGTTGCATACGTGAGGAGGAAGGTCACTTGGGGAATCTCAGGAGGAGAGGGTGGAGCAGCTGTGGGTTAATAGGATCATGAAGGAAAAGTTAATGAGTAAATTAAAAATATTTTTTAAATGAGATAAAATTTGCTTCCATGCTCACATGATTTGCCATTTTCCCTGTAGAACAAGACAGGCATGTTTTAGGTCATATTTTGCACTAGTTGTAAACTTTTTATGATTCCATTTTGTTCTCATTATTGTGTTGGTTGGCTTTATCCATTTTCCAAATGGAATTTTTCCCAGTCCAGAGATGATGATGTAAGAAACAGATGGTTCTCTGTATTTCTATTGAAGTTGCAGAATACACTAGACCCCTCCCTGCCCCAGGTGCCTGTTTACCTCAAGACTGTGTTACTTGACTCTGCCCAGGATCAGACAAAGGGGCTGGCTTCAATATCCAAACTGTTCATTGGATGTTGTTTTGTTTTCTAGGCCAATGAGACTGCCAGTTTTGGATGGTGCAAGTTCTGACCTACAGGAGGAGAGGACAGGAATTTCTTCTGACCAGAGGGTTTTAAAACCATTGTATGGGCTAAAACAGCATTCCAGCAGCCATCTTTGCCCAGTCTCTAAGCCAGGGTTCCTTCTCCATTTGCAATAGTCCCTTGAAATTGTTATCTAATGTCCAACAATTGTACACACCCTCAATGCTTTCCTTTAAGGAACACGATAGCACTATACATGAAAAAATGTTGCCTTTGACCCTAAATACTCTGGTAACAAGGTGGGATAGTTTGTGTGTCTATCCTACCACCCTTTTTAAAAGCAATTAATCTGTAATTGAAAATGGACCTTTTCTTTCCTTCCTTCCTTCCTTCCTTCCTTCCTTCCTTCCTTTCATTCTTTTTTAAAATTCATCCATTTGTTTTACATCTTGGCCTCAGCCCTCCCAGCCACACACACACACACACACACACACACACACACACACACACACACACACACACACCACATCCTCCTCTTCAGCTACCTCTCTCCCATTACCCGCTCTGACTCTCTGATCTCAGTCTCTTCCATCTCCATTCAGGAAGGAACAGGTCTCCTGTGAGTATCCAATAAAACACAACATATCAAGTTGCAGTAAGACTAAGCACCTCCCCATGTATTAATCCTAGGCAAAATGACTCAGTATGAAAAGTAGGGTCCCAAAGGCCATTCACAGAGTGAGAAACAGCCCCTGTTCCTAATGTTCGAAGTCCCATAAGAGGACCAAGTTACACAGGACTGTAACATATATAAATAGTGCCTAGGTCACTCTCCTGCAGGTTCCCTGGCTGTCAGTTCAGTTTCTATGAGTCCCTGGGAGCCCAGGTTAGTTGAATGTGTGAGCCTTCCAATAGAGTCCTTGACCACTCTGGCTCCTACAGTCCTTTCTTCTCCTCCTCCTCTGAAGGATTCCTGAACTCAACCTAATTTTTGGCTGTGGGTCTCTGCATCTGCCTCCATCAGGGATGGAATTGTCACAGGCCCCAATCTGGTCACAAGTGAAGACCAATCAGTCTACTTATCTTTTATTGTTAGGAGTGTAAGCCAGGCTTCTCCCTATAGACTCCTGGGAGATGCACTGTGCTAGGCTTCTGCCAGAACCCCAAAATGCCCCCATCATCTCCATCAGCACTCTCCCTCTCCATGCCCCCATAACCTGATTGTTCTTGTTCCCATCCCTGCCTGCCCTCAGCCTACTCACTAAATCTCTTCTGTTTCCCCTTCCCAGGGAGATCTGAGTGTCTCCCCATGAACACTGCTTGTTATCTAGAATCTGGGGCTACAGTTTGTAGCATAGTTATGCTTTATTTTACAGCGAATATGCACTCATGAGTGACTACATACCATGTTTGGCTTTATTGGTCTGGAATTCCTCACTCAGGATGATTTTTTCTAGTTCTATCCATTTTCCTTCAAATTTCCTGGTGTCCTTGTGAAGGGACCAGACCTTCACCCAACTCCCTGCTGTCAGACTTTGGATGTGCTTTACAGTAACAGTGGAGTACAGAACATAGCAACTGCCATGGGAGGACATATCTACACCATAGCAACCAATTGGCCAATCAACACTGTTCGGGTCACCCATGCACAAAAGTACACCAATCCTGAGAGTGTTTCAAAACCCTAAACATTCCCCTTGTTCTACCCAATAAATTCTCTGCCACTTGGCAACATCTAGTCCTTCTCACTACTATGGACGGATGAAGCCAGTTAATACAGTTAACTCATTAATAAACAACTCTTTGCTTTTCCATTGGGATCTCTTGGTAATTTGGGGCTTCAGAATTTGGCCACAACACTTGTTTTTAACAGCTGAGTAATACTTCATTGTATAAATTGCCACATTTTCTTTATCCATTTCTTGGTAAAGGGACATCTAGATTTTTTTCCAGGTATTGGATATTGTAAATAAAGTTGCTACAAACATAATTGAGTAAGTGTCGTTCTGGTATGATTGAGAATCCTTTGGATATGTGCCCAAGAGTAGTATACCAGGGTCTTGTGTAGGTTGATTCCCGGTTTTCTGAGGAACTGCCATACTGATTTCCACAGCAGCTGTACAAGTTTGCATTCCCACCAGCAATGGAGTAGTGTTCCCCTTGCTCCACATCCTCCCCAGCATGAACTGTCCTTTGTGTTTTTGACCTTAGCCATTCTGACAGGTGTGAGATATAATCACTGAGTTGTTTTGATTTGCATTTACCTGATGGCTAAGGATGTTGAACATCTCCTTTGCATTTCTTGACCATTTGAGATTATTCTGTTGATAATCTCTGTTTAGATAGGCACCCCATTTTTTAATTGGATTATTTGGTATTTTATTGTCTAGTTTCTTGAGTTTTTATATATTTTGGAGATCAGTCCTCTGTTGGATGTCAGGCTGTTGAAGATCTTTTCCCATTCTAGAGACTGCTGTTCTCTCCTATTGATGGCATCCTTTGCCTTACAGAAGCTTTTCAGATTCATGAGGTCCCATTTATTAAGTATCGATCTTAGTGTCTAAGTTATTGGTGCTATGTTCAAGAAGTTGTCTCCTGTGCCAACGTGTTTGAGATTATTTACCACTTTCTCTTCTATCAGGTTTAGTGTATCTGAATTTATGTTGAGGTCTTTAATCCAGTTTGAGATTTGTGCAGGGTGATAAATATTGTTCAGTTTGCATTGTTTTACATGCCGACATCCAGTTAATCTAGCACTATTTGTTGAAGATGTTTTCTTTTCTCCATTGTATAATTTTGGCTTCTTTATCAAAATTCAGGTGTTCATAGGTGTGTGGCATTATATCTGGGTCTTTGACTTGTTTCCAATGATCCATCTGTGTGATTTTATGTCAACAACATGCTGATTTCATTACCATAGTTCTGTAATACAACTTGGAATCAGGGATGATGATACCTCTGGACGTTCTTTTATTGTACAGGAATGTTTTCATCATCCTGAGGTTTTTGTTTTTCTATATCAAGTTGAGTATTGTCCTTTTAAGGTCTATAAAGAATTGTGTGGGAATTTTGATGGGAATTGTGTTGAATCTGCAAAATGTTTTTGGTAGGATGTCCATGTTCATCCTACCATCCATGAGCATGGAAGATCTTTTCATCTTCTGAATAAGTACCTCATGCTAACTAATTGCACCACTGGAGCTCCTATCTTTCTATCTTCTAATATCTTCTTCAATTTCTTTCTTCAAATACTTGAACTTCTTGTCATACAGGTCTTTTACATGCTCGGTTAGAGATACCTCTAGATATTTTATATTTTTGAGGCTATTGTAAAGTGTATTGATTCTCTGATTTCTTTCTCGTAGTGTTTATCTTTTGTGTAGAGGAGGGCTACTAATTTTTTTGAGGTAATCTTGTATCCAGCCACTTGACTAAAGGTGTTTATCAGGTATAGGAGTTCTCTGGTAGAATATTTGGGGTCACTTATGTGTACTATCATATTATCTGTGAATATTGACACTTTGATTTCTTCCTTTCCAATTTATATCCTCTTGATTTCCTTTAGTTGTCTTATTGCTCTAGCTAGAACTTTGGGTAATATATTGAATAAGTATGGATTTTTAAGTGTTAAGCCTTTATTGGAATCTTCTTTTTAGTCCTATCCCCTATAAAAAATATCTAAAAATAATTCCTATTTCCATCAGCTGTAGAAAGTGCCAAGACAGTGTAGCAGATTATACTCTTGAGCAAGAGAGATTTTGAGAGAGTGCGTGATATGAACAGAGAGACAGCAGGATGGCAGGGACTCTGAGGAAAGTTCAGACATACATGACAGAGAGCACAGACTTTTTTAGGTTTCAAAGAAGCAAGGAGGTTTGGTGAAGGGCAAAATCTCATTGGATCATGATTTTCAGTACAAATATAGATCATGAAAGTAGGGCCTCATGATCTTTCTGACCTTTTGGGTTTTAAGCAGGAGGTGTCAGAAAAGTTACCAAAGGGTAACTGGCTTGTGGCAGCCAAGCATTCATAGCAACACCACTTTTTGATTCTTTGGTGCCCATCTTCCTCTTTGACATAAATGGTGTTGCCAGTAACAGTTGTGTCTCATTCTAATAAAAAACCCTAATAAACCATTTAAAATGCCATATTCAGTAAGTTTTTTAAAAAGCTTTTAAAGAATGCCTATCCATTTGTAATATATCTTCATATATCTAAAAAATCTAACTAATATAACTTTAAGTTTTGACTATTATAGGTTGCTATTTATAATCTGATTTTAGTTGTATATTATATTTTAAATGAGCTGAATAAAAACAATATCTAAACAAGAATAACAATATACATATAACAAAATTAACCTTAAATTTGTAACAACAAACCAAAATCCATACCAATACAAAGTATTCATTTCTATATAAGAAGGCTGTATGCCAAGTGAATGATGAATGAGGGATAGTAGCTGCTGTAGGAAAGTGTCTGTCATTCTGGGGTCCACATGCAGAATCACCTTTGAGGATGCAGAGAGACAGAGCTACAGACAGGCATGACTTGAGTAGCAACTATTGTTGGATCTAGCACACTGGGTTTCTAGATATATTAGTAGGCAGAGCTCTGCTAACAGGATGCAGTGGGCCCAATGATTTGCCCATCCGAGTGGGATCTGTGACTTCTCTCTGCACACAGCTATGTTCAAGGGAACACATCAAGAGAGTGGTACTGGTTCCCCATCTGGTGAGATATCCCCTATAACTGAGGAATTTGTTGTCCACCTCAAAGGCCTTCATTACAGCTGATTCTTCTAGAAAAGAACATTTAGGCTAGTTTCTTTCATAACACACAATTCAGAAGTTAAAAGATGATGAAACTTGCCTGAATCCGGTTACAGCCAGTCTTCCTTACCTTTCCACCAACCCATCAGAGATTAGGTGAGTGATCCCCTGTTTTTACCCAACTCCTGTCCAAAGTGCCATTCACCCAGATCCCCCCAGGCGTGAAATAGACACGCCCAGGCAGGGAGGAGCTCCCTGAATCTGGGTACAGGGCACTCTTCCTTCTGTTCCCGGCAACTGATCCACCAGGACGTGAGTGATCCACCGCTCTTACCCAACTCCCTATCAAAGCCCCATCCACCCCGATCTCCCCGGGCCTGCTCCTGCTTGGAGTAGACCTGCCCAGGCAGTGAGGAACCCCCAGAGCCTGGAAACACCCCACTCTTACTTCCCCCACACACCTGATCCCTATGGAGGCCTAACTCCTTCAGAGTGAGGAGACTATGAGGAGAGGCAAGACCATTCAGAGCTTCGGACATTAAATTCCTGGCCCACACAAACTACTGCGCAACAAGAGGAGATAGAGAGACCCTACCTGCACTCACTGGAAAAAGATATGGGAAGAAGACAGAATAAGAACTCACTCAACAACAGAAAGACCAATATGATACCACCAGAATCCAGGGACTCCACTCCAGCAAGACCTGAAAAGCCCAACATAGTGCATGAAGAAGAGATGGACCTCAAAAATTATCTCAGCAAGATGATAGAGACCTTCAAAGAGGAAACAAGAAAATCCCTTAAAGAAATAGAAGAAAAAGCAAGCAAAAAATTACATGAAATGGAGGAAAAGACAAACCAAAAAATTCAAGAAATAAACAAATCTCTTAAAGAATCTAAAGAAACCCAAGATAAAACAACCAAACAAGTGAAGGAAGCTCTTGAAACAGTTCAAAGATGAAAGCTGAATTAGACACAATAAAGAAAACACAGAATGAGGCGATGCTGGAAATGGAAAGACTGGATAAACGATCAGGAACTAAAGACATGAGTGTAACTAATAGAATCCAAGAGACGGAAGAGATAATCTCAGCTATTGAAGACTCACTAGAGGATATACATTCATCAACCAAAGAAAGACCTCAAGTCCAACAAATCCCTAACACAAAATATCCAGGAAATATGGGACACCGTGAAAAAACCAAACCTAAGAATAACAGGTGTAGAAGAAGGTGAAGAAACACTGCTCAAATGTACAGAAAACATATTCAATAAAATCATAGAAAAGTTCTCGAACCTACAGAAAGATGTGCCTATGAAAGTACAAGAAGCTTACAGGACGCCAAACAGACTAGACAACAAAAAGAAGTCCCCCAGACACATAATAATCAAAACTCCAAATCTACAGAATAAAGAGAAAATATTAAGAGCTGCAAAGGAAAAAGGCCAAGTAACATATAAAGGCAAACCAATTAGAATCACACCAGACTTCTCAATGGAAACTCTGAAAGCCAGAAGGTCTTGGATAGATACCCTACAAGCACTAAGGGAGCATGGATGCCAACCCAGACTACTGTACCCAGCAAAACTTTCAATCATTATAGATGGAGAAAACAAGATATTACATGACAAAAACAGATTTAAACAATACATATCCACAAATCCAGCACTACAGAAGGTGCTGGAAGGAAAACTCCAACCCAAGGAACATAACTACATAACACAAAACAAACACAAGCAATAGATAATCTAATTTTGCCAAACACAAAAAGAAGCAGGAGGGCAAACTCCACACACAATGACTCCACCAACAATAAATCCAAAACAAACAAGAACCAACAAACAATGGACATTAATATCCCTAAATGTCAATGGTCTTAATTTACCCATAAAAAGATATAGGCTAACAGAATGGATACGAAGACAGAATCCATCCTTCTGCTGTTTACAAGAAACACACCTCAACTTCAAAGACAAGCGATACCTCAGAGTAAAAGGATGGGAAAAGATTTTCCAATCTAAGGGCCCAAGAAACAAGCCGATGTCGCAATCCTAATATCTAACAAATTGGACTTTAAACTAAAATCAATCAAAAGAGATGAAGAAGGGCATTTCATACTCATCACAGGAAAAGTCCATCAAGATGAAATCTCAATCCTGATCATCTTTGCTCCAAATATGAAGGCACCCACATTTGTGAAAGAAACATTACTAAAGCTCAAACTACACATAAAACCACACACACTTATAGTAGGAGACTTCAAAACCCCCCTTACGACACTAGACAGGACCACCAGACAGAAACTCAACAAAGAAACAAAGGATCTGAAAGAAGTTATGACCCAACTGGGGTTAACGGATATCTATAGAGCATTCCATCCAAACTCAAAAGAATATACCTTCTTCTCAGCACCACATGGCACCTTCTCTAAAATTGACCACATAGCAGGCAACAAAGCAAACCTCCATAGTTACAAAAGAATTGAAATAACCCCTGTATCTTATCAGACCACCATGCATTAAAGCGAGAATTCAGAAACAATACAAATGGCAGAAAACCTACAAACTTTTGGAAAATGAATAACACCCAATTGCACCATTCCTGGGTTGAGGAAGAAATAAAAAAACAAATTAAAGACTTCCTAGAATCTAATGAGAATGCAGACACAACATACCCAAACTTATGGGACACTCTGAAAGCAGTGCTAAGAGGGAAGTTCATAGCACTAAGTGCCCACATGAAGAAACTGGAGAAAAGTCACATTAGAGAACTGACAGAACAACTGAAAGCACTAGAGCAAAAAGAAGCAAACTCACCAAGGAGGAGTAGACGCCAGGAAATAATCAACCTGAGAGCTGAAATCAATAAAGTAGAAACTAGGAAAACATTACAAAGAATCAATGAAATAAAGAGTTGGTTCTTTGAGAAGATCAACAAGATAGACAAACCTCTAGCCAAACTAACCAAAAGGCAGAGAGAGAACAAGCTAATTAACAAAATCAGAAATGAAAAGGGGGATATAACGGACACTGTGGAAATTCAGAGAATCTTTAGGTCATACTTTGAAAACTTGTACTCCACAAAATTCGAAAATCTAATGGAAATGGACAGTTTCCTGGATAAATATCACTTACCAAAATTAAACCAAGATCAGATATACAGATTAAATCGACCCATAACCCCTAATGAAATAGAAGCAGTCATCAAAAGCCTCCCAACCAAAAAAAGCCAGATTGCTTCACTGCAGAATTCTACCAGAAATTCAAACAAGAGCTGATACCAGTACTCCTCAAACTGTTCCGCACAATAGAAGCTGATGGGATATTGCTAAACTCTTTCTACGAGGCTACAATCACTTTGATACCCAAGCTAAACAAAGATAAGACTAAGAAAGAGAACTATAGACCGATATCCCTCATGAACATCGATGCCAAAATACTCAATAAAATATTGGCAAACCGAATCCAAGAACATATCAGAAAAATCATCCACCACAATCAAGTAGGCTTCATCTCAGGGATGCAAGGATGGTTCAACATACGAAAAACCATCAATGTAATCCACCATATAAACAAACTGAAAAAGAAAAACCACATGATCTCTCACTAGATGCTGAAAAAGCCTTTGACAAAATCCAACATCCCTTCATGATAAAGATCTTGGAGAGAACAGGAATAACAGGAATATATCTAAACATGATAAATGCAATATACACCAAACCAATAGCCAACATCAAAATAAATGGAGAGAAACTCGAAGCGTTTCCTCTAAAATCAGGAACAAGACAAGGCTGTCCACTCTCTCCATACCTCTTCAATATTATACTTGAAGTTCTAGCTAGAGCAATAAGACAAGAACAGGGGATCAAAGTGATACAAATTGGAAAGGAAGAAGTCAAACTTTCACTATTTGCAGATGATATGATAGTCTACATAAGTGACCCCAAAAACTCTACCAGGAAACTCCTCCAGCTGATAAACATCTTCAGCAAGGTAGCAGGATACAAAATTAACTCAAAAAAATCTGTAGCCCTACTGTAAACAGATGATAATCTCAATGAGAAAGAAATCATGGAAACATCACCTTTCACAAAATCCACAAGCAACATAAAATATCTTGGGGTAACACTAACCAGAAAAGTGAAAGACCTGTACAATAAGAACTTTGAGACTTTAAAGAAAGAAATTAAAGAAGATACCAGAAAATGGAAAGATCTCCCATGCTCTTGGATAGGTAGAATCCACAAAGTAAAAATGGCAATCTTGCCAAAAGCAATCTACAGATTCAACGCAATCCCCATCAAAATCCCAACACAGTTCTTCACAGACCATGAAAGAACAATACTCAACTTTATACGGAAAAATAAAAAACCCAGGATAGCCAAAACAACTCTTTACAATAAAAGATCTTCTGGAGGCATCACCATCCCTGACATCAAGCTCTACTATAGAGCCATAGTTCTGAAAACAGCTTGGTATTGGCACAAGAATAAACAGATAGACCAATGGAATTGAATTGAAGACCCAGATATTAACCCACACACCTACGAACACCTTATTTTTGACAAAGATGCTAAATCTATACAATGGAAAAAAGATAGCATCTTCAACAAATGGTGCTGGCACAATTGGATTCGGACATGCAGAAGATTGCAGATTGATCCATACCTGTCACCATGCACGAAACTTAAGTGCAAATGGATCAAAGATCTCAGCATAAATCCAGCCACACTGAATCTTCTAGAAGAGAAAGTTGGGAATAACCCTTGAACAAATTGTCACAGGAGAACGATTCCTAAACATCATGCCAGAAGCACAGACACTGAGGTCTGCAATCAATAAATGGGACCTCCTGAAACTGAGAAGCTTCTGTAAGGCAAAGGACACAGTCAGTAAGACAAAACGACCACCCACAGAATGGGAAAAGATCTTCACCAGCCCCACATCTGACAGAGGACTGATTTCCAAAATATACAAGGAGCTCAAGAAGCTAGCCACCAAAACACCATACAATGAAATTAAAAAGTGGGGTGCAGAACTAAACAGAGATTTTTCAACAGAGGAATCTGAAATGGCTGAAAGACACTTAAGAAAGTGCTCAAAATCCTTGGCCATCAGAGAAATGCAACTCAAAACAACTCTGAAGTACCACCTCACACCTGTCAGAATGGCTAAAATCAAAAACACCAATGCCAATCTATGCTGGAGTGGATGCAGAGAAGAAGGAACACTCCTCCATTGCTGGTGGGAGTGTGAACTTGTAAGACCATTCTGGAAATCAGTATGGCAGTTGCTCAGAAAAATGGGAATCAATCTACCTCAAGATCCAGCCATTCCTCTCTTGGGTATATACCCAAATAGTGCATGTTCATACAACAAGGACATATGTTCAACCATGTTCATAGCAGCATTGTTTGTAATAGCCAGAACCTGGAAGCAACCTAGATGCCCCTCAACTGAAGAATGGAAAGAGAAAATGTGGTACATTTATACAATGGAGTACTACTCAGCAGAAAAAAGCAATGGAATCTTGAAATTCGCAGGCAAATGGATGGAACTAGAAGAAACCATCCTGAGTGAGGTAACCCAATCACAAAAAGACAAACATGGTATGTACTCACTCATATATGATTTTTAGACATAGAGCAAACGTTTACTAGCCTATAATCCTCTTCACCAAAGAAACTAGAAATCATGAAGGACTCTAAGTGATAGACCCCAAGAATGGGAAGTGGCATGAACTCCCGAGCTAATTGAGAGCATGAGGGTAGGGGAGAGGGTGCTGCCACAATAAGAGCACAAGAAGAAGAGGAGAGGAGAAGAAACGGAGAAGCAGAGATATTGAGTTGGGGGAAGAATAGAGGAGAGAAAGCAGGATGAGAGATACCATATCAGAGGGAGCCACTATAGGTCCGAGAAGAGATCTGGAACTAGGGAGATCTCCAGAAACCTACAAGGATGACACGATCTGACAGTCCGGGCAGTGGAGGAGAGGATGGCCTAGAAGCCCTTCCCCTAGAATGAGATTGATGACTACTCTCTATGCTATCCTAGAGTCCTCATCCAGTGGCTGATGGAAGCAGAGACAGACATCCACAGAAATACACTGAGCTGAAATCTGGAACCTAGTTGAAGAGAGGGAGGAATGAAGAACGAAGGGGTCTGTACCAGGTTGGAGAAACCCACAGAAACAGTTGGCCTGAAAAAGGGAAAGCATATTGACCCCAGAAGCTCTTTGGGAGGCCAGTATGGGACTGATCCAGCCCCCTGATCATGGATGCCAATGGGGAGGCCCCTGCACTCCGGGGAGCCTCCAGTGGTGGACTGGCGTTTTGCCCTGGTGTGTGGAGGGGACTTTGAGAGCCCATCCCACTTGAAGGGATACACTCTGTCTCTGGACACATTGGGAGGGGCCTAGGCCCAGCACAGGAAGATTTGGTGGACTTTGTGGAGCCCCTGTTGGGGGCCCTACCCTGCCTGGGGAGTGGTGGGTGAATGGGGTGGGGGGTAGGTTGGAGGTGGGGGAGAAGGAATGGGGATGAGGGGAGGGAGAGGGAGAGGGTACTTACATGTGAAACAAGCCTGTTCCCTAACTTGAATTAATAATAATAATAATAATAATAATAATAATAATAATGTAAAAAAAAGATGATGAAACTTTTGGATGGATATATAGGGAACAAAGAAAACCAAAAACCACAACTCAGTGGGTGAGTTTGCTCTAATAGGGAATACAGAAACTCCAGTCTCCCAGGCAACTTCTTGACCATTGCCTTTCAGAGTAGAGTGTTCAGACAACAGAGTGACAAACAAGAACAAGAAGAGGGAGCTAAGATAACTCACACTAATTTAAAATTTCTTTCTAGGGGTCCACACTCTGCCCTCTCTCGTGTAGTGGGCACTCGAGCCTCGAGTAAGTCTGGGCACTGCTCTGCCCCCCAAACACCCCCATCAACCCCCACTAGCTTCTGCCTGATATCCCCCCACCAGGACAAGAGTGGACCAGCCCAGACCAGAAGGCCCACCCTGAGTCTAGATACAATTCACCCCTGTCTACTCTCTGCCCTCTGTCCTGCAGTGGGCACCCACGCCTCAGGTAAGTCTGGGCGCTGCTCTCTCCCCCAACCTCCCCCATCAACCCATGCTTGGTTTTTCCTGAGCCCAACTGGGCAAGAGTGGACCTTCCCAAACCAGGAAGGCCCACCCTGAGTCCTGACACACCCCACCCTTGTCCACACACCACCCTCTGCCATCCAGCTGCCACCAGAGGCTGAGCCCTCCACCAGGCACCAGAGAGAGGAGAGACCCCACCTGCCCTTACTGGAAGAAGAAATGGGAAGAAGACAGAATAAAAACACACTCCACAACAAAAAAACCAATATGACACCACCAGAATCTAGGGACTCCACACCAGTAAGATTGAAAAACCCAAACCAGAGGATGAAAAAGAGATGGACCTCAAAAATTATCTTAGGAAGATGATAGAGTCCTTTAAAGAGGAAACGAAAAATCCCATAAAGAAATAGAAGAAAAAACAAGCAAAAATTACATGAAATGCAGGAAAAAACAAACGAAAAAAATTCAAGAAATAAACAAATCTCTTAAAGAATCTAAAGAAAGCCAAGAAAAAACAAGCAAGCAAGTAAAGGAAACACTCGAAAGAGTTCAATGCATGAAAGTGGAAATAGACACAATAAAGAAAACACAGAAGGAGGAGATGCTGGAAATAGAAAGGCTGGATAAACAAATAGGAAGTAAAGCTGTGAGAATAACCAATAGAATTAAAGAGATGGAAGAGAGACTTGTAGTTGTTGAAGACTCGCTAGAGGATATACAGTCATTGACCAAAGAAAATCTCAAGTCCAACAAATCCCTAACACAGAATATCCAGGAAATATGGGACACCTTGAAAAGGTCAAACCTAAGAATAATAGGTATAGAAGAAGGTGAAGAAATACAGCTCAAAAGTACAGAAAACATATTCAACAAAATCATAGAAGAAAACCTCCCCAACCTACAGAAGGATATGCCTATGAAAGTACAAGAAGCTTACAGAACACCAAACAGACTGGACCACAAAAAGAAGTCCCCTCGATACATAACAATCAAAACACCAAACATACAGAATAAAGAGAAAATATTAAGAGCAGCAAAGGACACATAACATATGAAGGCAGACCTATTAGAATCACACCTGAATTCTCAATGGAAACTTTGAAAGCCAGAAGGTCCTGGATATAAATGCTACAAACACTAAGGGAACATGGATGTCTACCCAGACTACTGTACCCAGCAAAACTTTCAATCACTATAGATGAAGAAAACAAAATATTCCATGACAAAACCAGACTTAAACAATACATATCCACAAATCCAGCACTACAGAAAGTTCTGAAAGGAAAACTCCAACTCAACGAAGGTAACTACATTCACAAAACATAGGCAATAGATAACCCAATTTTACCAAACACAAAAAGAAACAGGAGGATGAAATGCACACACAATGACACCACCAACAATAAATCCAAAACAAACAAGAACCAAGAATCAATAGACATTTATGTACCTCAAGGTCAACGGTCTTAACCTTCCCATAAAAAGATACAAGGTAACAGAATGGATACGAAGACAGAATCTATCCTTCTGCTATATACAAGAAACACGCCTCAACTTCAAACACAGCATTACCTCAGAGTAAAGGGTTGGGAAAATATTTTCCAATCAAATGGGCCCAAGAAACAAGCTAGTGTAGCAATCCTAATATCTAACAAATTAGACTTCAAACTAAAATCAATCAAAAGAAATTAAGAAGGGCATTTCATATTCATCACAGGAAAAGTCCATCAAGATGAAGTCTCAATCCTGAAGATCTATGCCCCAAATATGAAGGCACCCACATTTGTAAAAGAAACATTACTAAAGCTCAAGCCACAAATAAAACCATACACACAATTATATTAGGAGACTGAAACACCCAACTTTCACCACTAGACAGGACCACCAGACAGAAACTCAACAAAGAAACAAAGGATCTAACAGAAGTTATGATCCGACTAGGTTTAACAGATATCTATAGAGCATTCCATCCAAACACAAAAGAATATACCTTCTTCTCAGCACCACATGGCACCTTCTCTAAATTGAGGACATAGTTGGTAAAAAATCAAACCTCCACAGATACAAAAGAATTGAAACAACACCCTATATCTTATCAGATCCAAATGCTTTAAAGATAGAATTGAACAGCAATACAAATTGCAGAAAACCTACAAACTCATGGAAATTGAATAACACCCAATTGCACCATTCCTGGGTTGAGGAAGAAATAAAAACAAAATTAAAGACTTCCTAGAATTTAATGAGAATGTAGACACAACCTAGCCACTTATGGGACACTCTGAAAGCAGTGCTAAGAGCAAAGTTCATAGCACTAAGAGCCCACATGAAGAAACTGGAGAAAAGTCACACTAGAGAATTGACGGAACAAGCTTTAGAGGAAAAAGAAGCAAACTCCCCATGGAGAAGTAGATTCCAGGAAATAATCAAACTGAGGGCTGAAATCAATAAAGTAGACTAGGAAAACATTACTAAGAATCAATAAAACAGAGTTGGTTCTTTGAGAAGATCAACAAGATAGACAAACCTCTATCCAAACTAACCAAAAGGCAGAGAGAGAGAGAGAGCATGCAAATTAACAAAATCAGAAAAAAAGTGGATATAACTATGGACACTGAGGAAATCCAGAGAATCTTCAGGTCATACTTTGAAAACCTGTACTCCACAAAATTCAAAAATAAAAGGAAATGGACAGTTTTCTGGATAGATATCACATACCAAAATTAAACCAAGAACAGAGAAGCAGTTTAAATCGACCTATAGAATCTAATGAAATAGAAACAGTCATCAAAAGCCTTCCAACCAAACAAAACCCAGGGCCAGATGGCCTCACTGCAGAATTCTTATAGAAATTCAAACAAGAGCTAATACCAGTACTCCTCAAATTGTTCCACAGAATAGAAGAAGAAGGGACATTTCCAAACTCTTTTTTTGAGGCTACAATCACATTGATACCCAAGCCCACACAAAGATACAAGTTGAAAAGAGAACTACAGACCAATATCCCTCATGAACATTGATGGAAAAATACTCAACAAAATATTGGTGAATCGAATCCAAGATCACATGAGAAAAATCATCCACTATGATCAAGTAGGCTTCATCCCAGGGATGTAAGGATGGTTCAACTTATGAAAATTTATCAATGTAATCCATATAAACAAACTGAAAAAGAAAAACCACATGATCATCTCACTAAATGCTGAAAAAGCCTTTGACAAAATCCAACATCCCTTCATGATAAAGATTTTGGAGAGAACAGGAATATTTCTAAACATGATAAAAGCAATACACACCAGACCAACAGCCAACATTAAACTAAATGGAGAGAAACTCAAAGCGTTTCCTCTAAAATCAGGAACAAGACAAGGCTGTCCACTCTCTCCACATCTCTTCGATATTGTACTTGAAGTTCTAGCTAGAGCAATAAGACAAGAAAGGGTGATCAAAGGGATACAAATTGGAAAGGAAGAAGTCAAACTTTCACTATTTGCAGATGATATGATAGTGTACATAAGTGACCACAAAACTCTACCAGGGAGCTCCTACAGCAGATAAACATCTTCAGCAAGGTAGCAGGATACAAAATTAACTCAAAAAAATCTGTAGCCCTACTGTATACAGATGATAATCTCAATGAGAAAGAAATCATGGAAACATCACCCTTCACAATATCCACAAGCCATATAAAATATATTGGGGTAACACTAGCCAAAAAGGTGAAAGACCTATACAGTTAGAACTTCCAGTCTTTAGAGAAAGAAATTAAAGGAGATACCAGAAAATGGAAAGATCTCCCATGCTCTTGGATAGGTAGAATCCACAAAGTAAAAATGGCAATCTTGCCAAAAGCAATCTACAGATTCAACGCAATCCCCATCAAAATCCCAACACAGTTCTTCACAGACCATGAAAGAACAATACTCAACTTTAAAGGGAAAAATAAAAAACCCAGGATAGCCAAAACAACTCTGTACAATAAAGGATCTTCTGGAGGCATCACTATCCCTGATTTCAAGCTCTATTATAGAGCCATAGTTCTGAAAACAACTAGGTATTGGCAGAAAAATAGACAGACCAATGGAATGGAATTGAAAACCCTGATATTAACCCACACACCTACAAACACCTTATTTTTGACAAAGATGCTAAATCTATACAATGGAAAAAAGATAGCATCTTCAACAAATGGTGCTGGCACAATTGGATTCGGACATGCAGAAGATTGCAGATTGATCCATACCTGTCACCATGCACGAAACTTAAGTGCAAATGGATCAAAGATCTCAGCATAAATCCAGCCACACTGAATCTTCTAGAAGAGAAAGTGGGAATAACCCTTGAACAAATTGTCACAGGAGAACGATTCCTAAACATCATGCCAGAAGCACAGACACTGAGGTCTGCAATCAATAAATGGGACCTCCTGAAACTGAGAAGCTTCTGTAAGGCAAAGGACACAGTCAGTAAGACAAAACGACCACCCACAGAATGGGAAAAGATCTTCACCAGCCCCACATCTGACAGAGGGCTGATTTCCAAAATATACAAGGAACTCAAGAAGCTAGCCACCAAAACACCATACAATGAAATTAAAAAGTGGGGTGCAGAACTAAACAGAAATTTTTCAACAGAGGAATCTGAAATGGCTGAAAGATACTTAAGAAAGTGCTCAAAATCCTTGGCCATCAGAGAAATGCAACTCAAAACAACTCAGAGATACTACCTCACACCTGTCAGAATGGCTAAAATCAAAAACACCAATGACAATCTATGCTGGAGAGGATATAGAGAAAGGGAACACTCCTCTATTGCTGGTGGGAGTGTGAACTTGTAGGACCACTATGAAAATCAGTATGGCAGTTGCTCAGAAAAATGGGAATCAATCTACCTCAAGATCCAGCCATTCCTCTCTTGGGTATATACCCAAATAATGCATGTTCATACAACAAGGACATATGTTCAACCATGTTCATTGCAGTGTTGTTTGGAATAGCCAGAACCTGGGATCAACCTAGATGCCCCTAAACTGAAGAATGGATAGAGAAAATGTGGTACATTTATACAGTGGAGTACTACTCAGCAGAAAAAAAGCAATGGAATATTGAAATTGGTAGGCAAATGGATGGATCTAGAAGAAACCATCCTGAGTGAGCTAACCCAGTCAATAAAAGACAAACATGGTATTTACAGCCTACAATCCTCTTCACCAAAGAAACTAGGAAACAAAAAAGACTCTAATGGAAAAATGCATAGACCCCAGGAATGGGAAGTGGCATGACCTCCTGAGCTAATTGGGAGCATGAGGGTAGGGGAAAGGGAGGTGCCATAATGAGAGGAGGAGAAGAGGAGGGGAGAGGAAGAAATGGAGGAGCAGAAATATTTAGTTAGGGGAACAGTAGAGGAGAGCAGGATGAGAGATCCCATATTACCGGGAGCCATTATCGATCCAAGGAGAGATCTGGCACTAGGGAGATTTCCAGAGACCTACAAGGATGACACGACTTGACAATCCAGACAATGGTGGAGAGGATAACCTAAATGCCCTGCCTCTATAATGAGACTGGTGACTACTTTTTATGCCATCTGTAATGCAATCTGACATCCTCTTCTGGTCTACTGGCACAGATGCAGACAAAACACTGTCTGCATTTTTTCTTAAAAAAAAGAAGGCTTTTTATGATGTTACAGTAAGGAATGACCAGCAACAGCCAGAAATAACCCAGAGATGTTGCTCTATCCAGCTCCAGGGACTGCATAACTTATGTCAAGGTTGTGAGCAAATCCCCAACAAGATTGGCCTTAAAGGGCCTAACCCAAATCTCACAATCTCAGAGGTCAAGGAGGTACTGAAGATGGGGAGCTGGGGACTTTGGAAGATAGGTCTGAAGCACTTGGGTACATGACTTTGGCAGGCCCCTCCTGTATGCAGTCACCCAAATTCTCTTGCTGTTTCCCACATCCCTGGTCTTTTATGGCCTTCCCAAACTGCACCTCCTGCTAGAGCCCAAGCATTCTGACACGTTAGAAGATATGAGACCATATCAAACCTGAGGAGGACACTTTGACTTTAATAACCTAGTAACTAGGTAACATAGTAATCAGGTAACATGTGCCATAGTAACAAGAGGGACAGGCTGGAACTCTGTGCTGATATTTTTAGGGACACAGGTGTGGACTAGTTACTGAATAAACATATGGTCTACCCCAATGCCCTTTGCACTCTAAGAATTCTGACTCCTACAGACCTCATCTCTACAATCAAGGTATTCAATCCCTTTATTTAAAACTTATATGGGTGCGCTTCTAAATGATGGTAGCCTCCCTGACACTGGGATGCTCTAAAGAAATGGACTGTAGCTCATGATACACATGGCTTGGTTTTGGCTGCTTGTGCAGGTTGTTGTGGTGTGGCATAGCAAGTGTAGAAGATAGCTACCAGGAGAGAGGTGAATTTAAGTGCTTCTGAGACTGTAGGAGATGACAGCACAGTAGTTGTGATAAACATTCCCATGACGATGAAGAATCTTGTTTCTTACAGCTTGTCCACATTAACAAAACCTTTCAAGCCAAAAAGTTAAATTTATAAATGTCAAAGAATCATGCTGAAGGATAGAAATAGGGAGCCAGTAAAAAGAAGATGAATGGAAAGCACTAATTAAACCAAGAATCAATTAAACCAGCAAGCAAACAATCTACTTGGATGTCAAAGCAGATGAACAGTGTGTTTTTGAGAGAAGAGTACTATCAAAGTTAATGTGAACCAATGTCTGAATCTGAAAACTCTGAGACAAGCTGTCCAAGGAACAGCTTGTCTGCAGAGTGAGAAGTCCCAGCCACAGAGAGTGCATCATGTGGGCAGAGTCTGCAACTCCTCCTAATGGCTCCCTTGATATCATGGGAGGAAATGAACCAGTCTCAGCTATTCACACCCAGAAATAAACCCAAAAATTCTTCATTTTTTGTGTCCGAGAACTGCATTAGTGTTCTCACTGCCATGACCAATTCCCTGAGAAGCAGCAGCATGTGGATGCTATACAGGATTTGCTTTGGTTCAGGATCTAGTAAAAACATGGAAACCCTTGTCTGGGAACTTGGGAAATGGGTCTGAAGCACCTGCTTTCATGGCTTTGGCATGACCTGTTGTCTCCCACGAACCTTTGGGTTTCAGTCATGGAGTTTACAAGCCCCTGCTTGAGGCCAAGCACTCAGAGACTTGAGAGGATGTGAAACCTCTCCTACTCAAACCCCGAGGAGGACATTTAGATTTCAACAGCAGCAGTAACAACAAGAATGGACTCAGTCAACTTTGGGCAGCCTGGTTTAGAGACAAGGTTATGGACTAGGTAGAGAGTGAACACATGGGCTTCTTCAAGGTCCTTGTCACTCAGACTCTCAAATTCTCTAATGACTCCAACTACTGCAGACCTCTTCATCTCTATAGTCACAATACAATTCTGTTACTTACACTCATATTTATGGACACCAAAAGAATGACTCCCTGTCTGTGACACTGTGATACCATGAGAAAACTCTTGTCACCCAAGATTCCCCAGAGCTGTTAAATTTCAAGAGTGGTACAAGGGTACAGGATAAGACTCTTAACTTGATAGGGGAATGTATAACCCCAGGGAAAGGCTGAGTGAGGTAACAAAGTGGGTATTCTCCAAATACCCATGGAGAATCAAATTCCTAACCTTTCCAGATAGTACAGACTAACAAAAATCAAAGTAAGAAACAAACCAATGTAAAAAATATCAAAGATAAATGCATAGGGAATAATAGAAAATGGTTGATAACAAAATAAAGTGAAGCACATGCACACACTAAATCTAAAACAAACAGTAAGTCAACATTAAGGCTCAAACCCAACCCACTGGTCAGCACACTTACAATGTTCAAGTCAGTAGTGGTCACAGATGTTCAGTGTCTAAGACAGACAATAAAAAATAAAGCTGTCAATGAACAAAGTGTTGAGTGAAGTCCTCTGCAGCCAACCAACAGCTACACTGCAAAGAAAGGACAAGATCCAGGCCCAACTGCTGCCTTATATGGATGGGCCACTCTCATTGCTCACAATGGCTCCTTGTGAGGTCACTGAGCCATAGACTAATCACAGTTTGGCAGAAGCCATCATAGGTTTTGGAGTTCTTTGCACATGGCTCCTCTCAAATTTATGCCAAGACTAAACTTCAGAGAGTCAGAGGTTATTTTGGCTCAGGCTTTCAGAAGATCAGACACACACCCCCAGGATGCCCTACATGACACTTGTCTTTCTTTCATGACGTATGTCTTGTCTCACAACTCAATAATTTGTATCTTCTTTCTGGGTAATAGTTATGTCAGACTTTTCATTTATAAAAGTCACCGGACCTTTGTTTCTTTGTTTTTACTTTCAACCTATAATTGACCACTCTGTTCTTTTTTATGCTTTAGGGTTTGGGTTGGCACTTATTTTTTAACCTCTGACCTCAAGATTATCATTAGGAGACTGAGGTAGATATGATATTTATGATGTAGAAATTGAGAGTCATAAACTCATCTCCTAGAACTGCCTCTGTCTTTTTTACTTCTAGCATCTTGTGGTGGTCCCATCCCCCACCTGTCTAGGTGATGAACATGGAGGAAGAATTTCCACAAATGAATCTCTGTGATGGAGATTTACTGGAAACATCGAGAGAAACTGGTTCCAGGCTATCCAGCTCCACCATTGTAAATAGTATGTGCTCCTTAGGCCCCATGAATGAAGAAACCCTGGAATTCAAAGGAACAACTAGGCTCAATGATGCCCTAGCAAAAAGCAATATGTTCAACAGTAGAAAAAGCAATACAGATATCCTTGTTGAAGTATGGCAGGTTCCAAAGAACCATTCTGAAGATCCTCTCACCCTCCCTCCTACCCTAAGGAGGGCAGGGAGTGAACCCGCCTTGTCCACATTCATGACATCTGAAGACAACAAAGGGCAAGAGTGGAATGAAGTGAAGAAAAGCAAGAGGTCCTCTAGGTCCAGCTCTCCAGATTTATACAAGCTGCTGAATAAAACCCTGGAACTCAAAGGAACAAATAGGTTCAATAATGCCCTAGCAAAAACCAATATGTTCAACGGGAGAAAAATTGATATTAACATCCATGATGAAGTATGGCAGGTTCCAAAGAGCCATTCTGCAGGTCCTCCAAACCTCCCTCCCACCCTAAGATGGGCAGTGAGTGAACCCACCTTGGCCACATTCATGGCATCTGAAGACAACAAAAAAGCAAGAATTGAATGAAGTGAAGAAAAGCAAGGGGTCTTCTAGGTGCAGCTGTCCAGATTTATATAAGCTGCTGGATAACAGCTGGCCTTGGAATGCTGTCCCACTGTTTTCTCCTGTGCATGCCTATAACAACAATAAAAAAATCGGTGGACACAGAGTTTACTACCTCATCTGGTGATAGTGACACATCTGAGGACCACCTCTCCTGTCTGGAGGACAACACTTCTTATATCTCATCTCCCCATGTGCCGAGGAGATTGAGAAAGAGGAGACGGGCAGCACCATCAGCCTCAGTCTCTCATCACTTGATGGGCTGCGGGTCCTGGAAGACACTGGCAACAAAGGGATGCCAGAAACACAGCATGATTCTGAGGTCATAACTAGCATCAACACATCCAGAGACTTGAAGGAAATTGATCTGCAGTGCAGTGAGAGAACACATGACTCTATCAACATCCTGGACTCTCCTCAGAATGAGAACCCTGAACATGAAAATGTTGATGAAATAACAGGTGAAGAGTCATCACCCATCTCTAGCAAGGAGCAGCCCCAGGAGGAAGCTACAGGCTCCAAGAAGAAGCACAGAAGGTGCTGGAAAGGGGTAAGGAGTTAAACTAGTCACTTGATTTCCTGTTTATGCTGTTGCCTCCTCACCCCAGAGAGAGAAGACACAGTACCCAGGGAAGGGACTGCAAGGCATGGGAATTGATTTCCCAGGGAAAGCGAGTAGGTATGCCCAGTGACTTTCACTTGTGTATTTCATCTTTGAATGTAAGGCCTTTTGTCATTGATATTCTGCACCCATGAATAGGACATTAATCCAAAGATGTCTATGACCCTAGAAGAAGCTTTTCTACTGTACCTATCTGGTACATATATACCCCGGCATACAACTTGGTGTTCCACATGACTTGAATTCTTCACCATTCCTCCCCTCATCTTGATGATTATCATAGACCAGACGTTAAGAAGCACATACATCCTGTAAGCCCAGGTGGTGAGGAGGCCCAGCTGGTGAGAGGCCAAAAGGAGGACAGGGTCATGTGATACCTGTGAAGAGAGAAGAAAGTAAGAGAGTGAGGAGGCAAGGACATGAAGCTAGGTGAAGAGGGAGGAGAATTTCCCCATAGGAAGTTCCAGTTCCAGTCAGGCAGCTGAGATTAAGGGGGAGTCTGTAGGGCAGAGACCGGGACCTTGGAAGGGCAGGGGTAGAAGCAATTTCTCTGTTGAAGAGAGTTGGGGGTGTAGAACATGAGGTCCCAGGAGCAGAAGAGCATGCCATCCCAGGGAGGTCAAGCCAAACCCTTCTGAGGACATCTCTCTTTCTGCTCTAACCAATCTTGGACTGATCAGGTAACTAACATCTGTGTCGTTTTCTTCACAGCCTCCGTCAGCCAGGCACCCATGTTGCTTGTTCCATGTCCCAGAAGTCCAGAAACTAGTATAATAATTTTATCCCAGGGAGTGATTCTTTGCCTTCAATTGACTAAAATGCCAGGATTTTCATGTCTACTATGAAAAGGTAAGTAGGGCCTGAGAGGGCTGTGAAGCATCACTCCAGACAAGACCAGCATCCATGGAATACTTTGTGCCTAGTGTCCAATTTCAGGGTCTAGACTAGGAGCAAACATTCATTGTCAGGGAGATACAAGATGTCAGCCAGTTATGTAGTGTGCATTCTTGCTGAGTGAGGTGTCTGCAAGTCCTCATGGTCACCATGAATGCTGTGAAGAGATCTCTGAGTCAGCAGGGACTGCCCAGGTGACAGGGGATCCAGAGTCTTATCTGAGGGGATCATTTAGATCAATCTTCCTAATGCTGTGACCCTTTAATACTGTTCCTCATGTGTGGGGACCTCCAACTATACAATTATTTTGTTGCTACTTCATGAGTATTTTTGCAACTATTGTTTAATATTTTTTAATATGAGTCTCTTATTAATTAAATTTAATTATTTAATTAAATAATTATTAATTATTATTAATTAAAATTAATTAAATTAACTATATTTAATTTAAATATCTGTGTTTCCTGCTTTATGTGCCTCTATGACAGGATCATTTGACCCCCAAAGATGTTGAGCCCCCCATGTTGAGAACAACTGATTTAGATGAAGCAGTTTGAGTTTCCCGAGTGTCCCTTTGAGTGGAAGATGAGTTTCTGAAGCCTGATATTCACGTAGTTCACCAATGAATTTGGGCTTTCTTTTCTCTGCTGAGAATGCTGGCATTGGTCTTTGGAAGTATGGGCAACGTGTTTGTTAGCAAATTGCAATCCACCTCCATGGCCACAGCTGAGGACAGCTTGCCTACACAAGTCTCTGGGGCAGCCTACACTGCTCAGCCCTACTGGCATGATGGTGACGTGGGAAGGCATATCTTGGTAAGGAGGGATTGACACTTGTGTCTCTGTTTCCTAAAACTTTTCACAGATGACCAAGCATGTGTGAGATAAGAACTTGGTACAGATAGATACAAAATACTTCCTTTTCTGTCATTCACTTACTGAATTCACCCACTCCTGCTCTGTTTCTAGTCAATTGCCATGAGAAAGCGCTGTGATCAAGGCAACTTAGAAGAGAAAGCATGATCCTTAGGGGTCCACAATTGCAGATGGTGACAGGACATGACTGTCATCTTGGAATCTAGCAATAGGCAGGCTGGCATGGCATTGGACCTGGATCTGATAGATTATCTCTGATTCTCAAGCATGACACACACACAGAGATGACTTCCAATGGGTTTGACTTGTGCATCTTTAATGCTCTGGGAGCCTCTACTGACACCTCCTCCAACAAGATCATACTTCCTCTTCCTTCCCAAACAGTATCACCTACTGGGGATAAGTATCTAAACATGTTCACTATGGGGGCCATTCTTATTCAAGCTAACACCAAATATTAACCAGGAACTTGGAAAAGGAAACTCTTAGGGTAGCATCGCCCTGGGATCTGACAGTTGATATCTCAACCCTTCAGGTCTTCTTGAATTTTCAGAGAGTAGGTAACACCAGTGTCTCTCTTCCCATGCATGCGTTCCAGATTTTCAGACCTGCACCCCCATGCACATCTCTGGAAGATTTAAGAGACTCATGCACTCCACTTTTATTCTTAAAGAAGCTACTTTTGTGGAGAACTTCAACTAGAGAAGCCCTGTTTGGCCCTCCTTATACAACTGAATGATCCTGAGCAGTGGGCAGACCTGTGACCCAGTGTGGTTGCACTCTGTAAGTTCCTGTAAGGGAAAGTGAGGTATTTATTTATTAAAGGGAAAATGGTTTGGCCTTGGCTTAAGAGAATGTTGCCTTCCAAGGGTGACCCATTGGGCAGGTGGACCTTGTCCACCTACAATATTAGGTCTGTATTCAGATTCTAAATTTGTGATTAGGGGAGTTATGTTCTTATAGGTCCTTCTTTCTTTCTTTTTTTGTTTTTTGAGACAGTGTTTCTCTGTGTAGCTTTGGAGCCTGTCCTGGCACTTGCTTTGGAGACCAGGCTGGCCTTGAATTCACACAGATCCGCCTGCCTCTGCCTCCAGTGTGCTGGGATTAAAGGCGTGCAGCACCACGCCTGGCCTAGGCCTTTTCCTGCTGTTATAGCATTTCATTCTGTTTTGTCTTTTGCATTGGTCCATGGGGGTGGAGGGAGCATAATCTGGGAACAGGGTTCAGAAAGCTGTGGGTACGATGGAGTATGATGCAGACAGCCCTCCTCGGGATGACTATTGTGAATCAGCTCAGCTTTATTCCAGACTATAGCAAATATATAGGAATGGGGGGGGGGGGCTGGGGACAAACCCTAATTTGCATTACATCGCAAATTCCTATCACAAGGCTTCGTATGTGGCAGCATGGTCCTATAGCAAATCACCTAACATAAGTTAACTAGCATATATGCAGCAGGGCTTCTGGCAGGAAACTGTGCCCTACTACACCCTAGAGGTAAATCAGACATCTGGGCTTAAAGATAGCTTTCAGATAAGGTCAGTGCTCTAGGGCCAGGACAGTCTCCAGATATGGACAGGTAGAGAGCAGAAAGTCTTGCTGAGAGGGAGGAAGTCCTCACATACTTGATTTTTGAAAAAAGCTGCCAGGCCATGAAAGACTTTGACCTCTGACCATAAAGGCCTTCCAACAAAACTATAAAACCTTTTGGTGCTAAGAAACCACAGCTTATTTTTGCCTTTGAACGTGTTTTGGGAAGTTTTTAGGCAGCACACATGGTCTCTGTGTAATTCTGCTTTATCAGTGGTGCTTTAGTTTCCTGACTCCAATAATGGGATAGGGAAACCAGATCCAGAATGCAAGGGCTGTTTTCCTATCATGCTTTCTTTCACTAACCCTATAGTCTTCCTTGTCTTTCTATCTGGCCCCCAGGAAAATAACTCTAGTCTGTTGGAAGATGAAACTGAATCTACTGTTTGGGTTTCAGAGATTCATTGAGCAATTAAATGTATATCTAGACATATATCCCACTCACAAAATGTTAGGAAATTTAAAATCTGGATGTAGAGGACGACAATCTTCTTCAATGTGGAGAGTCATAGCCTATTGTGTGTAGCTCTCTCTAGGCTCTTCAGCCACTCAGTTTCAAAATTCCTTGGAATACTACAGGTACTGATCCCCATGTGAAAGGTAGTGAAATAAATATGTGGACAAGAATCTAGAAGTACTTGGACCACTGGTAGGGTGTAGAAGTGAGCATGCATAGTGAAGCACGTAGGCTCTGTGCTCCCCCTCAGGCTATCTGCTCAGTCCACTGGCTTGGGATCCCATTGACTTCTTCTTCTAGTCTGAGCTCAGATATAAGCATGCATTGTAGAGACTAGGCCTTGAGTGCTCTGTCCTGCTCTCTGAGGCTCTCTTAACCTGGGATTCCATTGCAATGGGGAAGCACTTCCTGCTGCTCCTGCTGGGCCTCTGCTTGGTGGTGGGCTTCCTGCAAGGTGAGATCCTGGCAGATGGGAGGGGCCAGTGCTGGTGGGCAGACATGCTGGTAAAGGGTACTGGGTTTGGGGAGGTTAGGAACAAGATGTAAGACTGATTACTTTTGTATGTGAACCCCACAGCCCTCATCTCCATATCCTAACCTCCATTTCCTTCCCTTCCCTCTGCTGTATACAATATGGGCTTCTCCAATTCCTCCCCCCTCTTTGTCATGCCTCTGCATGGATAGCCAAAACAATCCTGTACAATAAAGCATCATCTGGAGGCATCACCATCCCTGACTTCAAGCTCTACTACAGAGCTATAATAATGAAAAAAGCTTAGTCTTGGCATAAAAACAGACAGGTAGACCAATGGAATCGAATCAAAGACCCATAGATCATCGCACAAACCTATGAACACCTAATTTTTGAGAAACAAGCTAAAAATGTAAAATAGAAAAAGAAAATGTATTCAACAAAAGGTGCTTGTATGACTGGCTGTCAACATATAGAAGAATGCAAATAAATCCATATCCATCGCCATACACAAAACTCAAGTCCAAACGGATCAAAGACCTCAATGTAAATACATCCACACTGAACCTCATAGAAGAGAAAGTAGGAAATACATTTGATTGCATAGGTACAGGAGACCAGTTCCTAAATAGAACACCAGTAGCACAGACTCTGAGAGCAACAATTAATAAATGGGACCCCCTGAAACTGAGAAGCTTGTGAAGCAAAGAACATGGTCAACAAGACAAAACGGAAGTCAAAGGAATGGGAAAAAATCTTCACCAACCCCACATCTGACAGAGGGCTGATCTCCAAAATATACAAAGAACTCAAGAAAATAGAAATCAAACTACCAAATAATCCAATTAAAAATGGTGTACGGATCTAAATAGAGAAGTCTCAACAGAACAATCTCAAATGGCAGAAAAACACTTAAAGAAATGTTCAACATCCTTAGTCATCAGGGAAATGCAACTCAAAACAACTTTGAAATACCATCTTACACTGATCAGAATGGCTAAGATCAAAAACACTAATGACAGCTTATGCTGGAGAGGATGTGGAGAAAGGGGAACATTCCTCCATTGCTGGTGGGAGTGCAAACTTCTATAGCCACTGTGGAAATCAGTATGGCAATTTCTCAGAAAATTAGGGATGAACCTACCTCAAGACCCTGCAATACCACTGTTGGCCATATATTCAAAGAAGGCACATTCACACCACAAGAACATTTGCTCAACTATATTCATAGCAACATTATTTGTAATATCCATATCTTGGAAACAGCCTAGGTGCCCTCAACTGATGAACTGATAAAGAAAATGTGTTATATTTACACAATGGAATACTACTCAGTGGTAAGGAACAATGACATCTGAAAATTCACAGGCAAATGGACAGAACTAGAAAAAAAAAAACATCCTAATTGATGTAACCCAAAACCAGAAAGACAAATATAGTATGTACTCACTCATAAGTGGATACCAGACATAAATCAAAAGATACCAAGCCTACAATCCATAGCCCCATAGAAGGTAGAACCCTCTTCCAGATACAGATGGAAGCAGATGTAGAAATCCACAACTAACCAATTGGCCAAGCTCCTGGAGTACAATCAAAGTGAGGGAGGAGTTATAATATGAACAAAGGAGTCAAGACCTTGATGGGGGAATCCACAGAATCGGCTGACCCTAACTAGTGAGAATCACTGATTTAGATCTGACAAATGGGGAATCTGCATAAGACTGAACTAGACTGAACTAGGTTCCCTTAATATAGGTGACAGTGGTGTGACTGGAACAATATATGAGGCCACTGGCAGTGGGTCCAAGATCTAACACTAATGCACAAAATGACTTAGTGCAGCCCATTCTATATGGAGAAACAACTTACCCAGCCTAGACACAGGGGTATGAGGTGGAGAGGTACCGTGGTCCTACCTCAACTAGATGATGGGACAGACTTAGACTTCCTGGTGGGAATGAGAGTAGGGGGGAAGTGGGGAGAGTAGATGAGATAAGGGAAGGGGGCACTGGGATTGGAATGTAAAAAGTTAATTTTAAAAATGCAAGCAAAAAGAGTTGTCATGGACATGGGTCCCATCTCAACAATAAAGCCCGAACAAGAACACATCAGAACTCCCAAACAACCCACTATGCCAAGGCTTTTGGTGACTCTCCATACCGAAGATAAGGCCTTATTACTGAAGACAAAACCTACATAACTCATTTAACATGGAGAAATTGAGCTAGTGCCTACCTAGAGACTTTATCCCTATGGACTAATATGCATGTTACTAGAAGGTACTCTGAATGCTACCAAAAGAGAAAGGTAAATACTAACCCAGCTACAAACCATTTGATCTGCAAGAGTGGCCGGCCTGCACGATGTACTGATGCCATAGTGGAACTAAAAATATGCTGCTGCTAGTGGGAGTAACTAATCAATATTTGACTAGACTTAAGGTCTACTTCATGAGATGGAACCTGTACCCAATGTTGCTTGGGTGGCCAGAAGCCTGAGATTAGATAGGCCAGGGACCTAGGGGAAAACAAAATATTTCCATTCAGCTAAAGTAGTGTTTCTCAACCTTTCTAATGCTGCAACACTTTAAAAGACTTTCTCATTTTTGGTGACTCCCCCCTACCTCTCAAAACACAGGCTCTATTCACATATGAACTCACAGAGACTGAGGCAACATTTACAGGGCCTACATAGGTCTGCATCAGATTGGGTCCTAGAGCTGAGAAAAGTAAACACATCCATAATCTGGAAGCTAGCTAGCTCCAATTGAGAGCTGTTAGCAAATGAAAAATTAGTTTGCTCTAATGGAGTCTCACTGGGGAAACAAACCACTCTTATGGGTAGCCCCCATGTCCAGCTTCAGATGGCCAACAGAAAATAAACTCTATACCATCTTTGGAGGTTCAGTTTGTCTCATAATAATGTTATCAGAGCTATGTTATCATTATTATTATACACTACAGGTCTTTTATGTATAAATTATGGCTTCCAGTATAAAGTCTCTATGGGATTCCTGTGTGTACAAATGTGTGGGTTCCTTTGTCTATATGCATTTCCTTTGGTTTTCTTTTGGCTTTTTTCCCTTATTTTGTTGTGTTGTTTTAATCTGATTTTTGGGGGGAGGGAGTGGTTTTTTTTTGTTCTCTAGATTTTTTAAAAATTTAAATTAGAAACAATCTTATTTTACTTATCAATCCCAGTTCCCTCTCACTCCCATCCTTCCATGCCCCCAACCAACCACTCATAAAATCCCTCCTTCTGTTTTCCAGGGTGGTTGAGACTTTCCAAAGGGGATCATCAAAGTCTGTCACATCTTTTGGGGCAGGGGAAGGGCATAGGGCCTACCCCATTTGTCTAGGCTAAGAGAGTATCCCTCTATGGGGAATGGGCTCCCAAAGTCCATTTGTACACTAGGGATGAATATTGTTCCAGTACCAGAGGCCCCATAAACTTCCCAGGCCTTCTAACTGACACCCACATTCAGGGGGCCTGGCTTGATCCTATGCTGATTTCCAAGCTGTCAGTCTGGGGTCCATGAGCTCCCCCTTGTTCAGGTCAGATGTTGGTTTCTCCAGCCTGGTCTTGACCCCTTTGCTTATCACTCCTCCCTCTCTACAACTGGATTCCAAGAGTTCTGCTCAGTACTTAGCTGTGGGTGTCTGCCTCTACTTCCATCATCTACTGAATGAAGGCTCTAGGATGGCATATAAAGTAGTCATCAATCTCATTATAGGGGAAAGGCATTTAAGGCAGTCTCTCCACTTTTGCAATTTTTGGCTAGTCTTTTCTTCCATTTCTTTAAAGGATTTTCTCAGTTCCTATTTTAGTGTCTCTAACATCTTCATGAAGTTGATTTTAAGGTCATTCTCTTGTGCTTCATCTGCATTGGGATGTTCAGGTCTTGCTGGTATAGAGTCCTTAGACTCTGGTTGGCATCATATTGGATTTTCTGTTGTTGAATGTGTTCTTATATTGTTATCTTCCCATTCCTTCTTCCTGTGTGTGCAGGTGGTATCTCTTTCTCTTCTGTTGGGTACAGGACAAGGTACTCTTCTGGTGGGTACAAGCAGGTCTAATACTCTGATGTGTTCCATGGTGAGTGCAAGCTAGTCTGAGACACGCCCTCTCCTAGTGGGAGGAGGCTAGCACAGGGATGTCAGCAAACTCACATTTGCTTGGTTTGCCAGAGACAAGTTGAACTTCCTGTAGTCCCCAGGCCAGTAGATCCCAGAGTGGGCAAGCAGAAGTAGAGCCTGAGACTGGGGCCCAAGCTCACCTCTCCACTGAGTGGGCAGGGGTTGGGGGAGTAGCACAGTGATATCAGCAGACTCACATTTGCTTGGTTCCCTGGAGGCAAGTTGACCTGCCTGCAGTCCCCAGGGCAAGAGATCTCATAGTAGGCATGCATAGTCGGAGGATTGTTTAGCAAAGGTTTTTCAGAGTGACTGAATTTATAAACCTATAAACCTTGAAAGACTGGCAAAGGAAGGGGAAATTTCAAAGACAAAAAAAAAAAAAAAAAAGGCTCTAACACGAAGCTTCTCACTATGTGCCACTACCTTGTATATAGGTCTCAAAATTGATGTCCAAGTTACCATTTTCAGGTCACTGAGTACCATAGTCTAGTCAATACTGTGTGTAGATGCTGTTACAACACAACTCATTACTTGACTTATTATGTTAAGGAAGTAATACAGAGTAAGGGAGATAAGAGACTTCTGTCCCCTTAAATTCACAGCCTACTGGTATACTCAAGCCTGAAGTGTTGTATAATCCGGGGGGGGGGGGGGAGGGGGGGGAGACAGGGGACAACTGCCATGGAGAGTCACCTGACTCAGTGCTGAGATTTTACTTGCTCCAGAGATGGACTTTGAAAGTCCCTATGACTTAAAAAAGTTACCAGAAGAGAAAGGAGACCAGTGCTGGTACAAACTTATTTAACTCCTGAGAGAGTGTGGGGGGATCCAAGTGGAGAGGGAATTTAGAACACTTAGAAAACTAAGGAAGGTTACTTGAAAGAATTTAGGCGGGGTGTGGTGAACTTCACCTTGCACTACAGGAATCTGAGGAATCCAGAAGATGTGAGAGAGGTGTGAATGAAAGCCTCCTCAGGTGCATTTTCTAGGTGGGCCTTTGTTATGATAAATCTTTCCGCCAAAAGCCGCTGAGCCCCACCTCCATGTGGGCGCTCTACTACAGCCAGCCGCCCGCCTGAGTTAGGGCCCCAATTAATGCACAGAGAGACTTGCATTAGGTACAATGCTGCTTGGCCAATGACTAGGATTCTCATCTGTTAGCTCAGTCTAAATTATCATAAATCAATATATTTTATAAGACTTATCTTATCAGATGCCTTATTGGTGTCCCTCCTTGCCTGTGGATCCCATTGCGCTGTTGGAGGAAGAACAGAGGGGGAAAGGGGACACTTCCTGTTTCTCCTTGCTAAATATTAGTCTCCTTGCTATGTCACTTCCAGCCTGGATCACCATTTCTCTACTACATTTCCCAGAATCCTCTTTGACTCCTAGTCCTGTCTAATTTGCTGTTTCATTGCCCAAACAGAACTTTATTTAACAATCAATAAGATAAACATACACAGAAGTACTTCCCCCAATATCTCCCCTTTTCTGTCTAAATAAAAAGAAAGATAACTTATCTATTATAGTAACTGAAGAAAACTATAACCATAACTATCTATCTTTAACTCTATCAAAAACCATAGAAGGAAATTATATAAACTCTAGAATTGACAGAGACATCTGACTACCTGGACAACCACCCTCAGTTTCTCTGTAACGTTGGGGCATCCATCTTCAGCCCATAGTCCATAGTGTGTCTGGCACACTTCTCCATTTCAACAGGAACCCTTTAGTACTGTGTTGTTTTGTAAGCTTAGTAGTCATTTTCTTGTGGGTCCTGCATGTCCAGTTTATACAGCAACAAACAGTCCAGGCAAGAGCAGTTTCTTGCCCAAATGGCTAATCTTGCCATGTTGAAAGCAAACTCCATAACGAGTTTCTTCGATGCCCATCCTTTCTGACGTAATTGGTGTGCCAAGAGAAGTTGTGTCTCACTGCCAAGAAAAACCCTAAACCATTTAAATGCCATATTTCTGTAGGTCTTTGAAAGGTTTGAAGAATACCTAACCATCTCAAATACATCTCTGTAAATCTAGAAAACCTAACTAACCTAATTATAAGTTCTGACTATTACAGGTAAAAGATCTGTATAAACACAATATCTAAACAAGAGGAGACATATACATATCACAAAATTGACCTTAAATTTGTATCAATTAATGAAAATCCATACCAATGTAAAGCATTTATTCCTATATACTATTCCCCTTTTTTCTTTAAAAAAAAATTGACCATGCTCATTATCATTTATAACCAACCCCATTTAAATGAAAACAAACATTTATAAACAATATTTGGGAATATGGGCGTTGTTCTTTCTAAACTGCTTCCTGCTGATTGGGGGTGATGTCCATACCATTGGAATCATGATAAAACATAGAAATCTGACCAAGTCCTTGTTTTTGTAGTCTGTAAGGCTATATCATCTCAGCTTTAGGGGGTCTTGCTTGATCAAACCATATTAGTCTGGAAGAAATCCATAGCTTTTTATTTTCTGTGGAAACACAAACAGAAATTCTTTTTCCAAGTAGCCTGTCCTTAGACTTAAATTTTAAAGTCAAAGTATTTTTAAAATGTATAAATTGGATTAACTTAGCAGCATTTATAATCAAATGTATTTTAGCAGTAGTAAGTCTTTCCTCGGCAATCAAACAATTTAAAGACAACAATATGGCATATAGTATCCAGATTGTTTGTGTATTTTCCATCTTTATGTGGCTTTTTTATTACTTTATTTTACTTTCTTTCGTTTCTTTTTTCACAAGACAGAGTTTCTCTGTAGAAATCCACCTGCCTCTGCTTCCTTCAGCAAAACCTACCAGCGTTCACCACCATAACCGGCTACTCTATTTCCTCCTGTTATTTTTTCTCTCACAAGCCTACATATATTTTTAAATGTAGTGTAAACCTTTAGAGGTTTTTCTTTATCTGGATCTGTCTTTACTGTAAATCTTTACCTTTTTCTGGCCATCAATCTTTTAACTGTTAAAAAACATCGCCAAAATCAAAGTAGTGGCTTTCTTAGCCACTGACTTTGGTTTTTTCTGCTTTTGCTGAGTCAGGAAATCTCTCTTAAAGCAACCATTCACGTCTCTGCTTGTCTCTAGCAAAACAGTGATCACCCAAGAAAACGCTGCTAATAAGAAGTCATACTTGTCTCTGATATTTTGCTGCTAAAATCCCTTTTTAAGCTTTTGTACAGTTTACATGGAAGTTCATAACACTACCTCCAGCTGCCTGGGTTCTGCCACTGTTTGACTAGTCTCCAGAAGGCAGGAAGGCAGCCTGTGATGGTGAGAGCTCAGAATCCTAACACTAGGAACCTCAAGGGCTGTAGGCCTTCTCAGGAGTGCCGGAGTCCAATCTCCAAGAGCACCGGGATGGTGCAAGCATATAGAAGCTTTTCCGATGCCTCTCAGCAGCCTGACAGGTCAGGCGGTGGTGTCAGGTTTCCCTGTTCTCTGGGAAACTTGGGGCGTGGGTCATCCCACTCTTGACACCATTCTGTTACAATAAATCTTTCTGCCAAAAGCCGCCGAGCCCCACCGCCATGTGTGCACTCTGTGCCAGCCGCCCGCCTGAGTTAGGGCCCCAATTAATGCACAGAGAGACTTGTATTAGGTATACTGCTGCTTGGCCAATGACTAGGATTCTCATCTGTTAGCTCAGTGTCAATTATCATAAATCTATATATTTTATAAAACTTATCTTATCTTATTGGCGTGCCTCCTTGCCGGTGGATCCAATTGCACTTCTGGAGGAAGAGCAGAGGGGAAAAGGGGACACTTCCTGCTTCTCCTTGCTAAATATTAGTCTCCTTGCTATGTCACTTCCAGCCAGGATCACCATTTCTCTACTACATTTCCCAGAATCCTCTTTGACTCATAGTCCTGTCTAACTTGCTGTTTCACTGGCCAAACAGAATTTTATTTAACAATCAATAAGATAAACATACACAGAAATACTTCCTGCATCAGGCCTTAGCCCTTTGATGTCTGAGGTCCCCAAGTCTCTAGGCTCTTGTCATTCTCCTGGAGTCAGGATACCTAGGGAGCTTTCCTGACAAATACAGGCAGGCTAATTTACCTCTCCTTATAGCATCAGGGATCCTTGAACCAATATGAGGGCTGTCATAGATAGAGAGATGCTGGGATCTAGAAATATGACAATGCAACCCATTATATTGTAAAATTTTTATGGGCCAGCTATGGTGATTAAAATGAGAATGCCACCCACCGGATCACATATTTGAGTATTTGGTCACCAGTTCGTAGACTTGTTTGAGAAGGATTTAGATGTGTTACCCTTGTGTGTACCTGGGGCTTTGGGGCTTCAAAACCCAAGCCAGGCCCAGTCTTACTCTCTTTCTGTCTGCAAATTATGGGTCATATGTAAGGTCTCACTGTAGCTCAACACAACCTGTCCCTGACTGCTGCAATGTTCCCTACCGTGATCAGCCTGCACTAAGCCCCTTCTAAAACTGTAAGCAAGCCCCCAATTGAATTCTTCTTGTTTTAAGTTGCCTCGGTCTTGGTGTCTTTTCACAGCAATAGAACAGTAACTAAGACAGTAGTAAACTTCATAAAATTTACATGCTTCATTTTGAAAATTTGATACCAGGCTCATTATGGATTAGCCAGACACTAAGTTGCCATCCCCCTGCCTCCATGCCAAAAGTTCTGTGTTTGCAGGTGTGTTAAATATCATGCTGCATAATTTTTTTTCAATAAAACACTATTGAGGGTTTTATTCTAAAAGTGGTTTTCAAATGAGTTCATTCATATGTTCAATCCATATTTGCTAATATTTTGAAATATTTCTATTGCCTCTGTTTGCAGATGGTGTTCATAAAGCACATGACTGGGTATATTAGGGATAAGATGAGGGTCATTTGTGGTGGTGGTGGTGGTGGTGGGTGTGTGTGTCTGTGTATGTCTGTGTGTGTCTGTGTGTGGTTTGCATGAACAGAGATAGGAAACAGCTCTCATGTCAAATGAATAAGAAGACTGCTTATTCTAGTGTGAAATATGAGTGATCACAGCCCCCATGCACATTTTCCCAAACACCATGTTCCAATGAGGTAGCAAATTTATGAAGATTTTATGACAAGAAAGCAAATTGTCATGATATAGGTCTAAACACTGTCTAAACACATTGGTGGAAACATCAGATAGCTTGGTCTCAGCAGAGCAGGGCAGCCTGGGTTGTAGCCCTCAGATACTATGGAATGCCACTCTTAGCTTTCTGATTGATACTTCTGGTAGCCTACTAAGTTAACACACTCAGGAGATTGCACCTGACAACCACAAGGATTCAAGTCAGACACAGAGGTGGGAAAAGTGTCAGCAAGAAGGAGGCTGCAGACAGCCTGAGAGAAACTTGAAAGAGGCTCTTGACCTGAGACATTCTGACAGCACCTTTCTCTGCTCTCCCTCAAATTTGTCTCTTGTAACTGGAAGGACAGGTAGGCAGACTTGACTTGGAGCACACATTATGATTCCCAAGTTTGACAGCAAAATAGCAGCCACAGCAAAATAGCAGCCACCATGGGACTAAGACACATCTTGGGATATATGTCACTCACAGTGAGCTCATGAAGAACAAAGATGGAAATTTCCAGCAGCTGTTGGAGTCATTTTACTTCAAGGACATTTCCCGACTTTTCTATGTCAACATCATTAGTTGTTATTTTAAGTCAGCTAAGTGAAGCAGCAAAATGAGTTCAGACATTGTTTTAGATAGAATCTGCCTGATACAAATCTCTTCCTGATCAGTACAAGTCAGGCTTTGATATGATGTTTCCTTTGGACTTTGTTTTGTTTTTCAATTGGGGGTTCATTTAATTTGGAGTAGTTGGCACTTGGTGGCTGGCTTTGTCTTTCAGAGTTCTGCTGAATAATATTGGGTATTATTGTAAACTAGAGAATCACAGTGACCTTGGTGGTGAGGAAAGAGAGAACTCTGAAATGCTGGGAAACTGACCACAGTTTTCCTTGTATAGATGTTTTCAGGGCTGAGCATTTGGTGTAGAATAACTCACTGATATGTTTGTTCCAAGGGAAGACTATTTTCCCCATTCTCAGCTTTCCTTAACTGCCTATAGTTCTGAGTTATCCTGGGCATTCCCTGCCAACTTTGGCATCTCTGTTGTTGTCCTTGTTCATCTCTTGTTTAGACAGTGATATCTATGAAACTTTATGGGAATAGCTTCTGACAGCACTAGGAGACACAGCCTCATAGAAACTCCCTTATCCTCTTGCTTTTAGAAGGTTTTCAGCCCTCCTTTCCACTTTGCTGCATGAAACTTAGGTGTGGGATTGTTTCATAGATGTTTGCCCTGGAAATGGGCTCCAAAACTCTGTATTTGATTGGTTGTGGTTTTCTGTAATGGTCTCAATCTGTTGCTAAGGGAAATTTTCTTACCGAGGGGTGAGGTCTGCACCCTAACCCTAACCCTAACCCTAACACTAACCCTAACCCTAACCCTAACCCTCTAACCCTAACCCTAACCCTAACCCTAACCCTAACACTAACCCTAATGCTGCATATTAGGACAAATATTTACAATGTAGTTAAGGATATACTTGCTTAGTAAAGCCAAGGTTTTAAGTTCTCCAAGATCCATGATTAAACTTGGCTCTGGGTAGTTGACCAGTTTTCACACTAGGCATGATTTCGCTGTTCTTGAGTGGGTCTTCAGTACAATTAGAAAGTTGTTGGGTCAGGTGGTGGTGGTGTATGTCTTTAATTCCAGCAATCAGGAGGCAGAGGCAAGCAGATCTTTGAGTTTAGATTCAGCCTGGTCTACAGAGTTAGTTTCAGGACAGGCAGCAATCCACAGAGAAACCCTGTCTCAAAAAAAAGCAGAAAAGAAAGGAAGAAAGAAAGGTAGGAAGGAGGGAGAAAAAGAAAGAAAGGAAGAAGGAAAGAAACAAAGAGAGACAGAGAGAGAAAGAAAGAAAGAAAGAAAGAAAGAAAGAAAGAAAGAAAGAAAGAAAGAAAGGAGAAAGGAAGAAAAAGAAAGAAAGCTGTTTGCATCGAGGGCAAACACTTTTAAAAGTTTAAAAGGAAAATGTAAAAGAGAATATAATAGACATGCTAAGAGTAAAAGCAAAATTATATAAAATGTTTGACTACATCCAAAATAGACATGAAACAAATAAAAGAATAGTAAGAACAAAACACTGAACACTGAATAGAAAATAACAATATATTAATCAAATTCTGTCAAAAGTCACTGCACATATAAATGTTTTCTGGCAATGAACTGAAAGATTGCTATAGAGGATCTTTTTATTTGTTTGGGTTTTTTGTTCTTTTTGACATATGGTTTCTCTATGTCCCATTTGTGGTATGTCCTTAGACTAGTCACCTAATGTCACAGATCATAAGATCACATTCCAGAAAGGACATTTCCAAGAACACAGCATCCCTTCCTGATTTACCCATGCACTCCCAGGAGAGTGCTAATTCCACAGTCTCTGGAAAACCACTGCACAAAGTGCCCTATTGTATCTTTGTACTATTTATTGTAAATTCTCCCTAAAGTTGAACTAAGTCTCTATTCTTAAATTTTCTTCTCATTGACTAATATTCCAACTCAGTAAACCATCAGTGACCTAAGTGTGAGACTTTCTGATGAACCAAGACACTGGTTGAGGACTTCACAGAATGTGAAATAATCTCAAAGAGATCAAAAGTGTGTCATGCATAGTTGGCTGTCAGGGACCAGAATGGATTCAAATTAGACACATTTACCAAGGAAGCTTCTTTTCCAAAAGAAGGACTTTAGCTCACCACTCGGTATTGGATAGTCAATGAAGAGGCTAACTGCTGGAGGAGACTAATTCTCCTATTCTCTGACCTTATTAATTACAAGATGTACTCCTTTGTCTAAGAGTGGGGTCCCATAACATTTCCCTCATCAAGACTAGCATGTCTATTACAGTTGCCAGTGTTCAGAATGTGTAGACCTAGTTCAACTTTCAGGACAATTTTATACTAAATAGTACATAGATATCATGGAAAATAATGAGTACACAAATACACACACACATTCAAAGAAAAACAGGTGATGGATTTCAGAGGGAGTTTTTGAAAGAACATGGTGTGGGGGTCTGAAAGGAAGAGAGAGAGATTTTATTTTTAAATAAAATACACTACTTTTTGAAGAGTTATTTGTTTTTGATGACAGGGTTTCTCTGTGTAGCTCTAGCTGTCCTAGAACTCATTATGTGTACCAGGCTGACCTCAAATTCACAGAGATCAATCTACCTCTGATTCCTAAGTGCTAGGATTAAAGTCATGTGCCACTACTGCCTGGAAATATTTTATTAAATCGAAAGGGGGGAAAAGGACTTTGAAAGCTAGTAAGGAAGTAGTTTGGTGGGGAAAGTCAGTTAATGAAGGCACCAGAGGAACAGCAAATGTCAAAGTATAGAGGCTTTACATAATTGGACAGTCTTTTAAAGAAGCAGGTGTATTAGTTTGTAAAAGAAGAAGACATAAAGATGTGAGTATGCAAGACGGCCCTACACACACACACACACACACACACACACACAGAGAGAGAGAGAGAGAGAGAGAGAGAGAGAGAGAGAGAGAGGAGAGAGATTGAGATAGATGAGACAGACAGAGAGACAGACACAGAAAGGGAGAGGGGTATTTGAGTGTACAGTGAGACATCTGATATAATGGTGAAAGCAGATTTTGAAGTTATGTACTTTGAAGATGGAGAAATGTGTTATAAAGTGGAATATTAGAGGACTTTGGATGCTGAACAAAAAGTTACTGCTGTGTAGTCTCTCTTTCTGCATGTCTAGAAGGAACCAGTCTAGGGCCCCATTTGATATCTGTCCTCCAGAACTTTTAAAAAGTCATCATAAGCCACTATTTGTAGATTATTTTTAATGGTAATAAATAACCAATATAAGTATATAACCATAAGAGAATAGAATTGAATTTCTTGTTAAATTTGGTGAAGTTCCAGGAAATTAATTAAAAATTAAACTGTTTCCCAAGAGTTGACAAATACATTAAAATTCCTACTACTCGCCGGGTGGTGGTGGTGGTGGCTGAAGCGGCAGTGGTGGCACTTGCCTTTCATCCCAGCACTCGAGAGGCATAGGCAGGAGGATCACTGTGAGTTCAAAGCCAGCTTGGTCTACAGAGAGAGTGCCAGGATAGGCTCTGAAACTACACAGAAAAACCCTGTCTCAAAAAACAACAACAAAAAAAATCCTACTACCCAGAAAAATATAATTTTAAGTAGGACAATTTTTATGTTAAATATAACCTTGTTGGAGACATTCATGGGTTCACATCATCTGTAACTTGCTAGCTGGTGTGTGAATTGAACATTTCATTTGGAGAAATGTTAACTATTCCACATACTTCCCAGAGTTTCTTTTGGGATCCAGTATGCAGAAGGACAGGGAGACAGCTCCGTCTGTTAAGGTCTTAGAACACATCACACACCTAATCCCCATACAGGACAAGGCCAACAAGGAAACAGAAAAGACCTTTGTGGTTATTGGTTTGAAATGAAGCCCAGACAATGGACCTACGCAAAGACAAGGTCACCTGGAAAAGAACGGTAATGAGACCTGGAACAACTAGAATGGGGTGGGGACAATGCACCCCACCAGATATGGCAGCATTCATGAAGGAAGTAAATTTCCCTGAGAAGTTGGGGAGGCCATGCAAACAACAAGCAAGAAATTTTCTTCTAGAAGTTTGTCTAGAATGGAGTTGAATTACTCAGAGTGAGGCTGGGACCAGGCTATTTCATTTCCATAGAGTACACAGCAGGGCCATTGTGTGAGACAGGGCTGAGGGTGGTGGAGGCAAGGTCCTAGCTTTAGTTCCAGAAGGGCAGGAGAGCAAATACTCAGACCCTGAGAAGGAGCTTACTGGAAATGCCTCTGAAGAAGCACCCTTATTTCTTCACCTTGAACTTCCCAACTGTAAGATCTGCTGGGAACCCGAGACACCCCAGACTCCAGATACCCCAGACTTCCAGATACCCCAGACTTCCAGATACTCCAGACTTCTAGATAGATACCCCAGACTTCTAGATAGATACCCCAGACTTCCAGACACCCCAGACTTCCAGATAGATACCCCAGACTTCTAGATAGATACCCCAGACTTCCAGTTACCCCAGACTTCCAGATTTCCCAGACTTCCAGATATCCCAGACTTCCAGACACCCCAGACTTCCAGATAGGTACCCCAGACTTCTAGATAGATACCCCAGACTTCCAGTTACCCCAGACTTCCAGATTTCCCAGACTTCCAGATATCCCAGACTTCCAGATACCCCAGACTTTCAGTATGATGAGTACTAGAACTCTCTAAGCTGGGAGATGGAGATATTTGAAGACAGGAGTTAGGGAGTTGTGTGTTGACCCTTAGGTTCAAAACTTCCCTTTCCTATGACTCAAACTGGAGAAAGTTCCAACACTGGAATAAGCTGTCAGGAAACCTCATGCTCCATGTTCCTTCTCTAGAAGCCTTTGAATTCTGAGTCACCATCTCCCATTTCTGAATCCTGGGATGAGCAGACATTTCCCACTTAGTATATAGAGAGGTCTCTGAAGGACCAGAAAACTACACCTAACACACTTGCACACATAGGAGATGAGATAAGGGAGGGAAGCTATTTGACTCAGCTGTAGGTAGCCAGCTGGGCAGCTTGTACTCCTCACGTTATCGTACATCTGGCTTTTTGAAAAAGAAAAGGGCATTTATTTCCTCCTTGTGCCAATGTTGGAGATTTCTTCCTTTTCTCCAGCTTTATAAAGGGAGTGAGTGGTGGACCTTTCCAGTACCTCAAGCCACTGTCTATCATTCAATATGAATCTACTGACAAAAATCAGCCCACTGCTCATGGTGACCTTATCTCTTTTCATCTCCGTGGAGGGTGAGTTTCCACCATGGGAGTGGAGGGAGGTGTTAGGGGTGCTATTATCTAAACCACTGGCATCCAGTCACACTCAGGCATTGCAGCTCAAATCTGAAGACTGAGGATCTGAGCATCAGAGAGTTTGATATCTCTAAATTCATAACCTCATGGAATATAAATGATTATTTATATCTCTAGAAATAATCCTTCTACTCGTAATCATGTCCCGTAATTGTTATAGGTCATACTATTTTAAATATCTCTAAACCTTTCCCTCAGGTATAAGAATATGTGAGACAGAATTTAGAACATTACTCAATGCTTGTCACAGTCATTACTCAATAACTAGTAACAACAATGATGATGCTAAGGATAGTAAAAAGAAAATTACTGTTAATTTATCATCATCATGTAAACATTATTCTATTAAAGAAAATAATTTCCAATGATTTGAATTCTTAAAAGAAGAAAGGGAAGTCAGTGTTGACACATAACTTTTCCTCATGATTAAATGAAAATTAAAGGCCAATTCTCCTTACTTCTAGTTACTAAATATATTTAAAGTACAATTACATTTATATTTTGTCACACACTGATATTAAAAAATGGTAAGCCATAAAAGGATTATGGAAAATGTAGGATTATTCTTTTATAAATTTGGGACAACCTTTCTAACTACAACTCAAAACCTAGAGTTCTTAAAAGAAAAGACCACATGAATTTGAGAAAGAGCAAGGAAAGCCATATGGGGAAGGCTTGGAGGGAAAATGGGGAAGGAAGATGTGATATAATTATATTATAATCTCAAATAATAATAATACATATTAATAATAATAATAACATTTTAAATAAATAAATATAAAAGTAAAACATACCTCATTAGGAAAAAGGTCAACTTATATTCTGGACCAATTGCTAGCATCCCTTAATGTACAATAAGTTTGCATCAAAAACAGTAATAATATAACAAAGAAATAAGTAGCCAGATGTTGGTGGCACATGTCTTTAATCCCAGCACTTAGGAGGCAGAGGCATGTGGATCTCTGTGAGTTCGGGGCCAGCCTGGTCTACAGAGTAAGTTCCAGGATAGCCTCCATGACAATACAGAGGAACCCTGTCTCAAAAAAAAAGAATAAAAGAAAAGAAATAAATTAAAGACATAAATTCCACCATAAAGTAAATGTAAATAGCTGTTAAATATACAAAAATGTACTCAATCTTACTCCTTAGAAAGTAAGAGAAATACAAATTAAGAGAGCCCATCAGATTGTCCACATTCAGAAACTTAATAACATGATATAGTGTCCCAATTCAGATATGAATTATCTAAATAATGATAATTTATAATATATATATATTTCCTGTAGATTGAATTTTAGCAAATTATATCAAAATAACAAATATACCTTTTAATCCAACAATTCTGGTTATATGAAATTGTCTTATAGATACAACAGCACACACACAGTGAATGTCCCAACTAACAAAATTAGAAATAAAAGAGGACATAACAACAGACTCCAAGGAATTTCAGAGATCTCTAAGGATATGATTTGAAAATCTGTGCTCTACAAACTGGAAAACTAAAAGAAATACATAATTTTCTCAACACATAACACCACCAAAGTTAAATCAAGATCAGATAAGCAATTTAAATAGATCTATACCCCTTAGTGAAATAGAAACAGTCATTTAAATTCTACCAACCAAATGGTTTTAGTACAGAATTCTACCAGTTAACAAGGAGTTAATGCCAATACTCTTTGTCTTAGTTATGGTTTCTATCACTGCAATGAAACACCACGACCAAAAGAAGAAAAAAAAAAAGCAAGTTTTGGAGGAAAGGGTTTATTTAGTTTGCACTTCAGCATTGCTGTTCACCACTGAAGGAAGTCAGGACAGGAACTCAGACTGGGCAGGATCCCAGAGGCAGGAGCTGATGTAGAGGTCATGGAGGCGAGCTGCTTTACTGGCTTGCTTCCCATGGCTTGCTCAACCCACCTTCTTATAGAACCCAGGACCAACAGCTCAGGGACCTCACTACACACAATTGGCTGCTCCCCACCCCATTGATCACTAAATGAGTAAATGCCTTACAGCTGGATCTCAAAGAGAAATTTCCTCAGCTGACGCTCCTTTCTCTTATGACTTTAGTCTGTGTCAAGTTGACACACCAAACCTCCCAGTACATTCCTCAAATTATTCCACAAAACAGGAACAGAAGGAACATTGCCCAAGTCATTATATGAGGCTACAGTTACACTGATACACAATCCATGTAAAGTCATAACAAAGAAAGAGAATTATAGACTAATTTCTTTCATGAATATAGTTGCAAAAATTCTCAACAAAATTCTTTCAAACCAAATCAAAGAAAACATTCAAAAAATCATCCACTGTGAATAGGTAGGCTTCATTCCAGAGAGGCAGGGATGGTTCAACATACATAAATCAACAAATTAATCTATTGTATAAATAAACAGAAAGAAAAGAATATATTATATGTAAAGAAGGCCTTTAACAACTTCCAATAACCCTTCATGATAAAAGTCCTGGAGAACTTAGGGGTACAAGGGCCATAACTAAATGTAATAAAGGCAGTTTCAGCAAGCAGGTAGCCAATGTCAATTTAAATGGAGAGAAACTAAAGCAATTCCGCTAAAATCAGGATCAAGATAGGTTGTCCATTCTTTTCATACCTATTCGATATAGTACTTGAAATCTTAATGAGAGCAATAAGACACCTGAAGGAAATCAAAGATACAAATAGAAAGGGAAGAGGTCAAAGCATCTTGACTTGCAGATGATATGTTATTAGACATGAGTGACCCTTAAATCTCTACCAAGGAGCACTTATAGGTGACAAATACTTTCATAAAAGTAGCTAGATACAAAGGTGTCTCAAAAAAAGTCAGCAACCCTCCTGTATACAAATAACAAACTGAGAAAGAATTAGAGAAACAACAATATCACCTTTTACAATAGCCTCAAATAATATAAAGTATCTTGGGGTAACATTAATCAACAAAATGTATTGCTTATATGATAAAAGCTTTTAAGACATTGATGAAAGAAATGAAAGAAGACACCATAAGATAGAAAGTTTTCTCATGCACAAGGATCTGTAGGATTAATATAGTAAAAATGGCCATCCTTCTACCAGCAATCTACAGATTCAATGTAATCCCCATCACAATTATACACATATCTTGAAAGGATCATTTTCACTATGAGATGGAAGCACAAAAAAAAGAAAAAAACAGCTAACACAATCCTGAGCAATAAAACAAGGGCTGGAGGTATCACCATCTCTGATTTTTAAGTTGTACTATAGAGCTATATTAATAAAACAGTGTGGCACTGGCACAAAAATGATCACGTTTTCAATGGAGTTATATCTGAAGATTCAGATTTAATGCCAAACATACCTACAGAACCTGCTTTTTGATAAATAATCTAGAAATACACACTGGAAAAAAGACAGCATCTTCAACAAATTTGTTGGTCAAACTGGATGGCCCCATGTAGAAGGATCCCAATTTTTCCATACTTTATCACCCTACACAAAACTCAACTCCAAATGAATCAAAGACCATAACATTAGGTCAGATACACTAAACCTGATAAAAGAGAAAGTGGGGAATAGCCTTAAACTCTTTGGCCTAGAAGAAGACTTTATGAACTGAACACTGGTAGCACAGGCACTAAGATACACACCTCATAAAAATAGAAAAGCTTCTGCAAGGCAAAAGACACTGTCATTTGGACTAAGTAGCAGCTTATAGAATGGAAAAAGATTCTTACCAAATATACATCTGATAGAGAGCTAATATACAAACCCTGGACCTGAAGAAAACAAAACAAAACTAAATTTAAAAATGTGATACAGATCTAAACAGAATTTTCAAAGAGGGAACTCAAATTATTGAGAAACATTTACAGAAATGTTCACCATCCTTACACATCAAGGAAATACAAATCAAAACTATTTTGAGATTTCATCTTACACCCATCAAAATGGCTAAGACAATTGGGGAGCCTGCATGGGACCGAACTGGACCTTCTGCATGGGTAACGATTGTGTAACCTAGTCTGTTTGTGGGGCCACTGACCCTGGGACCAGGATCTATCCCTGGTACATTAGCTGGTTTTTGGAGCCTCTTCCATGTGGTAGGATGCCTTCCTCAGCCACTATACTGTGGGGAGGGGTTTGGTCCTGCCTCAACTGAATGTACCAGGCTTTGTTGACTCCCCATGGGAGTCCTTACCTTTTTTGAGGAGGGAATGGAGGTTGGAAGGTGGGGGGAAGTGGGAGGAGGGGAAGGAAGGAGAACTGTGTTTGGTATATAAAATGAACAAAATATTTAAAAAGAGAATTTCATAAATGCATATGCATTTTTATCAAACCCACTTCTTTCTGTATCCTCCATTTTCTTTCCCATCTAGCCTCACCAATTTTTCCTCCCAATTGCATGTGCTGTGTATTTAAATCCACAGAGTCCACATAATGCTATTTGTGCAGGGGTGTAATACCATCTACTGGAGCATGGGTAGATACTTGTAGATCCCATGCCTGAATTAAAAGAACTCTCTCTCTCTTTCATAAATTGCCAATAGCTTCTCTTCTAGGAATTGAACTTCATGACCCCCTTTGTCATCCATGCCAGGAATTTGGACATCTTAATCTTATGCATACAGGTAGAGCCTCTGTGAGTTCATGCGTGCAAAGACACTGCCATGTCTGACAAATTCTGTTTTGTTGCTGACATCCACTATCTGTGGCTTGTGATCTTTCTGGCATTTCTTCTGTGATGACCCCAGAGCCTCGTAGGTTAACAGGTATATCACTTAGAGTTTAGCACCCACAGTCTCTTATTCTCTGCATATTGACCCATTTTGTGTCTCTGTACTAACAACCATTCATTGAAAAAGCAAGCTTCTCTGAAAAGGGTTGGGAGATGCACTAATTTATTGGCAGAAATATAATTTAGTGGAAAGTTTGTTGCTATGTTCATTTAGCAGAATATTAGGTTTTCCTTATAATCCAACCAGTCACAGGGTATTTGCCTGGATAATAGTAGTAGGCATAAATTCTGTCTTGTGGAATGGGTCTTACCTCCAATCAGAAAACAGCATATGACTCTCTGCTGGCCTATGCTCCTATGATCCCACTGCAATGAGAGAGTACCCTCTGCAGCTCTTTCCAGGCCTTTCTTTGCTGGTGGGGTTCCAGAAAGGAGGGATCCTGGCAGCCGGAGAATAGGGCCTGACTGTATTTAGATGTGACCCCTGAATCCTTCATTCCCACATCCACACATTCCCCTTGTCCCCTTGTGTCTGATGTGACAATAATTGTGCTTTTTCTCTCCCTCTTATTTCTTACTTCCCTGGTTCTGTTTTTCCTCAAGTTACTTGTCTTTTTCTTCCTCATTTCACTTCCTTCATATTGCAACATTTTCGATTTCTCCAGCTTAATTGTTCATGGCCCTAAATGTAGGTTGAAGGGTGGGCAAGCAAAGTTTTTGATGATAGGATGATAGCAAGGAGAAAATGGGAGAATATGTCCACCTCCATGTGGTTGGCTCAGGCAGCCCACACCAGATCTTTGATATTCATCCTTCTAACCTGTCCATTCCCAGGATTAGAGTGAAGAAGAGACATTTTGCTGCCCTGAAGCCATGCCTTTCCAGAGACCTTCAGGGGTCAGCACAACATACAACCCAGTCCTTCCCTGATCATTGTGTCTCCTTCTGAGCCACAGTGCAATGCTTGAAACTGACCCTGAATAAACCCATTACACTTGCTTTTGCCTTTTCAGCTCTACAATGCTTCAAGTGTGACCGTTCCCCAATTTCCATGAATTGTGAGACATTGGAACACTACTGTGAGGCAAAAAGTGACCAGAAATGTCTCCTAAAGACCATCTTTAGAGGTGTGTGATTTCCTGGAGTTCCCAGACTATTCATACTTGTCTTTGAGGGATGCAGCCTTCCTTGGGTTCGTGGGCAAAGATGGAGAGTGTGGGAGGGTATGTTTCTATATCAAAATATTAAAGGAATCCCCTGCTTTGGGTATTGGTTGCCAATAATGATAGTTCAAACAAACTGATTAAGATAAAAACAGGTTTTCGTAGTATTCCTTGGGGTTTTCAAGGTGAATATAATCAGAGATATAAGGATTGGCACACTACAATTCCATTTGGTACTTTTGTGAGTAGAGTACTATCTGTGTGTAAACTTACAGAAAGAAGGATTGCTCATCTCTCTGGGATCCCAAACCTCTCATTGACCATGCCTCTTGCCTTTCTTCCTCTGCAGGAGAAACATTGAGTTCTGTGACCCAAAAATGTTCTGCTTCTTGTTTCAACAGTACCCTCACCAAGGGAAGTTTGAAAGTGCAACTTACATGTTGCGATTCCTATTCTTTTTGTAACAAGTTTTAAAGGCCTGGTTCTTTCTTGGCCTGTTCTATTCAGGTAAGCCCTTATCCCTTCCCCTGACTCTTGTAGCCTCACAACACTGGACCATCAATGTCCAGCACTGCCGAGACCCTGACACCTGTCTTTTTTTTTTTTTTTTTGAGACAGGGTTTCTCTGTGTAGCTTTGGAGCCTATCCTGGCACTCGCTTTGGAGACCAGGCTGGCCTCGAACTCACAGAGATCCGCCTGCCTCTGCCTCCCGAGTGCTGGAATTAAAGGCAGGTGCCACCAATGCCTGACTCATTTGTCTCTTATTTCAGACGTTTCCTACATCCTGGTGGAGGATGCATAGAACAGAGCTGTTTTTGTTTTTTTTTAATTAGAAACAAGATTGTTTTACCTGTCAATCCCAGTTCCTTTCCCCTCCTCTTCCCCTCCCACCCACCCCCAACTAAATCCCTACTTATCACATATCCTTTCTGCTCCTCAGGGAGGGTTAGGCCTTCCATAGGAGTTCATCAGAGTCTGTCATATCCTTTGGGATAGGGCCTAGGCCCACCCCCGTGTGTCTTGGCTCAGGGAGTATCCCTCTATGTGGAATGGGCTCCCAAAGTCCACACCTATGCTAGGGATAAGTACTGAACTTCTACAGGCGGTCCCGTAGATTTCCGAGGTTCCCTCCCAGAAACCCACATTCCTGGGGTCTGTAGCACTCCCATGTTGGTATCCCATAGAACAGAGCTTTTAGCCTCATTGCCTGTGGGAAGCACAGACAAGTAAAACAGGAAGGAATCAAGAAAAGATACCCCTGGTTACCTACTTCCTCCATCCAGACTCTCCAAGAAAATTCTCCTATCTTTTAACATTTTGTCAAATGCTAAAATGCATTAATGTCCTAAACCATGGATCAGACATACATATCATTATCATCTCAGGAAATGTCCTCACAGGCTAACCCAGAGGTGTGCTTGTGGAATCCCTCAGACACCCTCAGTACCCTCAAGTGACCAGGATGAGGCATCCCAGGTGAATGTGCTCCTGCACCACAGCGTGCATCTCCACTGTCTGTTCACTCTGGCATGGGCTTCATTGTCCTTCTGGAAAGTTCTGCTGTTTAGCTTTACTTCAGTACATTCTAAACCTTCTGAAGTTGAGATCATTTGCGATATTTACTTTTATGATTTCTGTAGATTTTGTGTTCAACCTAGAAAATGTAGTCCTTGCTGCATAGAGGAAATACTTCTAGAGAACCTATCCTAAACACAGCTTGTTTACATTTTTACGTAGACATTTCAAAGCTTTAGAAACATAAATAAGTCATGTCATATGTTTGTGTGCATTAAAACCTAGTTATTAATTATAAATATTTAAAATCATTATTTTTCTTTTCAGAGCTGTTCATTGCATCACAGCCCTGGAGTGTGTGATCAAGATTTCTTCTACTGAACCATATCTCCAGCCTCATACTTTCCTTTCTCTATATTATACATTAGATACTGTTCCTATTTTATATGCATCTATATTTTACATTGGGTACTTTCACATGCATGTATGCCTTATTAAATTGATTTCACTGCTCCATAGGATTTCTTAGATTCTGTTCAGTTAAATTTGTTTTGACATTTATTTGTTTGTTGGTAGCCATTCATATTCAATTGCCATGTGTAGAGGCCAAAATGAAAGTGTAGCAGCCACTACTCCCCTTCCCCCATATTCATTCTGAGAAACTGACATTAGGTGGAAAGACTTAGAAGGCAGAACATTACACACAGCCCTTTCTTTACAAATGATAATTAGGACATCAATGGGATGGTTCATTTGGGGAATGGTACTGGCTTTCAGTTCTGATAGCCTGAGTTCAATTCCCAGGTCCCACATGATGGAAGAGGAGACCTGACTTCTGCAAGCTCACCTCTGATTTCCACAAGCCTGAAGTAGCAATTCTGTGCTCCCTCCCTGCATACACACACACTCAGTGTGATGAAAATAGCATGAAAGCAGTTCATCACAATATCATTTACACACAGTAAAATCTATGGATGTTTCACCACACAACTTTCTGCAACTCAGCATGATAAGCCTGTTCCTTACCATCATCTTTAGATTCAGAGGGTTTACATCATCTCAGAGATTCCTTTGTTCCTTTGCCATTGTGGAATCATGCTTTCACTGTCAGAGCCTTAAAATGCCTAAAAAGTCTTAAAACCAACACCTTTTCTGACACTCAGTCCTACCACGAAGACACTTGCTCAACCATGTTCATTGCCGCTTTATTCATAATAGCCAGAAACTGAAAACAACCTAGATGGATGCCCATCAATCGAAGAATGGATAAAGAAAATGTAGTCCTTTTACACAATGAAGTATTATTCAACTGTTCAAAAACAATGACACGTAATTTGCAGACGAATGGATAGAACTAGGAAAAATCACCCTGAGTGAGGTAACCTAGATCCAGAAAGACAAACATGGTATGTACTCACTCATAAGTGGATATTATCTATAAAGTAAAGCATAACCAGGCTACAATCTACAGACCCTGAAAAGACTAATTAACAAGAAGGGTTCAATTCAGGAACACACAGCTCTCCCTGCGAAAGGGAAAAATAGTTTTGAAGATGGACAGTAGGCACATGAGGATGGGAACGGGGGGATCTGCTGGGGGTGGGAGGGATGAAAGGAGAGAGTGCTGGGAGAAATGACTGGAAATGGGGCAGGGGAAACTATTACCATTTCCATTTGGTTATATTCTTGGATTCATACAGCAGAAGCCCCTGTTCTTTCTTCTTTCTTCCTCTCTCTCTCTCTCTCTCTCTCTCTCTCTCTCTCTCTCTCTCTTTCTCTCTTTCTTTCTTTCTTTCTTCCTTTCTTTCTTTCTTTTTGTGAATTTCTTTTCTTACTTATCTTATAATTGTGTCTTCTCATTTCATTTCTAGTATATTTATTTCCTTTTGTGTATTTTTAATTTTTAAAAATTAAAATATAGTTAATCATCTCCCCCTTTCTTTCCCTCCATCCAATTGTACCATGTATCCTCACCCCCACTTCCTCTTGGAATCATGGGCTTATTTTCTTTGTTATTGTTACACACATATAGAGGTAAATAAGTATGCAAACACAAACTGTTTTATGAATATGATTTCTTTGTTAATCAGTTATTATCAAATAACCAATTAGGGTTTGTCGATGGAAAAGAGAAGACAATTTCTCTGACTCTCAGCATTCCTTTATTGCTTATAATTCTTCATCTGTGAGTGGAGCCCCAGGGAACATCCCCTTGTGTGTTAGTGTGTCTATTGGTGTTGTACTTGTTTAGTCTTCTTTAGGCATCCCTATTGTCTGGTCGAGTTATCATGGGTGAAGCTTCTCATCTCTGTAAGACATCATCTTACAGTGGATTTCCTGGTCATCTGGCTCTTACATTCTTTCCACCATCTCTTCCAAAATGCACACTGAGTTTTAAGTACAGACATTGTGTTGTAGACGTTTCAACTAAATACATCTACAACACAATGCAGATGTTTTGCCTGGGCACATGCCACTCATTCTCTGCATTTTGACTAGATGCAGTTTTCTACAAATGTCTCCATCTGTTGCAAAAAGAAACTTCTTTGACGAGTGGTGACAGCTACACTTATCTACACGAGCATAAATAATTAGAATAAGTTTAGGAATTATGCCCCTGGCTTCGTAACTACCCCAGGGTAAATCACTAGGTTTCCAGTAGTAGGCATGATTTCCCTCTTCTTGGGAAGACCTGAAGTCCAATTAAAGAGTTGTTGGTTACTACCAAGACAAAGTGCCATTAATGTACCTTTAAGGTTAACATTCTATATTGGTCATTTTTATGGTTCATAAGCATTACAGCTACATAGGAATACCGCAGCTCCTGATACTATGAAATCTACTCCTCAGAAAGGAGGCTTTAAAGTCAGATATAACATAAGTCCTCTATTTCTTGTGTCTAAAGTTAATGGTGTCACAAGTAATAGGGGCATGCCTTTCACCTCTAGGAGGCAATTGAGTGCAACAGCAATAGCCTAGATTGTTTTAGAATTCTCTTGAACTCCTCTAACCAAGAAGTAGGAATGGGGTTTCTCGTGTCTATTATTTGGGGTTTTTATCAGATAATCTATAGATCCTTCATTAGATTGCTTTCATTGTGCTTCAGAGGTGTGGCTGCATTGTGTTTCCAATTTCATTTATTTCAAGGAGTTTTTTAAATTTCATTCATGATTTCTTCTTCAGCCCATTCATTATTCATCAGTGAGTGTTTAATCTCCATGGCTTGAGTTTGCATTCTTACTAGAGGTTTGTTTGTCATCTCTTTTACTTCTTATTACATTATGGTCAGAAAGGGTACAAGAGGATATTTCAGTCTTTCAGAATTTGTTAATGTTTGTTTTGCATCCCAGGATATGGTCTATTTTGGGGAAGCTTCCATGAGCTGCTGAGTAGAATGTATATTCCTTGGTGTTTGGGTGGAATATTCTGTAGATATCTGTTAAGTCTATCTACTGTATGATAACATTTAATTCTGTTGTTTCTCTGTTTACCTGTTTAGATGGCCTGTCTATTGAGGAAAGTAGGGTCCTGAAACCACCAACTGTCTTAATTACAGTTTCCACTGTTCTAATAAAACACCAAGATCAGAAGTGACTTGAAGAGGAAAGAGTTTGCCTCACTTCCACTTCCTTTGCAGTCCATCATGAAAGGAATTTAGGACCAAGAGTCAGGAACTGATGTACAGGCCATGGAAAAGCATGGCTTACTGGCTTCTTCCTTGGGGATTGCTAAGCCTTATTTATTATAGCACCCAGGACCACCATCCCTTGGGTTGTAACTGCTCTTCCATTATAAATGCTCATTAAGAAAATGCCCCTTCATATGTGCCTGTAGCTTGATCTCATGAAGGCATCTTCTTGACTGAGGTTCTCTCCTTCCAGATGACTAATTTGTGCCAAACTGACATAAAAGTAGCCATCATATCTACTGTTAAAGTCTTGAAGTTAAATTGTGCCTTTAACTCTAATAACACACTTTTTTTATGAAGCTGAGTGGAGTGCACCAGAGTTTGGTGCATATATGTTTAGGATAGTAATTCTTCCCAGTTAATTGCTTCATTGGTGAGAATGAAATGTCGTTAATCTTTTCTCATTAGTTTTAGTTTGCAGTCTATTTTTCTATCAGGTGACTCTCTGTAAGCTCCAGGCCAACCTAGATGAAAGTTCCAGGACAGACAAAGCTATCTAGAGAGACCTTGACTCTGTTAGAATAGCTAGTTCTATGCGGAGCTTCTGGTGACTCTTCATTTTTAACATCTTTAGTGTTTTCTATGCATGATCAAAACTGCCAGGAGCAGACTATTTAAACTGGCCAAGTTTCACCCAGGGAAGAAACCCCCTCCTGTTGTTTCTGTTATGTTGCTGCCATAAAATAGATCCACTGATGATGTGGGATGTTCTTTTGAATGCTGCAAACATGTGTTGCTTTTATTGGTTGATGAATAAAGTTGTTTTGGCCAATTGTCAGACAGAACATAACTAGGTGGACAATCCAAACAAAGAGGCAGAGACAAATAAGGTGAAGTCAGGGAGATGCCATATAGCCACTGAAGAAGCAAGATGTGAGGTAGGGCAGGCAGAATATAACTAGACAGGAAATACAAGCAAAGGGGCAGAGAGAGAGAAGACAGAGTCGAGATACGAGGATGCACTTTATTTCTTGAAATCCTCATATTAAAATATATGCACTGTAAGTTCATTTTTCTAAAGTTTCATTTAATAAATGGAAGATTTTATAATATAAAACTAAGTAAAATATGCAATATAACTGATATTATAATTAATTTTAAATTTTTCCTGCCTATAAATCTTGCTCCCTATTATTTAGTAGAAACATCTTACATGTTCTTTCAAGTTCTCTTAATGTATCTGCTTCTCATTTTATCAATAATAATAGTTATATCTTTAAAATACCAGCCCTACTAAAACAGATCATTACACAGACTAAATTTTATATTTTACCTATACTCTCGAAATGTATTTTATATAAGAGACATTTGCTTTTTCCTGCACAGAAATTACTTGCACTTTGTTATATTGAAGCTTATTTTCTCTCAAACTTCTCTCTGAAACTTCACAAGACAGGACTCAATCATCTTTAGTGCCCTCATCATTGTCTTCTAAGTTCCTATAACTGTTCATTAAGCTCTGAACACTCAAAGGTTTTTCCAGCCCCAAATTCCAAATACCTTCAATCCTCTCACATACACACACAAAAATATGTTCAGGTCTCTCACAGCAATATCCCAAGAGCATTGTACCAATGTTTGTCTTAGCTCTATGTTCTATTGCTGTAATAAACAGCATGACCAAAAACAACATGGGGAGGAAAAGAGTTTATTTCATTTCACATGTCTTGATTACAGTGTAGCAGAAGGGAAGTCAGAGTAGGAACTTGTAGGAGGGAACTAAAGCAAAAAAAAACCCCATGAAAAACCACTAATTACTGGGTTAGTCAACATGCCTTGCTCATCCTGATTTCCTATAAAATTGAGGACATTTACTCACAGGTGACACCACTCACAGTTGACAAGCCCTCCCAAGTCAATCATTAATCAACACAATAACCCACATATTTGCCTACAGGCCAACCTTATAGAGACATTTTTTCAGTTAAGATTACCTCTTCCCAGATATATCTAGGTTTGTGTCAAGCTGAAAAACAAACCAACACATCATTCTAAAACAGTGGATTTCCAAGGAAAAGGATAACAATTATAGGACTAAAGAAGAAATACTGCAAGTGCAATGAAGATCACATTGTTATCTATAGGAGGACTGTGTCAGGGATAAAGCAGGTCTTTGTTAAGCAGAGAGAGTAAGAGGACATTACAACCAGACAAAATGCTGGGACTAGTTGCTCATTGTTAGGTCAGCCAGTTTCAAGGACAATTTTATGTAGGTGATAGAAGTTGAATATTGATTCAGAGTCAGAGCTGATAAAATTTCCATGGAAAAATGAAGGTATTTCACAGGAGAATTATAATTTTCAAGGAAGTTTCAACAGAATAAAAAATTTATATAATGTCTATTTAATTTATCTAGCACTAATACAATATGGGAATAGATTTTATAAATGCTGGATCTATCCTATTTTAATACCATGCTGAGTTATCTATAATTCATTTTGAGATTATATTTACATCAGTTATCCCTCCCCTTTACTCCCATCAAACCCACCATATACCCCTCTTTGTTCTTTTTAGAATTCATAGCCTCTTTTTTCACTATTTGCTGTTACATGTGTATATGTAATGTATTTACTCCTAACTATAACCTACTCACTACATATAATGCTATTTGCATGTATGTTTTCAGGGCTTACCTGTAGGGAAACCTGTAGCCAGCCTGATATAGTGGGAAATTACCAATATGGAGCCAAGCTTACCTTTTAGTATTGTATAATCCAGTGGCATGTTCTTTTCTGGGAAGACTATTTCTCCTACTCTCAACATTCCTTAAGTACCTGTAGTTTGTGTAGGGTTAGGGCTGATATTTTTTCCCATTCACTTTTGCATGTCTATTGTTGTTGTTGTTGTTTTGCTTAGGCCTTGTTGGTAACATTAAGTGTGCACCCTCTGGATTTTCTAGTAGACAGAGTCTCACAAGACATTATTTTCATATCCAACTGAGGGATCTATATTTGGATAACATGTGTTCCTATACTAATAAGAAAGATAAAAGGTTACACTAAACAACTACTTTCTTCAAATAGAGGTAAATGTGGGATGAACGAGCTGACAAAAAGTGGGAGAGGATAGAACCTGGTTCTTCATCATTATGAGTATCAGATTCATTGTCTTCTACCATTCTATAATGACAAACATGCTCTACAGATGACTTCTTCATTATTGTAAATGGCAGTGTCAATGCAGGCTTTGTGAACTCAGTCAATATATGAACACTTGACATTTTTTTAGCTGGTGACAAGGAATTGAGGAATTGGTGAGCCCTGCTACTCCCTAGCATCCCTGAGGGATATGTACTTAACCATGGACATGTTAATGTAAGTCTCTGTACCACCTTGGGTTTGGTTTCTTTCAAGACCAGTGATCTTACTCTGACTTAAATAATGCCTTTCTTCTGCATTCAACCAATGTTACTGCTCTAAAATGCAGAAAAATATCTACAAATTCAGGAAAGGTTAATTTTCACCAGAGATTTTCACAGCCTGAGAAAGATGAACATTTTTTGGCACACGATGAAATGGTTTATGTTCAGAATATCTAATTCCCCTGATCAAGACTGAACATGAGATTTTCTGAGGGCAAAAGATGAGATGGTATCTCTTCAGCACATCTATTTCCTCTGAGGTTAGTGCTAAATTCAGATACCACAGTATTCCTAGAGTTGGACAGAAATGACTTTAAAGTCTGGCTTATTCAAGGAGCAAGTGTACATAAACAAAATAGAAGCATGTAGGGATGCTGTAGCCAACAGCATCAGAAGCAGGGCTGGAGAGATGGCTCAGCCATTAAAGGCTAGTCTCACAACCAAAAATATAAGAAATTAGAGATAAATGTTTATCTGAGCCATTCCAGGAACAGAAAATTTAATCTTTCTATATTGTGTTCTACACCAGTATTGATTACATTCTATTTTCCTGGAAAGTACAGTGAGTGTCAGGATAGAGAAATGCCTCCAATCCTGCATGGTTTCTGAAATCTGTGAGAACAAGCAAAGAAATATGTAATCCTAAAATGCCCCGTGGAAAGCTCTGTGGACGTCCAAATTTAACTGCTTTGGTAAAAGGTAACCAAGGTCTTCAGCCAATGGTCAAGTAAAGGAGACTGATGCTTTGAGCCCCAAGGCTCTGATAGCACATGTGGTACAATTGCCATACTTCTATCTTCTTTGAAATTTGCCTCCCATTGAAAAACTGTTTTACTGTTCTTAAAACTGACCCTATCCACCTTGGAATTTCTAGGTTTATTTACTGGGTATGTTATATGTAATGGTTTCCATGTATTGACCCATCCTTGCATTCCAGGAATGTAATCAGTTTGATTACATTGGATATTAATGTGTTATTAAATGATAGTAACAAGTATTTATTCCAATATTGCTCATGGTCTCTCTCTCTCTCTCTCTCTCTCTCTCTCTCTCTCTCTCTCTCTCTCTCTCTCTCTCTCTGCATGTCTGTCTGTCTCTGTATTCATCAGGAAAATTGATCTAAATTTTTCCTTATTGTTACACCCTTTCCTGTTTGTCATCAGAGTAACATTGGCTTCACAGAATAAATATAATGGAGCTCTGTCCTACTCTATTTTGGGGGATAATTTAAGGAAAATTTTGATTTTTCTTAATTCTTTGTAATAGTCTGATAGAATTTGGTGATGAATCTGGCAAATCTTAGGTTTTCTGTCACTGGGGTGGTATTACTGCTTTATTCTTATTGATTCTGACAGATTGGCTTAAGTTTCACAACCTCATAATGTACTTTTTGCTGGAGAAATTCATCTACACTGCATGAATCTTAGTTCAATTCCCAGTAACAAAAAAAAAAGAAACCCAACATTCATATATACCACACTCATTAAATAGAAAAAATAGAATTTTTAAAGGATGGAAATATTCAAGCAGGTATTCATGAATCATATGAATAATAAGTAAAACCACTTTATGAGTAGAATCATCTCTTATAAACTATTAAAGGAGCTAGACTAAGTATAAAAATTTAATAAGCAGAATTACCATAGCAATCATAACAAGGAAAATATGAAATAAGAAAACAGAAAAAAAACATATTTCAATATGGATTTTTAATGACCAAAGGTCGGTGATCATTTTGCACAGAGAGTAGTAATACCTGAGGAAACATGACATGAATGTTGGTGAACTCGCTATTGGGAATTAATGAGGATGAACTGAGAAGACCTACTCTTAGCAACCCTTGATCTTGTTTGGTTGTTTTTTCTTTAGATTCTTTAAGAGAATTACTTATTTCTTGAATTTTTTGTTTGTTTTTTCTTCTATTTCTTTAAGAGATTTTCCTGTTTCCTCTTTAAGGGTCTCAAACATCTTCATGAGGTGGATTTTTAGGTCTGTCTCTTCTTCTTTCTCTGTGTTGTGCTTTTCAGATCTTGCTGGTGTGGAGTTCCTAGATTCTGGTGGTGTCATATTGGTCTTTCTGTTGTTCTTATTCTGCATTCTTCCCATCACTTCTTCCAGTAGGTGCAGGTGGGGTCTCTCTATCTCCTCTTGTTATGGTGGTGTGTATGGGCCCAGACTTCAATGTCTGCAGATATGGATGGTCTTGCCTCTCCTGGTAGTCTCCTCACTCAGGAGACTTTGGGGCTTCAGAGGGGAAAGGGAGAGTGAGTTATTTCCAGACTCAAGGAGGTCCTTCCTGTCTGGGCAGGTCCACTCTATGCAGGCCCAGAGAGATCCTGGAGTGATTGGGACCATGGGCAGGAGTAGGACTCAGGAGAGGTCAGGGAGGAGGAGGGGGAAGGAAGATTGAGGTATTTTCAGACTTGCCAATAAACTTTTTATTAAACCAATCACAGTGACACATTGACACATCTTTACACAGTGTAAAAGAATATTCCACAACATTTCCTCCTTTTGTCTAAATAAAATAGATTTTAACTCTAACACAGTAAAACTATATACAATAAGAACAATTATAAAGTAAGACACATAATTTCCAGCCCATTTGCATTTGGAAAATTTAGAGAAAATATTCCATCATCTATTCTATCTTAGTTCAAAGTTTATATGTAAACAAACTATTTTTGTCACAACTTGTTTTACCATCCTAAAAATATCTTTTTAAACCTTAAAACATCTTTTTAGATAAACAACTCAAGCTTTTATGTTTCTCAGCCTTATAAACTTTTATCTCTTATGTAGATTTCTTTCTGAATTTGGTAACAAGTAAAACTATAACTATCTAGTCTTCAATACCCATCAGAGACCCAAAAAGAATACAGTATTACTTGAGTAAACAGGAAGTGCAAAGAAAGCAACTTCCAAAACTATATAAATGACAGAAACATCTAGCTGCCAGGACAGTCACTGGAAGGTTTTTCTGCAATGATGGGGCATGCATCTTCAAATACAGGCCTAGAATATCTGACATAGTTTTCTGTAAAGCAGGAAATTTGAAGGACTGTCCTACCTTGTCTTGGCAAAGTTGGATAGTCATTTTCTTTTCTGTGTGTCCTTCTTGTAGACACCATACTGTCAGCAGTTGAGGCAAGGATAATGTTTCTTGCCCAAATGGCTAGATTTTGCCACAAAGAATATAGATGGTTCTTTGATGCCCATTATCCTTTTTTGAAGTAGATCGGTGCTACCAGCAACACACATGCCTCACTGTCATGGAAATCCTTATGTTATTAAAACATTTTAAATGCAATATTCTGTCAGTCTTTGAAGTGTTTTAAGATCACCTATTCAAAATGTATCTCTGTATGACCTTGAAAACATACCTAATATGACTATAAGTTTGATTGTTATAGATGACTAATTATTAACCTGTATTTCTTTAATATCCTAAATAGCGATCAAGGACAAAAACTTTACATTTTTAAATGAGCTGCATAGATACAATTCCTTAAACAAGAATAGAAATATATACAGTATAACAAAAATAACCTTAAATTTGTGTTAATATACAAAAAGACATACCAATGTAAAAATTTGAGACTAGTGGTTTTTTAAAATTATACTCAACAATCCATCTGTTTATCAAATCATTTATATGCTGTATCTCCCCTTTTTTCTTTCAGAAAGAGATCCCTAAATCTAATCTCTTTCATTCAGACTTTTTTTACCATGACCAATAACAACTTGTAATCAACCCCCCCCAATGATGACAAACATTCATAACCTATCAAATGACCAAAAACCATCCACCTGCCTCTTCGGAATGTGGGCATCATGTTCTTAAAATTACTTCCTGCTTTTTGGGGGTGTCAGTATCTTTAGGGAACCCTGTGAAAATTAGGATAATGGTCAAGTCTTGGGAGTGGTAGCCATAACATATGTTGTCCAGTCTCTGTGCAATGGGAACGCAAAAAAGCTTACCTGTAGTCCTGGCTAGAATAGTCTTTGGGGCTGGACTACCTCAGCCAGCAGCTTTGAAGCTGTTATGGATGCAGAACTCTGAGGAAACTGCAACAGAGGCACTCTGAGAGGCTGGATCACCTGGGCCACCTGTTTTCAATGATGTCTGGTCCCCTTGCTCTGAAAACACACAAACTTTCAAAGGTAGCATACATGTCAGCATTAACACAAGTATGGACTCTGCATTGTACATAAGCCAGCCAAAGATGTTTTTTTTGTTTAATGTTTGAGCAAGTAAAATATATGTCACCTATCTTGTAGTTTTCCTAGGTTTATAATTTTATGTCTGTAGACAAGAATTTCATGGGATCTCCCTCAATCAAACCTGATCTTTATCAACTTTGAATGAATCCACAGACTTTTGTTTTCTGTGGAAAAAAAAACATAACTTCTTACCCAAAGCAATATATTTTCTGACTTCCATTTTAAAGTTAAGGCATTCATAAAGTATATAGTCTCGTTTAACTTAGCAGTCTCTTCCACAAGTCAGTGTCCCTCAGTAGCTGTTGGTCTCTGTTCATTAGCAATCAAAAAATTCAGAATTAACAAAGCACCATAGAAGAACCAACCTCATACCTTTCATAGTTGAGTAAAATAGTGTTTTGAGGCAATTTGTATAAAGGGTGGTTTAGGATTGAAATTAGGATTCCCAAAAAGTTCCAACAGTTTACAAAAGGACTGATTCCAATAAAAGATCAATTGCTGTCATAAGGGTTATATGCTACATGCACAAACCAGATCACCTCATTCTGAGAGTAAATAGGGTCAAATCCTGTACCTTAACTGTCCTCATATCCAAGCCCCGTGACCCATCCACAATAGGTCAATTAAACAAACATGCACTAATGAAAAGCAGAGAACACAGGTTAATTCAATATGGTCACATTGGAAAAAGGAACAAATAAAGGGGTCCTGTGGTGACTCTGACCTGAAGTGTATGTTTAACTATAGGGCAAGAGGTATTCAGTGTTAAGTAGTTCCATGTTTGCATGAATATGTACATCCAATACATGAATGTATGTAATTTAAAAAAAACTATCTAAACCACTCAGCCATCTAACCAGCCCCTACTATACTTTTAAATTAGCTTGCAGTGTAGTGGCATCAAAAAAAGGGGTGTTTATAATCTTTAGTTTTTTTATTAACCAAACCCCTCACCTTCTTCTCACTCTTATACCATTATTCCAATCCCTGATTAAATCTTTAACCTCTGGTGTAGCTCACCCTCCTCCGTAGACAGCAGATGTGTTCTATCCTAACCCTTGCTCCTTAAGGCCTCTGGCCCTCACACTCTCATGGGCTGATTCTTTTAGTCTAATAATATTGATAGATAAATGGAAATATAACACATTCCACTTATAATCAGAAATTGACAAATTGTATTAAAAACTAAGACAGCATATAGACTATATTAAAAACTACCTCAAAATGAAAGATACACATAAATTTAAAAGAATAGAGAAATAGGCATCCCATGCCAACACTGGCCTGAAGAAAGTGGTTCATATGAACATTAAAATTGTGTCTCAAAGTGGGCAATAGTTCATGGAGTTCTGCCCCTACTACAGACAACTAATGAATGCTGGGAGAAGGAGAATTAGCTCTCCCAGAGACGAATCCCCATATGGTTGTACAGTGCAGAGTGGTCAGCCCCGACACCATATACACAAACAACAAAAACAGAGTCAACAGGTGATTTTATGTGTGTGTGTGTGTGTGTGTGTGTGTGTGTGTGTGTGTGTGTGTACATGCACACACACACATGCACAGAGAGAGAGAGAGAGAGAGAGAGAGAGAGAGAGAAAGAGAGAGAGAGAGAGATATCATACACAAACCTGTAGCAATAATATTCACAAATATTCAAGGAAAAAGAGTCTATCAACTTGAGGAGGAACATGCGAAGAGTTGGAGGAAGGGTAGCCGGGAGGGGTTGAAGGGAGGAAGGGAAGGGGAAAGTGATATAATTCTATTTCAATTAAAAATAATTTTAAATGGATGAATAAATTATTCAAAGGGAAAACTAACCAATAATACAATATTCCTAAATGTTTGAAGCCGTAACAATATTTAAAAATGCACAAATCTAAGCCAATGGAAATGTGAATAGGTAGATTAATAATAGTTACACATTTAAAAAGTCATTCCTTAGTAATTGCTAAAATAAGTCACCAAAATGCTGATGGATTATGGGCTAGACTGAGAGAGCTCAGTAGTTAAGAGCATTTACCATCCTTTCAAAGGACCTGGTTTGGTTCCCAACACCCACACCAGGGGATTGACAACCGCCTATAACTACAGATCAAGGTGATTCAAGTGCTTCTTCAGGCCTCAAAAGGCACCTGACTGTGCCTAGTGCAAATAGAAACAAGTGGGATTACACATACACATAAATAAAAAATAAATAAATAAACAATATTACTAGATGAGCATGAAAGTAAATTCCAATATATAAAACCTTAGTAAGATACAACAAAGAAATTATAAAAATTAAAATATCTTCTCCATCATTTTTTATTAGAAATCAATATGATGATTTAAAAATCTCTATGGCAATCCAAAGATCCTACAATTTTCAAAATAACAATATAGAGCAAAATTAGGAGACATATTGTCTGGTTTTAAAAGTTCTAAAACTCTTTAGTATCAAGAAAAAAGATAACATGCTATCAGATAAAGAAAAATATAGGACTCTGCTATAGGACTACATGCATGTGGACACTTGTCTTTATTACAAGAAGAAAGGAGAAATTTCAAACAAATTATCATAGAATAATTGGGCAGTTATAGACAAAAATTAAATAAAACATCATTGTCCCCCCAAATGATATGAATATGAACCCAAATTATGAGAAAACAAATATAAAACACCAAAGTGAAAAATTGTAGAAGTAATATTTATATTATCTAATAATTTTGACTTTGAAAAATAATTCTGACATATTATATAAAAAGTCATTGTCTGAGTCCATCTAGAATGCTGGAGAAAAAAAGAAAGGAAAATCTACAGACTATGCACCTTCAGAACAAGAAAAAAATTTTTTTGAGAATATAACTATTTCTTCTCTTACAATTATGATTCTTATAATTCCCTCTTCATTTTCTTCCCTCCAAACCTTCCCATATACCCCCCTTGCTTCTTTTAATATTCAAGGCCTCTTTTTCATTATCTGTTGCTACATACGTGGATATGGATATATATAGAGAGATTCCTGAATACATAAATCTAACCTGGTCGGGCTGTATAATGTCATTTGTATGTGCGTTTTCAGGCCTGATCATTTGATATTGGGAAACTGATGTGCTCTCTTCCCTGTGGAAGACTATTTCTTCTATTCTCAACATCCTTTAGTTGCCTTCTTGGCACTCTCTCCAAAACCCCTGAGTCCACATTAACATGTCAGTTGTTGTTTTCCTTGTTCTGCACATGTTTAGGCAGTCATGTTGGTGAGTCTTACAATTGTAGCTTCTGCCATTCCCAGGAGACAATCTCACAGCAAGCCCCCTCATCTACTGGCTCTTACAATCTTGTACCCTCCCTGTCCCACAAGTTCCTTGTGGGGCTTGATTTGTAGGTGTATCTGTTGGAACTGGACTCCATAACTCAGTTTTCTTGGTGGTGGTTTTCTGTAACTATCTCTGTCTTGAACAAGAGAACTTTCCCCCACACATCTGAAGGCTGGGAAGTACAACATGAAGTTTCCAGAAGATTCAGTGGACTGGTGAGGGCATTACCTGGTTCATACATGATCTTTGCTGTGTAGCAACACATAGGAGAAGAAAAAAGTAGTTCTGTGTCTGTATCTTTAATTAGGGCATGAAACTCATTTGTAAGGGCTTGACATTGAGAAAAAATGTACATAGAAGGGAAGACATTGTTGAACACCTGAAAAGCTAATGACTAGTGGAAATATTCATAACATCCATTATTGACAAAGAGCTTAAATGAGAATATGTGAAGTATTTCCTCATCTCCAGTAATCTCTGGGGAGGGGGATAGTAATACACAGGTGCTATGAAGGAAAAATGGAAGCGGACATTTATTGGGATTGCAGAAAGGAGAACAATACTGGGGTGGGGTGAGAATAAAATAAGCCAGTCCTCCCTTGTGTTATTTTTTGAGATATTCTCAGTAAGTAGAACAATCTGTTCTTAAATTCATAAAAATCTCCTTGCCCCAGCCTTTCTATGCTGGGGTTTAAGGTATATACCACCATGCCTAGGATCCTTCCTGTTGTTCTACTCAGACAGCAAAACTGCCTTACACAACCCTGAAGTTGTATGAATAAGATGCAGTGAGATGATGGAGCTATTCTTTGGGGCCAGCCTGGTAGAAAAGGTACCAATGACTTGGTCATCAAGGGCAGGTGTCAGCTCTGCCACCTTCACTGTGGAAGAACCAGCACCTAACTACAGTGCTCATCAGTCTGGACACATTTTTTTTGGAAAAGGTTGGAATGAGGAGAGGAGGAGGAAGAGTGTGAAACATGTCAGTTGGTGCTGGAGGGATAGAATGAAGGAAAGAAATCTGGATCTACAAAAGGAGAAGATCACTGGCGGTGATGGGAAGCAGAGAGCATCTCTCTATGCACAGTTGAGCTATCTAACTATCCACGTCAGATGCTGAGTACAAGCATGAGTCAGGGCTCGGGCAGTGCTGGAAATGAATGGTGCAGTGCTGTGAGGGCACAGGGGGACAAGGAAGGACTAAGGGCTCTCCTTAGAATAGGCCAAGAAAAGGCCAGACCTCTAAAATTTATTACAGAATGATTTGTCCTGGCAACATTTCATTTCCAGAGTCATCTTCCCCAAAAAGAAGGTTTGATTCAGGCACATGTGAGAACATTCCTGGAACCCATACAGGATCCTGCCACCTAGAGAAGAAGTAGGGCAAGAGGCAAAACGTAAGTGTTTGTAGAACCAGTGATTCGGTAAATGAGGAGAGTCAGGCTCCCAGGTGGAAGGTTCATCACTAACCTGGACCATCATCCCTCAAGCCCCCATCTAGTTCACAAACAGAACTCCAATCTCAACATGGCTAAATGGAGTTTTAGGGTACAAATCTTGTCTTCCTGAGAATGTTCACCCAGAAGTCCCCTGAAAACTATCCAGAGAGTCCCAAAAAAGCACATTTTTCTCTTAATAGATTTGATCCTCTCAGTAAGAGCCAGAAACAGTCAGTACAGGGTCACATAGGGGGGATATTTCTTACTTTAACAGGAAAATGCACCCTCCCATAGCCTCTACTTCTATTCAAGGGCTCTAGAGGGGTATGTAGTCCTCAAGGGAAAGCAGAATCCATCATCCCGAGGCTTCCTGCCCTACATACCTGAAGAAGCTGTCCAAAGGGCACACATTTGGTTATTGTTGGTCTCACAAGAACCTTGCTGGTACAAACATATGCGCTCAGTATTGAACACAGTGCACTGGGAACATGTCAGAGCTGAAAAGAAAAAAGCAAATGTAAGAGGCTCCTTCAGGGCCCAGAGTCAGACATCAGACCACAGTTGCACCTGTGGTAATGATAAATGAATAAAAGCAATGACTGGAGAGGGTCCATGCTGCATGGACCCAATGCATGGACCCTTCATGCAGCATGGAGGGTCCAATGCTGCATGAAGAGTGAGAAGGAAGGGCAGTTCTGAAGAAGAGATTTGAGTTCACCATAATGGAACAGCTCTTCCCAGCATCTCATTGCCTTTATGCCATCAACAGTAGTGAGCTGGTGGGAATGGGAATGTTTGAATATGAAAGCTAACAGAGGAGGAGGAAAAAATACAAGGAACTTGGTGAAGGGCACTAGAACCAGGAGAAGAAAGTGGACTACAGCACAAGCATCCTTGGGTGGATGTGGACTGTGGGGATTAGTGATGTAAAGCTCAATTCTTTAGTTTCACTGCCTCTCATCTCCCCAAAGCACAAAAACCTGTAGCAATCAGAATGTCTGATCATAGGTACCAGCCCTACCAGCTTCCAGGCTCTCACCTTGCAGGAATCCCACCAGCAAGGAAACACCCAACAGGGGATGGTTTTCCATTGCAGTGAGATCTAGGACAAGAGAGTAGTACAGAGCAGGCAGGAACCAGCCTCAACAAGGCCCATTCAGATGCAAGTCTGAGAGACCAATGGGATTCCAGACCGTGGACTTAGCATATATCCTGGGGAAAGCCCATATCCCAAGTGTCTGCCACCCTTGCCTTCCTTACCCAGTTAAACAAATACTCCCAAAATCTTCACAAGTTTTTACTAACTTTCCAATGGGAATTCATGACCCAATGTCAGCCACACTATAGTCCTATCAGGCAAATCGTGATAAATTAAGGATGTGTACCCTGAGCTAGAAACACAGACAGAGATCAGATAACACATATATTCAACTGACCTGATAAAGGACAATAAAAGAATAATAAAAAGTTTATGGTTATTATTCTACTGGGAAAATGAAAAAACAATAGCAAGGAAGTAATTTTATTTTTTAAACACCTTTTACTTGTTCTTTGATAATTTTGTATGTGCATACAATGTATCTTGATGTAACCCACACCCAAATCTTCCTTCCCATTCTCCCTGAAGTCCCCTCTCCAACTTAGGTTGCCACAAATGATCAAAAATGTGAATTAAAAGAAAACACTGCATATAAAAATATGAAAGACACAGCAAAGCATAGGTCACAGTAAATGTATATTAGCCAAAATGAAAAATGTATCAACTGTTTTTCTTAGATTTCAATAACCTGAACTGAAAACCTCTAATAATACAAAGAACCTAAAATTTCCAAAAATTACTTTAAGAAGGAATAAAGTGACAAATAGATCAAACTAGAAGCAATGATCCTGAGTGAGGTAACCCAATCTCAAAACAACAAACATTGTATGTACTCACTCATATATGGGTGGGTATTAGACATAGAGCAAAGGATTACCAGCCTACAATCCACACCTCCAGAGGAGCTAGGAAACAAGGAGGACCCTAAGAGAGATATACATGGTCCCCTGGAGAAGGGGAAAGAGACAAGATCTCCTGAGGAAATTGGGAGCACAGGGGGGAGAGGAGAGGGAGTTAGGAGAAAGAGAAGGGGACAAGATGAGGTGAGAGGAACACATGAGGAGCCAGGAAGATTGAGTCAGGGGAAGAATAGAGGAGAGCAAGAAAAGAGACACCTTAATAGAGGGAGCCAGTATAGGTTTAAGAGAAATCTGGCACTAGGGAAGTGTCCAGAGATATACAAGGATGACCCCAACAAAGATTCTAAGCAATAGTGGAGAGGCTATCTTAAATACCCTTTCTTTATAATGAGATTATGACTACCTTATATGCCATCTTAGAGCCTTCATCAAGTAGCTGGTAGAAGCAGAAGCAGACACCCACAGCTAAGCACTGAGCCAAATTCCTGGAATCCAGTTGTAGAGAGGGAGGAGTGATGAGCAAAGGAGTCAAGACCAGGCTGGAGAAACCAACAGAAACAGCTGACCTGAACAAGGGGGAGCTCATGAACCCCAGACTGACAGCTGGGAAACCAGCATAGAATCGAGCCAGGTAGTCAATGGACAATTCTGAAATAGACCTAATTTAATGTGACTACTAGATAATTATAATAGCAACAAAATAATTCCAAATTAAGAATAGTGTTTCCAAACAAACAAACAAACAAACAAACAAACAAACAAAAAGAATAGTGTTTCAACAGCTGACCTGGACAAGGGGGAACCCAGAATGATGTCTTGGAGGCCAGCATGGGACTGATCCAAACCCATGAATGTGGATGTCAGTGAGGAGGCCTCGGTACTCCATGGGGCCTCTGGTAGTAGATCAGTGTTTATCCCTAGCATAGAAAAGGACTTTTGGAGCCCGTCCCACGTGGAGGGATGCTCTCTCAGCCTGGACACATGGGGGAGGGCCTAAGCCCTGCCCAGGATGATGACAGATTTTGGGGATCTCCCACGGAAGGCCTTACCCTCCCTGGGAGCAGAGGGGTAATGGGGTGGGGGATTGGTAGGAGGTGGGGAAGAAGAGGAGAGAGAAAAGGGCAGGTATTGACATGTGAAGCAGGCTTGTTTCTAATTTGAACTAGTAAAAAATATTTTCTTGGGAAAATGGTGTTTCAAAAAAAGTTAAATAGAAAAAATGCTAAGCATTCATAGGCAAAAGAGAAATAAACAAAAGATCAATAACTCACACTTTAAACCACACAGAGAAATTCACTCATGTGTTTCAAAGATAATTATAACCTGAAAATGAAATGTTTTGAGGCATTTAAGAATATTGATATTCTTAATAACTGAATTCAGCAAGTGAATCAGATATTATGCACAAAGTCATTACATTATTCCATCCTCTGGAAAAGGGCCTGGAAGTTTCCTATGTAGTTAGTCAGACATGTGTTGGACATGCAACAATACCTTCCAAGAGAATTGGAAACATGTGCCCCAGGCAGAACTGTAGCTGCTCTGTAACGTTGGATGGAGGATGAAGTGTGTGTTAATAAACCAGTTCATGTACACCAAACAGCATAGCTGAGCCTAGCTTGATGAGCCTGAACTATATCCACCTACAAGTGGGGAAATCACAGACACAAAAGCCATCTGTTGTACAGTACCATGAGATAGATAGCACAGCTGACTGGGAGCAGGGATCACCATACCCACTCCCCATCCTAAAAGAGTCTCCTGGCACTTATCAAAGGGTGTTTCCAGAAAGACTTAACTGAGGAGATCCACTCAGATGCTGATCAACCATTCCATGGCCTGGAGTCTTGGACTAAATAATAAAAAAGAGTAAAAGATGCCCACTGAGCATTCATTTCTCCCTGCTACCGGATTGCAGGTATAGTATGAGCAGCTTCTTCACACTCCTGTCACCATGCCTTCCCTGTTTGGTGGAGTGTTTCCCTAGAACTATAATCCCAAATAAACCCTTCCTTCCTTCCTTAAGTTACATTTGTCAAGTATTTGATTGTGGCAATGAGAGAAGTAACTAACACAGGCTCCTACTAAATGTGAATCAGATTAGCACAACAGGAAGAAAACAAATCAAATTACACCATTGTTACATTCTGAAACATCTTATATACAGAAATCTTCATTGAAGTACTTTCACATTTTAGAACATTTAAAGCCACCTAACCTGGTTAATGTTTTGTCGATTGCATACACGCTAGAGTTATCTGAGAAGAGAGAATCTTAATTTGAAAACATCCACACCATATTGGTGGGGGTGGGGATATTTTCTTGATTAATGGTTGATGTGAGAAGTCCCAGGCAACCATGGTCACTGGCAAACCTGGGTTGGTGGCTCCATGGGTATAAGAAAGCAAATGATGAAAACTGCGGGGACCAAGCACCGGGAAGCAGTGATCTCCCATGGCTTCTGCTTCAGTTCCTGTCTCCAGACTCCTGCCCTTCTTCAGTTCCTGATCTGACTTCCTCAGTGGTGGACTGTAACCTGGAAGTGTAGGATGCTTGTTGCCATGGTGTTTCACCACAGCAATAGAAACCTTAGCTAAGACACCACCCAAACACCCATCAAATAGTAAATGCTTCAATTGAGTTCTAATCATAGAGTACTATCCAGCTGTAAAAAAGAATCCACATAGATACAGCAACACATATAAATCTAAATAGAACTGGCCTAAGTGAAATACAAAATACAAAATAGATGCAAAATATCATCAATTATATGGGAAACTTAGCTCAATAAGAGACGGCTTGCCTGTCATTAGCAGTTCCTGTAAGTGACTCCCATACTACCACATATACACAAGCAAGCAAAGCCCTTTCAGCTGGCTTTGGAACTTAGTTCTGCGGTAGAGTACTTGCCCAGAAAGTACAGGGCTGTGTGTTTACACCCTAGATCCAAAAAGAAGAAGGAAGAAAGAAAGAAAGAAAGAAAGAAAGAAAGAAAGAAAGAAAGAAAGAAGGGGAGCATAGAAAAGAAGAGAAATTAAAAAGAAACAAGGAGGAGGCATTTATTGTATAAATCCAAGGAAATAGCAAAATGGGAAAAGGTAGTATTTATTAGGGGCTGACATGAGAGCATAGTTGCATAACAGCAAAGAAACAAAGGCTTTCTGAAACTGATGTGAATATTCAGAAACTTAAGAGTGGTGATTGCTCTGCCCTCCAGCTTCCACCTGAGCCTAAGGGGAGTCTGGGCACTGCTCGGCCCCCAACCACCCCATCATCCCCTGCTCAATTCAGCCTGAGGCGCTCCCTGGACAAAAGTGGATCTGCCCAAACCGGGAAGGCCCACCCTGAGTCCAGACACACTTCACCTTTGTCTGCCCTCTGCCCTCTGGCTGCCGCCTTAGCGGTAGGGAGGGAGAGAACCCACCTGCACCCACTGGAAGAAGGGATGGGAAGACAACAGAATATGAACACACTAACAACATAAAGACCAATATGACACCACCAGAATCTAGGGACTCCACACCAGCAAGAACTGAGAAGCCCAACACAGAGGATGAAGAAGAGCTAAACCTTAAAATGATCTTACAAAGATGATAGAGACAATTGAAGAGGAAAAAAATCCCTTAAAGAAATAGAAGAAAAAACAAGCAAAAATTTACATGAAATGGAGGGAAAGACAAAACAAATAGTTCAAGAAATAAACAAATCTCTTAAAGAATCTAAAGGAAGCCAAGAAAAGGCAACAAAACAAGTGAGGGAAACAATTCAAACAGTTCACGGTTTGAAAGCACAATTAGAAACAATAAAGAAAACAAAGAATGAGGGGATGCTGGAAATAGAAAATCTGGATAAACGATCAGGAACTTCTGATGTAAGCATAACCAATAAAATACAAGAGATGGAAGAGAGAATCTCAGGTATGGAAGACTCACTAGAGAATATACAGTCGTTGACCAAAGAAAATCTCAAGTCCAACAATTCCCTAACACAAAATATCCAGGAAATATGGGACACCGTGAAAAGACCAAACCTAAGAAAAATAGGTATAGAAGGTGAAGAAATTCAGCTCAAAGGTACAGAAAACTTATCCAAAAAAATCATTGAAGAAAACTTTCCCAACCTAAAGAAGGATTAGCCTATGAAAGTACAAGAAGCTTACAGAACATCAAATAGATTAGACCACAAAAAGAAGTCCCCTCACCACATAATAATCAAAACACCAAAATTACAGAATAAAGAAAAATATTAAGAGCAGCAAAAGAAAAAGGCCAAGTAATATACAAAGGCAGACCTATCCGAATTACACCCGGCTTCTCAATGGAAACTTTGAAAGCCAGAAGATCATAGAGAGATGTTCTTCAAACGCTAAGGAAACATGGATGCTAGCCCAAACTACTGTATCTAGCAAAGCTTTCCATCACTATAGATGGAGAAAACAAGATGTTCCATGACAAAACCAGATTTAAGCAATATATGTGCACAAATCCAGCCCTACAGAAATTACTGGAAGGAAAACTCAACGTAATGAAGATAACTATGCTTAAAAAACCATAGGCAATAGATAATTCCACTTTACCAAACACCAAAAAAGTGGGGAAATCCACACACAATAATACCACCAACAACAAATCCAAAACAAACAAGAATCAACAATCAATAGTCATTAATATCCATCAATGTCAATGGTCTTAACTTGCTTATAAAAAGATACAGGCTAACAGAATTGATACAAAGACAGAATCCATCCTTCTTCTGTATACAAGAAACACACCTCAACTTCAAAGACAGGCTTTACCTCAGAGTAAAGAGTTGGGAAAAGATTTTCCAATCAAATGGGCCCAAGAAACAAGCTGTGTAGCAATCCTAATATCTAACAAATTAGACTTCAAACTAAAATCAATCAAAAGAGATGAAGAAGGGCATTTCATACTCACAGGAAAAGTCCATCTAAATGAAGTCTCAAACCTGAACATCTGTGCCCCAAATACGAAGGCACCCACATTTGTAAAAGAAACATTACTAAAGCTCAAATCACACATAAAACCTCACAAACCTTATAGCAGGAGACTTTAACACCCCACTCTCACCACTAGATAGGACCACCAGACAGAAACTTAACAAGAAACAAAAGAACTAACAGATGTTATGACCCAATTGGGTTTAACAGATATCTATAGAATACTCCATCCAAACAAAAAAGAATATGGCTTTTTCTCAAGGCCACATGGATCCTTCTCTAAAATTGACCACATACTGGGCAACGTAGCAAACTACACAGATACAAAAAAAAATTGGAATAACCCCCTGTATCTTATCAGACCACCATGCTTTAAAGTTATAATTCAACAAAAAAACAAATTGCAGAAACACTATAAACTCATGGAAATTGAATAATGCACAATTGAACCATTCATGGGTCAAGAAAGAAATTAAAGACTTCCTAGAATTTAATGAGAATGAAGACACATAATACCCAAACCTATGGGACACTTTGAAAGCAGTGCTAAGAGAAAAGTTCATAGCACTAAATGCCCACATGAAGAAACTGGAGAATAGTCACACTAGAGAATTATCAGTGCAACCAAAAGCTCTAGAACAAAAGGAAGCAAACTTTCCCCTGAGGAGTAGACTCCAGGAAATAATCAAAATGAGGGCTGAAATCAATAAAGTAGAAACTAGGAAAACACTACAAAGACTCAATGAAACAAAGAGTTGGTTCTTCGAGAAAGTCAACAAGATGGACAAACCTTTATTCAAACTAACAAAAAGTCAGAGAGAGCATGATAATTAGCAAAATCAGAAATGAAAAGGGAGACATAACTAAGGACACTGAAGAAATTCAGAGAATCAACAGCTCATAATTTGAAAACCTATACTCCACAAAATTCGAAAATCTAAAGGAAATGGACAATTTTCTGGATAGATATCAGTTACCAAAATTAAATCAAGAATAGATAAGCAAGTTAAATAGACCTATAACCCCCAATGAAATAGAAGCAGTCATAAAAAATCTACCATCCAAAAATAGCCCAGGGTCAGATGGTTTCAGTGCAGAATTCTACCAGAAATTCAAACAAGAGCTAATACCAATTCTCCTCAAATTGTTCCACACAATTAAAAACAGAAGGGTCATTGACAAACTCTTCTATGAAGCTACAATTACCTTGGTATACAAGCCACACAAAGACACAACAAAAAAAGAATTACAGACCATTATTCCTCATGAATATTGATGCAAAAATATTCAACAAAATACTGGCAAATCGAATCCAAAAACACATCAGAGAAATCATCCACCACGATCAAGTTGGCTTTATCCCAGGAATTCAGGGATGGTTCAGCATACGAAAATCCATCAATGTAATCCACCATATAAACAAACTGAAAAGGAAAAACACATGGTCATCTCACTAGATTCTGAAAAAGCCTTTGGCAAAATCAAACATCCCTTCATGATAAAGGTCTTGGAGAAATCAGGAATAACAGGAACATACCTAAACATGATAAAAGCAATATACAGCAAACCAACAGCCAACATCAAAACAAATGGAAAGAAACTCAATGCAATTCCTCTAAAATCAGGAACAAGACAAGGCTGTCCACTCCATATCTCTTCAATATTGTACTTGAAGTTCTAACCAGAGCAATAAAACAGCAAAAGGAGAGCAAGGGGATACAAATAGGAAAGAAGCCAAACTTTCACTATTTGCAGATGATATGATAGTTTACATAAGTGACCAGGAAAAACTCTACCAGAGAACTACTGCAGCTGATAAACACTTTCAGCAAAGTGGCAGGATACAAGATTAACTCAAAAAAAAAAAAATCAGTAGCTGTATTATATACAGAAGATAAAATGTTGAGAAAGAAATCAGAGAAACATCACCCTTTACGATAGCAACTAACAACATACAATATCTTGGGGTAACACTAACCAATAATGAGAAAGACCTTTATAGTAAGAATTTTGATTCTCTAAAGAAAGAAATTAAATGGAAAGATCTCCCATGCTGTTGGATAGGTAGGATCAACATAGTAAAAATGGCAATCTTGCCAAAAGCAATCTACAGATTCAATGCAATCCCCATCAAAATCCCAACACAATTCTTCACAGACCTTGAAAGTACTCAACTTCATATGGAAAAACAAAAAATTCAGGATAGTCAAAACAACCCTGTACAATAAAGGAACTTCCGGAGGCATCACCATCCATAGTCCTGAAAACAGCTTGGTATTGACACAAAAATAGACAGGTTGACCAATGGAATTGAATTGAAAACCCCAATATTAACCCTTACACCCATGAACACCTGATTTTTTTTACAAAGAAGCTAAATTTATACAATGGAAAAAAGAAAGCATCTTCAACAGATGGTGCTGGTATAACTGTACTAGGACATGTAGAAGATTGCAGATTGATCCATATCTATCACCATGCACTAAACTTAAGGCCAAATGGACCAAAGACCTCAACATAAATTCAGCCACACTAAACCTCCTAGTAGAGAAGGTAGGAGGTACCCTGGAACAAATTGGTACAGCAGACAGCTGTACCATAACACCAGTAGCTCAAACTCTGAGATCGACAGTTAATAAATGGGACCTCCTGAAACTGAAAAGCTTCTGTAAAGCAAAGGACACAGTCAACAAGACAAAACTCCACCACACAGAATGGGAAAAGATATTAACCAACCCCACATCTGACAGAGGGCTGAACACCAAAATATACAATGAACTCAAAAAGCTAGCCACCAAAACATCAAACAATGCAATTAAAGGTTGGAGTGCAGAACTAAATAGATAATTCTCAACAGAGGAATCCTAAATGGCTAAAGACACTTGAGAAAGTGCTCAACATCCTTAGCCATCAGGGAAATGCAACTCAAAATCACACTGAGATACCATCTTACTCCTGTCAGAATGGCTAAAATCAATAACACCAATGACAATCTATGCTGGAGAGGATGTGGGGAAAAAAGAACACTCCTCCATTGCTTGTGGGAGTGCAAACTTGTACAACTACTTTGGAAAGCAGTATGGTGGCTTCTCAGGAAAATGGGAATCAGTCTACCTCAAGATCCAGCCATTCCTCTCTTGGGCATATACCCAAGAATGCACACTCATACAATAAGGACATATGTTCAACTACGTGCATAGCCGCATTATTCGTAATAGCCAGAAACCGGAAATAACCTAGATACCCCTCAACTGAAGAATGGATAGAGAAAATGTGGTATATTTTCACAATGGAGTACTACTCAGCAGAAAAAAAAAAACAATGGAATCTTGAAAGTTGCAGGCCAATGGATGGAACTAGAAGAAACCATCCTCAGTGAGGTAACCCAATCACAAAAAGATAAATATGATATGTACTCACTCATTTTTGATTTTTAGACATAGAACAAAGGATCACTAGCCTACTATCCACACTGCCAGAGGAGCTAGGAAACAAGGAGGACCCCAAGAGAATATTGCATAGTCCCTCGAAGAAGGGGATGGGGACAAGTACCCCTGACATAATTGGAGTCCGGGGGCAGGGTGAGGAAGCAGTCTTTATCCAGTTGATGTTCGAAGCAGAAACAGACACCACAGCTAAACACTGAACCATACTATGGGAATTCAGTTGTGGAGAGAGAGGAGGGATAAACAAAGGAGCCAAGACAGGAATGGAGAGACCTGAAGAAACAGTGGACCTGACCTACTGATAATGGAGATCCTAGTCATAAAGCTGAGGAAACAGCATTGGGCCAAACCAAGCCCTCTGAATGTGGGTACCAGCTAGGAGTCCAAGACAGTCTACCGGTCCTCTAACAGCAGAGCCAGTCTTTATCCCTAGAGCACAAATGGACTTTGGGAGCCCATTCCCTATGGTGGGATACTATTGCAGCCCAGATACAGCAAGGAAAGCCTAGGCCCTCCTCTAAACAATATGACAGACTTTGAAGGTTCTTGGTGGAGAGCCTCACTATCCCTGGGGAGGAGTCGGGGGAGGGGCCTGGGGGAGATTGGGTTGGGGAACATGGGAGGATGGAAGGGCAAGGGATTGGGGGGATGGATATTTGAATATGAGTAGTAATTAAAGAATTTAAATTAAAAAAAGAGTGGTGATTAAGAGACAGTAAATAGCTGCCAAATTATAGAACATATACCACCTTTAAAAAAAAGGATAAGTTTATAGCAAGTAAATGGTATTGCAATTATCTGATTTCATTTTTATTAAATTTATTTAAACTGTGTCTATGTCTGTATCTGTGTGTGTATCACTACAGGTATCTGGAAGTCAGAAGAAAAAATGTGGAAGCCAATATTTTCCTCCTACTACATTGTACTGGTGATTGAATGAAGCTTTAAGTCTTGGCAGCAAGCACCTAACCTATCTCTGTGGTTCTCTATTTTTGTGATTTTAAAAGCTCAATACCAGAGCTGTATAGATAGCTCAGCAGTTAAGAATAATTATTGCTAGTCTCTGTTTCCTCTCTGCTTCCTCTCTCTGTTTCCTCTCTGTTTTCTCTCTGCTTCCTCGCTGCTTCCTCTCTCCTCTCTCTCTCACCTATGCGCTCTCTCTGTGGCGACCAGCTATGGCGGTCAGCCATTATCCCTATTCCTTTCCTCTTCTTAGTCTCCCTACTCTGCTGGGCCTTATAATAAACTTATAGTCAACAACAACAAAAAAAGAATAACTATTGCTCTTGCATGGGCCTTGAGTTTGATTCCCAGTGACCTCATGGAAGTGCACAATCATCAGCGACTCCAGTTCCAGAGCATCTGACACCCTTCCTGCCCACGTAGGTACCGCACCCATATGGTGTGCAGATGGTATGCAAGCAAAACACCCATATACATATAAGTAAACATAATAATTTTAAGAGCTGAGGCTAGATGAGATGACTTAACTATTAGTATCCAGTTAGAGTAAGCATGAAATGTAAGATGTACAATGTAGAAAGCAGGGCAGGAGTCCAGACATGGTCAGCAGAGAATGCTACAGTAGAGAATGCTCTGGAACCATGATTCAAAGGATGGCACTATAAAAAATAGGTTATCATGATGTTTTAATATGTAATAGGCATATAAATATTTATTTAAATATGTATAAACACATACTATAACATATTCATGATTCTAAAACTTTGCTATTCACTTATAACTGTAAATAGGCTTGTGAATCTGCAGCATGGGATATGGTCACTAGCAGGTTTTCTTGAGGGTAATATTGGAAATCCCTTGGGAAAATATAAAAATAAAAATTCCAGACAACCCTAATTTCCGAAGCTTAAGAACTTATGAGAACTAAAACTAGACAGTAGAACTTTCCAGAAGGACAATGAAGTCCATGTGCATGTGATCACACCAAGGACATGTTCACTGTGGTTCAGGAGCACCTTCATCCTGTGATGTCTGATTCCAGTCATTGATGGCTCTGAGGATGTCTGAGAGATTCATCAAGCTCACCTCTGGGTGTGTCTGTGAGACATTTCTAGAGATGTTAGGATGTGAGGTCTCTGACCTAACCAGTGGTCCAAGCCATTTGTGCATTCATGGTTTGGACAGATGATTACCAGGTTGTAGAACTGTGGTGGATAGAGCATCATTGGAGGAAATAGGTGACTGGAGAGTGATACCTCGTATTGGTCCATTCCTATTACATTCACCTATACTTCCTGCATGAGGAGATGAGTTGAACACTTTGATTATACTATGTTCTTGCCATCATGATGAAACAAATCTCTTGATTCATTAGCTAAAATAAATTCTTCCTTGCTAGCATTCTGTTGCTTTACTCAAGTCACAGCAGAGAGAAACTATCTAACACAGGCCCTGAAGTCTATGCCTGAGGAAAAAAAATGCTGAGGCTCTTGTTTGCTTCTTAGCCTGGCAGAAAATGCATCACTATACTGAAGGGTGGGTGTCGGGTTTGCCATGTTTACTGCTGGAGAACCTACACCTAACTTCAGAGTTTATCAGTCAGGACACATTTGTTGAAAATGGGTAAGAATAGAGAGAGGAGGTGGGAAAACATTCGATACACTAGCCAATGCTGGAGAGATGGAGGGAGAGAAGGAAGGAAGCAGAATCTGAGAAAATGGAGAGAGTTAAGGATGGGAAGAAGCATAGAGCATCCCTTTATGCCCAGATGAGACACTGAAGCATCAATACATGCTGAGGATGAAGACAGGCAGGTATCAAGTGATTGAAGGTTACAGGAATACAGAGAGGCACTGAGGGCTTGTCTAAAGTAGAACAGGACAAAATGATCAGGCTATTACAGAAAGATTTGTCTTGGTAATACATGCATGCATTCCTTTGACACACTGCACTTAGTGACAGTCTCACTGAATCATCCACTGCCACAATTTTGTAACAGAAACCAACCACATCCTGTCACCTAGAGAATTAGAGTAAGAGGCACACAAATACCTATGGAAAGAATGGCTGACTCAGTAAATGGGCAGGGACAAGGCTCCCAGGTGGAAGGTCCATCAGCCTCTGAGATGACTAAGGTGACTTCTCTGCACTGTCATTCCTCAACCCCCTAGTCTTGCCAGCAGGCACAACTTGAATTCCTAACAGGTTAAGTGGAACTGTAGAATCCACATCAGCAATTCCCCTGAGGAACACCCAAAGACTTGTCAAAGGACAAGCTGTTCCTTGTCATGAGTTTATTGATCTGACCAGAAGCCAATAACAAGTATAGACACAGAGGAGCTTTTCCTATTGTCACATTCTCTGCTTTCCTCCAGGAATCTGGAAAGAGTTGAAAGAGCAGGAGGATCACCCTTCGATGTCCCAGGTCTTACAGACCTGCAGCAATCACCCACAGATCACATTCTTGGCCACTTTTAACCTCATCGGAGTGTTCCCCTTTCTCACAAATCTCTAAATATTGAAATGAGCACCGAGTACATGTCAGAGATGGAAATGCACAAGCAAGCAAGAGCAAGAGGCTCCTTCAGAGCAAAGCTTAAGCATCAGACAGGAGCTGAGCCCATGGTTCTGGTAAGAAACAATGGCTAAGGACTAAGCTACATGTGTGCTATGCTGACCTTTCTAGGGACACCCATGACCTTAGAATCCTGAATCAGAATGTCTGTCCACCAACACTGGCTACACTAAATTCCAGAATCTCACTTTTCAAAAAGTCCACCAGCAAGGAAGGGGACAGCAGGAGGTGCCTTCCCATTGTACTGGGGTCCTGTGACCAGAGACAGCCAGAAAGGACAGAGCACTCAGGCCCAGCCTCAACAACACCTAATTTACATACAACCCCAGACTGCTTAGGGACAATCTATGCTTTCTAAAGACTCCTCAAACAGATGTCAGAGACAATAAATAAACTCTGCTTACTTGGGACCAAGATGATGTATAGACTACAGGGTCCCATATACCAGGTCATAGGGGTCTCATGATCTCCTCTCACAACAAAGTGGAAACAACACCCCTGGTAATCCAGTCTACATCATCATTTACAAAAGTAAATTCATTAAACTTTTAACTTTGTTGTAAACCTCACCCCCTGAGCTTTGGAAAACATTTGGAGAATAGCATGACAGTCACTGACTCCTATATATACCCATCTCAAAAATAGTTTGTTGTGACTCTGCCTTGAGAAGCCCATATCTACACTTAAGTATTGTTAAATTAGGGGCCTGCTTTTTTCTAACCAGATCCATAGCCTGGAGAAATTCAGGTCAGGAGGCTTCTGAGACTCTTGTTCCTGTCACCAGTAGATGTGAACAAATGCTCTTCCTGTAGGGCATGGGAACAAGGAGAGCTTCAGTATTCACACAGACTATACCATTTGTTTGCTCTATCTGCTGGCATTTATAGTATTCCTGCTTAGCTTTGTTGAGTTGGGAGTGGATTAAAATAATGATGGTATTATTTCCACTATCTGGATAGTATCTACTTGTATTTGAAGACAGGATTAAAAATCTAGAGAGAAATAAAACTTATATGTGTGTATAGACATATATATATATATATATTATATATATATATATTCATCATTTATATATGATACATTGTACAACGCAGTTTGGGTATTACAACAGACATTCCATTGGGCTGAGAAGGTAGGACTCTTCTAGTCAAGGACTTGAGTTGATTATCAAGATGTAGGCAATAGGTTAATTCTATTCTCCCTGTTCCACTAAAACTGCTCTCACAAATGTTGCTAATAATCTCTAGTGACAAATGTAATTGCCTTTGAATGACTGGAGAGCTTGTCCACTTATAAGTAATGATAATTGAACTCATATAGGAAAATGTGCATAAGTTAGAGGCAAACATAGTGCAAAATTTTATATTGGGGACTTGAATATTCATGAACTTTGGTATCAGGAGAGGACATGGAATGAGTTCTCTTTTATAATACAATGAGATGGCTTATACACTACACATGATCTGCACTTTGATTTGTTTTGAACAATGTATAACATAAACAAAATATTCCATTGTACATTTGCAGCATGCTTTAATTAATAAATTCCTTAAATTTATTAGTATTTAATATCATTTGCAAAAATAACATTGAACACTACTCATTGCAATAAAATGAAGTCATAATTTCATTTGTGTGAGTGTATCTGTAAGATAATTTCATGTAACTAGAATTGCTGAATTAAAAAGTATATTTATTATTACCTCCTCTGTCCCCATCCACTTCTCCTCCATTTCCAATCAGAAAAGGGCAGGCTTTCCATGGTTGATATTGATATTGGCAATATTAAGCGTTGATTATAATGCTAAGCTTTGAAAAACCTGGGTTTAATTAGGTGAATAAAGATCCCTGCAAAATACATGGAGAAGAAGTAACCCAAGAAAAGAACGGGGAAGGAGGAGGTATTGTGCAGAATACAATATAACAGTGTTTCAAGAAAAAAAAAAAAAAGACGGTGAAAATGGAAACCTATGAACAAGAACTCAGAAACTGCGGTTCTCAAATTGCTGTCCTGTTTCTCTTCAGTACTCAGTCTGCAGATTTGAGGTGCAATGCCTGAGTGTGACTGGAGGGCAGTGGTTTAGATATCAGCACCCCTAACACTTCCCTCCACTACCACGGTAGAAACTCACCCTCCACGGAGATCAGAAGAGATAAGGTCGCCATGAGCAGTGGACCCATTTTTGTCACTAGATTCATGTTGGGTGATAGACAGTGGCTTGAGGTACAGTAAAGGTCCACCACTCACTCCCTTTATAAAGCTGAGGAAGAGGAACAAATCTCCAACATTAGCACAAGGAGCAAATGCCCTTTTCTTTTTCAAAAAGCCAGATGTATGATAATGTGGGAAGTACAGGCTGCCCAGTTGGCTAGCTACAGTTGAGTCTGATAGCTTCCCTCCCTTATCTCATCTCCTGTGTGTGCAAGTGTGTGAGGTGTAGTTTTCTGGTCCTCTAGAGTCCTTTCTATATACTAAGTGGGAAATGTCTGTTCATCCTAGGATCCAGAAATGGGAGCTGGTGACTCAGAATTCAAAGACCTCCAGAGAAGGAACATGGACTATGAAGGTTTCCTGCACAGCTTATTCCAGTGTTGGAACACACACACACACACACACACACACACACACACACACACACACACACACACACACACACACAGCCTGCTTAGTCATTTTAATAATGATTTTGTGCATATTATTTCAGGGCTGAGAAGCTGTACCCATGATGGATGCCTCAACAACATGGCTACCTATTCAAGATTTAACAATGGTAATCTGGAAGAGAGAAGTGTTATGAGACCCCACTCTTAGACAAAGGGGTACATCATGTAATTAATGAGGGCAGAGATAAGAAGAATTAGTCTCCTCCAGGAATGAGCCCCTTCATTGGCTATCCAATACCAAGTGGTGAGTTGAAGTCCTTCTTTCTGAAGAGAAATTTCCCTGATAAAATTGTCTAATCTGAATCCCTTCTTGTCCCCAGTAGCCAACTATGTTCAACGCAGTTGTGATCTCTTTAAGCAAACACCCACTTTTTTAGCAACCTGTCCATTTATGTGAAACCTCTATACTTTTACATTTGCTGTTCCTCTAGTACCTTCACTAACTGACTTTTTCAACCAAACTACTTCCTCACTCGCTTTCAAAGTCCTTTTTTTTATTTAAAAATGTATTTTAATCAAAAATACGATATCATTCCCCCTTTCCTTTCTTCCCTTCAGCCCCTCCCATGTTCTCCCCATCACTACCTCTGAAAGTTATTATCTCTTATTATTTGAATATACATACATATATACATACATATATATATACATATATATATAGACCTCTATAGTATATTTGTACTAATTACTATAAAATTTTCCCTGGGGTTGAACTAAACAACATCTATATATGTATACTTCTACTAGGTTCTCAGCCTGCTGACTTCTGTCCTCAGCTGTCCTTTCTACATTGTAGGGTTTACTAGTCTTCATAGCAACTTCATCTATGTGGAAATATAACAGTGTGCAGATCATCACATAAGAGAATAGGATACTCCCAAGTCATAAAAGAACAATGAATTGGGTAATGTCAAAATTAATATCTGTCTTCATGAATAACTATGGCAACTATGGCAGTTTGACAACCAGTGACAACTGAACTCTGAAAAGCTTCAAGAAAAAGTATGACACCAAACACACTACTTAAAATCTTAGCTAAGAGCAATAAAAAGAGGGAAGTAAACAAATGGGATAGAAATACAACAATTAAGTCAAAGTATCCCTACTTACTGAAGACTTCCTTTTCTATCAAGTCAGCCTTTAAGATTATACCTTAAACTCTTAGAGCTGATAAGCACTTTCAGTTTATAAAATCGCTATTTAAGGGTTTATTTTTCTCTGCATCCTTGCTGGTGTTTGTTGTTTCTTTCCTTGGTGATAACCAGTCCAGCTATGGGCCTGCAGAGATGGCTCAGCAGTTACAAGCACTGATTCCTCTTCCAAAGGACCTGTGTTCAAATCCCAGCTCATAACTATCTGTAACTCCAGTTCCAGAGGATCTGATTCTGGCCTTCTTGGGCAGCAGGCATGTGTGGTGTATAAAAATACATTCAGACAAAACCCCAATACACATAAAATTTTTAAAAAAGTATCCAATTGGGATGAAATAGCGTCTTAACATAATTTTCAGTTTCAGTTTCTCGGTGGCTAAAGATAAATATTAGATTCTTTGTGGTTGCTGTAATAAAACGCAATTTAAAGAAGGAGCAGTTTGTTTGGGATCACAGTCCCAAGATTCAGTCCATGATGGCAGGAAGTCATGGTGGCAGGAGCAGAAGGCAGCTGGTCACATTGCATCTGAAGTCAGGAAGCAGGGGAGGTGAGGTCCCATGTTCCCATTATGTAGTCCAGGACCCAAGCACACAGGTGGTGCCACCATATTCCATTACCTGATGTTTATTGTCCGCTCTTCTACTGAAGGACGTTGCTGTTTCTGAGTTTTGTCAGTTATCAATAAAGCTGCTATAAAATGTGTGGACGGCAAATATTTTATATCCCTTTGCCAAACAGCATGATGGCTGAATCATATGATAAGAATGAAAAGTGCCTTAGTTTTGTAAGAAATTGCTAAATTATGTTCTGAAGTAATTGTCCTATTTTGCATGTCCACCAGCAGTGGATGAGAGCTCCTGTCCTCATGCTTATAAATGTTTAGTGTGGCCATGTTCTGGATTGTCGCCATTCTAATAGATGTTGGAGTTATGTCATGCTCCTATTTGATTTGCATTTGATGATATAAATTTCTCAGTTGACAGCCCTTTAAGTGCATTCCACAAACTGTGATAGGTTGTACTTTTATTCACTTCAAAATGGTTTTGCATTTCTTTTGAATTTCATCTTGGTTCATGGGTTATGGAAACATGTTTAGTCTTCTCATACTTTGTGATTTTACAGTAACTGTTTTGAGTTTAATTCCATTGTGATCTGAGAACACTGTATACTTTTATTTTTTAATTTTTGAAAATTGTGTTTTATAGTCTAGAATGTGGTCTAACTGAGAATGTGTCCATGTGAACTTAAGGATAGTGTGTAGTACCTTTGATTTGCATTTTATGATTTGTTGTGAGGTACATAATGTGAAAGATTGTTATGTCTTAATTGTAAAATTAATCCATTTATCATTTCATTAAACTTAATCCTGGTGATTTTCCTTGTTTTATTGATTGCTGTGTCTGAAATTAAAACATATATTCCTGGTTTTGTTCTGGTCAGTGCTAGCATGGAATATTGTTCTCCATACATTAACCTTAATTCTTTATATAATTTCTTATATCCTAGGGGTACAGTGTTCACCTAACATACCTGAAAGAGTCAACCCAACATATCATTCAATCAAGTAAGCAAGGTTATAAAGAGAGGCCATGTAGAAAACATACAATTGAATGTCATCTTTAGAACCTCTCTGGAAATCTTTCAGTTAATTCACTGAGACCATTGATATTTGGGTGACTATTGACAGAATTTGATTAATATAGATCATTTTTATTGTTGTTTTCTATTTATAGCCCTGTGCTTTGTTCTCATTTTTCTTTCATTCTTTTTATGTCTAGTGAGGTTATCATCAAACATTTTGCATCATTTTGTTTTCACCCTTAGCATATCAGTTATATTGCATTTTACATTTATTTATCTTATTAGTTCAAATTAGGAACAAACTTGCTTCAGATGGCAATCCCTTCTCTCTCTCCCTCCCCTCCCCCCAACATCCCACCTGCCCCTAGCCATCCCCCCTCCACTCCCCAGGCAGGGTAAGGCCCTCAAAAGGGGCTCCCCAAAATCTACCACATCATCCTGGGCCAGGCCTAGGCCCTTCCCCATGTATCCAAGTCAAGAGAGCATCCCTTCACATAGGATGGGCTCTCAAGATCCCTTCTTTTTTGTTAAGACCTTACATATTTAATACAGTGTGTTACCCCTGTACAATGGAAAAAAATTAAGTTCAACATTTCTAGACCAATATGGCTGTTAATTGCAAAATCCCAGAAAAACAAGACAATTCTGTTACTCTTGTGTTACCTGGCACCAATTTTTTCCCATTCATTTATTTAGCTCATAAAGTCATGCACAATTATGATACATAATACAGTAGGTTCACAATGGCATGGCTAAATTAAACCAATTAACATGTTATATCAAACATATTCATCATTTTTATTTTGAGAACACTTAAAGTATATTATCTCACAACTTTTAAAGCATAACATATTGTTATCAACCATATTTATCATGCTCTCAGTAGACCTCAAGACATCACAGAGTCCATGCCTCTTGTCCAACTGCAGTTTTATATCCTTAAACCAATCATTTCCCCATTGTTAAAAGACCCACAATGAAGCCTAATAGCCACAATTCTGCTCTCTGCTCCCATAAGTTCATCATTTCTAGGTTACACATAACATTGAAATTGTGCGACATTTGACTTCCAATGTGTCACTTATTTTTTTTTTGGCAAGCATATGAATTTACTACTTACTAAAGATGAAATCAAATTTGCAAGCACACTTGAGCACTCACTGAAACACCTTGGATTCATCACATATTTGAGTTTCAATTAGCATATATATATATATATATATATATATATATATTGGTATATATATATATATATGTATATATAATATATATATACCAATAATTGCAATATGTTATGCATCAATAGCAGCAACAGCTTTTCCAGGTCCTGCAGTCATTTGAACAAAATTGTAGAGACATCCAGCACACTCCATTTAAAAAAAACAAAAACAAAACAAGCAAACAAACAACAACAACAAAGTAAAAAACAAAATCCCAGAAAACAGCACAGTTCTGTTACTCTTGTGGTACTTGGCGCCATTTTTTTTAATTAGTTTCTCAATCATCATCTGGGATGAAACCATTCTGAGCAGCATCATTAAAAACAGCTACGATAAAGCATGGTCACTACTATGTATCATAAAGCAGGTCCACATATGATTGAGTACATATCATGTTTTTTTTATTTTTGTGATTATGTTACCTCACTCAGAATGGTTTCTTCGAGTTCCATCCATTTTCCTGCAAATTTCAAGATTCCATTGTTTTTTTCTGCTAAGTAGTACTCCATTGTGTAAACGTACCACAATTTCTCTATCCTTTCTTCAGTTGAGGGCCATCTAGGCTGCTTCCAGTTTCTGGCTATTACAAATAATGCTGCTATGAACATGGTTGAACAGATGTCCTTGTTATATGAATATGCTTCTTTGGGGTATATGCCTAGGAGTGGAATTGCTGGATCTTGTGGTAGACTCATTCCCATTTTTGTGAGAAGTCGCCATACTGATTTCCACAGTGGCTGTACAAGCTGGCACTCCCACCAGCAGTGGAGGAGTGTTGCTCTTTCTCCACATCCTCTCCAGCATAAACTGTCATTGGTGTTTTTGATTTTAGCCATTCTGACAGGAGTAAGATGGTATCTCAGAGTAGTTTTGATTTGCATTTCCCTGATGACTAAGGATGCTGAACACTTTGTCATGTGTCTTTCAGCCATTTTAGATTCCTCTATTGAGAATTGTCTATTTAGTTCTGTACCCCATTTTTAAATTGGATTGTTTGGTGTTTTCGAGAATAGCATCATGAGTTATTTGTGTATTTTGGAGATCAGCCCTCTGTCAGATGTGGGATTGGTGAATATCTTTTCCCAGTCTGTGGACTGTTGTTTTGTCTTGCTGACTATGTCCTTTGCCTTACAGACGCTTCTCAGGTTCAGGAGGTCCCATTTATTAATTGTTGATCTCAGTGTCTGTGCTACTGGTGTTATGTTCAGGAAGCAGTCTCCAGTACTGATTAATTCAGGGTATTTCCCACTTTATCTTCTAGTAGGTTCAGTGTGGCTGGGTTTATGTTGAGGTCTTTGATCCATTTTGACTTAAATTTTGTGCAGAAAGTGAAAGGCTTGGGTCTATCTGTAGTCTTCTACATGTTTGCATCCAGTTATGGCAGCACCATTTGTTGAAGATGTTCCCTTTGTTCCAACGTATATATTTGGATTGTTTGTCAAAACTCAGGTGTTCGTAGGTGTGTGGGTTAATATCAGGGTTATCAATTCCATTCCATTGGTTGACCTGTCTATTTTTGTGCCAATACCAAGCTGTTTTCAAGACTATAGCTCTTTAATAGAGCTTAAAGTTAGGGATGGTGATGCCTCCAGAAGTTCCTCTATTGTACAGGGTTGTTTTGGCTATCCTGGGACATTTGTTTCTCCATATAAAGTTGAGAATTGTTTTTTCAAGGTCAGTGAAGAATTGTGTTGGGATTTTGATGGGGATTGCATAGAATCTGCAGATTGCTTTTTGTAAGATTGCCATTTTTACTATGTTGATCTTGCCTATCCAAGAGCCTGGTAGATCTTTCCATTTTCGGGTATCTTCTTTAATTTCTTTCTTTAGAGACTCAAAATTCTTAAGGTACAGGTCTTTCACTTTTTTGGTTAGTGTTACTCCAAGGTATTTTATGTTGTTTGTGGCAATTGTAAAGGGTGATGCTTCTCTGATTTCTTTCTCCACCAATGTGTCATCTGTATATAGTAGGGCTACAGATTCTTTTGAGTTAATCTTGTATCCTGCCACTTTGCTGAAGGTGTTTATCAGCTATAGGAGTTCCCTAATTGAAGTTTTCGGGTCACTTATGTAGACTATCATATCATCTACAAATAGTGAGAGTTTGACTTCTTCATTTCTGATTTGTATTCCCTTGACCTCCTTTTGTTGTCTTATTGCTCTAGCTAGAACTTCAAGGACAATATTGAAGAGGTATGGAGAGAGTGGACAGCCTTGTCTTGTACCTGATTTTAGAGGAATTGCATTGAGTTTCTCTCCATTTAATTTGATGCTGGCTGTTAGCTTGCTGTATATTGCTTTTATTATGTTGAGGTATGTTCCTGTTATCCCTGATTTCTCCAGGACCTTTATCATGAAGAGGTGTTGGATTTTGTCCAAGGCTTTTTCGGCATCTAGTGAGATGATCATGTGATTTTTTTTTCCTCAGTCTGTTTATATGGTGGATTACAATAATGGATTTTCGTATGTTGAACCATCCTTGCATCCCTGGGATTAAGCCTACTTGATCGGGATGGATGATTTTTCTGATGTGTTCTTGGATTCTATTTGCCAATATTATATTGAGAATTTTTGCATCAGTGTTCATGAGGGATATTGGTCTGTAGTTCCCTTTCTGAGTTGTATCTTTGTGTGGCTTGGGTATCAAAGTTATTGTTGCCTCATAAAAAGAGTTTGGTAATGACCCTTCTGCTTCTATTATGTGGAATACTTTGAGGAGAATTGGTATTAGCTGTACTTTGAATTTCTGGTAGAATTCTGCACTGAAGCCAAATGGCCCTGGGCATTTTTGGTTGGGAGACTTCTAATGACTGCTTCAATTTCATTAGAGATTATAGGTCTATTTAAATTGCTTTGTTCTTGATTTAATTTTGGAAAGTGAAATCTGTCCAGAAAATTGTCCATTTCCTTTAGATTTTCAAATTTTGAGCAATATAGGTTTTCAAAGTATGACCTGATGATTCTCTAGATTTCCTCTGTGTCTGCTGTTATGACCCCCTTTTTATTCCTGATTTTATTAGTTTGCATGTTCACTCTTTGTTGTTTGGTAATTTTGGATAAAGGTTTGTCTATCTTGTTGATTTTCTTGAAGAACCAACTTTTTGTTATATTGATTCTTTGTATTGTTCTCCTAGTTTCCATTTTATTGATTTCAGCCCTCAATTTGATTATTTCCTGGCATCTGCTCCTCCGGGGTGTATTGGCTTCTTTATTTTCTAAAGCTTTCAGTTGTGCAGTTAATTCTCTAGTGTGATTATTCTCCTATTTCTTCATGTGGGCATTTAGCGCTATGAACTTTGCTCTTAGCACTGCTTTCAGAGTATCCCATAGGTTTAGATACGCTGTGTCCACATTCTCATTGAATTCTCGGAAATCTTTCATTTCTTTTTTTATTTCTTCCTGGACCCATGAATTGTGTAATTGGGTGTTAATTTCCATGAATTTGTAGGTTTTCTGTAGTTCTTGTTGTTGTTGAATTCTAATTTTAAAGCATGGTGGTCTGATAAGACACAGGGGGTTATTTCAATTTTTTTGTACCTGTTGAGGTTTGCTATGTTGCTGAGTATGTGGTCGATTTTAGAGAAGGTTCCATGTGGTGCTGAGAAGAAGTAAATTGTTTTATATTTGGGTGGAATGTTATATAGATATGTTAAGTCCAATTGTGCCATAACTTCTATTAGTTCTTTTGTTTCTTTGTTAAGTTTCTGTCTGGTGTTCCTGTCCAGTGGTGAGAATGGGGTGTTGAAATCTCCCACTATAAGTGTGTGCAGTTTTATGTGTGATTTGAGTTTTAGTAAAGTTTCTTTTACAAACATGATGACTTTGTATTTGGGGCATAAATGTTACATTTTATTTTTAAAGATGGTTGTCCTTCATGCATTCTGGGTTGGAAACAGTTTTCTGTTCTTTCGTGTTTTTGTTTTTGTTTGTTTGTTTGTTTCCAGAAAGGGTTTCTTTGTGTAGTCCTGGCTGTCTTGGAGATAGCTCTATAGACCAGGCTGGCCTCAAACTCACTGAGTGTAGGGATTAAAGATACCCACATGACAACTTGGACCAACAGTTTTATAATTTGTTTAAAGACCCACTCAAGAAGAGGGAAAACATGACTAATCTGGAAACCTGGCCAACTACCCAGAGCTAAGTGAAGTCGTGAAACTTGAGAACTTAAAACCTTGTCTTATTAAGCCAGTATATCCAAAACTACATTCTAAATATTTGTCCCAATATCCACAGGTAAGTGCAGTCTTCACTCTTCAGTAAGGAAACTTCCATTAGCAACAGACTGAGACCATTTCAGAAAACCACAACCAATCAATGCAGAGTTCTGGAGCTCATTGCTGGGCAAACATCTATGAAACAATCCCATACCTAAAGCTCATGCATCACAGGGGAAGGGAGGGCTGAAAAACTGCTAAAAGCCATAGGATACAGGAGGTTCTATGAGCTTGTGTCTCCTAGTGTTGTCAGAAGCTATTCCCATAACGTTTCATAAATATCACTGCCTAAACAAAAGATGAACAAGGACAACAACAGAGATGCCAAAGTTGGCAGGGAATTCTCAGGATAACTCAGAACTACACACAGCTAAGGAAAGCTGAGAGTGGGGAAAATAGTCTTCCCTTGGAATGAGCACATCAGTGAGTAATTCTACACCAAATGCTCAGCCATGAATGCATCTCTACAAGGAACACTGTGGTCAGGTTCCCAGCATTTCAGAGTTCTCTCTCTTCACCACAAAGGTCACTGATTCTCTAGTTTACAATAATACCCAATATTGTTCAGCAGAACTCTGAAAGACAAAGCCAGTCATCAAGTGCCAACTATTCCAAATAAAATGAAACCCCAATTGAAAAAAACAAAGTCCAAAGGAAACAGCATATCAAAGCCTGACTTGTACTGATCAGGAAGAGATTTGTATGGGGCAGATTCTATCTAAAACAAAGTCTGAACTCATTTTTCTGCTTCACTTAGCTGAGTAAAAACAACAGCTATTGCTGTTGACATAGAAAAATCGGGAAATATCCCTGGAGTAAAATAACTCCAACAACTGCTGGAAATTTCTATCTTTGCTCTACATGAGCTCACTGTGAGTGACATATATCCCAAGATGTGTCTTAGTCCCATGGTGGCTGCTATTTTGCTGTCAAACTTGGGGATCACAATGTGTGTCCCAAGTCGAGTCTGCCTACCTATCCTCCCAGATACAAGAGACAAATTTGAGGGGAGAGCAGAGAAAAGGGCTGTCAGAATGTTTCGGGTCAAGAGCCTCCTTCAAGTTTATCTCAAGCTGTCTTCAGCCTCCTTCTTGCCGAACCTTTTCCCACCTCTGTGTCTGACCTGAATCCTTGTGGTTGTCAGGTGCAATATCCTGAGTGTATTAACTTAGTAGGCTACCAGAAGTATCAATCAGGAAGCTGAGAGTGTCATTCCATAGTATCTGAGGGCTACAACCCAGGGTGCCCTGCACTTCTGAGACCAAGCTATCTGAGGTTTCCACTAATGTGTTTAAAAAGTGTCCTATATCATGACAATTTGTTTCCTTACACAAAGTCTTCATAAAATTGCTACCTCATTGGAACATGGTGTTTGGGAAAACGTGAATGGGGGTTGTGATCTGTCATATTTCACACTAGAATAAGCAGTCTTTTTATTCATTTGACATGAGATCCGTTTCCTATCTCTGTTCATGCAAACCACACACACACACACACACACACACACACCACCACCACCACCACCACCACCACCACAATGACCCTCATCTTATCCCTAGAACACCCAGTCATATACTCTATGAACACCATATGCAAACAGAGGCAACAGAAATATTTCAAAATATTAGCATATAAGAATTGAACATGGGAATGAACTCATTTGAAAACCACTTTTGGAATAAAACCCTCAATAGTGCTTTTATTGAAAAAATTGCACAGCATGATATTTAACACACCTGCAACTACAGAACTTTGGGCATGGAGGCAGGTGTATGGATATTTAGGATCTGGCCAATCCATAATGAGCCTGGTATCAAATTTTCAAAATGAAGTATGTAAATTATATGAAATTTACTACTGTCTTAGTTACTGTTCTATTGCTTTGAAGAGACACCATGACTGAGGCAACTTAAAACAAGAAGAATTCAATTGGAGGCTTGCTTACAGTTTTAAAAGAGGCTTAGTGCAGGCTGATCATGGCAGGGAACATGGCAACAGTCAGGGACAGCTTGTGTTGAGCTAGAGTGCAACCTATAAGTTACAGGCAGAAAGAGAGTAAAACTAGGCCTGGCTTGGGTTTTGAATGCCCAAAGCCCCAGGTACACACAAGGGCACACATCTAAATTGATGGGGAATGTACTGTGTATGTTTATCTTATTGATTGTTAAATAAAATACTGTTTGGCCAATGAGACAGCAAGAAGATGGGACTAGGAGTCAAAGAGGATTCTGGGAAGTGTAGTAGAGAAGTGTGATCGAGGCAGGAAGTGACATAGCAAAGAGACTCACATTTAAGCGAAGGAGAAACAGGAAGGGCCTCTTTTTCCCTCTGCTCCTGCTCCAGCGGCACAAAGTGATTCACCGGCAAGAAGGGACGCCAATAAGGCTCTGATAAGATAAGTCTTATAAAATATATAGGTTTATGATAGTTAAGACTGAGCTAACAGATGAGAAGTCTTAGTCATTGGCCAAGCAGCTTTAAACCTAATACAAGTTTCTGTGTTTTCATTTGGGCCTAACTCGGGCAGGCGGCTGGCATAAAGCTCACATGTGTCGGTGGGGCTCAGGCGGCTTTTGGCAGAAATATTTATCATAACACTAAATCCTTCTCAAACAAGTCTACGAACTTGTGACCAAATACTCAAATATGTGATCCAGTGGGTGGCATTCTCATTCTAATCACCATAACTGGCACATAAAAATTTTACAATATAATGGGATGCATGGTCACATTTCTAGACCCCAGCAGCTCTCTATCTCTGACAGCCATCATATTGATTCTAGGATCCCTAATGCTATAAGGAGAGATAAAAACAGCCTGTCTGTATTTGTAAGAAAAGCTCCCTAGGTATCCTGACTCCAGGAGAATCACAAGAGCCTAGGAACTTAGGGACCTCAGACATCAAAGGGCTAAGGCCCATCTGGAAAATGCACATGAGGAGGCTTTCATTCACCCCTGTCTCACATCCTCTGGATTCCTCAGTTCCCTGTAGTGGAAAGTACAAGGTAAACAACACCACTCGCCTCCTAAATGCTTTAAAGTAAGCTTCCTTAGTTTTCTAAGTGTTCTAAATTCCCTGTCCACTTGGATCCCACCACACTCTCTCAAGTGTTAAATAAGTCTGTGGTCCCCAGGAATAATATCATTGTCCTCTCTCACATCTGATACTTCCAATAGTGGTGCCTTGTGACTCATATAGAGGTTCCATGAACATAGATGTCCCTTTGAGGCTCCCCTTCCTATACATTCTGTCCTTGTCACCATTCCTCTGTACCAGCACTGGTCTCCTTTCTCTTCTGGTGAGTTTTTCAAGTCATAGGGACACCTGGCCATCTCTAGCACAAGTAAAATCACAGCACTGAATCAGGTGACTCCCCAAGGCAGTTGTCCACTGCCCCCCCCCCGCCCCGCAGGATTATACAATACTTCAGGTTTGAGTGTACCAGTAGGCTGTGAATTTAAGGGGACAGAAGACTCTTGTCTCCCTTACTCTGTATTATTTCCTTAACATAATGGGTCACATAATGAATTCTGTTTTAACAGTATCTACCCATAGTATTGACTAGACAATGGCACTCAGTGACCTGAAAATAGTAACTTGGACATCAATTTTGAGACCTATATACAAGGTAGTGGCACATGGTGAGAAGCTTCATGTTAGAGCCTTTTTCTGTCTTTGAAATTACCCCTTCCTTTGCCAGTCTTTCAAGGTTTATAAATTAGTCACTTTGGTAAACAATCCTCAGACTTTGCTTGCCTACTCTGGGATCTCTTGGCCTGGGGACTGCAGGCAGGTCAACTTGCCCCCATCGAACCAAGCAAATGTGAGTCTGCTGATATCATTGTGCTACCCCCGACTCAGGGGAGAGGTGAGCTTAGGCCTCTCCATGTCTCAAGCTCAACTTCTGCTTGGCCACTCTGGGATCTTCTGGCCTGGGGAATATAGGAAGGTAAACTTTCCCCTGGCAAACCCAGCAAATGTGAGTCTGCTGACATCCCTGTGCTAGTCTCACTCCCACACAGCAGGAAAGGGAGTTTCTCAGAACTGCCTGCACCCGCCATGGGACACATCAGAGTATTAAACCTGCTTGCACCCACCAGAATAGAACCTTGGACCAGTACCCACCAGTAGAGGAAGAGACACCACCTGCACCCACTAGAAGAAGGGATGGGTAGATGACAATAAAAGAACACATTCAACAACAGAAAAACCAATATGACGCCAATCAGAGTCTAGGGTCTCTACACCAGCAAGACCTGAACATTCCAATGCAGATGAAACACAAGAGAATGACCTTAAAAACAACTTCATGAAGATTTTAGAGACCTTAAAAGAGGAAATGAGAAAATCCTTTTTAAAATGGAAGAAAAGACTAACCAAGAATTGTAAGAAACAATTCAAAGGGTGAAAGGTTTGAAAGATGAAATAGAGAAAATAAAAAAACACAGTCTGAGGGAAGGCTGGGATTAGAAAAGATGGGTAAACAATCAGGAACTACAGATGTAAGCATAACGAACAGAATACAAGAGATAGAAGAGAGAATATCAGGCGGTGAAAATACACTAGGAGAAATAGATTAATCAACCAAAGAAAATCATAAGTCCAACAAATCCCTGACACAAAACATTCAGGAAATATGGGACACCGTGAAAAGGCCAAACCTAAAAATAATAGGTATAGAAGAAGATGAAGAAACACAACTAAAAGGTGCAGAAAACATATTCAACAAAATCATAGAAGAAAACTGTATGAACCTAAAGAAAAGCATGCCAATGAAAGTACAAGAAGCCTACAGGACACCAAATAGACTGGACGACAAAAAGGCTCCTGAGAACATAATAATCAAACCCCCAAACATACAGAATAAAGAAAGAATACCAACAGCAGCTAAGAAAAAGTCCATGTAACATATAAAGGCAAACTTATCAGAATTACACCCAATTTCTCCATGGAAACTCTAAAAGCCAGAAGGTCCTGGATAGATATTCGACTAAAAATAAAACACCACAGATGCCAGCCCAGACTACTATACACAGCAAAGCTTTCAATCACTATACATGGAGAAAACAAGATATTCCAAGACAAAACCAGGTTTAAAAAATACTTATCCACTAACCCAGCCATATAGAAAGTATTGGAAGGAAAACTCCAGCCTAAGGAAGTTAAGGACACTCACAAAAAATATAGGCAATAGATAATCCCAATTTACCAAAAGCCAAAAGAAAAGACAGGGTAAATCCACACACATTACCACCACCACCACCACCACCACCAAATCCAAAACAAACAAGAATTAACAGTCAATGGTCCTTAATTTCCCTCAATATTAATGGTCTTATTTGCCTATAAAAACACACGGGCTAATAGAATAGATATGAAGACAGAATCCAAGAAACACACTTCAACTTCAAAGACAGACATTACCTCAGTAAAGGGTTGGGATAAGATTTTCCTATTAAATGGTCCCAAGAAACAAGCTGGTAATAAATTAGACTTCAAAATAAATCAATCAAAAGAGATTTAAAAAGATTATTTCATATTCATCACAGGAATACAATCTATCAGGATAAAGTCTCAATTCTGAACATTTATGCCCCAAATACAAAGGCATCCATGTTAGTAAAAGAAACATTACTAAAATTCAAATCACAATAAACCCACACACACTTATAGTGGGAGACTTCAACACCCCACTCTCACCACTGGATAGGAATACCAGAAAGAAACTTAACAAAGAAACAAAGGAACTAATAGAAGCTATGGCCCAATTGGGCTGAACAGACATCTATAGAACATTCCATTCAAATACAAAAGAATATACATTTTTCTGAGTGCCACATGGAACCTTCTCTAAAATCGACCACATACTTGGCAACATAGCAAACCTCAACAGGTACAAAAAATTAAAATAACCCCCTGTATCTTATCAGAACACCATTCCTTAGAGTTAGAATTCAGCAACAACACGAATTGCAGAAAACCTACAAACTCAGGGAAATTAAGTAACGCCCAATTGCACAATTCCTGGGTCCAGGAAGAAATAAAAAAGGAAATTGAAGATATCCTAGAATTCAATGAGAATGCAGACACAACATATCCAAACCTATGAGACACTTTGAAATAAGTACTAAAAGGAAAGTTCATAGCGCTAAGTGCCACATGAAGAAACAGGAGAATAATCACACTAGAGAATTAACTGCACAACTGAAAGCTTTAGAAAATAAAGAAGCCAATGCACCCCGGAGGAGCAGACACCAGGAAATAATCAAATTGAGGGCTGAAATCAATAAAATGGAAACTAGGAGAACAATACAAAGAATCAATATAACAAAAAGTTGGTTCTTCAAGAAAATCAACAAGATAGACAAACCTTTATCCAAAATTACCAAACAGCAGAGACTGAACATGCAAACTAATAAAATCAGGAATGAAAAGGGGGTCATAACAGCAGACTCAGAGGAAATCCAGAGAATCATCAGGTCATACTTTGAAAACCTATATTGCTCAAAATTTGAAAATCTAAAGGAAATGGACAATTTTCTGGACAGATTTCACTTTCCGAAATTAAATCAAGAACAGATAAGCAATTTAAATAGACCTAGTAATCTCTAATGAAATTGAAGCAGTCATTAGAAGTCTCCCAACCAAAAAAAAGCCCAGGGCCAGATGACTTCCATGCAGAATTCTACCAGAAATTCAAAGTACAGCTAATACCCATTAACCCACACACCTAAGAACACCTGATTTTTGACAAACAATCCAAATTCATATGATGTAACAAAGAGAACATCTTCAACAAATGGTGCTGGCATAACTGGATGCAAACATGTAGAAGACTACAGATAGACCCAAGCCTTTCGCCCTACACAAAACTTAAGTCAAAATGGATCAAAGACCTCAACATAAACCCAGCTACACTGAACCTATTAGAAGATAAAGTGGGAAATACCCTTGAATTAATCAGTACAGGAGACTGCTTCCTGAACATAATACCAGTAGCAGACACTGAGATCAACAATTAATAAATGGGACCTCCTGAAACTGAGAAGCTTCTGTAAGGCAAAGGACATAGTCAGCAAGACAAAACGACAGCCCACAGATTAGGAAAAGATATTCACCAACCCCATATTTGACAGAGGGCTGACCTCCAAGATATACAAAGAACTCAAGAAGCTATTCTAAAATGGGGTACAGAACTAAATAGACAATTCTCAATAGAGGAATCTAAAATGGCTGAAAGACACATAAGAAAGTGTTCAGCATCCTTAGTCATCAGGGAAATGCAAATCAAAACAACTCTGAGATACCATCTTACTCCTGTCAGAATGGCTAAAATCAAAAACACCAATGACAGTTTATGCTGGAGAGGATGTGGAGAAAGAGGAACATTCCTCCACTGCTGGTGGGAGTGCCAACTTGTACAGCCACTGTGGAAATCAGTGTGGCGACTCCTCAAGAAAATGGGAATCAGTCTACCACAAGATTCAGCAATTCCACTCTTAGGCATATACCCAAAAGAAGCACATTCATACCACAAGGACATCTGTTCAACCATGTTCATAGCAACATTTTTTGTAATAGCCAGAAACTAGAAGCAGCCTAGATCCTAGAGAAAATGTGGTACATTTACACAATGGAGTACTACTCAGCAGAAAAACACAATGAAATCTTGAAATTTGCAGGAAAATGGATGGAACTCGAAGAAACCATTCTGAGCGAGGTAACCCAATCACAAAAAGACAAACATGATATGTACTCACTCATATGTGGATTTTAGACATAGAGTAAGGGATTACCATCCTGCAATTCACACTGCCAGAGAAACTAGTAAACAAGGAAGACCCTAAAAGAGACAAACTTTGTCCCCTGGAGAAGGGGAAAGGGTCACTATTCCCTGAGCAAATTGAGAACATGGGAAGAGGGGGGAGGAAGCTATGAGATTGAGAAGGGAAGACAAGGAAGGGTGCAGAGGTTATGAGGAAGCAGATATTTTGAGTCAGGTGTATATAAGAAGACAGGACATACGATAGGTAGGATTTTAGTTGGGGGGGTGGTAGAGGAGGAAGGGAGAGAGAAGGGAACTGGGATCATCATGTAATTCAATCTTGTTTGTAATTCAAATATGTAAAAAGTAAAAAACTAAAAAAAGGAAAAAAGGCAACTGATAAGCACAAAAAAGAAGTTACAAATAAATAAAAGCATAACAGATCAAAAAGTAACCAAACTCACAGTCAATACAACTCACTGAACTTCTATACAATAAGAATAAGAATTAAGAATAGAAACAGGAAGTTTACACAAATTTTACACTTGTAAAAACCACTGGCTCTGGAGATGGGGAAAGGGACAAGATCTCCTGACCAAATTGAGACAATGAGGTAGTGGTTCGAAGGGTAGGGGAGGGGAGAGGGAGTTAGGAGATAGGGAAGGGAAGAAGAGGATGGGGTAGGAGGACATCATGGAGCAGGAAGAGATAGAGGAGAGAAAGAAAAGAGATACCTTAATAGAGGGAGCCATTATCGGTTTAAAGAGAAATCTACACTAGGGAAATACCCAGATATCTACAAGGATGACCCCAACTAAGAATCTAAGCAATAGTGGATAGACTGCCTTAAATGCCTTTGCCCTATAATGAGATTGATGACTACCTTATGTGCCATCCTAAAGCCTCATCCAGTAGCTGATGGAAGCAGAAGCAGAGACTCACAGCTAAGCCCTGAGCCAAACTCCAGGAATCCAGTTGTAGAGAGGGAGGAGTGATAAGCAAAAGGGTCAAGACCAGGCTGGAGAAACCAACAGAAACAGCTGACCTGAACAAGGGAGTACCCTTGGACCCCAGACCGACAGCTCAGAAACCAGCATAGGATCAAGCCAGGTCTCGTGAATGTGGCTATCATTTAGGAGGCCTAGGAAGTTTATGGGGCCTCTGGTAGTGAAACAATATGCATCCTTAGTGTACGAATGGACTTTGGGAGCCCATTCCCCATAGAGGATACTCTTTCAGCATAGAAACATGGGGTAGGACCTATGCCCTGCCCCAAAAGATGTGACAGACTTTGATGATCCCCTTTGGAAAGCCTCAACCAACCTGGAAAACAGAAGGAGGGATTTTATGAGTGGTTGGTTGGGGGCATGGAAGGATGGGAGTGAGAGGGAACTGGGATTGATAAGTAAAATAAGATTGTTTCTAATTTAAATTTTTAAAAAATCTAGAGAACAAAAAAAAAACACTCCCTCCCCCAAAAAATCAGATTAAAACAACACAACAAAATAAGAAAAAAAAAAGCCAAAAGAAAACCAAAGGAAATGCATATAGACACAGGAACCCACACATTTGTACACACAGGAATCCCATAGAGACTTTATACTGGAAGCCATAATTTATACATAAAAGACCTGTAGTGTATAATAATAATGATAACACAGCTCTGATAACATTATTATGAGACAAACTGAACCTCCAAAGATGGTATAGAGTTTATTTTCTGTTGGCCATCTGAAGCTGGACATGGGGGCTACCTGTAAGAGTGGTTTGTTTCCCCAGTGAGACTCCATGAGAGCAAACTAATTTTTCATTTGCTAGCAGCTCTCAATTGGAGCTAGTTAGCTTCCAGATTATGAATGTGTCCACTTCTTTCAGCTTTAGGACCCAATCTGATGCAGACCTATGTAGGCCCTGTAAATGTTGCCTCAGTCTCTGTGAGGTCATATGAGCATAGAGCCTGTTGCGGGGCGGGGTGGGGGGAGCAGGGGAGTCATCAAAAAATGAGGAAGTGTATTAAAATTTTGCAGCATTAGAAAGGTTGAGAAACACTACTTTAGCTGAACAGAAGTATTTTCTTTTCCCCTAGCTCCCTGGGCTATCTAAGCAATATTGGGTACAGGTTCCATCTCATGAAGTGGACCTTAAATCTAATCAAAATTGATTGGTTACTCCTTAGCAGCAGCATATTTTATTTCCACTATGGCATCAGTACATCATGCAGGCTGGCCACTCTTGCAGATCAAATAGTTTGTAGCTGGGTTTCCATTTACCTTTCTCTTTTGGTAGCATTCAGAGTACCTTCTAGTAACATGCATATTAGTCTATAGGGTGAAGGATCTAGGTAGGCACTAGCTATATTTTCAGGTTAAATGAGTTCTGTAGGTTTTGTCTTCAGTAATAAGGCCCTATCATTAGTATGGAGAGTCTCCAAAAGCCTTGGCATAGTGGGTAGTTTGGGAGTTCTGATTTGTTGTTATTCTGGCTTCTATTGCTGTCCATGACAACTCTAATTTTTTGGATTTTTAAAATATATTGTTTACGTTCCAATCCCAGTTCCCCCTCCCTTGTCTCATCCACTCTCCCCACTTCCCCCCTACTCTCATCCCCCCCAGGAAGTCTAAGTCTGTCACATCATCTAGTTGAGGTAGGACCAAGGTACCTCTCCACCCCCTCTGTCTATGCTGGGAAAGGTGTTTCTCTATGTCAAATGGGCTGCACTAAGTTTGTGCATTAGTGTTAGATCTTGGACCCACTGCTAATGTCCTCATATATTGTTGCAGTTACGCCATTGTCACCTATATTAAGTCTTGTTCAGTCTTATGCTATAATTTAATTGTATTATTTTTGACTGAATACATTGTACATCTGTCTGTTTTGCTGTGTGTGTGTGTGTGTGTGTGTGTGTGTGTGTGGTGAAGATCAGAGAACTTGTATAAATCCATTTTCTCCTTCTATTGTGTGGGTCCAGGAACTGAACTCAGGTCATCAGGCTTAGTGACAAATAACTTGATCCACTGGCTGCCTAATTATATGAATTTATACATAAGAAGAGTGTAAGTGTGATTGCATTGACCACTAAATCTGAATACCAAGTTCAGCCTTCATAACCAACAGAGTAGGAGAGAGTACTGACTACTGCAGTTTCACTTTGCACCTCCACTCACGTGAGATGGCATGTCAACACAGATACACACACAAAATAAATGTAAGCAACTTGTAATTGGAAGTAATATAGACAACTACAGAGAATTAACAAATTAAACTTTTAAAGGTGCATAAGAATGTCAGAGTATCAAACATGAGTATACATGTATCAAACATGATACATTAAGATACAGTGAGATTACAAAAGATTTAAAGCATACGGAAAGACCAAGATAAGGGGTTCATGTCAAGGTAGAATGCTTGCTCCCATGCTCCAGTGACAGGATTCAGGGAACAGTGCTGAAAAACAAGATAATAATGATAGTGAATATGTGTAAGTGTATAAATACTCATTTATAAACACATGTAAATACACTTCATAGCTTATCAATGATTGTAAACTTTGGACTATAAGCCTGAAGAGGTAAACAAGCTGGGTCTTTGCAGGGTGGAATGGGATTACTAGCCATGCTTCCTTGGACAGTATTGTCTGTATTTCTCTAAGGTTGGTATGCAATGTGCTAGAAAAATATAAAAATAAAGATGGAAACAACATCAACTTCAGATTTATGTAACTTACTAGGAATAAAGATAAACTGGGCCAACTTTTCATGTGCAGAGAGTAGAATTGCATGCTGAGGTGCTGAAGTGACTTCAGCCCATGTGAGGACTAGTGTCTACCATGAACTTGATTGTATCAAGGATGTATAAGGGATTCCTCAAACACTGCTGGGTGTGTCTGTCACATTCTAGACATGGTTAGGATATGACATCTCTGACATAATTAAACTATTTAAGCCATTAATACATTCAAATTTTGGGTAGCTTATTAACGGAGTTACAGGCTGCATTGGAGAAAGCAAGGACTGTGACCTTGGAGGTGTATCCTGTCCTAGTCCCTCCTACTATGCTCAGGTTTGTGTCCTACACGCCATGATGTGAATAGCTCTGGTCCACTGTACCCTCTCCATCATAATGAAGACCTCTGCAATCATAAACTAAACTATATCATTGCTGCATTGTACTGTTTTACTCAGCTCACAGCAGTGAGAAATTGGATAGCATATGTCTTCCATTCATTGAAGAAGAATGAAATGAGACGCTGGAACTAATGTTTGATAGAACCTTGGCAGAAGAGGCACCACCAATCTGAAGGTACATAAGAGGGCTGTGAGGTCTGTCATACTCTATAGTACAAAATCAGTGTTGATAACAGTAAAAGTGAGAGGAATAGAGGAAAGTGTGGCAAATATCAGTGAGTGAGGGAAGGATGGGGGAAGGAAAAGAAGGAAGCAAGAATCTGAGAGGAGGAAGCACTTGGGATATGGGGGAGCAGAGAACATTGCTCTATTCCCAACTGAACTATTGAAACATCTTCAGCTGATGTTTCTTCCAGGCAGGTGTCAGGGATAAGCAGTGCAGGGAAGAGATGGTTCATTATCATAAGACTTGAGAGCACAGGGAAGAAATAAAAACTCACCTGCAGCAGAACTGGGCAAGGGAGGGCCCAGCCTCTAAAACTCATTACACAGAGATTGGTCATGGCAACATGTAAAATCCAGTGTTAGGTTATAATGGGTGAAAGTATTATTTAAACACCTGGAAGAACAATCCTGCTGCCCAAACAGGATATCATGACCTGCACAAGAAAAATAAAGAGGGTCAAACATATATTTGAGAAATCAGAGTCTCAGGAAATGAGGAGAAGTAGGCTGTTTAGTGAAATGTATGCCAGCCACACACAGTTGACTGTAGTTATCATCTATCAAACTGTAATCTGGCATGTAGGCATGCCACCAATCCCCAAAATTACTGTCAGGAATTTTACAGTTCAAATCCTCTCATTCCTGAATATGTTTTCCTGATATCTCTAAAGACCATGCAGAGATCCCCCCAACTTCAAAAATATTTCTTAATTTGGCAAAAAATGGTAGGCAACCAATACTGAATTGGAAGGAGCCTTCTTCTGAATTTTCACAGAAACGCAGCCTCCCATAATCTTTGTTTTGTCCCCAGGATTGTAAAGAGGACCAATTCATTCCTGAGCCATAAATAGCATCACCCCAAGATGTCCCAGGCTTGACACACCTTGAGAGACGACCATTATGCCACATTCCTGGTCTTCTTTAGCCTCACAGGTGCTTTCTCCTTTCTCACATACTCCATCAGCGTTTAACAAGTCACACTGCAAACATGTCAGAGCTGAAAAAGCAAAAGCAAGGATAAGAGGTTCACTCAGACACCCCCTCATGCATCAGACAGGAGCTGAGCCTGTGGCTATAATCAATAAATAAACAATGACCAAGGAAAGAGCTGGATGTATGAGCTGAGCTCTAAAGGGTAGTCAATGAACTTGGACCTTAGGAGGGGATTTGAGAAAAGCCATGTTTCCCCAGTTCAAAGACTGTGAATGGACTAGGATGTGTGGGGACGATCAAGACTATGATGGAGTTTTAGCTGACCACATTTGACCATCCAAGTGCTCCCATCACTTCCCCATCTTCATTCTGTCTGGTACCTTCTTTGCATCACTTCCAATACATATTGAGGTCTATACATAGGTAAGCTGGAGGAATTGTGAAGGTTTGTTAAGAACCAGGTGACCTCCCAAAACCCAGTACCCTTTACCAGCATGTCTTCCCACCAGCACTGGCCCCTCTCATCTGCCAGGATCTCACCTTGCAGGAAGCCCACCACCAAGCAGAGGCCCAGCAGGAGCAGCAGGAAGTGCTTTCCCATGGCAGTGGAATCCCAGGTTAAGAGAGCCTCAGAGAGCAGGATAGAGCACTCAAGGCCTAGTCTCTACAATGCATGCTTATATCTGAGCTCAGGCTAGAAGAGGAAGCCAATGGGATTCCGAGCCAGTGGAATAAGTAGATAGCCTCGGGGGGGGGGACACAGATCCTACGTGCTTCACTATGCATGCTCACTTCTACACCCTACCAGTGGTCCAAGCACTTCTAGATTCTTGTCCACATATTTATTTAACTACCTTTCAAATGGGGATCAATACCGGTGGTATTCCATGGTATTTTGAAACTGAGTGGCTGAGGAGCCTAGAGAGTGCTACACACAATAGTCTATGACTCTCCACATGGAAGGATATTGTCATCCTCTAAATCCAGATTTTAAATTTCCTAACACTTTGTGAGTGGGATATATGTCTAAATATACATTTAACTGCTCAATGAATCTCTGAAAACCAACTTGTAGATTCGGGTTCATCTTCCAACAGACTAGAGTTATTTTCCTGGGGGCCAGAAAGAAAGACAAGGAAGACTACAGGGTCAGTGAAGGAAAGCATGACAGGAAAACAGCCCTTGCATTCTGGATCGGGTTCACTGTCCCACTACTGGAGTCAGGAAACAAAAGCACCACTGATAAAGCAGAATTACACAGAGACAATATGTGCTGCCTAAAAATTCCTGAACAGGTTCAAAGGCAAAAATAAGCTGTGCTTTCTTAGCACTAAAAGGATGTATAGCTTTGTTGGAAGGCCTTTATGATCAGAGGTCAAAGTCTTTCATGGCCTGGCAGCTTTTTCCAAAAATCAAGGATGTGAGGACTTCCTCCCTCTCAGCAAGACTTTCTGCTCTCTACCTGTCCATATCTGGAGAATGTCCTGGCCCTAGAGCACTGACCTTATCTGAAAACTATCTTTAAGCCCAGATGTCTGATTTACCTCTAGGGTGTAACAGGGCACCGTTTCCTGCCAGAAGCCTCCCCTGCTGCGTATATGGTAGCTAACTTATGTTAGGAGATTTGCTATAGGACCATGCAGCCACATATGAAGCCTTATGATAGGAATGTGCCACGTAATGCAAATATTTGCTATAATCTGGAATAAAGCTGAGCTGATTCACAATAGTCATCCTGAGGAGGGCTGTCTGCATCATACTCCATCGTACCCACAGCTTTCTGAACCCTGTTCCCAGATTATGCTCCCTCCATCCCCAGGACTAATGCAAAAGACAAAACAGGATGAAATGCTATAACAGCACAAAAGGAGCTAGGCCAGACGTTGGTGGTGCACGCATTTAATCTCAGCACACTGGAGGCAGAGGCAAGTGGATCTCTGTGAATTCCAGGCCAGCCTGGTCTCCAGAGCAAGTGCCAGGACAGGCTCCAAAGCTACACAGAGAAACACTGTCTCAAAAAAAAAAGAAGAAAGAAAGAAAGAAAGAAAGGAAGGAAGGAAGGAAGGAAGGAAGGAAGGAAGGAAGGAAGAAAGAACCTATAAGGACATAATTCCCCTAATCATGAATTTAGAATCTGGATATAGACCTAATATTGTAGGTGGACAAGGTCCACCTACCCAATTGGTCACCCTTGGAAGGCAATGTTCTCTTAAGCCAAGCTAAAGGCCAAACCATTTTCCCTTTAATAAATAAATACCACACTATCCCTTACAGTAACTTACAGAGTGCAACCACATTGGGTCACAGGTCTGCCCACTTCTCAGGATCATCCATTTGTATTGGAGAGCCAAATAGGGTTCCTCTAGTTGAGGGTCTCCACAAAAGTAACTTCTTTAGGAATAAAAGTGAAGGGAATGAGTCTCTTCAGTCTTCCATAGATGTGCATGGAGGCACAGGTCTGGAACTCTGGAACATATGCATGGGAAGAGAGACACTGGTGTTACCTGCTCTCTAAAAATTAAAGAAGACCCGAAGGGTTGGGATATCAACTGTCAGATCCCAGGTTGATGCTACCCTGAGAGATTCTTTTCCAAGTTCCTGGTTAATATGTGGTGTTAGCTTGAATAAGATGAACATGTTTAGATACTTATGCCCAGTAGGTGAAATTCTTTGGGAAGGAAGAGGAAGTATAGTCTTGTTAGAGAAGATGTCAATAGAGGCTCCCAGAGCATTAAGGATTCACAAGCCAAACCTATTGGAAGTCATCTCTGCATGTGTTTCTGCTTGAGAATCAGAGATAATCAATCAACTCCAGGTCCAATGCCATGCTAGCCTGCCTGTTGCTGGATCCAAGACAATGGTCATGAACTGTCACCCTCTTCAATTGTGGACCCCTAAGGATCATGCTTTCTTTCCTAAGTTGCCTTGGACACAGCACTTTCTCATGGCAATTGATTAGAAACAGAGCAGGAGTGGCAAATTCAGTAAGTGAATGACAGAAAAGGAAGTATTTTGTGTCTATCTGCACCAAGTTACTGTCTCACACATGCTTAGTCATCTGGAAAATGTGTCAAGAAACAGGGACACAAGTGCCAATCCCTCCTTACCAAGGCATGTCTGCCCACAGCACCATCACTGTAAATAGGGCTGGGCAGTGTAGGCTGCCCCAGAGACTTGTGTATGCAAGCTGTTCGAAGCTGTGGCCATGGAAGTAGATTGCAATTTGCTAAACTAACACAATGCCCATACTCCCAAAGACCAAAGCCAGCATACTCAGCAGTGAAAAGAAAGCCCAAATTCATTGGTGAACTACGTCACTATCAGGCTTCAGAAGCTCATCTTCTGCCTGCCTCGTGGCAAGGAACCAATCAGAAGTTAGCTGGTGGTGCTATGCTTTACGGCTCTGGGTGTGCTTTTCAGACAAGTACACAGCAATGACGAGCAGAGCATAACAACCACCCTGGGAGGGCCTATGGGCCATAAAAACCAGTTGACCAATCAACACAGGTCAAGCCCTCCAAACCTGGAGGTACGCTAATCCTAAGCTTGTGCGTACCCCTAGGCACTCCCTTTATACTGCCCTATAAGATCACTATGCAGCATTCCGCCGCTGAACAACCCAGGAACTTGGTGAGTGAGTCTCTGCCCGCTCCCAACTCCAACCCAAAACAGCATACACCCCGACCACCAACCACCACCCCCACCCCCGCCTGCGCCTGCCGGCTTCGGCCAGACACGCCCAGGCAGGGAGGAGCTCCCTGCGCCCGAATCTGCTAGCACCCCACTCTTCCATTCCGCCGACCAACGGAGGAACTAGGAACTAGTGAGGAGACTACCAGGAGCGTCAAGAACATCCAGAGTTGTGGACATTGAATTCCTGGCCCACACACACCACTGGGTTACAAGAGGAGATAGAGAGACCCCACCTGCACGCACTAAAAGAAGATATGGGGAGAAGACAGAATAAGATTTCATTCAACAATAGAAAGACCAATATGACACCACCAGAATCTAGGGACTCCACTCCAGCAAGATCTGAAAAGTCCAACACAGAGCATGAAGATGAGACGGACCTCAAAAATTATCTCAGCAAGTTGATAGAGACCTTTAAAGAGGAAACAGGAAAATCACTTAAAGAAATAGAAGAAAAAGCAAAAAAAATTAAACGAATTGGAGGAAAAGACAAACCAAAAAATTCAAGAAATAAATAAATCTCTTAAAGAATCTAAAGAAAGCCAAGAAAAGACATCCAAGCAAGTGAAGGAAGCTCTTGAAATAGTTCAAAGCATGAAAGCTGAAATACACACAATAAAGAAAACACAGAATGAGACCATGCTGGAAATGGAAAGGCTGGATAAATGATCAGGAACTAAAGATGTAAGTATATCCAACAGAATTCAAAAGATGGAAGAGAGGATCTCAGCTACTGAAGACTAGCTAGAGGATATACATTCATCAACCAAAGAAAACCTCAAATCCAACAAATCCCTAACAAAAAATATCCAGGAAATATGGGACACTATAAAAAGGCCAAACCTAAGAATAATAGGTGTAGAAGAAGGTGAAGAAACACTGCTCAAAGGAACAGAAAACATATTCAACAAAATCATAGAAGAAAACTTCCCCAACCTAAGAAGGATATGCCTATGAAAGTATAAGAAGCTTATAGGACACCAAACAGACTGGACCACAAAAAGAAGTCCCCCCGACACATAATAATCAAAACAACAAATCTACAGATTAAAGAGAAAATATTAAGAGCAGCAAAGGAAAAAGGCCAAGTAACATATAAAGGCAAACCAATCAGAATCACACCCGACTTCTCAATGGAAACTCTGAAAGCCAGAAGGTCTTGGATAGATACCCTACAAGCACTAAGGGAGCATGGATGTCAACCCATACTACTGTACCCAGCAAAACTTTCAATCACTATAGATGGAGAAAACAAGATATTCCACGACAAAACACAGATTTAAACAATACATATCCACAAATCCAGCACTACAGAAGGCTCTGGAAGGAAAATTCCAACCCAACGAACATAACTACACTCACAAAAACACTGGCAATAGATAATCTAATTTTACCAAACACAAAAAGAAACAGGAGGGCAAAATCCACACACAATACCACCAAAAATAAATCCAAAACAAAGAAGAACCATTGAACAATGGACATTAATATCCCTAAATGTCAATGGTCTTAACTTACCCATAAAAAGATACAGGCTAACAGAATGGATACGAAGACAGAATCCATCCTTCTGCTGTTTACAAGAAACACACCTCAATTTCAAAGACAGGCGATACCTCAGAGTAAAAGGATGGGAAAAAATTTCCAATCAAATGGGCTCAAGAAACAAGCTGGGGTAGCAATCCTAATATCTAACAAATTAGACTTTAAACTGAAAGCAATCAAAAGAGATGAAGAAGGGCATTTCATACTCATCACAGGAAAAATCCATCAAGATGAAGTCTCAATCCTGAACATCTATGCCCCTAATACAAAAGCACCCACATTTGTAAAAGAAACATTACTAAAGCTCAAACCACACATAAAACCACACACACTTATAGTAGGAGACTTCAACACCCCCCTTACACCATTGGACAGAACCACTAGACAGAAACTTAACAAAGAAACAAAGGATCTGACAGAAGTTATGACACAACTGGGTTTAACAGATATCTATAGAACATTCCATCCAAACACAAAAGAATATACCTTCTTCTCAGCGCCACATGGAACCTTCTCAAAAATTGACCACATAGTTGGCAGCAAAGCAAACCTCCACAGTTACAAAAGAATTGAAATAAGCCCCTGTATCTTATCAGACTACCATGCATTAAAGCTAGAATTCAA